>NW_025814839.1:7518750-8922500 GCF_022079265.1 Lynx rufus | reverse complement strand
TCTTATCAAAGAGGCTCTCTGCAAGAGAATCTTTCTTTTGCTTCGCAGATGTTTTGGGTGCAGAGGCTGGGAAGGCTGATTGTAACATGTAAAATTAGATGCAGGAAATGATGATTTAATCTTGAGTAAATCACATCCCAAATCCTGGATTCCCAGAGGATTGGGTTCTTTTTCCATCCGCCCCAACCCCACTTTTAAATCAGAAGTGCAGAGAGGTATGGGGACATGCCTAAGGTTGTTGGTGGGAATGGTCTCAGACTCTCCCATCAAATGGTTGAGTTTGGCCCCTGGCATCATCTTGCTTGTGAGGCCAAAGCTGTTATGTAACTTTCATGTGCTGAATGAGATCATCCCTGAGTTCCCTAAATTGATAGAATAGGATGCAGATACATCCCCAGGATGTGTGTGGCGTGTCTGTGGTCCCTCATCCGTCTCCCTTTGCAAACTTGTGTTGTGGAGGCTGAAACATAGAGGTATAGGTGACGGGGGAGGGGGCGGTCAGAGAGAGGCTGACGAGTGGGGAGAAGATCCATATTATGATTATTCTTTCATATTTGGCTTTGGAATTTTAGAAGAAAGCTTTTTCTAAATGTCGACGTACCTTTAGACTCAGGGGAAGATGCAAAAATGGTACGGGGTTCCATGGATCCTTCACCCAGCTTCTCCCAGTGACGTAATCTTACACAACCATAGTACATCACCGAAACCAGGAAAATGACACTGGCGTGATACAATGAACCCAACCACCAGGAAAGGTCTCTGTGTTTACATGCTCATATATGTGGATGCAATAACTGAATTCTTGATCTGTGCCAACCGCTTTACACACTGATATCATTCAAACCCTTTTAAGAGTGCTTTTTAGGTGGGTGGTGGGTATTGAAGAGGGCATCTTTTGGGATGAGCACTGGGTGTTGTATGGAAACCAATTTGACAATAAATTTCATATATTAAAAATAATAAAATAAAATAAAATAAACTGAAGGTTCCATGAGGAAAAAAAAAAAGAGTGCTTTTAGGTGGATACTGTCTTTATCCCCATTCTAGAGATGGGGAGACTGAGGCACAGACAGGGTACATAATCTGCCTAAGTGCATGCAGCTAGGAGGTGGCGCAGCTGTGAGACAAACCTGGAATCTGACTCCAGGGCCTGCGCTCAGAATTTTGTTCTTCTGTGCTGCCTCCTGGAAGCGGGGACTTAGACTGCATTTTCCTAATTTTGCTGCAGCGGTTTGCAGATGGTGGGGACTCACTGTGTGCTTAGGTTTCGCTTAGAAACATAGGTAAGGATGGTGCAGGATGACAAGATCGGCTCCCGCTGCTCTCTCAGAACTTGCTGGTGAGTCTAAGTCACACGAACTAGGAAGGAAGGAGCCTGAGAAGAAAGAGAAGGATGGAGAATACCTACACATTGTCATGGCCTAGAGAAGAGCCTTGACATGATGCCAGCGTCCTAAGGCTTGTAGGCAGAGAACGGGTCCACCTTTCTGGCCTTTGCTGCTCATACTGGAGCCGGCATCCCATAATGGACCTAACTTATCTCCATCAGGACACAGATACCTGCTCGCCAGGAGCTCTAGAGGGCATAAGCTTCAGCAGTAGTTAATTCACAAATGCTTTCTACTGTGCGTACCTCAATAATGTCCTCATTTTTTCCCCCTTTGTTTTCCTTTGAGCAGCCATCGCACAAATGCGTGGTCCCTGGGTAAATATCAGTGAATGACAGGTGACCCGAAGTCACACAAAATGGTACCTGGAGGTAGTGAATATGAGTGGGGGCAGAAACCAAGTAGGACAGATTGATTCCAGTTCAACAAATAATGACTGTGCACCCATGATAGGCGAGATATTGCGCGCACCGCTCAGGGTCCAGGGGACCTTAGCTCTGACTCCAGAGCACCTTGCATGTGAAGGCTGCAGTTTTGTAAAGTGACAGAGCTCTGAGACGTGGGTTCGAATCCCAGTGCCTATGTCACTGACCAGCTGATCAACTTTGGGCAAGTCTCTTAAGCTCCCTGACCCTCAATTTTCTCATCTGTAAAGTGACGATAATACTTTCATTGAAGATCAGTTGTGATAAATGAAAGAAAGCAGATGTAAAAGACCACATAGTATACAATTTCATTTGTATGAAATGCTCGGAAAAGGTAAATATATAGAGACAGGAAGTAGTAGATTAGCTGTCGCCTGCGGCTGGGGATAGGAGCAGGGAGTGACTGCAAGTGGGCATAAGGTGTCTTCCAGTATGATGGAAATGTTCTAAAACTGGATCGTGACGATGATCCCAGCTCCCAATTTACCAAAAGGCACCGAACTGTACGTTTAAAATGAGTGAATTTTACAATATGTAAATTCTACCTCAATAAAGCTGTTTTAAAAAAGTCTCAATTGTGAGCCTCCAGCGAGATGATGAATTGGCATCACTTAAGACATCATGACATGCTGTCCACACGTGCATTATCATTAGCATTTTCAAAATTGGAAGTAGACCGTTCTCCGCAGCTGACAGCGCACAGGAAACGTTTCTGGGAGAGAGCAATTGCACCAGCTTGGTAGCCTGGCAGTCTAGCATACATCACTGTAGTGGGTCAATGAAAATTGAAAGTTGTGAATTTCTTTTTTTTTTTTAATATGAAATTTATTGTCACGTTGGTTTCCATACAACACCCAGTGCTCGTCCCAACAGGTGCCCTCCTCCATGCCCATCACCCACTTTCCCCTCCCTCCCACCCCTCGTCAAGAAAGTTGTAAGTTTCTTGAAGGCAGGGGCTGGTTTGGGATCTGTGTCTCCCCAGGGTCGAGCAGAAATTTCTGTGTTCAGCAATGGTGCCTTGTTCTTTCATGGACCAACCCTCCTCACAAGAATAACTAGAAAAGTTTGACAAAACAGTTTTTAAGATTTGGTTGAAGGCATCAGCATGCTACTCGAGTAGTGAGGGTTCCAGAAAGAAAAGAAGCACCGAGAAGTGAGCCCAACATTTGGCATTGCTTTTCCCCTCCAAGTATGACTGATTTCCAAAATGGCAGCTGAAAGACTGAGAAGCTGAGAACTTCCTGCATCTCCTGAAGCCGGGGAGCAAACGTTGGAGCTCAAGATAAGCAGAAGGGGGTGCTGGTAAATACCAGTGTGTCCAGTAGGAATCCTGAGGGGCTGCACTCTAGGAGGAAGGGGAAACTAGAAATGGAAATAGGCCAGTGCTTATAAAAATGAAGCTGAGCTTCAACTCTGCTCGGTCCCTGGTTGGATTAATGTGATTTGCCCTCTCTTAACTGCCTGCGAAAAGCAAAATTTCAACCCTCTCAGGAGAAAAATAACATCATCCAGAGACTCAAATTATCTCAATTTTCATACACAATTTTAGGAATTCAATAAAAGTATAAATTACCAGGCATATTAGGAGGCAAAACCACATGACTTAAAACCAGGAGCAAAAGGCAGACCCAGAGGAGATCCAGATATATGAATTATCAAACATGGGCTTTATCTTTTAGTTTGCATGAGTTAATTTCTTCATTCATTTTTTATGGGATTTGCTGGAATTAGGAGCTGTCTCCCTAAATGGTCTAGGTCTAATTTAGGTTTTCTAAAGCCAACACCATTGAGGTATAATAATTTGCTCCCATTGGATGCGTTTTGACAAGTGTATGCACACCTGTGTAAGCACCACCACAATGAAGAAACAGAACATCTTCATCACCCCAAAAAGTTCTCTCATATACCTTTGCAGTTAGTCCCTCCTTTCCCCATGTCCCATCAACCACTTCTCTTCCCTTTGTCACTGTACATTATTTTATGTGTTTGAGTTTCATATACATTGACTTATACAGTATGTACTCTTTAGTGTCTGGCTTCTTTTCTTTCGCTCAGCATAATGTTTTGGAAATTCATCTGTGTCATTGTAGTTATCAGCTCGTATTTCCTGGTAAGACATGGACTTTAAATAACTATGATTAAGATACATGAGAAATTCAATGACAAGGTGCAGAATTTCAGCAGAGATCTAGAAACTGTAAACAAGTCAAATGGACATTCTAGCACTCAAAAATATTGTGACTGAAATTAATAATTCAACATGGCAGATTTGACAAGTCGGACACACTGGAAGAGAGAATTAATGAACTGAAGATGAGTCTGAAGAAAATATCCAGACTGAGCCACAAAGGGAACATTAAGATAGAAAATACTGAAGAGAATGCATTTCAGATTTATGGACATGTCAGAATTGTCTAACATATTTATAATTGGGATTCCAGAGGGAAAGGAGACGAAGACTGGGACAAAAAGTTTGAAGAACTAATAATGGAGAATTTTCCTAAAATGACAAGACATCCAGTTACAGCTTCAGGAAGTGCCTTGAATCCCAAGCAGAATGAATACAAAGAAAACTATACCCAAGGGCATCTTGCAAAACTGCTAGGCCCAGTGGGCTACATAACCAAATCTTGGTTCATGGAGGGCTCTCAGCCATTGCTCATTACAAGTATGCATGTGGGAGGGGAGGGTAGAGGAGGGGAGGAAGGAAGAAGGAAGGAAAGGAAGGAAAGGAAAGAAGGAAGGAAGAGAAAAAAGAAAGGGAGATGAGTGATGGAGCCTAGCTTTCTTTCCCTGATTTGCCATGTGTTATAGATTGTTCCCTGGGAAGCAGAATCTGAGATGGGAATTAGCATGTAGGAAGTTTCTTAAGGAGCACTCTTGGAATCAGCAGCAGTGAGGGAGTGAAGGATGCAAAATTGGACAGAAGTTGGGCTATGATACAGTCTCGGTAAGGACCGCATTGGATTCACACAGTAGTCAGAGGTTGGGCTGGCAATGCAGACTTGTTCTGAATTGGGCTGAAGAACCCCTTTATGTGACATCACTATGTGACCAGCTTTTAGTGGGCTGTTTCCAGGGATGGAGTATGATTTTGGGCAAGGCTGCTTTCTTTAGCTAAGGGCAGTTGCTGGGAATGGGTATCTGAGTGCTACATCATAGTACTCATTAGCTCACTGGTACCCCTTCCATTCCTTATTCTCATAGACAAAGGCAGGCCTGAGAACCCAGCACCCTAAATTCTTTTTTTTTTAATTTTTTTAATGTTTATTTATTTATTTAAAAAAAAATTTTTTTTTTCAACAATGTTTATTTATTTTTGAGACAGAGAGAGACAGAGCATGAACGCGGGAGGGGCAGAGAGAGAGGGAGACACAGAATCGGAAGCAGGCTCCAGGCTCTGAGCCATCAGCCCAGAACCCGACGTGGGGCTCAAACTCACGGACCACAAGATCGTGACCTGAGCTGAAGTCGGACGCTTAACCGACTGAGCCACCCAAGCGCCCCCCCAGCACCCTAAATTCTATAGCCTTCTGGAGTTACCCAGTTTCTTCCACCCGTATACAAAAACCTAAGTCCTCGTATTATGTGAATGAAGAAAATACATTTCTCTTATGGTGCGTAGGGGTGGAGGGCCACTTACCTATCTGGATTTTGGTGACTATTTTCTTCCCTTTTTTTTTTTTTTTGAAATTCACTCATTTAATGATTCATCATTATTGAAATACTTACAAAAATACTTTTGAAGCACTGTACCAGGCCCTGAATTCTTTCTCCTTAAAATCTGTATGTGTTATCTGTTGCATGACACATTATCTCGAAACTTAGTAGCTTGAAACAGCATGGGTTTATTACCTCCCAGTTCTGTAAGGAATTTTGGAGCAGCTGAGCTGAGCAGTCTTGGATAAAGGTCTTTCATGAAAGTGCATTCAAGGTGTTGTTGGGGCTGTGGTCTCACCTGAGTCTTGACCAAAAACAGTCTTCCTCCACTGGGGCTGCCGTCACCAAATGACACAGACTAGGTAGTCTGTAGACAACAGATACTTACTTCTCCCAGGTTTAGAGGCTGGAAGTCCTGGATCATGGTGTCAGCATAGACAGATGAAGACCTTCTTCTTGGTTCATAGCAGCACCTTCTTGCTATGTCCTCACATGGTGGAAGGAGCTAGGGAGCTTCCCAGAGCCTCTTTTTATAAGGCATGAATCCCATTCATCGGGGATGCCATCACCTCTGGAGGCTGGGATCTCAACATGTGGCCATAGCAGAGGCTGGAAGGCCCGCCTCCAAGATGGTGCACTCATATGGCTGGCAAGCTGGTGCTGGCTTTTGGCAGGACAGCTTTGGTCCTCCCACAGGAATCTTCCATCATGGCTACTTGAGTGTCCTCGCGCCATGGCGGCTCTAGTTTCACACAAGCTCGTCTCGACCTCTCTATGTCGCATTGGTCTTTCCAGTCTGCTTTCTCGAGGTGGACATGGTCACAAGCTGGTGTTTTCCTGAAGACTGGAGGCTTTGGTGGTGGGCAGGTAGTGGAGGAAGAGAAGCAAAGAAGAGCAACGCGTTTAATATTGGTTAACAGGTATCACTGGGTCATTGAGCAGGATGCCACCCCTGTCCCTGAGCTGCTACAATGTCTTGAAGGCACAGGTTCTTCTAGACCAAAATGGGATATGATGCCTGTGTGGGTGTGTGTAACTGGAGAGAAGGGAACATGCTTCTCTCCTGTTCTCGTGCACTCTGGGTGTGTCGCACCAGGAGAAAACAGAGTGGGTGGTCACTTCTGCTGTTACCCCAAGATTCATCCACCTGCCCCCCCCTCCCATTGCAGGTAGACTGGCGTAGGGAACACCGCAGGCGCCAGTGGTACCCTGGACATCCCCAGTGTGTATTTGGGGTGGGAGGAGAAGAGAACTAAACAGATTTTCTTTTAAGATAAATTTTATCTCACCTGCCACCACTGCTATCAAATTCAGGCCGAGTCTTAGCACATCAAAAAAGATGTCAGGACAGGAGGCAGAGAACAAGTCTATCCATACTCACCTATTAATAGAGAGATAACACTCAGAGAATATCAAAGTAAATTTCAGAGGCAGTGGTGACATTTCCAGAATAAACATTAGTTAAACACTTATGAGCGACCGTCAAAATTATTTCATGGGTGTAAATGAAAAGCCAGCCCTGTAATGTTGATTCATTTTCCTCTCCCCAAGTTCCCACAGTTGAACGCACAAAAGGACGACACAAGATATTAAGAGGCCTTTCTCGCATGGAGATGTCAACAGCTTCCCCTTTTATCTTCTGGTAGCTTCCCGTTGCAACAGGATCAATTATTTGCTCCTAATAGCGAGATTAAATTCACATTTTATCAGATAAGGAATCACTGTTCTGAGCAGCCCACCGAGGGAGCTGTGTTCCAGAATTGCAGAGCATTTTTTGTCGAGCCTGAACAAGTGCAGTCAATTCTCAGTTACCCATTTGTGGTGCTTCCTTCTGTGTGTCTCCTTCTTAGAACAAGTTTGCTCTAGATTTTTACAGCTTACTTGTTTCAGCTGCAAAAGGTCATTTATGCTTATTGCAAGAAATTTAAACAATAAACAAGAGTATCAAGTAAAACGATCAAATTCCAATCCCAGAATATGTCCAGTTAAACCAGTTTGAGTGAATTCTGCCTGATTGTTTTTCTATACACGGGTGTTCTACTTTTAAGATTGAGTTAAACATGTGTTATCCTACACCGTGTATATTTTCACTTAATCTATGGAGGACATCTTTTAATATCAATACATATATGTTTATGGCATTAACATACAGTATTTCATACTTTGGATGCATCATAACTTGTTTGCTCCCCTCTTCTACTCAACTTTTCACTGTGTCAGTGCCACGATGTTTTGTGTCTAGGGCTCTGAGCACAATCCTACTTGTTTTAACCTGCCTCTGAACACAGAGCCTGAGGCAAGGATTAAGTGCTCATGCTTTATTAGGGAGGTACAGTTCCAGGGCATTGAGAGTGAGGGATATGGAAAATGAGGCAGGGCAGAAGGAGAAGCAGTGCAAGGTGATGCATTACCTACCCCCACCCCAGCCACTGATGCATTGTGAGCCACAAAGGGGCATGGCCGTCATTCAGCAGGTGCATCTGTTCTTCCACATGGGATGTCCTAGGACAGGTGTCGCAGAGCAACCATGCCTCAAGAACGGTCCACTAAGAAGGGAAGGGAGAGAAAATGGATCTGCCTAGCTGCTTCTCACCATCCATCTTCAGGGGTCATGGTTCACTCACAGTGCATCAATCTCCTTATACGTTTAGGTTGTATCATGCAGCCCATTTAACAGGTGCTCATAGAGGCCAGGCCCCGTGCTTTGTGGCTTGGTGTCTCCTCTGCATCCAGAGTGGGAGACTCCAGAGGTTCTGGATGTGCAGTTAATCAGCCTGATGTGGCTAAACCACACCTGACGTGTGGAATCAGCTTGCAGGGTAGCCACTGGGGCAGAGAGAGCAGCTGAGGGTCTGGGAGGCATTGGAGTTGGGAGAATCTGGCCAGTGATGCGTCTGACAGACAACAGTCTCTACTGAAGTAGAACTGTTAGGCCAGAGGGTGTGTGCATATGGAATTTTGATAGATTCCAACAAATTGCTTTCCAAGAAGGTCATACTGATTTACAGCCCCACCAAGAAAGCATGAGAGAGTCATTTCCTATCCCTCCACCAGCCCTGGGAACTATCAGTCTCCATCAACATTTTCCAACTTGATAGGTGGAAACAGTTTGGTGTTAATGGGCAATTATTTAAGGATTAGTAAGAAGTTAAGCATTTCTTCATAAACAGCTTGGCTGTTGGATTTTTTCTGTGACTTCCCATTTGTATGTCTTAGAACAAATTAAAATTTCTGTTTTCTAGGGAGCTTCTAGAATGCTTTTACTGTGAAGTACAGAGGCATTTAAGTAGTTTCCTGATTGAGCCTAAAGAAAGACAACTTTCTACCAAAAAGAATGGTAGCATTCCTTCCGATGTCAAACACATTTGTGACCTTTTTAAAAAAATTTTTACCGTGGTAAATTATATACAACATGAAATGTACCATTTTAACCATTTTTTAGTGTGTGGTCCTGTGGTAGTGAATGCATTCACATTGTTGTGCAGCTATTATCACTATCCGTCTTGAGAACTTTCTCACCTTCCCCAACTGAAACTCTGTACCCATAAATGACTAAGACCACTTTCCCCTCCCTCAGCCCCTGGCAACCACCGTTATAGCTTCTGTCTCTAAGAACGTGGCTACTCTAAATACTTCATATCCGTGGAATCATGTAAGATTTATCCTTTTGTGACTGGCGTCTTTCAGCATAATGTCCTCAAGGTTCACCCATGTTGTAGCCCGTGTCAGAATTTCTTTCCTTTTTAAGGCTGGATACACATGTGATTTTGAATTATTACTGGTTAGAATTACCCATGGTTCTCCAGTAGACCAGGGGTTTAGGAAGTGATTATTAGAAGACATTCCAGCATGTTCTTTGAGCACCGGTTCACCTGTCACTTCTGCTCAGCACCTGCTTCTGGCCAGAGAGTGTCCCTTTTCCTTCTGCTTCCCCCTGAACATAAGCTTTGCGGACGCCTACCTATGCCATGACCCAGCCTCTCGCCAACCTGCTTGCTGATAGCAGGGGCCTGCAGTGGATACACATTGTGTGAGTGTGTGTGTGTGTGTGTGTGTGTGTGTGTGTGTGTGTGTAATTTTTCTGATTGCGATAAATTTTAATGACCGCATAGTGTCATATCAAAATATGTCCTGTGTTGTATTTACCCATTTCCTTATTGTTTGACGTTTGGATTGTGTTCTATTTGGGGGCATTTGAACTAGTTCTACAATTTCAAAAGAATCTGCATAGCTCCAGAGCTTGGTATACATCCACGATTATTTCCTTAGGAGGCATTTTTAGTAGAATAATTTCTGTGTCACAGAGTGTGCCTGTTTATAAAGCTATTGAATTATATTGCCAAATTACCCTATGGAAATTGTATTGATTTATACTCTCTGAAAGCTAAAAATCTTCCTACCCAGGAGGCTGGGTAACACAGTAGAGAGAATGTTCAGAAAAACATACAAAAAGAAGAAAACCACTAAAGCCGTCATGGGTCTCCCACTGTCCAGCTGGGTATGTCTGGGCATGTCTGTACCCGCTCCCCACCCCAGTCACCATGACTCTTTTCTCCTTTGTGCAACCAGGAAGCTGGGTTAGCTCCAGCTGGCAGACTTTTTCCATAAAGGGCCAGATAGTGAATAGCTTAGGTTTTGCCGGCCGTACGCAGTAGTTTTCAACTGGGGTGATTTTTCTATGTCTTTGGTTATCACAAGTGGGGAAGGAATGCCACGGAGCATCTCATGGGTATAGACCAACATCCTACGATGCACAGGGTGGCCGTCACCACAAAGATTTACCCAGCCCCAGATGTCAGTGGTGCCACAGTTGAGAAATGCTGCCATATGGTTTCTGTCACTACAGTGCAAAGGCAGCTGCAGACGAGGCAGAAGGGAACAGGTGTGACTGTGTTCCAATAAAACTTTATTCGTGGGCACTGAAATTTGGATTTCGTATAATTTTTGCAGGTCACAAAACCTTTAAAAAGTTTGGTTTTTAATTGTTTTTAATGTTTATTTTTGAGAGCGGGAGAGAGCGTGAGCAGGGTAGGGGCAGAGAGAGGGGGAGACACAGAGAGGAAAAAGAGGCTCCAGGCTCCGAGCTGTCAGCCCAGAGCCCGACGCGGGGCTCGAACTGGTGACATCAGACGCTTAACCGACTGAGCCACCCAGGCGTCCCTAAAAGGTTTGCTTTTAACCATGTAAAAGTGTAAGGACTATTCTTAGAAGAAGGCCTTCCAGCCAGGTTGCCAACTGCTGGGTTTGAAGATTGCTCGAAGATTCTTGTCAGACAGAGGGAACAGATACTATGTATTGAACGTTTATTGTATGCCAGCCACTGTACCTGGATTGTCATCTTGTTTAGTCTCGTATCACCCCTGTAGAATGTTCTTATCCCCATTTAATTAATTAATTAATTTGTTTGTTTGTTTGAGAGAGAGAGAGAGAGAGAGAGAGCACAAGCTCAAGCTGGGGAGGGGCAGAAGGAGAGAATCTCAAGCAGGCTTCACGCCCTGTGTGGAGCATGACACGGGGCTCGGCCTCCCGAGTGTGAGATCATGACTTGAACTGACATAAAGAGTCAGACACTTAACCGACTGAGCCACCCAGGCACCCCTTTATACCCATTTTAAAGATGAGCAGCTTGAGGCAGGGGAAGATGAAGTCATTTGCCCGGGCTCTCTCAGTTACAGAGTAGCAGAGCTGGGATTTGAACCCAGGTGCAGCCTCTTCGGGAGCCAGTGCATGAAATCAATAGGCCCCTTGGCTCCAAAATCACATGCCTCTTCCCCAGGCCTAGAGGTGTCTGTTTGAAGTCAGGACCAACGTGAGAAGCGGGGAAAAGAGGGAGAGGGGCGGGGGGTACGGAGTAGTGGGGAAATGCAGGGTGTGGGGGAAATGTCAGGGAAGGCTCTGCTTCCTGCTGTTGGAAGGTAAGAAAGAGGCTCTAGAATCTCCTGTGCACCCCAGTCCGAGCTATTGGCCCCCAGCCGTGTCCATCCCAGGCCTCACAGTGCTTAGCTCTATGCTCTTTCTCATGGGGGTGTCCCCACAGAGATCCACACTGTCCAGGGTGGGCCCGAGGCACACTTACTTTCACGAGCACTGTCCTCCATTAAAATTGTTTTTTTCTAACTCTAAATTTGTTTCTAACTCTAAAAGTGTTTTTTTGTGACTTTGTTGGCTTCAAGACAGCTGTGATCCATGCTGGATTCATTATTATAGACTCATTATTAGTATACTCCTCTTTCTTCTAATTTAGATGAAAAAGCATTTTTGTGGGTCCCTGGCACTGTCCTTCCTGTGCCGACTGGAGTAGCAGCCCTGACGCTGTTTTCTCAGAGTTCTGGGATCAGGTCACACCTGCCAGGCTTGCATTCTTTTTTTTTTTTTTTTTTTTTTTTTTTTTTTTTTTTTTTATGAAGTTTATTGACAAATTGGTTTCCATACAACACCCAGTGCTCATCCCAAAAGGTGCCCTCCTCACTACCCATCACCCACCCGCCCCTCCCTCCCACCCCCCATCAACCCTCAGTTTGTTCTCAGTTTTTAACAGTCTCTTATGCTTTGGCTCTCTCCCACTCTAACGTCTTTTTTTTTTTCTCCCTTCCCCTCCCCCATGGGTTCCTGTTGAGTTTCTCAGGATCCACATAAGAGTGAAACCATATGGTATCTGTCTTTCTCTGTATGGCTTATTTCACTTAGCATCACACTCTCCAGTTCCATCCACGTTGCTACAAAAGGCCATATTTCATTTTTTCTCATTCAGGCTTGCATTCTTGAGCGAGTATCTCTGTTCTCTGAGCTGAGACATCCTTGTCTTGAACATTGTAATTGTGACACCTCATATGTCTGCATCAGGAGGTGACAAAAAAATGACCCAAGGTTTCATTCATTTGTTTGCTCATTCCTTTATTCGGTGGGCATTTTTCCCTTAATTGAGCAGCTACTATGTGCCGGATACCTCTAGGCACGGAGTAAGACACAGCCACGTCTTTGAGGAGCCTGTGGTCCAGGAGAGCTTGTAATGCAACACTGGCAAGCGTGAGCCATCATTAGGCACTTGGTAGGCACTTGGTAGGCCCTTAACGAGGCCAGGAAGTAGGCACTGTTTTCAGCTCCGTTGTACAGATGAAGAAACTGAGGCTCAGGGAGGTTAGATAATATTCCCTGGGGGGGGGTGCTCCCCTTGCAGGGTTGAGCTGGCCCCACGTGGTGCTGTCCCTGTGGGCTGGGCACCCAGGCTGAGGAACCACTGCTCACGCTTCAAGGGCCTTAGCGACAACCCACAGTGGCAGCCACTGTGCCCAGACTCTGCCCTGCTCTCTCCAGAGGGGCACCAGTGGTGTCAGAAACCCTGTACCCGTCTGTCATACCTGTCGGTTGGCCTCAGATCCACAGAACCCGTGGGTTAGTCTCCTGTCAGCCGAACGCCCGATACTGTCACCCTCTGCCCATCAAGCGTGCCCTTTGCTTCTTTGAAGTTTCCTTTCCAGGGAGGTCTGCTGATGCAAGATGGGTGGTGGAGCATGAGGCCAGGCAGCTCTGAGCTTTGCCTGATCCCCCCGGAGATCCCCTCCACCGGGGGAGAGATCAGGGGGCTCAGGGAGGTGAGCAGACCCCAGGGCTCTCAGTCCTCACACCAGGAGGGGGCATAAACCCCTCGAGGCTGCCACAGACCCTGCAGTTTGGAGCCTTCTGGAAGGGTTCCACCCTGAGTCTCATGCTGGCTCTGCCTTCCGCCAGCTGTGCACCTCTCTGAGCTCAGTTTTGTTGTCTGCAGAAGGGGGATATCCGTGCCCCTTCCCCACGGCCATTGGGAAGACCGAATGGGGTCATACGTTCTAAGCTGTTAGTATACTGAGCACATCTCAGTTGTGGTCATTAGTTAATATTAGAGGGATTTCCTCTGTGCAAACTAACCTAACCCCTACCTTAGTTTAATGCAAATAGACCTTCAGTAGTGACCAGTCTGGGCCAGCATCTGGGAGGCTGAGGTGAAACAGATACATCTCTCGTTCTTGAGGAGAGTGTGGTCATTGAGCCCGGTGACACAGGACCCATCAACCTGCAGGTGCCGCCCTGGGACAGGCCTGGCTGCTGCCCAGGGTCCCGTCACCTACACAAGTGCTCGTGGACTCCAGGCTGGTCAGAAGTCTGGGAGGCAAGCGGGGAAGCCGAGTGGGTAGAGAGGGACCTTCTCCCTCCCCAGCTGGGGACTGTCTTCCCCTGTCCCCTGTGTTGTTCATTCATCACTACTACATCAGTTTCCCCTTGCTTCCTGGTGGCGAAGACACACGTTCGGAAGGGACTGTTTGCTTCTTAAGGAAAGAGACCTCATATTCCCAGATCCAAGCCCAGTGGCTTAATGGGAATGGGTGGCTTAAATGACATAAATCCATCACTCACGGTTCTGGAGTCTGAGGGTTCAAGATTAAGACGCTGGCAGACATGAGAACTGATGAGAACCTGCTTCCTGGTTTACAGATGACCGGCTTCTCCTTGTATCCTCACCTGGCAGAGAGCAGAGAGACAAAGCACCGTCTCATGTCGTTCTGTAAAGACACTAATCCCATTCGTGACGGCCCCACCCTCACCACCTTGTTACCTCCCAAAGGCCCTGTCTCCTAAACCCATCACATTCTGGGTTAGGGTTTCAACATACGAATTTAGGGGTGGGGTTGGGGGGGAAGCACATATTCAGCCCATAGCAGAGACCATTGGTGTTTTGCTTGGGTACCAAGGATTTGCTGCTTTATTTAAATTTTTAACTGTTCAACTTTTATCTGTTCAGCTCTCCCGGGCGCTAGGCTCTGTCCTGACCATTTGCACACATAGTTACCTCGCGGCGTCCCACCCCAGCCAGGGCCGCCACCCTGAGATGCAGACATTACCATCCACAACAAGGAGACAGAACAAGAGAGAGAAGTAACTTGCTCATCATGCCCCAGCGACATGTGAGCTCTTGCTGTCACCCTTATTAGTGGGTCCATTTGGGGGACTTTTCCCATCCTGCCCTTCCCTAGAGGGAGCCTCTCTGACCCTTCCTCCTTTTCCAGAGATGAGGGTTATGGCTGGAGGGGGGAGCCAGGAGCTGGGGACTAAAGGCAACGCAGGGCAAATGAAAGCTGACTAGAAGCTTCCGGTGGTCACAGGCCAAGTGGACCAGCCACATCCAAGGAGTGGTACTCCTGAGCGTCCCTTGTGTTTGTTGAAGAGTAGTTACATGGGATGTTCATAGGCATCATGGGGAGAAGAGAGAATTCCAGGCTCAAACAAGTTTGAAGAGCCTGAGTTCTAAAAAAAATTCCGGGTTCGAACAAGTTAAATGCGGTCTCTTTTCCTACAAGGCTTTACAAAGCTTGTAATATTCTTAATATCCACTATGACTTTTCAAAGCTTAACGATCATGGATTCACCGTCTTCTTCATGGAGCATCTCTCGGGTCATTGTGGTGTATGTGATAAGTACCGGAAGAAGCTGAATTCTGTCTCACAAGCCCAAATGCTTTCAACTGGCAGTCGGAGAAGCAAGAAGAATGCTTACCATGGTCTCCACATAACGGCTGAGGAAACTGAGGCACAGGGAGGTGATGTGACTGGCTCTGGTTAGTAGCAGAGCACCCCTAAAGCCCAGCCTGATCCCCAGCCCTGGGCTCTCGCCAACAGGCAAAGCGCCCTCCCTTAACATTTCAGAGCCCTTCTTCCTTTTATGGATGAGCCCTCTTCACTTCAGCCTCACTGTTCCTTCTTTGGCTTCTTTGGCTTATTTCTGGAATCTATGTGAGACATAAAATAAACCCACTGTAATTTAGTCCGGTGGACTCCCTGCCTCCGAGCGATGGGGTAAGGAAGTTTGAGATCCTTGTCGGGAACACTGGAAGGACCTTGTGGACGTAGGAACCTTGTTGGCTCGCTGAGAGTGTCCTTCAAACTCAAATCAACCAGGTTGCCGTGATAACACGCACTCTAAGTTAGGGTGCACGTGTCTGTCCACCAACAGACTCTTGGGAGAACCTCGGAACATGCAGAGCCACTGAAATCCCCGCGAATGTGTTTGACTCCTTTTTTAGAAGAAGCCACCAACAATATTAGAAGAAAACACAAGAGATCGGAAGTCTTGAATGTGGCCTGCAGATATGTTTTGCTTGGTCCCTGCAAACGAGTTAATTTTTCCCTGAATTAATGGTCAGCATTTAAAAGTTAGGAAATTTCATATAAAAGTCTGAATTTCCGGTTTCTCTTGGAAGAATCCAGAAAATCCAGCAAGCAGGACGCATGTTCCTGTTTGGCCACAAAGGACCAGAGGTCAGTGGTTGTCACCCCCCTTTACATTGGCACATGGTCTCCAACTTGCTACAGTTCCTCCCATTCCTGGTGTCTCCCCATTAACGAGGCAGAATGTCAGCTGCCACTTAGTACTATATACATACCGTTGTAATATATATTGTGTTCTATTCTATTCTATTCTAATTCTATTCTATATGATTTTATATTATACATACTGATAATATGTAGCATTAATGTTCATGAACAATTTCCTGCATCCATATCCCTATAAAAATTAGGAAAACGATCGAAAAACCGAGAGGGTCCATGGTTTTTTTCTAACTTGTCTGTCTCACTTGTCTGACTTGCAGGCACTGAGATTTCATATCCTCGCTCTAGATCGAGGACTGGCAAACCGTGTTTGGCTTGCGGGTCAGATCTGGCCCATCGACAGCAACACAGTGTGCAGCCATCGTGGAAAACGGTTCCTCAGAAGGCGAGACCTTAGAATGACCACACAACCCACTGCTACATATACACCCAGAAGAACTGAAAGCAGGCTTTTATTTTTATTGATTTATTTTTTAAGTTTATTTATTTTTGAGACAGAGAGAGAGCATGAGCATGAGCAGGGGAGGAGCAGAGACAGAGAGGGGGAGAGAGAGAGAGAGAGAGAGAGAGAGAGAGAGAGAGAGAGAATCCTGAACAGGCTCCACAATGTCAGCACAGAGCCCGACATGGGGCTCGAACCCACGAACCATGAGATCATGACATGAGCTGAAACCAGGGTCAGATGCTTAACCAACGGAACCACCCAGGCACCCCTGAACACAGGTTTTTAAACAAATACTTGTACACAAATATTCATAACAGCATTATTCACAGTAGTCGAAAGGTGGAAGCCATTCGTACCCATCAGTGGGTGAACGAATGAATGAAATGCGGTCTTTCCCTACAATGGACTGTTATTCAGTCATCAAAAGGAACGGAGCCTAGACACCTGAAACAACATGGATGTGCTTCAAAAACACCATGCTTGGGGGGACATCTGGGGGGCCCAGTCAGTTAGGCGGCCAACTCTTGATTTCAGCTCAGGTCATGATCTCACGGTTCGTGAGTTTGAGCCCCACATCAGGCTCTGTGCTGACAAGTGTGGAGCCTGCTTGGGATTCTCTCTCTCTCTCTCTCTCTCTCTCTCTCTCTCTCTCTCCCTCGCTCTCTCTGCCCTTCCCCTGCTCTCTCTCTCTCTCTCTCAAAATAAATAAACCTAAAAACAATGACAACAACACTATTCTAAGAAGCCAGACAAAAATCTACACAAAGAATGATTCCATTCATATGAAGTGTCCTGAAAATGTGAATCGGTAGAGACAGAAGGCAGATTGGTGGTTGCCAGGGGCTGGGGGAAGAAAATGGGGAGCGGCTGCTTGACCAGTCTCCTTTGGGGGTTCTGATTACCGTTTGGACGTAGACAGAGCGTGGCGTTTGCACAACACTGTCGAGATACTAAATGCTGCTGAACCGTACACATTAAAATCATTTTCTGTTGTGCTCGCTTCGGCAGCACATATACTAAAATCATTTTCTGTTAACGTGAATTTCACCTCCATTGAAAAACAAAGTCCGGCCCCCTGCCTGTGTTTGCATGGCTGAAAAGCTAAGAATGTAGTTTTACACTTTTAAATACGTGTAAAAATCAAAAGAATAATAATATTTAATGACGTGTGAACATTATATGAAATTAAGTTTAGCGTCCATAAACAGTTTTATGGGAAAACGGCCAGGCGTATGGTCCGTGGATGCTTCTGCACCACAGCGGCAGAGTTTAAGTAGTTGGGAAAGAGACTGAATGGCCCACAAAGTCTGAGATATTTCTTTCTGGTGCTTTACTGACCAAGTTTGCTGACCGCTGCTCTAGGCCCCTCTCAACCAGGTGGCTGAAGTCAGATGCAAGAATGGAGGGGTGGGCGTGGCCGGTGGGCGTGGCCGGTGGGCGTGGTCAGCGGGCTCCTGTGGGCCTGGAGGTACAGGGATGCACAACCGGGCTTCCCTTGGTATTAGGTGTTGCGGTTTCCCGAGGCTGCTGCAACAAAGTGCCACAAACTGGGGCGCTGAAAACAAAAGACATTTATTTATTCTCTCCTGGTTCCGGGGCTAAAGGTCTGAAGTCAGGTTACCGGCAAGGCGGTGCCCTCTCTCTGATGCGTCTGGAGTAGGATCCTTCCTTGACTCTTCCTATAGCTTTTGGTGCTTGCCAGCCCTCTGTGGCATTCCCTGGTTTGTAGATAACACCACTTCAATCTCTGCCTGTCCTTCCAGGCGTTCTCCGTGCCTGTGATACCATGTCCCGCTTCTTCTGTGTATCTCTGTGTTCTGGGTGGACACACATTTACTTGCTGGGGTGGGGGGGGGCACCTCAACCCAGTGCAGTTAGACACCCCCAAGACTTTTGATTCCAAATAATGAGCACAGACTATTCTTGCCTTATCTGCTGTACTCTGAGGCTGAATGGAATAAGCGGAGAGGGATATTAATTAAGTGCTAAATTAAATATTAATTAAGCACCTTCTAAGTGCTAAGCATCATTCTAAGTGCTTGGTTAAGCCTCTGAGGAACCGGTGAGGCACAAAGAGACACAGCAAGAATTTGCCCAAAGTTTTACAGCTGACATGTAGCCGAGCCAGGATGGTAACCAGGCACAGCACAACGGACTCAGGAGCTTTTATTAACTCTGACAGCCCACCTTGCAGGGCTGCTGTTTAAATTCTCATATTGGAAGTAAATAAGGGAACGATCTCAGAGAGGGTAAGAGACTCGGCCAGGGGCAAAGCGGAGACGGGAACTCGGGAAGCAGAACCTTGCTCTTTCCAGCGCGTGGGAGCAGCCCCTCCCCGCAACCCCCATGCCTTTAACATCCCATTTCTTCCTTACGCAGGTGGAGAAAGTCTTTTTTCCCCTGCCCTCACCGGAGGGTGGTATCTAGAGATGAAAAGAGCCCAACAGATGCAAAAGAAGTCACCTGGAGGCTTTGAGCGGGGACTCTAAAAACCCTGAGCTGGCTCGGAGCGCTCACCCATGAAAACCCCTTTCAGCCTTTAGAGAATCAAGGTCCTATTGACACAAATGCCAAAGATGTTGACATGCGCTTGGAGGCTGTGCTGCCTGCTCCAAGGTAAAAGGCGTAGATCAGGCCAGTGAATGTGCTTCCCCGGAGTTCATCAATCTTGCTTTTGTTTGGTGCATAAGCGAGGATGATCACATTGAACACATCCATCATGAGGCTGTGTTCCTTCCCGCAAGAATAGGAGCACCAGGTAGAGGAGATGAGGGTGTGGTCCAGGGGTGCGTTTGGAGCCCGGCTCCGTGGAGAATGAGGGCAGGTGTCAGAGGGAAGAGGCTCTGAAAATGCATCTGATTGCATCCCCACCCACCCATCAGGCTCAGAGTTTTCAGCACCTCGTCCCTTCCGCACTGACTATCAATCGCGTGGCTTTTGAAAAGCCTGAGAAGATTGCACCTTTGGATTTGGTTTGCTGAGCTTGAGAACCGGCGACGGGGGCCGCCTTATGAATTTCTGTTTTCCTCTTTGAGATTTGCAATCAGACCGACTTTGAGCCTTGGCCCCGAGCACCTTCACCGGCTCAGGCTCATTCTTCGGTGATTGGCCAAGATTGGCCTTTCTGTCCTTAGTCGCTGGGCTGCGTCACTCACCTGGGCGCGGTGGCTTCTCTGAGAACTTGGGGAAACTTTGGGAAGACGGAGAGCCATTTGGCTGGTAGAACATGCGGGTGCCTGACTGACCGCGCATGATGCCTGCAGCAGTGACAGGTGTAGGCAGCCTGTCCCAACCCCCGTGCCCGCCAGTCAGCCCACACCCTTGATAAATAGTTGGCGCTGTGGTCAAGAGCCCTAAGATGTTTGGGGGTCACATTCAGTGACTCTCTTCCTCTTGCGTATTGTTGACATCTCTGATGTGGAGCGGGACATGTGGCATCTCTGATCCAGAGGAGGCACACACCCCCTTGTGGTCCCCAGAGCAGGGGGCCTGGTCCTACAGCCTTGCATCACCTGGGAACTTGTTAAAATGCAGATCCTCAGGTTTCACTGAATCTGATTCCCCGGCAGCAGAGAGCCCAGAAATCTGTATTTTTCACAAACTCTAGGTGAATCTGATACACGCTTCAAGTTTTAAAAATAAAGCTGTTATTTTTAAAAAGCTCCAGCAGGCATCAGAGTCCCTGGAGCTTGTTCGTATACTGCAAAACTCACCCTTTTAAAGAATTTTAAACCCTTTTAAAACAATTCACTGGTTTTTAGTATATTCACAGTGTTGTGCAGCCATCCCCCCCTGTCTAACTCCAGAATGTTTTTATCACTCCCCTAAAAAGAAAAACCCAGACCTATGGGCTGTCACTGCCTATTGTCCCTCCCTCGAGCCCCTGGCAACCACTAATCTACTTTCTGTCTCTTACGGATTTACCTATTCTGGACATCTCATCTAAATGGAATCCTACAGAAGTGACCTTTCGTGTCACTTAACACAATGATTTCAGGACTCATCCATGTTGCAGCATGAATCGGTACTTCATTCTTTTTTTTGGCCAAATAATATTCCGTTGCAGGGACATGCTGCATTTTGTTTCTCCATTCATCAACTGATGGACATTTGGGTCATTTCTACTTTGGGGCTCTTCTGAATAACGCTGCCGTGAATACTCAAGTTTGAGAAACCGCTACAGGGAATTCATCAGCATTCAGACATGTGGGTCTTGCTCTGCCCGTTCAGAAGGCAGGTTCTCTTAGAGTCCCATTCGCATGAACCCGACTTTGGAGACTGATGTATGAAGCTGGAATGTCTGTTTATTAATGTACAGTGAGAACTTGCTATCATGGCTACTGCATTTCCCAAGGACCCGGTGATTGTCCCGTTTCGTCTGTAGCCCACCCTTCCTGAACACCAGCTTTTCTTCAGGAGGCTCCCTGGGGAGCATGGAACAGGGAGAAGGCAAGTTTGTTGTAGGGAATATCTGAAGGCCTCAGGCTGGGACTGCCGGCTGTCTCTGGGTGGGCCAACTGAGAGTTCAGGCAAAGGGACCCAAGTTTAGATCCTGGGTTCAACACTTGCTAGCTATGTGACCTAGAGCAGGTTGCTCAGCCTCTCTGAACTGCTTCCCTTTTTGAGATGACGAATACGAAGGTGTCGTAGGACTACTGTGCAGAAAAAGTGGGACAATACCTGCAAAGTGTTTGGTACTCTTGCCCAGTACATGGCCCATAAATGGTGGGTACCACCACCGTTACGATGATTAGCCATCTCATGATCGGGTTGCCTTAGGGACTGTAGATATCAGAAATCTGCTAGTTCCATCTGCCTTCATGACCTTGCATGAGGTCAACATTCTCCTGCTTGTAAGTGAAACAACTTTAAATATTGAAAAATGAGGATCTGATAATGACTGGAGTAGCTCCCAGGGCTCAGATGACAGGGGCTTTGGTTTCTCGCCATCTTTCTACTCTGCTTTTTAAGTGTGTTGGCCTCCCTCTCAGGGAGCCCTTCCCATAGGTGGCCCCTGGACCTCAGGTGTGCAACCCACCAGCTTAGCTACTGCGGACAATAGAGAGTGTCTTAACAGAAAAAGGTAGGGCGGGGGGGGGGGGAGTGGCTGGGAAAACCCCCCAGGGCATTTCACGGACTCTGATTGGCCCATTTTGGATCACATACTGACCCCTGAACGAATCGCGGTGCTTTAGATTTACCACGCGCTTGGATTAAGTAAATGCACACTCTCCCAGGACCGGAAGGGACATTCAGCCTGCCCTGCCCTGAGACGCCAGAAAGGGGGTTTCCCACTGGAAAACCAGGCTGCTGTTACTAGAAGGAACGACTCCAGTGCAAGACCCCCGTCTCCCAGATGGGCTGGGAGGGTCAAGCCAACCCCTGCGACTCCCTTTGCTGGTCCTTTCCATAGTACACTGAAAGGAGTAGACCCTCCTTCAGTCTGTCCATATATCTACTCCAGTTGTATCAGGCTCCTTCTAACTCTTTGGTCAGGGATTCTCAACTGCAAAATGATTGCCATTTGCGGCTGGATAATTCTTGTGGTGGGGGCTATCCTGTACATGGCAGGACGTTTTACAGCACCCCTGGCACCCACCCATTAGATCCCCCCTGAGAAGTTACCGCCCAAAATGTCTCCGGATTTTGCCAAATGTCCCCTGGAGGCAACATCACCCACTGTTGAGAACCACAGTTAGTGTTGTTTCTAGGTCCTTCGATCTGTTAGGAGTTGGGCTAGTTTCACTCTCCGAGGTCCAGCTTCTTTGCTTACCTTCAAGTTCTCTGTACCCCCTCTACTGACAGCACTTCTCACTTGGTAAACCACGGCCCCCTCTCTCACAGCTGCCACATCCGGACCAGGACCTGTCACGTCTCTGGCATTTCAGTCCCATCTAGGGATGCTTTGGACAGTGGGTACCCATCTTGACCTTGGAATGTGATCTGTTACGGGGCTGGCTCCCCCATAGTCTGCCAACCACAGTGTGACACGCCTCGGAATGGTGCTTTGAGCATCAGGGGACTGAGAGAGGGAGGCTGTCTGTTGCCTGGAGTTGAGACCAAAGAAGCCTGGTGTTTTGGGTTTCTTGAGGCCGGACTGGGGTCTTTCGCAGTAAGCTCGCCCACTCAGGCAGTAAATTCCATGAAATGGCTCTGTGTGGGGAACTTCTCAGCGGCCCTTTGTTCTATGGACAATTAACTTCCACTGAACATTAACTACCGGGCGACTGCATAATTAAAAAACATCACATTTCCACTGGGGGAGAACTTCAGCTCAAGCAACTCAGAATGGCTCTGATTTAAGATCCATAAACTCAGTTCAAGGCAATAAATATGTAAGTAATTGATGATGTAGTGTGCGAGGAACTTAAGACCCATCCATCACACTCGGGCACGCAAGGGCTATGGACACGCTTGGAGAACAGGACGAGAGGAAAGGAATAAATGGCTAGAGGGACCTAGACAGTTCTGCCCTCCCCATAACTCATCGCTGTTCTCTGCAGAGTCATGGCCTCGTTCCCTAAAGAGTCTTGTCCCCGGGTTTTGTCTTCTCAGGCCAGGGAAAAGAGCTGCTAAGCAAAGCTGCAAACAGGCACCTGGGTTGCTCAAGGGGAAAGCCACCTTTTATTGCACACCTACTGTGTGCCAGGCACTTGCTTCGTATCCATGGGTGGCCCTTAGGGAAACTCTACAGGATGGGTTTTATCACTCCCATTCTACAGAGGAGGAAGTCCGAAGAGGGGAAGACAAAGAATCATAAGGGCAGAATTAGGAATTCGAATCAGGTCTGCCCCTGTAAATTTCATTCCATTTTGTCCCTCTGCTTCGAAGGCAAAAAGAGGGGGTTTGGGCCCCTGGGTTGCCTGCACTGCAGTCCACAAACGTGTCCTGTCATCCGTGTCTGCGTCCAGATGTTAAGCCCAACTTGTAGATTCCAGCCTGTGGTCTGCATGTCCCCCGCTTCTCCCCGCCCCACGCCTGTCACTGATCTGCCGTTTCTGTTGGTTTATTTCAACGTGAGACCATTTACAATTGAAATTGATGGAGCACAGGGCTGGCTGTTTTTCTCCGTTCACAGGGACATTTGTGGTGATGGCAGCGTGGGGGCCTCTGTCTGTCAACTCTTGTTTTGTCCTCATTTAAGCCTGAGCCGGGCACAGAGAGCCAGCCTCTTCCAATTAGCATTTTCCTTCAGGTCAAGGAGACAGGTCCTGTATCTGTGTGGTCCGAGCTGGCTTTGGTTTGCTAGCCGGGCCCCTGAGCTTCTCCGGGTCTCCAGGCTGTCTGTCCTCATGCTGGGGGCTTCTCTCCCAGGAAGGGTACAGAAGAAGACCCCTTACCAACTTTGCTAGTGGTCTCTCTTCCTGATTATCTGAAGAGAGACCATGAGGCTCCCAAGTGGGGCTCCGCAGTTAAGGAGATCTAGGTTCAGCTGCCAGAGGAACATTTTTCCTTAGGTGACCCCCAGCCTCAGTTTTCCTGTTTGCAAAATGAGATCATTGGTACTTAACTCCCAGGGCAGGTTGGTCATCCATTCGTTCTTTTATTTAATAGATATTTGTGGAAGTGCCACTCTGTGCCTACCGTTGTGCTAGTTAACGAGGCAGGAGGGAATGAAAGAGACCCTGGACACATAAAGATGAATCATTGGTGGCTCCCACTCCCATGGTCAAGGGCTGTGGGGAGGACAGATTCGTAAGCAGGGCTCTCCATGTGATGAGGCAGCTGGCCCGGAGGGGTGAGCGCGGGATGCTCCGAGAGGGTCACGGCAGGGACGTTGCCCACCTGTGCACTCAGGGAGGGCTTCCTGGAGAAGCCATGCCTGAGCTGGATCTTGGAAGGAGAGTTGGCATGAGTCTGGCTAAGAGGAGTGGGGAGGGGAAGCATGTTCTGGGACGAGAGAACAGCATCTTTAAAGGTGGGAGGTACAGAGCTGATCCGTGGTGTGAATGTGACTGGGGGAGGGCTGGGGCGGGGGCTGGGGACAGCCATGGGGCTAAGGGCAATTTGGAGCCCACAACGGGCCCTCACCTTCTGCTGCCTTCCAGATGCATGGGGCATTTTTGTCCCCTTGGCCACGATGAGCAGATTCTTCCTCTCCATCGGGCCTTTCTCTGTCACTTGAGTGGTAGATATGACCTATGACAAAGGTCCTTGAGGCAGTGATTGTGGATACCCCAAGCCTACTCTCAGGATCACATTTAAGGAACCCACACACACACACACCCCCAGCACCCACCTAACTCCCACCGCATGCATTTCCTTATTGAAAATTTATTTCCCAAATAAACCAAGGTGGATCTATTATCCTAAGAGACTCTTCTGGATTTCTAGATAAGATTTTATTCCCTTCTTGTATTTTAATTTTATTATCTTTTTCTATAAGCTGCTTTTGACATTTCAGGATGATCCCCCTCTGCCTCTTTCCACACCATAGCAGTAAAATTATATCAAGGGGAAATTCGAGGGGAGAGTTTCGGGTAGGGATACTAGAAGAAGAAAGCTTTCCCAATACATCTTTTTAGAGTTGAGGGAAGACTGATCATTAATACCACTCCCCCCCCCACTCCAATCTGTGGGGTGGTAGCTCACGGAGTTAGAGCCCCATTGCCTCACTTTCCCTGTCCTGCCCCCCACGAGCCCCTGCTCCTCCTCCACCCCGCACGCATCCCCGTCCTACTTTTAACATCTTGGATTCTCCATCCATCATCCCCACGAGGAAGATAATTACTCGTGTG
This sequence comes from Lynx rufus, assembly GCF_022079265.1. Classification (NCBI taxonomy): domain Eukaryota; kingdom Metazoa; phylum Chordata; class Mammalia; order Carnivora; family Felidae; genus Lynx; species Lynx rufus. The sequence continues at coordinate 8,897,483 of NW_025814839.1, read as the reverse complement.
GCACGGGGTCTCCCATTGTTTGGTTACGAGGTTAAAAATCCCTGATACACTTTAATAAATTCAGCAGTGAGCACATTATAAAATGTAATTAAATGCCTCAGCCATCCTCTCTTCCTTTACCGGCAGTGAAATTTAATTGAGGCCACCTGAGGGGCTGAAATAAATCACAGGTGATGACTCCGGGATTCATGTTGCTCCCCGGGAGAGGGAGTGAGGGCATCACCGTCAACTTGTGGGGAATTCAGGGGATCCCCGCTCAGCAGGGACCTGCCAGGACTCAGATACAAGGTGGCAATGGCTTCTTCAAAGGGGGAGAATGATTTTAGTGGGTCCACTGGATCTTGAAGGTGCTTCTGGTTTGGCTTCAATATTTAAAAAAAAAAAAAATCTGTAACCTGGGGCCAGGAGGAATGGGTGTGGAGAACTTTGTGATTCCCTGTCTGCCCCTGTCACCCTGTGTCTGCACTTTCCTGCCTCTTGCCCCGCATGTGAGCCCTCTGTCCGCTGTGCTACCATTTGCTCGGTGCCCTGACTGCTCATCTGTCCTACCATTTGCTCAGTGTCCTGACCGCTCATCTGTCCTGCCAAGGTAGACTTCTACCTGGAGACCCTCTCAAGAAGGCACTTTCTCTGTCTCCTCCCTTTGGCCAAGTCCGGCACCACCATGCCTCCAATTATAACTTATGGATCCTCATGGTCTTCTCTCTGTGTCGATGAAGTGACAGCTGGGTAATCTGATTAATTAGCCCAGTCAGAAGCAGTGAGAGGAGAGAGTTAATTTTCCTTCCCCTCTGCTTTCACGAGCTGACATGGATTTCAGCAGTGGCAGGTAATCAGAGACATTGCCTCCTCATGGATTATTCTACCAGGAGACAGGGAGGGCCAGGAAGAACACAGGCTCAGGGTGAGACCCGTATGGGTTAGATTCTTAGCTGGACTGCTTACTGGTCCTCCTGTGCCTTGCTCCGCTCTTCTGTAAAATGAAACAAGCCACAGGAGGCTGGATCAGGTGAGCAGAGGGACGACACCAAGTGGCCATGCACATTTTGGCCTGGAGAATGCAGGTCATTTGTCCAAGGATCCACACCATGTAAGTGGCAGACGTGTGTCTACAATCCAGGTCTTCTGACTTCGGAGTGGGGGGTGGGGGAACCCTCCACAATGGATATGGATATCAAATAATCACGTTATATACTTTGGAGATCTCACCACTTTACTTGTCAGGTATACCTCAATAAGACTAGAAGGGAAAAAGGGGAAAAAAATCTCTCTGCTAATCAGCTAAGGAAATGAGTTGCACAGCCCTAAAAAAGGGGTTGACACACTTTTTCTGTAAAGGGCCAGGTAATAATTATTTTCGGCTTTGTGGGCCATACCATCTCTGTCACAGCCACTTAACTCTGCTGTCGTAGTGAGGAAGCAGTCACAGACGATGTATTAGATGAGTGGGTGAGGCTGTATGCCAATCAAGCTTTGTGTACAAAAGCAGGTGATGGGCTGGTTTTGGCCTGAGGGTCATAGTTTGCCAAGCCAGGCACTCAGTCATGGTCCGTGGATAGCTTTGTCATGTTCTAACTGGTGCATAAATCCTTGAGGCAGAGCGATGATGACAATGACAAAAACAATAATAACCATAATGTGTCAGGCACTCAGCTCAGGCCTTTTCCAACTACATTACCCCATTCGTCCTCCTAACAAGCCTGGGAGGGAGATACTATGACTCCTTTTCCCCACGAGACAAAACTGAGACCAGAGGTCAAAGTGCCCCAAATCTCCTAGCTAGTAGTTGGCAGACCGGACCTCTGCAGTGAACCCTTGCCCACACTCCATGGGGCAACTTGATGACCTAGAGGCCCTTTCCATTCGGAAATGAAGTATGCTGCTCTATCTCCTCGGGAAGCCCACGTTCAGGGCCTTGTCCCTAGTTTAAACCCCAAATGCATGTGAATTGATTTGACCCTGATGCCTCCATTCCATCCCAGTCCTCTTATTAGTTCTAAACAGGTAGCTTTGCCATTGCTCTTTGTTTTGAGTCAACGCCATGGGAATCCCTGACTCTCCCCTGAATGGTCTCTTCCATCAGGAGCAAATAGCACTCTCCTTGCTCATCCCTCCCATCTCTTACCAATGTCAGCCCCCTCTGTCTTGTTTCTTCCCCTGCAACAAGGCACCCAGGCAGTCTTATGTATATACTGACCAGCGCCAGGTGGTTCCCTGGATGCCTCTGTAGCCATCAAGGGCCCTAAACAATGAAATTTGGACCTTGGGAAATGGGTTGTAGCTGTCTCAGGGAGAAAATAATGCCCAAATACACAAATAAACTCAACTTGGCCTCGAAACACCATGGAACTGTAACCTTTAGAGACAGCACATAATTAAAAAAAAAAACTTTTAGATCTCGTATATTTGAATTGTATATTAAAGCAAATAGAGTTGTTCCCTCCTATGTGAATAATAACATGAGCAGCTTTAGCCAAGGATTGGTTGGCCCCTTGGATAAATCAGGAGGATTTTAGCCGGCGACTGGCCTGTGACCCCACAAGAAAAGTTGAACGGTCTCAGTTTCATTAGTTGCTGGTATCTTGGAGCCCAAAGAATTTGCGACTTGATTTGAGCGCAGCGCTGTCGCTAAGAACTCACTCAGTCTGTCGTGTCCCTGGGCTGGAAGCTTAAAGGCAGCTTGGAGCTTCCATTTCATTTGTGGTGGTTTCTGAGGATGAGCTCTCGGATTTGGTGCCCCTGCTCAAGCCCCAGCTGTACCACCTAGAATGGAGTTATGACGAGTAAATGAAATAATACATCTAAAGCACTTAATCTGAGTCCTGCCATGCAGTAGGTGCTCAATAAATGTTAGCCGTGATTATTACTAGTTTTCTGTGCCCAGAGGTCTTTATCTCCATGGAGACATTTAAGGATAGTGTAGCTTGCGTCTGAAAGGGTAGAGAGCTTAGAGGCTGCAACAGACAGCTTCTCGTGGTCTTTTCCAGTTCTAGGACTGCATCGCTTAAACAATTTTTACACTTGGCTCAGAAGGAGACACATTATCAGGGATGGATAGCAAGGCTTTAATTTTTTTGGAAACTGAGTTCAATCCTGAAGTACACCAGATACTGGTCGTGGGACTTTGAACAATGAAGTTTTCATTTTCCTTACTTCTAAACTAGGAATACAGCCTCATAGGATTGTTCGGATTAAGTGAAGAAATGGCTCCAAGAGCCATATCCCCACTTGGGATACATACCAAGCCCGAGCATTTCTCCTCTGTGGGCTGATTATTCTGCGATGTGAATTTTTTTATTGGGGGCTGCAAGTGGGATCACGACAGCTCAAGTGGGAAAGGCCTGGGCTGGGGAAAAAAATGGCCTTGTAAGGGTCAGGGCTGATGTTTTGAGCCTCCGTGGGGTGGAGAGTTGGAGGACGGGGGAGGAGAAATTGGAGGGAGCGCCTATTTTTGTCCCAGCCGGACTGGGCTATTCTCCCCTTGGCCACCAGAGGGAGCTCTTAAATGCATGAGACCCCCCCCCCCCCACCTCCTCCCCCCAGCACAGCATCCCGACTCTGTTCTAATGAACTTCAGGGTTCCTTCCCCTTGCTTTAAAACAAATCTCAAAGCCCCCACTGCTTTATTTCCCTCATGAAATGCATCGCTGTCTGAAATTACCTTGGGCTTTTATTTATTTACTCACTATCTGACTCCCCCTCTGGACTCCAGGCTCAGATGCTGTATTGGTTTCCTATGGCTGCCGTAACAAATTTCCAGAAACTCAGTGGCTTCGAACAACACCTGTTTATTACCTTACAGTTCTGGGGATTAGACGTCCAAAATCAGACTCACAGGGCTGAAGTCGAGGTGTGTCAGCAGGGCTGGCTCCTTCTGGAAGCTCTAGGGAAGAATCTGTTCTCTTGCCTTTTCTAGCTTCCTTGGCTGTTGTCCTTTCTATCCCCGAAGACAGCAACTGTCCCATCTCCTTCTCTAACTTGGGCCCTCCTGCCTCCTCCTTCCATATATAACGACTCTTATGATTACATTGGGCTCACCTGGATAAGCTTTAATTTAATCAATCTGCAAAATCTCTTTTGCTTGTTAGGTGACATACTGACGGGTTCCAGGGATTAGGACATCTTGGGGGTGGGATGAGGGCATAATTCTACTCAACAAAATATTGTTGAAAAACTGCAGGAGTGACGGCTGAAATGAACAACATACTGTTACGCCACCTCCCAAGACTCTGCGGCTCTTCCCTGAGCTTATAAGGGTCAGTGTTCACCATTTCCTTTGCTCTTTCCAGACAGAGAGAGGAGGCACGGACATACAGGGTGGGTTGAATTCCGTGTATCTGGAGAGCAGTCTGGACTAGAAACATCCAGTTTGTTCTGTCTGTGGTTCAAATCCTAACTCAGTGACTTCTTAGTTATAGACAATTGCTTATTGCTTCTAAGCCTCAGTGTTCCCGTCTATGAAATGGGGATGAAATTGGCTGTCATTTATCGAACCCAAGCTATGTGACCTGAATTAAAAACCCCAGCCCTGGCCTTTATTTGCTGTGTGACCTTGGGCAAATGGCATAGCTTCCTGATTTACTTGGTGAAATGAGGCTAATCCTAACAGCTGCTGCATTCTTGCGCGTCATATATCGTAGTAGATGGATTACATGAGATAATATATGTCAAGGGATTATTTGACAATAGTGCTTGGCGTACGATAATGCCCAACAAATAGCATACTTATTCTTCTTTTTCTTATTTCTTTTCTTCTTCGTCTTCGTCTCCAGCATGTTTTTCTCCTCCTCCTGCTTTGCTATATCATCACCTGTTTTTACCTGTTAAATGTTTTTAAGTTCTTTTTGTTTCTTTTTAAAGTTTTTAATGTATTTATTTTGAGAGAGAGAGGGAGTGCGAGCAGGGAAGAGGCAGAGAGAGAGGGGAAGAGAGAATCCCAAGCTGGCTCCGCACTGTCAGCACAGAGCCCGACGTGGGGCTCGATCTCTACCTGTTAAATGTTTATGGATGTTTTTTGAACACCTGGCTCTTCTGTTAGCCTGAGTTCCTTCCCACCAGGTCAGAGCCCGAGTTTCTCATTGTAAAGCTCTTCATAATGCGAATGCTTTATTAATGTCGGTTCCTTGTGTCGAGGCTTCTGTATGTCCGTCTGGCTCCTGGGGGGGTTTCAAAGACTAGGGCTCCTGGTTTATCCCCTTTCTGTATGGAGGAACTTCTGAGAGAGCGTAGACAGGTACTTGTAGGAGAGAAGAACCCTCCTTCCCTGCGATACTCCCATTCTGTACGCTAGAAATGGAAACATCTGAGAAGACATTTCTATTATTCTACCCCTGGGACTGAAGGCACCAGGAACGCACACAATTCTGCCTCCACGTCTGCATGGCTTGTTATCAGAAAATTAGAGTAGAAAAGAAGCTTTGTTCAGCTATGGAGACATCTTAATAGGCGCTTTGATTGTTAAACAGAAGTTTCTGTATCAGTTTAATTGCTGTAAATGCTGTTTGCCTTCTCTGTTATGATAAGGCCTGGATTTTCATAGATTTCTCCCCCCCTTCCCTTTAAACAGTTTCTCTTTGCTTTAAGGCTTGAGTTGGCAAGTTTAATGAAATCCACACGAAGAAAGGAAAGAGGGGATCTCAAAGTTCACATCTGCACACCCACGGACGAAACCACACGGAGATTATTATTGCTTGAGACTAATGATGCTGTAGCTGCGTAATGTAATTGACAGAATTCACCCCTTCCATCAGATACTGGGAAATGAAACCAAACAACTAAAGTTAATTACTTCTACTTCTTGAGAAGGTGCTATAATTGAGAATAACAGCCTAACTGGGATATGAATCTAAAAGTGAGATGTGCTTCTAATAAAAGAGGATTTGTTCTCTGCAGACTCGAGCCTCAGAAGTACCGTTTTGGTTTCTTACGGGGCAGGGGTGGGGGGGGGGTGGGGCGCGAGGTGGCTAGAGTTGTGGAAGACATCCAGATCAGGGATTCTCAACCTTGGCATTTGCAACACTTGGGGCTGGTTGATTCTTTGGTGTAGGGACTGGCTTGTATGTTGCAGGATGTTGAGCGGCATCCCTGGCTGCTATCCACTGGGTGTCAGTAGCACCTCCCAACCCCGGTGTGACAGCCAGAATTATTTCCAGATATTGCCACTTGTCCCCTGGGTGGGGCAGAAGTCACCTTGGTGGAGGACACTGGTGTAGGGCCTTTGGAGGACTTAGGAGCCATTACAGAATTGCTCCTTGAGGTTCTGCTGGTACTGAGCTGTGCGACCTTTAGCAAAGTCACTGCATTTCTCCGAGCCCTTGTGTCTTCCTTGTAGGGAATAACGCAAACACTGACTGCACCGGGGCGTGGTTTCCAGGGATAAACTGCACAGCATAATGCCTGATGTATAGTGAGCGATCAGCTAACTCAGTGCTTCGTTATAATACTCTTGAACTCAGCAAACACATCTGAAGTATTTACTTTGGCTCTGTGATGCAGAGGTGAAGGTGTGGTGCCTGTCCTTGTGGGAGAGGCAGATACACAGAGACTCCTTGGTGCTCCCTTATTCTGCACCCATGGCAGACATTGCTAATCAATCGTGGTGTTCTTTCCTACCGGGCCTCAGGATCTTTCTTAACACGGTTTTCTAGACAGCCACTACCAATGTCCCATGAGATGAAGCCCATTTGGCACTCCTGGTTTTCTAGACTCCCCACGAGGAGGCTGGGTATCTGTGCACACTACCACTCTCTCTTCAGCACAGCTGTCCCATCTGTACCTGCCCCGGTGCAGGAGAACGCATTTTAGAGAGTTAGCAAGGAGCGTCTGTCTTTCCAGATCAGAGTGAAGTCTCCAAAGGAGGTGGCAATGGAAAGAAAGCTCTCTTTCGCTCTTTTTTAAAATTCATTTTTCTTTCTTGTCTTTTTCGTTTCCCTCAGAAATTGAAACAAATGGTCAAATGGCTCGGACTTGGTGACATTTAATAGTTAGCCCATCTAGAGGAGATTCCACTGGCGATGATGCTGATTGATCTATCATGCTGTCTCTCTCGTGGGTTTTCTCTGCCCTTTGGGCTTGGAAAATCACCAGCTCTCCTAGAAATGGTCCCAGTTTCACAAGGGTGGAATCGGGGTTTCTGGGAACAGCTTTCAGAGGACTGTGGGCAGTGTCATTAGACAGAGGAGGGGAGTGAGTGAGTTGGGGTTAAATGCTCCCTGATCGGTTCAGACATGCCGGGCTCCCAGCGAGCACACCGCTCCATAGCAAGCGCTGTGAAAAATGAGGTGTGTGTTTGCAGCTCTGAAAATAAGAAGTGGGCTCCATCTATCTGGCCTGAGAAATGAGAGCTGGTGTGTGGGTCAGCTGGTCGTTCCCTGTCTTCCTAGCTGGCAAAGATTCCATGGGCAGAATTGCTTCATTTCTGCTTCGTTTCACACCGCCCTGGGGCCTTTGAGGTCTGGGAGGAGGGATGCCAGGGCAGCCGGGTCATGGAGTCAAGGTGGGGGCTGGTGCTCAGCATCTGCGAAAGAAGTCTCAGAACATAGAGGTGAGGGGATAATAGAGGTCGCTGGGATTTCACCTAAAGCATGAAAGGGAAGACCAGATGAGGGCAAGCACCCAGTCTGTATGATTTATTGTTTCTTCCTCATTCCCATTCATCCATCAGCCTATCTATCCATTCATTTATCCATCCATCCATCCATCTACCCACCTACCTATCCATCCATCCATCCATCCATCCATCCATCCATCCATCCATCTACCCACCTACCTATCCATCCATCCATCCATCCGTCCATCCACCTATCCATCCATCCATCCATCCATCCATCCATCCATCCATAAATACATACATCTACCCACCTACCTATCCATCCATCCATCCATCCATCCATCTACCCACCTACCTATCCATCCATCCATCCATCCATCCACCCACCCACCTACCCATCCATCCATCCATCTACCCACCTACCTATCCATCCATCCATCCATCCATCCATACATACATACATAAATACATACATCTACCCACCTACCTATCCATCCATCCATCCATCCATCCATCCACCTATCCATCCATCCATACATCTACCCACCTACCTATCCATCCATCCATCCATCCATCCATCCACCCACCCACCTACCCATCCATCTACCCACCTACCTATCCATCCATCCATCCATCCATACATACATACATACATACATAAATACATACATCTACCCACCTACCTATCCATCCATCCATCCATCCATCCATACATACATACATACATAAATACATACATCTACCCACCTACCCATCCATCCATCCATCCATCCATCCATCCATCCATCCACCTATCCATCCATCCATACATCTACCCACCTACCTATCCATCCATCCATCCATCCATCCATCCATCCATCCATCCACCTATCCATCCATCCATACATCTACCCACCTACCTATCCATCCATCCATCCATCCATCCACCCACCCACCCACCTACCCATCCATCTACCCACCTACCTATCCATCCATCCATCCATCCATCCATCCATCCATACATACATACATAAATACATACATCTACCCACCTACCTATCCATCCATCCATCCATCCATCCATCCATCCATCCATCCATCCACCTATCCATCCATCCATACATCTACCCACCTACCTATCCATCCATCCATCCATCCATCCATCCATCCATCCACCCACCCACCCACTGACTATTCTACCCACCCATCTACCCACCTGTCCATCTACACACTCATCTGTCTGTCCACCTACCTGTCCGACCATTCATCCACCCAGCTATCCAGATATTCAGCCAGCCAGCCAGCCATTCATTTAGCCAACCACCCACCTACCCATCTGTCCATCTACCCACTCATCTGACCATCCACCCACGTATCCAACCATTCATCCATCCACTCACTTACCAACCCCTCTATCCATCCATCTGTCCATCCACCCCCTCTTCCATCCACTCCTCATCAATCCATCTACCTATTTTAACATGAGTTTATTTAGATGGTACGTGTTTGGACATGTTTTAAATAGTTACTGACAATATACAGCAAGTGATACTAGTTTTCTATATAGAGTGTGCTTTTAACATAAGTGTGTTTAAACAAAAAGAGCTAACTTAAAATAGTAATAAAATAATTTTGTGGCTGGACAGGACACGACAAGACTGGGAAAGTGGGACGTGCATGCCTGGCATTTGGAAATCTACTGCACTGGAACTTTGCACACAAGGGCATATGATCTAGAGTCCCTCAAATCTGGACCCGCATTGCTGTGCAGCCTCCAAGGTGTATGATCTTGCACAAATGACGTCCTTTCTCCAAGCCTCGGTTTCATTGTCTGTAAGGTGGGGATGCTAACAACCCCCTGTCTTTGGGGTGGTTTTGAGGAGGTAACGAACTAAAGCCTGTGAGTCACTTAACGCATGCCTGGCACAATCTAAGCACTCTGTAGATGGAAGCGGAGCTCATTTTTATTCTTTCCACAGCTGATTTCTTTCAAGGCATTCCCTGGTTGCCCTGCCCAGGGGACCTTGCTGAAGTCAAGGTGACACGTGTTAAACCAGTGTTCCATTTGGCTTTGGTTTAGCAAGTGATGGTGGTAGGTCACTGTCCTTCCTGAAGCTGGAGAGCCTCCCTCTTCCTTCTCGGGCTTGGCCGGAGCCCGCCCCACTCTGATCCTCTGTGTAACAGGCTCTTCTCCTCTCTTCTCTCCCTGCAGACACACTGTCCGTGCCGCGCTGGTCCCCGCAGATCCCTCGTAGAGACCTCGGCAACTCCATTAAGCACAGGTAGGCTGGATTCCTGTGGGCACCGGTACCCACCTCCGGTAGATATCTGGCCCCCAGAGTGGGGGAAGGCCAGGGAGATATTTTGTTTCAGTTCCTATGTCATCATGCCTCTCTCTCCTCTGCCAAGCGAGACCTCAGTGTGCCCCCTGGGGACTGAGATGTCGGCTTCTTATTAACCTGGCCCTTATAAAACCAGCACATAATGGTTAAAAACCAGGGATTTGGAGTCAGACTTTCCTGTGTTCGCATCCTGGCTAATAAAGCTTTGCAACCAGAAGGAAGTTACCTAACCTCTCTGAGGCTCGGTTTTCTCATCAGATAATTCTGCCTACCCTTAGGGTGTCATAAGGATCAATGACATAATATATGTAAAGTGCTAAGCACAGGGCTCATAATAACCACTTGGTAAACGGTATCATTGTCAAGAGAAATGTTGTACAGCCTAATTTTGGGTCTCCCCACCCAGAAGACAAGATTGAATTCTGAACTCAGAGGTACTCTCTGGTGAGCTGTAGGTCAGCCCAGAGCTCCAGCCCTGTTGGGTCCATGGAATAACCTCACCAGGGGTACACCTGTCCTATCAGGAAGGACACTTGTATCTACTAGACATCCCTTCTAAGCAGTTCTTTGACTTTCCAGATTTAACTTTCTACGTTTTATGTCATTACCCTCACAGTCTCTTCACAAACTCATTAGGGTAAGTAGCACAAGTGTGATCATATCCATTTGACAGATAGGGAAACTGAGGCCCTGCACGATTGAGGGATGGGTCTACAAGCTAATTGACCTCGGCACTCTGTATTCTTTGGGCACTGCTGCTCAGAATTTTCTTTCTATGTACCCAGAGGCATCTGGGAACTAGCCGAGGGACCCGTTCACTCATTCATGGATTCTTTGCACTAGTATTTGTAGAGAATTTACATGCCTTGGTTTCAGCACTGCGCAAGGCGTCGGGAGCCCTTGGGGAGCTCGCGGTGCAGTCGAGGGCTAGATGCTTAACAGATCATGACAGTGTGTGGCATTGAGGCTATAAGGTGGGGGGTGGGGGGGGCGGTACCAGGGGCAGACATATCGCCATGGGCGGGTGGGCCCGAGGTAGGAATGAGCACACTGTCTCCCGGAATGGCACCTTGTCAACAGGTTTTCAAAGAAATATGTTGACAGAATAGTTGTTAAGACCCAAATGAGAAAACGATGGAGGAAGCAGTGAGAAATACGTGATAGACGCGTCCGTGGTCGGGCCGTAAGCCGCAGAGAGAAAGGCATCAAAAAGAAGGGCCTTTTTTGTGTGCTTCCCAATACCCCGGGCTCAGTTCTACCCCTGGATCGGTCCCACCCCTGGCTCAGCTCCGCCCCTGGATCGGTCACGCCCCTGGCTCAGCTCCGCCCCTGGATCGGTCACGCCCCTGGCTCAGCCCCGCCCCTGGATCGGCCACGCCCCCGGCTCAGCTCCGCACCTGGATTGACCCCACTTCTGGTTCAGCTCCATCCTGGGTTGGCCACACCCCTGACTCAGCTCCCCCTCTGGATTGGCTTCACTCCTGATCAGCTCCACCTCCGGATTGGCCACACCCCTGACGAAGCTTCATCCCTGGATTGACCCTGCCCCTAGCTCCATCTTGCCCTGGTGGCGCAGCCCCATCCCCCAGCTTTAGCAATTTAGATCTGGTGGCACCTCATATTCGAATGCTGATTCTCAGAGGAAGGATGATGGTCTTGGGCATCAGGAATGTCTTCTTAGTGGAGCCAGGACTGGGGATGCCCTGTTACTCTTTAGTGTGACCCCGGGCCCCATGCCAGGACGGGAGACCTAGACTCACCCCAGCCTTGGTGAAGAAATGAAATTGAAATCCCATTCCATCCACTGTCCTCAGAGTCACCTCAGGCAGAGCTCAGAGAGAGAGCTGGTCCCAGAGATGGGAGAGGACTGGAAAGGAAAGAGAACTCCCGGCTACAAAGCTCACGCCGCCTCCCCTCCATGCCCACACTGCTGGCCAGGGGGGTGGACCACAAGCCCAGTCACCATTCCTAAGAGCTGCCAAATCCCATAAAGTAGACCCTGCCAAACTCACTGGCCCCGTGGAAGGGGCAGAAAAAGGCTTAACCAACCCCCAGTCCAGAACTGGAGAGGGAGTCTTCTTAGCCACAAGAGTCTCCGTTCAGAATGTTGCTATTTGCCTCCATACGGAGGCTTTGAGCTGCGCCTCCTTCGGCTTGGAGAGTGACTGACCCAAATCAAGCAAGTTGGTGCAGCAGAGGGCTGCAACCTTGCCCTCAAAATTCTCAAGCACCAAGTTACATAATCACTTCTGATTTTCATTTTGACACTTGGAGGCAGTGGAGATTAGCTACAACTCCTGCTGAAAGTGGCAAAAATTGAAAATGAAAATTAACTCTGACCCGGCAACCTGCAATACTTTTCTCGGGCAGCCCGGCCACTGCCTGGTATCTCTTGGGGGAAGAAAGCGCCCCAGCGGCCGCGGGAGCCCCTGGAAGTTAATCGTAGGCATCTCTGTTCCTGGCTGGCAGCTGTATATCAGGGGCGTCCAAACTGCCTTCTGTTGGCAACAAGTGGTGGGGGGGGGGGCAGGGGGTGGGGGGAGAAGATGAGCCGACGGTCTGAAAAGAGTTTTCACTTTAAAGACTCTTCTGCTACTCAGGTTTGAGGCCTCGGCTCTTTGGGGGGGGGGAGGGGGAGGCCCCGGCAAAGCTCCCCGGATGGTTTGATTGGCAGAGAGGGGGCACGGGTCTGCCAGCCTCCCAGGAGGCTCCACCTCGCCTTGTGGTCCTCTGAGGGCAGTTCTAGCCCCCCACCCGTCACTCTGTCCCAGAACTGAAGTTGGCATACAGCAGACCACTGGGCAATACCTGTTGAACGAATGCAGGATTGTCACGAATGTCCAGGGGACAGTAGAGTCCCAGCCCGATCGAGTGAGCACTGACTACGTGCCAGGCGCTGTGAAGCCCCTTGACGTGCATGACCTGTTTCGTCCTCCCAGCACCTGTGAGGCCGGTCCTGCTTACCATCCCCACTTTACAGAGCGGGAGACTGAGGCTCCAGCGGCCCAAACAACCTGATGAAGTCACGCTCCTCGGCAGAAGCCAGGCTGGACCCCGGGGCCTGTGCACTCACCCTTCACGTGGTTCATCCTGAGAGACAGCTGGGGGTCACCGTCACCTTGGCCCTGAACGTTTTCTGTCTCTTTTCCGCAGGTTTTCCACCAAGTACTGGATGTCTCAGACGTGCACAGTCTGTGGAAAAGGAATGCTTTTTGGCCTCAAGTGTAAAAATTGCAAGTAAGTGGCTGCACCAGGAAGTGTTTTCAGGGTGCCTGACGTCAGCTAGAGCCACGCTAGCCTTTGAACTAGCTTGCGGAAGCTTGGTTTCCTACCTTTCGGGAGACTCGCTTGCCCTACGTTTCAGAACCGCGTCCTAAGTGAACCTCTGCCTTTGGGCAAGGGGTCAAGCAGCACACTTGTGAATGAAAACCAGAGCGGACGGATGGTGCCGGAGATGTTTACCGGGGTGTGTGCAGCCACGGCGGTGCTCTGCATATTCACAGCATTTAACATGAAGGGTTGGCACAGTTTTTTTCTCTAGGTGACCGGATAGTAAGTATTTTAGACTTGGTGGACCCAGGGGTCTCTGTTACAGCCGCTCAGCCAGGCCTTGTAGCTCAAAAGCGAGCGGAGACAATATGTAAACAAACGGGTGTGACCAATGTATTTGTTCCAGTAAAACCTTATTTCCATAACTGCGCGGCCGGCTGGCTTTGGCTCCTCAGCTGTAGTTAGTTTCCCAGTTCCTGAGTTAGAGTTTGTGAAGTCCTTTTCCTCTTTATTTTTTCTCCTCTGCGTTGTTGGGGCGGGGCTGGGCGGTGTTCTGATGCTCCCCGTTTTACAGATGTGAACGCTGAGTCTCGGCAAGGGGAAGTCACCTGCCTACGGGCACACGGCCGCGACCCCCTAACTCCCCTTCCTTCTGTGGCATCATGTCGCTCTCGAGCTCTCACAACCCTCCCCTACTCCACACACGCATTCCAGGTCACAGCTGGCAAAAGGCAGGGAGGTGACAGAATAAAGCTGATGTCCAGTATGGGCTCTGGAGTCAGAGTAAGATAGGTTCAAATCCCGGCTCTGTGATGCTCTTGCTGTGTGACCTTGGGCAGTTCACCTCACCTTTCTGTTCCTGCCTGTGTGTGTGTGTGTGTGTGTGTGTGTGTGTGTGTGTGTGCACGCACTTTATCTGCACGAAAGGAATAATCGTCACACCTGGCCGATCCAGTGTAAGCATTCAGTAAATCACGAAAGGACATAGCACGGTGCCAGCCTCTGAGCTCTGTCCTCTGTCAGAGGTCACAAGTGCCTTTTTGCCTGGCCTCCCTCTCTCTCTCCCTAAGCCTGTGTGAAATACCTCCCTGGTCCAATCCCTAGAAAATTGTCAGTAATATTCAGTGCATCTTTCCGTCTGCTTTATAGGAGCCATTTAGTTTCAGAGAATGTAGGAGTCCCTCTGTCCTTGTCCAGCCCAGGCTGGGAACTCCCATTCGGGCTCCTTCAGGCCCCCCAACATCCTGTCCCTTGAGGGAGGGGGGACGGGACAGCAGCAGCGGCATAAGGCGAGGTGGGGAGACTATTACCGTCTGGAGGCCCACGTCCCCACCTTGGTCTTCCTTAGACCCTGGTTCTCAGGTGAGCCCTCAGAATGGTGGCCTCTGGGCTTTCTGACTCCAAGGCCAGGCGGTGGGGTCCAACTTGAAGGCTGTCTGATGCGTCCCATACCCCAGCTGCTCGGGACGGGGTGGGGGGGGCTGTCTCATCCATGCGTAGTCACACCATGTTCTGAGGGGAAGCGGCAGCCCTCACATCCTCACACCTGCAGAGTGGAGGCTTTGAAGTCGGGTAATTAGGTGACAGGGACGCAGCCAGGAGTCAGTGAGGCTGAACACCTCCTGAGCCATTTAATTTTCAGCCCTAGAGGCGGAACTCTGAGGTGGCCTTTGCTCCTGTTCTCTGTTCCAGAAGTAATGAACAAAGACTCAGACCCTGCCAAGGGTTGGGGGAGGCCTCTGGGGAAGGGGTGGCGGCGGTGGGGGGGGGCCTGGGGGAGAAGCACAGGCTTTGGAAGCAGCCAGACCTGAGTTTGAGCCCCAGCTCAATTGCTGCATTCTCTGTATGAGCCTGAGCGAGAGGCTTGTTGTCCTCTCGCGACTCAGTTTTCTGATCTGCAAAGTGGGTTGACGCTGGTGCCCTCAATAGAGCTGCTGGAAGGAGCCAGTGGAATGTTCTTGCCCTCGATCACGGTGTTTCGTCAGAGAACGTTCTTCCTCGCTCCACCTTGCGCAGAGATGGCTAGATAAGAGGCAGCATTCCAGCCGTGTTTGGATTTTACCGTCGATCTCACCACTTTGCTCAGCTCTCAGAAAAGCTGTCGGAGCAGTGAAAGCAGAGTCTGGAGTTGCTATGAAGTTCCGACATGCTTCCGGTGTTTTTTTTGACACTTGTGTAACGACAACCATTTTGTACTTGTGTTAACTACAACAGAGCTTAGAGCTATCTCTAGTACGTAATTATGAGCTGGCTTTATTTTTACTGCTGTCACCAGCTGAAGTTTGGAGTCACTCTTCCATGAACCAAATCCTGCAGTTTTTACATGGTTTTGAAGATGGGCAAAATTTGGGACACGCTGATGGGCTGACAGAAGGGTTGGATGGGGGACAGAAACGGGTAACGCACAGACGCCGTCGTCAAGGGGTTTAGGGAAAGACGCACCTACAGAGAAATGGATTTCGGGGGGACCGAAGTGCATGCATAAAGAGAGTGACAGATGGCATTGCACAGAGGGGGCACGGAGAATGGGGAGGCAGCTTTTTAGAAAAAAACGGGCAGAACTGCTTGTTCGTTTACTCAGCTGTTTATGAGCAGCTACTCCATAAATGTGCCAGGAGCTCTTCTAGGCAGCAGGGAGATCACAGTGAATAAAACGCACAAAACCCCTGCCCTCCTGGACCTTAGGTGCTAGGGGAGGGGAGGGACAGTAAGCAACCCAGTAAAACAGATCATCTGTGCAGAGGGTGCCAGAAACTAAAGAGAAGAAGGAAGCAGTGAAGGAAGAGAGGAAGGGCCGGGCTTAGGGCTAAGATTTTAATTGAAGTGCTCAGGGAAGACTTTATACTTGAACCGGAACTTTGGAAAAGCAGTGATGTGTGGCACTGGACATTCCCTGTTCTCCGGAAGCGTTCCAGAGCCATGGATTTGAATCTGCCCTGAAGGCAGTGACTTTTTTAGTTTGCTTGTTCTTTTTGTTGTTGTTGTTGTTGTTTGTTTTTTAAACCTAAAGCAATGTTGGTTCTGTTGTTGCTAGAAACTCCCTGGGTGAAAAGGATTGGATTGGACCCTGGTGACTCTACAGTGGTCCCTGGGCCAGCAGCAGCAGCACCTGGGGGCTGTTTAGAAATGCAGACTCTCAGACCATGCGCAGACCTGCTGCACCAGACTCTGCAATTTAAGACTGTCCTGTGATTCGTGTACACATTAAGGTCTGAGAAGCACTCCTCTGAGTGATCTCCAAATTCGCTGTTAGAGCTGATTTTCTTTGTCTAGATAACGGGTCTCACACTCGAGTGTGCATCAGAATCCCCTAGAGGGTGTGTTAAAGCACAGATTCCCGGGCCCGCCCCGGAGTCTCCGATGCAGCAGGTCTGGGGTGGAGCCCCAGGGTTTGCATTTCGGTAAGTTCCCTGGTGCAGCTGATGCTGCTGGTCCTGGGACCACTGCTCTACAAAACAGTGGTCGTTTGCCAACATCAAGCTTTCTTTTCCAGCCTGACATTTCAGCACATGAGGTTTGTGTTTGGGGCTCTTGTTGTTGTTTTTTTTTTTTTTGTGGTTTTGTTTTTTTGTTTTCTGTTTTTACAGACTGGTCGGTCTTTGCTATTTTTCAGGCTTTTGTGCCTTTTCATCTCTTGGCCTCAGTCCTATAAACTTGATTCTTCTTCGTCATCGTCTCTCCAGTAATATTTGTGTGATAAGCCAAACAGATAAGGCATGACTGGAACCCAGGCTGTAGGTCAGACACACACGCCTGCATTTGAATCCTGACTCTTCCACGAATAGCTGTGTGACCACTTCCGAGCCCCATTTCTTCTCCCGTCCAAATAATATCTACCTCACTCGACTGTTTAAAAAAAAAAACAACAAAAATACAAACAAATAAACAAAACAAAAATTAAGTGAGCTAATACGTAAGGTAAAATGTTCAGTCTGTACCTGGCACATTATAAGAACTTCATAAACGAAAGCTAATACTGTTACTAACTTTACGGATTAATTTTGGGGTACCCCCCCCACCCAGGAAGCCAGGATACTTGCGAACGTCTAACCCCCCTTTCCTCCTGCCTCGGCTTAATGGCCACTTCCTCCGGAATTATCATCAGCTGTCTTGTTGGCGTTCTGAATAGAGAGATTAGCGAACTAATAGGAAATTATGCTCAGAAAGCAATTTGCAGTTATCTGAATTGAGGACTTTTCATCTAATAGGTTCATGAGCGCGGAATGGAGTTTCGTTCTCAGTGGTCGGATGTCAGCACCATCCACGTATTGTCTGCTGACTACAGATTCAGCTGCAGGAACGTGCTGATGGGTTTCCCAGCCCTCGTTCATGCCTTGTCTGCATCTTTCCTCCTCGGGGTCCTTCCACAGGTTTCCGCAGAGCTGAGTTCTGGTTCCTTGGAAACCCGTCCACCCCTATCTGCGTTTCTCACGGAATAGTGCACAGCGGTGAATTCCGTGGCTTGTGCTCTAGGCAGGGAGAGTTTGAACCGAGGTATTTTTGTGCATATGTGTGTTTTTTGTTTTTTTGTTTTGTTTGCTTTTACTGCATGCGCTGAGTAGGGAAGGGAGGGGGACGTCTTTCAAAACTGTCGGTGGAGAAGTAGCATTTGAATTATCTGTCTCTCCTGCGTGTTTTAGCCTCCCCTCTCCCCACTCCTTCTTTTGGGTTGGGTTCAGTTCAGTCAGCATCTCTGGTTCGGTGTGTGCTGTGAGGGGCGTTTCTGTGCTACCTCTTGGGGTTCGAAGGTGAAAGAGACACCGTTGCTGTCCTCCAGATGCTCACAGTCACTGCTAGTGGCTTAAAACTTAAAATCACCACATCTGATCATCACATCACATCTGGCCCAAGACTTCTTGGCCCAGACTCTGGCCATAGGGCGTAGAAACCTGCATATTTTTTTTATTTGTTTATTTATTGACAGAGAGAGAGAGGGAGAGAGCAGGGGAGGAGCAGAGAGAGAGGGAGAGAGAAAATCCCAAGCAGGCTCCACACTGTCACTGCAGAGCCCGATGTGGGGCTCAAACCTACGAACCACGAGGTCGTGACCTGAGTCGAGATCAAGAAGTCAGATTCTTGACTGACTGAGACACCCAGGTGCCCCGAAACCTGCATTTTTAATAAGCTTCCCAGAGGATTCAGATTTGCACTGGGGTGTGAGTGAGGAACATGGTTCTAGAAGGAGGGGTGAAGCAGGTAGGTAATTATTACTGTAGGGGGATGTGCCCAGGCTGCACCAGGCTGGGAAAGGGTGCATACATGATGCACATCAGGGGGGCTGTCCCGGAGGCCTTTGAAGTCTTGAGGGAGGAGGGACACCTGGTGGCTCAGTGGGTTGAGTGTCTGACTTCGGCTCGGGTCATGATCTCGCGGTTCGTGAGTTCGAGCCCCATGTCGGGCTCTGTGCTGACAGCTCAGAGCCGGAAGTCTGCTTTGGATTCTGTCTCTCTCTCTCCCTCTCTCTCTCTCTCTCTCTCAAAAATAAATAAACATTAAGAAAACAAAAAAAGAAGCCCTTGAAGTCTTGAGGAAGGAGTGGGAAGTAGCCAGGTGGAGCAGGGGGAAGGGTGTTCTGGGCGAAGTCACAGGCAAGGACACAGGCACGGGCAAAGCCTGGGTCAGGACTTAGAAGGACTCGAGCATATTTTTCAGTTGCTTGTCCTGGGCGGGGCCTGGGGGCCGGGGAATACCGATTCTTCTGTGCAGACAGGGCACCAGGCCATGCCGCTGTGACTCGTGGGTGCTACTCCCTGTGGCTCCCAGCCTGGGTAGGGACCGCTCGCTCCCCGTCCAGCCCCGTTCCTTGAACCCTGGAGCTGTCATCTTGCTGGAGTGGGTCACTTGCCAAGGGCAAGGCCTCGGGGAGGACGGTGCTGGTATCAGGGTGGCCTTTGCTTCTTGCGGGAAAGTAGGAGCAGGCAGAAGCCAGGAGTTCAGATGTTCTCCCGGTCACCTGCTCTTATGGCCTGAGACGCGAGGGGTTTGGGAGTCAGAATGTCTGGCAGGTGCTAAGTCTCCTTTTTCTCTAAGACCAGGGAGCAGTCGCTCCTCTGCTTTGAAGACAGAATGATGAAGTGCGCGGTCACAGAGCACAGTCTTCCCTCACCCACATGTGACTCGATGGTCTGCTTACCTTCCTGGCGACCTCATTTACCGGTTGCTGTGGGAGCTGCTGCAAACAGTTCATACCTGAGACCTCCCCGGTGGGAGGGGGTGATTGTGGCTGCCTCACCCCAAGGTGCCCGGGAAGAAGCCTCCCCCTGCTCCGGCTGGCTCAGAGCCAGGTGCAGGGTACAGAAGGCCAGCCTTGTTGCCTCAAGGCAGACACCCTCTGTGGTGCACTTCGCAGCCCAGAGCCCCCGGGGGGTGGGGGGGGGGGAATCAGGCTGAGACTAGAGTCACCTGAAGCCACGTCTTTGCTTAGCTTCTCCCCCATTCCTTATCCAGCTTCCCCCCGCAAAGGAAGCAGCCTCTCTTGGAGAACTCTCTCCACTCACAAGAACACCCATCTCAGGATCTGCTTCTAAGGAACCCAACGTAGCATAATAAAACAACAGCAGGGGGCAGAGAGAGCTGTTTAGGTCCTGGCTCTGCCCCATCCTGGCTGTGTGATTCTGGGGAAGTTTCTAAACCTCTCTGAATTGGATGTCATAGGACCTGTGAGTGCACCAGTCGCATTAATGACTTGAGGATTCCCTCAAATCCGAATCTTTCAGTAAGTTGGTCAGCATGTATTAAGTTGCAGAAACGGATTTTCTATTAATGCAAAGAAGGAAGAGAACCCTACTCACTAAATCACCTGCGTGGGTTGAAGTGAGGGAAAGTTCTGGAAAATGTAGCACATTTCCTCCTTTTCCATAGTTCTTGTTCCCCATTTGTCTTTTAGGATATTCTGAACCATCCTTGGGAGACATGTTCAAGCATTTATAATCGGGTTTCTCAACCTCAGAACCATTGAAATTTGGGGCCTGATAATTCCTTGTTTGGGCAAATGCCCTGTGCATTGCAGGATAATTAGCAGCGTCACTGGCATCCACCCCCCAAATGCCAGGAGCACCCCCAACACACACACACACACACACACACACACACACGCACACAGACACATACTCCATCCCAAGTTGTGACAACCAAAAATGTCTCCAGACATTGCCAGATCTTCCCAGGGGGAGCAGAATTGCCCTTGGTGGAATTGCCTCTGGTTTCTATAGTGAAACAGTCATTGCCAACCAATGGGACTGTGGTATACTTGTAATTCAGTTCTAGAGTGCCGCTTTAATATTTATTTATTTTTGAGAGAGAGAGCGCATGCACAGGAGGGGGCAGAGAGAGAGGGAGACAGATCCGAAACATGCTCCGGGCTCTGAGCCGTCAGTACAGAGCCCGATGCAGGGCTCGAACCCACAAACCGCGAGATCATGACCTGAGCTGAAGTCGGACGCTCAACCGACTGGGCCACGCAGGCGCCCCTGGAGTGCCAACTTTAGAGTGCCATTACAATATTCAATAATGCGATCAAACATCTCGGTTTGCCTGGGACTTTCCTGGGTTTAGCACTGGAAGTCCCATGTCCCAGGTGACCCATGTCGGTTGGGGCATGTCTGTGCAAATAGAAACATTTCCTGTGTTCTGATTTAGGTCACTGCCCACTTCTGTAGGGGTGAGACCCATAATCATTTCCCTGGGAAGGTAAAAAGTGAGTTTAGAAAACTGAGTTAACTAGCCCAAGACTTCCAATTTATTCCAGTGTTTGAATGCCCTTTAAACACGTTCCTTCTCCTTCTGCCTTCGGTAGCTTGGCTGGATGTGCTGGCACTTATTTCTTTCCATATAATCTGGCACTTTACTAATTTTCATTAAAAAAAATTTTTTTTAATGTTCTTATTTATTTTTGAGAGACAGACAGAGCATGAGCAGGGGAGGGGCAAAGAGGGAGGGGGAGACACAGAATCTGAAGCAGTCTCCAGGCTCTGAGCTGTCAGCACAGAGCCCGACATGGGGCTCAAACCTGTGAATCGTGAGATTATGACCTGAGCTGAAGTCGGATGCTCAACCGACTGAGCCACCCCGGCGTCTCTACTGATTTTCATTTCAATGAGCCATGGCTCTGTTATTGGATCTTTCTATTTGGAGTTTGTGTACTTATTGGTTCTTCTCTGGGGCTGTATGTTCTCCTAACCTGTGTTTTTGCATCAAAATACCGTGTTTTATCTGAACACTTCCTGGTTTTGCACAGTGACTCCAGCCACAGGTGATGAGGTGGAAGTGTGGAGTAAGCCATGGTTGGTTTGAGCAACGGGGTGCACTCATTTTCCTGGCCCTGGAAAGACTGAGGAGTTGATGAACACGATGCTGCAGCTGCCGTGAAGTTCCTGGAAGCTTCGGGAATTTATACCCCACACAGGATATTGGCAGGATATAATTATAAGCATGCATTTCAGAGATCACCAGCTTGAAGCCTGAACTTACTTTTCCATTAATAGAAACATTTCTGTTTTTGCAACAATCAGAATGGGAATTCACGGTCCCTTATGGGAGTTTTTGCCTAGTACGTGCAAAACTTTGGGTCCAATCACAGTTGTATGTGGAGGATGATTATTTTACTGGAGGGGCACCTGGGTGGCCCAGTAGGTAAGCATCCGACTCTCGATTTCGTCTCAGGTCATGATTTCACGGTTCATGAGATCAAGCCCTGCTTTGGGCTCCGTGCTGACAGTGCAGAGTCTGTTTGGGATTCTCTCTCTCCCTCTCTCTCTGCCCCCCCCACTCTCTCAAAAAAAAAAAAAGTAAAGAAAACAACTTAAAAAATAATAATTCTGCTAGACGCTGAGGTGGGCATTGAGTGTGATGGATGGTGCTGATGGGATCATGTATTGAGGGCTTACTAAGTGCTGGACATTTTGCTGAACAGCTCGCATGCATGATCTCATGTAATCCTTGCAACAACCCTGGAAGGTAGGGTCTGTTCCTCCCCATTTTACAGGTGAAGAAACGGAGGCCTTCAGGAGTAAATCCAAAGTCTCCCAGTAGGTAGATCTGCTCATCAAACCACCGGTCTCTCTGACTCAGCATCCCAGACTCTTAGCCACTTTACGTGGGTAAAGGGCCAGCCACACAGTAGGCCAGCAACAAATGCTAGCCCCCTCTCTGCTTCTCCTTGACTTAAACAGGCAGAATGGAAGATGCAAATCTGATCTCAACCTGACCTTAGACCAGAGCTAGTAATCTTTTTCCTCCTCATTCCCCGAGCCTGCTACCCTCTCCTCTATTTCTTGAATTGAAAGATGGCAAAGGTGGGGGGCGGCGCCTGGGGGGCTCGGTCGGTTAAGCATCTGACTTCATCTCAGGTCATGATCTCGCAGTTCACGGGTTCGAGCCCTGTGTCGGGCTCTGTGCTGACAGCTCAGAGCATGGAGCCTGTTTCGGATTCTGTGTCTCCCTTCCTTTCTGCCCCTTCCCCGCTCATGCTCTGTCTTTCTCTCTCTGAAAAATAAATAAAAACATTAAAATATATATTAAACAAAGGAAGATAGCAAACGGGTCTTTGTGTTCTGATGAACACCTGCAGGTCCTAGGAACCAAGAAAACTCTGTGGTCACTCTCTCCTCTCTTGGGGAAGTTGCAGGATGGGGAGGGGAGGACATCTCCAACAGCTAATTAATCCACAGCTTTCCTGCAGTATATCCTCTTATGGAGAGAAGTGCTGGGTTTTCCTGATCATTTTTCATTATTTTTTGGAGCCTGCGGTATGATTTATATGTTAACACTCCCCACCAACCTTGTTCATCTCTGTTGTTGGGTTTTTTGTTGTTGTTGTTGTCGTTTTTTTTTTTTTCTTACCCAGTCGCGGGCCAAAGAGCTCAGCCTCACTGAGTTGTCAGCGGGAAGGGGAAGAAGTGTTTTGATATCCTCCACTGAGAGCATATGGGGCATTTCTCGAAGCATTGGCTTAAATGAGAGACCACAGGGGAACCAAGATGAGACAAAACTGCTCAGTTGGGGGAGTCAGTGAAACAAGCCCCACTATAAAGGGGGCAATGATTTGGTTTTGTGATTTTGCAAGAAGCCTTGAGGAGCACTTAGTGCGGTGACCTGGGAGAAGGAGAGCAGAAAGCAGGAAGTCAGGAATATAATGCGTGAGGGAGCTTTGTGCCCTTTAATTGTACATATTCTGCCCGTAGAAGTGAGTGGGGCAGGGAGAGGGGGAAGGGGGTCTTTGCAAAATGCATATCCAGCCTTTGCCTCCCCGCTTAAAATCCTTCCTTGGTTCTCCCTTGCTGTCAGGGTAAATCCAGGCTCCCAGTGATACGCTGTGCCGTCCCTTACTGAGCTGTCCTTTCGCCCCTCTCACTGCCTCCCTCCTTGAACCCAGGACTCCAGCATCACTGAAGTCTCAACCCCTGCAGAAGGCCACCTGCCCACCAATCAACACATGCTCGCACCGCCTTGTGTTGCTTCTGCCTGGATCTCCCTTGCACACTTCGGCCAGCTCCCATTTATCTTTCAGGCTCAGCTCGGTCACCTCTTCCTGCAGGACGCCCTCCTGGACTCCCCTCAGGTCCAAAGTGCCACACCCGGTCCTTCACCGTCATCCCACGTAACGTAACTACATTGTCTTCGCCCGTGTACCTGCCTGTCTCTCTGACCGGACTTCAAACTAGTTGAGGGTAGGGCTCTGCCCGTGTCCTTCACTCTCTGTACCCCCAGGGCCGGCACGGTACTTGGCACGTAGAAAGCGCTCAGGAAATGTTTGTTGGTGGAGTAGATCTCAAAAGGAGCTTCTGGAGGGAAAGTGGTTCTTGCCAACCCAAGCCCCCGAGAACCTAGTTCCGATCCACAGGGGATCCTTTCTAGAAAAGGGGCAACTCTGAGGCAGTGGGATGGATGGAAAGATGTTCGTGATCGGAATAGTAAGAGATGGGTTTACATACCTGGATGGCGAACTGTGTGCTGGATCTTGGCAAGAGAGATGATTAAAGAGAGAATTCTTGCCCTGTTTTATTACACACACCCTGGGGCCTCACCCCGCACCTGGCACAGAGGAGGAAGGCAATCACATCTTTATGTGCATGAATGAATGAATGACCCTGACTCTGCTCTTTACTGTCTGTATGAGTGGCCTGCTTCCTGAGCCTCAGTCTTCCTGACTTTGAAATGGGCACGGTGGTTTCCACCCTTCATGGCTGTGTTGTTCAGAAAAAAACAGGTTATATAAGAGGTAGGCGTTTCTTTAACGTTCCCTCATTCAGATGCTGGGAGCCAGGTTTTCAAAACATCATTTGTTCTCTGTAAGGAAGGGCTGTGCCCTGCTCATATGGATTGCAAAGCAAGCTGTGGTGGACGAGACAAAGTCAGGGTCAGGGAGTTGGGCTGCAGACTTTGTAAATTGGTTACAACTGCCCAGTGAACCATTTGAAATGGACATGACTGTGTTCACCAGCAGGAATTTTGCCCGCCCCCCTTCAGGGAAGGCTAGCCTTCTGATCCCAGCGCCACACGGGTCTCTGGGCTCTCGTCTGCCCCACAGGAAGGCTGGGGGCCATGACAGATCCGTTAAGGAAACAGCAAAGCTGCTCATTTGTCCCCCACCGTTCCCGGGCAAGGTCCATGCAAGTCCATGTGCTTCTGGCCCAACCCCTGTCCTGACCTCACTGTGGGGAAGAGGGGACCTCGAGAGAAGAATGCAGAGACGGACACACCTGCATTTCACAAACTGTGAGAGATTCCTTTTATAAGAAATAGGAATCATTTTTCAAGGAGCCTTTTGATAGAGACCATTCACGCCCGCACACCGGGGGCGGTCAGTGGCATTCGATGGCTTTCCCTTCTGCCCTTCCTTCCTTGTCTTTCCTTTTCTCTCCTTCTGTGTCTGTCGTGTTTATGCAGCATGTATTATGCACCAGCCCCCAGGCTAGGCACTGAAAGGGGGGAAGGAACGGGAGGCTACAAGGATGAGGACGACCCAGATCTTGCCCTCAAGATAAATTCACACATTTAACTGTCAGACGGAGAGGATGTCTCATTTAGCCAGCAGCTCCTTTGGGGAACAAGATATCCCACGAAGGCAACTTTTCTCCGTAACCGAAGCTTATCCTATTAGCTTTGAAAGTTAAAAAAAAAAAAAAAAAAAATTAACCTTCTTCAATGAAAAGTCTTAAATAAATCCTTTCCAAGTTTCCAGGCTGCGTGAGGTTCGCGTGGCATTCTCTGTGTCCACTCAAGTTGTTTCAGCCTGTCTGTGGAAACCTTGACCTGTGTGCTGCCTTTGTGGACCCCACTCGGGCATTTTTTGATGAGATCCTCACTACAGTTTTGCAGACGAGGAACCTGGATCTCAGCAAGGCGGACGGATGTCCCCTTGGTGTGGGGAGGGCAGAACTGTGGTTCAGGCTCATGTTGGCTTGACTCAGAAACCCAAGCTTCTAACTACTTGGGGAACCCCATATGACCTTTCCCTGGTGCCTGGCGTTGTTCAGAGCCACGGTGCTAACTCATGGTGCTCCTCTGGGCCAAGTTTGATGGGGAGCTTTGTCCTGTCAGCTGTGTGCCCCCCAGCCCTCCCTCTTCTCTGTGTGGAACGAAGCACCTGGAGAAACAAATTCATTAAGGACCGTGGGCCGCAGACCCACAAGGGACAGGGAGTAGAGGCTCGGCTTTGGTGTGAGAGCTTTGGGATGGCCGCTTTGGGTTTTGAGCCTCCTTTCATGATCATGGTGTCCTGTTTGGGCTCGCCTCTTCCTCAAGGCCTCAAAACAAGGATTCGAGGGCAAGTGTATTGAAGAGGTGATCCAGACCATGCCAGCGGGGGAGCGGGGGAGTGAGACCAGGAAGGGAAGGAAGGAAGCCAGCACTGGGTGCTTCGCTGGGCAGGTAACGGCTCTGGGTAGCTGGGGTCCAGTCTCACCTCTGACACCTCTGAGTGTCCGTCCCACCCAAAGGGGAGGAGACTGGGATCGTCACCAGCCAGGTCCCACCCGTGGGTGTTTCAAAGCTCCAGGCATTGCAGTCAGCCCACAATTCAGCAAGAGAAAGTCCTCCACTGTCTCAGGGGCTTGAGACACAAACTAGCAATAGTAAGAATGACTATAACGAAAACTATAACAGCACCTGCTACTTCAAGTAATCGTCCTGGGCACCCGCGTGTGTCATATCATTAGTTTTCTCTGCAGCTACGCAACTGCGGATACTACGTTTCTTTGCAGCTACAGATACTATGATTGTCCCCATTTTACAGATGACGAGACTGTGGCTCAGAGCGGGTCGGCGACCTACTCAAGTTGTCACGGCCAGGAAGTGATAATGTCGGACCTTGAACCCAGATCCCTGCTTCATATTTTCCTGACCCCATTTCGCCTTTTTGGAGGGGAGGGTGCTGTATTCTGGAAGATCTAGGCTTCTGGACACCCCTTGTTTGGGAAGTAGAATGTGTCCTCCTCATTCAGTGGTTCTGGCATTCACTCACTGAACACCCACGTTCCCGGCAAAGACCGAATCAGAGCCTTGGAGGTTGAGCCTTGGGGGTCTGACTTGGAAGCGGGCGGTCGGCCTTAGTTTTCCCTTCTATGGGCAGTGAAAGGAAAAGTCTCATCTGGGTGGAATCCTGTGCATTTCCTTCTCTGGCTCCTTCTTCCCCTGCCCTTGAGGGTCTGTATCATTTCAGCGCTAGGCTAGTCGGCCCACTCAGTTAGTAGATGCCACTGCTCCACCTACCTCCGTGCAAAGGGTTAAGTGTCTCAGCGTGAAAGTTCTCTGGGCTTTTCTGCAAGAGCAGTGGCTGTGCCCCCCCTTGCGAGGGCCGCCCTTTGAAGCGCTGGCCAGAGGGACAAGCGTTCCATCTCCCACCTTTTGGCCAGAGATGAAGGAAGGCTTTTCTCTAACTGCAAAAGACAAGCAACGAGGGATTCCGGAGGGGATAATGCCTGGGGGAAGCAGGGCACGGGCTGAGGTCACAGGAGGCTCCGCCTGCCCCGTCCTGGTTCGGGCGCAGTCCAGCGGTGGCATGGGACTGTCTGCTCCTGCTTCAGAGTGCTGCCCACGACAGCGACCGGGCTTCTCCACACCTGCACGTCACCATTCCAGCTGCGCTCGTTAGAGAAGACTCGTAGGCGGGAGAGGCAGAAAGGAAAAATTTCTTTCTGGAAGCTTCCAGGGCAGAATCAAGCGATTTCAAACAGCAGTGAGTGCAGAAACTTCTCGGTTCCACTCTCATTTGGCATCAGCGGATTCCCCAGCTCAGGGCTTCCCAAGCATCAGTCTGACCTATCCCGGCTGTGACGGCCTCCAGTGACTTCCCGGGGCCTGCAGAATCAAATACAGACGCCTCGCCAGGGTTGCGGGGGGCCCTGTCCGTGTCTTCCGCCCCTTCCTCGTGTCTTTATCGTTTTGTGGTTCTCTTCGGCCTCATCGGCCTTTAACCTCTGACCCCTGAACCCACCAGCTTGTTCCTGCCCCCCACTTCTGCACTGGCCGGAAGCCCATCCTTCTCACTTCCATACCCTCCATCCGGTTTCCCTGAATGATTTTTTTCTTCCATCTCAACACACCTGCAATGATCTGATATTTGTTTACGTGGTTTTTATCCCTCCCCGTAAGCATAGAAGCTTCATTTGCCCTGTTCCCGGCATGTCCCCAGGACCTGGGGCCCAGTAGGCCCTGTTAAGTGTTTGCAGAATGAATGAAGGGCTAGTTGCACATTCCCTGGAGCTTCGAACTAGGGTTTGGATGCAATACCAATGACCTCCAGGGGGACTGGGACTTGAGAGTCCGGGGAGCTTTAGAAAAGAAAAAGACATGGGGTGCCTTGGGTGGCTCAGTCAGTTAAGCGTCCGACTTCGGCTCAGGTCATGATCCCGCGGTCCATGAGTTCGAGCCCCGCGTCGGGCTCTGTGCTGATGGCTCGGAGCCTGGAGCCTGCTTTGGATTCTGTGTCTCCCTCTCTCTGCCCCTCCCCTGCTCATGCTCTGTCCCTCTTCCTCAAAAATAAACATTCAAAAAAATTTGAAAAAAAAAAGAAAGAAAAGAAAAAGACAAATTTGCAGTAAGGTGGGATTTTTATTATCCTTGTGAGGTCAGGCAACTATAGGGAAAGAGCAAAGTGACATCTTAGGCTTGTCTCAAAGGAGGACATTTTGATTGTGCTGGTTAGAGATCCTAGGGACCTTCCCACTTATTCACCCCACCCCCAAGATGTAAAGGAAGAAGAATGAAGGTTTTACAGGCATCTGCGTGGTGGTTAGAGCTGGGCTCGGGACTTCTGTCTGTTACTGGCTATTTGACCTTCAGCAAGTTATCCAAGTTTGCTAAGCCTCAGTTTTTCACTCTGTAAAATGGGGATAACAATAGTTCCTACTTTTTATTCTTTTTTTTTTTTTTTTTTTTTTTGAGGTGGGGAAGAGCAGAGAGAGAAAGGGAGAGAGAGAATCCCAACCAGGCTCCGTGCATGGAACCCAATGCAGGGCTCTCTCCCAGGACTGTGAGATCAGGACCTGAGCCAAAATCAAGAGTCAGATGCTTAACTGACTGAGCCACCCTGGTTCCCCTAGTTCCTACTTTTTAGGATTGATATGAGGATTAAATAAATTGCGTAAAGCCCCGGGGGCATTTCGTGGCTCATCACAAGCACTTGTTCTCAGAGCTTGTACCCCTTTTTTTCTTTTTTAGTATTTTTTTTTTTTTGGGAGAGCGCAGGTTGGGGAGGGGCAGAGGGGGTGGGGACAGAGGAGCTGAAGCAGGCTCTGTACTGACAGTCTGACAGCAGTGAGCCCAACGTGGGGCTCGAACCAGTGAACCGCGAGATCATGACCTGAGCTGAAGTCAGACACTCAACTGACCGAGCCATCCAGGTGCCCCCTTAATGTTTTTCAATCATCTTAGACTTTTAGGGGCCAAGAGCTGCCACTTTTTTTTGACAGTTCTGAATTGTCTAAGCTAATTTGTCCCGAGTTGATTCAGTCATTCGGTCATGACCCTGTCGTGATTTTGTCATATGTATGTAGCAGCCTTCCTTTTATTTATTTACTATTTATGGCCTTTTAAATTTCAATACATTTATTTAAGGATGGAAATGTGTCTTATTACCATGGGTGGAAAATCAGCATCACTTCCATTAATATAAGGCAACCAGAAAAAAAAAATGGAAAAATGGAAAAATAAATTTATTTATTTTTTTAATGTTTATTTTTGAGAGAGAAAGAGAGAGACAGAGCACAAGCAGGGGAGGGGCAGAGAGAGAGACATACACAGAATCCGAAGCAGGCTCCAGGCTCTGAGCTGTCAGCACAGAGCCTGACGCGGGGCTCGAACTCACAGACCACAAGATCATGACCTCTGAGTTGAAGTCGGACGCTTAACTGACTGAGCCACGCAGGCGCTCCGGAAAAATAAATGTATTACATTTCCTGTGGATACTGTCGCCTGTCCAAATCTGGGACTGGGCTTAGCATGTGGTAGAGAGATATAAAGATGTGTTAGCACCAGAGAGTTCCCCGATGCAGTCAGAGAGAAGGAGATTTGGAGACGGACTAATGTTCTTACGATGTGATCTGGCATTATTCCATGCTGCCTGCATTCCCCCCCCCACCCCCCACCCCCCACCCCACTTCATCCCTGCACTCCTGGCGGCCTCAGGGCTAACCTTTCCATATGAGAGAGGAATTCAGTGCCCTATTAGGGCCCAAAAGACTGAAGACAAAAAAATAATTGGGCAAATGTGCATAAACGTTCCAAAACAATCAACTAGACCAGTGGTTCTCACACATGAGCACATATCACGCTCAGGTGGAGGGCTTGTTCCAAACATGTTAACTGCATTTCACCTCTGGAGTCTCAGATCCATCAATCCGGGGTGGGGGTGGGGGGGGTCCCAGAAATTGGCATTTCTGAAAAGTTCCCGGATGGTGCCGATGTGACTGGTCTCAGGACTCCACTTTGAGAACCACCGAGCTAGACTAATTGGGGGAGTCAAAGTTGAGTCTATGACTAGGTGTTGAGACCATTCTGTTAAAGAGAACTGTCAAATCCCTAGAGAGGAAGAAGGTCGAGGGCAAATCTAAAGCTCCTGTGCCTCTCTGTGTATTTTGATATTAAACCTCTGAGCAGGCTAAGGGTGTTTTCTGGCAAAGATGTTGGCTGTTGGAAGTTAGGCTGGCGTGCACAGAAATGATAAGGGAACCCAAAAGGATGCAGGTGGGGTACCCACAGCATCTGCCACAGCGTATATCTTTCCTACGGACATAAAACTCTAAACGGAAAAGACAAAGCCAGGTCAAAATTACTCGGGGTTTCTATTATCTATTATCCTTTTGAAGTCTGGTAACTCTTTGGGGGAGAGCAAGGTGACATTGTCTCAAAGTAGGACATTTTGACTCTAAACTCTTCGTACGTCTAAAACCGAATAGCCGTTACTGATCTCATCCTAAGGGGAAGCCATGGTTAGCTGTGTCCTGTTGCTTGAGGCTTTAAGAAAAACGAGAAACCACCTTTGGCGCCACTGACCTGAGGTTTCTGCCAGGAAAGCTCAGTTAATCTGTTTTTCCATCTGTAAAATGGGAACGATAATAATATCCATTGTGTAAGG
The DNA here is from genome assembly GCF_022079265.1 of Lynx rufus. Classification (NCBI taxonomy): domain Eukaryota; kingdom Metazoa; phylum Chordata; class Mammalia; order Carnivora; family Felidae; genus Lynx; species Lynx rufus. The sequence goes on along the minus strand of NW_025814839.1, from coordinate 8,866,768 downwards.
TTGTTCTAAAGGTCCAATGACATAGTGTATGTAATATGTTTAGTGCCATGGTTGCCAGATGAATTTACAAGAAAACAGTGGAAGATTATTAGGATTGGATGATGACGATGACAATAAAGATTAAAAATACAGACCAAAAGTGGAAATATCTTTCAAAGCATAAAGTCCAAGTGGACATGGTTGGTGAAAGAGTTGCTACCCACTCTGAACCACCCAGGACTGACCTGTGAGGGGAATGGCAACAGACTCTTCAGAGTTGATTTCCTAGGTGCCAAGGAGATACTTTAGCTGCCCTATCTCATCTCAGATTTTTGTATCCACAGCTTCTAGAGATTTCTAAACCACCAAGGCATCACATCCATCTATTCATCCATCTACCTACCCACCCACCCATTCATCCATCCATTCATCTATCCATCCATCCATCCAACCACCATGTGTCCATCCACCCATCCATCTATCCATCCTTCCATCCGTCCATCCACCCACCCATCCATCCACCCACTCAGCCACGATTCCATCTACCCACCATTCCATCCATCCCTCCAACCACCATCCGTCTACCCATCCATCCATCCATCCACCAACCCATCCACCCGCCCATCCACCCACCCATCCATCCACCCATCCACCCACTCACCCACCATTCCATCCACCCACCCACCCAGCCTCCCAGCCACCCATCTTTCCATCCTTCTCTCTCTTTCTCTCTCTCAGGTTAAAGTGCCACAACAAATGCACCAAAGAAGCCCCACCCTGTCATCTCCTGATCATCCACAGAGGAGGTAAGTATTTAACACTTGGTGCCCTAGGGGTAGGGTGGCGCAGGGGCTCCTGCAGGCCCTCTGAGATAGCTGTCCCATCCAGGCCATTTCTGCGTACCTCTTAATCCCCCGATATTTGCCAATTTTTTCCTTTCTGATGCTCTTCTTCCTGGCATCTGTCCCCTTCATCCATTTCCTGTGCCTGTTCTCCCTGTTCCTTGCCCCGCTGCTGGTCTCTCTGATACTTTAGCCCCCAGATTCATCTCCCCCTTCCTAACTCTTTTTCTCTCATTCTTGTCTGCTCTCCTAATTTCCACTCTCCTCTCTTTCCCCCCTAATCTCATTGCTTTTCCTTCGCACTTAAAAAGAGTGCTGGCTGAGTGTTTCCTCTCACATGCTCTCTAGACTCGGTCATTTGGCCCTGCAGAGGTGGGCATGGGAAGGGTCGGGCTTGGGTCTGTTGGTTTTGGGCCATCTGTGTTCTGTCCCCTGGGGCTCTGGGAGTGTCCTGGCCAACCTGTCCAAGCAGCGAGGTAACAGCTGCCCTTGGGAGAGCCGTGGCCAGCCTTGTATCTTGCACAAAAAGCAAGACCAATTTAGTGCGAAGGAAAGACTAGAAGGAAAGGCTTTTCCCTACCTGCCAGGGACTCAACTGGGGAAACCTTGTAGTCCAGCTTTCAAAATAGTTCCCCTGATTCTTGTCTCATGGGGGAGTTATCTCTGGCTTCTGTTATCTACGTTACAATTCATTCACCAGGGGACTCTCTGGGCCTGTGCTGTTCAATACAGTAGCTGCTAACCACACCTGGCTATTTAGATTTAGATTAATTTAAATGAAATAAAAATAGAAATTCCATTATTCTGTCACACCAGCCACGTTTTAAGGGCTCAGTAGCCACAGAGGGTGGCTACCATATTGGATAGTGCAGACAAGCAACACTTTCATCATCACAGAAAGTTCTGTTGGATATCACTGGTTCTGACCTCTGCTATTCAACATACAGGAGACCTACTGAATCAAAATCTGCATTTTTAACTGAATCTGTGGGCAGTTCCTCTGCCCCTTAAGAGGCAAGACTTCTAGGGTACAAGTTGCAAACTCAGGTACCTTCCAGGGCCAAACCAGGATCCTGAATAAGAGGAGGTGGCCAGGTGGGGCCATGCAAAGTGGAAGGGGAGCCCAGGAACCATCTAGAGAAGACAGCCACTCCAGCAATGATAGAAACAACGTGGACCTGAATTTTTCTCATGTTTCAAAGAAAAGCCCAAATAGTTGTATTATTTTCAGATATTAGCGACTTATTACAGTTTTAAAATTCTTGCTGGCCAATTCCCTGCCCTCCCACCCTCCCATCTATAGGTTGGCTAGAGCCTTGGAGCCAATGTTGAGGTACACAACCTGCTGATGTGAGACGGAGTCCCTCCTTGTCCCTGCTATGCCCCTCCCAGCTCCCCTGGCCTTGGTCAATGCACGCTCCAGGGAATCTGCCCCAATTTAGAATGAGCCCAAGGGAAACTCAAAGAAGGAAGCAAATTGCTGCCGAAAGCCTTGGGATGTGTTCCAAAGCCATTGGGCCGTTGGTTTTCGATGATCTTTGCATTGCTTACCTCCACGAGGGGAGGAAATTGCACGGGAAGGAAAAGTCTTCAGCCCTCCTGCCCCTTCCCACCCATCCTTAATTAAGAACCATCTGTTCCTTGCACAACTGTATATGCTCAGTGAGGCTATTTTTTAAAGCTGAATTCTCACAGCTCTTGACCCCTTGTCTTGCTTGGGTCAGCTTCACTGGGGAAACCACCTCCTAGTGGTCTTTGCCAGAGTCCAACTCCCATGCGGAGACCAGAACCAGCCTGCTGCAAGGTGACCCGCTTCCAGAAGCCGACACCTGAAGAAAGGCTCCCTACGTGCTGCCTTCATGGCCGTGCCCCCTTTGCTCAGAGGCAGCAGGTGCCCGTACATGCAAAGCCAGTGGAACTTGCCAGAAGTCCTCCAGCTTCTTGCTTTCCCCCCATCCCCCACCCTTGTTGGTAGGAAGTTTAAAATATAGTTGGTTTCCATGGAGATGGCAGCTCAGGCTAAGCAGAAAAATTAAATTCCTGGGTCAGTCCAAAGCTTTAACTTCTCCACCAACACTGCCCCCCCCCCTCCCCCCGCAACACAAAACAGCTAACAAGTCACACTGCCAGGCATCAGATTTGAATTTGAGCTCCTCAATTTGCCCCTCCCTGTGGTCCCTATAAGAAGTGATAATACGAGAGGGGTGACGGGAAGAGAAGCTTGGATGACGTCGTTTGGATTTATTTAGCATCAGCTGTGTGCCCAGCTTTTTGTGCGGCTTCAGGGAGGACATTGAGGGGAGGTCTGCAGATACTAAGCCTTCCTTTCAGGGATCCCTGTGGCCTTGTTTAGGACAAACGTGTTTTGACACGCAGCAGGCTGCCCGGGCCTGAGAAATCCCACAAATGACGAAAGAGGATCCCGACACAAAGGTTAGATGGAGGCAAGGACGGGTGGTCATTCTGAGCTTATCCATTGATTGTAGATCTTAAGGAATCAGGAACCTCTTGTATTTCAAAGGAGGGTCAATTCTGAAATGATGCCCACGTGAAACAATTATGGTATCGAAAACAAATGGATAGCTTCGGCTTCATTATCAAGATGTACAGTTGTCAAGTCATTTCTTAACAACATAAACATTCTAGAAAGCACAGAGGACACCCGATCTTAACGCCATGACCTGACAACTATTGTTTTTGGAGGATTCCCTTCCCATCCTGGGGGCAGGCCTTCAAGATGGGGTCTGAGCTAGGCTTTCCTGGCAGAACGGTTTAACACGAAGCGGTACTTAAACTCCCAAATTGCTGTTTTTACCCCTACGGATCCAGCAAGGTTAGTCCGGACAGAGTCCGTCCCGTGTGACATCAACAACCCTCTACGAAAGCCACCCCGGTATTCGGACCTGCACATCAGCCAGACGCTCCCCAAAACCAACAAGATCAGCAAGGTGAGGGCGGGGTCCTGCTGGGCCGGGGTCTGCTGGGGCTGCCTGCCTGGGAGGGGCGGGGAGGGGGGCTTGAGCGAATTGCTCTGGAAACCTTCACCTCCCAGCCCACCTGGGCTCTCCTCGTTCCATGTGGTTTATGTAAGGAAAGCTTAGGGGGCATCCAGCCCTCCATGGAGAGTGAGTGTGCCAGAAATCTGTCTAATTTAGAGAGAGGGCACACGGAAATGAGAATGAACGAATGTGTCGAGGAGGGAGCAGTAGGGATTGCGGGAGAGTCTAAGCAGGGTTCCTGAGTGATCCAGACCCAGCTCCCTTTGCTCTGTGAGATGTTTTGCCAACCTGCCGGGATTAACCTTGCAGATGGCTGGGTTGACATATCTGTTGAATCGGACCACCGAGGGACGGAAGACTGTTTTTTGAGCTCCTGCTAGAGACTAGATAGATGGATATGTGGGGGGCGGGGGGAGGGGGGTAGGCAAGCTCTGGGCCTCAGCCAGTTTGATTGACTTCTGGCTGGTCCTCAGATGGTCAGCCTCTCTATGCACCTGTCCACTGTGGCATGGAAATTTCCAGCGTGATTTCCATGTGTTTGGTCTGTGGGTTGGACTGCACCAGAACCTTCCCAGGGACACTTGCAGCCTTATGGTGGGAGGCAAAGCCTGCACGTGCCAACAGGTGATTTCTCAAACTCCCCAGTGTTTCTGTGCACTGTGTTGAAGGTGGGTAAAGTGCAAATCAATCCAAGCGTGTGGGAAGTCACCACCTGTGTTCAGGACCCAAATGAGTGTCACGATGGCTCGGTGACCTCTCACTGGCAAGGCTCTGTCTAGCTTCTCTGCATAAGGCTGGAGAGAGTATTGCTTCTCCCCAGTCCATCCTCCAGACAGCAGCCAGAGTGATTCCTAATGAATGCAATTTGAATCCTGTCCCCCTCTGCCTCAAAACCACCCAGTGGCTCTTTACTGCATTGAGAAAACAAATCAAGCTCCTTCTGCAGCCTGCAAGACCGTGCCTAATTTGGTCCCTCGCTCCGTCTCTGACCTCCCCTTGTACGTCTCCCCACCAAAGCCCATATGTTCTTTCTCTCACACACTATCACCCACCGTTTTTACTACTAGCTCTCAGCCATTCACCATCTGGCTCCTTGTGGCGTCATCTAAGCAGTTGAGAGCTTGGCCTCTGAAGGCAGGCGAACCTTGCAGTCAGCCCTGGCTTCTCCCACTTACTAGCGGTGAGCCTCAGGGCATGCCACTAATTTCTCTTGGCCTCAGTTTTCCTGTATATGAAATGGGTACGTTCCAGTTATCTACAGCTGCACAGCAAAGCCCCTCAAACTTAGTGGAGCACGACAGCCTTTTAATTATGTTTGTGGAAACTGTGGGGACTGAACTGGGAAAACTTACACAGCTAGGGGCTGGAATCTTCTAGAGCAGAGATTGGCACACTATGGCTCACAGGCCAAACCAGCCCAGCACCTGCACCTGTTTTTGTGAATAAAGTTATATTGGCATGAGCCACACCCATATTGTCCACGGCTGCTTTCACACTATGATTGAGAATTGAGTGGTTCCAACGGGGACCACATGGCTCACAAAGCCTAAAATATTTGCTATTTGGCCATGTTAAGAAAAAGCATGCCAGCCTCTGAGCTAAAGTCGTCATCAGTCACCTGTCTAGTGTCTGCCTGTGGTGCATCAGAGACCGGGTTCAGCGGAGACCCAGCGGAAGCATCTACATGCGGACTTGCCTTATGGTTTGGGCTTCCTCACAATATGGCGGCTTCAGGGTGGTTGGGTTTCTCACCTGGCAGCTCAGGGCTCGACGAGCAACTGAGCAACAAGGCAGAAGTTGCCTGGGCTTTTGTAACTTAGCATTACCTTGGTGCGTTGTCTTGGCTTGTCACTAGCCAAGGATCGGTAGTGTCAGTTCTGCTCTGTCATACTGACAGGGGCTGTCACGCTCCTGCTCAGATTCAAGGGGAAGAGGCATAGAAACCACCTGCCGATGGGAGGAGTCCAAGGAATTTGAGGCCACGTTTTAAAATGTCCACGGTGCCTATAATAAGAGCACCAGCCTCAGAGAGTTGTCTTGGGGATGAAATGAAGTAATCCACATACAAGCATCTAGTACGGTTCATGGCACATGTTAAGCATCCAGAAAATTCTAGATACTGTTTTCAGCTTAAATCTTGGGTTTCCAATCCAGATCTTAGGTCGGGTCCACTTTTTCTTTGTTATTTGCATAAGATACGTATAGGTCTCTAGAAGAAGGGATCCCCACCTCTGGGGGTGCTTAGGAGGCTCAAATGGCACGGTTCCTAAGAAGTAACCGTGCATGTCTAGAGAACCCATCCTTTTCTTTGTGACATCTTAGGGGGCGAGCTGCTCAGAGCATCTCGAGACCTTCCTCTCTGGCTTTGCCAGCATACTGAGCCTCTTGATCAGATGGGACAGAAACACGGGTCAGCTAGATCAGTGACTGTGACATTGTTCTGCTTGTCTGCCAGCGGGAGAATTTGATAAGAGAAATAAATTAACCTCTATTTAGAAAGCAGCTTTGACTTGAGGGTGGACAGGATCTATCACAGGGCCGGGTTATTTTTTCCTCTCTTTCTCTTCTCACTGGCTTCACACAGATTCTTTTTGTCAGGCAATGATGTGGTTAGTGCAATAGATTTCTGAGCCAATTTGGTCTGAAGGCTCCCTTTTCATTGCTCTGTCTCCTCTCCTGTCTGGCTCAGTCAATCCAAGTTCACAAAAGCCCGGCTTTTTCTCCCGACGTAATGGTTAGTTAGAGTGTGCATTTTGGAGTCAGAAGGCCCAGCCTTCGAACTTCGTTCCTTCACTGACTGTGTGGTCATAGCAAGCTCTCTCTACCTTGGTTCCTTCCCCTCCTCCCCCATTAAAGGGGCAGCACAATAGCAGCTATGACTGGGATTGTGGAAAGGAGTAGATGCAGTGATAGGCGTCAATAGATGCAGATTTAGTCTGACCCTGGATGGTCAGGGCAGGGAATGGCTTGATGGGGGAAAGAGGAACGGAAGGAGGAAGAGGAGGCAGAAAGAGGAAGAGGGAGGAGGGGGAGGGGGAGGAGGCAGAGGAGAAGAAGAAACGGCAGTATCTGCCAGCTCCTTGGGGGACCAGGCTATAGCCCTGTATCTGCAGTGGTGTCCAAGGCTGAAGATGCACCTGCTGTAGTGACGCTATTCGAAATGGCTGCATGCCGGCTTGCCCTTTCCAGTTGGCCTTGCACTCGGGCCAGCTCCATGGACCTCCAGCAGGACTGTGGATCACTGTCCTGTTCTTCCATCATGATTGTGACTCAGCTGCTCTTCTTGGGTCTGCTCCAGTCTGTTACTGCTGACTGGTCTCGTTCTCTACCTTCCCCTCTTCTCCATGTCATTGCTTCTGCCTCCATGTATTTCTCATAACCTTGGCTTCTTTGTTTTCTGGCCTGTCGTGGCTCTTCTGTTCTCTTTGAACCTCATCTCGTCTCTGCCTGTGCGCCTGATGCTGTCGGCCAGCTCATCTTTTCATTCCATATCATGGTCATGGGCCAGCTGCCATCTTGTTTGGACCTGTGGTCCTGTGTTGGGGGTGGGCCGTGGAGGTCATAAGACAAGTGTGGTTGTTTAGGACTGTCTGTTCACCACAGTCTATTGGGTTGGAGGGTAGGGACAGTTTCCTTAGGAAAAGTCCATGAGAGAGGCAGTTACCATCACCACCATGTCCAGATCAGTGCTCAACTGGGTGGAATGGAATGGGAACATGGGAGATAAGCATGCTTTTGTTCAATTCCCAGAGTCAGATGTGAGTTTCTTGTGACTTGGGGCAACCTGTGCTTCTACTGCTGGGCTGGGGGTAAGGACCCAGGCCACTAACTCTCTGTATGACACCAGTAAGTCACTCCCCCTCTCCAAGTCCCAGTGTCCCCATCTACAGAATAAGGATTTGGACTGGGAGGTCTCTGAAGGATGTTTCTGTATCTTAGCTGTGCTCTGAAAGAGGAATTATGCCACTAGCCCTTCCTGGAATGATCTGATTTGAGTTTGAGTTTCCCTCGATGGAATGCAACCTCCCGTTGCTGGTCCCATTGGGCCATGGATCTCGGTCTGACCCAAAGAAGGAATTTCCCCTCCTGTTGTAGCAATTTGGCCAAGGAATGTGGGCACCATATGCAGCTGTCTCTTGAAATGATTCCGTTTATTCACATCAGCCCTGAGCTGCAGAGATGAGAAAGACCTAAATTCTTCCCTCAAGGAGGTAGAGATAATTCCTTGCTCCATAAATGCAATTCCTCATTCCAATCCTCCTTCTTTTCTGTTAATTCACTCATTCATATAACACTTATTACTACCTCTTATGTTTTTGTTTCTGTGCTAAGTTCTGCAGATTCCAAGATGAATGACACCATCTAGTAGGAAGAGATATACATTTCCCTCCCTCTCTCCTTCTCTCCATCCCTCCAAGTCTCCCTCCCTTCATTTCTTTCTTGTTTTCCTTCATCTAGCACCCATCTATTTAAGGACCACACTGTGGCTGGGAATAGGGAGCTCCCAGCCTAGAGGGCAAAACAGACAAGTAGGCTGAGAAGCGACTGGGTAGAAGCAACAGCTGAAGCCGAGTGAGTGGGAAGAGCCAGCACCAGGAGCAAACGATGTGCTTGACCTTGTGGAGCAGAGGGTCAGGGGAACTTCCCAGAGGAGGGGAGCTATGAACTGTGTCTTCTAGGCAGACTAGGGATGGACAGATATTCCAAGTCAAAATAACAGCATGTCCCAAGCCTTGAAGATGTGAAGTGGCCTGGTTGGTGTTGGGGACTGTGAGCCCCCTCATCCAGCAATAATGTAGCACCCCTACCTGATGAGGTAGGGTCAGTGGAAGCCTAGTGGAGAGTCAGAACTTTTACCACCACCCAAATAATGAGGCTATTCTGTTGTGCTTGGTGTCAGTGAAGGCTACATGGGGAATGGTAATAGTACCTCTTAGTAGAAATAGTACCTCTCCCAGAAAGTGCGTATCAGTGGAGGCCTGTGAAGGGGCTGGAATTCCCACCCCACCCAGCAACAATTAGGAGCCCCTCCTGTCCTCAGGTGCCGACAGAGGCAGAGGGCCTAGGCATCTGGCCCTACCTGGGAATAACAAGACAGCACACGCCCTCTTCCCTGCTAGAGCAGGATCACGGGAAGCCAGCTAAAGCCAAAGGTTTAAGTAAGACCCAGAGTCTCACAACTTAATACCCAGATGTCCAGGCTTCAGTGAAAAATCACTTGTCACACCAAGAGCCAGAAAGATCTCAAACTGAATGAAAAAAGACAACCCATAGATGCCAACACTGAGACAAGTGAGATTTCAGAATTATCTGACAGAGATTGTTAGAGCAGTCATAAAACTATTTCAGCAAGCAATTACAAATACTCTTGAAACACACGAAAAAAGTAGGAAATCACTGCAAAGAAATACAAAGTCTCAGCAAATGAATAGAAGATATAAAGAGGATCCATATGAAAATTTCAGAACATATAACTAGGAAATGCAATAATTAAAAGTAAAAACTCAGTGGGGAGACTCGGTGACAGAATGGAGGGACAGAGGAAAGAATATGTGAGCTTGAAGATACAACAGTAGAAATTACACAGTCTGGATAACAGAAAGACAATTGACTAAAAAAAAAAATGAGTAGGACCTCAGGGACCCTTGGGACAATAATAAAAGGTCCAACATTGCTGTCATCAGAGTGCTGAAGGAAAGAATAAAGAGGGCAGGGCTGAAAAAATTCTCCAAGAAATGATGGGTAAAAACTTCTCAAAATGGGCAAAAGACATAAACCCCTGTTCCTGTTTTTCTGATTTAGAAGCTGATACGCATACCATGTTCATGGATTGGAAGATGCAACATAGTTAGGATGTCAGTTCTCCTCAAAATTGATGCCCAATTCCTATCAAAATCCCAGCAAAATATTTTTTTTGTAGATGAAGACAAAATTATTCTAAATGTTATATGAAAAGGCAAAGGAACTTGAATAACTAAAAACAGTTTTGAAAAAGAATAACGTGGGAGGAATCAGTCTGCCCAATTTCAAAGCTTATTATATAGTTAACAGTAATCAAGACCAAAGAGGATATACAGATGGCAAGTAAACACATGAAAAGATGTTCAATATCATTAGCCATTAAAATGCAAATTAAAACTACTGTGAAATGTCACTGTACTATCAGAATGGCTAAAATAGAAAATAGTGACAATACCAAACATTGGCTCGGATGCAGAGAAAATCAGTCACTCATACATTGTTGGTGTAAAATAGTGTACCCATTCTGGAGAATGGTTTTCTCATCTTCTTTAAAATTTTTTTTTTCAACGTTTATTTATTTTTTTGGGACAGAGAGAGACAGAGCATGAACGGGGGAGGGGCAGAGAGAGAGGGAGACACAGAATCGGAAACAGGCTCCAGGCTCTGAGCCATCAGCCCAGAGCCTGACGCGGGGCTCGAACTCACGGACCGCGAGATCGTGACCTGGCTGAAGTCGGACGCTTAACCGACTGCGCCACCCAGGCGCCCCTCTCATCTTCTTTAAAAACTAAACATGACTGGGGTGCCTGTGTGGCTTAGTCAGTTGGGCAGTCAACTTCGGCTCAGGTCATGATCTCGCAGTTCATGAGTTCAAGCCTCCTGTCGGGCTCTGTGCTGACAGCTCGGAGCCTGGAGCCTGTTTCGGATTCTGCGTCTCCTCTTCTCTGCCTCTCCCCCCACTCACTCTCTGTCTCTCTCTCAGAAATACATAAACATTAAAATATAAAAATACAAAAATACAAAACTGAAACTAAGCATGGCAGTTAATGTGCTGTCAAGGAATTGCACTCCTGGGCATTTATCCCAGAGAAATAAACATTTGTTCATACAAAACCTATACCTGAATGTTCATAGAAGCTTTATCCACAGTAGCCATGGAGGGGAAACAACCCAGCTGTCCTTCAATGGGCGAATGGTCACACACACTGTGGTACATCCATGTGATGAAATACTACTCAGCCATCAAAAGGAACAAACTATTGATATATTCAACAACTTGGATGCATCTCCAGATAGTTTTTCTGAGTGGGGAAAAAAAGGCGCCAATCCAAAAAGGTTCCATACTGGATGATTCCATGCACAGAGCATTCTTGAAATGACAAAATTATAGAAATGGGGAACAGATTAGTGGTGCCATGGGTTAAAGATGGGAGGGAGGCATGTGAGGAGACAGAGAAGGAAGTGGGGTGGCTACAAAAGCACAACATGAGGGGTCCCTGGGGTGGTGGAAATGTTCTGTATGTGGACTGTATCCGCTCGCCATCTGTGTTGTGATATTGTGCTATCATTTTGCAAGATGCAAACATCAGAGAAAGCTGGTGAAGCCTGCATGAGATCTCCCTCACTTCTTTTTTTGAAAAACAATTTATTTATTTTTGAGAGAGACAGAATGCAAGTGGGGGAGAGGCAGAGAGAGGGAGACACAGAATCCAAAGCAGGTTCCAGGCTCTGAGCTGTCAGCACAGAGCCTGATGCGGGACTCAAACTCACAAACCTCAAGATCATGACCTGAACTGAAGTTGGACACTCAACTGACTGAGCCACCCAGGCACCCCAGATCTCTACTACTTCTTAAAACTGCGTATGGGGGCACCTGAGTGGCTCAGTCAAGCGTCCAACTCTTGGTTTTGGCTCAGGTCATGATCTCACGGTTCATGAGATCGAGCCCCACGTTGGGCTCTGTGCTGACAGCTCAGAGCCTGCTTGGAATTCTCTCTCTACCACCTCCCCCCCATAAATAAACTTTAAAGAAACTGCATGTGAATCCACAGTTATCCCAAATAAAAAGCTCAATTGCAAATTATGTCGTCAACATAATCACAACCATTGGTTGACAACAAAGTGCCTCAGCCCAGTGGGAGGGGTGTAGGTACATTCATAACCTCATTGAAACTTCACAGCGGACCCAGCAGGTGGGTGTTCTTAGCCCGTGTGAGGGACAAGGAGAGACTGAAATTCCCAGAAGTGAAGTCACTTACTTGGAGGCAGGGGGAGTGAGTGGGCTCTGGGAGGGTGACATCACAGCATAGGCACCCATTGGGCATCTGATGGAGAATGCCTGTTTCCTGTCCCCCTTCTTGCCCTCCTATGCTGGTTGGTGTTTCTCACACTGACTCTGGAGTTTGGCAGGTAAACGTACCTGTTGTAAAATAACCAGGTCCTACAAAACCATCTCCAGGCACCCGGAACCAGTCAGAGTGATGGACCTCTGAGTAATAGAGGGACCAAGTGACCACTGTCTTGTGAGTGGACAGATTAAAGTTCCAGCGATGCTGGGATTGAGAGGCAGGAATCCCTTTTATATGATGTTGAGGTTTGCTGGCATTATTCCCACTTTACAGGAGGCAAAACTGAGGGATGGAGAGGTTAAGCGTTTTGTCCAGAATGTATGGGGAAGGGGTGGCTATGGGATTTGAATCTGGGTTTGCCTGACTCGGGTTCCTGCTGGTTTTAGTTTCCTGGGGCTGCCTTAACAAATGACCACAAACTGGGCGGCTTAAACAACAGACCTTTTTTCCCCCTCGCAGTTCTGGAGGCCGGAAGTCCGAAATCAAGGTGTTAGTGTGGGATTGGTTCCTTTTGGAGGCTCTGAGCGAGGATCCATTCCATGCCTCTTCCTTAACCTCTGGTGGCTCTGGCAATCCTAAGTGTTCCTTGGCTTATAGATGCGACAATCCAGTCTCTATCTCTGTCTTCATGGGGTCTTTTCCTCTGTGTGTGTCCCTCATTTTCCATTTCTTATAAGGGCACCTAGAATGGGATTCAGGACCCACCTGAATCCAGAATGATCTCCTCTTGAGATCTGTACCTTAATGACATCTGCAAAGACCTTTTTTCCAGATAGGCTCACGTTCTGAGTTTCCCAGGGGGCAGGTCTTTTGAGGGACACCATTCAAGCCACTACCCTGCTCCCGATCCCACCGCCGCCAGGGCCCTCCTGAGGGTGCACGCGGGGGTTCCGTCTTCGGGTTTGCTTAGAGCAGGTTCGGGGCCCAGCAGAGGCCACGCCGGCTCTGCCTGACACGTGAGGGAAGATGCTTTCGCGTTCTCTCTGGAGCAGCCAGGCTGTCGATTCTTTAATAAACACTTGGGAGGAGAGGTGTTAGGATGGAAAGAGCACTCTGGGCACCTCGGCGTGGGACTTTCCAAAATCAAAAAGGCACAGGGAGCTTGGCTGTCGCCTCCGTGGCTTTCATTATGTGGTAACCTTTCAGTCCGGAGTCCAAACAGCGGACAGGAAATTGATGCCAGAAGCTGTTCCTTCCACAGCTGGATGCAACCCAGCTTGCAGGTGGGGATGACGAAGCAGGTGGGACTTTGGAAGGTTCTGGTGGCTGAGGAAAGGGGGGGACTAAGGATGCCGGGGTGGGGTTCCTTCCTGCTTGCTCACTCTCACTCACGTGTCTCTGCATCTGTGCCTGCCCCTGTCCCCTGCCCCGTTTTCTTTCCGCAGGACCACATCCCTGTCCCTTACCAGCCGGACTCGAGCAGCAACCCCTCATCCACGACGTCCTCCACGCCCTCCTCGCCAGCACCCCCCCTCCCTCCCAGTGCCACGCCGCCTTCTCCCCTGCACCCTTCCCCACAGTGCACAAGGCAGAAGAACTTCAACCTGCCAGGTACCTTTGCACTTGGGGAGTCGCGGGGGCCGCGGGAAGGGGAGGATGGGTTCGAACCAGAGCCGTGTCCAGCCGGTCCACGCTTAAAGGCGATGGGTTGAAGAGATGCGGGTGAGTCTTACTATGTTCAGGTCAGTCACCACATATTACTTTATCTGATCTCAGAGGATGAGATGGATGAGAGGATCCAGAAGGTTCTCCCAGCTCATAAATTCCAGAGTACGTAGCTGTGGATCTGAGACTGAGCACCGGGCTATGAGATGCTGGAGAAGCCACTCATGAGATGTTTTGGCTTCTTGGCCTCCTTTGTCACTCGACTTAAGAAAGAGATCTTTCTCTGCTCAGGTGGGCCAGACCTAAGAGTCTTCCTACCTCTTCTGAGGTCCTGCCCAGCCCACTTCCTCTTCTAGGGCCCTAAGGATTTTCTAGCTCAGCCATATTTGCAGCACCACAGCTGATGTCAGGAAGGAGGCCGGTGGGATGAGGTCTGGCTTGGCCATGGAACCAGCGTCTAGAACGACATTGTTCCCTCTGGTACTCTCTAGCCCCCTGTGGCCGTTTAAATTGAAATGAATTAAAATTAAATATAGTTAAAATTTTAATTCCTCAGCCACGGTAGCCACATTTTAATTAGCCACTGGTGGCCGGTGGCTGCCATATTGGACAGTGCAAGCACAGAACATTCTTATCATCGCTGAAAGTTCCACTGAACAGTGCTGATCTAGAGACTGATTTCCACCTAAGCCTGCAGGTTTCATGCAGAGGGAAAAATCCCCGGTCCTGCGGTCACGGGTCACACTTCCGAGGCTCATCAGCCATGACGGAGTGACCAGTGGGCAGATGAAGGCCCAAACCCACACCTGGCCAAACCCAGATACAACTACCTGTTTAAGGACAAGCTGTCACCTACCCGCACTGTTTTGATCTGGGCTAAGTCCATAGGAGGAGGACACATTTGGAAGTCTTGCAAGATTGGGATTTTTTGGTTAACGTTCAAGCCTGAGGAAGTCTTGTATCTGTCTGGTATGAGGACCACTCACTCACTGGGCAGCCAGCAAGGACCATAATGTGAGTCACCAGCTGGAATCATTCCAGCGAGTGCCTCCCAGAGTCAGTTAGGCAAAAACCGCCTGCTGTGTCCACGGACTGGGTGCTCCCCCTGCCACCTGCAGGATGGTCCAAATGCAAAAAGGGCGCTTTGACACTCCATGACCCTCCCCCCGCCCCAAACCTGGGGGGAAGCGGGTCTGGGCGCTTTCTTACCCCTGCTCCACCCCATTCCCAGACACTGACTTCAGGGAATTTCCCCGGAAACTGCTGCACTGCTGCCTTATGGGCCAGGGGCTGGGAGGGGACCTCTGAGGGGAGACCTGTATGTCAGAGTGCCACAGCTCTTTCTGTCCCTAGAGGACTCTGCTGGTGAGAGACCTGGCTAACCCAGGGTGATCACTGTTTCCCTTAGCTCCCTCACTCTTTGGGGCAGGGTCCCCGAGGACGGGTCCTTGCCCGTTTGCTGCTAGCCTGCCAGCGATCCGCACCTACTCCAGAGCATCTCATGACAGTGACGTCATTTGGGGTGTGGGCTGAGGAGTCCTCCGAGGGCAGGCACTTTAGAACAGCAGTTAGGAGTATGAGCTCTGGAGCTGGGCTGCTTGGGTTGAAATCCCAGCTCTACTGCTCAGTCTCGGCGTCGTGCTGGAGCAAACCAGTTACCTCTGTGTGCCTCTGTTTCCTCATCTGTAAAATGGGGATAATGATAAAAGCATCTACTCCATAGAATCGTGGAAGGACCACACCTCATCATACATGTACCGAGTTGAGCAGAGCGAGTGTCTCGCTGAAGGTCTTGACACATGCCAGCTGGTTCCATTATTACATAAACATAAGAATAACAAGTTGCCATGGCTACCATTTCTGGAGTTTCTCATCATCACTGCTAATTAATAGGGGCGTAATCCGAATTGCGGAAATCAAGATGAAATCCTCATATACCCTGGCATTCAGAGCAGGGATCGAATTAATCCTTTTTGAGGAGGTAATTTCACATTGTCTATCAAAGTTTTATAGGTACGTTCCGTGGACCAGTGATAGGACTTGTAAGACTTTATATACAGATATGCTCGCATAGGGTACAGGGATCTGTACGTAAGGATTTCATTGAGATAGTGAAAACTTTGGACTCAACCCAAGTGGGGAATGGTTAAATACAATCAAGAGAGGAATGGTTGAATACACTGTAATATATCTACATAACCAAATATTCAGCCACCCTTAAAAAGAATGGGGTGGTTCTCTGTGGATATCCTGACATGCAAGGTATCCACAGTGTGTTGTAGGTGGGAAAACAAGTGGTTTGCAAAGCAGTTGGTATGATAAAATCCTATTTATTCTAAAATAATCATATATAGTCGTATGTTTATATGCATGTGTATATATACTTGTCTATTTGTATATGCACAAAAAAGCCTGCAAGAACTTCCTGGCAGCTGTTTCTAAGAAGAAAAATTTTATTTTATGCCTTGCTACAGTGTATAGAGTACCAAGGAACGCACCCGTTTTATAATTGAACAATAATCACAAAATGCAGTATTGAAGTGGAAAACAAAATGGGACCTTCCAGAAGAGCAGCCAGGCCTTCTCCCTCGACTTAGGAGGTTTTAGCAAAATTCCCTCAGAATGACAAGTGCCTGTCTTGTTCACACAAGGTCCTAGTCACCCGTCACACCCTTGACTACAAGCCTCTGTTGAGGGGAAAGGCAGCCGTGGTTATGGTTCCCTGCCAAATGTTGGGTTTTTGAAGACTATTGTGGCTAATGCCTAGGCATCCTAATGTTCTCAGCACTGACTGATACCTAGAACATTCTTTTCCAGAAGGGTCTATGGGGTTAACAGGCATCTGGCTCACGTGTTGACCTCAGGACATACGGAAGAAGGGTTTTTAGTTGGAAAACGAAGCGCGTCAGGCACAGGCTTGGTAGGATTTATGATTGACCTCCTTGTTCTCCGCCACTTGCTTCTGAACTCTGGGGCCATGTTTGACATGGCAGGTGGCTTATGGGTGTGCTTCCTCCCTTCACTCTGCCCTGATTCCGTCTTTATACTCCACAGTGCTCCTTCCCATGATTTTGTTCATTTATTAACCCATGTCCTCTGTGACAGTCAGAATTCTCCGCTTCGTGAGACTGGGAAACATGTCTGCTTCATTCACACTTCTACACCTGAAGGCCAGCACATTGCCTACAGCTTAAGGCACTAATTAAATGGGGTTTTTTTGGGTGAATGAATGAATGCATGAGTGAGTGAGTGAATGACTTGAAATTCATGCACTGCCCAAGGCTGCAGATTTTTCTCTTCAAGTCATTTTCTGGCCCTCAGACTGCATCCGTCATAAGACATGTTTATTGAACATCTACTATGTACCCGTGGTATACAAGGCACTCGGTATAGAGCCGTATGCACACCAGACATGCCCTGTTTGAGTTTCCAATGGCTGCTGTAACAAATCATCACAAGCTTAGTGGCTTAAAAGAGCCCAGAAGTATCTTTTGGGATGAGCACTGGGTGTTGTATGGAAAACAATTTGACAATAAATCTCATATATTAAAAAGAAAAAACAGCCCAGAAGTGCTATCTTACAGTGATGGAGGTCCCAAGTCCAAAATCTGTTTCACTGGTGTCCACAGGGCTGGTTGCTCCTGAGGTGCTAGGGAGGAATCCACTTCCTTGCCTTTCCCCAGCCACCAGCGGCTGCCTGCGTTCCTTTGCACACAGCTCCACCGCGCTCCCACCTCTGTTTCCGTGATCGCGTCTCTGACTCTAACTCTGACCCGTCTGCCTCCCTCTTGGAAGGACCCTTGTCATGGAAGCGGATGTAGTCACAGTCTCCAGGGATTAGGTTGTGGACGTCTTGGGCAGAGTGGCCTCACTCGGCCTGCCACAGCCCCTGTTCTCGTGGAGTCTATAGCTCCGCGGGAGAGACGGGTTAACCACACAGACGCACACCTGAAATGAGTTGCACCAAGTGCCATGAAGGGAAAGAACGGCGGCACAGCAGCCATACGGCAAGTTCAAGAGGAGAGCAAGTTGAGGTTGAAGGGTCCGAGGTGTCTGAGTTCTGAAGATGGGGCAGAGTTGGCTGGGCAGAGGGAGGGGAGCATGTGCAAAGGCCCTGCCCCAGGAAAGAGCTGCAAAAATGTCCCCGTGGCCCGAATGCCATGAATAAGGGAAAAGTGGCACCAGGTAGGACTCAGAGCTACAGGGATGAGGCTTGGCCGGGCCTTGCAGGGCCACGGCAGGAATCCAGATTTTATTTAAAGGGTGTAGGCAGAAGATGACTTACCCTCCATCCTTCCTTCTAGAAGACGATCCAGGCTGCTTTGTGGGGAGGCCTTAGGGAAGGAAGGAGGGCAGGTGGGTTTCGGGGTAGAAGTGAAGTGCCTTCAAAGTGGCCTGCGTATCTCTCTGGCCTCCAGCCACCTGAGGACTCCCAGTTCCCAAGACCTCTTCAATGCCAGGGAGTCAGGAGCCACTCGGATTCATCATCAGGAACGAGCTGTTCTCTGGCACAGGGAGGGGTTGAGGAGGGAGGGGGCTGGCTCTGTGCGTGGAGACCTTCGCCAGTGTCCCTTTGCCTGACCCCTGTCCCTTGTCAGAGCGGTTTTTGCTGTCCCTCGCCCAGCTGCCGCTCCATAAAAGAATGTCACTGCTGGCTATCCTTTGCTGCAGACACCGAATCCCCCGTCCCCGCTGGGGAGGGAAGAGATCAGCTAAGCTTCTTGAGAACCCTGGGTAGTTTTCTCTTTTTTAATTTTAGCCTCTTGTTGACTGCGTGCGATGAAAAAACAAACAAAACCTAAGTTATCTAACAGAAGAAAGAAAGGTCCTTGAAATCCTGGAGGTTGGTTTTGTTTTAAAGCTTTGCTCTGTGACCTTGACTGAGTTGCTTCTCACCCTGGGCACCTCATTTTCCAGAATCAGGAAATGCATCCGTTTGGATTCCAACTATCTGGGATATTTGGGGATTGCTGTGCTAGGAGAGAGTTGATTAATTCAATAAACACGAGTTGTGCACCCACTGGTACCAGGCCCCTCTCTGTCCTGGGGAGTTAATAAATCAGTTCCAGCCTCGGGGGCAGCTAATGACTTCGCTCTTTGAAACCGATTTTCTCTTAATTATAAATCATTCTTGTCTGTTTATTAAGAGAGCTTAGAAAGATATTGGCTTATTCGCTGCAGCGAATGCTTATTCAGCACCGCTATGCACTCTTATCTCATGGAATGATGATCTCAGCCCTGCGAGGGAAAGACTGTGATTATCCCGTGGAAACTGAGACTCGGAGAGAGCTGCCCAAGCTTTTACAAACAGCCAAAGGAAGAGTGAGGATTCAGCCCTACAGGATCAGCTTCCTACTCCTGCTGTCCAGCTCATCTTTGCTTTAAACCGGAAGTCAACAAACTTTTTCTATCACGGGCCAGATGGTAATATTTTAGATGTTGTGGGCCATATAGTCTCTGTTGTTGCAAATATTCAGCTCTGACGTCATAGCATGTCGGCAGCCAGAGACAGCGTGCAAATGAATGAATGTGACTGTGTTCCAGTAAAACTTTATGGACAAAAGCAGGTGATGGTCCAGATTTGGCCCCTGGGCCATGGCTTGTCAACCCCTGGCCCCAGCCTCTGAACCACTGCAGTAATGCTTGGTGAGTCAGCTTGGTGAGTCCTGTCCCTGCGGGTAATAAAATTGCTTCTGGAAGTACGTTCACCAGTTTGGACTCCTATCTGACCCCATTCCTGCTCAATGTGGCCTCTCCACTGCCCACGATACCCTTGTCCCCCACCCCTGCTCCAGGCCCTCCACCCCACAGGAGTAAGGGGTAACATTAGGAACCTCGGGGATGTCCGGAACTGGGACTGGGAGTAAAATGAATTGTGGGTGAATCAGCAGTGAAGTTGAGGAAATTTCTTTTTTCCCTAAATACAGAAATTAACCCATGCTTGTGGTAGGCAAAATAATGGTACCCCCAAACTCACCACGCTCTAACCCCAGAATCTGTGGATCTGTGACTTTATAGGTGACTTGACTTTGCAGGGATGATTAAGTTATGGATCCTGGGGTGGGAAGATTACCCTGGATTATCCAGATGGATCCTAAATGTAACCACAAGGGTCCTTATAAGAGGGAGACAAGAAGGTCAGAGACGGTAGGAGGTGATGTCAGGACAAGGGGAGCCGAGACTAGAGTCGTGGGCTCAGAGCCAAGAAGTGCAGGCAGGCTCTAACAGCTGGAAGAGGCAAGGCATGGATTCTCCTCTGGAGCTTCTGGAAAGAACCAGCCCTGGCGACACCTTGCTTTTAGCTCCTTATGACTTATTCCAGCACCTCCGACCTCCAGAACTATAAGAAGATAAATGTGCTATTTTAAGCCACCAAGTGTGTCATAATTTGTTACAGCAGCAACAGGAAAACTAATACAATGCTCAATGTAGAAAATTTGAAAAACACAGGAAATGCATAGTTTCCCAATTTTGTTGAGATGTAATTGACATATGACATTGTATATGCTTAAGGCGCACAAGGTAATGACTTGATACATGTGTGTGCTGGGAAATGATCACCACAGTCCAGGTTTCTACCCATCACCACACACAGTTACAAATTTTCCTCCTTGTGATGAGAACTTTTAAGATCTACTCTCAGCAACTTTCAAAGATACAGAACTGTAGTCACTATGATGTGCGTTACCTCGCCAGGACTTCATTTGTCTTCTGATTGGAAGTCTGTACCTTTTGACCAGCTTCAGCCTGTTCCCTAACCCATCTGGTTGTTTCTATGAATTTTTTTTTTTTCAAATTCCGCATGTTACGTGATCTCATACAGTATCTTTCTCTGTCTGACTTAATTCACTTAGCACGGTGCCCTCGAGGTCCATCCATGTTGCAAATGGCAGGATTTCCTTCTTTTTTTTAAGACTGAATAGCATTCCATTGTATGTACATGTGTACATGTATTGTGTGTGTGTGTGTGTGTGTGTGTGTGTACGTGTACCATTTGCTTTATCCGTTCACCCATCAGTGGACCCTTGAGTTGCTTCCATGTCTTGGCTCTTGTAAATAATGCTGCAGTGAACACGGGGGTGCAGATTATTGTTCCAGGAATAGTGATTTCGTTTCCTTCGGATATATTCCCAGAAGCTGGATCACCTGGTAGTGCTACTTTTTTTTTGCGGCACCCCCATGCTGTTTTCCCCAATGGCTGTGCCAGTTTGCATTCCTACCCACAGCACCCCACTCTTTCCCCTTTCTCCTTCCCCTCACCACACTTCTCTTTTCTCTTTTGATAGTAGACATCTTAACAGGTGTGAGATGATATCTCATTGTGTCCTAAAGGATTTTTTGAAAGCGTCTGTAATCAAAGAGGGGAAAAAATGACTATTTTAGATTATGGTTTCACAGACTTTTCTCTGTGTGTATGTGTCCCTGTGCAGTTAACAAAAATGGGATTGTGCTCTGGGTGACTCTCTGTTCTCTGGGAGCTGCCCGTGGGAGGGTTGGCTTGGATGTCCAGAGCTCTGCTTCCTTTATACATGCTCTCGGCCCCTTGTCATTCAGAAGGTCTGCAGAAATCTGGAACCCCTCGAGGGTGGGTAGGGAACCCATGTGGTGGCTGTGGGAATCCAATCTGTTACTTGCAGGGACAGCTCGGGGCAGCGCTCACGTTGGTATTTTTATTCTTTTGCCAGCGTCCCACTACTACAAGTACAAACAGCAGTTCATCTTCCCAGGTGAGTCCGTGCACGCTCAGGCCCTTCTGAACGAGCCCGCTGAGGTGCGTGGGTTGCTGGAATGGATGAAGGCGAAGGTTGTTGGGATGGGCAAGCTCAAAGAGGATGGCGGTGGGACCACTAGACCCCAGGATAATGGTGGGACGTAGAGGTGGAAAAGGCAAGACTGGGAGGCCCCAAGGGCACAGTGGTACCAAGGAGATCCCAAGGCTCAAGGGCAAGGCCTGAGGAGGTGGTCTGCAATAGAAGGACAGGCCAGGGTAAGGAGGGGTCCAGAGCCCACGTGGCAGGGGAGAGGTGGTCAGAGGTGAGTTGGGCACTGGGAGACGTGAAACCAAGTGGCCTCACCATCCCAAAGAGAACTCAGGAGTTGGGGGGTGATTCGGAGGTGACCAGTGGATGCTTCGGGTCAGAGGCTTGGCGTTCTGGCAGCCCCCTAGTCAAGAGTGGGGCATTTGGTTCAGGATGTCATCTTAGAACACTGGTGCTTCTGAGCAGGAAAAGCGCAAGTGATTGAGGAAGGGACAGAGGGGACTGGCCAGCCCCAGGGGCACCGTGATCTGGTGAGAAGTTACTAGCTGCCCCATCTCCCAGCAATTAGGTCTTTGGGGGGGAGACTGTGGACTCCATGTTAGATTTCTGACTCTCACGTCTGCCTCTCAGATGTAGTGCCAGTGCCAGAGACGCCGACCCGGGCGCCCCAGGTCATCCTGCATCCGGTGACCTCGAATCCAATGTAAGTGGAACAGAGACCTCCTTCTCCTGTCCTGGGTCTTCAGTCTGCTCAGGGTCACTGTCTTCTGTCTTCCTGGTCCTGGAATTGATGGGGCGGGATACTGAGGGAGAGAGAGACACGGGGAATGACTCAAGGAGAGGGAGAGGATGACAGCCTCCCTCAGCCTAGGCCCAACAAGTCGTCTGTGCTTTGTGTCCTGACCCTGCTTGTCAAGTGTGATTTCCAGGGGCTGGACCGTTTCCTCAGGGTCCCCAGACTTTTCTATGATCAGAAAGCTAACTTTCGGTAATAGCTAGAACTTAATGAAAGAACGGTCATTCTACGTCATTGTCCCTCCCTTTAAAAAGAATAATTTAGGCTGGGTTTTATTGGGTGGCTTAGTCGGTTGAGTGTCTGTCTTCGGCTCAGGTCATGATCTCATGGTGAATTTGAGCCCCGCGTCGGGCTCTGTGCTGACAGCTCGGAGCCTGGAGCCGCTTCAGATTCTGTGTCTCCCTCTCTCTCTGCCCCTCCCTCACTCACACTCTGTCTCTCTCTCTCTCTCAGAAATAAATAAACATTAAAAAAAATTATAAATAAAGTTTTATTGCAACACAACCATGCCCATTTGTTTACGACATACTATCTCTGGTGGCTCTCAGACTACAGCACAGTTGAATCGTTCCCAACAGAGACCATACGGCCTGCAAAGTCTAAAAGATTTACTCTCTGGCCCTTTACAGACCAAGTTTTCTGGCCCCTGGTTTATACCATTATAAAAATAATACAAACTAATTTTGGGAAATGTGGACTGTTCTGTAAAAAAACGAAAAAACAAACAGGGAAACTAATCACTCATAATCATATCACCCTTAGAATTTTGATGTGTGCTCTGTCTCTCGTGTTTTTATATACTTGTGACTCATGATATATGCCCTTTCCAGCCTGCTTTGTTATCCCTTAAAAAAGCTATAGCATTGCATTTTTCTTAAAAATTTTTTTTTCAACGTTTATTTATTTTTGGGACAGAGAGAGACAGAGCATGAACGGGGGAGGGGCAGAGAGAGAGGGAGACACAGAATCGGAAACAGGCTCCAGGCTCCGAGGCATCAGCCCAGAGCCTGACGCGGGGCTCGAACTCACGGACCCCGAGATCGTGACCTGGCTGAAGTCGGACGCTTAACCGACTGCGCCACCCAGGCGCCCCAGCATTGCATTTTTCATATGATCTCAGACTCTTCATAGACCCTGGTCTCCATGGCTGTAAAATACTGTTATCGATGTAGAACAATGGCCTTAACCATTTCCCTCTTGCCAGATCTCCTATCTTCCCATAGTTCACTGTTGTAAACAGCACTGCAGTGAATGTCTCTGTACGTGGCACCTTTGGCGTCCTTGGGACACACACTCTCTTTCTCGGTGGGGTATTGTTTGTGCAGCCGCAGTGAAACCACCTTCCTTGACTTAATTTCTTCGGCCGGTGGCCCAAGCGTAGGGCATGCTGGAGACCTAATTTCGATCCGACCGGTTTCCCAACTCACACTTTTGCCCATTCGGTTGTTCCTCTGCCTCCCCCCTAACTGCTGCGCCCTTCCTGCCCCATGTTACGGACTTTGTTAAAGACCCAGGTGGTACATCCGTGAAATCAAGGGGGCAGCAGTTTGCCAGGGAGATGGTGCTGACTTCCAGCTCCGGGTCGTTCCTCTGCTGCACATAAGCCAATTCCACAATGTGTGCAAGACGAACTCCGGGTTATTAACTGGCAGTCGGGGAGCGCCCGCGAAATACGGCGTCGGTAGCTGCTTGCGGTCTGCTTAAAAGTGCATGGAGTGACGGCCACTAACACTTCACAGGAAGAAGTAATTTAATCGCCCAGTGACTGTAATCACGCCTTGATGCAGGCAGAGGAAGGCTGCCTGGTTTGTTGTTGGGTGAGGAGGGACTCCAGCTGCCTTGTTCCACCCGGATCTCCCCAAAATGCCAAGTTCCCGGCAGATGTTCCCGGGGCCGGCCGGGCCGTAAATGATTGGTTGATAGGAAAGCAGAGGGCACTTTGTGACCCACCCTTCTCTCCCCCTTTCGTTCTTGCAGCCTCTCAGACTCCCTCTGGCCAAGAGCCCCTCCCGGAAGTGGGTTGGCTCTGTCTGCAGGGTCAGCAGCCTCTTGGGGTCTCAGGGTTAGGAGAGCGGTGGCCCCTCAAGTGAGGGGGTGGGTAGGGGCCCCTGCTAAGCTTCCAGAGGTGTTCATTGTGATTCCTTCCTGCCGCCGGTTCTGTGCCTTCAGCAGCCCAGTTACAGTCTCCCCACTGCACTCCGTAAACACATACACCTCCTCTACTCCGAAAACACACCCCCAGAAACACCTCTAACGCACACTGTCCCCCACGTCCCCGTCACATGCCATGTGCTCCAACACTCCCCTCACACCCCAGTACGTACCCAGCTGTCAACACACGGTGAGCCCCCCACATCCCCCACGGGGTACACCCAACTCACGTGTGCCCAGAACAACCCCTGCACAGAGCACATCCCATAATACCCACGCAGTACCCAATCTATACTTAGTACTCACACACGCAAACACACTGATCCCTCCCCAGCCCTGCACTCAGCCTGCGCCCACGCTCAGAACAGCTGCAGCTCACGAGCTCAAGACTGCATCACACTCGCGCACGGACCCAAGCATACGCGCGCGCGTGCTCCCACCTGTGTCTTCCAGTCCTTCCAGATACGGTTTTGTTCGTTCTCACTCCACGCATCCCGGTTCACCGTGATTGGCAACATCCAACCAACTCAAACACTGCGAGTTTTCAAACCACATCCCATAATCTCTCCGGGGAATTTCCATCGTGCTCCGTCTGTTCAGTTCATGCCTGACTTTTGGCCCGTGTCACTTTCAGCCTTCCTGCACGATATCTCCGTACTTGCTTTCGTCCCTTCGGTAGTAACATAATAGTCCCCAAAGTCAGGAGCCACGCAGGTTTCGACTCTGTATCCCTCGGAGGGCCTCGCCCCGTTCCTGACACATGCAGGTCTCCCCCACTCTCCGAAAGTAGAGCATTCCTGCAAAGCCTTTCATAAGCCAACATCGTGTCATGCGAAGACGCGATTATCATTCATTTATAATGCAAAAATTGGCGGGTGTCCCCAGACCTGAGAACTTCCTCCCTTAGGCTTCTCTGATCCCTTAGGACACATCTTGCTAACGGATGCACAAAATAAATCGAGATAAAGCACAGATGCTCATGGATACTGCTCAAAGGTGTGGAGGCTTGAGGCTGAGATGCTGAGGGTAGTGCCCAGGGAAGGAGCTTGGAGGCATCACTCACACTGCTCAGGGTGCCCGCTGCCTCCGTAATGGCTTGCGGCAAAGCAAAAGCTGAAGGCAACTTTCGCTTGTCACCCTTTTCCACAAAAGCAAAAGTCTTGGAATTTCTTTTGGTCAGCAAAACAGACACCAGTGTAGATCTTTCATAAAAGCAAAGCGGCATGGTGCTGACTTTCAAAAAGCAGGGGGTGGGGGGGGGTACCTGTAATCCCGAATGCTAAGGTTCTTCCAGAAGATTCCGAACCCGAGTGAACGTTAGAGGTCTCGTTCATTCTTTCCTAGCGCACACCCAGAGTTCTGAGGATTCTTCCACCCGTGGCATTAGGCCAGTTTATAAGGAAGCTGCTAGATTAGTGGAAACCAAAGCAAGAAAGAAAAATGAGCCCCGAGCAGCCCAGAAAGTCTGTTGAAAACCGTGTCCTTGTCCTCGCTTCTTCATGGTGACGTTATGGATTAGTTTCGACAACAAGTGTTGAAGTGGATTTTGAGATGAAGGCTTGATGGCCAGGGCTTCCCGTTCAAGGACTCTTGATACGCGGCTAAACAATACACAGACCTACCTTTTCACGCGAGGGTCACATCTATTTTTCTTTTCTTTAAAGCTTGGAAGGAAATCCATTACTTCAAATTGAACTGGAGCCAACCTCAGAGGTGAGATTTGGAGAGAGTGATGCACCTGTTTCCCTGGGGTTGCCCAGCGCTTGGCAGAGCCGATGGATGTCTTTAATGACGCGGAGGGCTTGGGGCGGCGGGCGGTGGGGTGGCCCTGTTTTTGATGGACGTTCTAACAAGCGGGGGCCCCTCCCGGCACCAAGCCTAATGGGCCGTTATACAGTGCGCATCACGGAAAAGCTAGCTGTGCAGACGTTGGCAAGAGATTTACATTCTTAGCGGAAAAATCGGCCTAGGGCCAGGTGAGTACCAAGGGGGATGTGCCCCACTGCCTTCCAAAGAACACGTGGGAGGAGGCAGAGTCCTGGGGACACCGAGCCTGGCAGGCTTTTGAGAATGGTCTGGGGCTTCTTCTCATCCGCCAGAACTTCTGGAGGAATAAACGAAGTGTCCCGGGTAAGAACCATGGACTCCTCAGCCCTGCGGGTGTGCCCCGAACTGAAAGGAATAGAGCCAGGGTTTCCAGAGAAAACCAGGCCCTTTCGGCAGGTATTGTGGTCGTTGAAAAATTATCCCTGGGGAAGCCAGTGTTTCCTGTGTTGTTTCTCCTGAGTGGGCCGCGAGGGGCAAGTTTGCTCAGGTTTGGGCTCAGGAAGACCAGCGGCCAGCCAAAGGGCCACTGCCTCAGGCTGCCTAATCAGCCCCCAAGCCTCTGGGAGTCCCCACTGGCTGGGGTGCCTGCTGCTCCCTCACTGGAGCTAAAGAAGCCGTGGGGCAGGACACTCCCAGCCCCCATGCTGGGAAGGTGGGTCCCTGGCCCCTGAGCGGCTAATGATCGTGGTGGTCACCCCTAAGTGTCCGGGGGCCCTGTGGGTGTGCTGGATAAAAATGCGAATTTCTGGCCCTGGCCTGCTGCTTTCTGATTGAGCAGCTCTGGGTGGGGCCCAGGAATCTGCATTTTCCCAGGAAGCCCAGTCGCTGTTGCATACAGGTGGTCAGGTCTGTGCAAGGAACTTAACAGCCTTTCGTGTCATTGGAAACCTCACACCATCCCCAGGGGCAGATTTTATCAGCTCCGCTTTATGACGGGGGGAAAAAGGAAGTCTCAGAGAAGTCCCGTGGCTTGCCCAAAGTCACACAGAGGCCAGATTTCCGCTCATTTCTTCTGATTGTTAAGCCCATCCTATCGGCCAGCCTCTCTGCCCTCACGGCTGCATAGGAAGCCCAGGTGTCTGGCCCGTGCAGAGTAGCTGTGACCTCTCCCTTTTTCTGACTCATCCATTCCAAATTCCCCGGGGGAAATAAAAAAGGCACTCTCCGTTGAGGATCGTCACATGTTGTGTGCAGACAGCTGAGGCACACGTAGTTTAGCCTGTTGCCTTTATCACACACGCGTAAGGAGACAAGCCAAAACATCACGGTAGGATAGGAGGGCGTTGGATATTAGGAGTTGAGACACCTGAGGTTTAACCCTAGCTCTGCCTGGCTGTGTGATAGAGAGCCGGGCATCTCCCAGGGTGACCAGTCAACTCTGTTTGCTGGGACTGAAGGACTTCCCAAGGGGACTTTAAGTAATCTCTGCACCCAGTGTGGGGCTCCAGCTTACAACCTTGAGATCAAGAATCACATGCTGTACTGACTGAGCCTGTCAGGTGCCCCCACCAAGGGGACTTTCAGTGCCCAGACCAGGGAAGTCCCAGCAAACCGGAATGGGTGGCCCCCTAGCATTTCTCTTCCATGAACCTCAGTTTCCCCCTTAGCACAGGAGCGTGGGATTACCACGATCTCCCTTTCAGCCCCTTCATTGTATACGATTCTAGACGAGAGTGGCCTGCACTAATAGATCTGTGTGCACGCCAGCCGAAAATGCACATAGAGACGTGTCCCGGTGGGACCCAGTGGGACCTCGTGGGAAGGCGGGGCAGCGTCAGGAGCCACTCTGACCGCTCTCCCCTTTCCGCCCACAGAACGAAGAGGGCCACGACGAGGCCGAGGAGTCGGAGGACGATTTTGAGGAGATGAACCTGTCCCTGCTCTCAGCCCGGAGCTTCCCACGCAAGGCCAGCCAGACCAGCATCTTCCTGCAGGAGTGGGACATCCCTTTTGAGCAGCTGGAGATTGGCGAGCTCATTGGAAAGGGCCGCTTCGGGCAGGTGTATCACGGCCGCTGGCATGGCGAGGTGGCCATCCGGCTGATCGACATCGAGAGGGATAATGAGGAACAGCTCAAGGCCTTCAAGCGGGAGGTGATGGCCTACAGGCAGACGCGGCATGAGAACGTGGTGCTCTTCATGGGTGCCTGCATGAGCCCACCCCACCTGGCCATCATCACCAGGTCAGTCCTGCCGGGGATCCCCACCCGTGGGTCCGTCCCCAGAGCTGTGCCTCTGGCAGAGTTGAGAAGTGGGGGTTTCCGGTTGACTCGTCGTTCCGGTGAATGGAGCGTCTCCAGCTCTACCGATCATAATTGTGTGGTACTAAGACTTGAGAGTCCAGGAAGTGCTTTTGATGGTAAAACTCTTTGGCAGAGCGGGGCCACGGGGAGAGCACTGAATGGAAGTTAGGAAAGTTGGTTCTAGATCCACGCCCCCCCCCCCCGCCGTGCCCCGAGTGTTTGTGAAACGATATCGCCGAGACTCACTGTCTCCATGTGTAAATTGAACGGATTGGGCTAAATCGGAAGTCAGCAGACTTTTTCTTCTAAAGGGCCCAGTAGAGAATAGTTGTGGCTTTATGGGCCAGACAGTTTCTGTAGCAACTGCTCCACTCTGCCACTGTGGTGGGAAAGGAGCCCCAGACAAGATGTAAGTGGATGTACGTGGCCGGGTGCCAATAAAACTTTACTTATAAAAGCTGGATTTG
This sequence comes from Lynx rufus, assembly GCF_022079265.1. Classification (NCBI taxonomy): domain Eukaryota; kingdom Metazoa; phylum Chordata; class Mammalia; order Carnivora; family Felidae; genus Lynx; species Lynx rufus. Next base: position 8,838,010 of record NW_025814839.1, on the reverse strand, counting down.
GCCCTCGGTCCCTGCTGTGCCGATTCTGGACTAAGATTGTGACAGCTGTTACTCTGGCTTTCGTTAAAGCAGCAGATGACATGTGGAGAGCTTTACCATTGCTGTCTTAAATATCCAGGGTCCGCGGTCGATACCTGCACAGAAGGGGTAATTAACAGAGAGCTGACATTAAGAAAACGTCAAATGATAGCAACTTTCCTGAACTTGCTCTCTTCTAACCTCGCCCAGTGACATGGGGCATTGGAAAAAAAAAATAGCTTTGGTTTCAGTCGAACAGTTGTGAAACTATCCTTTGGTGTGTGTTTCACCTCTGGCTGCCGTTCTCCCGTTGCATCAGGACTGGCCACAGCAGTGCTGTTCTTGGTATGGCCTGTGATGCCAGGAGTCACTTAGGAGCTGTCTGCTTCCCATTCTCAGCTCAAGCGATAAGATCTCAAACACGCAAGCCTCTCCTCTCGGCAGGTGCGTAGCAGGAGCTGTGAGCTCAGGGAAGAGCTGGTGTGTTTCGGGTCTGTTCCCTTGTGATACAGAGCATCCTTGAGTCCATTTGTAAGATCTCAGTGGTCAGAAGAAAATGGGTTATTGTCTGTCATCATTGGTTATGCAGATGATGGATTGACTGGAACCCATGTGTCAGATGGTAAATGTTTTCAAAGGATTGGATTTCAGGAGATGGCTCTTCAGTCCTCCTTAGACCAGGGTAAAAATGGTCGTCCTCCACTCTAAAAAGGACAGAAGAGGCTCTCAAATAACCAGCTCAGATCAGATTTAGGGGCTGAGCTGTTCCCATGAAGGGAGTGTATCAGCAAGCTTTTGCTGAGTAACAAATTACCGCCAACACTCAGAGTTTTCCTCTATTGTATGGACAGTTCTGTGCTGAGCCAGGCCTAGTAGCTGGGCTCTTGGACATGTCTGTGGTCAGCAGGCAGGTCAGACAGGGGGCTGGTCCTTCTCGGATGGCCTCATTCACATGTCTGCAGGTTGGCAGGTTATCAGCCACCGTGCCCCGATTCTCTTCCTCATGGTCTCTTATCCCCCAACAGCTTAGCTTGGGCTCATTCCCATCGTGGTCTCAGGGTTCCAAGTGAAGGAAGAGGTCAGGCCCTGATGGGCAAGGGCCTTTCCCTCCTCTATCTGTGTTGCATTGGCTGACGCACATTGGCCAAACCAAGTTGCGTGGTCAACCTAGCTTCCCAGCACGAAGAAACAGACTCTGCCTCTGCATGGGAGGATTTGCAATGTCACGTTACAGGGACATAGATGCAGGGAGGGGGACGGTTTGTGGCCACTTCTAAAACCTGCCACCACTCCTTTCCTCCTCTGTGATCTAGAATGTATCATTCTCGTGCAGAGCCCTTTACTTGGGGTGCATGCCGCTGGCCTTCTGCCCCACTGCTCCCACCAGTCCATCACCCCAAATTTCTCTCTGGTCAGCTCCTCACCTTCTGGCTTGTTAACTCCTCTTTTTTACATCCCCAAACTAAAAATTTGAAATCCACTGTCTCCTCTCCTTACCTGGCTCTTCTGAGAACCTCTCGCCTCCCGCCCTCTGACTTGCTTGGTGTTATTGGTGGATCCCAGTTCCCCGAGCCTCCCTCACCCCTTTCCCAAGGGCTGGCGAATTGGAAGTGGACAGATTCAGTTAGCAACCATCCTTGAAGAACGAGTGGTCATTATGAAAATGTGTCACTCATCCCGTAAGCCAGCTGCGTTTCTGGCCCTTTTCTATTATGTACAAACTCTGTGGCCCCCCCCCCCCTCCCCGAGCGCCATAACTGCCTGCAGATTTCGCAAATAGCACAGCCTTTTCCTGGCACCGTGATAAAGACTCTGCCGCTTTGGGACATGTAATTGGTCTCTGAAGTGTTTTGGTATTTTGCGTGAAGAAGCCAGATGAGCCCCCAAGCGGCATTTATTCCATATTATTGTGTCATTACATATTTATCTTAGGGAGGGGCCCTGTGCATCCCTCTCTCCCATTTAGTACCGTCCACTTGTTGACCATCAGGTCTCTTCTCTGAACGTTCAGTTTGAAACCTGGTATTCGAGTAATTGGATTAATCACCTGCATCCGCATAATTGGCTGGCAGAGGTTGATGGTTGGACAATAGCCAACCAACTGGAACAATTTTTGGACCCTGGATTTATTTTACAGAGAACATAAGACCAGATAATTACCTGGCATATTCCGGCTAAATTCACAATGGCGTGTTCTAGCCAATTACTTAGTAATTATCATCGAAGTTAACAAGTATTTCTAAGATTAGCTTCCTTGTAATGCGATGTGTATGGCTCTTGGGGAATGAGTAATAACCAACTAGTTACCCAATTGCTATACCCACAAATACAATTAGCCGCAGGATTGCTAAATCGTTTCACGATTGGGTCATTATGAGATTATTGCTAAAGCTATTGGCAGTCTGCGCCATCGCTCATTTTAAAAAGTCCAAATGGAATTTGAAAGCCGACAGAGTTGAATGAAAACACCTCCCATCGTTCTGCCTTGCTGCAGCGTTCCCCGGGCCTCAGTGTCCCCATCTGCTAATGAGGAGGTAGACATCGACGCTTGTGGCAGGGTCCCTCCGACTCTGACAAAATGCTTTGGTTCTCGGGGGATGGGCTGGTTTGAGAAGCAGCCTGGAACAGCTCTGGAGCAGGGCTTCTGGAAGTAAGGTCCACCCGGGTCCCCTGCGTCAGAGCCAGCAAAGGGAAGAAGGTCTTTCAAATGCAGATGCCTGGGTGCTATACCTGTATTAGTTTCCCAGGGACATTGTGATTAGCACATACTTGGTGGCTTAAAATGACACACGTTTAGGGATGCCTGGGTGGCTCAGTGGGTTAAGCATCCTACTCTTGATTTCGGCTCAGGTCATGATCTCAGTTTGTGAGTTTGAGCCCCACGTTGGACTCTGTGCTGAGCCTGGAGTCTGCTTGGGATTTTCTCTCTCCCTCTGTCTCTGCTCCTCTCTCTTTCTTTCTCTCTCTCTCAAAATCAAATAGACATTTTTAAAACAACACACACTTATTGTTCTGCAGTTCTGAGATTGGAAATCCAGAGTGGGTCTCTAAAGTGAAGGGCTGTTCTCCTTTCTGGAGGCTCTGGAGTAGAACGTTTCCTTGTCTTTTGCAGCTTCTAGAAACATTCTTTGCATTCTTTGGCTTGTGGCCCCTTCCTCCATCTTCAAAGGCAGCATCGTAGCCTTCTTCATGGTCACAGGTCTCACTCTTACAAGGACACTTGTGATTGCATTTAGGACACAGCCACCCAGAAACACCTCTCATTTCAAGACTCTCAGCTTAAAATTTTGTTAATGTTTATTTATTTTTGAGAAAGAGACAGTGTGTGAGCTGGGGAAGGGACAGAGAGAGAGAGGGAGACACAGAATCCGAAGCAGGCTCCAGGCTCCCAGCTGTCAGCACAGAGCCCGACGCGGGGCTCAAACCCACGGACCGCGAGATCACTACCTGACCCGAAGTCGGACGCTTAACCAACAGAGCCACTCAGGCACCCCTCAAGACCCTCAATTAAAATCACATCTACAAAGTTCCTTCTGCAATATTGAGGTCACAGTTTCCAGGGATTAGAACCTGGATATCTTCAGGCTCCAGTTTTCAGTCTATCACATCACCTTGGACCTAGTGAGTCAAGTCTGTTTGTAGGTTAACACTTTCTAACCAAGCCCCCCCCCCCAGCCCATTCTAATCTAATGTTTGGGAACCACACCGTAGGGAGTATTACCAGGGAGTACCTACTGTGTACCCAGCATAGTGCAGAGGGAAATGGAAACAGGGAAGTTTTTGAAACAAAAACAAAAACCAAAACCAAAACCAAAAATAGACCAGACAAAATTACAAAATAATCAGGATCTCGGTGGGAAGAAATTTATTTATCCGGTGGTGACAGGAACATGGACCAACCTACCTCAGTTGGGTGCCATGGAGACAAAACCAAAGCAAAACGCTACAATTGACGTCGCCAGGAGGGCCTCATTAGGGGGGGCCTGATCCCACTGAACCATCGGGGCCATGTTACAGATGTGGAAACTGAGGCCAAGAGAGGAAAGTGGGGCCAGGACAAGAGCACAGGTCTCTGTGAATGCACTGCACCGTCTGACAGCTTGCAGACCCCATCGTCCCCCAAAGCTTGTCCATTCAGTCATTCTTTCATTCACCAGATATTTAGTAAACACATTATGTAGCAGACACTTCTCTGGATGCGAGGGGATGATGGTGAGCAAGACAGATGTGGCCCTTGTTCTCAGAGTCCTGTCATTCTACTGGGGGAGACAGACTATTGCTAAGTAGTAATGAGATCGTTTGAGTAGGATCATTTGAGTGTGTTGAAGGAAATAAACCAGAGCTGTGCCGCAGAGGGATGGGGGGACTGGAGTTATCTTAGGCGTGCATTGTGTGTGGGAGGATCCAGGCAGCCCCTCTGAAGAAGTGACATTTGGGCAGGGACCGGAGTGTGAGGAGCCAGCTGTGCAGACAGGGCAGGGCACACCCAGTGGAGGGAACAGCACGTGCAAAGGCCCGGGGGTAGAATGAGCAGACTGTGCTTCCGACTGGAAACAAGACTGTGGTGGCAGAACATGGTAGAGAAGGACGAGAGGGTAGCTGGTGAGGAAGGATGCTGGCGGGAGCCAGCCTGGGGCCAGGAGGGGTGCTCACGCCTGGTTGAGGCGGGCACTTTTTAAAATAATACCAGTGCCTGCAACAGTCCCTCAGCCTCAGCTCTGTGACATTTATAGGGGTCTGGCCTGTGTGCTGTAGAATGGTTAGCAGGATCCCTGCCCCCTGCCCATGAGATACAATGGTACCAAGTCCCTAGTTGTGAGAACCGAAAATGTCTTCAGATATTGCCAGGTGTCCCCTGGGGCAAAGTCAGCCCCCAGTTGACAACCAGTGCCTGAGAGTCTCTGATTTAATTAGTCCGTATAGGCCTGGGGTTTCTGTACAAAACCTCCCCACATGACTCTTTCTGGCAGCTGGGAGACCCCCCCCCCCCCGAGACCCTCTCCTGTAACGGCCTGGAACACTGGCGAGAGGTCTGGATTTTATGCTCAGGGAACCAGGCGGGTGGTGGGCCGGGGAAGGGGGAGGGGTGGGCAGGAACTGGTGTCTTCAAGGACAAATAAAACCTGAGAAACTCCCAAAATAGAGGGCGGGGGCCCAAGGGGAGTATTTTGACAGCCGCCGAGGCAACAAAAGCTCAAGGAAATGTCAATGTATCGCCCCGGCTTCCCGCTACGGTCAGAGCAGATGACTTCACCAGGCGCCAGCGTTCTTTCCCCGCAGCCCAGCCCGCTGCCCGAGCGAGGCCAGACCAGACTGGGAAGCACTGGGTTGTGAGAAGCCCCGCGTGCATGGTTGCTGTTTTGAAGGGATGCACCAGCGGCGGGGGGAAGCCACCGCTAGGGAGGGAGAAGCCGCCCCCTTCTTCCCAGAAAGGTATCACAATGTCCCAAGGCCCTCATTAGCTCCCGCTGCAGCCCCTCCAGCCCCGTCTCTGGAAAGGAAGAGACGGTGAGCTTCGGGGGGCCGGGCAGAGACTACAGCTCCATCACATGGTTCCTTCCCTTGCACCTGCAGGAGGCACAGCTGATGCTCATGTCTGAAACCATTTCCCTGCTTGAGGGGCATTTATATTTAATGTGGATAAATGCAGAGCACCCAGAGTAAACCAAAAAAAAAAAAAAAAAGCAGCAGATTCCACCAGCCTTCAGCAAGTGCTTCGCTTCGGGCCAGGCGCGGCGATCTTCTCCCATTTATGATTGTGCCCACTTAACAAGTGGGAAGACTGAGGTCAGACGGGCGCAGGGAGCCCCCTGCCCGGGTCATAGAACAAATAACTGAGAGACCCTGGAACGGAGCAAACGTGTATCTAAACATCAGGCCAGCGTGTTGCTTCTTTGCCCTGCCCTGCATCAGCCAGGGCAAAGGGAGTAGGCAAGAATCTATCGCGGGAGTTCGCCACCGCTGATCACATCACACTTACCTGGGGGACTTGGTAACCGTACGAGAGCGAGGCCCCATCTTAGTTCAACGAGCCAAAGCCTCTGTCTTTTTGATTACGTTCCGGAGGACGAGATACACCACAGTTTGAGAGCCACTGGAGTTTTAAACTGGTTTCATTTCTTGTGGCTTTGATTCTGTGTATGTACTGAAATGTCCTGTAAGTGCCGTGGGGCCAGCACACACACACGCGCACACACACACACGCACGTCTTGCATATACACTCCATGTTACATACTTTCCCTCTCTTGCTCTTCATCTTACAAAACACAGTTACTCACTTGCTCGTTCCCTTCAAAAGACTCATTTTATTAACATCAGCAGTTCACTAAGTTCCCATAGCCCATAAGCCCCCCAACACCCTCCTCCAATCTTTTTCTAGAATCCCCAAATTGTTTAAAGCCATGCTGCATAGTGTGTGGACCCTGGCTAGCATCACCTGGGGACTTTTTAGAAAAGCAAATGTAAGGGGCGCCGGGGTGGCTAATGGTTAAGTGTCCCACTCTTGATTTCGGCTCAGGGCACGATCTCATGTTCAAGCCCTGCTTCGGGCTCCTTGCGGAGTATGGAGCTTGCTTGGGATTCCCTCTCTCTCTCTCTCTCTCTCTCTCTCTCTGCCCCTTTCCTCTGCTTGCTGTCTTACTCTGCAAGGGGGGAAAATTTGTTTAAAAAAAAAAGAGAAAGAAAGGCAAATGTAAGATAAAGAATCCCCTTCCTCCCAACCGGAAGCTCTGGGGGTGGGTCCAGCTCTCTGGGTGTTAGGAAACCCTTCAGGACCCCCTTCAGTGCACTCGAGCTCAGAGCCATTGCTCTAAAGAAACAGGTTCCCGCCTCCTACCCTGAGTGAGCAGACTTTTCTGCTGCCGAGAGCTGCACACCCCGATACCTCCTGCACCCTCACCGAGCGATTCTGCCAGGCGACACTAAGAGGTGAGCAGCTGGGTCCAGAAGAGGTGAGGGCCGGGAATGTCCCAAGGTGAAGACCAGCAGGGGCCTGACAGCCACCGATTAGCTTCTGTGCTAACGTGAGTTCACCGCCTTCCGCAGACACGTATGGGACCCATGCTGGGTGCTCAGAACATAGTTCCTAGAGTTCATGCAGAGACTTTCCATTCCAGCTAAGGAGACTGTCAGTAACAAGTGAAACAGACAATGAAGTAAAATAATAAAGCATTGCATTAAGTGCTATGAGGGCCACAAACAGGGAAGGTTCAGAGTGACAGGAGGGGGTCAGAAGAGGTGTCTTAGAGGAGGTGACATTTAACTGAGACCTAATGGTGAGCAGCAGAGAAAGAGCAGTCCAGGCAGTGGTACAGCAGGTGCAAAGGTCCTGAGGTGGGAATGAGATGGGCACGTTTGTGGGCCAGAAGGAAGCAGGATGGTAGGAAAGGGGCTGCAGGGCCTCAAAAGTACGGATAAAGGTGTGGAGTTTATTCTGTTGCATCTGGAAGCCAATGAAAGATTTTAAACCAGAGTCACTCACATCCCCCACCCCACCCCCCCGGAAGTTTCCTGATGGCCTGGCTGCTTGCTGCCTCCTCTTGCACTGAGCTAGTTGGTTGGGTGTATCAGACTCATTTGCTTGAGAGCAGTGACAGCATCAGCCCAGCCCTGAAGGACACACACAGAGGAAACAGGACTCTGGGGTGTCCTGACCGTCAGTGTGGTGTTCCCACCTGTGTGGGACTTCAGGAAAGACGCCTGAGCGGTTGCTCTGCATTTGTGAAGTTGAAGTTGCTTTCTCCGGGATGCGAGTAGGAGGGAGCAGGACAACAGGGGCATTACGTAAACATCTTATTGGGATACAGGGCTTGGGATGTGCACCCCAGGAAAGAGAAGGAAGGACAGGACTCCCCCACTGCTTTCAGGAAGATTTTTTTGTTTTAATTTCTCATTGGGCTAGTGTCCTCTGTCCCACCCAGTCGCCGGGTGCCCAGAATCTGAGTACAGTTTTGCGGTCACGTGAGGCTGACTGTATCCCCCATACGCACACGATAACCAGCCGCACCCGTCTCTCGGGGACAAGGTAGTAATGAAATCCCGTGGGGCCTCATTTGCACATCATTCCAAATCTGGTCAATATCAGGAGCTATTTAATAGATGATGTTCAACTCTAGATCAGTTCTTGTTTTTCATGCTTTCAAACCTAGTAGCTCCAAGCTGCAGTATTTAACAGACAAATGAAGGGCTCTGCCTTCTGCTAAGACACTAGCTGCTCCGTGCCCGAATGAGATCTTGACTTGCTTTTCCTGTAACTCTGTACTTGTGGGCTTTCTGATGTTTTTTTTCCCTCCAGGCCAGTTTGATTGTCCTAAATATAACATACAGGAGTGGGGGAAGGGGCGCTGAGCACATGGAGACTCTGTCCCCCCTCATCTACTAGAATCGGCTTCCTTTCATGTTCAAAGAGCTGAATTGCTTTCCCTTTATAAAGCACAGCTGAAAAGGTTTTTTGTCTGTGGCTGCCTTTAATTGTGCTAGAATGTAGAGCACCCCGGGACTTTTGTGAAGGGAGCGCTATAAATGCACTGCATCATTATCATTATTATTATTAGCATCATCGCATGTACATTGCATACGCCTGTTGGTAAATGATCACATGACCAGCAGAGGCCTTGCCTGGGTGAAGACTTTGCCACTGGTCACCATGTTCCTCGAATCTCAAAGATCCTAAATTAGCGTGCCTGCCATCTGTCATCACTTAACAAGTAACTTGTGTGTCTTACCGCCCAAGTGAAAACTCGTTTGTTAGTGAGAATGCGGATCAGCAAAAAGAAGAACATGAAATTCACCTGTAATGTCTGCAGCCAGAGGCAGTCACATTAGCGTTTCGGTGTATATCCTTCCAGGCAGTTCCCTCAGTGTGCGTGCAAACTCAGTTTGTATTTGTCAGAGTAATGGTAGCTGCTGTAACAAATAAGCCTTAAAGCATTAGGCGGCTTTACACAATAGAAGTCCATTTCTTGCTCACAGAATAGTCCAAGGTGGGTGTTCCTGGGCGGTAGGTGGCTTTTCCTTGTGTGGGGGGGGTTCCAAGACCAATTCCATCTTTTGGACCCATCCTTAAGGCTCAGGGACCTCTGCCTCAGCTGAGGAAAGAAGAAAATACATAGAGGTCGCATGCATCCTACCCATGCGTCACGGGCTGGCACCGTCCCTTGACCACACCTGGCTGCAGGGGAGGCTGAGGAAGAGCCAGCCAACTGTATTCCCAGTAGGAAAATGACATGGGTTTTGGTGACGAGCCAGCAGCTCTGTGACACACATTTGTGGATAGATCTTCTACCCACTGAAGACAGACTCACCCAGCAGCACTGGTCTATGACTTGCTTGTTTCACCAAATAGATGTATGAACACTCCCTTTTGGGGGGGACTTGAGTCTACTGCAAATTTATTCACTTTTATGGACCTCTGTTTGTTCACCTGTAAAATGGGATGACCTTTTTCTCTCTTGCAAGGGAGTGATAAGAATCCGAGATCAGGCTATAGCCCAATGCCTCCTATAAGCAGAGGTGCTCAATACCTTGTGTCTCCCAGTTGCCATAGTAATAATGATGATATTCTAACAATGATGATGGCGATAAGGATAGCGGCAGAAGCAAGTAAGAGTAGCAGTATTTTTTCTCCTTGGCATCCTACAAGCCGCGGGTGTTTTGCGTTGATTATAATATCAGATGATACGAGGTGATGGCTGTAGTCTGGGCCTCGTAGCCCAGCTCTGCTCCTGGCTTGTACGTTGGCCATGTTACCTAACTTCTGTAAGCTTCGAGCCATCCGTAAGGAGATGTTGAGAAAGGAGCTGGATATACTGCTCTCCAGCTCAGATGGAAGGTTGCGGCTGGAAATAACCGTGTGTGAGTCATCTGCATAGAAGTGGTGATTGAAGCCGTGAGCTCCTGTGCAAGCTGAGGCCATCCAGGGAGGAGCAGGAGGTCGCCCAAGGACGGAGCCTGGAGCATTCCAGCGCTGTGTGTCTTGGTGGGGAAGGGTCTCCGTGCACAGGGGACTGAGGAGGAGCAGGCAGGGCTACAGGAAACCAGAAGAGCCTGGGGTCCTGAAGCCAGTCCCAAGCGGTGCCCCACTGCCCACCCCCACCCCCGACAATCCCCTCGTATGACATCACTGTGTTTTATTTTCATTAGAGCGCTTCTCACCATAAGATGACGTTTTGTTCCTCGGTTTGCCTGCTTGCCTTTCGTCTGTTTTCCCTACACCCCTTCTCCCAACTTAGAACATACGCCCCAGGAAAGCAGAATCTCAGCTGTTTGACTCACCTCTGTATCCCCAGCCTCTAAAACACGAGCTCCTCCTTAAATACTTGTTGGATGAATGGATAACTGTTTCCAAAAATACATTCACACATATTATCGCGGCCTGATCCTCTAGGCAAGTATAGCGGCAGACAGTGAGTGGTACTATTTATTCAGAATCACCGAGAAATGAGTGGGACATAAGTGAAATGTAGTACAAACCGGGTGGGGGGGGTGTGCCTATAGGACGTGGGAGAATTAACAGGGATGAAAAGAAAGAGATGCCAATTATGCGATGTGAATTATAACAATGCAGTACAGAGACTGAGTGATTAGGGGGTATTGGCCCCAAACATTCATCATATACGAGGTCCTTCCTGGGTGTGATGGTGGGAGTAAGGAAGGGAAGGCACGACCTCTCCCGTGGAGCTCACAGGTCACTGGGTGATTCCCAGTGTCATAATCTCTGCAAATGTACCTAGGGGGTTATGGGGACCCAGAGCTGGCCCCATACCCAACCAAGGAACTGGCCAGATGGACAAGAAGGTATTGGCGTTCTTGGGGCACCCAGGTGGCTCAGTGGGTTAAGCATCCGACTCTTGATTGTGGCTCAGGTCATGATCTCACGGTTTGTGGGTCCGAGCCCCGCGTCGGTCTCCGTGCCGGCAGTGCGGAGTCTGTTTGGGATTCCCTCTCTCCCTCTCTCTCTGCCCTTCCCCCACTTGTGTGTACTCACTCTCTCCCTCAAAATAAATAAATAAACTTAAGGATGCCAATACTTTTTTTTTTAAACAGTAAGAACCATAATGCAAAGGGCTGGATGTGGGAGGGAACCAGACAGGGAAGGGACAGAGGAGTCAGGAGCTGGGGTATAGGCTCCATACGGGTGCTAGCAAGAGATAAGAAGCTAGAGACAGTCTGAAAGGACCTTGTGAGCCAAACTAAAGAATCCGGACTTTCCTCCCAGAGGCAAGGGGAGCCACCCAGAGTTTTAGCCAGAGGAGGGACACAATCTGGTTTGCATTTCAGAAAGACCACTTTGGGGTAATCCCTTTTCTTAGAGGAGCTTGCGGAAGGATTGTTCTTCTATCCCCCACCCCCACCCCCCTCCAAGAATGGTGTGGACAGTTCGTGTTGATTCTCATCAGGCATCAGTGGGAACAAATGCGTGTTTGAATGCCCTAGGTTCTGAAAGATACTTGGCAGGTCTCCCTTAGGGGACAGCAACAGCAAGCCGGCAGTCCTTTGGAAACAAAGGCATTTTCAACAGCTTTCACTATTTACCCAAGTTAAAAATAGCCAGCTGCACTCCCATGTTTTGAAGGCAAGTGTGGGCAACATCAGGTCCTTAACATGTGTTCCAGAAACCAGAGGGACGGTTCGCTCAGCATTGCTGGCAGGCCGTGGTTAAACAGAGATTTGGGAGCACGGGGGTAGCTTCATGGAGGGAGGCGAGGTTGTAATTAAAAGCTAGTTCCCTGCAATCTGCTCAGCCTGCGTGCAGATACTGGTTTTTCTGTCTTTTGAATGAGTTCAACAACCCTCTGAAGGAGGAACTCTTCAACTCCTCCGATTATGGACAAGGAAGGAGATGAAGCAGCGTGCCTAAGGTTATAAAGCTGCGGAGAGGCAGGATTTGAACTCAGGACTGTCTGATGCCGACCAAAGTCCATATCGAACTACCCTCTCCTTTTCTTTCCCTTCCCAGCTGTGCCTAAGTCCATCACTCTTTTTTTTTTTTTTTTAAGTTTATTTATTTACTTGGACAGAGAGCGAGCGAGCTGGGGCGTGGCAGAGAAAGGAGAGGAGAGGAGAGAGAGAATATCCCAAGTAGGTTCCACTTCCAGCATGGAGCCCAGTGCAGGGCTCAAACTCATGACCCATGAGCTCAAGATCTGAGCTGAAATTCAGAGTTGGACGCTTAACTGACTGAGCCACCCAGGAGCCCCTTCATCCTTCTTTTTAATGATCCTCTCCCCCTAGGTGGGGGAAAACGCTGACCTCCCTCTGGGCCAGGTTCATTTTCCAAACCACCAAACACGCCTGGCCTGTGACTTGTTGAGTAGGCAGGTGCAAATCGAAACCCTGGCATGTGTCCCTTCCCTCTCCTCGTGGCGGCCTCCAGGCTGGCGTGGGTGGGCAGGGAGCGCTAAGTGTCAGACCAGTACGTGTCCACTGCTCTGGGAACTCGCCGGACCCTGGCTTTTGGTCTGATGTTATTTCCAAACCGGCCACGGTTGCTTGAGCACTGCTCAGCTTCTGATTTGTCCCTGCCTGGTTGTGTTTAAGATAATTAAGCCCATAAATCAAATAATAAATAGCTATTGACTCTTTGTCATGGAGTCTATCGGGATTGATTGACCACTGGGAATACTGCTTTCCTCAATCAATGGGGAGCCAGGGGGATGAATAAATCTTGATAATGACTGGCAAGAGGAAAATCAATAGGTGTATTAAAGTACGCATTGGGAGCCTATATCTTTGAATGCAAAATAACAGTTTGTTTTGGCAGAAGAGGGGAAGCAGAGAGGCAGGGAGCATAGACACAGCCAGTGTCCCTGGATACAGCAAGGTACCTGGCACACCTTAGGTGCCCATTCATTTTTTTTTTTAATTTTCTTATTAATTTGTTTTTTGGTGAACTGCAGAAATCCAGTGAAAGGTCTGCTTTAAAGGGAAACCGTGTTTAATGTTTACTTGTTCCCATTCTCTGGATGGCGAGTGCCCGGCAATCCCGTCTGCCTGTGGGCTGCCTTGCTCTGTTCTGGAAGGAAAGGGGGGAGGGAAGGACTGCGGGTGATGGAGAACAGAGACCAGGCTGCTTCAGGGCAGGCGGCACCTGTTGAGAAAGAGATGGCCGAACTCCATCAGGGACAGGGAGCAAAATCGCAAGAGTTTGGTCAGCACGTCTGGCGGGAGGTGCCTCTGAGCCTTTTAAGAGGCGATGTCAAGGTGGCAGTTAGATAGATGGCTGTTCAGGGTGCCGTTCTGGACAGGAGATACAGCACTGGCGGCCACCTGTGCTGGGAGAAATGAGGAGCCATGGGCCTGGGGAGATGGTCTGGGGCAGCACTTCCCAAAGTGGACCTCCTGGGCGGGGCCTGAATTTGCATGTTTAACTCGTTCCCAGGTGATGCTGATGGAACCCCACTTGGAGAGCCAGTGGTCCCCTGGGGGACAGATTTACGTGAGAAGAAGGCAGAGTGTTCCTGTAAGGAAGCCTGAGAGGGGCCAGGGGTCGAGGAAAACCAGGAGGGGGTGTGATCGTGGAAGCCTAGGGTTCAGCAAGGGAGAGTGGTCAGCAGTTTCGGAAGCCGGTATGGAAAGAACAGGCAAGATGCAGCTGGAAAAGTGTCCCCTGGAGCTCTTGTAGCCTTCACATTTCATCGGCCTGGGGTTTTACACTATTTGCAGACTTCCCTGATAACCTGCCGGTGATGTTTGCCAACCCCACCTGTGCTCTTAGGTGTATACCATGTGAGTTTCCAGCTTAGGGCTAGGGTTCAGGTGGAATGGATCTCTTCGCCCTCTGAACCCGGAGGATGGTGACATTTCAGTGATGCCAGTGACAGTCTCAGAGGGGGCTGGGGCACAGCCGGAAGATCCAGTCCCAGGAAGAGTTGCCAGCAGGAAGGAGCTGCCATTCATCAGAATGGCGGTATGGATTCGCTGAGGCTGGAAATGAATCCACTCCTGGGAGGTGTTCTCTCTGGGCACGGCTTAGTATTGTTTTCAGAACCAGTCATTGATGTTCAGCCATTACGGTCCTTTAAAAGGAAGGAAGGGAAGTCGGTTGCTTGGTTGAATCCTTGCTAATAGGAAAGAGGGCTTTGCTATGAAACGGCACTCTCAGAATTAAGGGTAACATACGTGTTAAGCGACTACTGCATGCAGAGTTCTAGGGACTTAGAGATACTGCTTCATTAAATTCTTGTCCCCATCTTACAGACGAGGAGGCTAGGACTTAGGGAGATGAGATGGCTCATCCAGCTAGTGTGAAGCTGAATCTGGCTATAAAGTTGACCTGTCTGATCCCAGAGCTTGAGCCTTAACCCCACCAGGCTGTACTGTGTCCTCTTAAGAACTGAATTAGTTTGTTGTTCGAATGTTCTTTGTGGCTGTCTTCCAGGGCTCTCTGGATGAGTTTCAGAGATCACTGTCATGGTCTGGTCACTTCTCTTATCCTTGAGTACAGAATAAATTTCATGAGAATTTTTCCTATATAGAAATTTTAAACTGGAAAAACAAAGTTCTTGCATGTCAAAGCCAAGCTTCTGTGTATCTCCCAGGGCCTGGCCTTGTGGCTCCTGAGCAAATACAAGCTGGGGGCGCCTGGGTGGGTCAGTCGGTTGAGCATCAGACTACTGGTTTTGGCTCAGGTCATGATCCTGGGGTCATGGATTTGAGCCCTACATCAGGCTCCGTGTTGAGTGTGGAGCCTGCTTGGGACTCACTCTCCCTCCCTCTGTCCCTCTCCCCTGCTCACTTAGTCTCTCTCTCTCTCTCAAGAAAAGAAAAGAAGAGAAAAGAAAATACGATAGCTGGTGCTCACCAAAATAGCCTCTAGAAAACTGTTGGTTTACCAGTTGTCTGGATCTGAGTAGTTATATTTTCATACAGGTTTGTTGATATAAGTTTTTCTTTTGTATTGGTAATTATTTAAAGCCTTTATGAGCCTGGGTTTCTACATCTATACAATGGAGAGAATAATAGTCCCTACCTTGTGGGATTATTGTAAGGATTAAGTAAGTTTCTACATATGAGGCACTGAGGCTGTTACACATTGTGAAATTGATAAAGGAAAGCCTCACTAAAGTGGACTCAGGGGGCGCCTGGGTGGCGCAGTCGGTTGAGCGTCCGACTTCAGCCAGGTCACGATCTCGCGGTCCGGGAGTTCGAGCCCCGCGTCAGGCTCTGGGCTGATGGCTCGGAGCCTGGAGCCTGTTTCCGATTCTGTGTCCCCCTCTCTCTCTGCCCCTCCCCCGTTCATGCTCTGTCTCTCTCTGTCCCACAAATAAATAAACGTTGAAAAAAATTAAAAAAAAAAAATAAAGTGGACTCAGGATGCTGGCAGGGGAGGCTGGAAGGGGGAGCTGTACCACTCAATGTCAATGACAGGAAGAACTGTCAATTACAGACCCCTAACAGAAGTATCTCAGCAGGAAAGAATCCTCAATTCCAGGCAGGGAAAAGATGTACATTGCTTCTCCTACAAGATCCACTACCCCTGGAACTCAGCTGATGAGAAACTGTCATCACCCTGAGCTTTTTTTTTCCTGTGAACTTTCCTTTCCAAACAGTCCCTCCCAACTTCCTCTTCCTTCTCCATAAAATAATGTGCCTCTCTCTTGTTTGTTGGACTTGGCCTATGACTTTACCATCGCTTGCTTATATGGGATTGCAATTCTCTGCTGTTCTCAGATAAACCTGTGTCTGCTCGTAAAATAACATTTTTATTTTTAAGGTTAACATCAAGTGCTATGTAAGTACTGGCGATTCTTGTCATTGTAGTGATTGTTGCTAGTAGCCCAGTATCGTGGGTACCCAAGGGAGGGGATGTAAATACAGTGCTATCCTGTGCTGCAGTAGGAAGAACATCGGATGTGGAGTGAGGAGTCCTGGATGAATATTCTAGCTTGGTCACATGCTGGCTGTGTGACCTTGGACAAATCACTTCACCTCTCTGAGCCTCCGTGTCTTCATCTATAAAGTGGGGATAACAGTGTATGTGTCCCTGGGTGGCTAGTTGGAGGAAATGGAATGGCAAGACTGAAAACCCATCATAAAATGACCAGGACTAGAGACATGTGGGATAACTTAAAAAAAATCACATAATAATAATAGCAGTTTACAAAGCATTGACAGCATGTGTGGTGTCATTCTAAGCACTTTGACCTTTTCCCAGCTACCGGGTGAGGTTGGTACTTTTGAACTGGTGGAGCTGGGATCTGAGCTCCTGTCTGCTGTTGTCAAAGCAGGTATACATAAACACTCTATTGGTGAGGAGAATTTTCTTGTTGAATTGGCAGGTGGCAGGGACCCGAGTTTCAAGTTGGGACTGCAGCTGAGGGATGCGGCAAACAGTTTCCCCTTCTTGGGGCTCCAGCCCTTCAGTGGTCTCCTGGGCAGTGACCGTCCCTGTGCCGTGACCGACTGATGAGAAGCAGGGCCACCTCTCCCCAGCTGTCGTCTCCTTTCGGCAAAAACAGAGAGTCTTGTGGCTGAGAAGTTGTTCTTGCCTTTAATCAAAAGGTCTGTCTCCCAGTCCTCTTCAAAAGAGGATTCTGTTTCTTCTAGGTGTTCAAAAGACCCAAAGGAGCGCACCGAGCAGGGAACAGACCAAGTATCTTCAAAGGCGAGGAAGGGGTCCCAGCCATCTTCAGAATTTCAGCAGCTGAGGCCCGTCCCTCCGAGGTAGTTATTAGAGCAGCCTTTCGGGACTTTCCGGGCACAGATCAAGGATTCTCGGTGGACTTGTCTGGAGTGTCTGTAGACCAGTGAGACCTGCCCTGGCATCTCAGTCACCCGGGTCTGATCTCTCTCTGTGCAACAAGGGCTCCCTTTGACACGCTCCCAGAGCCAGAGATGCTGTGCCTTCACCCAGCGGATTATTATTCTTTCTTGTTAATAAACCTCTGTTTCTCAGGCTCAACTGGCCTTACAGCCCTTCCTCCTGTAGGAACTCTGCCTTCTGTGGCTGCCCTGCCCTGCTCTTCCTCTCCAGCTTTCAGCTTGGGTGCTGAAAAATCCCTGGAGCTTATCTCTCTAGCTGCAGAATATCGAGGTGGAAAATGGGTGCTGTTTACAGGGCGTCTGGAGGGACGGGCCTTCTATCATCACATGCTGAATATGACATCGAAAGGACATGGGAAGGAAGGGGCCAGGAGTTCAAGTACTACTTCTGCTGTGACCTTAGACAACCCTTTAATCTGTTTGGCTCTCAGTTTAGTTGTTTGTGGATGATTATAACGTTACCTACTTCATCATGATCTGGGTCATTTACTTCCTTGACAGCCTGGTTGGCCTCAACTGAACCCTTAGGAGTGAATGACCACTCGTCCATCCATTTGTTCGTCCATCCACCCGTCCATCCACCCATCGTCCATCCATCTTCTCATCAATTCATCCATCCATATCCTACCTCCTACCCCACTTTACAGATGTACCCACACAACATCCACCACCCCACCTTCTCCCCACCCATCTCACATTCACCTGTCTTTCCCATCCATCCATCCAACATCCACCAGCTCAAGTACCCCTCCTCCTACTAACTCATCCTCCCGCCTGCCACCCACCCATGTGCCCATCCACCCAGTCACATAAAGGTCTAGCCGTCTAGACACTTAGCAAATAGTTGAGACCCCATTAGGCGCTGATAGGTGCTGGAAATGAGCAATGTGGAGCTTTCCTTCGGAGACCTGATGGAGTCAGACAGCGTGTCATAATTAAAGCCAGCTCCTTGCAGCAAAGCAAGATGACAGAGCCGGGTGGGGAAACATCCCTAGATGGGAATTGCCGGAGACTGGACTTCCACGGTGTCACATTCCCAGATATGAAAAGAAAATGGACCGCCCAAACGAACAAACAAAAAAAACAGGCAGCAAGGCTAGAAGTCTCAGAATCATCTCCGCCTCCTGTTTTCTTGCCTTTGGTGCTAATTTTTATGGAATTCTATGCTGATGAGCATGGAAGCTGAGACCCTGGAAATACATGGAGGAAGAGAGGGCGATTTAGGGCAGCGGGGGTTGGGGGAGAAGGTGCCAATTTAGTAGGCTCGGAGGTGGCTTAGTACATTTTCCAAAGGTTGGCGGTGGTGAAGGGAACCAAATGCAGGGCTGTTCCCTGCCTACTTTACACCCCATTAACTCTCAACTTGTAATAATTTATCAGTGGCAGGCTGGAGTTTACTTATTCATTATTTATAGAGAAAGTTTGCGAAGCAAATCAGTTCAAACAAGATCACAGGGGGGTAGATTTAACCCACTCAAGAAAACCAACCAGAGGAAATGCCTCAGCACAATCATTGTCTCCAGGCGGAGCTGCTGGGGACAGACGGGTACCCGCTGGCCTTAATGGTTCCTGCCTTGCAATTCCAGAAACGTTCACTTTATCTCTAAGTGGCCTCTCTCTAAGGAACCCCTCTCCCCGCGCCTTCCCTGCCCCATCCAGTCCAGATTTGACAGTTGGCTCTGTGTTGCCCTTTCAGTCTGGCAGTAAAAGCCTTCAGTCAACCCTAGTAAGAGAATATCTTTGGGGTCAAGTGTCAAAACCAGGTCCCTTGAGCTCCTTCCCCTTGTGACATGAATGGCCATAGCTTTCTTTAAATGTCTTAAAGATCTCTGGTCCTTTCGTTTAAGGACGGCCTCTTAGACTTGATGTCGGGACACCTGGTTTCCCATCTGGATGCTGGATGGTGCTGGACCCTCTGCTTCCTCATCTGTAGAATGGGCACGCTGATCCCTATCCCACAGAGATGTTTCACGCAATCGATTACACTAGAAAGATGAGAGTGTTTTGTAAACAAAAAAAATTCAAAACAGATGTGAAGGGACAGATAGTTTTTCAGATGGATGTCAATGACAGTGAGGGGTTTTTTTCCTTTATTGAGTCAAAATGAGGGGTTTCAGTTTTCCTCATAATTCTGAACCTTGGTTAACATTAGAATTATATGGGGAGCTTTATAAAAAATTTTTTTAATGTTTGTTTATTTTGAGAGACAGAGAGCAAACATACGGGAGTGGGGGAGGGACAGAGAAAGAGAGAGAGAGAGAGGAAGAGAGAGAATCCCAAGCAGGCCCCATGCTCTGAGCGGAGCCCAGCATAGGGCTTGATCTCTTGACGGTGAGATCATGACCTGAGCCGAGATCAAAAGTCAGACGTTCAACCGACTAAGCCACCCAGGCGCCCCTAATTGGGGAGCTTTTTTAAATCTAAGTTTTAATGAGTGATGGCAGGACTCCACCCCCAAAAGGTCCTGATCCAAATTTTCTGTGGCGTCATTTCATTCAACCTCTCCAGGTAATTCTGTCATGGACCAGGATTAGGAAGCACTATACAATTCCCAAATGAACCATGTCAGACTTCTCCCCCTGTCCCTAAGTCAGGAGAGCGTCGTGACAGGGACCTTGGAGTCTTGACTTCCTGGCTGCTATATTCATTCTCTCAAAAGGGCAGACTATGTCTTAGTTATCAGAGTCACCGAGAAGAATAAATGTGCCAGCACAGGTAAAGTACATTTCTTTGATGGCTACAGCACAGTTTGGGCTTGATAAGTGGTAGCTAATATCACTGTTGTTACTTGTTAGGGGTTGGCTAATAAAATGCCAGCTGCAAGTGGCATTTGGGGTTCCCTGAGACGAAGTTAAGGGACAAAATTCAGTTTCCAAAGAGCGGCCGAAGCTTCTTCCCAGAAGACTGGGAAGAACAATAGTAACGAGAGTTACAATTGGTTGAGCGCTTACTGGGTACCAGGGCTCCTGCTAAACCCTTTACTTGAACGGATGATTTGGGGCCATCTTATAGCTCCCCTGCTGACGTAGGTGTGACTGTCAGTCCCATTTTACAGATGAAAGACCCAAGATGAAGACATCTAAGGAGGAGGCAGGAAGGCTGGGAGTCGGGCCCGCAGCCCGTGCACTGTGAGTTGGGGAGGAGACAGGCGGTGAGCATGGCAGTCCTATGCTGGATGGTTGGGCATGTGCCTGGGATCCTTCAGGTTCTGCCAAAGCAAAGAGACCATTCTCACGCCTTGTCTTTTCAAGAGCATCTGTAGAGACCTGGGTTCTAGTCCAGGCTCCCCGACTTAGTGCCGAATGTGCTCAGGCAGTCTCTTCCCTTCTCTGAGCCTCAGTCTCCTCCCTGTAAAATGGGGCCGATGAGAATACACAGGATCACGCGGAAGATCCAAGGTGGTGATGCCAGTGAAGGTTGTAGAACAGTGCGCGTGGGGAGTGCTAATGAAAGCTGGTGATTATTTCAGCCATACTGTTTTTCGTGGGGATTGCACAGACCCGGAACTTCTCTCTACCACTTAGCTGTGCATCCTTGGGCAACTTACCTGCCCTCTCTGTGCCTGTACTTTTCTTCGTCTGTACAATGAAGACAGTATAGGACCCACCTCATCAGATGGCTGTTGAGAATTAAAATATGCAAAATATTCAGATGCTCAGAATGTCATAGGGCGTATCTAGGTTGCCATTGTTGTTCTCGTTAATATAGCCCTAATTCATCTCTCTGTTTTTATTTTACACACTGTACTAAAATGTAAGTTCCACGAGGGCAGAGGTGTTGCCTTTTAACCTCTCTCCCTAAAACAGCAGCCGACATCATAGTAGGTGCTCAGTAAATACTCGAATGAATGATTGAATGAATGAATGAATGAATGAATATCAGCTTTCAGGTAGCACACGTATCCCTTAGAATATCCTGGGTTTTAGCTGTTCCACCACAGCATCTGTCTGACGGCTTTGACATGGTGTGATGTGACTTTTGGGAACGCAGCACTGGCCGAGACTTTGCCCACCCGTCTGTCTGCCTGTCTTAAGACACAGAGACCTTACTCCCTCTTTTAGAAGAGTTCGCCATTCCCTGAGTCATCCAGATGTGAAATCTGGCAGTTATTTTCCCCTGGATTTAGGCACTGCCCTGGTCATCACTTACCTGTCACTCAGATGATTGCCTCTATGAAGGTGATCGCCTATTTGGGCTCCAGAAGTACCCAAGACGAGTAACTGCCTCATTGCCCCCCTCCCCAGCCCGCCATCTTGGGCTCACTTCCACTGGCGACAAGGGACGAGCGTCACATTACGAGGCCAGAGTAGCAGTAGGTTGGAGCCGAGTCCCATGGGACAAGGTTTCCTCATTCCGCTATGGATGACTCTAGAAGGACATTTATCGGGACGGTGGCTGGGGCTCATAATGTGATTTCCCTTTTGAATCGGTCACAAGCTCATTTCACTGCTGTGTGCAGAACAGATTAGAAGGAGGGAAGTGGGGAAGGAGGGAGCCAGTGAGAGAGCGTTGGGGTTCATCATACAAGAAGGACTCTTAGAGCTTCCTGACAGCAGCGGGAGGAGGGGGGTGACTCTCCCTGGGCCCCAACGTCCAGATGATATTGGGACGATGCCCGAATGATGGCTGACGCATTCTCCCTTTGCCTTCTCTACACCTCTTCTGGAAACCCTCTTCCACAGCCGCCCCTTGCCCCACGCAGCAGGCCCTGCTTCCTCCTCTGTGCCCGTCCTCCCATTTGTGGTCTGAGCTTGGGATGGAGGGTGTTTTCACATCTGCCTCCTCCATTAGACCACGAGTTCCAGGAGGTCCTGGATTGTCTCCTTGAGCCCTGTGACCAACCCCAGAGTCTAGCACTCAGCCTGGGACCCAGGAGACCGTCACCCATCTGTTGTCTGAATGCATGCCTTGGGTGGTTATTACTTAAAGGGAGAAAGGAAATGAACGCGCCGTTATTGTGTTTAATCCTTATGAGGAAGAGCTGCGTTTTTGTGGGGACTCTCTCTGTGCCAGGCACAGCAGTATGCTCTTTAGATGAATTGTTTAATTTTCAACACAGTGAGTTCAGTTCATCAAATCCAGCTTAGGGATGAAATAAACGGAGGCTCAGAAAGATAAAGCCACATGTAGCGCTAGAGGCAGGGTTCACATCTGGGCATTTCTTTGACAGCTCATGAGGAAGGTACCATCACCCTTACTTTGCAGATAAGGAAGCAGAGGCTCAGAGAGGTTAAATAATGTGCCTCTGTTATTCGACTGAGAAGCGCCCGAGCCCATCCGTTCCCTCTGAAGTCCGTGAGCTGTCTCTGGGCCTCTGTCCAGCTGCTCCCCTTGCAAGAGAGAACCTGAGGTCTGCTTGTCTGCTTTTCTCCTGGAAGGGCCCCCATACCGGGCTCTCTTCTCCCACCTCCTATGTGGTTTTTGAAGATGCATCAGGAGGTGACAGATAGGCTTGTGGACAACACGGAGCTCTTCTGACACCAAGAGAATAGTATTTCTGAATCTCTCCAAGCAAACAGCTCCTGGTAGGCATGCACCAAACAGGGATAGAAATTGCAACCTGAAACTGACAAGTCAGGGAAAACAAACAATGTTTGCTAAGGAGAGGATATTGGCTGAGAAGAGAAATGTCATTTTCAGGCTTCCAAAAAGGTATTAACGTATGATATAGAGAACCAATAAAATCCATAGTCTATTTCTTCTGGGCTGCCTGGTTGAAATAATTCATGAAATTACATCTGCGAGCCTTGACATTTAGTTTCTAATTTTGATAGAGATGATGTCTTGTTGGCCCAATATGGTGGGGTATGTGTGTCAACTTTGAAGGCGCCTTCCCAGTCATAGACATTCAAAACCTATGTCCCCAGTCGAAATTTTCAAAAAGGGCTTTCTTTGTCAATAATTCACATATGTGTTCATTCACTCACCTGTCCATCCAGCCGGCCGGCCGGCACAGACAAGAAACTCAGCATTGTTCCAGGAAGGAGCAGTGGAAACACCGGTGTGGGCAGGGTGTGATGAGAGCCTGTGGAGAGGGGAGCTGGGCTATTTCCTGATGAGTAAGACGTTTTGGAAGTGGGAGATGGAGGAGAGGGGTGTTCTTGGTGGAGAGGACAGTAGAGGCAAAGGACGGAAAGTAGGAGAGGGAAGATGCCACATTTGGACAAATACCAGTTGTTCAGTTGGATTGGAATGAATGGTGCCCAACAGGGTAGGGGGTGTATGGAACGTCCCAAAGCGTACGTATCTTGACCCTCACGGGTGAGTAAACGTAATAATAAGAGTAGATCGTTACTGAGCCTTAGTGTGTGCCAGGCGGTGTTCCGAACGGATCATCGAATACTACTTTGGGTTAGTGAAGGCTCACAGCCGTCCGTGGAGGTGACTGTGATTATTCATCACCTTTTTACGCATCAGGCTCGGTCTTTGTCTGTTTGGGCTGCTGTAACAAAATACCATAGAAAGAGTGCCTGATAAACAGTTATTTCCCACCGTTCTGGAGGCTGGGAAGTCCAAGATCAAAGTGCTGGCAGATTCAGTGTTTAGTGAGAGCCTGCTTCTTGGCTCATAGACGTCTGTCTTACCACTGCTACCCCATACCGTGGAAGAGGCAAGGTCACTCTCTGGGGTCTCTTTTACAAGGGCACCAATTCCATTCACGAGGGCTCCACCATCATAACCTAATCACCTCCCAAAGCTCCCGCCTCCTGCAAATATCATCACCTTGGGGACTAGGTTTCCACAGGAATTTGGGGGTGAACACAGACATCCAGTCTATAAGCAGGCTCCGGGAAGTTTCGTTCTTGTCTGGGGGCTCCCCCAGGGGCAGGGCGGGGTAAGCAACAGAAGCACAACTCTGCTTAAGCAGGAGTCTGGGGAGGGCGGATGAAACTCACAAGGACATGGGAGTAGAATGTCTGGTCTCTGGTTTTAGGGGAAGGGGGCGGCATCACCACGTGCTGGCTCCAGGTTTGAGTTAAACTCTGGACCTCCATTTCCTCACCGTTCGATGGGGCCGGCTATACCCACCCACTCACGGTGTGATTGATGCCTCCTTCACAAGACAGTGTAGAGACTGGCATGATGTCTGAGCTCTGGCCCTGAGCTGTGGAGAGTGAGTGGCCTCGCTGGTCCTTTTTGTATCCATGCCAGCCCCGCCCCCGCCCGGACATCCCCTCCCACCAGCCTCCCCAGAGCGTCCCCAAGTTGAGGTGGCTGGGGGCCCTGGTGCGTTAAAGATCTCTGCCTCTTTGCCCTGGAAGCTTTGTGGATAGAAGCTAGAGATTTAAGCCAGCCTGAGAAGGCAAGATTACCCGGTGAACGTTGGGAAGGACTTCTCTTGGTGCCCTGGAGTTAAGAGCTTAAGGGGCGGCGGGGAGGAACCCCAAATGAACTCGAGTGACGATTTTTGCCCATCCCTGAGAAATTGGCACAGACTTACATTTTGTTCGGGCACCTCCTGAACTGGGTTTTGGGGGAACGACAGGACTTCGAATTGAAACAGATTACCAAGGCGAGGCTTGGTGACTAATGGAAATATTGGTAATAGGATTACATGGACTTCTCATCTTTCCCAAGAAGTTGCAACACTGTCACACGGCAACCTTTTCAGGGCACGGAACCTGTGTTTTTAATCTCTCTGGACATTTATTTTCTGTTCTTAAATGATTGAGAGGTAAGGTCACATCCCGGGGCGACTTGTTTTCTATCTGTGAGAAGCAGGAGAAAAAGCTATTAACAAAAACCTGAAATTGAATCTCCCCGAGCACAGGTTCCCTTTCGCCTCTCCTTCTTTGAAACCACTGCGCTGCCCAGTTACATACAAATGGAGGCGTCTGCGGGCACGTGAAAGAGAGCCATGCTGCTTCGGCACCAAAGGAGACACGGCTCGCATCCCAGAGACCGGTTTCCCCGGTGATGTTTACCGGGGAAGCGTGACCCCGGGCAGAGTATCTCATTTTCACGTTGCTATTATCTTCCTCTTTCCTGCGCTTCTTGTGCCCGTACTCGTGGTGTTAGGATGTGATTCCGTGCTATTTGGGGCTGGTGGCACCTACCCTGCGTTCTGGGGAACCCTGATTCATTTAATCCCCACACCTGCACACCTTCCCCTTCTTCCAGTTGTGTATTAACCAGGAGCTGTAGTCAGGAGAGGATAGGCTTGTGCAGCAATCCTGAAATCTTCATAGCTTATTCAGAAAATTTACTGGGGGGCTGCCTGGGCGGCTCAGTCGGTGGAGCGTCCAGCTTCAGCTCACGTCATGAACTCGCAGCCTGTGAGTTCGAGCCCCGCGTCGGGCTCTGTGCTGACGGCTCGGAGACTGGAGCCCGCTTCCGATTCTGTGTCTCCCTCTCTCTCTGTTCCTCCCCCGCTAGCACTCTGTCTCTCTGTCCCTCTCAAAAATAAAGATTGAAAAAAATTAGAAAAAAAAGAAAATTTACTTCTCACCCACATAGATTTGCTGTAGGCTGGGCAATGTTCCAGGAGGGCTGTCTTCCATTCAGTCACTCAGGGATCCAGGATATTCCAATCTGTGGCTCTGTCCTATTTAAACAGAGATTATAGGGACACCTGGGTGGCTCAGTTGGTTAAATGTCCAACTCTTGAATTTAGCTCAGGTCATGATCCTAGGGTCATGGGATCCAGCCTTGGGTCGGGCTCTTTGCTGAGCCTGGGGGCTGCTTGAGATTCTCTCTCTCTCTCTCTCTCTCTCTCTCTCTCTCTCTCTCTCTCCTCTGCCCCTCTGCACCCCGCCCCCACCCCCTGCTGCTGAGCACACACTCTCTCTCCTCTCTCTCTCTCTTTCTCTCTCTCAAAATAAAATATCTTAAAGAGACATTACAGATGGGCTTCTCAGTATCCCAACCAGAAAGTGACAGAGATAACCTGTCATTGGCCGGAACCAGTCGCCTGGTGCTGCGTAACTGCAAAGAGACTGGGCAGTGTGGTCTCCGGTGGGTCCTAGAGGGAGCAACACGGAACAGAATTGAGTGAACACATGGCTGTTGGCTCTTCCATGGAGATTTTCTAACTTAATCCCCCCAGACCCACGAGGCAGATTCTGGTTCGCCCATCTGCATTTATTTTAAGCAACCTGCCGAGAAGCTTAAGGGTACCCGGACTGGATGTGAAACTCAGTTCTGCCCAGCTGCAAGTTCTGAGCTCCTAACCACAGGGTTACTGCTCCTGCCTTCCCGCTACATTCTCTGTCCCCTCCATTCTCTTTTTCTGTCGCCACATGTAAAAGGAACACTTCCTCCCAGTACATCCCCCATCTCTAGATCTGTCCCCATCCCTCTTGGGGTGACGAAATGGTAGTTCGTTTCCATCCAATGCTGCCCATCCAGCCTGCCCTAGATCCCCTCGGTGTTCTGGATTTATCTAAAAAGCTTCCAGTGCAAAGGACACATCTGGCTGGCAGAGGCCTATTGGTTGTGGAAACTGGGCAAAGTTCCTTCCCTGATTGATTGACAAGCCTGAGAAATCAGGGGATTTTCCTGCTTCCCACACCAGGGCTCCTCTGTGCCCTGCAGCAGGAAGAAATGAGTGGGGACTTTTGTAAACTCCCCATTTTCTTCCTTTTGTAAACAACTGGATTGATTTTATTTATATTCTCTCCTAAAGCTTGCTCATTTAAAGTATCCATACAGTTCTGTGGTTTTTAGTATATTTACAAAATTGTGCAACTCTCACCAAATCTAATTGTAGCACCTTTTATCACCTCAAAACAAACAAACCAACCAACCAACCCTGGAGCGCCTGGGTGGCTCAGTCGGTTGAGCGTCCGACTTCGGCTCAGGTCATGATCTCACGGTGCATGGGTTCGAGCCCCGCATCGGGCTCTGTGCTGACAGCTTAGAGCCTGGAGCCTGCTTCGGATTCTGTGTCTCCCTCTCTCTCTGCCCCTCCCCCACTCATGCTCTGTCTGTCTCTCTCAAAAATGAATAAATATTTAAAAAAACACGAAAAGAAAGAAAACCCCTGTCTCCATTAACCCTGTCACTCCCCACCCCCACTCTTACCCACCCCCAGCCCCTGGCAACTGAGCTGGCCATTTTCAGACCGAGAAGCCATGTTTCTGTTGGAACGTGTCAAAGGCCAAGGGAATTGCAGACAGAGTGCTTTCTGAGAGGGGAGAGGCTGTGGTCAGTTCTGCAGGGCTCTCCCCACGCCAGTCACAAAAACATACCCAGAGATGGGCGTAGACGTGCACAGAGATGCAAAGACGCCCCCCGACACACGTATGCAAACACGAATGTACACAAACATAAATACGTGCACACGCGTGTACCACCTGCACGCACCCATGCACACAGATTCACCACGTATGCACACACGTGTTCATGTACACAGAAGCGTACGCACGCGGAGGGGGCACTGGCACCCGCAGAAACAAGAGTGTGCACGCACATACGGGTACGCACAGACCTGTGTCGTGCCTGAGGCTTTCGATTCAGCTACGGTGACCCATTGCGTGGTGTCAGAGGCTCAGGAATCTCCCCCGTGGTGGCCCTGCGCGAGCCAGGGGTCTGTAAGGGAGGTGTTCTGAAGCAATTTGGGATTTGCCTCGCTTGGATGAACATTCGTCCCGCCAGTCTCGTGCCCGGGGGGCTGCCTGGGAAGGCTCTGGTGGGGTGCAGTAGGAGGTTTCGGGCAGGGACTGTGGAGAGGAGGACGCAGGCTTGACGTGGGTGCCCGTGTTTGAGTCACGGCATGGCTGACCCGGGCGTGTCTTTCCCTGGAGCCTCCTCCCGTCCAGGAGGCAGCTCTGTCCGTCACCACTGTTGTGTAACACAGGCTCGCAGATGAATTCCCGGCTTGCGTTCGTGCTGACCCAGTTCCTCCTCCCTCATCGGCCCAAGTGAAGCCCAAACGGAGCCCTGTCCCTGCACCTGTGACCCCGGCTGACGCTCCTGTGTCGTGTCTGCCTTGCCCTCCAGACTCCGACATCCCCACACCTGGCTGGGAGCCTCGGCTCACACTCGTGGATGGACGAATGGTTGAACAAGTGGGAGATCCACTTGGCCTTGACCACACCCAGTTCCCAAGGCAAAGGAGAAGGGTTCAAATTCGTTAAGCTCTGTCTAGTTCTGATAGCCCAACTTCTGTTGTCCCACCCCAGTTTCTTAGAACAAGGGTGAGCAAATGTTTTCTGCAAAGAGCCAGACCGTAAATATTTTTAGCTTTGCCATACAATCTGTATCAGGAGTACCCAACTCTGCCATTATAGCGAGATGCGTCTATAGAGAATGAGGGTGTGGCTGTGTTCTAATAAAACAGGATTGACTAGGTATTTCCTAGGCCGTTGTACCTATGCTCTTCCAAATCCTCGGTGAACCCTGGAACAATGAGCTACTTGGGTGTATGCTGGGGTGCCCCAGTATCACGGGCTTTGTCAAGAAAGGGAGAGGCTGGGGCGCCTGGGCCGCTCAGTGGGTTGAGTGTCCCGCTTCGGCTGTAATCATGATCACATGATTTGTGAGTTCCAGCCCCGTGGGGCTCTCTGCTGTCAGCCCAGAGCCCGCCTCGGATCCTCTGTCCCCCTCGCTCTCTGCCCCTCCCCTGCTCACGTGCTCTCGCTCAAAACTGAGTAAACATTATCTTTTAAGGGCAAAGAAAGAAAGAAAAGAAAAGAGAGGCAGTGAAAAGGCCAGGGGGTTGGGGCAAACTGGATCCACAACCTGGCCAGGAAGGGTCTTGGGGAAGTCGTTCATTTCCTGGAACCTTTGCTTCCTCATCAGAAAAGTGGGGAGGTGAACAGTTCCCCCACGGGTCTCCAGTGAGCTGAAGTGAGCACACGCTTGTCGCAGGAGCTTGGAAAATGTTGGTTTCCTCAGCCCTCAGCCCTGTTCTTTGTATTTCCCAAAGAGGCCATGTAGCGTAGTGGTTAAGAGCAAGGGGCTGGTGTCAGACTGGGGGTAGGCAGTTCCGCTTCGTAGGTCTCCTCTGCAGGGGCTTAGCAGATGACTTGACCTTCCTGAGTCTCAGTTTTCCCACCTGTGAAATAGGAATTCTGCTTTCCTAACAAGGTTGAGGTTGGGAACGCAACTATGGTTGACCCTCGATCAGCACCGGTTTGAACTGCACAGGTTCACTTATAGACAGAGTTTTTTTTTTTTCCTTTGGAGAAATACAGTACAGCAAATGTGTTTTCTTTATAATTTTCTTAACATTGTTTTTCTCTAGCTTACCTTTTTGCGAGAATACATATATGGGACACTTAACATAGAAAACATGTGTCAATCGACCGTTTATATTATCAGGAAGGCTTCCAGGCAGCAAGAGGCTGTTAGCAGCTAAGCTTTCAGGGAGTCAGAAGTTATACGCGGGTTTTCAACCGTGTGTGGAGTATGTGCAACCCCCACGTTGTTCAAGGGTCAGTGGTAAATAAGATCATTCATGTAAAACCCTTAGCAGGGTGTCATGGGAAGGTTCAGTGAATCGTATTGATGATTCTTAGGAGGCGGCATGGCTCTGTGGCTGCAGACCCAGAACAGAGCCTCAGGCAGATCTGGGGTTCGAGTCTGGCTGTGGGAAATTCTGTTTCCCTCTGTGTTTTGGCATCCCCATCTCTTCTATGAAGGAGGTGGCCCCAGTGATCTATAACGCCGGTCTACAGCCTGAATTCTAGAAGTTGCTATACACGTTCTCTTACATCATGGCCAGGTAGGTGCCACACTGAGATCCATCTCCTGGGAGGCTAGAATTCTCCCATCCCCCTTCTGTGTCCCCCTCCCCACCTCACCAAGTCCCTCCACCCGGCCATTTGTTGGGTTATGCACACCACTCATTGTCTGCCCCTCCTTCTCTAACCAGGCACAGTTATTTTTTTAAAAAAATCAGATTGTTAACTCTGCCTTCTTCATTAGGGATTGAACTTTTCCAGGGCGAGAATGCTACTGGGGCTTCCAGATAAGGACAAGTCACTTGCTGTGTGCCCACAACATGCTAAACCCTGTGCAGAAGACAAGGCACAAAAACAGACAAACAAAAACAAAACACACACACACAAAAAACAAAACAAAACAAAACGCTTCCTGCCTTGAAAGAGTCACAGCCAGAGGGGCTTATGGATGTGGTTCACACTGTACTTCATTCCAGTTTGTTACCCGTCCAGTATTTTCTAAACTGTCTATACAATAAACGTGCGTCTGGTTTCATTTCACTCTGACTCAGGGGCGCCTTTTTTTTCCCCCTTTTTCTCTCGTTTGACAAAAGTCAATGTGTTTATTGGGAGAAAAATTAGAAAAGAGAGATAAGCAGCAAGGAAAAAAACTTGTAAAGCTCTTAATCCCACTACCTGCAAATAAACCCTGCTGCCACCTTGGAGCCTGTCCTCTGTGGGTTTTTAATGCATATAAATTAGGGGCTATGCATATACATTTTTTAAATGGTAATTCAGTTTACTGTTCAGCTTTAAAAAAGAAAAATGTGGTTCTGGTCAGGGAGCAACAAGAACTGATACGTTTCGGCATCCAGCCCTGGAAGGGAGGACCGGTGTGGTCTTTCGGTACTCTGCACAGACAGGGAAGAGGCTGAACGCTTCGTCGCTAACTTGCTCTGGCTCGGCTCCTGGTCTGTCTTGCGTGCTAAGCCAGGAAGAAGGATCTGCCTTGGCACAAAACACCGCTATTCCAGCTGCAGTGGATGATGGGAGGAAGGAAGGTGATAGGAGTCGCGTGTTCATTCGCTTGCTCCAGGAGCATTTCTGGAGCCCCTCCCCCGGGCCTGGCCAGCCGTGTGCCTCGAGGGTGCATCCAGAAGCCCTGAGGACCCCTTCACATGGCCGAACCCTCTTCAGCCTGCCCAGTATATCTCTGGGTGGCAGCTGGGAATTCCCAAACAGAAGCGGCAAATGGACAGTGAGGCCAGACATGGGCTGGCCCTGAATTTGGCCTTGAGTTGGGGGGAAGGGTATCTCAGCGGAGCTCAGCGGACAAACTTTTCCGGAAGTCAGGCCATCTTCAGTGGGTTCAGTTCGCTCCTCTTTGCCACACCATCTTTTCCCAACGGATTTTATAAAATCCTGGAAGGATGCGGTGTTTCAGAGCTAGCCTCAAATCCGGAGCCTGTCACCTACTGAACCGTGGGACCCTGGGCAGGTCACATAACCTTCCTGCACGTGAATTGCCTCATTTGTAGCCTAGTGCCTGCCCTCCTGGGAAGGATGGCCTGAGAAGTGCTCAGCTCAGTGCCTTGTCAGAGGAAGCTCCATAAATGGAGACCGTTGTCCCACCTGGCCCCATTACAAGCGGTGCTGAGTAGTGGGTACTCAAACTGGACACAGAGGCCACATACATATATTGCCAACTCCCTTCCCTCCTCATCCCACCTCACAGATCACAAAGCACTGCGAGTTCCAGAAGTTTCCGATAGCTTGCCTGAGATCACACAGCCAGAAAGGAGCAGAGCTTTATCCCAAGTGGTTCTGATTCTGAAGTGTGTTCTATCCAGGCTGACTCACTGCCTCAGTTTCCCATCTGTACGTTGGGAATAACCATACCCACTTTAGAGAGAGCTTTGAAGCATTGAATGAGATGATCCCTGGAAACCTTTGCTTCTGCCCTGGTCCCCTGCTCAGCCTTCCAGAGATGGTCATCATCCTAAACAAGACATGCCTGCCCTTCTTGGAGAGATGAGACAAGAGGCACGTGGTGAGAAGTTGCCAGAAATCAATGCAGAGTCTTCGTCCTAAGACAGCATGGTGTGGGAAGGGGGCCCCTGGTGTCCCCTCCTGAGAGGACAGCCTGACAATTATTAACGGAGGCACCCACCCCTCTCCCCTTAGTCGCTACCTAACCCATGTTAGTTTCTCCACTGTCCTGCTTGTTGAACTTAGTCTATTTGCTGTTATCTGGTCCTCCATGAGAATGTCAGTTCCATCAGAGTGAGGAAATGACCCTTTCACTGCACAAACCTGGCCTGTAGTGCTCGGTTGTTGCATAATTGGCAGGAGGGGAGGGTTTGCAGCTTGGAGGGATTACTTGACAGGTTTCCCACAGGGTGGGACAGGTTCCGCTGGCCCCAGATAGCATTGAATTACATAGGGGGTGACCATTCTTTTTCTCTTCAATCCTTTTTCCCTCCTTCCAGTGACATTAAGGAGAAAGTCTCCATCCAGTGCTGGTATCTGACACCTTCTTAACCCTGACTTGCTAAATTTTTTTTTAAGTTTATTTATTTTTGAGAGAGAGAGAGAGAGAGAGAGAGAGAGCGAGCATGCAGGTGCAAGTGGGGGAGGGGCAGACAGAGACAGAGGATCCGGAGCAAGCTCTGTGCTAACATCAGAGAGCACAAGGCAGGGCTCGAACTAACGAACTGTGAGATCACGACCTGAGCTGAAACCGGGAGTTGGATGCTTAACCAACTGAGCCACCTAGAAGTTTACCCCTCAACTTCTTTTTTATTAATTAGTTAATTAATTTTTAATTTACATCCAAGTTAGTGAGCATATAGTGCAACAATGATTTCAGGAGTAGATTCCTTTGTGCCCCTTACCCATTTAGCCCATCCCCCCTCCCACCACCCCTCCAGCAACCCTCTGTTTTGTTCTCCATATTTAAGAGTCTCTTCTGTTTTGTCCCCCTCCCTGTTTTTATATGATTTTTGTTTCCCTTCCATTGTGTTCATCTGTTCTGTGTCTTAAAGTGCTCATATGAGTGAACTCATATGATTTTTGTCTTTCTCTGACTAATTTCACTTAGCGTAATACCCTCCAGTTCCATCCATGTTGCAAATGGCAAGATTTCAGTCTTTTCCATTGCCGAGTAATATTCCATTGTATATATATATATACACCACATCTTCTTTATCCATTCATTCATCGATGGACATTTGGGCTCTTTCCATACTTCGGCTATTGTCGATAGCACTGCTGTAAACATTGGGGGGCATGTGCCCCTTCGAAACAGCACACCTGTATCCATTAGATAAATACCTAGTAGTGCAATTGCTGGGTCGTAGGGTACTTCTATTTTTAGTTTTTTGAGGAACCTCCATACTGGTTTCCAGAGTGGCTGCACCAGCTTGCATTCCCACCAACAATGCAAAAGAGATCCTTTCTCCACATCCTCGCCAACATCTGTTGTTGCCTGAGTTGTTAATGTTAGCCATTCTGACAGGTGTCAGGTGGTATCTCATTGGGGTTTTGATTTGTATTTCCCTGATGATGAGTGACGTTGAGCGTTTTTCATGTGTAGGTTGGCCATCTGGATGTCTTCTTTGGAGAAGTGTCTATTCATGTCTTTTGCCCATTTCTTCACTGCATTCATTATTTGTTTTTTGGGTGTTGAGTTTGTTAAGTTCTTCATAGATTTTGGATACTAACCCTTTATCTGATATGTCGTTTGTGAATATCTTCTCCCATTCTGTTGGTTGCCTTTTAGTTTTGCTGATTGTTTCCTTCACTGTGCAGAAGCTTTTTATTTTGATGAGGTCCCAGTAGTTCATTTTTGCTTTTGTTTCCCTTGCCTCCGGAGACGTGTTGAGTAAGAAGTTGCTGCAGCCAAGATCAAAGACGTTTTTTCCTGCTTTCTCCTCTAGGATTTTGATGGCTTCCTGTCTTACATTTAGGTCTTTCACCCATTTTGAGTTTATTTTTGTGTATGGTGTAAGAAAGTGGTCCAGGTTCATTCTTCTGCATGTCGCTGTCCAGTTTTCCCAGCACCACCTGCTGAAGAGACTGCCTTTATTCCATTGGATATTCTTTCCTGCTTTGTCAAAGAGTAGTTGGCCATATGTTTGTGCGTCCATTTCTGGGTTCCTTATTCTGTTCCATTGATCTGAGTGTCTGTTCTTGTGCCAGTACCATACTGTCTTGGTGATTACAGCTTTGTAGTATAGCTTGAAGTCTGGGATTGTGTTACCTCCTGTTGTGGTTTTCTTTTTCAAGATTGCTTTGGCTATTCGGGGTCTTTTCTGGTTCCATACAAATTTTAGGATTATTCTAGCTCTGTAAAGAAAGCTGGTGTTATTTTGATAGGGATTGCATTGAATATGTAGATTGCTTTGGGGAGTGTCAACACTTTAACAATATTTGTTCTTTCAATCCAGGAGCATGGACTATTTTTCTATTCTTTTATGTCTCCGTCAATTTCTTTAACAAGCTTTCTATAGTTTTCAGTGTATAGATTTTTCACCTCTTTGGTTAGGATTATTCCTCAGTCTTTTATGGTTTTTGGTGCACTTCTAAATGGGATCGGTTCCTTGATTTCTCTTTGTGTTGCTTCATTATTGGTGGATAGGAATGTAACCGATTTCTGTGCCTTGATTTTATATCTTGCGACTTTGCTGAATTCATGGATCAGTTCTAGCAGTTTTTAGTGGAATCTTCTGGGTTTTCCATATAGAGTATCACGTCATTTGCAAAGAGTGAAAGTTTGACTTCCTCCTTGCCAGTTTGGATGTTTTTTATTCCTTTGTGTTGTCTGATTGCTGAGGCTAGGACCTCCAGTACTATGTTGAATAACAGTGGCGAGAGTGGACATCCCTGTTGTGTTCCTGACCTTACGGGGAAAGCTCTCAGTTTTTCCCCATTGAGGATGATATTAGCGTTTGGTCATTCATACATGGCTTTTACGATCTCGAGGTATGCTCCTTCTATCCCTACTTTCTTGAGGGTTTTTATCAAGAAAGGATGCTGTATTTTGTCACATGCTTTCTCTGCATATTAGAGGATCACGTTGTTCTTGTCCTTTCTTTTATTGATGAGGTGAATCACATTGATTGTTTTACAGATACTGACCCAGCCTGAATCCCAGGTATAAATCCCACTTTGTTGTGGTGAATAATTCTTTTAATGTATTGTTGGATCTGGTTGGCTAGTATCTTGTGGAGGATTTTTGTATCCATGTTCATCAAGGAAATTGGTCTATAGTTCTCCTTTTTAGTGGGGTCTTTGTCTGGTTTTGGAATCAAGGTGATGCTGGCTTCATAGAATGAGTTTGGAAGTTTTCCTCACGTTTCTATTTTTTGGAACAGTTTCAAAAGAATAGGTGTTAACTCTTCTTTAAAAGTTTGGTGGAATTCCCCCGGAAAGCCATCCAGCCCTGGACTCTTGTTTGTTGGGAGATTTTTGATTCCTCATTCAATTTCTTTACTGGTTATAGGTCTGTCCAAATTTTCTATTTCTTCCTGTTCCACTTTTGGTAGTTTATAGGTTTCTAGGAATTTGTCCATTTCTTCCAGATTGCCCATTTTATTGGCGTGTAATTGCTCCTGATATTCTCTTATTATTGTTTTTATTTCTGCGGTGTTGGTTGTGATCTCTCCTCTGTCATTCTTGATTTTATTTGTTTGGGTCCTTTCCTTTTTCTTTTTGACCAGACTGTCTAGGGGTTTATCCCTTTTGTTAATTCTTTCAAAGAACCAGCTCCTAGTTTCATTGATCTGTTCTACTGGTTTTTTTTGTTTTTGTTTTTGTTTTTTTGGTTTTGATAACATTGATTTCTGCTCTAATCATTATTATTTCCTGCCTTCTGCTGGTTTGGGGTTTTATTTGCTGTTCTTTTTCCAGCTCCTTAAGGTGTAAGGTTAGGTCGTGTATCTGAGATCTTTCTTCCTTCTTTAGGAAGGCCTGGACTGCTATATACTTGCCTCTTATGACTGCCTTTGCTGCGTCCCAGAGGCTTTGGGCTGTGGTGTTACCATTTTCATTGGTTTCCATGTACTTTTTGATTTCCTCTTTAACTTTGTGGTTAGCCCATTCATTCTTTAGTAGGATGTTCTTTAGCCTCCAAGTATTTGTTATCTCTCCAAAGTTTTTCTTGTGGTTGATTTCGAGTTTCATAGCATTGTGGTCTGAAAATATGCATGGTATGATCTCGATCTTTTTGTACTTGTTGAGGGCTGATTTGTCCTAAACTTCTCTTTTAAAACAAAGAGGAGGCCTCAAGATCAGAGCATTTGGCCACAAATGCCAAGCTAGGATTTCATTTTGTTTGACATATGGGCTTTCAATGTACTTATTTGTTACGTTTATTTGGGGCTAGAGATTCAGGCTTTCTGCCTGGCAATGATAGAAAGTAATGATACATATTTTTTTTAATACACTCATTTTTGTGGGGAATGCAAGCTGGTGCAGCCACTCTGGAAAAAAGTAGGGAGGTTCCTCAAAAAACTAAAAATAGAACTACCCTACGACCCAGCAATTGCACTACTCAGTATTTATCCAAGGGATACAGGTGTGCTGTTTCTTTTTTTTTATTATTATTTTAATGTTTTTTTAATTTATTTTTGACAGAGAGAGAGACAGAGCATGAGCAGGGGAGGGGCAGAGAGAGAGGGAGACACAGAATCCGAAGCAGGCTCCAGGCTCTGAGCTGTCAGCACAGAGCCTGATGTGGGGCTCGAACTCACAGACTGTGAGATCATGACCTGAGCTGAAGTCGGTCACTTAACCGACTGAGCCACCCAGGTGCCCCAACAGGTGTGCTGTTTCGAAGGGACACATGCACCCCCATGTTTATAGCAGCACTATCGACAATAGCCAAAGTCTGGAAAGAGCCCAAATGTCCATCGATGGATAAATGGATAAAGAAGATGCGGTATATATATGCAATGGAGTATTACTCGGCAATCAAAAAGAATGAAATCTTGCCATTTGCAACTATGTGGATGGAACTGGAGGGTATTATGCTAAGTGAAATTAGAGAAAGACAAAAATCATGCCTTCACTCCTATGAGGACTTTAAGACACAAAACAGATGAACATATGGGAAGGGAAACAAAAATCGTATAAAAACAGGGAGGGGGACAAAACAGAAGAGACTCATAAATATGGAGAACAAACTGAGGGTTGCTGGAGGGGCTGTGGGAGGGGGGACGGGCTAAATGGGTAAGGGGCACAAAGGAATCTATTCCTGAAATCATTGTTGCACTATATGCTAACTAATTTGCATGTAAATTTTTAAAAATAAAAAATAAAATTAAAAAAAAATAAACAGAGCCAGAAATTGGACCTCAGAGGAATGATCGATGACACAGAGAAGAAGTAAAATGCCATCTGATGGGTTTAAGGAAGAAATCAAAGGTAGAACCATTGCTTGGAGGCAGTAAATTATCTTAAGTTTTCTTGCAGCCCACAAAATAAGCTTCTCCATGTTTAAGACTATACTCTGAATAAATTTCAGAGTATAAATTTCAGTATACTCTGAAATAAATTTCCTTTATGTGGTTAAAAAAATACACTTATTTTTTCAAGGCAGTGCATCTAAAGAAAAAGTATTAGTAAGTGATAAATAATGCCAATCTGGCAAAAATCTTAAGGTGATTCTGGAATGATTGCAGTGAGATACACAGTCTGACCCTTAGGAAATGATAATACACACACACGCACATACACAATATACATGATTACATATATATACATATATGTATACATGATTACATACATACATATATGTATACATGTATATGTGTATTTATATATGGTGTAGAGTGAGGGAGGAGCACGTCCTGGCATGTCTTTGGACAAGGTCAAGAACAGGTCTCAGATGGCGACCAGACCACACAATGTGACCAGAGGCAGAGGACCAGCCAGGCTCCCATTTCCTGGAAGTTCTTCCTGTGGTGAGCTAGAGGCTCCTGCTTCCCTAGCTGATTGCCTGCACGCTTGGAGCATTCCTACCCTTGTAAAGCCCAGACCACGGAGGGCAGATGCCCACCAGATGCCCCAAAGCCTGAGGTCACAGTCAGGGACAGAAGCACTCACTGATTATCACAGCCCCATCTCAGAACTTAAAGGGCCCAGAGGAGCCAACCTTTGGCCTCTGGTCTTAGCAAAACTGGATCCAGCCCTGGAGAGAAGAAGCCAGTAAGACAGAGTCTAAGCTTCCTCTTCCCCCCCACCCCCAACCCCCGACTTCTCTGGGCTTTGCAGCAATATCAAAGGCTGGAGGAGGGCAGGATTGTGCGTTGGGGAAAAGTAAGTCCTGCTCTCATGGGCAGCTAGGCTCCTGCTCTGCATATTCCGGCGTCTGGCAGGCCACCGTCGTCTTTCTCGTCTGGCTGGGACATGAGCCTTCTGCCACCAACCTCCTACTAAATGGAACTCTATAACTCTTCATTTCCTGGACGCACATCAGGTTAAGCAGGTGGCGAGCAGCTGGCATTTCTCACTTGCTTTCTGGCATTTCCCATTTTTAAAAGGAAGCTAACCTGGCATTTTTTATTAGAAAGCCCCAGAGTCCCAAGGTTTAATATCTTCAGTGTTAGATTCATGAACGACTTGGAAGTTAAGAGATTGCCTGCGGCTGGAGTTTGATGGAGTACGCAACTTGTCGCTTGAAGCGTGATTGATTTGCTCAAGGGAAGGGGGAAAGAGAGGGGCACTTTAAGTGGGTTTTGAGTTTTGAGAGGTGGAGAATGCTTAGAAGTGAGTGAACAACCAAAGGGTTATAAATCCCGCCTGACAGAATAGAGTGTTTTAAAACAACAGCTGACTTTGAAACCAACTGCCTTGGGAACACAAATCAGCCAGAGCTAAGGACTGTTTCCACCCAGCTGTTTCTTTTCTTTGGAAGATCAGCACTTGAGGAAAGCAGGCCCTGGGAGATGTTCTCTAGAGCCCAGCCATATGGCCTTTGCTGTGTTACTCAAGTGTACCAGCCTGGTCCTACCCCAGGGCCTTTGCACTGGCTGGTCCTTCAGCCTGGAACTCTCTTCCTCCAGATTTTCACGTGGCTGCCTTCTTTCTTCAGCTCTTGGCATAAGGGTCACCTCCCCTGAGGGACTTACCCTGACTATCCTAGTGAAAGAAGCCCCCAGCCCCACCACTCTCTGTCCAGTAAATCTATTTATTCTCTTCTTAGCACTTATGCTTCTCCAAACATCTTTCTATTTGCTTAGTTACTTATTTATTGGCTGACATCTCCCCTGGCCGGTCAGCCCCATGAGATTAAGGACGGGGCCTGTCTTGCACACACCTGGAACAGAATACCGCCCTGCCCACAGTGCCACTCTCACTAAATCGATTGTGAACTTAACTGATGATCTCTGGGCCTCAGTAAAATGAGATTGGTCTTGAGTGGTGCTTCACAAAGTGGCAGTCTCTGGACCACCAGCATTAGCATTACCTGGGAACTTACTAGAAATGCAAATTCTCACGGGCGCCCGTGTGGGTTAGGTTAAGCGTTCGACTTGGGCTCAGGTCATGATCTCGCAGTCCATGAGTTCGAGCCCCGCGTCGGGCTCTGTGCTGACAGCTCGGAGCCTGGAGCCTGCTTCGGATTCTGTGTCTCCCTCTCTCTCTGCCCCTCCTCCGCTCATGCTCTGTCTCTCTCTGAAAAATAAACATTAAAAAAAAAAAAAGAAAGAAATGCAAATTCTCTGGACCCAATCCAGACCCTCAGAATCAGAATTTCTTGGGGTAGGACCAGCCATCTTTGTTTTAACAGGCTCTTCCAAGGGACTGTGGTGCCCATGCAGGTTCATCAGCCACTGGACTTGTGCTTAAACACCTCTGAGGTCTAGGCAGGGAGGAGATTATACATGCCCGGTCTAAAGACCTTCCCGTGTAAGACCAGGCTTCCATCACCAAGGGACCATCTGTTACCCTCAGAGAGCCCCAAAATAAAGCCCCCAAGCAAACAAGCCAAGAAAGGTGAAGGCAGACCCCTGAGAGGTAGTTTCTGTTTTATTGGATGTGGTGTTGCAGTGGGGATCTCACTCCCTGCGAGGTCTGGCCATGTGAGGCAGCCTGTAGCATTGCATACCCCGATTCCTTCAGGACCTTCTGTATGTTGGGAGCGCAGCTGTGGCCAGGAGCACCTAGACCCAGCCTTCACGGAGAGTAGTCTGGAGGAGATAATCTGTCATCAAAGATTCCAGCCAGTGTGTGTACAATTCCAACCAGGACAAGTGCTGCAGGGATGAGGTCCGTGGTGCTGCAGGGACTTACAGGGCACGAGGGAACTAGTCGGGGAGGCCAGGGAAGGCTTTTGAGGACAAATGGGGAGAGTGTTCCAGGCTGAGGAAACAGCACAAGCAAAGGCCCTGAGGTAGGTGTGTGGGACTGGAACTCAGTGAACAAAGGGGAGAGTCCCAACAAGAAGGGGGTGGAACAGCCTGTCGGGGCCAGTCTGTATCACACCTGTGGGCCCTGGAGGAGTTGGGTCTGTGTCCAGAGACTCTGGGGTGGGGGTGGGAGAGAGGTAGAGGGGGGACTGTAGCAGGGAGCGACCGGTCAGCTTTGCATTTTGAAGTGGCCGCTAGGAGTGCTGGATAGAGACCAAATTAGGGAAGCCGGAGAGGCCGTGAAGGGCACTTGTGGTCACCTAAGCAGGAAAGCATGATTATCAGCAACGATATCAGCAGTAATATTATTAGCAGTGATATGAGCTGCTGTTGAAGGGGTATAGGTTCTGGCCAGACGCTGGGCCAAGCACTGTGCCTGTGCGATCTCATTGCCTCCTCACACCCTCCTGCGATGCAGTACGTCCTGTCCCACTGGGTTAGTTTCCCAGGGCTGCCGAAACAAAGGACCGCAGACTTCGTGGCCTGAAACAACACAAATGTATCTTACGATTCTAGAGGTCGGAAGTCTAAAATGGGTCTCACAGGGCTAAAATCAAGGTGTCCACTGCGTTCATCCTGGCTGCTGTAGGGGACAAATCTGTTCTTGCCTTTTCTGGCTTCTAGAAGCTGCCTGCACCCCTTGGCTCATGACGCCCTCCTCATCTTCAAAGCCAGCAAGGGCTGGTTGAGTCTTTTACTCACATCTCCCTCTGCCTCTCTCTTCTGTCTCTCCCTTCACCTTAAGGACCCTTGTGATGACAGCGGACCCACTGAGACAAGCCAGGACAGTCTCCCCACGTCAAAAACCGTAGTTGCCTCTGCAAAGTTCCATGTGCCATGTAAGGGGAATAGTCACCGTTTCTGAGGATGAGGACGTGGACAGCTTTGGGGGACCGTTGTTCAGCTGGCCACGCCCACAGTAGCAGATGGGGACCCTGTGCCCCTGATGAGTCTCCAAAGCCACGTGGGCTGAGAGGTGCCAGAACTGGGCTGGGGGCCTGACAGTCTTCGGAGGAGGGGGCCCCCAGCCCACACTCCCCACCATTCATTCACACTGGCCTGGGTCCCCGGGCTTGGTGCTGAGGGGTTTGGAGGAGGGAAGGGAAGCGGCCACCCCAGGCGCCTAGATTTCTCTCCTAGTCACTGTTCTGGCAGAATTAGCCAGTTTGGACGGAGGCCCTTGGCGATGAGCCTTCTAGATGGTTTTATCTCATTGTTTCTGACAATCCTCTTTGGGGCTGGTTTACAACAAGGATCTTCCACTTACAGTGTCATCCTGGCCAGAAGGCTCACTGTGTCACCCGGGACATGGGGTCAAAGGTCAGAATTGTATGAATGACCTGTCTGGGGTCAGGGCTGAAGAGACCTCTGTATCGGCCTGCAGACAAAGTGAGACATTTCTGGGCCTTGTTCTTCTTGGAGAAATGTGATCTTTTAGGAGAGAGAGATATGGAGGTGTGTGTGTGTGTGTGTACTGCCCCAGGAGCTAGAGAAGTACTCACTATATCCTGAAGCCATTGAAACACCCCCTGACCTCCAGACTGACTCTGCTACCGAAGCCAGCGGGCCTCATTAATCTTCGTTGCCATAGCAATGACATTATGGCTACCATTTACTGAGGGCATATGACGTGCTGGGGTCTGAAAGTTATGGAGCCAAAGATTGGGGTCCGGAGCATCAGCTCTGAAGCCAGGCTGCCTGCGTTCAAATCCCAGCCCTACTTAACCTCTCTGAGCCTCAGTTTCCTTATCTGTAAAATGTGGCTGAGCCAAGACTTGATTAAATCCAAGATGCTGTCAGTTACAATATGCACGTTGTATTCACGTACTACAAAGAGAGAAATACAGTGCCAACAGAACTGTTACCTGTCCATCAATCATACACATTCTGATTTCGGAGATGTTAAACTTCAAGGAAATACGCATCTTGGAATCCATGGAATACAGCAAGGGTACCCACCGTTGGGGGCGGGGGTGCTCTCGTGCTTAGTACCTGTACCTGTGCTTAGTACCCCGGTACCTGGCACATAACAAGGGCTCAGACACATTAACTGGAATTATTACTATTACTCCCATTTTACAGATGAGGAAACTGAGGTTGGAGTCCCTTCCCGAGGTCACCCAGTAAGTAGTAAATGGGAGAGTCGGATTTGGATTCACTTGGCTGCGTGTCTCTTAAATGGCCCCCAAATCATGTCCAGCACCCACACCAAAGAGGAGATGAGAGAAAGATCAGGACTGGGCTGATCCCATGTCTGTGTGTCCGTGAGCAGGTCCTCTGCCCCTCTGGGTCTCCATATCCTCGTCTGTAGAAATGGGGCCACAGTGTGGCTCCTGCAAGTTGCTGTGAGGGTTGTAACCCTTCATCCTCTCCTTTCCCTTCCCCACCTCCCACGCTGCAAATGGCTTTTGGGCACCAGTGTTAGCCACAGAAGCCCCAAGCTCAGAACAGTTGCCAAAGACACTTGGACTGACTCGTCTGGAGTATCTGAGCCTCTTCCGCCCTGGATACCTGCCCGATGCCCGCTCCTGCTTCGAGCTCAGCCTTCGCCCCGCACCTGCTCTCCAGCTCAGCCCCGGATAAATACCTAAATACCTAATTCCTCTGTAGACTCTGCCCCTTGGGACTGCGTGAAGCGCTTAGAAATGGATACCTGGGGTATCAGTGTTGGTTTAGATTTTCTTTTAAATTTCAACACCATGCCAATTTGTTTCCAGCAGACTTTTTTGAGTATAACATCTGGCAAAGTGTCCAGATCCTGAGAGCACAACCTGATGAATTTCCACTCAATTCACACTCGTGTGCCAGCCAGCACCCAAATCAAAACATTGCCTGCACGCCGCCCCCGCCCCCGCCACATTGGACCCCTCACGCCCTTTCCAGCCTCCCCGGCCCCCAAGGGTCACCACTACACTGACTTCTAGCACGTGGGTCAGTTTTGTCTGGTTTTGCACTTTGTGTAAATAGAGTCATTCGGTGCGAGTCTTGAGTCGTCTTTGTTTAACACTGTGTTTATGAACGTCACGTTTTTTGCAGCTAGCGGTAATTCGCTGATTATTATCCAGTACGATACGAATATATGCTCTTATCTGGCTCTGTCGCAATCAATCCATCTTTCTGTTGATGAACATTTGGATTGGTTCCAGTGCGGGGCTATTATGAATGGGCTGCTATTAACGTTCTCGTACCTTCTGGCATGTCTGTGGGTGAATGTGAGTACGCGTGCCTGTTGGATATATATACTTAGGGAAGGAACCGCTGATCGTGGGGTGTTTGTATATTTCACTTTGGTAGACGTGCCAGGCTGTGGTCGTGCGAATTTACATCCCACCAGTCGATGGATGTGCTCCAGCAGCCCCAGAAACCACAGGGTAGCGAGAGAAGCAAAGATTTTCGCAGCTGCTCCCAGAAAGGAAGTTGGGAGCAGGGAAGGAAATGGAATGGGTGTTTGAAGCCTGAGACTTGCACACAGTTACCCCGGGAAGGAGAGTCTGGGAGTCTTGAAGCCTGTTGCAATTATTTGCTCTGCCGTCTGCAGCGGGAACAGTATTTTCTGGGCTCTGGCCTGTAATGAGCGTAGGTGGCTGTTCAAGAACCGAGTATCCAGGGGAGGGGGTCCACCCACGGTCTCCGCCAATCCCCCATATTTAAATGTCAGTGTGGCTTAATTGGCTGCACAGCCCGCCTCTCTCCCCCTCTCCTGCAGTAGCCACAGCAAACGTACCCCCCAGGACAGCAACAACAGGGGACAGACTTGAGTCACCGTGGCTGCCTCCCACCAGCTTACGGGGCGACCTCGGACGGATGAATCAGACCCCCCTGGGCGTCAGCTACGCTGAGAATCTCACTAAGAAATGAGTCTTAGTGAAAGGTCACAGGTAGCGTTTTGGACGGGTATGTGGGTGGATGGGTAGATACGTGGCCAGGTAGACAGGTAGGAATACAATGGATGGACAAGCAGATGTCGTATGCGTATGAATATAGAGCACATATTTACACAAGTGTGCGTACACATTTGGCATTTTATTGATCACTTACTACCTCGCCTAACAGCCAGCGTTTCATGAGTAGGGTACTTACTGTGCACTGGGCATGGAGAGATGCCCACACCTTTACACACCTGATTTCATGGGGTTCTCCTAACCACCTCGTAAGGCCGGAACTATTGACTCCATTTTACAGATAGTGAAAGTGAGGCTCAGAGAGGTTAACTCACCTGCCCAGGGTCACACAGCTACTCAGTGATGCCACCAGCATTCTAACCCACAAATTCTCACCACGATGCTATACTTCCCACCAGGTGCCAGGCACGGCACTCAGTTCCTTCTCTCACTCAGTCCTCGTAGTGACGCTACAAGGTAGGTATCACTCATTCTCTTTGCTAGTTGAGGAATCCGAGGCCCAGAGGGGTTAAGTAACCCACCCAAAGACACACAGTAAGGAGCAGAGCCGGGATCTAGCTCCCACTGCACAATCTCAGCCAAGTGTAGCACATAACAAGGGCTCGAAAAATACTGAAGGAAGGGCTGAGAGTATTTTAGCAATGAAATCA
The DNA here is from genome assembly GCF_022079265.1 of Lynx rufus. Taxonomy (NCBI): domain Eukaryota; kingdom Metazoa; phylum Chordata; class Mammalia; order Carnivora; family Felidae; genus Lynx; species Lynx rufus. The sequence goes on along the minus strand of NW_025814839.1, from coordinate 8,793,664 downwards.
TAGATTAAAAGAAAAATGGAAGCCATCAGTTTTGACAGAAGATGGAACATGAACTTCCCTAATGCCATTCCTTCCTTTTCCAGCCGACACTTGCTCCTCTGAGCTAGATTTGGCGCTAGAGGCAGGGAATGCTGTGGTAAATAGACTTCATTTATTCATTCACTCATTCATTCTTTCCCTCATTCGGTGAGCACATATTGAGTGCCTGCTGTGTGTGTGCCGGGAACGGAGCTCACCATAGAAGGGATGGATGGATGAGCAAGCAGGCAACTCAATGAGAAGGTGTCACTGTCGCTGCATTAACGTCCTTTTCCATCTTGTCATTTATCTTAAACCACTGGTCCTCAAAATGAACTCAGTGAGTCTGAACATAGTTTAAAAAACCCTCTAGACGGGCGTCTGGTTTGGGGGACAGGGTATCCGTGTTTACACACAACCGTCTAAGGGCTTGAACGCATCGTTGGCTGATGGTCCTTGGTGGATATGAGCCACCATCTTGCTGGTGTTTCATCACTGCCCCCACCGCCCACCTCAGCAGCTTCTGGCGAGTGGGAGCAGCTGGGACAGGTGGCTGGCAGAGTGCTGTCTGAGTGGCGTCTCAGGACCCCAGAAGTTATTGGTTCATGCACAGCTTTCCTTCCGTGCATCCCTGGGACGGAGGGAACGTGGCAAGCCTGCCTCTGGACTGGGTTAGGTTCTGCGGGCGTCCTGAGATGCTGGCGGTGGGGGTGTCGGTGAAGACCCCGAAGAACCCCAAAGAACGTGCTCCCAGATCTGCATCCCAGAGCCAGACCTGAGGTCCATTCACAGGCTTGTTCTCCAACAGGCGTCCTAGTGGCACATCCACTATTATTTGTCACATCGGACAACTGCCGTGGGTCACTCTCATCTGAACAAGTGCCAATAATGTGTCCTCTCCTTTTGCTTTTCAGCCTGTGTAAGGGACGGACTCTCTACTCTGTGGTGAGGGACGCCAAAATCGTCTTGGATGTCAACAAAACGAGGCAGATTGCCCAAGAAATTGTGAAGGTACCACAGGGAGGGACTCCCTCCCGAGAGATGCAGGGTCAGGCTTCAGACCAGCAGTCTGGATTTAAAAAAAAAAAAAAATTAGACTTGCCCTGAAAAATACCACGCTGTATGTGAGTAAGAGTTTTGCCCAGATACCACCATTAGGGATGGTCTCCCGATGTCTGGCTTCTGTCTGGTGCCTCATCATCATGATAATTGGGCACGTAGGGTACCAGGAGAAGCTTGTGTTGTTAGAATCCCTTACCCCTCGGATGCTTGAATTCCCATGAGTGGAAGCCCTCTGTCTCTGTCTCTCTCTGTCTCTCTCTCTCTCTCTGCAGCTGCCGGGGAAACATCCAATTGTTGGGACTGTTGTTTGGGCTTAAAACAAACTGGAACATCCTGTGTTTTCTGGCAGGTGCCTCGTTAGTCAGTTGACTGGGACTTTCATTTCCCATTGGAAGTGTTAGGACTGAGCTGTTAGAAGAGATAAAATGTGACTGCTCATAAAGACAAAACAAAAAAAAAAAAACAACACACACACACACACACACACACACGAATCTCGACACTCACCCTTGAGCTAGCTTCTCCTCCGTGGTCTTGATCACTGGAGCATGATCTGTCCCTTGAGGAATGTGGTGCCTTCAGCGCTGATATGGGTTAAGTAGCTATAAAACAAATGTCCTGCCGAGGGGTTATTTTTTTCAAAGAGGAAGTGCGGGGAGGTGGTTGATGGCATCCCTCAGCTTACTCTGGGGACCACCTCTCTGGTTCGTCTTCAGTTTTTCTCCCGCTAGGGATGTCTTCCTCTGGGGCTTCTTCCGGAAGCTTCAGAGCCAGGTGGGAACAGTTTGGCCGTAGTCTGAGGGCAGTGGCAGAGGCGTGCCTTGAGGACCCTGCCCGGTCCCGCACAGCCCCACCTGCAAGCCTGTGCGTTTGGGCCCCAAGCAGTGCAGCTGTTCAGGGTGCTCTTGAACCCGAGCCAGGGTAGCGGCGAGCGCTCCGTGTTCCCTGACGACATCCCGTTTCCTGGCTCCTTCCAGGGCATGGGCTACCTGCACGCAAAGGGGATCCTTCACAAGGACCTCAAGTCAAAGAATGTCTTCTACGACAACGGGAAAGTGGTGATCACAGACTTCGGGCTCTTCAGCATTTCCGGGGTGCTGCAGGCCGGCAGGTGAGCGGCGGTGGAAGGGCACAGAGGGGTCCTTGACGGATGACAGTCGGGGAGTGAGAAGTCACCCGAATGGCTTCAGGGGACCTAGACCGGGTGTTGGGCCTGAGGTTGTTTGGCTGAGCGGCGAGGCTGTTGCTAATGCCAGGTCACATTGTGATTCCCTTGGGACCTGTCTTGCGAGCGGTGCCTTTAAGTGCACGTGGGTTACTGGGCACGGAGCACCCCCAAGCCCTGAAAGCCCTTGCCCTTGAGCTTAAAAGGGAGACTCCCCCTTTGCCTGGAAGACCCGCCTGGCAGGCGGCCTCACCCAAGAGCCCTTGCTGCACGTTTTCTTGGGCATTCCTACATGTTAGGACAACATGAGTGTCAGTTAAGGGATTTAGAGTGAGACCCACCTGTGGCCCCACTTGATCGTGACTTCGGTTCCCTGAACTTGAGTTTCCTTGTCTGCAAGAAAAATGATGGGTCTGATCATGCCTACCTCATAGGACTCTTGTGTGGATGAACTAACACAATCAAGCGTCCTGCACCGTGCGGGAGCACAGAAAACACTACCGAGTAGCGGCTGCTGAGCTGTTGTAATTACGATTAATTTGCATATACCTCCCCCCAGGGTCACCCAGGAGAATCATTAACCATCCTTAAGTAATTAACTCTCAGGAGCCACTCACCCGCCCGAGGGCAAGCTGCCTCCAGTTGACCGGGAGAAACAGCTTGATTCCAAATAAACAACCCATGATTCAGAAGGTCTGCCCTCTGTGACTTTTCATTTGGAGCTGAGCCACACGCTCGCAAACTTAAAAACCCTGCGGTTCTCTCTAATCACCCCTCTTCTATGCAGCTTCACTCACACTCTCCTTTTACTTCCGTTTCAGTGGCTTTGGAGAACCACTGATCTCTTTGAGGGTGACACCCCAGCCCCCCCCACGCCCAAAGTGAATTTCGTTCATGCTATATAATACCTATAATATCGAAGAGCATCCTCAAATCAGCAAAACTTGATCTGGCTGCTTCTGTGTGATCTAGAAACAGAGCGCAACAGAGGCCGAAGTTGCTCTTTAGATTTTACTCCGCCCAAAAAGATTCCGTGCAGTCTCCAGAACTATCTATAGCACCTGAGCTAAGAAAAGAAGTAGGTAAATGAGCAAATAGGTCAATGGGTAGATAAATGGAGAGTGTCCCTCAAGTTAGAACCCAAGAAGCCAGGAGGGCTGACTCGTGCAAATTCCTTCTTCCCTGTGTCTCCCCAGCAGCGCTCACTTGCGCATTTGCTGGTGGAGGGATTGCATGCACACACACACACACACACACACACATTCATCCATCACTCCAGGCTGAGGGGCTGAGGGGCTGAGAAAGCAATTGGTAACATCACTATGCACTCAGGTATTTGTGTCCAGACAAAAAGAGGCCCAGCAGATGTTTTCCTTATCCGACTTCAAGGCTCTTTAAAACCCAGTGCCTGGGGCACCTGGGTGGCTCAGTCAGTTAAGCATCCAACTTGGGCTCAGGTCATGATCTCGTGGTTTGTGAGTTCGAGCCCCACATCGGGCTCTGTGCTGACAGTGCAGTGCCCATTTCGGATCCTGTCTCTCTCCCTCTCCCTCCCTCTCCCTCTCTCTCTCTCTCTCTCTCTCTCTCTCTCTCTCTCTCTCTCTGTCTCTGCCCCTCCCTCCCCCTCCCTCCTGCTCTCAAAAATAAATTAACATTAAAACAAGAAAACAATTCCTCCCTCCTGGAGGCATGTCCACACTGTCTCTCTTTCTCCTTGCCTGTGGATTCTCTCACCGGTGGAGGAAAAGGGGACAGGGCCTCTGATTTTCTTCCTTTTGATTCTTGGTCTGCTAAAGCCCCAGGGTAACAAGGAAGAAAGGAAATGGAATGACGTGGGCCTCCTTTCCTTTCCCTCATCCTTAGAGGCCCCCTGTCAACCAGGAGGCAAGTTCAAGTCAAGGGCAAGGCGGCGGCTGGCCTGATTGTGTCAACACAAACCTGGGTAGTGTTGGGAGAGGCCAGGGGGCCCCCAGCGACCTCTCCCAGAGGAAATCCACATTTCGCAGCTGCCCACCTGTCACCACGGGGTTTCTCCTGTGCTTATCTCCCCGTTCCAGTTGTGTGCAAGGGCTTAGTTTAGTGCAGGGCTTCAGTTTGCTCCGTAAGGGTGCTATTTCTCCAGGAATTACTGTAAAATTGTGGTTGGGAGTCTCTGGAGTGACTGCGTCCACGGCTTTGGGCAGGTCACTGAAGTGCTTGGAAGCTCTGTGCTCTCATCCACAGAGCAGGGATTTTATTCATCCTGTCGTGGGTTTGCGGGGATTAAGTGGGATGGACAGCCTGGCACACAGTAGGCACTCAGCGGGGTTACTTGCTGTCCCGCCCTTCCCTCAGAGCTTGGGTCCATCACAAGGCTGGCTTCCCAGCAGGGGGAGATCTGCCGGGCCTGGGCAGGGGTGGGGGTCACCCAGGGAAGTGAGCATGTCCTGAACATCCAGCCAGACCCCAGGGCTTCCCCCAGACCCATCCCCAGCGTTGCTTGCTTACAGCTGTTCTGCCATCATTGAGAAAAGGTGTCATTTTCGGTGCCAGCCACGATCATGCCGGCCACGTGCAGACAATTATTAATCAGTAATAACCATCATGAAGATGATTTGAGTTTGCCACCCGGTGGGCCCATCCCCATGGGAACAGGACACCCTGGAGTGGCTGGGCCGGACCTGGGGTCCAGCCCCCTCCCAAGTGTGTGCCCACACCCACCCCAAGCTGAGGGTTAGGGAGTGGCCAGCACCCCTCCTCCTGACCCTGCCCGCAGTTCCAAACCTGCACTGAGCCAGCGAGTCTAGAATAGGCAGCAGGGACTGTTGGAAAGAGATCGGAACAGAGACGCTCTCCCTTCTGGAAGCAGCAGCCAACACCCCCCCCCCCCGCACCCCAGTGGCCTGGTCCTACCTGGAGAGTCTCTGCTGGCCCGGGCCACCGCCCTTCCTTCAAGGGTGATGTTCTTTGTGCTCTAGTCTCAACCCCATCTCTGAGTCCTCAAGATGGACAAGTTAATTACTTTGAAATGATGTGCCCATTGTGCAGATGGGAGAGCGGAGACTCAGGCCTGCTCAGGGTCACATGGCTAGTCAGCAGCAGGTAGGTCCTTCAGTTACTGCAGGCATCCCCATTTCTGGAAGCAAGAGCTAACTAGGACCTGCCAACTCGAGGGCTTGCCAGTGTGTTTCAGTCTTGCTTTCCAGCAGAGGATGTGTTCTAATAGGTCTGCTGTGCAGAGTAAGTCCTGTGTTACTGATGCCAAAGACTGGAATTTGGACCATCTCCTTATTTTATGTATAAATTAGAGCAGTGACTCTCAACCTGGGGCTCTCCCGCCCCCCTGGGATATTTGTGATGTCCGGAGACATTTTTAGTTATCACAACAGGGGAAGAGAGGTACTGGGGAGTGGCCAGGGATCCTACAGTGCACAGGACAGCCTCCACCACAAAGAATTATCCAGCCCCCAAACTCCTGGAGCCTTGCTTGTCAGGGGTCCTTGTGGCCCAGTGTGTGGTCTACAAGATAGCTTTAAGGAGGACGTGAATAAGCCTTTTTCATCTTAATTTTCATGCGTACTAAAAAAAGTGCCAGTCTCCATTTATGGTCATGTTAAGAAGTAAATGAAAACAAAAAAACCCATTTGTAGTAAATAATAGTCTAGAGCAGCACTGTCCAATAGCCCCCGGCCACGTAGAGCAATGGAATTTTAACTTTAATTAAAATTGAATAAAATTAAATGTTCAGTTATTTAGGGTCACTAGCTGGATTTCAAGTGACCAGTAGCCATGATGGCTAGTGGCTGCCATATTGGATAGCACAGACAGAGAACATTTCCATCATCATGGAAAGCTCTATTGGGTATGGCTGCTGTAGAAGGTGTTCAGGTAGGGCAAGAATCATGATCATGGGATATGAATGAGTGCAGTCCAGGGAAGTACATCACATCTGACATAGCTCAGAAGCCACCCAGCCGGCCCCAGCTCCCCACACTTGGAGGCTCTGGACCGTCACAACCTCACTCTTGATTGTTGGAGACATCCATGCGCCTCTCCCTTCGCTGCCCACTGGCCCTTCCCTGGGAGTCTTGAATCAGTGGAAATCTTGTAGGAGGTTTGTTCAGATTTCAGTCCCAAATGGAAAGGTCTGTACCTACTTACAATGTGAAGAAGGCAACCAGCGTATTTCCTCCTCCAGGAATTTATCTTAAGGAATAATCATAGATCTGAGTGGGAATACATTCACAGTACCTACCTAAAGAGGTTCCTCACAGCGTTGCTCATAATGATGGAAGGGGCAGGAGCTACCTAAGGCCCATCAACCAGGGGTTGGCTGTATACATTTTAAGAAACACATAGGGGGTGCCTGGGTGGCGCAGTCGGTTAAGCGTCCGACTTCAGCCAGGTCACGATCTCGCGGTCCGTGAGTTCGAGCCCCGCGTCAGGCTCTGGGCTGATGGCTCGGAGCCTGGAGCCTGTTTCCGATTCTGTGTCTCCCTCTCTCTCTGCCCCTCCCCCGTTCATGCTCTGTCTCTGTCCCAAAAATAAATAAAAAACGTTGAAAAAAAATTAAAAAAAAAAAAGAAACACATAGGATAGCATGATAACGTGCCAGTTACACACACCTTCTTTAAGTTTCTAGAACACCCCAAACAGGGCTTGCCTTACACCTTTGTCCTAACTACCCCTTCTGCCTAGAATATTCTTCTCCTTATTCATATGGCTGGATCCTTTATGTCCTATCTTAGCTCACATTTTACCTAAAGTAAGTTCCCTCTTATCTTTAACACATTCCCCTGTTTAATTTTTTTTTTTTTTGCATAATGCTTATCACTATCTGTGTTTTTTCCTATTTATTTAATTCATCTGCCATCACCTTCTCCTACCAAAGCGGAGGCTCCAGGAGGGCAGGGACCTTGCTGGACTCCCTCACCGCTATGCTCCCGGTGCCACAAACACAGAGTTTAGGCATAGTGGGTTCTCCATAAATACAGTCGATCCTCCTCATTTGTGGATTCCAGATTTGCGAATCTGCCTACTCACATCTGTTTGCACCCCAAAAATCAATCCGCACATTTGCAATCATTCATGGGCATGCACAGGGTGGTGAAAATTTGAGTCACCTGATGCATGTGTTCCCAGCTGAGGTCAAACAAGGGGACACTCTGCGATCTCGCCTCAGCTCCCGTACAGAGATGACCAGGGGACAGAGATGGGAGGGGGCTGTGCAGCGCAGGGCAGGAAGCCCCGCCCCCCCGGGCCAGTTGGACAGAGCTTTGCAACTCTGGCATCTCCCTGTGGGGCAGCCTCAGACACATCACTCAGCGCTTCTGAGCCTTGTTTTCCTCTCCTGTAAGATAATGAAAATCGAACGTACTAGGATGAGTTGCTTTTAGGATTAAAGATTACAATCTGTGTGAGCTGTGCCTGTGAAGACGTATTTCCTCTAGGAGCAATGATTCCATATTTGCTAACTCACTATTTGCAGAGACTTTATAAAACATAACTGCCATGGATAACAAGACTCAGCTGTCGTTGTTGAATGAATATGTAGAAGGGGGTGCCTGAGAAGTAGAGGGACCCGATGATGGTTTGGGTGTTGGGTGGCTCTCTCCAGACCAGTCTTCCCCGCCCCTTCCACTGGGTCTCAGCCTCAAGTACAAGGTCGGACAGTGCCCAGCAGTGTGTGGCGGGGGTGGGGGCCAGGACAGAGATGGTCCAGAGACCCAGGGTCAGTGCTGGGGGGCTGGTCCTCCCTGGGCTGTGAAACGGGGCTGACTCTGTGTTTTGCTTCTCCAGGCGAGAGGATAAACTCCGCATCCAGAATGGCTGGCTGTGCCACCTGGCACCAGAGATCATCCGCCAGCTGTCCCCCGACACAGAGGAGGACAAGCTCCCCTTCTCCAAGCACTCAGATGTCTTTGCACTCGGGTAGGTGGCCCACAGGCAAAGGGACATTTCCCAAGCCTTTCTTCCATGGCTCTTGGAAGAGACGGGGTACTTCTCTTCTGGGGCCGAGGTGGTTAGGTTTCTGGGTGAGTTTGGGGGTATCCAAGTGGGGTGTGGCAGAGGGATGACCCTAGCAAACCTTCATGCCTGGTTTCTAACCATGTGACCATGGCAAGTTGCTTGACCCATTCATTCATTCACTGAAGCAATAACCACAGAATATCTATGGAATGCCTACTGTTAACAATTATTCAAAACTTAGGGAATTAAAGAAGCATTTATCATCTCAAGTTTCTGGGGTCAGGAATTTGAGGGTGACTTAGTTGAGTGGTTCTGAGCTGGTTCAGAATTTCTCATAAGGTTGTGGTCTAGATGTTGGCTAGAGCTGTGGTCTCATCTGAAGGCTCAATGGGCTGATGATCCACTTCCAAGGTGGCCCACCCACATGGCTGATGGCAGGAGGCCTCAGTTCCTTGCCCTGTGGGCATTTCTTTAGGCTGCTTGAGTGACCTCACAAGCTGTATTGCCTTTACGAGCTGGTCTCAGAAATTACATATCGTTGTTTCTGCCACATTCTGTGTGTTAGAAACAAGCCTCTAAATCACAAGGAGGTGAGTGAAGCTCTACTTTTTTAGAAAGGGATGTCTAAGAATTTGTAGACAGTTTTAGACCACCAAAGACGACTCCTCTGTCTTATCTAGTAGAAGACTGACAAGGAGGTCGTCAATTTTAGCAGAGTATGATAAATGCTATGCTGAGGATAAACACAGCAGTCCCACAGGACTGTGGGAGTAAAAGAGGAACTAAATTCAGCCTGGGAGATCAGAGAGGGCTTCCCAGAGGAGGTGACTCCTGAGCCTGAGTGAGAGGTTGAATATAAGTAGGCCAGATGAGGGTAGGGCAAGGTGTCTAGATAGAAGGAACATGTGAACAGGCCCAGAGTAACAGAAAACAAATTGTCCACAATGGAGGAACATGTGGGGAGTGAGAGGGGAGGGAACTGAGAGATAGAGAATCAGGAAAAAAAAATGAGCTGGGGGTGGTGACACGAGAGACTAGAGAGGGAATCGGGGTCGATCCTGCAGCGACTGAGAGGCTGGGCTGAGGAGTTTTCATCTTCATAGCACTGGGGAGCCATTGATGGTTATTAAGCAGGGGGAGTGACGCAATCATACTTTGAGTTTTGGAACAATCACTCTGCTGTGCAGAGAATGGAGAGGAGAAGGACAAGACTGAGGGGCTGGGAGACCAATCCAGGGGGGATGCTGGCAATCTCTACCAAATCACTTCCAGTGGGTTTGGATGCTGGAAATGGACATAAGAAGCAATGGGGGGGCGGGTGGATGGGATAGGGTTTGATGATGGGTAGAATGTGGGTGGTGCCCAGATCCCTACCTTAGGCAGCTGGGTGGAGACTAATGTCTTTCACCAAGAGAGAGACCCTGGAGGGGAGGCCTGGCCTATGCTGGGACGGGAAAGAATGCAGATTTGGACACAGTGAGCCTGGGCTACCTTTGAAATGGCCAGTAGAACCAACTAGAAGGCATCTGTATCTACACATGTAGAATTTGGGAAAGAGGGGTGTAGGGCGTCTGAGCAAGGAGAGAGAAACCACACCCATGAAAGAGAATGGGATGTCTTTGGAAGCGCAGAGAAGGATAGAAGGTGCAGGACAGATGCACCCTGAGAAGGTGCATCCAGGAAGGCTTCCAGGCTCCCCTCCCTCCAACGGCCATGCTAGTCCTCGCCTTACCTTGTCCACCAAGGTGGTTGCAAAGATTGCTGGTTACAAGCAGAGACGGCACTGGGGAAGCTGTTTGGGAAAGTTGCAGCCCTGCAGATGTGTGCAATTAGACTTAGCAACACCACGAGCTGTCAGACCGTCTTCTGCGGAAAAGCACCCCTACTCTGTCCTCTCTGTACATCTCGGTGGTGGGGGATGGGGGAGGCATTTGCTGGCCCATCAGGATTCTCGACATCTATCACTTGGACCCCTTTAGACGTTGTCATTTGCCCTGATGAGTTTATGCCCAAATCTTTACCTCGTTAGAGACTGTAATCTGAAACCAAACTGCAATAATTAAGTTGGTATATTTTAGTATAAATTTAGCGAAAGGAAAAAGAATGTAATTAACAAAATGTACCAAAGTGGGTAATTGGTTTTCCACTGGAGTTTTAATCTTTAGCAGTTTATTTTTTTCTTCGTGTGAGTTTCTCTTGAAAGTTGGGTTTGAAAGGAAGTTTTAATGAGGCTTTTATTCCTGACACTGCTGAATTCTAAGGGACCTGGTGCTCTTGGTTTCCTGCCAATTAGGTGCTTCTTGTTGCTTGGGAACATCATGCTCAGGCAGGACTTAGAACAAAACTGGACTTTTAAAAGCATATTGAGCATCCCGCTAAGGTTCTTGTGGGTGCTGTCTCATGGAATCTTCACAAGCATCCCTTGTGGCAGGGACCATTGCTGTTCCCAAATGACCGGCGAGGAAACAGGCTCCAGGTGGCTCAGTGACTTGCCATGTGGTCAGGGGTGGATCCGGAGTCCAACGTGGGACATCCCAACTTCAGAGTTGGAGCTTTTAGCCACGGGGATTTCAGAGTCATTTTACCACGGAAAGCCCTATTTCCCTTAACTGTGAATCAAAGAGAATAAAACCGGGGAAGCTTTCCGAGGATTGAGCGAGAAAACACCTGTAAGGCATGCAGCACGGGGTCAAGCTCCTAATAGGCTCCCTTCCCCCTTTCACATGAGCCCTTGCCTGCAATCTGCCTGTGCTCCTTCCCCAGACCCCGACCATCAGCGGGAGGATTGCCCCCCGCCGACCCTGAATCCTTCACTGCCCCAATTAGGAAAGACTCTGGAACAGGATGGAGGGCAGGTTTCTCATAGCATAATGGCCAATGGTGCAATTCTACAGTCAGATCGACTAGATTCAGCTTCTGGCTTGCACCTCTTATTTGCTGTGTGACCCTGAGTAAGATATATAACCTTCCTGAGTCTCTGTCTCCTCTTCTGTGAAATGGGGATAATGATAGCGCTTCCTGTTTGAACACATAGGTCTTTTTTTTGTTCAGGTGTGTTGATGGCAATAGATGGGGGAAACAACTGTCATTGAAGAGATGGCTTGTTATTCATGGTTTCCAAAGGAGGGGGCACATCATATCAAGCAGGGCCACACAGGGAAGCACCAGGGTCAGTGAGGAGGAAGATGTGGGCAAGAGCCTTTATTATGATTTACTTGGGGAGGAGCTGGTGAGGCAGGGTAAGCAGGCTAGAATTGGCTAGTGTGACTAATTTAGCGGGCCCTGGAGTGCAAGATTATCCCAGTAGGGCAGGGGAATATTGGCCCTGAGTGGAAGCCTGATGGAGGTGGGGGGGGCGGGGGGCTTTGGATTGGCTAGTTTGCATATGAAAGGCATACTCACGGGAGAGTCCCTTACCATCTTTAGGAATAAGCTTGCCCTTCCGAGAGCGGCAGTCCCTGCAGGGTCAGGGAAGCCCCCAGATGTCACATCAGCAAAAGGAAAAGGGATGCTTCCTATACGTCCCCCATAATCATTACAAATGCAGAGGGCTTCGCATAGTGTCTAACACAGAGTCAAAACTCAGTCAGTGTTATTGATTATTACGACTACAACAGTAATCATCTAGCACCTTAATGTGGCAACTTCCTGACCATCTAACGCAACACCCCAACACCCGGACATCACCGCTCCTTGCCCCGGAGGGATGAGGCTGGCAGGGGGAGAATATGCTGAGAAGTAGGACCCTAGAAATAGCTGGTTTGACACAGTCCTCTGATCAGTAAAGAGGATAGCAGAGTGCTTCGTGTTCTTTAAAGCAAATTTGCATAAATTATCTTAGATTAGAGGAAAGATCATTTCCTAGGATTGTTTCAGATATTTCCTGAGTTGGGAATTTTGTTCCCAGTGAGCTGAGACCTATTCCTATGATACAACTCAGCAATTCCCCAGCACCCAGTGAGTACCCCATGGCATCCGCCAATGTCCTCACTGCCACCCACACCCCCCCAGCAATTTTTCCCCACTATTCCATGAGCTAGTTTATATTTAAATAGAAAACAAAACTATAAAAAAAATCCTATCCTATCACCCAGGGTTAGCCATTGTTAACATTTTACTATTTCTTTTTTTCCTGTCTATACATATATAATTTTTTAAAAGAGTAGGTACTACCTTATATACAGTCTTGTGTCCTGCTTTTTTTACTTAGAATTATATATTAAGCATTTTTTTTCACGTGAGCAAAATTTCTTTGAAATGTTTTAATAATATCATATTCCATGTTGTTTTATGGAGTTACCATAATACATGCAACCTATTCCTTTTGTTGAATGGTTGTGTCGTTTCTCCTTGATTTGATATTATATATGATGCTATAGAGAATATCTTTGTAAAGGGATTTTTGTATACCTAAGTATTTCCTTACAGTGGTTTCCTGGAAGTGTAAGTCTAGGGTCAGAAATCCTAGCCATGTTCCATTAAACTTCAAGGTGCTAGGTTTTAACTCGTTTTAATTCAGGCACCAGGGAAGGTATCCTGGGATAAGCATGACTTCTGAGACATCAAGAAAGCTTTAGGTGTATCTCTGCTACCAAAACACAAGCCCTGTGAGGAAGAAACTAGGAAATAGAGGGCTGGGTGTGTGTGTGTGTGTGTGTGTGTGTGTGTGTGTGTGTGTGTGTGTGTGTTGATACAGGGTGAAGAGCGACATAGCATATCAACACCCCTTAACAACATCTGCCAACAGCACAATTTGGTATGAACTCCACGCCAGGGAGTGGCCTTTCAAGACCCAACCAGCAGAGGCAATCATCTGGCAAATGGGCACCGGCATGAAACCCAACCTCAGCCAGATCGGCATGGGAAAAGAAATCTCGGTAAGTCCTGGGTCAGTGCCAGCTCTTGGGAACAAAGAGAAAGGTAGATACGGTTCTGGACCTTCTTTTTCCTGTGTGTTAAGGTTATGAATGCTTCCCCAGAGGGTGATGCAATAGCATGCCCACAGCCTTGTCAGATAGTGATTTGGAGCTTTGGAAGTGTAGTTTCTGAACTATGCCTGCAATTCAGGTTCCTGCCTCAAGGGTGCAGTAGCACTTGGCCAGATTTTTCCTAGCAATGAATTGCTGAATCAAGTAGAACCAGTGAATTCCTCTTTTACTGTTACTTTTAAAAGATATCTATTAAAATGCTACCCATATTAATGATTCTAATTTATTTGTACCTACATAAAAATTTTTAAGGCATTATCCGACTCAGAACACTATACACAGAATCAGAGAAGCCTGAGTATAAATTCATAATCACCCTCTAAAACACAGCAGGAAGAGTCCTGTCTTTTGATCAGAAGGCAGATAAGTCAGGGGAGGAATAATAATCTGGTATGTTTCTAAGGATTACCTGTATCTAGGTTTCTTTTCTGAGGTGAGGTGATTATTAAAAGTAACTTTCTACTCTTTGACTTTGAAGAGCACTTTTGGTATGGGGATGTGGATAGAGACCTCAGGATTCACTTTTCTCCCTTCCTTTGAGGAAATAAAAATGCCCAAGAAACTCCTCAGGGAGCATTATTGATCTTAGCATATTCTAGACCTTCTAGAATAGAAAGGACCTGCCTAGTTTGCTATATGGGCTCATGAGTTGGATGAGTGGAAGAATGGATGGATAAAGAGTTGGATGGATGGAAAGATGATAGATAGAAATGCATGAATTGGGATGAGTGGTCGGATGGATAGATGAGTAGGTGAATGGATGGGTGGATGGTGATGGACGAATATGCAAGTGGGGCAAATGGGTAAACAAATGGACAGACCCAATGAGATGCCAAAGACATCATCGTTTATGTTAAATCACCACATGTTGGTTTCTTTTAGGACATTCTTCTCTTTTGCTGGGCCTTTGAACAAGAAGAAAGACCTACCTTCACTAAGCTCATGGACATGCTGGAGAAACTGCCAAAGCGAAACCGCCGCCTGTCTCACCCCGGACATTTCTGGAAGTCTGCAGAGTAAGTGTTCTCGCTTAGCATCTCTCCCCACTGCCTTTGTCCTCTGGCTTTTGCCACCTTTTTGCTTCTGCCTGCATCTCCTTTCCATATACCCACCTCCCTCCCCCAGCCACCACCCTTCCCTACCAGGTTTCCATTCAGGGGAGTCTGCTCTGGGATTCGGGTCCTGGAGGCTGCCCTCCAGGGTCTTGGTCTTTGTGGCTACGTGGCTGCCTCGTTGTCTATGTCCTCCTGATGAAGGTTGATGCCCCAGTGAGTCTGAACATCATGTACAAGGCAATACCCTGAACCCACCCAGCCCCCTGTGTCAGCTACTCAAGCATGCTCCTCCGGGGGGCCTGGCTTTCAGGAAATCTCCCCCCTGGCCCAGCAGCCGCTCCCCATCACGGCATCTCTCAGCTTCCAGAACTTTCTGTTGCATGAAGACAAGGGTTCTCAGCTTCTCCTTGCTGCAAGTAAGTGTCTCTCCGGCTTCCTCATTAGAGGCTCTGTGCCCCTCCCCCTACTTGTTCTTGGATGGAGATCAGTGGTTCTGAATGAGGCATCTCTCTGGGGGCCTCCTTCCCAGGCCCCAGCCTCAGCGATTTCTCCAGAAGGTGAGGGTGAGGCTGGCCCAGATGAGGCTGCCGAGGGGTCCCTGCTCCCCACTGCCCTGCCGTTCCAGGCACACGTGGTTGCACACACACATACATAGAAACTGAACCTGGAAACACGCCTCCGCACGTGTGCATGCGCACGGGAGCACTCAGGTACACACACACGCCCGACACAGAAACATTGCGTGAAAACACACCCAAACACACCCGGTACGCAAGCCCACACGTGTGGGCGGACGCAGGCATACACACATACACGGTTACGTTACGTGACACACGCATGCACACAGCGGCACTTCACCACCACACGCCTCCGCACCGACGCGCAAATGGAGGTACACGCGTCTCCAAACCCCCAGCTGCGGGCACAGGCACACCAGAGCGCTTGTCAGCATCTCAGCACGGGACCCCGCGAGGATCCCCAAGGCAGCATCCTGTGGAACAGAGGCCCCGGAGGGGGGGGGGCCTCGGCTACCCCTCCCCCCACCATTTGAGCCTGCTGTACCTGGAGGACAGGATCTCTTCTTCCCCCAGGGGCTCAGCCTTTTCCCAGACAGTGAAGGCAGCACAGACTTCCCATGTCGGACAGACATGGATTGGAACCCCCGCTCGCCTCATCGCTGTGTGGCCTTGGCCATGTTCCTTGGCCTCTCTGAGCTGCAGCGTCAGCCTCCAAAGAAGGAGGGCGGTAAACGGCTTTAGCGGGGGCGCCGTGGCGATGCCGTCAGGTCGTGCGCTGGGGCGTTTGGTGCGGTGCCGCCCACGTTAGCAGGTGTTCTGTATACTTGAGCCGCCGTTGTCTGCCAGGAGCGAGAACAAGCGGTATTCTGCTGGCCTTCCAGGATTGAGTACAGGTTGAACATGAAAACGGAGGGAGGGAGGCTCTAACAAGTGAGGACTCTCTCCAGCTAACGGAGCTCAGGCAAGTCGGAGAACGAATCGCAGAGCTCTGGGTGGGTCCCAGGAGTGACCGGGTGTTACAGAACCCGAGTGTCGTTTGGGCCATCACCAGTGGCCTCTGCTTTCCGGGGGTCAAGGAGGAGAGGGCAGGAGTTAGCTGAACAGAGGGGCTTAAAGCTCCCTGGTTGGAGGGAGAGCAGAGGGCCTTCTTTTCTGTATTTTTCCATGCCGTTGGGCTGAGAAAACAGAGACCCTAGAGACCGTGTGGTCTGGCAGGATGGGATTTTAGGATCAGTGAAATTTTCTCTTCACTCGCTTTTTTACTCCGTCTGGGTGTATTGAATACCTACTACGTGCTAGGCTCTATCGTAGAACGCAAATACAGTGGTGAACAAAACTAATAAGCCCCTGGCCTCATAGGGTTTACATTCTAGAGCAGGCACAAGAAGCAGGTAAACATGTTTTAAAAAGGGTCATCATTTCAGATGGAGTTGTGTTGAAGGGTGGAAGGGAAGGGTCAAGGAATGCCCCTCAGAGGAGGTCCTGTTAAAACAAAGCCCTTGGGGCGCCTGGGTGGCTCAGTCAGTTGAGGGTCCGACTTCAGCTCAGGTCATGATCTCATGGTTTGTGAGTTCGAGCCCCGCGTCAGGCTGTCTGTGCTGACAGCTCGGAGCCTGGAGCCTGCTTCGGATTCTGTGTCTAGTCTCTCTCTCTCTGCCCCTCCTCCGCTCATGCGCGCTCTCTCTCTCTCTCTCTCTCTCTCTCTCTCTCTCTGTCTCTCTGTCAAAAATAAACATTAAAAAAAATTTAAAAAAAAACAAAGCCCTTGAGGAGAAGCCAGGCCTCCACGTGGAAAATCTGAGCCCTCCAGGCGGGAGTGAGCGTGCAGTGCTGGTAGAACAGAGAGGAAGTGGGTACGACCAGGCCGTGGTGAGTCGGAGGGAGAGAAATAGGAGGTGAGGTCCCAGGAGTGGTCAGAGGCCAGATCGGCATGGTAGGAGCTGGGTTTTTTTTCAGAGGATGACAGAGCATTCTAGAAACTTCCTCAGAACCAGAAGACCCCCTCCCCCAAGAGGCCATGTGGTCCCACACCTGCTCCCCCTAGGGTCATCCGCTGAGTGAAGGTTGTCGGGGCGGGGGGAGGGGGGATGTGACGGGCTTTTCCTTTGTGGAATAGCTGGCATGGGGTTTGGGGGTCCAGAGATCGGAGGGCAATTCCCACCTCTGTCCCTACTGACTTTGCTACTCTGTTTATTGCCGAGCGTGGCCATTTTCTTGGCCACATCACAACCCCTCAGGGAGAGGGAATATAAAAAGACACTATGAATCGAGACCTGAAAGGAACAGAAGTCCTCTCTGCTTCCCACTGTCAAAGTAGAAAAGTCCTGGGGATTACCTCCCCAGTGGATGCAAATGTGTGTGGTGACTGTGCCCCATTCCTGCACCCGTGGCAGACATGGCTAAT
The DNA here is from genome assembly GCF_022079265.1 of Lynx rufus. NCBI lineage: Eukaryota > Metazoa > Chordata > Mammalia > Carnivora > Felidae > Lynx > Lynx rufus. The sequence continues at coordinate 8,776,505 of NW_025814839.1, read as the reverse complement.
CTATCACAGCACAACCACCATCACTCAGCCCTTCTGCTAGCCACTTACTGAGCCAGTTACTCAGAATCAATGCACGGGATGCTTTCCTTGGCCGTTCCAGATTGATCCAACCTTCTTTTACGTATGGAGGAACTATGAATCATGAAACTCAACCACATCCGCAGGGGGTGTTGTTAACGAAGTTGGGAACACAAGTCAGGCTCCAGCTCCCTAATCCGGAATTTTCTCTCCCCACAACATCAGCCCTTATGGTTCCCTTGGTCACCCTCATCTGGCTTTGAGATGGTCACCCAATGCTGGAGTCCTTCTAGAAGCCTCCTGAGTCAGCGTCAGATCGGCAGAGGGTTTGGCCACAGGAGACTCAGGATCTGGGTCCTTTCCAGGCCTTTGTAATCCGTGGAGGGTACCAACCAGGAGGTCCCAGCTGCAGCCAGCATGTTGCAAGGATGCGAGCGGCTAACTCCAGACTTACCTCTGGGGTCTTGGGTTTGCCCCTCCAGTGGGTCACGCTTGAGGAGCGGGGGCTTCCCGAATCCCAGTGTGCGTTAGCACACGGGGAACTAGAGGAAAGGCTGGGGACAAGCCTGCATTCCAGAGCGGTGCATCTCGAAATTTAATATGCGTCCACAGCATTCAGGGAATTTCTTAAAATGCAGATTCCCATTCTGTATGTCCACAGTGAGGCCCAAGATCTTGTATTTGCAGCAAGCCCCAAGGTGATGCTGGTGTGGCTGGTCTGCGGACCACCCTTTGAGTAGCGAGGGTCCAGACCTTTGCTGCGCCGTAGTGGCCACTCCCCTCATGTGGCCCTTGAACATTCATAATGTGGCAAGACGGGATGTCCTGTGAGTGTGTAAAATCCACACGAAATCTTGAAGACTCGGGATTAAAAAAAAAAAAAGTGTAATCTGTCCCATTACACATACAGGACTGGTGATAACGTTGAAATTACAGTGTTTGGGGTATAGTGGGTTCAATAAAATACACTAGTAAGTTCACCTTTTTTTTTTTACCTTTTAAAATATGACTAGAAAATTTACAACGACTTGGATGGTATTTCTTTTTTTAAAAAACAGCTTTGTCGAGCCAGAGTCCACACATCGTATAATCCTCTCCCCTTAAAATATACAACTCAGTTACATTACTCATTTTTAAAATTGTGGTAGGGTATATATCACATGGATTTGCCATTTTAGCCACTTTTAAGTGTACGATTCAGTGACATTGATTACATCCACAGCGTTGGGTAGCCGCCGCCACCATCCCCAAAACCTTTTGTCCCCCTCCGAGCAGAAACTGTACCCCGTAAACAGTAACCCCCGATCCCTCTTCCTCCCGGCCCCCAGTAACCTCTCCCCTGCACCCTGTGCCTATGAACTCGCCTGCCCTAGGTAGTTCAGACAGGTGGAATCATACAGTATTTGTCCTTTTGTGTCTGGGGTCTTCCCTTAGCATGTCTCCAAGGTTCGTCCACAGTGTGGCATGCATTAGAACGTCACTCCTTGTTACGGCTCAGCACCGTTCTGTTGGATGCACGGCCCGCGTGTCGTTTCTCTGATCATCTGTTGGCGGGGACTCGTTTGTTTGCACCCTGGCTACTGTGAATAATGTTGCGGTAACAGTGGCGTGCATGTATCTGTTGGAGTCCCTGCTTCCGATTCTTTTCAGTAATGTTGTAGGTCCATCGCACATCATTGGTCTGGGTCATCACCTTGACCGCCAGCGTGATCTCCATCACCCGGGTACCGCTTATAAAACATTAGTAGCAGGTGCTGTGTTAGGCATTGTGTCCGCCTTATCTTGCTGACTCCTCAGAGCCCCCACCTAGGAGGCAAGCACTGTTACTGTTTTACTCGCAAGACAACCGAAGCACAGAGAGGCCGAGTGCCTTCCCAGTGGTCACACAGCTAGTAAGGAGGAAAGCAGGCCTTGGAACCCAAGTTGGTCTGAACCCTGAGTACCTTCAGGGTCCCTTTCCAGAATCGTGCTGGGAGAACGTGCCTGCCCAGATCCTGGCTCGGCAGTGGTCAGCAAAGCCTCTGCCCGTAGCAGGAGTCTGTGCTGTGGATCCCGGTTTCCCCTCCGCTTCCTGGATTTCCAGTCCTTCCCGAGCATGCTACACGTGCCACGAATGCAGCTGTTCCAGCACCACATGCCCTCAGCCCAGCCCCCACGCTGGTGACCCTCCCTAGTCCAGAGGCTACCTGATCAAGCGGGAGGAGTTCTAGGTTCAAATCCTGGCCCTGCGGCTTCCTGGCTGTGCACCCCTGGGCAAAACACTTAGCCTCTCTGGGCCTCCATTGTCTCATCTGTAAGAAGGGTACAAGGCGTGTATCTTGCAGGCTGTTCTCGGGTTTAAATGAGATCAGGTATTTGTGGCGCTTGGCACGGAACCCAGTACATAGTAGGACCTCGGTACAAATGGGTGTCCCTTCCAGCTCTTTTTGCAGGGGACAGGAACAGCTCGTCTCAGACCCCCTAGCCCGCCGAGAGGGTTCTCATCTACCAAAGATGACACTACTGTGTCCATGTGACCTCTTGCCTCTCTCTCTTCTTCTCTCCCCACTCCAGGCTGTGACCGTTGGACAAAGGGACAGCACTCAGCTGCCTCAGCCCCCGAGCCACCTCTCCTTCCCCGCTCTGCCCTCTGCCAGCTCAGGAGGCCAGAGGCTCACCATCAGAGGGTACCGACCCCGGCCGGCCTGGGAGCACTGCACGACCGAGGTCGGCAGCTTCCCCACTCCCCAGACCCGTGCCCTTTTGCCCGGGCAGGGTTGGGGACCCCTGAGCTAGGACTTACCAGGACCAGCCAGGGAGACGTGGAATTGATCCGTGAGGCCCCGGGGGCCACGTGGAGAAGAGAACTGGAGGCTGAATGCAGAGCGCCCCTGGGCCACGGAGACGAGGGCACGAGGCCTACGCGGGCAGGCTCGCAGGACCGGTCTGTGTGTACATGTGCGTCCCCGTGCACGATGCCGTTCGCTCTAGATCCCCTGTGACAAGCGAGAGCCAGGCCGCCCCGGCTCTGGAGCGCCCCTCTGCTGACTTGGTCCCTGGGTGGTGGGTTCCAGCTGTGCTGTCTGGAAAGATGGGGTGGGGTGGGGAGCTAAGCACCAGCTTCGTGGAGGCCTTGGGGCCCAGACGTGGGCAGGGGGGCTAAACTGCTCCTGTGTAAACATCTGTTCCCCCAGGCCTGTCATGGGTTTCGGCCTCTTTGCATATGGCTCCGAAGTACACAGAACAGTCTTGTATGTCTTTTGAGCTCTGGGTCTCTCTGGGGTGTGGTTCCCATTTCTGCCGCCTTCGCCTGTTCTGGGAGAGCACCGTCCCTTTTGGCCTCCTTGCCCCCATGCTTCCCCCTGCCATTTGAAAAGCACAGTGGCTTCCTGGCCGAGATGACTTCTGGGGACTCCTTGCAGCTTGCCTTCGCCCACGACACCCCCCTGAAGCCTGGGCCCTGAGAACTGGGGGTCTGGGGAGGAAGTTCTAGGACATTCCTTCTCCCTCCTCCTGTTCTGGCATCTACACCAGCTAAGTTTGTCCACCACGGCGATGGACGTGGGTCCCTAATGTATGTATGTTGGATTTCATGGCATATGCATGGCATCCTGTTTGCAAAGGATCCCCCCTTTTCACCCTTAATAAGTCCTGTTGGGGAGGCGGGGAAGGAGGCGTAGACGTTCATTCTCAGCTCCAGCCTGGTGTGGAGCCCTGAGTGGTTTCCCCGTGAGAGGTCTGCCTGCGCTCTCTCAGGGCCCATGCCTTCTATCCCTCCCTCTTGCTCCCTCCTGGGCTGGTGGCTTTTCCCAGCCACTCGGGACCACGTGTTCTATAGGAAGGATCCAGGAAGCAGGTCGGGCGTGCAGAGTCCTGCGGGGGGCCTCGGTCCTATGTTCTTATGTTCCATCCCTCACGAGGGTATGTCTCCTGTTCCCAAAGCCCCTCTGACCTGGCACCAAAAGGACATCTGTCCCCCAGCAGGGCAGTGGCAGGGCAGCTGGCCAGCAGGCAGGATACTCAGGGTCAGCCCATAGCCTCTCCACACTCCCCGGGCACTTCCCAGGCTTGGTTTTCTTCTGGTCACTACCTTATCCCGATGGCCCCCTCTCAGAGAGGGGACCAAAGACTTCAAAAACCTTGCCTGAGTATAGATTCAACATCCCACCTGATGTAAGGGGTATGTGCGGGTCTTCCCCACCTTGGGTGATTTCCAGACTGGTTCATGCTTGAGGGGCCAAGCCTGCTTCCAAACTGGGAAAAATGATGAGCTAGCCATGCTTCCCGAGACCCTGGCCAAGGGGAAAACCCTGAGCCTCCCAGGGGGCCTTCCTGAATGGACTCCCACCTGCAAAAGACCGGAGACTAAAGGCCCCCGTGTGGGCTGTTCCTAAGTGGATGGTCCTCTTCTTGGGGCTTCTGTAACTCTGTGGCTCTTGGCTCAACATTTGTGTATCTTAGGGTCGTTTTATACACACTGGCACAAATCCCAGCAAGCCACTCGGCAGACCAACCCCAGACATGGGTGTGAACCTGCCTGGGCTCTGCCCAGCGGCCCCTCCAAGGCCTGAAGCCCAACCCTGGCTTCTGTTTAATCCAACCAGGACTCTGGGGTCTGTGCGCCCCAGTCTTTGTCGTGGACCTGAGCGCAGGAAAGGAAATGAGGAAGGGAGGAAGTGGGCAGGACGCATCTACCCCGAAGCCAAAATGCTCACCAGGACAGCAACTGGCTCCTTCTTTCTGCTCTCATTTCCAGAATTCACTAACATGGTCACCCAGAGCCTTTGGCAAAACCCTGCAGGGTCTCCAAAGACTGCTCTTTCCATCTGTTCATGACCACCAGCTTAAGATTGAGGACAAGGTGTGAGGAATCCAGGCAGAGACCCCAGCCTTCCTGGTTCCCTAGGACCTTCTCTGCTTAGCAAAACAGGGTTCCCTGGGCCTGTCCTGGGCCCCAAGTCACCTGATCTTGATTTCTCCCTCTTCTCCCACAGTCTTACCTTGCCCCCACCTTCCTCAGTCTCCACAGCAGCCAGGCTGCCCCAGGTTTCCAGCCCCTCCCTGCCGCCCCCCACCCCTCCTCCTGGCGACCACCTTGAATTGTTTAGAGGGCAGTTTTAATTTGCAGACATTTCAATTCAGTGGGAACCAAACCTCTGCTTTCCCTGCTGACCTCAATCTTATTCATGAGTCAAGTATTGGGAGGAGGTCATAGTCATTAATCTTTTGCGAGGAAAGAAAAGGGGAGGTGTGTGTATTTTTACATCGTAATTGCTTGACTCGTTCTGTAGAATCCACACAACCAAGAGTTGTGTGTGTGCACCTGTGCTGGTCACAGCTGTGTGCAGGTGCCCCATGCCCAGCCGTGAGCTGTTTATCTCTGTGCCCTGCTTTGAGCAAACCCTGGTACCCACCAGCTTCCCAAGTACATCGGTCCACAGAGTGAAGATTCACAGGGAAGCCTTGACTTTGCCTTCTTTGAAGGGCTTGTGGATTTGCACACTAAATTCCATCCAACTCCCCGGGCCATGTGTATTTCCTAAAATGGGGACTCCTTTCCGGGGGAACCCCGTTGGCCATGTGTGGGGATATCCCCATGTCACCTTCCACAGCATGAACGTGAAGACTCGAAGTCTTTACTTAATTCTGTTTTGCCCTGATTTTCCTTTTGCTGGTCAAAGAGAAAAAAAATCCCATCTTGCCACAAACCATCCCCCTCTTTCTGGATTCTTGATCCATAGAAACCTTGGACTGATCTCTGATGACTAGACTCTTGTATCTAGGATACCTCGTTCTGCCTCTTTCCCACCCCACCCCCTCAAAACCAGACTTTATCACCTCCCACGATTATTGTCCCCCCCACCGCCAGTGGCTGATCATCTCAGGAACGTGAACAAGGTGGCATATGCTCAGCCCAGGCCCAATCCCTATCTTGAGAAATCTAGAACCAGGGTTGGCAAATTATGGCCCTGGGCCAACCCACCAAATAGTTTTCACCTTCTCTAATCGGGGAAAAACCAGAAGAAGATTTCATGATACGTCAAAACCCCATAGAATGCAAATGTCAATGACAGTCAACAAAATTGTATTGGCACGGGGCCACAGCCATTCATTTACATATGAACCACGGTTTCTTCTGTGCTACAGCGCCACAGTTGACTACTGGTAACGGACGCAGTGTGGCCCATAAAGCTGAAAATATTTATAACCTTGACCTTTACAGAAGACTTTTGCCAACCTCTGCCCTAGGGGACTGTCTTCCCGAAAAAGCAGCCAACTTGCATATGGCGCCCAAGAGAAGAACGGGAACCAGGCTGGGAGTTACAGGGGCAGAGAACCTGTTCCAGTGAGGGAAGAACTTTCTAACAGCTTGCCCCAAGATGTAGTGGGCCGGCTGGGGAGGTAGAAAGCTCCCTGTCCCTGGAGAGGGATGCGCAGACATTGAGGCCACTTGGTATACACGATAAAGAGGGAATTCAGGCTTTGGAGGCTAGAGGGACAGGTTCTAAGACTGTATTGGGCCCAGCCTGCCATAACAAAATATCTTAGATGGGTGACTTCGGCAACAGAAAGTTCTTTCTCACAGTTCTGGGGGCTGGAAGTCCAAGACCAAGGTATCAGCAGGAATGGTTTCTCCTAAGACCACCCTCCTTGGCTTTCAGCCTCTAGCTGTGTGCTCACGTGGCCTTTTCTCTGAGCACGCACATCCCCAGTGTGTCTCTCTTATAGGACACCGGTCTGATTGGGTGGGAGCCCATCCTTATGACTTTTTCATCTTAATCACCTCTTTACAGGCCGTATCTCCAAGCACAACCACCTTGGTGGTTAGGGCTTCGACATACGAATTCAGGAACATACGGTGAGGTGTGTGCTACGGTGGGGGGAGCGGTTCAGTTCCTAACAAAGACCCTTGATATTGCTAAGACCGTGATGGTAGGGACCTTCTGGGCAGTGCTCCTATTCCTGGCTCTCATTCCCATGCTGTTCTCAACCTGGAGTCCCCAGATTTGCCCTCCCTGTCCTCACCCCCTGCCAGCCTTCTCCCAGCTGCCCCCCAAGGACTGGTCTCGTTCCAAATATTCCACCACCCAGGCCCCTCCTGACCGGGGCCACCATAACAAAGCCCACACACCAGGCAGCTTAAAATGACTGTCATGGATTCTCTCACGGCTCTGGAGGCTGGAACCCTAAAATCGAGGTGTCGGCAGGACCGCGCTCTGATTCCCCCCGCCCTGCAAGGGTGTCCCTTCCTGCCCGCCTCTTGTTACCTTCCGGTGGTTTGCTGGTCGCCTTTAGCATTCCTTGGCCCGCAGCTGGATCCCCCCATCGTCTGACTCCACCATCACATGGCCTTGCTGCGCATCTGTCTCGCGTGGCTGTGTCATAGGACACCATCCCGCTCAAGTTTGACCTCACCTTAACTCATGATACCCTCAACCACCCTGTTTCCAAGGAAGCTCACATTCTGAGGTAACCAGGGCCTAGGACCTCAGCATGTCTTTTTTTTTTTTTTTTTTTTTGGTGGCAGGGACACGATTCAACCCTAACACCCTCTAAGGAGCTTTCTCCCATGCCTTGACTGGTCACCTTGGTCCCTCCATAGCAGACCCCCTAGGACAAATGTCCCAGAATCCCTGGGCCATGAGGGTCAGGACACCGAGGTGGCTCTTCTCAAACCCAACACCTTCCTCCCTGGGTCCTGTAGTCCCGGACTTCGTCTCCACAGCTGAGGCCGGGTAGCGTGTCTGTTGTGGGGTGGTCACTTGACCACCGAACGCACTCGTTTCAGCCCAGTCTGAAGGCGTTGCCGGCACGACAACCCCTTTAGTGGATGCTCTTGCCCAGCGGCAGAGGAACAGACTGTGGCGAGCTGTGCACCTGCTGCGGCCTTTTTTGGCCGTGCCTGTGAAGGGAGGATGTTTCGAGCAGGCTCAGGCGGATGTGCCCCCTGGGCCCCGGTCGCCCCTAGCCCCCCCACTGCGGCCTGCACCTGCGCGCACCTGCGAGGGAGTAGTCCTGACCTCGGAGGGGAAGGAGAGGCAGATGCAGTCTGGGCCTCAGAACACGGGGAGCCGGGGGCTTGAAGATTCTCGTTCTTCCTGACTCTCCCCGCGTCGTGCCAGCTGGACCGTGAGCCTCTCCAGTCACTGCTCCTGACGATCAACCCGAATGACTGGCTTCTGTCTTGAGGTCCTACCAGCCACGCCATTCTCTGATGAGGCAGAGCGTCAGTGGGAGGCCTTCACCCTGAGCGCCTCGACTCGCCTATGTGCTAGCACCTGGCCTACTGCCTGGCACATAGTAGACGCTACGGGATGCAGAGAGGGAGAGCTGCTGGGTGAGAGCGAGGCACGGGCACAAGGGGCCAGATGCCCTTCCTTGCGGGGAAGGCAGAGCGGATCCACAGACAGGGCCCGTGCTGTGGATCCCACATCATCCCAAGTGGATCTGCCAGGTTCAATGCACTTGACTCCTAGAGACCCGTTGGTCGGGTGTCCCGGGGCATCTGGGCCCTGAGAGGCAAGAGTGGTGATCCGTCTCTTGGAGCCTCAGTTCACTGAGCACTTACTATGTCCCGGGCCACCTGAATCCCCAAGACGGGACAGTCCTGGGAGCGAGGTACCATTACCCACATTCTGCAGGTGAAGGAACTGTGGGAAATAGATGGAAGCCGGCCTATTGAGTGGTAGAGCCAACATGTTAAACAGGGGTCTTCGGACTCATGCGCGCCCAGCCTAACCCCATCACCATTGTGAGTGGCTTATGCCCAGCTGCCCATCGGGATATTACTGTACCAGCCTCTGACGTCATGTGCAGCTTGTTACCGGGAGAGAGGGAGGGAAAACAGGAAGCGATTGAAGGAAGGTACGGGAGAGGGTGGGGACCCTCGGGGGAGTTCGCACAGAAGCTCTCACTTGTGCTCCTAGAATGACAGGCTGCCAGCGGCTGGGTCCCTGGGTCCCTGGGTCCCTCCAGCTTCCCTGCTGCGAGCAGCCTGTGCCATCAGCCCGGCCCTCTGCCTCTCTTATACTGGACAGTTTTGTGATCCCCTGTCCCAAGAAACTCACCAGTGAGTGCCCCTCCCTCTCAGGGGTGGGAAAAGGTTCTCTTCCTGCTCGTTGGGATCACACAGTCCCTTTCCTTAATACCAAGAATACGAAGGATTCATCTCGGTGGGGCTGAGCTGGCTGCTGTCCCACTGAGGACTGAGCTGGAGGAAATGGGTTCTACCTGAAGTTTGCCTCATCTAGGTTATGGCCTAGCTTACCAGACATGTTCCATAGACCTTTGATTTCCCAGCAAACTAGATGGAAATAATGCTGCATTATCAGAAGGGTCCCGGGACAGATTCGCATTGGAAATGCTTGTGTAAAACAAGATCAAATTTATTTCTTGGTTGCAGGACTTACCAGAGCATTTAACCACACTACTGTATGCTTGAAATCTTTAAGAGGCTGACAGCAGGCTGTTCTTCCCAAGCTCTCCCAGACTGGTTTCTGAATCCAACAGGACTAACCTCTGTGAATTTGCCTTGATTACTTGCATGGTACTTTGAGGGCGAAGGCCAGTGTGCTGGCCCACAGAAAAGAGCACCAGGATTTACCAAGCACCTGTCTAAGAGTTGGCCTCCCCGGGGGCTGGAACTGTGAATGATGAACCTGGAAGGTGAATGAGATGTATCTGGGCAGAGAGACGAGGCTGGGGATGGCCACTGGCCACCAGATGTTCCTGTGTTTCCCTTCAATGCTGGTGGGAAACGCTGAGTCCCAGAAAACTTTGCCCCTGTCACCTCACATGCTCTGCCCAGGCCTGCTGAGGGCAGACCTCCGTTCCATGCATGTGGACGGCGGTTTCATGCACAAGGATGCACGGAGTAGAAAACTCTAGCTGATTGTGTCTTTCACTGGAGGGGGCCGAATTTGCTGTGTGCTGGGGACTGTCCCAACATACCGTGGCTCGGAAACCAATGTGGAAATATTAGAGGATGTCCTGCCCTCAGCAAGGGGAGGAGGAGTGTCAGCTGGGTCTTCAGCAGAATTTTTATCTTCAACTAGGTTATTGGGATGAATGTCTAGAATGATCTAGAAGGGTGATCTAGCCCAAGGAGGGCAAACATGTGCCATTCCTGCCACCGCTGCTCCCTCCTATACCCTTGGCAGACATTACTAATCAATCACGGCATGCCTTTCTGCTGAGCACAGATACAGCCTTAGAGCATCAGAGTAACCATCCCTGATCTCCTGCCACCTCTCCTTTCGGAGACAGAGCTCAGGCCCCGGGAGGAAGGTAAAGCCTCCCAGCCTTGGTCCTTTCTTAGACGCAGAGGTGGGCTTAGTACCGAGGCCTTGGAAGCTTCCAGAAGGCCAATCATTTGAAGTTTTGGCTGTAGCTGGTGACAGTCTGTAAGGTCCTTGCGGACGTTCATTTTCGGTCAGGAAATTTAGGAAATGCAGAAAGAAAGATTCTGTCATTAAGACCCTGTAGTATGATCCTATTGGGTGACCTGCCTGCTTGCGGAGAAATCATTTATCTTCCAGGGAACTGCTTCTCCTCAAGGATGCTGAATGTTACCACCTACCACATAACAGCTGGGCTGGAAGACCCAGGGACCTTAAGGAAATATGGGGTGTGTGTGTGTGTGTGTGTGTGTGTGTGTGTGCATGGTGCTAGGCAGGGGAGCAGGAAGTGCTGTGCTTGGAGCGGTTTGTCAAAGTTTCTGTGGTTCCATACAGACATCTCTGAAGTTAAGAGATGTTGCATATAGAGGGGAGGAAGAGGAACCAACTCCAATTGCTTTTGGTTTCTTCCCTGCAAGGAAGGCTCAAAATCAAATTGTCACCCCAGTGAAATCCCCTGAGGTCCTAGTGGACCACCAGCTCTACTCCTGAGCTCCTGAAACGGCTGCGATGGCTCGGTGGCTTGAGAGTGCTTTCCGCCCGCTCCCTCTTCATTTCCTTCCTCCTCTTATCCTCCACCACCACCACCCCCTGCTTGATAGCATCTCCCCCCGGACCGTGAGCCGAGGAGAAAGTTACACAATAGTAGAGACGAGAAAATAGCTGCCATGTATTTAGCTTAAATTAGCTCAGAAGAAAGGCTCCCTCCCTCCATTGAGCGGGCAGCAATTGTTTATGCCAACGTGCTATTTGCATCGTGCCTTCTTAGATTTGAAAGTCTAATGATCAAAAACAAATCTTAGTTTTTCTTTTCTCGACACTTAAAAAAAAAAAAAAAAACAAAAAACAACCCACCAGCTTGGCGAGTTCTTCTCGTTTAAAAATACCCTGACTTCCAGAGCTGGAGTGAGGATTTTGGAAAGCCTGGTGTTAGAATAGCAGGAAGAAACACAGGCAGGCAATAGACAGAGAGGCCTTTTTGGAGCGGTGAGTGATGATCTGGTGAAGGTCAGAGAGGGGTCTTCGCGTCTTCACACACATGCTGACGTCCGGGCCAGTTGGGAGTGCCGCAGGCCTGTTTCTTCAGCAGTGGGTTCATTGGGTTATTTTTTGAGCATCACTACATCTTGGGCCCTTGGGCATTCAGTCGTGAGTGAAACAAAGTCATTCTTTTTTTTTTTATGTTTTTTATTTATTTTTGAGAGAGAGACAGAGTGTGAGCAGGGGAGGGGCAGAGAGAGAGGGAGACACAGAATCGTAAGCAGGCTCCAGGCTCTGAGCTGTCAGCACAGGGCCCGACGCGGGCCTCGAACCCACGGAGCATGAGATCATGACCTGAGCTGAAGTCAGACACTTAAATGACTGAGCCACCCGGGCGCCCCAAGAGCCACCGTTCTAGACAGAAGAAGCCGCAAGCACGAAGACCACCGGGGCGGGGTGGGGGGACAGAGGCCAGGGCTGGCGAGCGGGGTGGACGGCAGATGAGTGGCACCGGGGACGTGGGGGCCGGAGAGTTGGAACATCCAGGCTGGGGAGGGTCTCCGAAGTCTTCTGAGGGCAGTGGCAAAGCACCGGGGGGTTTTCCGGAACACCGTGTCGCCATCTGATCTTCGCTGGTCTGAGCCACGGCGTGCGTCTCCTTGGCCAAATCACTAGGGTCCAGATCAGGCGGCTGCCATCTGCAGCCTCACGGGAGAGAGAAAAGGAACGCTGACAGAGGGAGACGGGAAAACCGGAGGAGGAAGCTCCTTGAGTGACCAAGGCACAGGAGACAAGGCAGGAAAGTGGGTGGTATGGTCGAGAGGCGGCGGCTGGACCCGTCCCCCGTGGCTGACGTGGGCATGGGCAGGCGGTGGGCATGGACGAGCCCGGTAGGGCCTGGGGCTCCACCCTAGAAGCGGATCTCACAGACGCCAGCAGACCCGGGACCGGGCAGTGGGCTGTGGGGCAGCTGGGCGTCACAAAGGACCAGGGCTGGGAAAGCTGCTCTGGGAGCTGGGGATACTCAGCCAAGCACCTTCCAAGAAGGATGCTGAGTCGACTGGGGTCCCGTTCCCAGTCTTGGACAATTAATGCAATGCATTGGTCATCCAAGATTGTAGCCATTTTCCTTTGTTTATTTTTCTATCTGTGTTGCTAAGAATAATAATAATAATTATAATTATCAAATGGGTACATATGAACTCGTGTAAGTTCAAGTAACTGCTACGTAGCTACAGTGTAGACACCAGGCTACCCTCACGTACTGGTCCAGCCCCGGCGAGGCTCCCACCCTGGCCCACTGGCCTCCCAACCAGCCTCCTACGGAGCGCTGGCCAGCGCCCTGCAAACCCTGGGCAGCCAGCTGGGCCGTGCCTGGCTGGACCGGGCACTAAGGGAGGGGCGGGGCCACCGTGGGCTACCTTGGGCCAGGCCTGAGCACAGCTGTGAGACGCCCAGAGTCTTTTCTGGCTCCTTCCTCCCCCTTCCTAAGCAGCCCTCCCCTGGGTGGGGGGAGGGGGGGCCTCTGTGCTCCCTGACCCAGAGAGTGCTTTTCCTCTCCCAGCCCACACGTACCTCCCGACCTTGCTGTCAGGAATAAACCCTCGGAAAGCCCCAGGCCTTGGCACACAGAGGCCGGAAGCCCAAATGGCGGGATGGCGGTCAGGCATTCGGTCACTGAGAGCCTCCGACCCCCCACTGCCAAGCTGTGGTCCAACTGGGAGCCTTTGCTCCCCATGGGCTCCCCCTGTCAGTCCCACATTCCAGAAGGCACTGCCGCCGTGTCCCTCTAGCACCACCGGAGCTCCAACTTTTTGGCCTATTGGTGGATTGTAAATGCCACCATTTGAGCTTCTGAAGGGTTCTAGAACAGTCTTCCCCATATATGCAAGGCTTGTGTCCCCAGCCACACTCATTACACCTTCCGCTGACCCCTAGCATCCAGCAACCCTTTTCCCGCCAGTCCCTAAGACTGCATGTCATGTACTTGTTCAGTAAATATTTAGTAAGTGCCTCCTGTGCTCCTGGAAAAATGGGGAAGAACAGTGGTAAGAGTGGTAGCTGCCTTCAGGGAACCTGAGTCCAGAGGAGCAGGTAGACAAGTCCTGAGAGATGTCCCGAGGCCCCAGAGGAGCACCCAACCCCAACAAGGGCCCTCAAGGAAGTCTTCTCAAAAGGAGACGACTTCTGAACCTTGCCTTGAGGGTGGGTGTGGGAGGCAGGGAACAGTGTGCCAGATAGAAGGAACAGCCCGTGTGCAGAGGGAAGATGGTGAATTTGTTGAAAGCCTGACCCTGAGCACTTGTTCTGTTCTCACCTGCTTTCCCCCAAGCATGGCATCGGGTCCTGGGAGACCCCATCCCTGAACAGAAGGCGCCCTGGCTCAGACATAGAGACCTTGACTTCTCCCATGTCCTGGTCCCGGCAATTGGCCTTAGCATCCCGGAGAAGACAATGTCCCGGGAGGGTTTTGTACTTGCTAGAGTCAGGCCATACTTAGGCTGCCTCACATTCACTCTGCGGCTCTCTGTGGGCCTCCCTCTGTGTTCCTATCTGCCCACACACGTTGTCTCTGTTTCTTATCGCTCCTTTATTGGGCTCGTCAGACCCTAGGCCTCTCTGCTGTGGATGGGTTGGTGATCAGCCCTTCCTCTAAAGCATTTCCTTCCCTGTCTTTGCTTCCTCTGCACAGTCCTTCTACCTCTTCTTGTGACCTGTGTCTCTGATCTCTCTGAGCCCCGCACATCTGTCTTGCCACACCAGAAAGCTGTCTCACCATGGCCTCTTTTCTGGAGGGTTTATATCACTCTGTGCATAGGCCACTGGAGTGTTGAGGGCAAGGACATGCATGGACGTGGAAATTTACTGATGGAAAGACCCTACCCTAAGGTTTTCCAACTGAACATTACAGGTATGATGGGCAAAATACTGGTTTGTTACAGAGTGGCTGAAGAAGACCTGGGGATCATAGTGGCCACAGGCCAGATCAGAAAGTATGGGAGAGAATGTATCAACCCTCTTGGTGGGATGTTGTGTCTTACTGTCCTTATAAATGTATGTCAGGGCTTGAAGGATAGGAAACATAGCTTCTTTGCTGACCATAGGACCTCCCATGGCATGTGTGTGTGGTTGCTGTAAATTTTCAGGGCTTGCTTATCTGCTTCAACTTGACTCAACATGCACTTCTTAAGCAACTCCCTGTTGTGGATAACGACCTCACTGTCAATTTTTCAGTGCCAGCACTTCCCCCAAAATATTCCTTGGAGTTTTCTAAGCTCCACGCAGTCTGCTGGTACTTAGTATATCCCTAACCCTCAAGGCTGTTGGAGGGAGTAAATGAAATAATGGATGTCAATCGCATTGCACAGTACCTGGCACACAGTAGGTGCTCAGTAAATGTGGTTTCTCTTCTCAGTACCCCAACTGAAATGTCCCCAGGAGCTGCACCTCTAGGGAAATGTTCCTGATAAAAAAACAACTGAGGAATGGAATGGCGAGGTGGTGGGTGTCATCCGTTTTCTTCAGCACTGGTGCACTGGTGGGCATGGGGAGGGGTGGCCAAGTCTCATACAACACCTTCCAGCTGCTGTGGGGTCAGCAAGACCAGTCCCCTCCAAGGCCCCAAGATGGAGGCCAAGGGCATTCACTGGGCGCCAGATGAGTCTGGTCACACGCAGTGAGCACCCTTGCCCGTGACAGGGCCAAGGCTGAGGACATCCCAAACTTGGGCCATCAAGTCCCACCCTGAGCTCCTCGTTTCTCTCTCCCTGTGCTTTGACCTTGCACCGGGGTCCTCTCCGTGAACTTTACCGCATGATTCGTTTGGTTGATTACTATCGAAGTTATTGACCTTAGGAAAATTCTCAGTTGTAAAAAGGCTTTCTCTCTATGTAAACTATGCTGTTACCTTTTCTACACAAAAAGTATATATACCTATAAATATTATACATATATATTATATATATTATATATATATATATGTGTGTATATATATATATATATATATATAAAGATGAATTCTTGTACAGACCAACACGGACCAATGGCCCATATTGTTTTCTCCATGTTTGTCCGGACTGTTGTTGAATGGGTTAATGTAAGAAGTTGGTTTCATGTTTTCCTTTTGGGGCCACTTCTTTTCTTCCCTTTCTATCTTTGTCTGTCTCAGTCTCTGTCTCTCTCTTACTCATTGCCAACATCTCGTTGCTGGGAAAGAACAGTCAATTCAGATGCCATCCAGGAAAGGAAGGCCAGATGGATGGAGGGTCCACTGTGTATATTTGTACAGAATCATTTATAAAGTTTTCTACACTTCTCAAAAAAGTATTTCTAATTTGGGCTGTTGGACAAGTTGTGAGCCTCTGCACCGGCAAGCCTATTGTTTCTTGTGTTTAGTGCAATGTTTAGTGAGAATCCAATTGTCTGAATTATTTATGCCAATAAAGAATTTGAGAATCTGCATCACACTGCCGCTAAAACAGATATGAATTCTGTTGTTGTTTGTTGTACAGAAGGAATCTTGAGACGTGACACAGTATATTAGTCAGCTATTGCCACAGTGATGGTATGTAACAAATCTCCCCAAAACTCCATGGCTTACAACAACTAGCATTTATTCTCATGCTCCTGGGTCTGTAGGTCTTGGAAGGCTTAACTAAGTCTCCTCTGTAGGCTTCTGGTCAACTTCAAGTGTGCTTCACCTGTCTCCCAGTTTCAGGACCCGGGCTGAAGGAGAAGTTTCCTGGGGCATGTTCATCCTACAGCAGAACACCAGCGCAGAAAAGCGCAAGCAAGTCCTAATACCCAGCTTCTCAACAGGGTGGGGCGGCGAACTTCACCCAGAGGAGGAGGGGAGGAGGGGAGGGAAGTGAATGTTTGCTGGGCCGTAATGCAAATTATCGTAGCCTGGCCCAGTATTGTTCCAGCCAGACAGACAGAGATGAGTTTTCTCCCCCAGGGTGAATATGGTGGGATTAATAAACAGATACACACGTTCACGCGCACACATGTACACGTATGCGTAGGCACATACAACTAGGGCTCTGCGTATTGAGCTCTGTGCCCAAGCCAGAAAGTGCTTAGCTATGTCTCACCATCCCTACAACGTCCCAATTCCATTTGCGAGATGAGGAAGCTGGGTGCCAGGTGCTGAACTAATTGGCCCAACCCAAGGTGAGAACCCAAAGCTTATGCTGTGTCGCACACACGCACAGCACAGCAGCCTCTCGGTACCTTGGACTGCTAAAGCACACTTGACAAAGCGCTTTTGCGAAACAAGATCTCTTCTGAGTGGGGCAGGGAATATTCAACTCCTGCAGCAGCAGAAGGAATTGAGAGCCGGGGATACAAGCTGTGGGACAACTCGGGTTTGAATTCCCAGCTGCCTCCCCGGGGGCCCCTGCTGCCAAGAGAGGGAGAGCAGAGCTGGCCTCATCCAACCTAGAAAGTTCTTCCAGGAACACGCTCCAGGAGTGAGAGCACGCCGACGGACCCGGAGTCAAGTTCTAGCTACCACATGCAAGCTGTGGGGCTACAGGCAGGCCGCTTAACTTCTCTGAACCTCCACTTCCCCAGCTGTAGAAGAAGTGCGATGATTGTCCCTCTAGCACCTGCCTCCCAGCGTTGTGAGGCTTATGTGAGTTAACACAAGTATTTGGAGCAGAGCCGACCCCTAGTAAGTACTTCCAGGTTTTAGTACTTGTTACTAGTCTGGCTATGCTGTGGGACCAGCCGTAGTGACTGCAGAGCAAACCCTACCCCGAGTCTCTGCCCTCCAGAATGCCCAATCCCTGCTGAGCATTGACCCGGGTTCCAGCCGACCCCCCCCCCCCCGCCACGCCCCAAGATCTTTCTTGGAGAATCGCAACTGGGATCTGACGCTCGAACCTTGTCGGCACACCTTCAAAGCGTGACTTCTTCCCACTCACCACCCTCGAAGAGGGTGGTGGGTCTGGGGTGCCCCATTTTTACAGATGGGGAAACTGAGGCTCCACAAAGTGAAGACCTCACGCAGCCTCTGAACTTCAGTCCTGGGCTGTACTACTCAGACAGGCTGTGTGGCCTGGCTGCCCAGGGATGCCGATTCTCGGAGCCCAGGTTTATTTGTGAAATTGGATGATAACTGCTCTCACTTCAGAGATTGAACTGAAAGCAGGTAAAACATTGAACACCGTTCCCGGCATAAACAACCAATAGACCTTAGTTATTTCGAGCCCAGTTCTGACATTTAGCCTGGGACAGTGTTGACGTGGGGAGGAGGTGTGGGACAAGACCAGAACCTTCCATCCCCACCGCTCCTATTTCAAGCAGAAGAGAAGGAGCCAGAGTCTTCCGGGGGCCTGGAACTAATTGATTGTCCCGGTTCTGGCTTGTGGTCCTCTGTGGCCGCAGGGCCACCATTAATCAGGCACAGCAGGTGTTGAACTGAGTGAAGGAGGCCTTTCAAGTCAACGGAACTGAACAGCTCATTAACCTCCGTGCACAAGCTGCGGGGCAAGTACCTGGGAGCCAGAAACAAGGCACAGAGGAGGGCCACCCGGCTGCCCAGGTGGCAGGGACAAGGGCTCTCGCGCCCTTCTGGCCCCTGGGTTCCTCCTCACCTTCGCCCACATGAAGACCCTCCAGAGCGCCCCCTCTTCTCCCATCTGCCATCAGCTTGTTCCCAGACAACGACGCTAAGCAAGTTACCTTCGCCACCTGATATCATGGTCACCGTCGTCCTATGAAGCAAACACTTCCCTGCCCCCCTCATTCAGATGGAGCAGCTGAGGCTCAGCGCGGTCCAGTGACTTGCGCTCAATTGTACAGTGGTGAGTGTGGAGCCAGGTTCCAGACCTAGACAGTTTGAGTCTGGGGCCCGTGTTCCGAACTGCAGTGGTGGATGGCCTCCAGCAAAGACAGATTGCAATGCGTTCAAGCAATTGCAACGAGTCACTGGTTCTCAGCCCGGGTCAATGTGGCCCCCTGGGGACATCTGGCAGTGGCCCGCTGGAGGATGCTAGTGGCATGTGATGGCTAGAGGCCACAGATGGTGGCCAGCATCCTGCAAGGCACGCGACAGAAACCCCGCCCACGACGTAGAATTATCGGTAGTGTCAAGGTTAGGAAACCCTGCTCTCAATGTTGCCACGAATAGGGCAGCGAAGGGTGTGCTGGCTGGGTCTAAGGCAGAGCATTTGAGAAAACTTACCTAGGGGCGCCCGGGTGGCTCGGTCGGTGAAGCGTCCGACTTCGGCTCAGGTCCTGATCTCAGGGTTCAAGCCTCTCGTAGGGCTCTGTGCTGACAGTTCAGAGCCTGAAGCCTGCTTCGGATTCTGTCTCTCTCTCTCTCTCTCTCTCTCTCTGCCCCTCCCCGACTTGTGCTCTGTCTCTCTGTCCTTCAAAAATAAATAAATGTTTAAAAAATTAAAACAAAAAAACTTTCCTGGAAAAAGGCAATTCACCCACTTTCATTTCAAGCTATGTAAATTATTAAAAGACAGATTCAAATGCAAGTTGTAGTTACTAAACACCTTCCGTGTGGCCGGCCTAGTTCCGGGGCTGCCCCCAACGTGCGCTAACAGTCGTTCACTCAGACATCAACTTGCCAGGTCACAGTCCTTGGAGGTGGGAGTCGTCACCCCCATTCCCTAGTTGTGGAAGCTGGCTCAGAAAGGGGGAAAGTTACTCAAGGCTGCGCATCCAGAACGGCCCCCGTCAAGCCCGGAACCTGGTTCTCCAGTCCCAACCACACTTGGAGAACAACAAACTGAAGCCAGCCACTCAGGGAGCCTGCCACGCCCACGCACGGCTGCCCCAGCAGAGGCAGGTGGGGAACCCCTGGATTTGCGCTGGAGTCTGGGCTGTAAACCAGTTAGCAGCCCTGCGGCCTCGGGTAAGGCACTTTGCCTCTCCGAGGCTCCTTGCGCTCCTCTGCGAAATGGAGATCCTGACCGTGCCTCTTGAGATCCTTATGAATACTCCCCGACTCGGCGTGGAACCCTTAAAGTGTTTAGCACAGGGTGAGCCCTTGGGGCATGTTTTAGTTTGGGACATTCTGGGAAATAGGGCTGGGACTTGGAGGGGGGGACATTTGTGGAGGGCCTCGATTGCCAGGGTGAGGTCTGGGGGCTGGGCCTGACGAGCGGTGGGGATCTGGGGGTCGCCAGTCTGTTGATGTGGTCATGAATCCCACACAGCCCTGGGGTGAGCCTCCCTCCCTCCTGAAACAAGCCCTGTTCCGGGAGGACGCCCCCTGGGCCTTTCCTACATCTTCCCGAGATGCTCCGGGAGGTCCAGGCAGCGCCAAGTTGGGGACGGAGCAGATATGGCCTGTGCAGGTGGCTCGAGCTCCAGAAGGGGTGGAAGTGGGCAGAGGCAGGGCTCCGGCCCCCCGGCTCAGACCGTCTTCTCACTGGCCTACGGATTCCAGGGGCGGTCCCCCTCTCAAGCCCCTGCTTTACCTTGCAGAGCTGACTCCCGCATGCTCACAGGAAAACGTGTGCGCATAAGCACCCACAAGGCGCGCGCACACACACACAGGCGCGCGCGCGTGGGCGTGCACGCGCGTCCGCTCGCCCACTTTTAGAATACCCAAATTCCCACTGCTTATCCCAAGTGCCCACACAACCCTTGATCCCCACACACTCACTCACCCCCGCTCCCTCCCCCCACCCCTTCCCTCCACTTGGGGCTGGATACGGGCAAGCCTCATGGGACTTCTGCATGTGTGTTACCAAGACGTGCCTGAAGGTCGCTGCTTGTCTGAACGATCCAGGATCATTGCTTCTGGAGTGGGCGGCTGGTTCTGGGGCTGCAGGCAGGCAGGCTGGGACTTGCCAGCACCCAGCTCTGTGCCGTGTCATAAATGTTCTCGCCCTTCCAAGGGCTCTAAATTACCACGTCTGACAATTGGGTCATTGTTTTCCCTACACCATTTATAACTCAGGAAGCTCTCCTGGGGGGTTATGTACATATGAAATGCCACTTCAGCAAGTCAAACAAGGAAAAACACATTCTTAGGCTCCAGGAACAGTGGCTTTAGCTGGTATATGGAATTTTCCTGAAATATGTTCATGGCAGGCTAGTGTAATCAAAAAGCAAAAGGGCACTGGGTGAAACAATGTTAAGTACATTTCTTTAATGCAGGACTTGTCAGAAACTTTAATATGATCATGTACCTTATAAACTCTCCCAGGGGGTACTAGAGGATATAGGTTTCTCAACTGATCTATCCCCAGAACATTTTGTTCACTGTATCTTATTTTTTTTTAATGTTTGTTTATTTTTGAGAGAGAGACAGAGACAGAGTGGGAGCAGGAGAGGGGCAGAGAGAGAGGGAGACACAGAATCCAAAGCAGGCTCCAGGCTCCAAGCTGTTGGCACAGAGCCCGACGCGGGGCTCGAACTCACAAACTGCGAGATCATGACCTGAGCCGAAGTCGGACGCTCAACCGCTGAGCCACCCAGGTGCCTCTGTTCACTGTATCTTCGAGGATTCATGGAATGCTTTGAGAAACATTGCTCTCACCCATGGAAAAAGTTCAAAGTATATTCTGAGACCCTTTGCAGACCATATAGCCTACTGGCTTATATTTCCTGGACCATGAAATGAAAAGGAAAAAAAAAATCTTTAGGGAAATGGATACATTGTCTCAGCTTTTTATTTTACCAAGTAAATACATCAAAAAAGAAGCAGAAAGAAAGAAAGAAAGAAAGAAAGAAAGAAAAGAAAAAAGAAAAGAAAACAGCAAAATCCAAATACACCTGCAGTTTACTGCCACCATTGTTTTTAAAAAGAAAGGCTAGCTTATTACCTGAATAAATAAATAAATAGGGTGACCATAATGTGAGGAATAAAAATTCAAACGCCCTCGTATTTTTCTCATTTCCCCAAAGCCCAGTGAACACTTTGACACAGACCAGCAGGATTCCACATACAATGTCCAGGGGCACCACCAGCTTAGTGTTACAGTTCCAGGCTCTGGAGTTGGAAGCCAGGGCTTTGAACCAGCTCTCCCGCCCAGGGACCTGGGCCCTGAGAGGTTGCCGCTTATGCGCGCCCCTCCCCCTCCTCCGTGTGCCTTGCTTCTAGGGCTGCTCCTGTGACTTGGGAAGACCGTCCTCAGGGTGCAGGAGGTGCTTCCGCCTCCCCCACCCCGGGGGCAGCCCTTAGCAGTGACTGAAGTCAGTGGGAACCCTTGAAGGAGGACGACTTCCGAGGTGCACCTTACACAACAGCGACAGGCTGAGGCTGGGACCTCCCCTGAAATGGCTCCTCGATTGCGCCCTCTGTTGCCCATCCCCGCTGGGAACACTTCCTTAATAAATGGTTTGCGTGAGTCTCCCCATCTCAGGTTCTGGGAGAACCCAGACGAAGACCTTATGCAAATTCTGAGCTTCAGTTTCCTTAGGCGTCATACAGGGACATGCACCCTAAGAATCGCACCCACCTTCCTAGCTGGAAGCCTAGACGACAGGGAGAGAACCATGGGAGCCATTTAGCAGGGAGCCTAGCTCCCAATTCAAGAAAGGCTGGTAATAGCCATTGCTCTTACACTGTCCTTGGAACCTGTGTGTGTTTGGAGTTTGTGCTGACTCTCCCCAGTCCTCAAACCCAAGAGATCAGTTTGGTACAAGAAAGACGGGCTATGGAGTCCCGGCCCACTTTGGGATCCCGGCCGGAACCGGCTCTGCCCTGGTTCTTTGTTCTCTGCGACATTTTCCAATCCCAATGAGATTCTTTTAAAGAAGGAAAGTCAGATCCCACTTCAGAAATGATGGCTGGAAGTTCTTCAGGAAACCAGAAATTGCTAATTGCTGACGCCACTTTGACAAGGAGGCAGATGTGAAGCACGATGTCCCCTGGACGCTGACCGGGGGAAAGAGGTAGATCGATCAGTATCACTCACTGATGCCATTGGCAATTACTTTATTACATTTTGAATTAAGTCCTTTTAAAAGGCTGCTTTCATTTTCACTTGCCACATATTCGAAATATTTGGCTCTGTTACTGATTTCTGTGTCTCAAGGTAAAAATTTAGATCGAAAGACCTAGTGTTGTTTTTCACTACAGCAGGAGTTGGCCAACTACAGCCCCCACCCAAGCCCCGTCTGGCCTGCCACTGATTTCTGTACAGACTGATTCTTATATTTTATTTTTTTTCCAGGCTGATTCTTGTATTTTATTTTATTTATTGTATTTTTTTAATGTTTATTTATTTTTGAGAGAGAGAGACAGAGCGTGAGTGGGGAAGGGCAGAGAGAGAAGGAGACACAGAATCCAAAGCAGGCTCCGGGCTCTGAGCTGTCAGCACAGAGCCCAACGCGGGGCTCGACCCCACGAACCACAAGATCATGACCTGAGCCAAAGTCGGACACCCAACCAACTGAGCCACCCAGGAGTCCCTGATTCTTGTATTTTAAATGGTTGGGAGGAAAAAAAAGTCAGAAGAATATTCATTCCATGACACATGGAAGTTTTATGGAATTCAAATTTCAGTCTCTAGGGGCGCCTGGGTGGCTCAGTCGGTTAAGCGTCCGACTTCAGCCAGGTCACGATCTCGCGGTCCGTGAGTTCGAGCCCCGCGTCAGGCTCTGGGCTGATGGCTCAGAGCCTGGAGCCTGCTTCCGATTCTGTGTCTCCCTCTCTCTCTGCCCCTCCCCCGTTCATGCTCTGTCTCTCTCTGTCCCAAAAATAAATAAACGTTGAAAAAAAAAAAAAAACAAATTTCAGTCTCTATAAATAATGTTTTATTGGAATATAGCCATGGCCAAGGTATGGTCTGTGAAGCCAAAAATATTTACTATCTGGCCCTTTACAGAAATTGTTTGCTGACTCCTGCATTACAGAATTGTCAGCCCTCTCTAGGGAAGGAGAAGACAAGTCTGTTCAAGATGGGACAGAGGACATCAAGCCACAAAGGAATGTGTTTGGGAAGGAGATTCTTTCCCTGACGTCAGTCCCTCTCTTGAGGCTGCCTACCTTGTCTCCTCCTAGCAGGTGTATGCATCCCAGCATCCGTTTCTACAGCAGCTGCATGGTTCTGCCCACCCGTGGTCGCTGATTGGTTTAGGGGTAAACACGTGACCCATGCTGAACCAATCAGATTTATTTTCCTGAGAATTTAGAATTCTGACCTGGGACTTGCAGGGGTGATTGGGTAGTATTAGGAGCTAAATCTTTCACTCAAAGAAGGTCAGGGAATTTCTGCTGCTGACATCCCCAGATGTCATTTCCTTGATTCCTGGGACTGTCCAGATGCTCTGTATCCTAACCAATTCTCCCCCTTCCTCTTTTTTTCTTCCAAAGCTCAAAATCACTCTCGTCGCTTACAAACTAAACAAACCTGAGCGACCTGGTCTCTAGCCCAGAACTCTGCTCAAAATCCATGCGAGGTCAAGTCAGGTCTTAATGCCATTTTGCCTCGTAAAGAGGTATTTATTGCAAAACATCCAGAACCATGAAGATGGAGAAAATTACCTTCTAAGTAAATTAGAAAGCTCTGAACAGAGCAAAATATGACTCAGGGCTTATTTTTAAATATAAAAGAAAATTGTACAAAATGATTTCTGAGTCAATTTTATTAAAAAGATGCCCTTAAACTAGTATTTCATTAAGTAACTTGTTGAGCCTATTGGCGGCCCCGTTTGTTTCATCGTTGCCAGATAGGGATATGACATGACCTTATAGGATGAAAGTCAAGACTGATGCAAAGTTACTGAGAAGCTGTAGAGACATTTCGAGGGTTGGACAGAGAATGGTGTTACACTATGGAGAACGAGCAAGGCCTTCATAGACTTAACATTGGAATCCCAGCTTGGTGGCTCACTGGCTGTGTGACTTTGGGCAGGCGGCATGACCTCCCTGAGCCTCAGTTTCACCATTCATATCATTGGAGACAATACCAGTCTCCATGCCATGGAGACTGTAGGGTTGCTGTGACTATTCAATGAGATAATACAAGTAAACCACTTGCACAGGAAGCAATTTTAGGATGAGCCACCCAGACAAATGTCAATGCTCCTTCTAGGTGGGAGGCATCTCTCTGTCTCCGTTTGTCACAGTGTAAGCAACCCTACGGTCTCCCAATATGTCGGGAGAGTAGGCTCTTCTGAAAGCTGAGGGGTTTTTGCCCCCTTTGCATCCTTACCCCCCTCAGATGCTTCTTTCCCGGCCTTGGATGGTTTCCTTACACTCACTATCGGAATGTGCGATTACTCAAGAGGGGCCTCCTCCACGGTCTTTACAGACACACTAGACAGATAAACTAGGCACCAGGTGGGGGAAATCTTGGTCTACACCTGGGGCTTTATAGTCAATCAATCCTCCCGTGACACTGGGGAAGCTGTGCTCTCTGATGTGGTAGCCAGCAGCCACATATAGCTATTTAAATTCAAATGTAATTAATCAGGTAAAATCCAAAGTCGATTCCCCTGACACACCAGCCACATTTCAAGTGCTCGATAGCCACGTGTGGATAGACGCTACCACCTTAGGGTCCACATGTCCGTCATGGCAGAAAGTCCTTCTGAACAGTGATGACACGTCGTCTAAAAGTGGTATCGGCCCCACTTTACAGATGAGGAAACTGAGGCTCAGGGTCATGCAACTATGCGACCGAGCCAGGACTGGCACTCAGCCCCCTGAGTTCAAACCACCAGACCACACCACCTCTTCTACTGGGAGACCCAGTGTCAGAAGTAAAGAGAATATTCTAGTAAGAAGCAGTAAGAAATCACCGAGTGGACTGCCTCGTGAGTGAATGAGTTCCCTGTCAAAGTGTTCTAGCTGGATGTTGTAAAGGGGAGTCGGTCCAGAAATTGGGAGAGAGTTCTGGAAAAGCTGGTTCATTTTCAGCTCAACACGGAGCTGGGCTTGAAGGACGGAAAGACAGGACATAGAGAACTGCCCAGCAAAGCAAAAGAGAGAGATGAGTAAAAACAAAACAAAACTAAAAAAGAATAACATGACAACCCATAGGGACACCTTACCCACTAAGCTAAGAATATCCTCCCTCCTATCTTCATTCTCTCAGTCAGCAAAACTTTCCAGATCTGCCCAAGGCAGGAACAGCCGGCCACATGTGGCCCTTGAGCCCTTGAAATGTGGCAAGTCTGAATTGAGATGGCCCACCAGATTTCTAAGATGTTCAAAAAATCAGGAAGAACGTGCACTATCTCATCCGTACTTTTTTATGTTCATTACATGTTGACACGATCCTTTTCGACCTTCCTGGGCTAAAGTACGTTCTAATTCATTTCACCTATTTCTGTTTACCTCTTGAATGCGGCTACCAGAGAATTGACAGCTAGGTCTGTGGCTCCCAGTGTATTTGTGCTGATTGGTGCTGCTCTACAGACCTACTGTGTGCCCGTCCCTGCCTTGCAGCCCGCAAGAGGGCGCAGCATGGGGGGGGACTGGGACCAGAAGCCACCGTGAGATCCCAGACAGGGGACGGCTGATGGGTGCATCGACGGCACTGGGTGGGTAACAGAGTGGACAGAGGAGGTGGAGCTCAGACTTGTGGCTTAATTGGGCAAGTGAACAGGCAATTCTGGTGCCGTGGGCTTGCACAGGGGGAAGCCCAGGGCACGAGAACTCAGGCAAAGCGCCTGCCTGGCCGGGGGGGCGGTGGGGGGGGTGGGGGGGGGGAGATGGTCTCAGAAAAAGCTTCCAGGAGAAAGTGATGTCCAAAATTAGGTCTGAAGAAGGTGTAGAAATCACCTAGCTTTCCCAGAACCCTCTCCCAATTTCCGGAGTCCCCTTTACGTCTCGCTGGAGAGGACTTTCACTGACGGGGAGCTCATTCACTCACAAGGCAGTCCGTTCCATGATTTCTCACTGCTTCTTACCAAAATATTCTCTTTACATGCCACCCGGGGCCAGGGTGAAGTCACCTGAGCCCGGAGCCCCTCCCTTGCCGTCCTGAAGCCCCAGTCTGTACCCTGGGCACCTGCCCCACGTCTGGCTCATGACGGCCCCATGGCTCACAACCCAGCCAGCTGCCTGCTGCCTTGTCACTTGACAAGCCAGGCAGGCTGAGTCATGGGCTCAGCTTCTCCCAGCCCACGTGGGGTCTGGGTCCGGGCCAGGGGGATGAGCTGCCTGCCAGGGTGTCCATAAGTCAGACCAAAAGGAGCCCATGAGCCTCACTGAAGATTAGACCTAGGAATGTTCTGGAATCCCACACTGCACCTCGGAGCTCCCCAAGGGGCAGACCCAGCAGACAGGCATGTTATTCTACCAGTGAGGAAATCAAGGCACACGGGGCAGGGGGGTGTCCTATTATAATATATAATAATAATTATTGCATGATAATATAATAATAATTATTGCGTGATAACATTATAATAATCATAATTATATATTATATGTTATTATAATTGTAATAATTGTTATTGCTACACATGGTCATGGTTAATTGTTGGAACATGCCAGCTTCCTGTGTACCGGGACCTGTCCTCACGGCTCACTGCTACATGCCCAGTGCCCATAACAGTACCTGGCACATAGTAGGTATGTGAGTTCTTTTCCTGAGTAAGTGTGTGAACAATAACCACTTCTATTTCTCAAGGATGTACGAGGAGTTACATATTGATTTGTGTGTTCTCTTAACTATTATCTGTCTCCACCACCGGGGCACGGACTGACTCTGTTTTGCCCACCGTTATGTCCCCAGCACGGTGACCCACACATAGTAGGTGCTCAATGAGTGGTGCTGAATGAAAAGATGGATGCTGGGTCATTCGTCGCTGATCCTCCCGCAGCCCAGGCAGGGAGGCAGGGCTCTTTAGCACGTTTCAGAGATGAGAAATTGAGACCCGGAGAACGGAAGTGACCTCTGAAGGTCATGTGGTTGATGAGGCACAGAGCCAGGATTGGGACCCAGGTCTGTTACTACAGAGACTGTGTGTGTTCTTCACTGCTGGGTCTTTCAGCTCCGGGTGGTAATGCGAGAAAACACAGGTGGGGGGGGGGGCGCAGGGGAGGCTGGGAAAGACTACTGAGGCAGAATCACCCCAGCACTCCCCAGCCTTGCCCAGGGAGTCCTAGTCACAAAGCCCTGTCCACATGGTGTCCTATTTGGTGCTCCCAGCTCCCAGCTGCAGCAAAGCCCAGAGAGGTAGAGTAACTTGCTCAAATTCACACAGCAGGTTCGACACAGGTCTTCTGACTCTACATCTAATGTTCCTTCCCCTAAACCCCAGCTGTGACTCACTTGGAGCCCTCACATAAGCAGGGATACCCGTCGGTCAGGAGAGGACGCTTGTTTCACGACTGGACTTGACTGTTCCGGGCAGCCCGGCCCAACACATCTGGTGACAGATCCAAATTCCATACTTTGCTGTGTGACCTTGAGAAGTGGCCTCCTCAATTACTTTATCTGGAAAATGGGGACCTACTTTACAGGTGGTGGTTAAAATCCCTGACTAGGTGTCTCTCCCGCTGTGTGACTTCGGGAAGAAGCTTAGCTTCTCTGAGCCTCAGCTCCTTCATCTACAGAGTGGAAGGAATTACCATAGGCCCACCTCCCACAGCACAAGGTGGGCACCGTTCAGGGCCTGGCATGTAGTAAGTGTTCAATAAAAGATGGTCTGGGGGATGGTCTGCGACGCCCTCGCGTGTCCCTCCTGAGGAGCCAGCCGACAGGGCCTAGCCGCTGTGGACCCAGTGCATCACTCCTGGCTGCCCCCAGCCAGTCAGGGGGGAAACCTGAGCCACCCTCCTCCTGGGCAGACGCTGTCACTGTCCCTGCTGCCTCTGAAATGAAAGAAAGGTCAGAGCCTAGGAAAGCAGGGCTGGAGTGTGCTACGGAGGCGGCCGGTGGGAGAGGAGGGGAGGGGTGGCCCGCAGCTGCCTGACTGCCCTGCTCTCCCCAGGGGAGGCCTGAACCGGCCAGGCCTGGGTGCCGGGGCCCCCCTGCCCGGGGCTCGGCCTCCCTGCCGGGCAGAGCCGCCTCCCAGCCTGCCCCTGGGGAGGGGCCACCTGGTGTCAATTAAACCCCAGCCACTCGGCCGCACCACGCCAGGCGGCTGATTAGTGCCGCGGCCTCTCCAGATGGGGAGCACTGCCTGAGAGGGGGCGGCTGCCACCACGCGAGGGTGAGGCCTCTGCGGAGCGGGGTGAGTACCAGGCGGGGGCCCGGCCCCCCGGGGCAGGCGGGCGTGGCGAAGCCAGCTTGGGCATCTCGGGAAGGGGGCTCCCCTTGTGGTTTGCTCTCCTGGGGCCTTGCGGGGCCTCCCAGCATCCCTGACCTGCTCCGCTTCCGCCCTACCTGGAGGGTACCCAAGGGGACCAAATGCCAGCCCGGCGTCTTCCCCGGGCCGTGCAGCTGCAGGGGCCAACCCCAGACCGTGGCTAAAGGGAACCTGACGGGGGAAGGAAGGACCAGTGGGCACCCTCGTCACCCCATGTGGAGCTGGTTCCTCGCGCCGGCCTGTCTGGGCATCGAAGGCCGCGTTCCTCCGACTCGCCGGCTCGTGCTGTAGGGTGGCCCCATGCGCTTGGCTGGCCCGAGACCCCACAGGCAGCAGGCACGGGCAAGCGGCTGCGCCGCAAACCGGAGTCAGGAGGAGGCCTCTGGCTTGCACGGCTGGGGGCCAAGTAGGGCCCCGGCCGAGGATCCAGATACTTCTGGGGACAGCGTTCCAGCCTGCAGGCCAGGCAACTCTAAGGCGCCGGGCCACTTCCTGGTTCCACTGGGCTGGGGTGGGGTGGGGGGTGGGGGGTGGGGGGAGTCAATCCCAGCGGTGGCGAAGGATGGAGCGGCTGCCCGTCGGTGGCACAGAACGCGGGGTTAGGGAGGGACTCCCGCAACTCCAGGCAATGAGGGGACCCGTGACTTGTCTCTGGTTCCGCGCTGTGAACTCTGAGCCGCAGCTCCTGGCTAACCGGGCTTCTCTGATCCAAGGAAGGGGTCCCGTGTGACAGGTGGTGTTGTCTCTTGGTGGTGCCACAGGGCGGTGTGTGGCCACTGTGTGCTCGGGGCAGAGGCAAGGTGCGTTTGGATGGGATGGCAGAGGGGGGAGGCTGGGCAAGGCCGAGTGCACAGCCACATGCCTGTGCCCCCGGGGATGCGCTGGGAAGATGAACAGACAAGATCACTCGTGTGGATCTCGGGAGCCTGTTCTGGACAGTGGCTCCCACGTGTAGACAGGGGAGGAAGGAAGGGTCACTGTAGAGAGCTCTGTGCCCAGCGGGGCGTGGCCACGTGTCCCCATCAATGTGTGTGCGCCCGTGTGGTTATAAGGATGCCAACGTCGTGCCGATGAGGGCTCCTTGGTGGCATCCCTGGGTCACTGTGCTCCGCTCCTTCCAGCACAGCCCATCTGGGGGGGTGAGTGTTCCCCAAGGGCATCCCCTCCAAGCTTACTGGCAAGCCAGCCAGTCAGTCTCCCGGGTGTGCCCGGGGGAAGGTAAATATCTCTGTTTTCTAGACCCATTCCACCCAGCTGAGGCCAAGCTGGGCTGGCGACTGGACTCGAGGACTCTGTCCCTGGAACCCATGTCTGTGACTCTGGGGCAAGTGGGGAGGTAGGGGGCAACCGCAGCTGAAGCCCAGTTACTACCCAGGGAAATACTGGATCTGGTTCATTTCCGCCATGAATATTCATCACCCGCCTCCTCGGTGCTGGGACTCGGGCTCAGAACTGAGAACAGGGCAGTGAACCTAGAATTCATTCATTCACTCCGAAACATTTATTGAAAGACACCTATCCTAGATGCTGAAATTACATGGCAGACAGCGCTCCAATTCACTCGTCCCTCTATGCCTGCATTCACCCCACGATTTTTATTGAGCACGCCCTGTGCACAACCTTTGTATAAGCCGCTGCAGATACACCAACAAATCTAGGCAATGAGAAACCATATTCTCTTCCAACTTCCCCTGCTGTCTAAGCACAGCGAGCCTGGATCTGGGAGAAAGCCAGATGCTTAAGAAGCAGAGGAACATTGGGGTTCCTTCTCTAGTCCTTTTGCAGCAAGGGACGAGGGCTCTATTTAGCCGTGCAGCTGCCACTTGGAATGTCCCCAGCGTCCTCCTGGGATTGGTGGCTTTCACTAGAGCCCCGTGGTCATGGCCATGATACATGGTGTTGGGTCCCTGGGAAATAGCCATGCCAGGACAGGATGAGCTTCACGCATATCCACGGTTTAGTTCCCTTGGCCGAAGGAGTTTGATTACTTTGCCAGTTAATTTCCAAGTATGCCCAAAGCACTGCCTAGGGAATTAAAAAATACTAGAAGGCACCTTTTATTATTTTTCCAGGAGTCAGGCACTTGCTTAGCACATGACCCATCTTACTGAATTCTTGCCCGGCCCTCAGGTGGTAGCTCTGTGACTTTCCCATTTTACAGCTACAGAAACTGAGGCTAGGAGAGACTAAATTAACTGGCCCAGGGCCTTTCTGACTCCAAAGCCTATGCTTTTAACCTTAAACTAGAATCCTCAGGGAGTTCCTGATTAGATGGGGACACAAGAGGATGTCTACACACAGAATTTGGATGGGGCAGCATGAAGGGCATTGTGCTCCACTTCAAGAGGGTACGGGGGGCAGATAAGAAATGCAGGATGGGGTGGTTGGGGGGCTCAGTCATTTGGGCATCCAGCTCTTGATTTCTGCTCAGGTCATGATCCCAGGGTGGTGGGATGGGAGCCCTGTTACTGGGCTCTGCTCTGGGCATGGAGCCTGCTTAAGACTGTTTCTCAAAAGAGAGGAAGGAAGGAAGGAAGGAAGGAAGGAAGGAAGGAAGGAAGGAAGGAAGGGAGGGAAAGGGAGGGAGGAAGGAAGGAAGAGAAAGGGAGGGAGGAAGGAAGGAAGGGAGGGAGGAAGGAAGGAAGAGAAAGGGAGGGAGGAAGGAAGGAAGGGAGGGAGGAAGGAAGGAAGGAAGAGAAAGGGAGGGAGGAAGGAAGGAAGAGAAAGGGAGGAAGGAAGGGAGGGAGAAAGGAAGGAAGGAAGAGAAAGGGAGGGAGGAAGGAAGGAAGAGAAAGGGAGGGAGGAAGGAAGGGAGGAAGGGAGGAAGGAAGGAAGGAAGGAAGGAAGGAAGGAAGGAAGGAAGGGAAAGGGAGGGAGGAAGGAAGAGAAAGGGAGGGAGGAAGGAAGGAAGGAAGGAAGAGAAAGGGAGGAAGGAAGGAAGGGAGGAATGGAGGGAGGGAGGAAGGAAGGGAGGAATGGAGGGAGGGAGGAAGGAAGGGAGGAATGGAGGGAGGGAGGAAGGAAGGGAGGAATGGAGGGAGGGAGGAAGGAAGGGAGGAATGGAGGGAGGGAGGAAGGAAGAAAGGAAGAGCAAGGGAGGGAGGAAGGAAGGAAGAGAAAGGGAGGAAGGAAGGAAGGGAGGAATGGAGGGAGGGAGGAAGGAAGGGAGGAATGGAGGGAGGGAGGAAGGAAGGGAGGAATGGAGGGAGGGAGGAAGGAAGGGAGGAATGGAGGGAGGGAGGAAGGAAGAAAGGAAGAGCAAGGGAGGGAGGAAGGAAGGAAGAGAAAGGGAGGAAGGAAGGAAGGGAGGAATGGAGGGAGGGAGGAAGGAAGGGAGGAATGGAGGGAGGGAGGAAGGAAGGGAGGAATGGAGGGAGGGAGGAAGGAAGGGAGGAATGGAGGGAGGGAGGAAGGAAGGGAGGAATGGAGGGAGGGAGGAAGGAAGAAAGGAAGAGCAAGGGAGGGAGGAAGGAAGGAAGAGAAAGGGAGGAAGGAAGGAAGGGAGGAATGGAGGGAGGGAGGAAGGAAGGGAGGAATGGAGGGAGGGAGGAAGGAAGGGAGGAATGGAGGGAGGGAGGAAGGAAGGGAGGAATGGAGGGAGGGAGGAAGGAAGAAAGGAAGAGCAAGGGAGGGAGGAAGGAAGGAAGAGAAAGGGAGGGAGGAAGGAAGGAAGGGAGGGAGGAAGGAAGGAAAGAAGAGAAAGGGAGGGAGGAAGGAAGGAAGAGAAAGGGAGGGAGGAAGGAAGGAAGGAAGGAAGGAAGGAAGAGAAAGGGAGGGAGGAAGGAAGAGAAAGGGAAGGAGGAAGGAAGGAAGGAAGGGAGGGAGGAAGGAAGGAAGAGAAAGGGAGGAAGGAAGGAAGGGAGGAATGGAGGGAGGGAGGAAGGAAGGGAGGAATGGAGGGAGGGAGGAAGGAAGAAAGGAAGAGCAAGGGAGGGAGGAAGGAAGGAAGAGAAAGGGAGGGAGGAAGGAAGGAAGGGAGGGAGGAAGGAAGGAAGGAAGAGAAAGGGAGGGAGGAAGGAAGGAAGGGAGGGAGGGAGGAATGGAGGGAGGGAGGAAGGAAGAAAGGAAGAGAAAGGGAGGGAGGAAGGAAGGAAGGGAGGGAGGGAGGAATGGAGGGAGGGAGGAAGGAAGAAAGGAAGAGAAAGGGAGGGAGGAAGGAAGGAAGGAAGGGAGGGAGGGAGGGAGGAAGAGAGAGAGAAAGAAAACGCAAGACAGCAGAGGGGCAAGGGGCTTCTCAGTCTTTGCAGCCACAGAGCACTTTTGTCCAAACAAAACCTCATGGAAATAGGTCAAACAGAGCTATTCTACATGAAACTCTGATCCCGTGCCCTTGGGGGACCCCTGAGGACCCTCGGTGAACTTCTGAGGTGTGCAGACAGCTGGAAGGTGCTTTGGTATGAAGTCAAAGCCAGCCCGGGTGAACATGGCAGGTGAGGATACCTGGCAGGTGATGGCAGAGGTGGCCTTGAGGGGTTGGGAGGGATATAAACAGGAATGGAGAAAAGCGGACACTCATTGAAATATTCACTCACTGGGGCGCCTGCATGGCACAGGCAGTTAAGCATCTGACTTCAGCTCAGGTCATGACCTTGCGAGTTCGGGAGTTTGAGCTGAGCCCCACGTGGGGCTCTGCCCTGGTAGTGCGGAGCCTGCGTGGGATTCTCTCTGTCTCTCTGTCTCTCTGCCCTTTCCCCACTTGTGCTCTCGCTATTTCTCTCTCTCTCTCTTAAAACAAACAAACAAACAAATAATCACTCATTTGACAAATGCTCACTAAGCTCCTACTATGTGCTCCATATCTAGGCACCAGGAATGGAGTGGTGCCCACAGAAAACCAAGCTCCTCCCCTTGAACAAGAACTGATTCTCTGTACGGCCTGACTGAGGAGGCCCATGGATTGGAGCAGAAGCTTTGCACAGAGGGCAGGAGAAATGCCTCGTTCCTTCAATAAATGCCCATGAAGTTCCTGCCATCCGCTTGGCCTTGACACTGGGGTCTCAGTGATTGTCAGGCTGTCCCTGCCTGTCTCGGGTCAGGTTCTCTAGAGGTAGAGCCTGAGACATGACATCCTGCGCACATGGGTTCTGGAAGGAGAGCTTTCTAGAAAGAGCGAGTGAGGAAAGCAGGAGAGGGCAGAAGGCGCTTAGCAAGGCTGGGATCTCAGCTGGTTCCCGCAAGGGATTCTAGAGCATGACTTGTGCCGCAGAGTTGATCCCGCCTCCCCTTGCCCGCCAGTCGCTGGTTCCAGTTGGGGTCAGCTGGGGTGAGGGGTGTCATAACCCCCCCGGCAAGTGAGTTTTCCTACGTAAGGCAACGCTCCAGAAAAAAGGCCAGCGGCTGCCGAACGGGCACGTTGGCCTGGCCAAGGGGACCCAGACGAGGCATCAGACTGGTCTAGCTTGCTGCCCCTGAGTCGTTCCTGGCCCAGCGTAGGAGCTGAGGACGATACAGAGGGCGTGTTGCCCCAGTGGCGAAGACAGAAGCCGAGGGAGCCCCGGACAGGGTGCCGGACCCAGTGTGGGCAGTCAGGCAAATGCAGCAGTGAAGAATTTGGGGCCCGGGTTCAGCTCCTAGGACTGCCGCCTGCCGGCTTGTGACCTCGGGCCGGTCACTTCACTGCTGGAGCCCGCGTTTGCTCGGCTGTGGGGTGTGGGGTTTATGTGGGAATCGCACAGCCCCGTTCCAGCACGTGGTGACCTACTGGGACCTGGCAGGGGGCGGTGCTGGCGTGCGGAGGGCGGGTGGGATTGCAGGGCACTGCATCCTTTCCCACAAACTCCGGAGGCACCTTGGGGGCCGTGGGAGATGAGCCAGAAACAGCTACCAGTGGCAGGTCCCGGATATCACCAGCGCTTTGGGTCCCTCAGGAGGCGGCGAAGGGAGGACGTGCGTGGATGGAGCAGAGTCGGCTCCGGAGGGGCCCGGGGCTTGACTGAGCGCTGGAGAGGGCAGGGCACTGGCACCGGCCCAGGGGCAGGCCCCCTTCTTCTCCCCATGCCGACTCCAGTGTCCAGAGCCCTGGGCTGAGCAGACCATGTCCCTCCGTAGGGCTCATTCGTCCGTTCGTTCATTCAACTGGCACTTCTCGAACACCCACTAAGCGCCACGCTCCGACGATGCATTCATGAACAAGGCAGAAAGGATCCCTACAGGGGCGCCTGGGTGGCTCCGTCAGCTAAGCCTCCGACTTCGGCTCAGGTCATGATCTCACAGTTCGTGGGGTCAGGCTCTGTGCTGACACCTCAGAGCCCGGAGCCCGCTTCAGATTCCGTGTCTCCCTCTCTTTCTCTCTGCCCCCCCCCCTGCTCGCACTCTGTCTCTTTCTCTCTCAAAAATATATAAACATTTTTAAAAAATTAAAAACAAATACACAACAAAGACAGGATCATGAAGCTCGTGAAGCTCAAAGCTCACAGTGGGGGTCACCAAATGCCAAGGACAGGGGACAGAGAGAGGGACATTGCCCGGGAGACGACAGCATTGAGCGGTTTCTGGGCACCATAGGGCAGAGCCTGGGGGCGGGGCTGTGAGGACGCGGGGCTCCGCTCGGGGAGTGGACGGAGCATAAGGCTCTACTTCCGAGCCGTGTTCAGCTGGGCAGAGGGGACGTGGGGCTCCAGTGGGGACTGTGTCCTTTGAAGAACGTGGGGTGTGTCTGAGGGCGTGTGCGTGTATCTGTGTGTGACTATGTATCTGCATCGTGTGTCCGTGTCTGTACCTGTGAACAAACGTGCGCACCTGTGAGTGTGTGCGTCAACGTCTACACCTGTGACCACATGCGTGTACCTGTGCGTCAGTGCGTTTTCATCAAAATCTGGATCTTTGGGGCTAGAAAGAGTCTTGAAGCTTATTCAGTACAACCTTCCCCCCGGCCCCACTGCGCAAATAACAATCCTCCCTCCGTGTGCCCCGCACCCTACAGCCTGCGTGTTCCCATTCACTGTTCCCTGAGGCCCTCCCAGCAGCCCCGCGAAGATGGCTTCATCCCATTCCACAGGTGGGGAAACTGAGGCCGGCCAGCGTGAGATGGCAGTGCCTCTAAGTCACAGGACCTGGTCTTTGGCCAGATGTCAGCTCTGACCACTCATTGCTGTGTCTCCTCAAACCCAAGAGCTTATGCACATCATGAGACGCCTATTCAAAGCCCACGTGCATTCATTATATTATTTCTTTTCTCCTTTCATTCTATCACTTTCTTTTTTTATCTGATTTCTCCCCGGGGTTCCACTTCCCTTCCACTTCACGAAGAATAAATGAGACTGTACCTTTACCATCCCTCGCCCCACCCCTCTCCCCCCTTGCCAAATGCATTTTGAAAAATCACTTTTCCGTTAAGAGGGAACTTCTCATAAAAATGTTTAAATCAAAGTAGAGTTCGTTCTTCAAGAAAATACGGTTAGGAAAAAAAAATTGGTTTGCAATGCTCCCCATGATTCCCCGAGAACAGTGCATTATAAAGAGACACTTAATGCTCACAAAGAAAAACAAACGATCTCAAATAAGACCAAATATTTTCACAGAGTCAAGCCCCAAAGCAGAAAAAACAAATTTAGTCTTAAGCAAGCTGGCAGTTCCTGTTAGCCAGCAATTCGCACAGATTCGGGGGAATCTCCTCTCTCTCTCTCTCTCTCTCTCTCTCCACCCCCCTGCCCCCCCACCGGCCTTCCCATCCCTCACTGGCTCCTGACTATGTCTTCCACTCTGCCTTGCCGCTGTCACTCTTGCAACAATAATGGCAGCCCTTCATGTTGTCACTGACACCCTCCGTATCCTTGACCTCATTGGTCCTCCCACCTGCTCCATGAAGTGGGCAAGGCTGGGATGATCCTTTGTCCTCATTAACATATTGGGAGCCCGAGGCTCAGGGAGACATTACAACTTGTCCCTGGTCACACAGAGCTGGGCCTTACCCCCACGGTGTGTTTTCCAGTCCAGAATGTTCCTCCCCAAGGCATCACAGAGCCTCCCGCGTCTCCTTCCCAGGCGCCACACGTTTATGTCAATTTTCCTTCTATTTTCTTGACTGGGATATAAGATATGGAGACAGGACCATCAGGAGAGGGTATTTATTTTTTATTTTTTTAATGCTTATTTATTTTGAGAGAGAGAGTACGCAAGCAGGGAAGGGGCAAACGGAGAGGGAGAAAGAGAATCCCAAGCAAGCTCCACGCTGTCGGCACAGAGCCTGATGTGGGGCTCGAACTCACGAACTGTGAGATCATGACCTGAGCCAAAACCAGAGTCAGATGCGTGACTGAGCCACCCAGGCGCCCCCGGGGGAGGGTATTTTTATATCTTTAGATATCTCTTCCCCAAGCCCCATGAAGTAAGAGTAATAGTAGTATTCTCAGGAGTATTCTCAGGAGTAGTATTCTCATTTATCAGGCCCTGACCAGTGTTTAGGCGCTGGTGTGAGCCCCTAAAACACCCCGGCCTTACCTACCATTGCTGGAAACTGGCACAAGCTAGTTGAAGAATATTAAATTGGGGGCGCCTGGGTGGCGCAGTCGGTTAAGCGTCCGACTTCAGCCAGGTCACGATCTCGCGGTCCGTGAGTTCGAGCCCCGCGTCGGGCTCTGGGCTGATGGCTCAGAGCCTGGAGCCTGTTTCCGATTCTGTGTCTCCCTCTCTCTCTGCCCCTCCCCCATTCATCCTCTGTCTCTCTCTGTCCCAAAAATAAATAAAAAATGTTAAAAAAAAATTGTTAAAAAAAAAAAGAATATTAAATTGACCTGGTAGCTGGTGTGGAGGGCCTGTCCATGGTGACCAGCAGGGTACCGGGATGAGGCTAAGCTTTCGGAATATTAACTCTAAGTGGGCAATAGTTTTTGAGCCATGGGGATGGTCTGCAAAATGGTATGTGGCTCTGTGTCTTTCAAACATAGAATACTTTTTTCTTTAACTTTTTTAATGTTTATTTTTGAGAGAGAGAGAGAGAGAGAGAGAGAGAGAGAGGGAGTGCGGGGGAGGAGCAGAGAGAGAGGGAGACACAGAATCCGAAGCAGGTTCCAGGCTCTGAGCTGTCAACACAGAGCGATGTGGGGCTCGAACCCACGAACTTTGAGATCATGACCTGAGCCAAAGTCGGACGCTTAACCGACTGAGCCACCCAGGCGCCCCAAACATAGAATACTTTTAAAGGGCACATGTTCTCTCAGATGCTTCCCTCTCAACATTACCATAAAATATTTTTCTTATGATGCTGCTTAAAAGATGCTGCTTCATCACCCTAATAATGCGATGACACCAAAACAAATCCACAAATTAAATGTGATCACAATTGCAAAACAAATCCAATTTGAATTCAAAGCCTGTATGCAATGGGCAGAGTGATGTTTTGCTCACCATGTGAGCGTAGGACAGGCCGCCCAGAGGGCTTTTTGAATATCCCCCCACCCCGGCCTGGAGTGGGTTCTCCACTGACTCAATTTTCTGCCATTTCTCCCCCCGCCACCCCCCTGCCCCATACACTGCTATGGAGCCTCTGTTTGTACAGCGTGGCATTCTGGCCTCATTTCTGCATTACATCCACAGCCTTGCCTTATCATTGTGCTGGGATTAAAGCAGGGCAGCTCAGCCCAGTGGCCCTCATAACAGAACAGTCACTGGAACCACGTGGCAATCCTCAGCGATAAGATGGTTACCAGGGAATCCGGGAAAGGCCGATGACCATGCCCTACAGATGGCCACACAGTTACAACTCTTATAACACGAGCATAGTGGTATGTGACCCCGCCCCCACCGCAGAGGACCCCAATTTCAGGCACTCAGGTGCAGGTGCATCTACCAGTCACAGGGTAGCATGCATCAAAGTTGGGGGCCTAATTAGGAGGCTATGGTGGCAAGGCAGATTTGAACAATGAGCTAACGGAAGGTGGGCGCGATGTGAGCCTTGATGGTGATGCCCAGGGAACTGGCACGGGTTCCCCGAGCTTTCCAGAGCCCTAGGGAGCCACGAGGGACGAGGAAGAAATCAGCAGGCAGCTGGACAAGGGCAAACCTCAGCTGGGTTGTTTCCAAGCACGCTGGGATCCTGGACTTGGCTGCACTTGATTGGTCTGATCCTTGATTTCTTTATCGGTCACGTGCAAACAAGACTTTCCTTTATACCCGGCAGCATAGGGGAGCACTTAAGGGCGCAAGCTGGGGAGTCCTGCGGACCACAGTCTGAATTCTACCCTATGACTTACCACCTATGGGGCTTCAGGCTAGTCCATAAATATGGCTGGGGATGTGTAACCCAGACCGTAAAAGGGACATCGCATTCGTACCTTCCTACAGCTATTGTCATGGTTGATCTCACTAATATTTGCCAAGGGCTCGGGACGGCGTCTGGACCCCGTGAGCTCAGAAGAGTATAGGCTGCTGATGTTTTTACCACGATTGTACCATTGTGCTATCACCAGAATGCCTTCACGCGCCTGTTACCCACCTCTCCGTTGGTCTGGGTCCTAGCTTCTCTCAACATGTGTATCCTGCTCTCTGTCTCCAAAACTGTATCAAACCCGCCCCCTCCCCCCCCTCCCCCCCGCCCACCACACCCAAGCTGTTCTTTCACTAAAGCAGGTTCTCAACCTATTTCATGCCATACACCCTTTGGCAGTCTGGTGAAGCCTACAGAGAGCCCTTCTCAGAGGAAACGTCTTTTAGTGCAAAACAAAACAAAACCAAAACACAAAAAACGCACAGGATTGCCAAGGAACCAATTACAGTAAAACCTTGGATCGCGAGTAACTTGTGATGCAAATGTTCTGCAAAGCGAGCAAACATTTCTAATAAATTTTAAATTTTTTTTATTTTTTTAAGTTTATTTAACATTTCTAATAAATTTTAAATTTTTTTTATTTTTTTTAAGTTTATTTGAGAGAGAGAGAGTGAGCAGGGGAGGGACAGAGAGAGAGAGAGAGAGAGAGAGAGAGAGAATCCCAAGCAGGCACCAGCCACACTGTCAGCACAGAGCCTGATACGGGGGCCCGAACCCGTGAACCATGAGACCATGACCTGAGCCGAAGCCAAGAGTCGGACGCTTAACAGACTGAGCCACTCAGGTGCCCCTCTATAAATTTTAACTTGATAAGTGAGTGATGTCTCTCAATCCGAGTCGTCTGTAATGCCAAACATCACATGATCACAACTGAGCCAATGGTTCTTGAAATTCGCTTTGATATACAAGCGCTTTGGGTTACAAGCACGTTCCCAGAACGAATTCTGTTCGCAACCCAAGGTTTTATTGTATATTGAAATACCGTTGTCAAAAAGGTATGTTAAAGAGACAAATGTGATACGTGCTTCTCCGTTGAATCGTTAACAAGAGAAGCTGTGAGTCCAACAAAGACTCTTATTCTGAAGTAGTGATGAGTGTAAGTATCTCGAGATGATCTGCAACGATTCTAAGGTGACAGGAAATCCAATGATTTTCATTGGTGATAAAGTCACAGGTCTGGTAAGACCACTGTGGCTTTTTGTCTATGTTTGTAATGAAAGCAAGTGCTGAATTTCAGTTAGGGGACAGTAAAATTAGGATGGGATTATTTTTCCCACCCAAGTTCATAGCCTCCCTGAATTGTCTCCATAGGCCCCCTTGCTCCAAATCCAGCCGTGTTAACTGTCTGTGCCAATGCATTTGGCTTTTGACCGCTGAGTTTGTTGAGCTGTGACTTACCTCTATTCAAATGTTCAAAATATTTTATCCAAGCACATGCGCGTGGCTAAAAAATAATTAAGTAGGGGCGCCTGGGTGGCTCAGTCAGGTAAGCGTCTGACTTCAGCTCAGGTCATGGGCTCATGGTTCGTGGGTTCAAGCCCTGCGTGGGGCTCTGTGCCGACACTTCAGACCTGGAGCCTGCTTCGGATTCTGTGTCTCCCTCTCTCTCTGCCCCTCCCTCACTTGCACTCTGTCTCTGTCTCTCAAAATAAATAAACATTAAAAGAAATAATTGAGTAAAAGAGAAAGCCTTACATTAAGAAGCAGATGTCCACCCCACCCCCTCCTACTGAATCTGCTTCCCAGGAGTGACTGTTCTTACGTTTCCTGGCTGTCCCCTCTGTGGTTAACTACAAATCTCTGAAAACTGTGCTTACGTTTGATATTTACTGGTTTACAGACCTTAGACCTTATCTATTGACATTTCCCGCCCTGTCCTCCTAATATAGGTGTGCCATTATTTTTAGGTTCACACTAGTTACTTCGGCAACTTTAAGAAATGCCTTCACTCTCTTACTTCTTATTCCATCAACTACAGGCAGTGTATCTTGACTCCACACTACTTCAGATGAGATGCTGGTGTTCTGCCTTCCTTTCGCCTCCCCTTTTCCCTGCATTGGCATCATT
The DNA here is from genome assembly GCF_022079265.1 of Lynx rufus. NCBI lineage: Eukaryota > Metazoa > Chordata > Mammalia > Carnivora > Felidae > Lynx > Lynx rufus. The sequence goes on along the minus strand of NW_025814839.1, from coordinate 8,735,621 downwards.
GATAACCCACTCTCTTTAACATTAGGTCCTGCAAGGATCTGGTTTGATTTCTCCTGTATCCCGGCACAGTACGTGGGACACAGTCGGGGGGCAGTAAGTCTGTGTCCTGTGCGCTGCCTCTCGGCTGTCTTATGTACCCCCTAACCTGGTTGCCTGCTTGGGCAATGAGCCCCCAGCCAACGCCATGACCAGGGAATGGAGCAGGACTAATGCTAGGCAAGCTTCTCCCTCCCGATTGGCCAAAGGACATCATTGCCCATAATTATGCACTACAGGAGTCCTCTCCTGGTGTTGGGTCTGAATTTCCCACTAGAGCTTCAAGGAAGCTTCTTCAGGGAGAATATTAATGACTGTCTGAATCATTAGCATCCCTCCTGCCAGCATCACTAGGTTTTCAGCCAGGCAGAAAATGGCTCTGGGAAAGGAGACAGCAAGACCAAATTTCAGAAGGAAGAAGCCTCTTCAGGATCGTTTCCAAGTATGACAACTTGCCTCCCACATAGTGTTCCTGTTCAAGAAGGGAATCTATTTCCTGTGAGAAAGACCTTTCTAGAGCCCGCTCTCTTCACTCAGGCCTCTCTAACATGCATCCACGGCTTCCCAGTCTCTTGGGACAAAGTCCAAACTCAAACTCAGCCTGAGGCTGTGGACTCCAGCCAGCCCTCTCATTCCTTCCAGCTTCACTACCTATGATCTGGCCAGACGGAGCCCCCCACAGTTCCCCAGGCCAGCACTTTCTCTTGCCTTTGCCTGTGCACATGTGGTTCCTTCTGCCTGGAAGGCCCTTGTCCCCACACAGCGACCCCTCCTGGGCCTTCCTGCCTCAGCTGAGATGTCACCTCTGCCAACAAGTTTGTCTGATCCTCCCCGGTCTTGTGGTCTCCCACAGCCCCTCTATGCATCCCTATCGTAACTCATATCCTACCGAATCAAGATTGCCTATTTGCTCGTTTGCCTCCCCCTCTAGAATATAAATCCCTTGAAGGTGGAATCCATATGTCATTTACTGTCAGGTCACAACAGTGCCTAGCACAGTGCCTGTAAGGTAGAAAGTGTCCACTGCATATGTTTGTGATAGGCTATGAGTGGATAGATGTTCTAACAGATGTACAAATGGGTAGATGAATAGATAGATGGATGGAGGAATAGATGGACAGAGAGATGAACGTTTGGATGGATATCTGGATGGATGGATGGAAGGATGGATGGAAGGATGGATGGATGGATAGATGGATATGCAGGTGAGTGAAAAGGTTAGTGGTTGGAATAGTGAAAAGGTTAGTGGTTAGATGACCTTTTGGTCCCTGATAAAGGTGTATATAATAAGAAATGCCACAGGGAACAAACTTCACATTTCTGTCATCCTACACTCTGTCATTGATGGAGATATGAAAGCATGTGCCCTATTGATTGACCCTATTTCATGTAGCCCTGAGTTTAAGTTCATGTTCCAACTTTCCCCAGCTCTGCCAGTAACACATGAGGGATATTTCATTCAAAAATGTCTCTTGGGGCGCCTGGGTGGCTCCGTCGACTGGGTGTCCAACTTCAGCTCGGGTCATGATTTCGCGGTTCGTGAGTTCGAGCCCCGCGTCAGGCTCTGTGCTGACAGCTCAGAGCCTGGACCTTGCTTCAGATTCTGTGTCTCCCTCTCTCTGCCCCTCCCCTGTTCATGCTCTGTCTCTCTCAAAAATAAACAAACAAAAAATTTAAAAAAAAAAGTCTCTCACCCTGGGATGCCTGTAAGCATCCAACTCTTGACATTGGCTCAGTTGGTGATCTCGCAGTTGTGGGCTCAAGCCCCACGTGGAGCTCCCCAGTGGGCATGGAACCTGCTTGGAATTCTCCAGTAGGAGAATAGGACATAGATGGAGAAAGAAGTGAGGGTGTCCCTGATAGGAGAAGGCACAAGAAAAAGGTAATACTCTCTCACGTGAAATAGGTGCTATTAGCTTCACTGTAGAAATGTAGAAAGTGAGGCACAGAGGGGTTCACAGAATAATTCAAGGTCACGTAGCTGATAAGTGGCAGAGTCAGAATTCTCCCTGCTTCCAGGACCCAGGCTTTTAACAACTGCATGGCCTCTGGCACGGCATGCCGCAAACACGAGAGAGGGACCGAGAGTGGTCTAAGCCAGGTGCCAGGTACTTTCTGGAGAAGAGGTGGACGCTTCACTCAGGGCTGTGGATTCTCTGTGGACCTGAAGGGAGGTCGTTCACAGAATTGGAGAGGGGCTGTCCCGTGGTCCCTGATACATCAGTGGTAAACTCTGTGGGGTGAAGCTCGAGCTGAGATCTGACCAGGGGCAGGGCATGCACTTCCCGGCTAGGGTACCTTGCTCCATTTCCCAGAGGGAGCTCAGTGCCGATGATGGAGCCCAGCTTGGCATCAGAGAGGCCTGTGCCAGCCGTGGGACAGGCAAGAGACCAAGGCCAGTGTCTATCCCCCAGTTTGAGCACCTGGAACCTCTGTTTCCTCAACTGGAAAGTGAGAGTGATAGGGTCTACTTTACCCAGTTGTTAGTACAGGGATGATGTTATGTCAGCCTGGCACATAGTAGGGCTTGGTAAACGGTGGGTCCCTTCTCCGGTCCCTTAGGCACAAGCAACCTGCTCAGACCATTTCCAGAGATGATCCCTTGGGAGACATAGAACCCCTTTGAGAATCTGATAACAGCCAGAAACTTTCTCAAAGAAAAAAAAAATGTATCTGCACCTTGAATTGAGTATACCTTTTTAAGAGGCTTGCACACCAGTGCAGATGCAAGGTCAGACCTTCTGGTCTTAGGGCCAAGGTGTAAGTCATATAATTGCTCACATTGCATTTTGGTGATTTTGGATTTTGGAAACCCAAGGGACCACAGATGATCCAGTTTGAAAGTCTCTCTATGGATAAGCAAGAAAATGCTCTAAAGGGTCTGTGAATTGATAAAAACAACCACCACCACCCTTGCTTGGACATTTTCCGTGTTCTGAGCATTGCACATAGCCTCTGATATGTATTAGCATTTCTTTTTTTTAAGTTTATTTATTTTGAGAGAGAGAGAGAGAGAATCCTAAGCCGGCTCTGGGAGCACAGAGCTCGGAGCCCCATGCAGGGCTTGATCTCATGGCTCTGAGATCATGACCTGAGCCAAACGCAGGAGTCGGGACACTTAACTGACCCAGCCACCCAGGCGCCCTGCATTAGCATTTTCTAAACAAACAAAGCCATCTCAGCTATGATCCCCATTTTCCGGACGAAGACACTGAGGCTCAAAGATGTGGTGTTACTCACCGGGGATCATTCAGGAAGTGGCAGAGCCAGGATTTGAATCTGAGTCCGTTTACTTCTGACAGTTGTGTCTCTAACGAGAGAGGATTAACGTGACTGAAGGCCACTTGCGGCTCATAAAGATCAATGTAGTGGGACAGTGCCCTTGTAGGACCCGAGCTCACGGGGCTAGATCGGAAGCAGAGTGAATGTGGTGCGAACCCCCACTCCTCTAGTAAGACCTCAGGGGTGGCCAAAATGAGCCTCCCTGAAGTGGGCTGTGCTCCCTGCCTCGGGACACGCTGTGTGGACCGCACACTGACCTGAGGCTCCCTAAGCCCATTGCTGCCAAAGCTCTCGGAGGTTCCCAGGCCAGCAATACGTGGCCTGCTCTTTTAACAGGGGCGGAGAACAGCGGACAACATTTTAGTGACAGCACAAGGACACCCTTGAGTCATTCCTCGAATTCTGAGACTGGCTGGTAACAGGAGAAAGAAAGCCATCGGACATCGGTTGTCCAGGGTCCTTGTCTCCTGGGAGGGATGCGGGAGTGGCTTTTTCTCCCCCGTGACTTTGACAGGCCGAGAGGCGCCGGCTGACAGCCTGATGGCGGTGTCCTCCCACACGCAAGGCTGAAAGACACGCCCAAGTGGGCGGCTTCGGCCCCTGAATGGGCTCAGCCACCATCCACGGTGGCTGCGACTGAACGACCAGATCGTGTCAGTTAGAGCCGTGGCCGGTGGACGTGTTGGCTCCCTCTGTCACCTCCACCCACGAGATGTGGGAGATGCATCACAGCAGAAAGGAAGAAAGAGGCTGCCTGGAGGAAAGAGACTGTTCCAAGTCTCAGCCTTGTCAGGGCTGGACGTGCTGGGGGCCACCAAGCATATTATTGACACTTCTGGGCGCCGTGGCCCCACTTTTGAAATGTGAGGGGCCGTATCTCTTTTGTGACTGGGGCTGCGGGCTATTGACCGTCTTGAAGAAGAGATACATTAGTTTGCTACGACCGCCACGGACTGGGAGGCATAAACCATAGAAATCTACCATTTCACAGTTCCGGAGGCTGGAAGTCCAAGATCAAGGTGCTGGCAAGGGGCCGTCCTCCCAAGGCTGTGGGAAAGAACCTGCCCCCCACCCCTTTCCGGGTTCTGGTGGCCTCGGGTGTCCCTGGACTTAGAAGCGGCTAAGGCCCTAACTCTCCTGTGCATCATCTTTCTCTGTGTGTGTCTCGCTCTTCGTATGTGCTCTGTTTTAAGGACACCAGTCATATCGCACTGACCCCCACACCCCGGTTGGACCTCTTAACTAATTACATCTGCAATGATTTTATTTCCAAACAAAGTCACGTTATCAGTTACAGGGGTGAGGACTTCAGTGCCTGAATCAGAGGCCGGGGGGAGCACAATTCAGCCCACGAGACAGGACTGCATCGCAACTTAGCAAGAATGGTTTGAAAGTAGTGATCCCTTCTGTGAGTGGTCAACGGAGAAGAGGAGGAGGAGGAAGAAAATGGCAGGAGGAGAAGGGAGAGGGCACGTGGTTACGAATGAGTGTCCCAAACCCAAGTGTAAAGGACACACGCCTGTCACCAGAACTGGGTTGTGGTTCTTCCCCTCCCTACCTCTCCCTCCCCACTCCTGCTCCCCTCCCTTGTACTCTCCCTTGTCCAGATAAGTGAAGAGTACGGTGCCTGGGCATTTTGAGACTGATTCCCGTAGACGAAAGAAGACACCCCTACAGACAAGCGGATTGAGTGGCCAAGGACAGGCGGGCAAGCTGTTGGGGGTTTGGAAAAGAAACAGTGTTCAATGCATTTTGCCTTCTTAAGCGAGAGGATTCAGAAACTTCCCCCACCTTTGCGCTCTCATACTTTAGAATCCCTAGAGGGTCAGCTCATAAACTTGAGCGTAAATCTGACCCCCCCAAGGACGAGGCTAAAAAAAGAAAAAGGAGATTCCCAGGCCCCACTTCCAGAGATTCTAACCAGGGCTGGCTCTACGAGTTGTGGGGCTCAGAAATTAACGAGCATTCAAGATGGCGGCAGAGAATCTCAGCAGAAGCCTGGGGCCCTTCTGAGTGTGAGGTTCTGTGTGGCTGTCCAGGTTGCTTGCTCATGAGTCTGACTCAGAAAGGCTGGGGTGGGGCCCTGGAATCTGCATTTTACCAGGTCCTTGTGTGATTGTGGTGCCAGTGGCTGCAGACCATCCTCAGAGACACCTGGCCCAGAGCAGGAGCCACAGGAGATTCTGGACATGCAGATTTGGGCCGCAGCTGCCTGACCGTCCCACTCCTCACCAATCTCTTAAAGATGGTCTGGAAAGATGTCAGAGCAACTTTCAGAGTCCTGAAGGGCTGCCTTGTGGAGGAAGGTCCCTGCTTCCACACTCCCTGGCAGCAGTTGGAGAAGAGGTAACCTCTAGGGCTTGGCCCGCCTGCCTGTCCCACCTCTGGAGAGGCCTTTGGCAGAGTCCAAAGGACAAATGTTTGGGTCCTGGGCTCTCAGCCCCTCGTGACTCTCAGCCCCGACCCAGTTTGTGGGTGGCTTTGGCGGAGCCTCACCCCAAAGGGAGGTTCGGGAGTCTGGGCTTGACTGTGCGATGTAACTAACTTCCCTGGGCTAGACAGAAGGCAACAGCTGGAACCCCCCACGAAGTCAGGGCGAGCAGCGTTTCAGTGGCAGGTGGCCTCCCCAGCACCATGTTTAAGGGACCCACACCAGAGAGCTCCAAAGAGAATGATCCCTGGGATTTCAAGAGAAGCAGTGCCTGAGACAGGGTCTGACATTGCCTTTGCCTCCTCTCTCTAAGCCTGGGACTGGGGTCAGCTCTACCCCAGCGCCCGGCATGTTGAAGGGGTGAATAATCGGTTCACATGCAACACGAAAGAATAAAGAAAAAGTAAAGGCGGAAGCTCATGTGATCTTAACCTTCCAGTGCTAAAAGTAGCCAGTGTGTCCTCACCTCGTACCAAAAGATGAGGGGCTTTTCTCAGGTCTATGACCCCTGGGATCCTGCAGTCCAGTCGGTGGTTTTAGATTCTGTAGGAAAATACGACATTCTGTAGAATGAGGCAGTGTCATCAGTACTGAGGGGTCAGGAAGGGAGAGAGGGGACCCATCGTCAGGGGGATGAACTGGACCCATCGTCGGGGGGGGTGGGGGGGATCGTCAGTGGGGGGTGGGGAGGAGTGGGTTCCTGCAGAAGGTGGGGGTCGATTTGGGCACCTCCAGCCACAACCCACTACAGTAGTGAATCTATGGGGTTCAGTATCCAGTTGGATGCTTTTCATTCCCGTTCCTATCTTTACCTCTTGCTGAGGGTTAAACAGAGTCCCCCAAAAAAGATATATCCAAGTCGTAGCTCCCCCATACCTGTGAATGGGACCTTATTTGGAAATAGGGTCTTTGCCAATGTGATCACGTTAAGGACTTCTTGATGAGGTCACCCTGGCTTTAGGGTGGGCCCAAGTCTAATGATGGGGGTCCTTAGTGGAGGAAGGAAGCCAGGGAATACCAAGGATCACCAGCAACACGAGAGGCTGAGAGTACCTAGGACCGCCCCTCCCCCTTTCCCATACAATTGTTGCAACTTCCTGTGACTCTGTAATTATTTCAAAACAAAAAGTTTGTTAAAAGAAAAAAATAAGAAAATAAATGTGATCTGCAAGAAAGAAGAAGAAACTGAGAGGCGGGGAACGAATTGTCCTCTAGAAGCTTCAGAGGACATGTGGCCCTGCAGGTACCTTGACTAAGGATTTCCGGCTTCCAGAGCTATAGGACAATAAGTGGCTGTTATTTTAAGCCTTGTTACAGCAGCCGCAGGAAACCAGCGCAGGTGTAACAGACACAGGCCTGCCTGGCTGGATTTGACACATAGTAAGTGCTCAATAAATACGTGTTGGTTTCAGGGGGTTGCTTTTCCTTACACAGACTTTTTTTTTTTAATGTTTTTAATATTTATTTTGTGAGAGAGAGAGCACCAACGTGTGCAAGCAGGGGAGGGGCAGAGAGAGAGGGACACAGAATCCGAAGCAGGCTCCAGGCTCCCACCAGTCAGCACAGAGCCTGACACGGGGCTCCAACCCACGAACCGTGAGATGGCAACCTGAGCTGAAGTCCGACACTTAACCGACAGAGCCACCTGGGTGCCCCCTCCTTACACAGACTTTTAAACTTTCTACCACGGATCTGGAGGTCAGCATAACTCAGCATTCCTCAGGGATGTAGGGCACAAGACTGCACTTGAAAAAGGGGGGTTGTTGTTACATTTGAAAGGCACCTTATCGAATAGTGTGGTTGCCCAAAATGTGGTCCACCTGAGAGCTGGTTAGAAATATAGCATCTCGTGATTAGAGTCAACAGGACTGTATTATAAACTTCAAAGTTGCTAAGAGACAAGATCCTGATTGTTCCCACTACAAAAAAGAGATAATAATTATGTGACGTCATAGAGGTGTTGACTAATCGTCGGGCGATATATAAATGCGTCACATCAATGCACTGCGTACCTTAAACTTACACAGTGTTGCATGTCAATTACAGTTCAATGGTCATAAATAAATAAGAAAGAACTTCAGAATCTCAGGCTCTGCCCCAGACGTGCAGAATCAGAATCAACAGTTCAGCAAGACCCCCCCCCAGGTGACCCATGTGTACATCAGAATTCAAGAAACCTCAGCCAGGGCACTTTTGCCCCACTCCCAATTCATGTTTTTTGTCCTTTTTTTTTTTTTTTAACAGAAGTTACTTTAATTTTTAAGAAGCAGGGCAGATTTCTTATGTTATTAAAAATTGGTGGAGGGGCGCCTGGGTGGCGCAGTCGGTTAAGCGTCTGACTTCAGCTCAGGTCACGATCTCGCGGTCTGTGAGTTCGAGCCCCGCGTCGGGCTCTGGGCTGATGGCTCAGAGCCTGGAGCCTGTTTCCGATTCTGTGTCTCCCTCTCTCTCTGCCCCTCCCCCATTCATGCTCTGTCTCTCTCTGTCCCAAAAATAAATAAACGTTGAAAAAAAAAAATTAAAAAAAAATTGGTGGAAGCAAATCTCATAATAGAGTTGAAAGACAAAACGTATTAAAAAATCCCAGTTTACAGTGGTTTTCTCAAAAATACTTTTTTAAAAAGTTAGGTACAACTTACACCATTTCTGGAAATAAAGATCCATCACCCCTAGAATCTGGAGTCCAGATAAATATACATCAACAGTGTGACATGGGCTGAGTGCAGGGGCCAGAAGCTCTGAGAGGTGGGAGCCTACCTGGGGTAGATCTCTTGCGGACCCCAGGCAGGGGCCCCTGAGGACTCTCCTGCGTGGCTGCTGGGGCCCAGAGCCAGAGTCCCAGAGGGCCAGCTGCACTGGGCGACTGGGCAGCTGGTCCCCACTGCCCACTGGATGCCCACAGAGCGAGGCAAGGTGACAGGGGCTGTGTTCACCACCAGACTCCTCACGCGGCTGCGGTAGGCTGGAGATCAAGGGCGCACCTGCGTGAGAGGCCCAGCCCGTGTGTCTGTGGGCTCGGGCAGGTCCCTGAGGTGTAGACACGCTACGGCATCCACTGAGGCTGCCGGCGCGGGGCCCGGGGTGTGGATGCCCTGTGTATCCACCTTCAGCTGGAGCACGTTCTCACCCTTGGTCACTGCCAGGCAGGGCCGCTGCCTGTCACACAGGGCACGTCACCCACGTGAGGAGTGGGCGCACCATGATCTTCCCGCAGCAAGACGCGCTTCTCCGACACCTGCAGCTGCAAGCAGGAGGGGGTGGGGGGCCCCCCGGCCCCGGCCCAGACGTAAGATGAGGCCAGTGGCCATCTGAGGCCACACCTCCAGCTCAGGCGTGCATCGCAGAGTGGCCCTCAGGCTGTCTAGAATGACAACTTCCCCCTGCCTGCGAAGAACAGGCCCTTCTCCAGGGGCCTGAGAAGCATGGTGGGACCCCCACCACCCACGTGAGGGTGCCCAGGGGCCACCTGTCCAGCCTCAGTCTCCTCGCACAGCCACTGATCCCAGACTCGCCCATGGCCGCCGGGATCCTGGCGCTGAGGCCACCGACAGGGAGGCCCCCCACAAAGAGAGTCTGGGCCCAGGGGCTCCCTGTCCCCTGGTGCTGCTGGCCAGGCCCCTCCTGGCCCTGGGCCCAGACCCCGTCTGTCCCCAGCTGGATCCCATCACAAGGGCACCATGTGCCACCGACCAGCCCACGATGGCAGCTGGGCCTTCTGAGTGACAAAGGGTCTGTGGTCCGGGAGGAGAGCCAGGTGGCCATGAGGGTGCCCCACTCCCATTTTTTCTTAAGTGGGCTTGTGCCTCTCAACAATCTTTTTCTATTTCCGGAGCCCCTAACGCTTCATCTATAAAATGGGACCAAGACTGCTGAACTCATTGGGCTGTTCTGAAGACTGAAGATCAAATGGAACAAGTCCTGGACTGGACATGCTGTCCCCTGCCTGGTCCTCCCCCTGTCCCTCTTGTGGACATCATTCTCCCAGCATCTGCAAACAAAAACAAAAACAAAAACAAAAAAACACTGGCTTTTCTCCCTTCCAGGGCAGTTCTTGAGGGAGGTCCTTCCATGCAGGCACAGAAGAAATCACAGTGTCCGTGCGATGGGGTCCAGCCTCACGGCCAGGGCAACCTTGGCCGCCAGTCGTGGCTTTCTCCCCCCTCCTCTGCCACTGCTGCTATATGTCCCCATGGCTGAGATTAGTCCCTGGGGCTGAGTCAGGTGATCCCAAACCCCAGATCAGGGCTGCAGCTTGATAACAAGGGCCAGACTTTTCTTCCAATGAGAATCCCGGCAGCTTTCATGGGACGGATCTGAAGGTTGAGTCCGCAGAGGGAGGGAGAGAGAGGGGAAAGTGCTCCAGGTGGCGGAAGCGGCATGTGCAAAGTCCCTGGGGTGAGGAAGAGGGAGGGGCAACCACCACAGAACTGAAGGCAGCCAGGTGTGGCTGGAACGTGGAGCTGGGGTGGTGAGTGATCAAGAGAGGTGAGCCTGGGACACAGGCAGGTCTGGGTCAAGGAAGGGCTGCCAGACGGCTTATGGAACTTGGGTAGTGGGGAGTCAAGGAAGAAGGCAGATAAATTCAGATGGACACCCAGCTGGATAGGCATGAAGAGAAGGCAAGAGACCTACAGTTAGCAGGTGTTCACAGCAATCCTGGTGAGAGAGGGTGGGAACCTAAGGCTTTCTAATATGGCTAAGGAATTGAGGAGGCAAATGGTGCCTGTCTCACCTCTGAACTCCCAAACTTGACCTATTCAGATGGCAGGAGCTAGAGAGTATCCCCAGCGGAGGTCAGGCACATCTTGGTTCAGATCCTGCTCATGGAGGAACTTGCTGTGTGGCCTCAGGCAACATGCTCCAGCTCTCTGAGCCTTGGTTTTCTCAACCATAAAATAAGGCTAATTATCTATCTCACAGGAGACATCTACTCTACTACTGTGTGAGGATTAAATGAGAAAACGCACATAAAGAATGGTGCCCAACAGAGTCGCTGTAATTATTTCATTTATCACTTGTTAACTCTCCAGTGTACCAACACCTATTTTGTGCCACGTTCTGGGGACCCAGTGAACAAGACACTGTCCCTACTCTCAAGGATATCACAGGCTAGCTTGGGAGGCAGGCATGTATATAAAAGGGAGAGGAGAGTTAATCATGCCTACTGTACCTCGCAGGTATGGGCCATGGACGGCCAGGGGAATGTTTGAGAGAGAAGCTTCGAGTGTAGACAGGCAATGAGAACAGCCCCTGGGATCCCCAGTGCCAGCTGCCAGCCCGGGAAATCAGAGCAGGGGAACATGATCAGGCCTGGAAATCTCTCACTGGCATGGACTGACCAAGGGATGGTGCGTGTGTGTGTGTGTGTGTGTGTGTGTGTGTGTGTGTGTGTGTTAGGGTGGGCGAGGTTGCCTAAATAGCCCAGATCACGAGGCTCGTGGTGCAGGGTTTGTGACAGTCACTGGATCACGGGATCCACGGAAGAGATGCCACCTGAGATGAGAAAGGCATCCTGAGCCTCGCCTGGCCCTGGGCTGTCTGGAGAAAGGGCAAGGGTGAAAATAACCCTGGACTGTCAGAAGCTACAGGCTGGAACAGCCTTCAGGATGGCACCTGACAGGACCTATTAACCGGAGAACTCAGCCTGCCTCTGACCTTGCCATGTCTAGAGCAGCTGCGGCCAAGGGGCACGTTGTTTATAATAGTAAAAAACTGGAAACAGCCTAAATGCCCATTAGGAGGGGAGTGAATAAGTAAAATGTGGTTTCTTGAACCGATACAGCAATTTACAAAGAAAGAGGTAGATCTGCGAGCCTTCATGTAACAAGATCTCACACATCCTGTAGAGGAAGAAAAGAAAGTTGTTACAGGGCAAAGTGTAAAAGGGGATAATATTCATGTCTATTTCAACATCTGTACATATACAAAATAACACTCTGTATGTTTTACTGATACCTGTATTTGTATGTATCCATGGAAAGCAAGGTTGGAAACATACACAAGTAATTCACAGCACAGAGTGCCTCTGGGAAGCAGTTAACCTTAGAGGATATTTGATACCTAGAACAGATCAATTTTTAACACTCCTCTAGATGACAAGACTACTTGCAATAACAATTCTATAATAAAAATTATTATTCTCATGGTTTGGTCTTTGGTTTTAAAGAATGAATTTCAATGTTAAAGATGATCGTGAATGAGTGAAACATCTGTGCCTTACAAAACAGAGAACAAAAAATATTATACCTAGCGATTTGTTCTCCATTTCACTCAGGTTTTAAACACAGATAAGTTTTAAATGCCACTCCAGGTAGTGACAAAGAGTGACTGGAATAATTTGTTTCTGTTGTTTCTCCGTGTCTATAATCACTATTTTGAACCTACTGCTTAAATGTAGGTATATTATCCCAGAGGTTGGAGACACAAACCGAACCCAAAGGTGACTTTGAACAATTCCAAACTGTTAGGAACTTTTGAAATGTAGCTGAGTCTACCTGTGTCGGGATCCAGTGTATAACCAGGGGGTTCTCTGAATTAGCTTCCAGGTACAATACCATCTTCACTAAAAGTAATAAAAATGGGCTGATTTGAAACTTATTCTCAAAACTTAACAGTAATGCAGCAGTGGTTTACAACTTAGACAAACAAAATACTTTCTCAGGGAGGAGTATTTATTTGATCACTGACTTTGGTTAAAAGAGACACTGCTCAGTGATAATAAAAAGCAGACTGACTTCAGTCGGTTTTATTATTGCTGCAAACTTTTCTACAGACCGCTCATTGTTGCCTGCTTTCGGGGCGGGCCACCCCCCTCAGCCCCGCCCTTGGGACCTCATTGCTAGGGAAAGCTAGGGTCTAGGCTAGGGGGTCAAAGGGGACTTTGGCTTTACCTGTCATTTTCTAATTTTTTCCAGCATAGTTGGCTAAGAGTCTGACTCCAAAGTCAGACTTCCGAGGTTCAAATCTTGGCCCCATGAGTGTGTGACCCTGGGCTAGGTACTTAATCTCTTCTGGCCTTGCTTTCCTTATCTGTAACATGGGGCTAATGATGCCTTTGTCAAAGAGTGTTTGTGCCGATGACGTGCGATACTTTGTTTAAAATGCAGAGAGGGGCGCCTGGGTGGCGCAGTCGGTTAAGCGTCCGACTTCAACCAGGTCACGATCTCGCGGGTCGTGGGTTCGAGCCCCGCGTCGGGCTCTGGGCTGAGGGCTCAGAGCCTGGAGCCTGTTTCCGATTCTGTGTCTCCCTCTCTCTCTGCCCCTCCCCCGTTCATGCTCTGTCTCTCTCTGTCCCAAAAATAAATAAACGTTAAAATGCAGAGAAACATCTGGCATACGGTAGGTGCTCAATAATGTCAGCCACGTTTTTAGGGGGGCAATGTATTCATATATTAAGCACGTTGTTTTTAAAAATACATGCCTAAATAAATAAATTTAAAAAAATAAAAATATATGCCTAAACATACTCCTACCTTTCAATCCAGGCAATCGCATTCCTTGGTATTTACTCAAAGGAGTGGAAATCTTTTGTCCACACAAAACCCTGCAGACAGATGTTTGCAGCAGCCTTACTTATAATTACTGAGATTTGGAAGCAACCAAAATACCCTTCAGTAGGTGAGTGGATAAAGTGTGGCCCACCCACGCAATGCAATGTTATTTACAGAAATGAGCTAGCAAGCCATGAAAAAGGTGAAGGAACATTAAATGTCTATTACTAAGTGAAGGAGGCCAATCTGAAAAGGCTACATTCTGTACGATTCCAACTATAGGACATTCTGGAAAGGGCAACACTAGGGGGAAGAAAAAAATCAGTGGTTGCCAGGAGGTACCGGAGAGGGAGGGATATATAGGCAGAGCAAGGGGATTTCTAGAGCAGGGAAAGTATTCTATCTGATACTGTGATGGTGGATACATGTCATTATACATTTGTCCAAACCCATAGAATGCGCACCACCAAGAGTGAACTTGAATGTAAACTATGGACTCTGGGTGACAACCATGTATCAACACAGCTTCACCAATAGTAACAAACCTCCCACCCTGTGCAAGATGTTGACTGTGGGGGAGGTTGGGAGGGTGGGCAGAAGGATATAGGAACTCTGTGTACTTTCCGATCAATTTTGCTGCGAACCTAAAACCGCCCTAAAAATTAAAATTCATTTTTTTAAAAAGCATATGCCTAGGGGCGCCTGGGTGGCTCAGTCAGTTAAGTGTCCAACTTCGGCTCAGATCTTGATTTTGCGGTCCATTGGTTCAAGCCCCATGTCGGGCTCTGTGCTGACAGCTCAGAGCCTGGAGTCTGCTTTGGATTCTGCGTCTTCCTCTCTCTCTGCACCCCTCCCCACCCCCCACCCCCCGCTTGTGCTTTGTCTCTGTCTCTCCCCAAAAATAAACATTTAGAAAAAAAATTTTTTTAAGCATATATCTAGAAAAAGGCTAGCATGCCAAAATGTTAATCAGGGTTAATGCAGGGTAGTAGAAATATGTGAAGTGGTTATTTTATTATGTGTGGTTCTTACAAAGTATGACACCTCCCTCCATCTCGAGGCTGGAAGGCAGGAAGGTAGTCTCCTGGAGCCTCAGCTGCTGAATCAGAGCCCCGCCCTCAGCACACCCTTCAGCTTTGGGTCTGAGGCTTCGAGATCTATTCAGGACAGCTATAACCTGGCCTATGGAACTCTCTGGCATGACCCAGGAGGCACCTTCTCTCTCTGGGTAGATTTCCTTTGTCTGGAGTGGACTCAGGGAGAACCCCAGCTGCTGAGGAGGTAGGAGGGCCTTGGGCCAGGCTGGCAAAGAAAACGGGGGCTGCTTCAAGGTTTAGAAGGATTCTCAGGGTGGAGAAATAGGGCAGGGGACTGGGCAGGAGCCTGCCTGGACACCAGACCTGGTGCTTGTCCATACACCTGTCCACTCACCTTTCTGTCTCTTTGGCCTGTCCATCTGTCCATCCATCCATCCATCCATCCATCTGCCTATCAGCCTGTCTGCCAGTCCCTGCTCTCATGCATCCGTTTAATTCATTCATTTAGTCCACAAATATTTATTGAGCACCTACCATGTGCCAGGAACTAGGCTAGGCCTGGGACGTTGCTGTGTGTGAACTGGGCGGACACAGTCCCTGCCCTCCTAGGGCTAACACTCTAGTGTGGGACACAGCAAGAACAAGTAAACAAACAGATAAGTATATAATCACAAGTCGGGCAAAGACTCAGGGGGAGACGACCAGGCTGCTGCCTGTGTCCTTCCGGCTGGCCCTCCATCCGCGAACGCTGGTACCTCTCCTGACATTGCTCGCTCTGTCCTGCTAACGAGGGGGTCTGCGCCGCCGAACTTGCCTTCGCTCTTGCCCCAACTCGCCCATTTGTGAGCATTTCTGGGGCACCTGTTAAAGATACAGATTTCTGGAGACACCCACGCGGGTGCCCTGAGTGTTTTAACAAGCTCCCTGTTGTGAAAGGCTGCTGTGCACTGCCCCGGGAGGGAGGGGGGAGCCTGGAGCTCCACTTCTCCCCCTCCCTTCAGCTGCAGCCCTGTCATCTCAGGTACAGTCCCAGGATCATGGGGACATCTGGGTCCAGGTCACAGGGCCCCAGAGGACTCACCTGGGCTGGTTCTCACGGCCTGGGGCCCTGCGAGAGAGGGCTTGCCGGGGCGGGGGGGCAGACCTGCTCAGTGCCAGGCTGCCGGGAGCTCGAGGAGGCCAGGCCTCTGGGAAAGCAAGGAGAAAGGCGCCCACGGGATCTGCCCGCCCAGCTCCGAAGCAGAAGGAGGAGGAAGAGGAGGAGCCTTGAAGGGTCTCCCCAGGTAGGAGGCCTGGGCAGGGAGGAGCACAGCCCTTCTGCCTGGTGGGGAGGGGCCTCTTCTGCCAAGACTTGGTAAAGGGCCCTCAGTGAGACCCAGCCCAGGTACCGCCCACCTGACCATCCTGGGCAGGGTCTGAATTTGGTTAAGGAAATTGTCCCGCTGAAGGCACTGGAAGGGTCAGGGCAAGTTTGCCCCGGGGAAGAGGGGAATTAGTAAGGCGTTCCTAGGGGTGGCAACAGTGGGAGCCAAGAACGGGGCTTTTCAGCATTCGAGAGAGATCCACACCATCCCCATTTCCTGAAGCTCCCGGTATACAGGAAAAGGAGGAAATTTCTAAACAGAGTGTTAAAAACTTGCTGCCGTATTTTCAATGCTTGCAATGAGCTAATGGGGCTGCATTTAACACCCAGCCCACAACAGGGCAATACAAGTCCTAAGAAAATGAAGGGACTTGTTTTAAATATTGATTCATGGCTCACAGCAGGTGCCATAGCCTGGGGCTGGCCAGAAGTTAAAAGCTGTCCCATGAACGTCCCTGCTTGGGACCCTATCACTGCATCTTGGTGACTGTGTGAGCGACCCCACAGTCATTCGGTTCAGAGATTCAGAGATAACGGGTACCTGCCTTTGAAGTTCCTGCTCCGGGCAGAAGGAAGCCTGCGGGCACTAGGGAGACATGTAGGACTTCAGTGAGGGGAACTGGGGGGTGTGGTTGTGTTGCAGGGTCACGGAGCACAACGGCCAAGGAAGAATCCTGGACACGTATGGTGCCACTCAGTAAGTTTATTTGAGTAGCACAGAGACAGGACCCGTGGGCAGAAAGGGCTTGCCCTTCTGCTGTACGAAGCTGGTGATAAGACGAGGAGTGTTCGAGGGGAAGGGGACGTGTGGGGAACAGCAGATTATCAGTGTCTTCTTCGAAATTCTACTCGTAAAATTACTTTTGCAAGCTTTCCCTGGTGCTTATCGTCCAGTTCGCTATGGACTGTCCTTCAGATGTGCGGGCAGCCATGAGACCCTTGGGGAACGTAGCCACCGGCACGAATCTGATCCTTATGGGAACTGTGCAGGCTGAAGTTCAGCCTGCCGAGCTAAGGGTGAACGTTTTTCTGCTTCCATCCCTCATCAGTGGGATGAGGCAGGCCACCGTGGGAGCGTGAAGGAAGCATCTCACCCAACCCGGGAGAGCCAGGGGGACTTCCTAGAAGAGGCGGGTCTCACCTGGGACCTGGAAGATGAGCAAGCATGAGCCATGTAAGGAAGGGCACAAAGGGGGCTCACAGAGGAAGGAATAGCAGGGACTGGACAGAGGAGGCTGGAGCCCTTGGTAGGACTGCTGAGAACGGAGAGGTGCGTCGGCAGATACAGAGAAGGATGTCCTCTCGGGTGTATTCAGGAACTCGGCCTTTAATTCCTGAAGTCGGTCCAGCCAGACTTGCTTTGCTTATGGATATTGCCAATGCGGATTTTTGCATATATTCGGGTTCTTTGCTGACACATCGGAAAATACAGAAAAGCAAAAACAGTTGGGGTGTTTGTCACGATTGGGAAATGCACGGGCAGCCTGCGGCTTTCTCTTTCCCACCCAAACCAGTAACGTGAAAATAATGGCTTCCGTTCCTGGAGAGCCCAGTGGGTGGGTGTCTGGCCTCAGGACTGTATAGACAAGAAACAGATAGAAAGAGGAGTAAGTGATATATGATGTATATGTTAACTGTTAAAAACTTTAGCTATTATATATACTTATTAAATATATAAGATATATTTCTTCTCTGTTGCCACGTAAACTAGTCACCGCAAACTTAATGGCTTAAAACAACACACAGCTATGGTCGCGGTTTCCCTGTTCCTCTGCTTCATGGTCTCTGACGAGGCTGCAGTCAGGGTATCAGCCCGGAGTGAAGTCTCCTCCGAAGGCTCAGCTGAGGACAGCTCTAGTTCCAAGCTCCCGTGCCAAGCGCTTAAGAATAACAACACGCTTGGGGCGCCTGGGTGGCGCAGTCGGTTAAGCGTCCGACTTCGGCCAGGTCACGATCTCGCGGTCCGCGAGTTCGAGCCCCGTGTCGGGCTCCGTGCCGACAGCTCAGAGCCTGGAGCCTGTTTCCGATTCTGTGTCTCCCTCTCTCTCTGCCCCTCCCCCGTTCATGCTCTGTGTCTCTCTGTCCCAAAAATAAATAAACGTTGAAAAAAAAATTAAAAAAAAAAAAAGAATAACAACACGTTTGTGGGGTACCCACCCCCGTCCTCTCTACGCCTTTGGCACCCCTGACAGCTTCCTTGTCCCATCTCCTCCCTATCTCTGACACAGGACCGTTTCTGAACGTTCTGGGGGCTTCAGTTCCCAAGGGAGAGATCTGACCGCCTGGCTGGATTTTGAGGGCCAGCCTTCACCGTAAGACTCAGGCTTTCCCGGGATTGTGGTTGTTCCCACGTGAGTCCCTGACCACATGACATGGAAATGAACCCTTGCTGGGGCGCCTGGGTGGCTCAGTCGGTTAAGCATCCGACTTCGGCTCAGGTCGTACATCTCATAGCTCGTGAGTTCGAGCCACACGCCAGGCCCTCTGCTGTCAGCGCGGAGGCTGCTTTCAGATCGTCTGTCTCCCTCTTTCTCTGCCCCTCCCCCACTAGCACACGAGTGCACAAACCCTGACCTTGACCCTTGTTAGCGTGTGAATCTCCTCGAGGCCAGTCCGCCACACCCAAGGGGGAATGTAGTCTCATACACTCATTTATTCTCTCACTCATTCATTCACTCCACACTTTGTGTTCACACCTACCGTACGGGCAGGCACTGTGTTGCTCAAAAAATGCATCATTCCTCCCCTCCTAGAGTTAAGTATGGGCATACATCAAGTACACGTTTACAAAAACGGGAGTTATGTTCTGTATTAGAGGTGTGGGGGGCTGGCCTGGCTCTGCTTTGTGTGAGTCTAGAGAAATTAGCAACGAGTTGCCTCTCTTGGAAGGAGTAGAAGCTGAGCCAGAAGGGAAGCAGCGAGGAAGGGGCCCTTCGGACACAGGGAACCGTATGTGCGAAAGCACCGAGGCACAAAATGGCAATGATGTATTTGAGGCAAGCTGGAAAGTCCATCATGTGTAACATTTTGGTGAAAGGGGGTAACAGGAATGGGGACTGGACAGAACAAAATTGGAAGAGAGAAAGAGAGACCTTTGTTCAAAAGGGTGGGATCCCATACAGTAAGATGTAGCATGATGGTCTCGCCATTCCATGGTCCTTCTGTCCTGGCCCGAGAAGCCGGCTGTCACACGCACACAGCTCTGAGGCGGGCACATTCTGTTCAGCCTGCAGTGCTATATCTTGTTGGGTTTGCCCTGGGGGTGAGTTGCCCGATTTAAAATTCAGGAGATTTTACATTAAAAGAACAAAGCTCAGGGTGCCTGGGTGGTTCAGTCGGTTGAGCATCTGACTTCAGCTTAGGTCACGATCTCGCGGTCTGTGAGTTCGAGCCCCACATCGGGCTCTGTGCTGATGGCTCGGAGCCTGGAGCCTGCTTCGGATTCTGTGTCTCCCTCTCTCTTTGCCCCTCCCCCGCTCATGCTCTGTCTCTCTCTCTGTCAAAAATAAATAAACATTTAAAAAATTTTTAGATCAGATCATCTGGCCACGCTGGAACTTCCACATTCCCACCTGGAACGATCGGCCGGAGCTGAGGGGCGGGCGTCGGTTCAGCATCCCCTGGGTGCAACAGGGCACCTAGGGTGGTCGCACGGAGGGTCCTAAGCTCTCCGCTACCCTTTCCAGCCCCGGAACCTAAAGGGGCTGATCTGGGCTGTTCTCCAGAGGCCAGGCTGGCTGAGTCGGCTTCAAGGCAGCTCTAATCTGCCCAGACAGAGGGAAGCAAGGGAAAGAGGGCAGGGAAATGGAGGGAGAAGAGCCCAGCAAGCCCCTGCATGTCTTTCTGCCTCGTCCCAGGCGATTCTCAAAGTTCTTCTTCTTCATCTGTGCCCCTCGTTATCCCCCCTCACGCCCTGTAATCTCATACTCACAGCTAAGAATCCAGTGCCAGGAAGAGTGGAGTTCACCACTTCCCCTGAAGCGGGAGGAATAAAGACATCACCTCACGGGTTACTGCGGGAAGAAACGGGCTCATATCCATAAAGTGATGGGCACAGTACCTGGCACTTTGTTCGAGAAAAGACAAATGAGTCTGTGCATTACCATTTCTTTAATCGAGTTCTTTCTTGAAGTGTCTGTAGCAGACGCGGTCAGTGCCCTGCACCGATCCGTTACGATTTTTTCACCATATTTGTGCACACTGGCTCCCCGTGTGCGTTTGCTCCCAACAGCCGGAACCCGCTTTGCCTGGGAGAGAAGCCGAGTGTCTGGGAACTTGCATCCTCCTGGGGGTGGTCCCTGCCCGGTGATTGAGCGGGAGGGGTGTGGCCTCCTCACACCCTAAGGGGGACAACTCTGGGGTCTTGTCTACACTGTCTGCAGCACTTCCCTACAAGACCGAGCCTCTGGGGACTTTACTGATAGCACACCCCTCTCTTGGTCACCTTCCCTCCCTGTTCCCACCTCCCTTTCTCCCCTGCCATTTCTCGTGGAGACGTATCCCAATCAATCACTGCCATACAAATCCTCATCTCAGGGTCTGCTTCTGGGGAACCCAACCAAAGACATGATCTCTTTTCATCTCAGCCTTCCAAATGCCCCTCCCTCCCAACCTGGTTCCGTTGCCTCCTTGCTCTCCCCACCTCCTCCCTGCTCTGCCTTCCCCTCCCGGCCGCCTTACCCGGGCACCTCCACCACCGACTTGGAAACAGATGGCATCATCTGGGCGAGAGAGCTCCCTTTGTGGTGATTTATGATCCTTGATTGGGCAGCCGTTATTTTTAGCTGCCTCTCTCCACCTTCTGCTGCCCTCCGCGATGGAGAAAATTCTGCCCTGGTTTGTGGGCATAAGAGGGTGTCTATGTCAGTGGTCTTCAACTGAAGACACTTTTACCCCCCACACCCCTCCCCAGAGACATTTGGCAATGCTGGGAGACATTTTTGGCTCTCACACTCACAGCTGGGGCAGAGGGTGCTCCTTGTGTCGGGTGGGTAGACTGGGGACACGGGCAAATAACCTACAAGGCACAGGACAGCCCTCCCCCACTCACAAAGAATCATCAGGTCCCAAATGTCAGTGGTGCTGAGGTTGAGAGCCCCTGGGCTATGTGTTTCTCTACTTCCTTTATTTTGTCGCAGGATGAGGATGTCATGTTCTCCTCCCGGAAATATAGAGGGGAAAAAACCAAGATGCTGTGTGGGCTGCTGTTTGGAGCTTGCAATGAGAAAAGGCCCAGAAGTGCTAACACCTGACACATGTTGGCATGGGCTCTATGCTAGACCTGTAGCAAGAGGCTTATGCCATTAGGTTCATCCTTTCTCACGGACGCCCTATGAGATGGGGATTCTTAATACTCCCCGTTTTGCAGGTTAAAAAATTGAGGCTCGGAGAGGTAGGGAGTGTGACTGTTGATGAGCACATTTGAGACGAGACTGTCCATGCCCTTAACCACTACACTAGATTTAGTCCACTGGTGAACAGCTTATAGAGTGCTTACTCCAAACAGGATACAGCTACGTCTGTTTATTGCGTAAGAGGCATCTGTGGTCCCAGCTTGAAAGCAGGCTGGGTGGGTACCCAGGAGAACTGACCGTCAGACGCAATTACCAAGGCTCTGGCCTCATGAGGGGATAAGGGCCTATCCCTACGGATGTTCCAAGTCGGACAGATGTGGGTCACTGATGGCCCTCCGAAGCCTCTCCTTGCGATGTATCAGTCAGCTTCTACTGTGTAACAATCCACCCCCAAATGCAAATGCTTATGGTTTTAAGTCACTATTTAAGTTCCTAATTCCGCAAGTTGGCATTGTAGGCTGGGTCAGGTTGAGTGGTGCTTCCGGTTTCCAGGGGGCTCGTTCATGCATCGGTGGTCAGCTAACCAGATCAACTGGGGGCTGGCTGGTCTGGAAAGCTTTAAGCTAGGATGGTTTGCCCCTACCCCAGCTAGCCTCTCAGCCTCCGGCAGGCGATTCTGAACTTGTAAATGTAGTGGTACAGGATATGGGGCACTAGGAAATGTCACTTCTGCTGTATTTCGTTGGTCAAGCAAGTTACACAACCAGTGCAAATTCAAGGGGCGGTGAGATAAACTCCACCAACTTAGGAAGAGTCACAAAATGTTGCTGTCATTTTTTGTCATCTGCCATGGGGGCGTGTTCCTTCCAGGCCCAGGTCCGGTATTTATGTACAGTCTTCGAGGATGGTGGCACCAGCACTTCATCTGGCTCTGAGAAGCTGTCAGTTACTTAGCTATGTAGCCTTGGAAAGTTACTTAGCTTCTCTGGACCTCGGTTTTGGTTGGTTGTTTTTTTCAGTTCCATTACAGGTAAAATATACCCCTCCTGCCTGCCTCGTAGGTTGTCATAAAGCTCAAATAAGACAGTGGAGAAAGAAAGGCCTATTATTTCATAATCTGTCCTTGAAACAGAAGGAGGCCCGGCTGTTTACGCTGGGCACGTGCATCTCTCCCCCTGAGCTGAGTCTCCTGTAATTCATCAGTAGCCAAAGCTTGACAAGCCCCCCAGTGGTTCTCCATCAATCCTCCTGTCTATTTTCCCAGGGAAAACCCAAGTGGCTTGGCCAGAAAAATCTCAGGCCCTTTTTTCCCTCAAGTTCGAATATTAAGCATGGACCAAGGGCCCCTCTTGTGGCTTTGTTATTTGGTCTAAAAGCAAATTTTTGAGATCCGTGCCCTGAGCTCGTCTCAGTGAACCTCTCTCGCTGGCAAAGCCTCTCTCCCGATTGACAAGCAACAAACACAGCCTGTGTGCTCTGGGACATCTCCTAGGTCCTGAGAGAGCACGAAAGAGCTGGGTCCTCCCAGATGGGGCCAGGTCTGTGGAAGAGGATCAGGCTGGCTCAGTGCATGGTGGCCCTCCTGCAAAGATCATAGCAAGCCTCCCACAAGCCTGGGGAAACTGAGGCCAGAGGCATTAAAAGAGGAGCTTGATTATCCGTGCTGGGATCATGGGTCTTTGGACTATTTGGAGAAGAGGAGAGAGAATGAACATTGTCATTCAGTTATTACAACTGATTCATACTATTCAGGGCTGGCTTTGTGACAGTGTCCCCTCCCTGTCAAGGCTAGGGACCATTCCTGTCCCATTCGCTGTTGTAGCCCTATGCACGGCACTGGGTCCTGTCTACGAGATGCGGAGAGGTGTGGAATGGTCTCATTTAATGCTCCAACAACCTATCCAAGTGGGTACCATTATTACCATCCCCATTTTGCAGATGACAAAGCTGAGGCCCGGGGCAGGGAGAGGATTGAAGTCACGCAGCTGGGAGGTGGCAGAATCAAGATTCAGACCGGGTCTGTCTGGCTCCCAAGTTCACGGTGTCCCTTCAACTCCGCTGGCTCCATAATAGTCCAGGACTTTGGACAGGGTTCAGGAGGGTTACAGACGAGCACCTGCAAAGCAGAGAGATGACCCGGTGGGGTGGCGGGGGGTGGGGGGGGGCGCTCTTCCTGGGGAGGGGGAGGCAAACCGCTGTTCTCTCTGGCCTCCTCCAGATCAAACGCACCCTGCCCCCGCTTCTGGTGCCAGCGTGTCATGTAGCAACAGGGACCAATTTGGACTTTTTGTACTGATTTCACACTTATTACATACTTACTCGTAGCAGGCACTGCTCAGAGCTTGGCAGAAGTCATAGCCACAAGAGCGAAGCCCGGCAGGTCCATCAGGCCTTGCAAACAGTCACAATTAGAAAAATAAGGGACCAAATGGACATTTAAGGTGCCTCCTCTTTTCCCACCCCTTATAACAAAAAGAATCCTGCTTTCTCCTGCGTGCACGGGAAGTAAGGTTTTAAAAAAGCGTTATTGAGCATGGCTGTGTGCCAGACCCTGTGTGTTCCCCGTGGTCGTTGGTCATATTCTTACAGTGCCGCTACGTTTATTCTCCCACATAGAGGGATTCCATGAAAATAGGAGTCAAATGCTGTCACTCCCTGTTCAAAACCTTCCGGTGACTTCCGAGAAGACTCAGAGTGAGGTCCGATGTCCTCACCGTGGTCCATAAAGCCCCCATTACCTCTAGGGTCTTTTCCTATCGCTCCCTTCTCACTGGCTCTGCTCAAACCACACTGCTGTTTCTTCAGCACACTGAGCATACTTATACCTCAGGACCTTTGCAGTGGCTGTTCCCTCCAGCTAGAAACCTATTCCCCCAAGTACCCACATGTCTCATTCCCCCACTGACATCAGGTTTCTGATGAAATGATTCCTCACCAAAGAGGCCTTTGCTGACCACCCAGCATCCCCTCTCCCCACCATGTCCCTACCCTGTCCTATTTCTCTCCAGATCCCCATTATCCCCAGACACACCAGAACGTCAGATGTTAGCTTCATGAGTGCAGGTAGCTGAAGTGTCCACTCTGTGTCCCCGGGACCTAGCACAACACCTGGCACTTAGGAGGCGCTCAAAAAGCGTTTGCGGAATGAATGAACAAATGATGAGTGACCCTGTCAGATTAGAGTGAATGATCCTGCTTACAGATGAGGAACCTGAGACTGTGAGGTGAAGGGACCCCCCACCCTGTAAGAAGGCACCAGATGAGCAAGAGGACATAGGTCTATGACCTTCATAATATTCCGTCCTCCGATCTTTTATTGTTAGACTCTTACATCGTTTCCTCTCTCCGGTCAGTAACTTGATGACCCTCCTTATACATTCACCTTTTGTCCTGTGTCTGTTCATTTTCTTAAGATTTTCTTACCTTGTTTTCCCTGTTTCTCCCACTGTATTCTGGAGGCTTAGATTCCAATTATTATTATTATCATAAAATAGTTTCACGGACTAGATCTTGCTTCAGATAATTATTTGATATTTGCATTGTCAATAACCACCGGCAAAAAAATAGATCTATCTTTTCATTTTCCTGGTTTTATCACTCAGTATCAGTGCTTAAAAACCACCATCCTCTCCACCACATTCTTGGATTATTTATCTTGATTTATTATTTGGTCAATTGGGGCTTATATTGGGGTACTTTTTTTTTTAAGGAGACATAGGTGGCAAACTGTGTAAGCCTGTGTGAGAATGTATTTCTAGTGCCTTCCCACATAAAGGCAATTTGAAGAGTGCAGAATTCTTGGATTATGATTCGTTACCCATGACTCGGTGTGTGTGTGTGTGTGTGTGTGTGTGTGTGCACGAATGCGCATGCGTGTGCATGCACACACATGTGAAAGTACTGTGTTCAACTGTCACAAACATACAGTAAAATGCAGAAATCTTTAATTAAAAATTTCGACAAACAAGTTACCCATGTAACCATCAACCAGGTCAAGATAGAAAATATTTCTACCACCACGGAATGTTCCCCCTGGGTTCTTTGTATTCATTCTTCCACCCATATGACACATTCTGAGAGTACTATGGTCTCTTTTCATCTGTTCTTGCGCCCTGCATATTTTAAGGAGGCTCCATGCCCAAGCAGGGCTTGAACTCATGGCCCCGAGATTGAGAGTCATAGGCTCTACCGACTGAACCAGTCAGGTGCCCCTCTTGCACTCTATATAAATGGAATCACACAGTACGACCCTTATGTCTGGCTCAGCTCAGTCAACACAACACCTCTGGGATTCATCCACCCTGTTACACGTACCACTGGTTTATTCCTTGTATTGTTTCCATCTGAGTAGGATTCCACTGAATTAATATACCAGTTTGCTTTTCCATTCTCCCACAGATGGACCCTGGGGTGGTTTCCAGTTTGGGACTACCATTCTCATGCAGGTCTTTTTTCGGACATCGGGTATGTGTGTGGGAGAGGAATTGCTAGATCATAGAGACAGTCAATGTTTACCTTTGTAAGAACCCGTCAAACAGTTTTCCAATGTGACTGGACCAGTGCATACTAGTTCCACATCCTGAACAGCTCTTGAAATTGCCAGGGTTTCAAACAATTGTTGTGTTTTTGTTTTTGTTTTGTTTTTGCTTTTGCCTTGTTCCAACCATTCTGATGGGTGTGGAGGGAGGGTGTGTGGTTTTAATTTGTGTTTCTCTGATGACCGGTATTATCCATCTTTTCATGTGCTCATTGATTGTCCTTCAGTCTCTGGCTTAGTTTTAATCTTCCGTTTCCTGTTTCCACTGTAGTTTTTAATTCAGCAGTCATGCTCGCCTCTCTTCAGTCTTCCGTAATCTCAGCTATGCCTCTTTCGTGAATGCTTCCTATGGTTTCTTAGAGGTGGCATTCCTTAGAGTTGTCTCAAGAATACAGATTAGAAATTTGATGGTTGACCCTGATTCCTTTATGATCTTCCCATTACATAAGGATACACCGTGCCATTCTTTCCGATACACCATCTCCTATTTGCTCGTTCTTTCTACGGGAGCTTTCTGCCCATACAGTGCAGGCAACTGAACCACGTTTTTCTAAGATTAGGCATCCTGTTGATCCTTCGGGGCCCAGTAGAAGTCAGAAGGGGAAAATTGAAGTTGTTACAGTGAAACATGTCTCGTTTGGGATTCCAGCCACGTGGGGGAGCGGGCTGGAGACTTGCGCCATGGGCAGCCTCAGCAGGAAGTTCAGCTTTAGGTCAAATAGTATCCTTTCTCTGGTAATCGTGGAAGCAGGGGGAAGTTGAGGTAGTGTCCTTAGTCCCTCGCCAAGCCTGTCTTTCCTCAGTAGCAATTGGCCGTGGCAGTCGGCCGTGGCAGCACCATGGGGTTCCCTATAACATGGCGGCCCCTACTGCACCCTTCCCATAGGCACCAGCTGGATTAATTGAGCTGCTTGTTACTCCCCATTCCTGACAGTGGTATGCTCGGGGACCTCTCCTGCTGACTTGACAGTGACTTATTCTTTCTCACATGAACTTCCACGGATCTGTTTCGACCTCCCTCCCATCTAATCCCATCTATACTCTATCTTGCATAACTTACCTGAAGTTGTGGGCAACGTGGATGCCAAGCTTCCTTAGTTTACGGCACCAATAAAGGCTTTCCCCCTGGATTTTATATTTCATTACTAGCTTCAACAGATATCCTGAAGAGGAACATAGACCCAGCTCCAAAAGCCATCAGCCAAGCCCAGAATTCCTTTGCTGTCCCCCGAAGCCACAGGAAGCTGGCATCTAATTAAATAGAGATCAGACCTCACCTGATAACCCACTCACTGTATTTTATTACACAACCCAGGAACCCTCTTATTAAATCTAAATTGCTCACATAACTGAGTGTACTGTAGATGTTTAATCATGGCCCAGGGCCTGTTTTTCTGCTCGAACTAAAGCACTTCCAGGTTTGGAGAAAAGGGAAGAGGAATTATTACACTAAAGCCCCTGAAGCCGTGGAAGGGCTTTTGTTTTTAAATGAGGGGCAGTCTGAGGGGCACCTGGATGGCTCAGTCGGTGTTAAGCATCCGACTTCAGCTCAGGTCGTGATCTCGCAGTTTGTGAGTCGAACCCCACGTCGGGCTCTGTGCTGAGAGCTCAGAGGCTGGAGCCTGCTTCGGATTCTGTGTCTCCCCCTCTCTCGGCCCCTCCCCTGCTCACGCTCTGTCTCTCTGTGTCTCTCAATAATAAATAAACGTTTAAAAAAATTAAAAAATAAATAAATGAGGGGCAGTCTGGGGCCGGCCCTTCCCTCAGAAATGGTTCCCTCCTCCCCCCAACCCCCCCCCCCAGCACCTTTGAAGTTAGGCCAAGTCCACCCCAACTAAGCCAAGGCTTCGGCCAAGTCATAGATCAAGAGGTGGAGCCAGCAGTCATCTCCTTCCGGGCCCTGAGAAGCGCTCCCAACATCTCCACTGAGTGCATGCATTCCACATCCCATTGTACAGATGAAGAAACCCAGGCTCAGAATGGTCCAGTGGGGGGGTCACACAGCCAGTGTGTGGCACAGCTGAGATTTGGATCCATATTTTATTTCCATTACTTCTCAGAGCAGACTGATGAGTTACGTATGATTATTTCCACTTTACTGGGAGGCAACTGACACCCCAGGGGATAAAACTGAGTGCCAAGCTCCCCCCACCCCACCCCCGGTTCGGGTGTGGTGGAGCTGAGACTCAGCCCAGGCAGAAGGGTCGAGGAACCTGCTGGTAGTTCAGGACAGAGGTGTGACCTGATGGGAGAGTCTGGGGACAGGATAGCGGGTACCTGACTGACGAAGCCTCCAGAGTTGGTGGGGGAGGGAGTAGGTAGATGATGACTGAAGTCTCCAGAACGGTGGGGAGGGGTAAAAGGAACAAAGAAACCTGTATGGGATGAGACAGAAGAGGCAACCACAGGATGAAGTGGGGCCGAGACAGGGCAGCTGTGAAAATCGAAGGAAGAAGTTCTTTCGAATGACTGGGGGTCATCAAAGCCAAAGCTTCCTTGGAAGGGGCGCGGGATAGAGTAGGCTGGTCTGACACCTGATTCAGGAAGTCTGGGGCCAGCTCGGAAATGTACATTTCTAACACCTTCCCACTTGACATCCATGCTGCTGCTCCAAGGACCACCTTGAGAACCTAGCCCGTCACGGAGGTGTGGCTTCAGTGAGAGGAGGGAATATTAGCATGGCTTGGGGTTCAAGGTGCTCAGCCAGGTCCCTGAGCTTTTCCTCCTTTCTCTCCTGGCCTGGCCCTTCCTGTGGTCTCCCCCGGACACTCCATTTATTTCTCGCCCTCTCTTTTGAATGGAGGAATAGCCCACACCCAATATGGCGCACTAATCTGAAAGGCACAGGCTTGTTGGATTTTTTTAAATTTTTTTTATTTATTTTTGACAGAGAAAGAGAGAGAGAGAGAGAGGCAGAGCATGAGCAGGGAAGGGGCTGAGAGAGAGGGAGACCCAGAATCTGAAGCAGGCTCCAGGCTCCGAGCTGTCAGCCCAGAGTCTGACACGGGGCTCGAACTCACAAACCGCGAGATCACGACCTGAGCTGAAGTCAGACGCTTAACCGACTGAGCCACACAGGCGTCCCATTTTTTTTTTTTTTTTAATGTTTTGGTGGATTTTTACAAGGATATCCACCTGCATTGCCTGGTGTATATCCACACATCTGGATGAAGATGCAGAACGTTTCCAGCACACCTTGCAATCTCACTCGTGAGCTCTCGTAACCAATAACCCACCCCTAGAGGTAACTACGATTCTGGAAGGAACAGCGTCCTTCCTCTTGAACTTGCTAAGATGGAAGCACACAGAATGTTCTTTTTGTGCCATAGGCCCCTTCTTGATAGTTGGACAGTGTATTTTTATTTCTCGCTCCACAACACTCTCTCCAGAAAGTGCGGGTTACCGTGCCCGTCGACAATTCCCCGTGCCTCTTCCTCTCTACAAGTTGTGTCTCCTCAAGATCGTCCTACTGCTCATCGCTCTGGGCCCGACAGAGATTTCTGTATATCTGTTTCAATTCTCGAAATGGCCCTGTAAGGAAGGTGTTTCTTTTCCTGCCATTTTACAGATGAGGTTCAGAGAGGTGAAGACATTTGCCCCAGATCCCACAGCCTATAAGAAGCAGCCTCAGCCAGCTTGAATCCAGACCCTGCCCTTGACCACTGGATGATCCTGCCTTCCCTCCCGTTGGAGCCCTGGGACCGACTAGACATGCCATCAATGTTTGCTAACTGACTAGGTGAAGCGAACCCCCTTAAAACAGCTGTCAGTCTTCCTGTTTGGTTTTTGGAGTTGCTATGTTGAAAGCGCCTAGGATTACTTCCCAGGCGGTAGGTCAAAGTCAGACCAGCTTTGCTCATGGGGTGAGCACTGGATTCACGTCCCCAGTGGTCCATCCTCAGCTGGCCAGTCTGGGAGGCTGAGTCCAGGGGCCTGGAGGTTGGGCTCCCTGATGGACGTCTCCAGGAGCCATCAAGGGTGCAATCCAGTGGACTGTTTTTTGAGGCATCCTGGAGCCTTCCTGGACCCCCAGGTGTGATCTTTATGTGGCCAAAGCACAAGGCCGCTTACGTAGGCCATGGAAGGGACCTGTGAGAATGTCAAAACAGGATCATTTTTTTCTCCCCTGGTTTTTCGAAGCAGAAAAGAGAGAGAGAGAGAGAGAGAGAGAGAGAGAGCTGGGGGAAATGGGCCTAATTATAAACGAGGATTGGCATGAAGTTCATGATGACTCATTTTTTAAATTGGTGTTTGACAAGAACAAGAAAGAACTGAAATCAGGACAATTAGGAACTAATGAAGAGATTAAAAAACAGAGAGAAACGCAGGTAAAAGAATGAGCCTGGAAGGCCAGGCCTGGAAATGACTAAGTGTGCCTCGGGGCCAGGCTGGGAATGGGCGTCCCACCAGGGATCTGTCTAGAGACAGAGCGACCATCATTCCCTCATTCCAGATCCTTCTGTAGCTTCTCAATGCACATCAGAGAAAATCTCCATGTCTCACCTTGACCTCCAGGTTGTAGTCTAAGTGATGAGCTCATGTCTACCTGTCCAGCCTCATCCCAAGACACGCGGACCCTCACCCGTCCACATCAGGATTCTGGCATCCTCAAACACAACTTCAGGGCCTTTGCACGTGCTCTCTCCTCTGCCTGGAATACCCCGTCTTCACGTGAGGGGCAACGGTACTCATTCTTGGCCTTCAAGTTTGTATTTCAAGTCAGAGTAAATGTTCCAGAACACCTAGCTGAAGTAAGCCTCCCTGGTCGTTCTCATTCACTGCACCCTATGGCATTTCTTCGTAGCCCTTATCGGGGCTTGCAGTTAAAGCTTTTGTTCATTTGTTTGCACCTATGCTGCCTAGTTCCTCCTCTGAGCTATGAAAACGGAGGCCATGGGTATTTTGTTTACCAATACATCACCCAGCACAATGAATTACCCCTAGTAGAGTGAGAAAAGCAGCCACCTAATGCTGTGCTTCCAATGCCAGCTTCAGGCACAGTTGGATCCAAGTGGCTTCGTCATCAGGGGACCTTTCTCCGCTCACTTAGATCTGCTCTCCTCCGGCTGTCTTCATTCTCAGGCCTTTGTTCTACCAGAATAGCAGCTCCAGTGGGAAAAGAGCCTCTCTTAATCACTTCAGACAGAGTTGAGCCACTGTTTATCCATTGGACAGGCCTTCACACTTATCACTCGGCACCTACAATGTTCTAGGCACTGCTCTAAGAACTGGGGAGCCATCACTACACGAAAGGGACAGCGTTCTTGTCCTCTTAGAGCTTATGTTCTAGCAGTGGACGCAGACAACATATAAGTCAGGATAAGAAGGCCTCTAAAATAATTGTAGCTGAGAGGGGGTTGGAGAGTAATGGGCAGGAGGTAGCAGATATGTGGTACCTCTGAGTGCCCTGGCCGGAGCCACTGGCTCCTCAACCAATGTCATGGCAGTGAGAGGAAGGGGGGAATTGTTCCCCAAAGGAAGATGGGAAGGAAGATCCACCCAGAAAAGGGTGGGATGCGGGCAGTCAGGCAAACCCAGGAGATGCCTCCAGCAAGTGCACATGGCGTGTACTCCTCTGTGCCAACTATCGGGGAAAAGGCTCGGGCACCGGATGAGAGAGGTTGTTTCTGGCCCCATGGCTTAGGGTGGTGGTCCTCTCCCCCAGGGCGGGACGATGGTGTGTCAGGACCAGCCTAGAGACACTAGGGCACTCTAGTGTGTAGAGACCTGACTCGAGACAAATCAGAGCACATTATAGGAGGTCCCCACATACATATCCCTGGCAGTAAGAGAAACTTTCAGGAGCAGAAGAGAAGGACCTAGAGTCTCCCACGGGTGCATGAGGGCTGTGTGCACCATCGCCCCATTTCAGCCACACTGTGCCTGACGCAGCGAACTCACCGGTGGGAAGTGGCACTCCTGGTGGTGACCAGGACTTTATTTCTCTGTGGTTATGTTTTTGCAGCCTTAAAATCAGGCACGCCCGTGAAGGTGCATTGCCTTATCTCTTCTGTAGGTCTCAGAAGAGTGAGAGCCAAGAATTGCAATTGAGCGGTACTAAACGAAAATTGGTGCCAGAAAGGGTACCTCCCAGAAATAATTGTGCTTTTGGGGAGGCAGCCAGACCTTGGGTGGGGTTTGTTTTCAGCAGGCTTAGAGGCCTTTTGGGGTTCCCTCATGTCTTTGGGAAGTCATCTGAGGCTGTGGGATTTGTGACCAAGGGCTTAGAAACGTCGTCTTGTCCTCAAGATGACCCTCTGGGACAGGAGTAACACCTGATTTTTATCTAAATGCCATCTCAGAATGTTTGGAAATGACTGCCTAGACCACCGCGTTGAACACAGGCACAGGCTCAGCAGGGAAGTGTGCTGTGATCTGCTAGTAATGTCTGCCAGGGGCAAGGGAAGAGTGGGCTGTGTGCACAGACCAGCTATTTACCAGCTATTAGCTGATGAAATGGATAATCTCGTGCATCCTGGTGAAAAATGCCCAACTAGGAATAGACGCAGAGCAGTAACAGAGGGATTGTCCTGAGGCCCCTTGTCACGATGAAGGGCAGACTGAGTTCAGACTGCTCCTGGCTCCGCCACGTATGTCCCGCATGACCTTGGGCAAGTTACCTGCCTCTCATAGCTTCGGTTTCCTCGTCTCGTTACTACAGCAACGACATCGCTCCTGTCAAGTACTATTTTTTAAAGATTAAGTGCGATCATATATGCAAAACGATTCAATACGTTCTATGTCTCTGCTTCCCGCCCTGTCCCCCTGCCTGGGGGGTGAAGCAGGGGGGGGAGGTGAGAAGTCAGGAAGGGAAGGGAGAAGAGCCTGGAATAACTGGATAAGGAATGTGTGGAGGGGCTGATCTAGACAGGAACTGAGATTGGAACAACTGGAAAGGAACAGGAAGTTTAAAAAAAAAAAAACAAAACCCAGAGCTTCCACTAGAGATATGAGCTCATCTGGCTGGCACACAGCTGCCTGGAAAGGCGGTTGGGAGCTGTGGCTAAGAGCATGAGCTTTGGAGCCAGACTAGGCAGAATGGAAGCCCAGCTCCACCTCGTCCTGGCTGTGCACTGTCACCTCTCCGGGTCTCAGTTTTCTCATCTGCAAAATAGGAGCAAGTAAGGAGCCTTCCTCGCAGGGGCAGGGTGTTTATTAAAAGAGACCTGAGGGGCGGGGGGCTGGGGGGTGGGGAGACTGGGTGGCTCAGTCGGTTGAGCATCCAACTTCAGCTCAGGTCATGATCTCACGGTTCGTGGGTTCGAGCCCCACACTGGGCTCGCTGCTGTCAGTGCGGAGTCCACTTCGGATCCTCTGTCTCCTCCTTTTCTCTGCCCCAACCCTCAACTCGCGCACGCACTCTCTCTCCCTCTCAAAAATGAATAAGCATTTATTTTTTTAAATTTTTTTAATGTTTCTTTATTTCTGAGAGAGAGAGAGAGAGAGAGAGAGCATGAGCAGGGGAGGGACAGAGAGAGAAGGAGACACAGAATCCAAAGCAGGCTGCGGGCTCCGAGCCGTCAGCCCAGAGCCCGACGCGGGGCTCGAACTCGTGACCTGCGAGATCATGATGTGAGCTGAAGTCGGACGCCCAACTGACTGAGCCACCCAGGTGCCCCAATAAACATTTAAATAAATAAGTAAATAATGAATGAATGAATGAATGAATGAGACCTACGGAAAGCACCAGCACAGTTCCCGGCACATAGTCTATACTGCGATGATCGTAGTCGTAATTATTGTTATCATCATGGTCTAGCAACATTCGCTTCTCTGTGGCCTGGAAGTCCACCATGAGGCTCCTTCTTTCTGCCACGTCATCACCACATGAACCTGGGGAGATGGAATACCTCCCGCTGCGTCCAAGAGATGCACCGTTCCTGTGGTCTGGGGTTGGAGGGCGTCCAAGGCTGCTGGGTGACCACGCCATGCCGAGGCTTCTGAGTCCCATCCGGGCAGATGGCGTCTCCTGGGTCCTTCATTAATTATCACACAACAGAACATTGCTGCTTCCCACTCTGATGCCCTGTAATCAGCCAAGAACCCTCACAATTCGATATTTGGAAACAATCAGCCCAGTTCACGGCCTCGGCACCATCAATTAATGTGGACGTGGACATAAATTATGGGGAAGCAGGGATGCACACAGGGGGATGAGGTCACAGCAGCCACGAACCTCTGGCTCAGATGAGATTTCCCCTGGAACGGGGCTGATAGTGGGGTGCTTTGCCCCTCAATCCCACAGCGGGGCCGTTCTCCATCAGGGGCCTTCAGGGACCCAGAGGCAGAAGCCTGTGGCCAGGGCCTCAGGGCTCCGATCCAGGAGGATGTGGGAGGAGTCCAGGTCGGCCAACGCTCATACAGGCCACCTCGGCCATTCCCCTGCCTCCACTGCAGGCTGTTCCTAAGAGGAAGAAGCCACAAAACCACTTACGTCTTGGGACAGGTCTCAGCTTCGGATGTCCCTCTGGGCAAGACGACAACACTGATGCCCTCTTCCAGCCCGGGCACAGGCTAAGGGTCCTTCCTGGACCAAGCAAAGGGCTCCTTGGGGCCCACTTCCTGGGAGGCCCACCCTATCTGTTGGGAAGCAAAGGCTCAGAGGCCAGGCCAACTCTGTCTTGAGTCCTCAGACACGTAGCAGCTGCGTGACTGCGTACAGGTGTCTTTTTATTTATTTATTTATTTATTTTATTTTTTAAAAAAAATTTTTTTTTTCAACGTTTATTTATTTTTGGGACAGAGAGAGACAGAGCATGAACGGGGGAGGGGCAGAGAGAGAGGGAGACACAGAATCGGAAACAGGCTCCAGGCTCTGAGCCATCAGCCCAGAGCCCGACGCGGGGCTCGAACTCACGGACCGCAAGATCGTGACCTGGCTGAAGTCGGACGCTTAACCGACTGCGCCACCCAGGCGCCCCCGTACAGGTGTCTTAACCGCTCCCTGCCTCAGTTTTCACATCTGGAAGATGGGGATTTCAAAAAACCAGATGGACCGGTGGGTTTCACACAGCGCCTGGCGCACAGAGAGGACTCAGGCCGTGCCGGTTGCCCGCGTAACGGTTAACAGATGGCCTGCTAGCTAGCGTCTCAGAGGGCTTCGGAGCTTACAGAGCTCTTGAACACCACAGTCCCCGTGGATCCTCCGAAGGCCAGGAAAAGAAAGCAGACCAGGAGTCATCTCAAGGCGCCACCGGGGAGGAATCCACATCCAGGCTCGCTCACAAGGCTCTTGGCAGGCCTCGGCTCCTCGCCCCGTGGGCTTCTCCGTGGGGCTGCTCACAGCTTTCCCCAGAGTGAGGGCTCCCAGGGACCCGCGAGTACTGGGTCAGCCGCGTTGCAGCCATCGTCTTAATTAATCCTAAGGCAAGGGCAAGAGAAGGCAGGGAGACAGAGTTTCTTTTTGAAACCTAATCTCAGAAGAAGCGTCCGTCATTTTAGCCGTGTCATTAGAAACAAGTCACACTGAAAGGGGCGGGCCTCACAGGGATGTGGGTGTGACCACCAGGAGGCAGGGATCACTGGGGGCTCTGCGGGGGCCACCTGCCCCAGAGGGACAGTTAGCCAGGCACCAGGTTGAATGCTTTGCCGGCAGCATCCTATATAATCCCGATTTACGAGGGTGGGGTGGGAAAGTCTGCCAAACGCTGTTCCTCTCCCTGTTTTATAGGTGAGAAGGTTGAGGGTCAGAGGAGTCAGGTGACTGGCCCCGAAATCAGGAAGAGCGGCTGGAATTTGAACCGTGTTTTTGTCATTGGCATTTTGCTCCACAGAGGTCAGGCCAGTGTCCTCTGGGATGCAGCCACAGACCGTCTGGGCTGCCCTGAACTTGGGAAGTTGAATATCTGACTAATGGGGTCAGGAAGCCAGCCTCCTGGCTGGTCAGGGGAACCTTGCAAACGAACCGTAATTCGGTAATGCAATTTCCTTGACTAGGGAAGACTTAAGTCTTCTGGGCCAGCAGGAGCAAAAGACGTGCCCTGTCTGGCTTGATCTCATGGGACGCCTGAAAGTTACTGAGGAATTGCAACCGGCCGGCACTGCCTGCTCAGGTGAAACTGGGAGGGTGAAACTGGTCCCACTGGGAGGAGGTTGCCTCGGACCCCCAGAGATGGCAAAGCACAGTGGCCCAGCCAAGGAAGCAAAGGGAAGGGGCCTGTTCATTCCTGACCCCAGCAAGCCCAGGGCAGGGCAGACTTCCAGACGTGGGCAGAGCTCATACCCAGAAGGGACGGGGACCCACACCCCAGCCAGCCGGGTTCGCCATCCCACCTCCGGCACTGACTGTAGGACCCTAAGCAAGCCACGGACGCCTCAAAGCCCCGGTTTCCAGAATTGCAAAATGGAAGAGGCAGTTATCTAACCTCACAGGACCACCGTGAGGGCCTGCAAAGCACCCTGCAGAAAGTAGCTGTCTAGCAAACGGTGACTCTTTTCGGCGTGGGGGGGACACGCCGGGCAGAGCTGTGTCACCACCGTGCTTGTTTCCCTCGTGCCTGGCACAGACTCAGCCCTTAATCACGTTGGGCTAATCGATTAGAGAATCAAGGAAAAATGTAATTTCTGAACAGGGTGAGGGTCAGAAGCTGCACCTTCCAGACTTGGGACCTTTTCTCAGCTGCAGAGTTGACATGAAGTGGGTTGTAAGCCTATTCTATAGAGAGCTTTGGCCAAAGGCGTCAGCGACATGAACTCCCTGCTTGGCAATCACGTGTCCTTCAGCCACCTCAAGGGACCAGACTGCCCACGACACCTGAGGTGTAGCCAGGCTGGTAAGCAGGTCTTGTGCCTCCTTGAGAGGGCCCCCTGAGACCCCACGGGGATATGGATTAATCCGGGGTGCCTGCCCTATGCCAGCTCTACCCTAGACCCTTAGGGATGATCTGTGGCCATTCGCAACATACTAGGAAACCTGAAATAGTGTACTCGCTCTGTGACCTTGGGAGAAAGACTTGACCTCTTTGAGCTTCAGAAAACGGGACTCATCTCAGCACCTACAGAGCTGTCCTAAGGCCTTGAAGGTGACACAAGAATTGCAGTGCCTGTGCCTGATAGAAATCCTCAGTTACTGGTAGCTCCCCGTTGCTATTAAGAGATGTGCTTCTGTAGAGGGATTCTGCAGCCCTAAAGACCCCCTCGGGTCCCGAGGAATAAAGCTAGATGTGTTTCTCTGGAAGCGGATCAAGGAGGAGCAGGACATGGGCTGGAAGCTCACAGGAGGGAGAAGGGACTGGGGCCTTTCTGAAGGCTAACGGTGGGCTGGGGACAGCCAAGAGAGATCCAGGTGTCACCTTGCACTCCTGAATGTCTGCCCTGGGTGCATCAAGGCTCCGCTCACAGAAATTTTGGTGTTGGCACAGGGGACAAAGAGACCGCCCATCACAGCTCAGTACTCTAGGGAGTAGCAGTGACAGAGGAGAGCAGGCATGGGGCAGGGAGAGGGACACTTTCAGTGCTCATCAGAGCTCCTGGCACTCAGGAGATGGAAGCTGGGTGTGTGGGCGTGTGTGTGTGTGTGTGAGAGAGAGAGAGAGAGAGAGAGCCCATAGGACCAGCAGGGAATCCAGTGTGCAGGGCTGCTGGAAGAGACTTCTCATCCACCGGGAGGGCTGCCTGCCGAGTTCGGGGGCTGCTGGCTGCAGATGGTCAGATATTAAATTCTACTCTGCCTCCCATCTGGCGGCTGCACTGGCTGGCCTGGAGAATTCCCCGTAGGCCAGCTCTGGGTTCTGGACAAGCCACTCTGCCCCGACCCGACCCTCCAGTGACCCTCAGACAGGGCGGTGCTCGGCTAATCAGGAGAGTCCTCCCCCTCCTGCCAAGCACCCGCCTTCGTCCCCCCTCCAAGGCGGCCACCTCTGCTCTCCCCTCGAATCTGCTCATCCGGAGCAGGGGCTTAAAAGAACACAGGGTTGAGCATCAGATTCACGGGTTCTGATCGTGTTCTGGTTCCACTGGGCATTCACCTGGACCTCTCTGAGCCTCTGTTTCTTCCTCCATGATTCCTGTGACACAGGGCCATTGGAAGGACAAAATAGGGTCTCTCGACCTTGATGCTGCTGACTGATCCCCTGGTCTGGATCATTTTTGTGGTGAGGGGCTGTCCTGCGCTTTGTAGGGTGTCCAGGACCACCGTTGGCCCATCCTTGCCCATCCTTGACCTCAACCCACTAGATGCCGTGACAACCAAAACTGTCTCCAGACCCTGCCAAATGTCCCTGAAGGGTCAATGTTGTCCCTGCCAAAAATCACTGCTGTGGGTGTTTTGTACTCTGCCTGGCAGGTGGGGAACACTTGATAGACAGAGACTGCCCCAGACCAGCGTCCGGGGCGCTTAGAACATTTCCTGGCACACGGTAAATGCTCAACAAATGTTAGCTCTGACTGTTCTCTTGCCAAAGGACCTTTCCAGTCCTTGGAAAGCAGGCTTCAAAGTCTGTGGTTCAACATGCATACATCATGCTTGTATGGAGAGCTGTAGGCCAGCCTGGGATGGATACGTATGTGGACCCGGTTTAAGTAGGTAAGAGCAATGCGACCAGAAGATTGAGGGGGGAGGGGGGACACACCTGAAACACAAGAGGAGCACCGTTCTCGTCTCCATCGCCTGGTAGTTTTCTATCGCCACTGTTGTCCTTACTATGATCACTTAGCATTTGTTGACCACGGACTCTGTTGCAGGCAGTGTTCTAAGAACTTGAAACATTATCTCACGGAATCATCCGGATGACCCTAGGAGGTCACTCCTCTGATTCCGTCTGTTGTGCAAAGAGATGACGGTATTTCAGTAGCTTGCCTGAGGGCTTGTGA
Organism: Lynx rufus; assembly: GCF_022079265.1. Lineage (NCBI taxonomy): Eukaryota > Metazoa > Chordata > Mammalia > Carnivora > Felidae > Lynx > Lynx rufus. Next base: position 8,697,341 of record NW_025814839.1, on the reverse strand, counting down.
CAGAGGGCTTTCTGCAGGGTCCCAGGGGCGCCGTGCAGAGAAGGGTTACCCAGCTGGCGGGTCAGGAAAGAGGGCTGATATCTGAGCTGGGTCCCGCGCCCTTCCCAAAATTTCAAGGAAAGGAGGGAGGGTGGGGAGGTCCAGGCAGTGGGTGCGGCCTGAATAAGGCTTTGAGGCTGGAAAGGTCAGCTTTCATTCCGCAAGACAGCCGACTTGTGGGGGAAAGAGGTGCAGAAAAAAAGACAGTAGCAGCCCTTCCTGTGCCTCTCCCTGGGCCTCTGCCCCAGCTCCAGCCGGGCCGGGTGGGCAGGACCACCCGCCCACCCCCCACCCCCCCCAGGGCCTCCAGTAGCCACATCTGTTCCCTACTCAGCCTCATTATGCACGGAAGTGTTAGGATCCGCTGGGCTACGGTGGAGACTGATGGTCCCAGGTTGCCCAGGACTGAGGGGGTTCCCAGGATGTGGAACTTTCTGTGCCCAAACTAGGATAATCCTGGGCAAACCAGCAAGGTCAGTCACCCAACCCGTGGCCCCTTTACCGGCCCTTTACACAGGCCACCCTGGGCTTCTGCGGGCGAATCAGCCCCGCTTTCCACCCAGCCAGCCTTCTGAGCACCCCCTGAAAGGGCAGGCCTGGGCCAGGCGGTCCGACAGCTGCTTCCCAGCTGCTTGGCAAAGCCCACCTTCCCCGGGGCGGGAGAATCCGAGCACAGCCGCGGAGGCCCAGAGAAGGGAAGGGACTTGCTCGGACCTGCGCCCAGAGGCCAGGTCTTCTGGGTAAGCAGGATAATCTCCCTTTAACTTTAAAGGACAATAATGATAGTAACTGAGGTTCATCAAGCTCTTGCTACATCACCGGTCCCATCATGAATAATTCACCAGCAACATGGCACTGAAGGCCCATCCTGACCCCAAAAGTCTTTTCTCATCAAGATCATTTTTACAGAAGGGGAAACTGAGGCACATAGAAGGTAAATGATGGGGGCAAGATTCAAACCCAGGAAGCCAGACACCCCAGCCAGAGGAGGTAACCATTGTGCCACATGGTCTCAGAGGGACAGCGTCTCACCTGGCCCCTGGTCGCATTGCTGTGGACAATGAGACCCTTTCAGAGTACTACAGTGTGGAACACGCACACCCCCTTCTGGGTCTTTTGTCCCATGGGACGCTTCCCTGACACTGGAAAAGTCACATGCTTAACATAAGGTCTTGACTTGAGGATCCGCATGGCCTTTCCAGCACTGTGGTAGGTCAGAGCCATAGTGGACGGGGACAGGGTGTGCCTCCCGCAGCTTCTCCCTCCCAACCTTGTGGGAACCAGTAACTCTCTTTGCAACTACAGGGCCCTGATGGATCGTGGCAGGGGACAGGAGTCAGAAGTGAAGGAGAGATGGCATTCATTCAGAACTCTTTATTTGCAACTTTGTTAGGCGTTAGAGAGCCGGCCAGTCAGGAACAAGACACAGACACAGAGAAGCAGCCAGGGAACCAAGAGGCGTGTGGTCTATGATGAGTTGGAGGTGAGCCCAGGAGACTCAGAAACACAGAGGGGGCACTCACCCCAGTCTCTGGAGGTAAGACAGGTCTCCTGCAGGGAGTGATATCCTAGCTGAGATTTGAAGGAGAAGTAGGGTTTAGCCAGGGAAAAAAGGTTAGGCAGATATTCCAGGCATAAAGAAGAGCTTGTGCAAAGGCCCAGGGATGGAAGACAATGGCCTATACTAGCAATTGTCAGTCACTTTATTCTCTACTTGGCCAAAGTCTGGGTCATGGCGGGGACAAGGGGAGAGGAAAGGCTGGAGAGGTGGGCAGGGATCAGATAGGGATCTGCAGTTCATTCTATCTTGAGGACAACAGAGGGCCACTGATGGGCTTGGAGTAAAAGCATGGCAGGATTGATTATGTTTGTGTGTCAGAATATCACTCTCACTGCTCTGAGGAGAATGAATTGGATAGATAGGGTGAAGCTAGTGTAAACGTGGGGTTGTATCTTCTTAATTCTCCATCTTCAATACTATTACAGTAGATGAATGGATGGGAGGGAAGGAAGGAAGGGAGGGAGGAAGGAAGGAAGGAAATGAATGAATGAATGAATGAATGAAACCCATAAAACAAATTAATAGGGGTACCTGGGTGGCTCAGTCGGTTGAGCGTCCGACTTCGGCTCGGGTCATGATCTCGCAGTTCGTGGGTTCGAGCCCCGCGTCAGCTGTGCTGACAGCTGAGAGTCTGGAACCTGCTTCAGATGCTGTGTCTCCCTCTCTCTCTGCCCCTCCCCTGCTCATGCTCTGTCTGTCTCTGTCTCTCAACAATAAATAAATGTTAAAACAATTTTTTAAAAACAAATGAATCAAGTTCAAGAAGGAAATATTTCAACTTAGAATGGGAGAGAATTTTTTTCATAACAATAAGAATGGAAACAAAGACAGAAAGAGCTGCCTTGGGGATATTGAAGCACAGAATGAGATAGGACTCAGTCTCACAGGGGTAAACCACAGCATTGGTATCTTACTTTGTATAGGACTTCACATTTCTAAAACAGTTTCATGTTCTTTGTCTCTTAATTGTCATAACACCCGTGTATCTTGACTAGCATCCGGAATATTATCTCCTTCTCACAGATGAGGAAATTCAGATTCACAGAAGTTAAGTGACTTTTCCAACTAGTAAGAAACAGAACTTGCCCTGGAAGCCTTCTCACTCCCAGTCCGCTGCTCTTTCCAGAGAGCCCCAGCTGACTTCGGAAGTTGCTTCTAACCCTGAAATGATGGATTTCTTAGTAGAAGATACTTATGCTTGCACTCACAATAGAAAATATAAGGTCAGCTCCAACTTGGAAAGCTGATTCGTCAGGACGGGCACAGTAGCACAGTGGAAACAGAACAGGTTGGGAGTCATCAAAACTGCCTCCTACTGGCTGTGTGGCTTTGGGCAAGTCTTCTCACCTCTCTGAGCCTCAATTTCATCTATAAAATGAGGGTTATTAATACCATTTTCATAGGGTTGTTGAGAGAGACAAGGTATATAAAGGGCTGTATCAGTCAGGATTCTTTTTTTTAAGTTTATTTATTTTTGAGAGAGAGAGAGAGAGGGAGAGGGAGAGCGGTAGAGAGGCGGGGGAGGCAGATGATCTGAAGATGATCTCTGTGCTGACAATAGAGAGCCTACTGTGGGGCTGGAATTCATGAATCGTGAGATCAGGACCTGAGCTGAGTTGGATGCTTAACCAACTGAGCCACCCAGGTGCCCCGGTCAGGATTCTTTTGGTTGCAAGTGACAGAAACCCAACTCCAGACAGACAAAAGGGAATGTATCGTGTCCCTCGTTCCCTCTGTTCTCTGCTTGTCTCTTCTTCTCTTAAAATGGAACCCTCAGTCTCTCCTCCCACAGATGAGCCTCTTCCAAATGGCGTGGACAGAACCACCCTCAGCAGAGAGAGAGAGCTTCCTTCACCTAGTAACAGTGTATCAGTCCCAGGGAAAGCCCTTGATTGGTCCTGCTTAGTCACATGCTCACTCTGCAGGCCAATCACTTTGGAAGAAGGGAATGAGGTACTATGATTGGCTACACCTTAGTCCTGTACTCACCACCATGGCCAGGACACATTACAAAAGGCTACTAAAACCCATTGCAAACACCTAGGACAGTGTCTGGAATGTAGTAGCTGCTCATTAAATGGGAATGTGGTTGGCACCATTTCCTGGGGGTGTCAGTGACAGCTTTGTTTGTAGAGAAGTCTGGAATTGTGACTTAAAATCTTGGGAAAATTCTAGCTGGGAGAGAAGGTCAGCTACATACGCCTTGTTAACGCTAAGTTCATGTTCACCTCCATGGAGACCATCGTAGGTTGCACCAGCATCCTATAGGTGTCCTCTGTAAAAGAATTTACATGTAGCAGAAGTAAAATGGGGGTCTTGGGAGACAGCCGGGCCACTCACCAAGGGTTCCCACACCCTGAAGCATGCAAACTTGCTTCTGTGGTTATTACTCTTTTATTCACCCAGTCCCTTTCATTCATTACTTTATTCAACAATATTTCTGTGCACCTTCTCAGGCCTGAGGATTCAGCAGTGAAGAAGACACAGCCCTCATGCTCTAAGTCTAGCTGACTCTCAGTCCTCACTCTTTTCCTCACCTGTTGATAAGCTTTCAATGTTTACCTCACCAATGAGGGGATAAAAAGTTGACACACAAATTATGGTTCACAATGTATGTGGCTGAGTCAAAGAACTTGTGTTCGTTCAGTAACAGTTCCAAAATGATTCTATTTCTTCCCCTTTGGGAAATTTCTTAGGAAGGAGGCACACACCCATTCCATAACTCCCTGAGGCTTTCAAGCTGGTTCCAAGCCCAGGGATCATATGCACAAGGCACATGCTCTTTGGCCCACAGATCACTCTTTAGATGTAATTCGTTGCCAGCGTTTTAAACTCAGTAGATTTCTAAAATCTGAATCTGAGGCTTCTCTTGGGAAGCCAGATAGACCTAGTGATGATGGATGCATGTTCCACATAGAAATGATTGGCTGGACCCACGTTGTATCCACCCCTTAAATAAGACCTGTACTCTCCCATTCTTCAAGGTTCCCACACGATGCATTTTTCTGAGTCATGATGCATTAACTGGCTGGTTCCTGCAGGCATTTGACAAAGTTTGCTATCCTGGGAGTAGAGAGCATTGGGGGAAAGTGTCAGCTTTGCCAAGAGTCTCTGCCTAGTCAAATTGCCTCCAAGCCTGCCCAGAACCCTTTCTCTCCGCCGTGGCTCCTCCAAAGCCTCCATGGAGCAAAAGACATTTAGCCTGGGGAGAGAGACAAGTGGCCTTATCCAGAGGCAGGTGAAGCCCAGACTTGCCTTTTTCACACTCTGTTTTCAAAACCCAGCCTATTAGGTGAAGCCACTTGAGGGAATAAAAGGCAGAGATTCAAGTGGTTTTCAGTGCATCAAAGATGAGTGAGTGTTTTACCCAATGTGTCAGGAAGGCAATTTCCAACATCGTCAGAATTACCTTCATTCAGCCTTTGAATGGCTGGATTCTCAGACTTCTCTGAGCTCAGAGAGCCTGTTCAATGGGCATATGAGAGCAGAGCAAGAAATGGATGGTTCTTTGGCTTGCTCTCAGGTTGGGGAGGGGTGTTCATCACTTTTGGGTGATTTGTGCCCATGGACTTCCAAATGCTAGCTAGAAATAAAGAAGAAATGATTCACGTTCTCATTCAGAGAGGGTTTATTAAGTACCTACTATGCACTTCAGATTCTGTCTACAAGACAAATCCGTAAATTACGTCACCAGCTCAGACCTCTTTTGAATTTTTATATCTTTCTACTTGACATTGCCATTTGAATGTCTCCCAGACTGCAAACATCCGTGTTCTAAATGCAGCTCTTTACCTGCCCCCGTGACACACACACAGAAGACTCTCTCACGTCTTCCCAGCTCAGGAAATATCAACTTCATCTCCGTAGTTGCTTAAGCTAAAACTTCAAGGTTGTTCTTGACCTCCTTCTCACTCATCCACAACAGCCAATTCCTTGCCAAGTCCTGATGGTTCTTTCTCCTAACTGATCTGTTCACTGCGTAGTTAAAGTACTGCTAGCTGCTCTAACAGATAGACCCCACGCTCGCAGTGGAATCCATAGAATAGAAATGTATTCTTAGATCAAGTAAAGTCTAATTAAGGACCCAGATGATGATTCGGGGACCCAGGGAGCTCCGATCTTATGAGTCCACCAACCCTTAAGGCATCGCTTCCAACCAATGGACAGAAAAAGAGAAGGCAGGGAAGACACATCTGCTTCTAGCCACTTGAGCCCAGAAGCGATGCCATCACTTGCATTGGTGAGACCCAGTCACGTGACTCCATCTAGATGCAGCGTCCCTGGGAAACGTGGTCTCTGGCTGGGCAGCTCCTTCCCAGCCACAACATTACACTATGGAGATAGACAGCCAGCCATCTCTGCCTCAGTTCCCTGCCACTTCCCCCACCTAAGCCCCCATCATGTGTCACTTGGGTGACTGAAACAGTCCCCTTCTGCTCTCCCTGACCTCATTCCTATTGCTTCTCTAGTCTTTTCTTCACACAGCAGCCACAGTAGCGCTTCAAACCATGTATCAGACCATCCATATCACCCTCCACACTCAGAATAAAACGCAAACCCTCACTGAGGCGTGCAAAGCTGGATTAGCCTGGTCCCTGTGACCTCTCCCACTTCGTCTTCTTCTTCCCCCATCACTCGTGCTTCCTCCAGCAACCACCCTCATCACTGACCTGTTCTGTTATCTACACTCGGATCACCTTTCCAACCGGCTGATCTTCATCTTCCAAGACTCAGCTCAAACATTAGCCATTTCTTCACAGAGGACTTTTCAGTCCAAATGGGACCCTTCAGGGAAGGGCTAGTTGAGTATTTGTGTGGCTCCTTGTTTATGTCCTTTTCCCCACATAGGCTATCAGTTCCCGGAGGATAAGAGCAGTTACCTGTTCTCTTTACTGCTGTGTCCCCAGCACCTAGCACATTACCAGGTACATAGTAGAGCCCAGTACATATTTGTTGAATGAATGAATGAATGAATGAATGAGTGAATGATGAATGAATGAATAACATGATGTCATTGACTCCCTGGCACAACTAATGTGGTAGGCTCTATTACCATTCCCATTCCACAGATGAGAAGATAAGGCCCAGAGACAGGCAGTGGTTTTTCCTCAAGGCACACAGCAAGGAAGTGGAGAATCTACAGCTCAGAGCTCTTTCTAGCTGGGGCTCTCCTTAGCAATCCTATTTGGAGGTACTTGGTGAGACTTCTCTTTGTCTTCTCTCAGACCTCCATTCTCTTCCCACTTCCCAAGATCCTGGGAAACTCACCACTCCTTCCGATCTCCTCTGGATCCTAGGCAGGTACAGCTCATGGCAGACACTCCTCCTGTATCAGTCAGGGCCCTGGCAAGAGAGGGATGCACACTCAAACTGTGTAATCAAAGAGAGACTAATGAAGAGTCTGTTTATGAAGGTGCGGTCATGGTCAAGAGAAACCAACAAGGCGCATACAGGAACCAGGACCATGGGGATCCTCACAGAGCAAGAGGAGGGAGCAGCCAACAGAGTGAGCTGTGTGGGAAGAGCTGCCTTTAACAGAGGGACATAGCCACTGTTCCCCCAGCCCACAGGGAAGGACCCAGAATGGAATAAACCCACCCTCACTGTCCTCCCAACTCCCACTGTTCTGCCCATGCTTTCCACTGGCTGATTCCAACCAGAAGCTGGAGGCAAGGGGCTCTGCTGATTGGATCAGCCTACAGGGGAACCAAACAGAGATGCTGAAGTGGGGTGAATAGACCTGAAGGAGCCAACAGCAGCCCATGAGACTTTCAGGTTGGAACATAAGAGGTAGTGCCATCCGTTAGGGTCTCTTTGGTTTCAGGCACCAAATGACTCTGGCAAAACTCTAGCAAAACCAAGAATGTACTGGAGGGATTCAGGTAACTCTAAGATTTCAAGAAAAAGCTGAAAAGCTGACCCTCAGGGGTAGGAACCCACACTCCAGGACTGTACCTGAAGGGGGAGGGGAGCTCCCCAAAGAAAATTGAGGCGCAATTGCCAGAAGAAAGGATGCAAGGGCCGGGCCCACACAAATGAATGAATGAATGAATGAATGAAAATAAAAACAAGAGATGTCCTCACAAGACTCACTGCTACCAAAAAGAAAATAAAACCAAGTCAGTTGAGAAGCTAATGTTTCATCAAACCTCAGAAGGATCACTCATTGGTGCTCAATCAACATTTGCAAGTTGGAAGAATAAATGAACCAAGGAATGCTAAAGAATGTGGGCTTTACCCAGAGGGCATTGGAGATGTTGAGGTGTTTCCAGCTCAGGAGGTGGCATGGTCAGATTTGCATTTTGGAAAGGTGTCTCTGACCTGCATGGGGAGACTGGACTACAGTGGGCAGGGAAGCCGTAGATGGGATGCCCTAGATGAGCAAGATGGCAGCTCAGACTGGAGAGCGGTCATACAGAAGGAAAGATAGAGTTTGAGGGTTGGGGCACATTCGGAGCCTTTGAGACTATAAACCTGTGACAGTTGATCAAGCTGCTAAATAAATGCAGCTTAGAGCCCCATCAATGGGCCTGGATGGGGCAGCTGCAGCCTTGGTGAGGTGATGAGGAGCGCTTGATGTGAGCAGCTACAGCTACTGATATGCTAGTAACTTGTCAGATGCTACAGTCACCTCTAACCCCCCCATAGCTGTGGACCCCCCAGGCCCATGCCATGAACCAATATGAATATCCCTCTATCTCCCAAGATGATGGAGACCCAGTCACTGGCCCCCAGGATCTTCTGTTCTGTTGGGCAGAGGGAGATGGGCACAAGGATAACCTTGCCACCCAAAGAAGGACTAGGGGATCACCCAGAATCATCTGCCAGGTGCCCACGCTCTGCTTACAGATTTCCGGGAAGTATGGTGCAGCCCAGAATTGAACTCTGGCTGCAGACACATGACCTGCTTCCTGCTGAATCCTGAGCCACACAAAATTAGGCAAGGGGCTAATTCTGCATTGGACAAAATGCAGCCTCCAAGGGGTTCCAGAATGTGCCATCACTTCTGGGTCTTTGCATGTTTCTGGAGTTCCTCCCCCTTCCCCTGCTCCCCTCCTCCCTTCCCTGGGCCAACTCCAATCTTCGCCAGACTTTGGCTTGGAAGTCACACCCATGGAATAGGAGTTTCTTTGTCCCAGGCTGGGTAGGCCTCCTTCCTGCTCCCACCACCACCTCCCATTATTGCCCACGATACCCTGCCTTGTCATTGTGTGACCTTGAGCCATTCCTTAGCCTTCTCTGAGCCTCCCTTTCCTCCCCCCTGGAAAACAAGGTCATAATAGCAGCCTCCTAACAGAGTCTTTATGAGCCTTAAATGGCGTGGCTCTTATAATGCATCTAGGAAGGTACATAGAGCAGAGCAAGCAGACAGTCAGTGTTAGCTGTCACTGGCCTCAGCCACTTCTTGGTCAGGAGACTTACTGCAGAATCTGCTACAGACCTTTGCTTTCCAGAGGCAGAGGATTTTTCCAAGACCTCGGATGGCCCCTCATTGATTCTGGCAAGACTCCTACTAGTATTGATCAAATATCATGGCTGCCTTCGTCTCAAGGGTGTTCATTGGCCCAAGAACTGTGTGCATGGGGACCTAACAGATTTCTGAATGAAATCGTGGATACCTTTCTCGTGGCATCACCTCAGACAGGGGTTAGCAGTCCTTGAAGGGCTTGGAAAAGCCTTCTTTTATATACTGAATGATGAGGTTTCAGAGGGATGGTGGGGTCTGGAGCCAACCGCCAAGAAAGAATACTTGAGATGTCTTTGGTGCAAAAAGGGTGATTTTATTAAAGCATGGGGACAGGACCCGTGGACAGAAAGAGCTGCACTGGGGTTGTGAAAAGTGTCCTGTTATATAGTATGGAGCTGGTGGAGGTAAAGTCAAGAGGAAGTTTCTTTTAAAAAAAATTTTTTTAATGTTTGTTTATTTTTGAAAGGGGGGGGAGGGAGTGGGGGAGGAGCAGAGAGAGAGGGAGACACAGAATTTGAAGCAGGCTCCAGGCTCTGGGCCGGCAACACAGAGCCTGACTCGGGGCTCGAACTCACAAACTGGGAGATCATGACCTGAGCCTGAGATGGTGACCTGAGCTGAAGTCAACCGACTGAGCCACCCAGGAGCCCCAAGAGGAAGTTTCTTAAAGGGATTTCCATATGCTAAAGAAGACTCACAGGAGGCCTAGTTATTGTCAAGCTAAGGTTGTTTTTCCCTCCAGCAAAGTATTATCATTAAGACAGTAGAGAGTTCCTGGAGATTAGGCTATTGATAAGATTGCTTTTTTTTTTTTTTTAATTTACTAAGATATTTGTAAACTGATGGAGACTCAGTGTCTCGAATGACTGTGATCTCTTACCAGTTAACCATTTGTTTTCCCCTTTCTTTTGTTCTTGGGGCAGCCAGGAGTGCCTGAGGGATGTCACACACCTATCCCCCTTGTTGGTGGGGGAGGGTAGCGTGTGCCTGGCAAGTATGCTTCCTTGGCCCTGAGCTTGCTTTATGCTCCCTCATCACTGAAGATGCTATCCTCTTCTGTGCTATTATTCATTGGTTACATAACTAAAGGTTTTACTTCCTGTGTTCATCAGCCCTTTATTGAGCACCAACTGTATGCACATCCTCCAAGAGATCTTTTCTGCCACCTTACCTACAATTACCCCCGGCCCAGTCCCCTCTCTGCCCCTTGCCCTGTTTTTGTCATAGTATTTATCCCAGTCTGACATCATATTACTTGTTTCTTTGCGGATGTTGTATGTTGTATGTTGTTTATGTCTTTACTTATTTTGTGGTCGGTCTCCCAGACCAGAGCGTCAGCTTCTTGAGGGGCAAGACTGACTCTGCTTTGCTCACTCTTATGTCCCCACAGCCTAGAACACACAGTTAGTGCTCACTGAATATTTATCAGATGAACACATGCCAAGCACTGGGCCAGGGATTTTGCAAGGGGAAAAAAATTTGAACAATAAGATGTGGATTCTGGCTTCAAAGTGCTTATTCATGGGGTGGTCAAGAAAAAACAATTACAATTCTGGACAGAACTTGGGTGTATTCTGAGAGAGAGAGAGACAGAGAGAGACAGAGAGAGAGAGAGAGACCTTACCATTCCCCAAGGGCAAGTGAAGAGAGATGGGTAAGAGACTCCTATACTGACCACAGTTAATTCTTCACTGTCTGTTTCCTCTCCTGGCCTAACTACAGATTCTAAATGGACAGCAGGGACCATGTCTGTCTGGTTAATCATTAATCCAGGCACAGGATGGAATGTGGCACATAGTCGCTCAGTCAATGTCTTCTTTTAGTTTTAGTTAGGAGATTGAGACTAGGGTTGGAGTGCAAGGGATTTCTTTGGGAGGTGATCCCAGAAAAATATGTGTTATCATGCAAGTTACCACGGTGGGAAATCAGAGCTTAATCCCGCAGGGGAGGCTTAGGAACCAGTGTAGACCACACATCTCAGAGTTACCTTACTCAAGGGGACTTATGTCCCAACTCCTGTCGGGCAGTGGTTGAAAGCACTCTAAAGCGGGCGGGAGGCGGGGAGAGTATGCTAATCCCCACCCCCCCCCCCCCCCGACATTTCTTCTGCAAAAGAGGAAAGGTGCTTCAAGCTAGAGTTTGGATCAGTATGTGTGAGAATTGTAGATGCCAAGAAGATACAGGTGGGGCACTGCTGGAAGGTGCTACAGTAATTGTTTATTGAATGAATCAATAATGGACGTTGGTTGGGTGCCTACTACATGCCAGGTGCCTTGTAGCCATTTATTAATATGATTTTCAAAGCTTTTGAAAGACAGGTAGATACTGGGGCTCAGAGAGGCTAGGTAACTTGCTCAAGGTCGCACAGCAAGCAAGAGGCAGAGCTTAGATTTGGCCCTGTCTTGTCTGGTTCCATGCCCATTCTCTTTCTTTCATAATGTCAGCTGGTGGGATACTCTGGGCTAGAAAATAGCAATGTGGATACTCTGGGCTAGAAAATTCAAGAAGGGTCACTGTTTGTCTCATTCATCTTGTTTATCTGTCTTCTTTTTGGGTCCAGGTGTGGGTCAGCCCAGCCTTGTCCCAAGCTTCAGCCAATGAACCCCCTTGCCCTGAGGTCACTATAACCCTCCAGGGCTTCACTTCAACCAAAATTCCCCCCTTAAGATTGGTGGGCTTTGGAGTCCAATAGATCTGGGTTCAAATTCCGGAGCTGCCACTACTTAGCTATGTGTCCTTGAGCAAGTCATTCTGCCTCTCTGTGCCTCTGTTTCTCCCCAAAGAAGGTCAATGATACCCAGCTGCAAGGTGGCTGTGAAGATTAAGAAGGATTAGCATGGCCCATAGTAAGTGCTCAAGAAATGGTAACCATGGCGATCTCCAAGAAGTGATGCTTACTTATTTGTCACTTGCTACCCCACCTTGCTGTACCCTGAGCTGCTTCCTTTACCCACTTCCTCCTCAGTATCAGCAACCAACATGTAGGGGTTTCATTGCACAGACCCTGGAGCCAGTCTTCCTGGGTTCAAATCCTGGCTCCTCCACTTACCAAGTGAGCAAGAGGTAAGGTGTAGGAAGTGCCTGCCATGTTATGAGTGCTCACATGCTACTACGTGTCTATCCAAGTCTTTACCACCATCATACTTCTTGTTATTGTCATCCTTAATATTACCTAAAAGTCCTGTGAGTCAGCAAAATACTATTAAACACCTACTGTGTGCCAAACACTAGGTGGAGCGCTGGGGCCCAAGACATGAAAAAAAAGGATCCCTGTCCCCAAGGAGCACTGGATCGGATGGAGACGCAGAGCCAGAGGACAATGAATACAGAGCAAACTGATCAGCACTGGGACAGTGGGAGGGCCAGAAGAGCATTGACATCACATCCAGTGAAAGGCCAAAGCGTCCAGACCCTTCCCTGTGGACCCAGACACAGCTTTCTCTGAACACCCTGCTATCCCCTCTGTCCATACTTCTCACTCGCCTCCAAAGCTCCCACTTCCTGCCCTACAGCATGGCTAAAGCTCTTGATGAGTCTTTATGCTTCTCCTTGGCAACCCAGCCGTAAGCCTTTCAAGGCCAGGGCGGTATCTTAAGTTTCTTTTCTATGCCATGAAGTAGCCAACACACAACGCTGCCACGGTTTTATGGATGCTGGCAGGAGACATGAGACTCCTGGGTCAGAGACATGGGATTTCATTACTCCTAGCAATAGTAGTAACCAGGGTATCAGCATTTGTGTCAGTAGCCCAAACCCCAGTTCCCACAGGGCAACACAAAGAGGACCAGGTGTTGTGGTTTGGACAACAGGAGAGGAATCTCACATTTAGAGAAACTGAATTATTTATAATGGGAGTAAGCAAACCTGCCCTTTGCTCTTGAGGAAGTCAGTGTCTTTTTTTTTTTAATTTTTTAATGTTTATTTTTGAGGGAGGAGGGTCAGAGACAGAGGGAGACATAGAATCGGAAGCAGGTTCCAGGCTCTGAGCTGTCAGCACAGAGCCCGACATGGGGCTCAAACCCATGAACCATGAGATCATGACCTTTGCCAAAGTCAGAAGCTCAACTGACTGAGCCACCCAGGCACCCTGGGAATCAGTATCTTTATTATACAGGACAGTAGGCATGCCTGCCTTTTGCTCTGAAGGGAGATACTATTTCCATTTTTCAAAACTGTTATACAAACATCTTGAAAAGAGAGTCTGGGGGCGCCTGGGTGGCGCAGTCGGTTAAGCGTCTGACTTCAGCCAGGTCACGATCTCGCGGTCTGTGAGTTCGAGCCCCGCGTCAGGCTCTGGGCTGATGGCTCAGAGCCTGGAGCCTGTTTCCGATTCTGTGTCTCCCTCTCTCTCTGCCCCTCCCCTGTTCATGCTCTGTCTCTCTCTGTCCCAAAAATAAATAAACGTTGAAAAAAAAAAAAGAGAGAGTCTGGAAAAAAGGCAATCAGTGCCTCTTCTGGCAAAACTTGCAGAAATGAATAAGATAGGTGGTCTCCCAACAAATATAGATGGATGGATGGATGGATGGATGGATGGATGGATGGATTGGAGGATGGATGGATGGATGGATTGGTGGATGGATGGATGGATGGATGGATGGATGGAAGAATGGATGGATGGGTAAATGGATGGGTGGATGGATGGGTGGATGGATAGATGGATGGATGGACAGATGGATGGATGGATGGATGGATGGATGGATGGACAGATGGGTAGATAGATGGGTGGATGGATTGGTGGATGGATGGATGGATAGATGGATGGATGGACAGTTGGATGGATAGATGGATGGATGGATGGATGAGGATGGGTGGGTGGGTAAGTGGGTGGATGGATGGATGGATGGATGGAAGAATGGATGGATGGGTAAATGGATGGGTGGATGGATGGGTGGATGGATGGATGGATGGATGGATGGATGGATGCACAGATGGATGGATGGATGGATGGATGGATGGATGGATGGACAGATGGGTAGATAGATGGGTGGATGGATTGGTGGATGGATGGATGGATAGATGGATGGATGGACAGTTGGATGGATGGATGGATGGATGGATGGATGAGGATGGGTGGGTGGGTAAGTGGGTGGATGGATGGGCATGAGGATTAAAAATTGTGATGCTTTTTAAGCTTTATTCCTAGAAGTCATAAGCACTTCAGGGCTTCCTTGGAGGAGGATACGGTAGTCAGGGATCTTGCCTCCTCCCCAGTGATTTCTCAGGAGTTCCTCCTTCACTTATTTTATATATTGGCTTCTGCCTACAATTCCATTTGGAAATTTAAAATATATGTATTACCACAGCTAAAACAAGTTTGGAAATCATTGGTGTAGAAAAGTAATTCTCAAACTTAAAAATGTGTCAGGATCACTGCAGGTTTGTTGAGACTCAGATTGCCAGACCCCACCCCCAGAGCTGCTGAGGACCACTTTTGCAGAGAAATTGTCCTGATTCTTCCATGCAAGAGAATTCAGTTTTTGAGTGCCTGGGATGTACTAGCAAACTGCGAGGCATATTGAAGTCTATACAAATGGATTCAGGCATGGCTCATACTTCTCAGAGATCTTCTAATCTCGAAACAGAGACAAGAACGCCCTACATATTAATAATAACAATAACAACAATAATAATAGGAGAAGGAGCTCTCACTGTCTGAGCATGTTCTATGTGCCAAAGACCATGCGAAGGGCTTCACATGCATTATCTCAGTTAATCAGCACAATTCTGGGAGGTAGGGACTGTCATCACCCCCATTTTGACAGATGAGAAAGCTGAGGTACGGGAAGGGTAATTAACTTGCCTAAGGTCACACAGCTGGGAAGTGGCAAATCCCAGGACTAACTCCAAAGCTTTTAAATCACACCATATCCTTGCACACTCCCCTCTTCCACACAATTAGAGTATAAGACAGTTTGCTTGAGTGTCAGATTAAATAAATCAAATGCCAAAATATATGAAGCTAATGGAGCTCTAGGCTGTCAGGCTGAGAGGAAGAAAGTGGGTTCTCTCATTAAGGCTTTAAAAGACAGGGTAAGGCCAGCAGAATCGCTTTCTGGGGTTCAGGGCGGTGTAGACTGCAAAGCATGGCAGGCTAGCAGGCTGGACTGTGAACTTATCTGACTTCCTCGTTGTACAAAGTCCTTCAGGAGCCAGGAATCCTGCCTGGGGGTTTTGGTTGCCCCAGCCCCTGACATAGTGCCTGTCAGTGCCACCTCCAGTCCTACCCCCTGAATTTTATAGATGGGAAAACTGAGACCCAGAGAGGGGAGGGGCCTTGCCCAAGGTCACGCAGTGAATGGAGGACAGAGTCAGATGAGAAGTCAAACACGTTGGCCCCAGGTTGGTAGTTTCCAGAACACTGAGCTGGCATTTCCATCTGCTCCTGTCTCTACCACCTCCCCATTACCCTCCCCCAGGGATTGGTCTCAGAAGTTTCCTAACTCTTAGAAATAAGTCCAAGTGTGTCATCTTTTTTATGCATGTCTCTGGTATGGGGGAAGGGTGGGGGGAGGAACAGAATTGCTAGATCGCTGCTCTGATGGGGGGAGGGAGCCGTCATTGTTGCTGAGAAGCTGTGTCATTGAACTCCAAGTTGCAAGTGGAGGTTGAGGATCCAGCCCAGGTCACTGGGGTGGCCTCGCTGGCATGGAGTAGCCAACCTGGGACCAGAAGACCGCCTGCCTCAGTTTCCCCTGAGGAGTTTGCTAAAAATTTAGCTTCTTGAATCCTCTTCTCCCCCCTCTGAGACCTACAGATCCAATATCTATGGAGGCACGGTCCAGGAACTGGTGGTCTTCTCAGGTAAATCTCATGCCCCTGGCATTTTAAGGACCACTGCTTTATGTTCCTTTTTTTTTTTTAAAGTTTGTTTCTTTATTTTGAGAGAGAGAGAGAGCATGCAAGCAGGGGAGGGGTACAGAGAGAGGGAGAGAGGGAAGTCCATACAGGTCCCATGCTGTCAGCACGGAGCCTGATGTGGGGCTTGAACTCACAAACCGTGAGATCGTGACTTGAGCCGACACGTAGAGTCGGATGCTTCATTGACTGAGTCACCCGGATGCCCCTGGGACCACTGCTTTATGTTCTCATTAAGACCTGCCTTGCACTCAAACATCGACACTGCCAGGTGCTGAAATCCATTCCCTTGGTCAGAATTCTTACACTGATGGCTGACTTTGAATGTGAATGCCTTCAGGTGGACCCTGCCCTCCAGTTGGCCACAGGTCCTACCGCTCCCTGAAGTCTCAGGGCCAGCCCACCTCATCTGTTCCCTGGAGGCACTGGCTTCCCCAGGTCTTTGCCTTCAAAATGCAAATACTTTGATTCCCATTCACACCCCCGTGTGACAGGCTATCAAACACTCCAGGGTTTGGAGGAGCCTGAGATATGGCACCTCGGGTTGAGATGGGGGAGTACAGGAGGGGGTCCTGTATTGGGGGTGCAGGGGAGAACAAAAGGACTAAATAAGGCTCCTTTTGAGTTTTCAGTTCATTCTCTGGGGTGCTCAAGACACCCACACTCTAATGCCCCCACCTTCACATCCTTTTTGGTGTCTCCTCTATGGACAGACACTGCAAGACTGAGTGGCAGCCAGAAGATACAGACAGCCCCCAGGATGACCCAACAGTCTCATGCCATTCAGGTCAGCTCAGCGTAAAGGGGACCCAGGCCCGGAGGTCCCCAAAGCTGAGTGAACAGGAGCAGAACGTACCTGAAGAGTCTCAGGAAAACAGGAAGGCTATAGTGAAGGTTTAGCGCCATCTGTCGGTCATCCGGGGAACTGCCTCTGCCGAAACGGCTGCGTAGAGCAAAGGGCAGCTGCAAACTTGCCTGGGGCGGGGTTTCCCGGGCAAGAAGTTGCCTCCATTTTGCCCATTAAAGCACCTGAAAGACCATTGGTTCAGTTTCTCCTGGCCTTTCCAAGGTTTTAGACTCTTTTAAAAAAGCTACTCAATACTGAAAACCCTCTACCCCAGAAAAGCGCACTTGGGCTTGATTTTGTGTATACTTCCAGGAACCATCTTCTGGTTCAGATCACTCTTCTGAGACTGAGAGATTCCAAGGGGTTTGTCCAAGCGCCCACAGCCCATTAGTGACAGAACCAGGCCTGGAAGCCAGGTGTTCCAGCTTCAAATCCAGTGTTTCCTAGGCCCAGGCAGCCTCTGTAAGCCTTAAAGGGCTCCTCCCTCGTTCTTCTCTGCAGGAGTCCTATGAATGAATGTCTACCAGGGGTGTTTGACCAGTCAGTAGCCGTCCTGGGGACTGTGGCACCCCCACCCCTCGCAGGAGTTCTAGGCCCTCAAACAACCTCTTTCCCTGCTCCCTGGCCCTGCTGGCCTGCCCTCCCACAGATGCCCTGGTGCCACTATGGTGACCCACCCCTCTTAGGGGCACCGGAACCAGCATCTCGAGCTGGGAGCCAGGACAAGGATCTTATAGGCCACTAACAGGCTGTTGCTCTTGGATCAATCACCAAACCTCCCTGGACTTTGGCCTCCCCCTGTGTAAAATGCCACGGCTGGGGACAGCCATCTCTAGGGCCCTTCCGCGGGCTGCCCCTCCCACTCTGTGCAAGACTGACCCACAGGCATGGTCCTTCATAAGCATATCTAAGTGACTTCCCAAGCCAGGCACCCAGGGACAGGGTCTAATTCTTTTCCAGAATTAGAGGACCTGCGTGGGTGGGCGGGGGGGAGGACAACTTAAGGGAAGGGGCATCTGTGTGCAGTGGGAGCAGAGGGAGGACACAGAGGAGGCACCCCCCCTGGGTCTTTCAATACTCCCTGTGGGTCTCCACGTCAGGACAGAGAGGCCAACCGAGGGGCATTGCTGGCGAATGGAGGGGTGGTGGAGGACAGGGAGTGGCTGGGAGGGGCACAGCCTTTGGTATACAGTTGGTGGCTAATTAGGGAGCTATTGCCATTTCATGGCTGGACCCCAGGAAGCTCTTCATTCATTGATTCAACAAACATTAATTTGGTTTCTGTTTGGAGCACAAGCTTTCCAACTTGAGCGTGGACCAGCCCCTCCTGAAGAACCTGCATAAAACACAGCTCGCTGGGCCCCCACCTCGGTGTCTGCTTCAGCAGGTGTGGGGGCAGGGCCCAGGAACTGGTAACTAAGTTCTAAGGGGATGCTGAGGCCTCTGGCCCAGGGAACATGCTTTGAGAAGCACTGACTTTGAATGGCGGATGAGACAGACCCTTGCTACCCTTGTGGGGCTCTTAGCAGCCCAGCAGGAACCCAGCAAATATCCCAAAGTGGGTTTCCTCAAGAAAAGGCAAGCGCAGGGCATTAGGGGAGCCCAGAGCAGGAGCCTCCCCGGAAGAGGGGGTGTTAATGCTGAATCCCGAAGGCTAACTAGAAGTGGCTCAGCAAAGCAGCAGAAGGGGGAAGTTTTTGTTAAACGCTTACTTAGAATGTGCCAGAACCCCTCTCATATTCCTCATCTAGTCTTCCCAGTCAATGGGAGGGAGGCAGGATTGACCCCACTTTACAGATGAGGAGGCTGAGGCTCAGAGAAGCAGAGGACTGGCCCAAGATCACGCAGTGAGAAAGCAGTCCCAGTCGGCCTGTGCATAGGACACCTCCCCAGCTGCTGCACCCCCGCCCCGTGCTGCTTCCCACCCCCCTCCCCTCCCCTGGGGGGGCTGCCACCCACATGCAGCTGCTGCCCGGCCTGCCTGCCGCTGACCAGCCGCGCTCTGCCGCTCTCCCCACCCCCACCCAAGCCCTTCAAGTGTTTTCACTGCTGGGTGAATTCAACAGATGCCTTTCGATCGCAGCCTATTAAATTAGCCCCTCTCTGCAGCCAAAAGAAGATAATTATGTTTTCATTAGCCCTGGATAATGTATTACCCCCTCAGTGGCAGCCACATCAGCCAACCTCCTCCTTCCCCCTCCTCCCCTTGGTCCCGCTGGAGCACTGTGCTCCCCTGGGCTCACCTCTAAGCTGCTGGGTGGGGACTGGTTCCGGCCCAGGGTGGCAGAGAGGGGGGACAGGCGGCAGCCTCCTTTCGGCCGGCAGAGGCCTTTTACACACCCACCATCCACACGGGGATCGAGGGTGTGGGCCCCAGAGAAGCTCCAAGAATAATTGTTCTCATGGTGACCATTTATGGAGAGCTTGCTCTGAGCTGACCCCTGGATGTGTCATAGCTGCTTGACTCCTACAGCAGTTGGGGAGAAGGGTGGCTTTACCGACATCCCCCCCCTGCCCCGCCCCGTTTTAAACACCACGGGGGTCCTGTTGGAATCAGCTTAGAGTGAATGCCCAAGCAGCCTCGGAGAGGAAGAGACATCAGGGGGCACCACGCATGAGCAGCTTTCGGGGACCGCCACTCCACATAGTCCCGGGACGGCCACGTGGCTGTGAGTCTCTGGTCCCAGCGCCAGTTGTTGAAGCCCTCCGGGGTCCATGCCCGGCACAAGCGAGGGGAGCCCCCCAGTGTCAGACACGCCCCCGCCATCCCGAAAGAAGGTCTCTGACTTAGTCACTCTCTTTCTCCACGAGGTGGCGGGGGCAGGGAGGGCCCCACTTCGGGATCAGCAGGACCTGAGTTCTCACAGTTGCTTTTCCACCAATGAACTGGGTGACCCGGAGCAAGCCTCTGTGCCTCTCGGAACCTCTGCTTCTCCGCCCCCCTCCCCAAATGTACGATGGGACTAAGAAAAGGAATCATCTCTTAATTTTTATGATGAGCCCATGAGATCTACCTATAAAATGCTTGGTTCACGCTGACAGCCATTATTCTTTCTACTGTGAGGACTATATTGTCCGAGTCCCCTAAGCCGATGGCAATAAACACAGTAAAGGAAGGGGAGTCCCTGCCTAAACTCCGCCCCCCGCCCTCTCTCTCTCTCATCTCTCTCTCCTTCTCTTTCTCTTTCTTTCTCTTTTGCTCTCATACCCGCACGCAGGACCCCTCAGGACGACAAGCTCCCACCCTGGGCTCCAAGGCCCCGTCTCCCCACACCTCTGTCTGGAGAGCCACATTCGGGGGACTTTGCCGTCAATTGCACCAGGACACCTGGCGGTGAGGACAGACCTGAAGGAGCAGGGTTTCTGTCTCCCTCTCCCCAAACCCAGGCCACCTCTGCCTTTTGCAGACATAGCTCAGCCTGGGCCCTGACCCCACCATCTCGTGGCTGCCCATTCCCCACCAGCCACCCCTCTCCCCAGATCCGGGCAACTGGTTCTCCAGGAGAGGAGGTGCCCCGCCTTAGGCCTATTTTGGGCCCAACCCCGCACGCAGGCGAGGTAGCTGCTTTGAGCAGGTGAACGGCCAGCCCAGCGGAAAAGTGGCTTCCCTTCCCCTGGCTTCCTGATTTTCCCCAGTTGCCATGGTAATTGAGGGGAGCAGCATTCTGAGTGTGACACCACTGAGAGCCTGTGCTCAACTTTGAAATGGTTCAGGCCGGGGAAGCTGGAAGGACTCAGCTGCGGCCCCACGTCCCCGGGGTGCCCCATCCAACGTTTATGTCACTATTAGTCTCGGCGTTGTTACTATCTTTTCTGGCTACTGTTTACTGAGCATTTACTATATGCCAGGCATTTTTGCCAAGAGCTTCACCAGCATCAGCTCATCGTACACATGTTCCCGACGACCTCAGGCCCATTTCACCACTGGGGAAACCGAGGCTCTGGAACTTGGCCCATGTGGCACAGTCAGGAAGTGGCAGCAGAGCCCTGGGGCCCAGAGGGAATTTCTGGCATCTTCTTTCCAGGACCAAGCAAACAGCTCCGTGTACCCGCCAGCTTACTCCTTATTCCTTCCTCCCCTCCTCATCCCCCCCATACCTCTCTTTCTGGCCCCAAAGTCACACCCCCCTCTCCGGAGCGTCATATGCAAGAGGATCTGAAAAGCATTTCTTAGTGACAAGGGGTGGGGGGGGGCGGTTTCTTCTTTGCCTCATCTCTGCAGAATTCAGAACCTGAAGAGGCTTGTTTCTCTCAGCAAGGCTGGTGGGGGAAGTCAGATCAAGCCACCTGGAGCCAGGTGGTGTGTGTGTGTGTGTGTGTGTGTGTGTGTGTGTGTGTGAAGTCTCCTCTCTTTCCTTGATTTGCTGTTTCCCCAAGAGTGTGTGAGCAGCAGTAACAGTGAAATGCAAAATCCTTTGCAATCTGCCCAGGAAAAGACAGCTTTTGAGACGGGTTTATATGGTTACCCATATGTTAGAGCCCCTAAGAAAGGGAGGAAAGCTTGGATCTCGATCTTCTCCTCCCACAGCCCAGCCCCGGCCCTCTCCCCACCTGCAGGCCCACTGGGCCACAGGTGAGCCAGGCCCCTCCCCAGCTGCCAGGCCTAAGTGCTGCTCCGGGGAAGACCAGAACAAGGCAGCGTTTCCAGAACTGGCTGCTTCTGTCCCAGTCTGCCCACCCAAGAGCCAGGGCCGGAACCCAAGCTGCGACCTCCTGCGGGCTCCTGGGGGCTTCCGGCCACGCCCCGCGTGGGGGAACCGCGGGGCCCACTGTCCCGTTAAGGAATCCTATCCAACACTGATGCAGAGACCGAAAGAACCATCCCCGCCTCCCATGGGGCCTTGTCTGCCCCCGAGAGCTGCCCTGTGGCCACTGCATTCAGCCCCCTCCAGGCTCCCAGAAATCGTCGTGGTGTGTGTGTGTGTGTGTGTGTTTCCTGATAGGGGGAAAAAAATGGAAATTAGGTTATATAAAAGATGTATGCTTTGGAGCCCAGAGCGGCTCTTTTAATGAGGGTTGCGACGTCTCCCGCCCCACACCCATAAACCAGCCGGGTTGGACGTCACCGCTAATTCGTTTCAGCGATGATAGGATAAAGGAGGGACATTAAGAAATAAATTCCCCCTCACGACCCTCGCTGAGCTCACGGCTCAGTCCCTACATATTTATGCCGCGTTTCCAGCCGCTGGGCGAGGAGCCACTTAGCGCGGCGGCTCCTCCGAGGGGCGGCCAGGCGGCGAGCGGCAGCCGGGCGGCCGGGGTGAGCCAGGGGCGCACGCGGGGAAGCCCGCAGCCTCCGTCCCGAACTTGGGTTCGCTGGGGCGGAGGGAGGGGAGGGGACTCGGGAGGGGTGGGGGCTCGGCGAGAGGGGGCGGGGAGGGATCAGAGAGGCACAAAGCGGAGGGGAAGGGGGAGGGACGCGCGCGGCTCCCATCGGGAGGTGAGTGGGTGCCACTGGCGCCCTCCAGCCGCGCGGGGCGGCGGACCGGGAGGATTCGGAACCGCGAGCGCGGCGGCCGCGGGCGCCCGGGAGGAGGAGGTGGAGAAGGAGGAGGAGGAAGAGGAGGAGGAGAAGGGCAGGCAAGCGGACCCGCGGCCGGGCGGGCGGGCGGGCGCGCAGCGCGAAGAGGCAGCCTCGGCGCTGCCCGGCTCGGCGGCAGGTGAGTTCTCGGCCCAGCCGTCCCGCGTCCCCTCCCGGTGCCCTAGGGCTCCCCGCCCCGGCGCCAGCCCCGGGAGTGCACGGGAGGCGCGGGGTTTGCCGCGCGTCCCAACTTGGTTCGGGCGACCCTGTTTTCTCCTCCCAGCGGGCGGCCCCAGGCCGGGGGCGCCGGGCCGGGGGTCGACGCGCCCGCCGCGCTCCAACTTTGCAGGGACCCGCGTCCCTCTCGAGCCGCGCGCTCGGCTGCGAGCTGCGCGCCCGCGGTAATGGCGGACCCCTTGGCACCGCTCGCTGTCCCCGGCGGGCAGCCCGCGGCTGGGGGACGCCGCTCCCCGCGGATCGCTGCACCTGCCCGGCCTCAACTTTAAGCTTTGCTGCGCGCCCGGCCCTCCGGAGGTATGGCACCTGCGCGCCCGCGGTAATGGCGGACTCCGCATCGCTGGCCTCCTCCGGCGGGGGCCCGGAGGCTGGGAGGGCTCCGCTCTCGGGAAACGTCCCTCC
Source organism: Lynx rufus (assembly GCF_022079265.1). Lineage (NCBI taxonomy): Eukaryota > Metazoa > Chordata > Mammalia > Carnivora > Felidae > Lynx > Lynx rufus. Next base: position 8,674,411 of record NW_025814839.1, on the reverse strand, counting down.
TGCCTGGCTTCCAACTTTGCGAGGATCCTCGTCGCGCGCCCGCGGTCATGGCGGGGCCGCCTGCACCTCTTACTTCTCCAGCCCGGGCGGGATTGGGGTGTAAGAGCGCCGGCTCCCAGAACCTAGGAAAGTTGTGCCTCTCGCTGGAAAAGAGGCTCTGGGGCTCCCGGCGCGCGCGTCCCCCGGACGGACGAGGGGCGCGCTCCGCGGTTGGGATTTGGGACCGGGCAGTGCACTGCGAGCAACGGCTTTGCTTCCAGGTGATCAAGGGTCAGGGCAGGGTCCCCGGGAGATCCAGCTTCCAGGACCACCCGAAGGTCCCTTGGGTCCGAGGGTCCCGACAGGGCTCTCTGGATTGCGCCCTAGAAACCTTGAGACCCTCGCCTCCATCTCGGGGTGGGGGTCGGCACTGCGGCCGGAGCGCCGCGGGCTCTCTGCGGGCTGGAGACCGTGCTGCCTGCGGTGGGCACCCGGAGGGAAGAGGTGCGCGCTGACAAGGCGTAGAGTGAGGACTGGGAGCTTCCGAGGGACACCCCTGGGCTCCAATCCTAGATTTACCTTTTACCGGGTGTATGGCCTCAGTTCTCTTGTCTGTAAAATGGGAAAAGCAATTCCTTTCTCGTGGGGCTGTGGTGAGGACGTTAAAAAATTATGAATGTGAATAAAGTGCTCAGTGTTTCTGATAGTTTATTATTATAACGCCCCTGGGCCAGATCCGGGAGACTCAGGGTCAGGTGTTTCCTGCCAGTAGGACCTACAGATCCGCCCCTCAAGGCCCCCAGGCTGGGGTCGGAGGCACTTACCTCTAGCGGAACCCGAGTAGTCCAAGAGAAGATGCATAGGGTTCTTCCTGGCAGATGAGATCCCATTCTGATTCCATAGTTTAGTTCAAACCGTGCACACAGACCCCAGAAGAATCTACAAGTGGCCAGTGACGGAGCACCCCCAAGGGGGTCCCTGAGCATAGATGTGGTGCTGGTGAGCCTGCCCAGGGCACATGGTCTGGCCTCCGGTGGCCCACGACCTTGACAGAGAGGAAAAAGGAACTAACCCCTCAAGCCAGCCCCCCTGAGGAAGGAGAAAAACCTTCTCCCTCTCTTCTACCCCTTTCTCTAATTGGGGTTGGGGCAAATGCTGCCGGTTCAGACTCAGGGAAGCACTGATTTTCCCCATTGTTATTTTGAACTTGAAGCCGGCAAGGGGCCTTTGTGCCCCAGCTGGCAGGGGTGGTGTCAATTCTTCTCTGCCCCCAGGCACCTCAGCAGACAGATCTGAGAAGCCTTGGCAAGAATCCTAAGGGAGACATTCTATGCCACCACTTTCACTACCACCGCCCCAGTCCTTACGAAGAATCCAATTTCCAGAACCCCTGAAAGAGTGCACGGCTTTGTGCCATCGCCAAGGGGAGGTCACATAATAAGGTATCCCTGGAATACCCCCAGAATACTCCCCTGAACTCCCCCAGGTTACCAGTGCAGTGATCTGAATCCCATTTTGCAGATGCAAAAGCTGAGGCAGATTAAACTCAGCAACCTGCCCACAGTCGCCTAGGTGGTAAGTACACAGCTGGAGAATTTAGTCTCAGGTTTTAGCTCTTTAATTTGCGGGAGGGGGGCACCCATGTCTGGACACCTAAGTGGTCTAACAAGTCCATGTGGGTGCCCTTGCACCCACAGCCTCATTTCCTGATACATCTGCTCAGCAAGAGACTACCCCAGTGGTCAGGGGCACGACTGTGTCTCCAGAAATTGTAATTTCCCCAAAGTCCCTGACCATGTAGAGAAACAGCTATCAGCATAGTAGAGAGATCTGGTGAAGATCTTTGCTTGAGACCAAGCCACTTAACCTCTCTGAGATTCAGTTTCATTATCTGCAAAATGAGAACGTAACTCCCACAGGGTTGTGTTGTAGATTTTCTTCATAATGTATGTGAAAGGTGTTCTGGAAACGATAGGTTTATGCCAAGATTGGTGATTCCAGAAGAAGTCTTCTGTCGCACTCTTTGGGGCCAGTAGTGTGGCTGTGGTTTCCAGACCGGTCTGCCCTATGCTTTTCCTGCCCCTTCTTTATTTTCCCCAGATGGCCAACGCAAGCCGTCTAGGAGGCTGTCATCCACAGAGAAGCACCTTGCAGGAAAGGGTGAGAGTCTAGGAGTGGTGAAGCGGGGTGCTTTTCTTCCTGAGGGCCTCTACCTCTGAGGCCCAAGACGCTGTCCAAGGTACCAACTGGACAACTGTCCCAAAACTTTCCTACTGGTGGGGTGCCAGTTTCCTAGGACATAGGAAGACTTGGGGGGGGGGTCAGTTCACCAGGGTATTGTGAGAATGCACAGATCCGGCTGTGGTGCCTTCTTGGCTGTATGTTTTGGGGTGTCTTATGACAAGACTCAGTATATTGCCCGTCATTCTGGTTCTGTGGGTCTGTGCGTGCCTTGGTAAGCTTTGGAACGTGGTTGAGAGCCATTGGCAACAGTCTGTGCCCATTAGAACCGGGGCTTTTCCTAATTAGAAACTGGAATGCGCAGAAGTTGAATTTGGCATTTTAGGACCAGTTTTCACCTGGCCCGTTTGAACAAAGGGGCACACTTCCCATTACAGGTCATTGTGGGTTGTGTGTTTAACAACACAGTGGCTACAATGACTGTAGATATGACCGTTTTTATCATCCTCATACATGATAGCATTTAGACCTCACTAATCCAGCAGCTTCTGAACGGCAGCCCAGTAGACTGTCGCCATCAGAACCCAGAAGCACAGATGCCAGATTCTGACGCCCAGGTCTAACGAGTCAGCATTTCCGAGGGAGACCTGAAGTTTCTGTGTTTTTAACATGACTTCTGCAGCAGATTCTAATCCCCTCAGCTCTTGTCCACCACTTCATCTTCCAGAGGGGGAAACGAAACTCAGAAAAGGTATGTGACTTGCCAAAGGTCACACAGCACTGTATTGACAAACCTCTGTGTCTTGACTCTTTGCCAGTGCTCAATCTGATAGCATCATGTTTACTCCAGGATAGAGAAGCCCCATAGTTTCCGAACTTAAAGGAATTTGATTACGTCTCTCTCTCTCTCTCTCCCTCTCTCTCTGTAGCTCGCTCTCTCTCTCTCTCCCCCAGTTGTTGTCAGATTGTTCAGGAGAGACTGATCAGGATTCCTTCCAGTCTGACCTTGTGGCGCATCAGCCCTATGACCCTGTGTCTTGTTGGGCATTAGCTCCGTTGGTGGACCCGTCTGTCCTTGCAGAGAGGATTTCATTTAAAAGTGATCTATTGGGTAAAATTTTAGGAGCCGAGTAATCACAGATGCTGATAAACCCTGTCTAACTACCATCGATTTCACCAAAACCATTGGTTTGAGCTCTTCGACAGCCGCGTCAGCCCCCGACCCAACCTTTCCAAGTCCTGCAGGTTTATATCACTCACAGGCCTGTTCCTATGAACAGCACTCAGCAATGCTGGAAGATTGAGTCTACTTGAATCTGTTAAATAAAAATGATCGATCAACAGAAAAGGTCCCTAAGTCCCCCATAAAAGTGTAGCTAACAGGGTGCAGCAGGCATGGGTCTTGGCATAGGCGTGTTTCGTGACGATCGGCCGAAGATGAGTAGCAGTTATCCGTGGCTCTGCGGCAGACGTCAGCACATTTGTCAAATGTGTAATGATGAGTGCTAAATGGCAGGCTCGGTGCCGGACCCCAAGGGCAGATGCTCAGATTAAGGTGGGGTGAGCCCTTCTCCGACGAAGCCTGTGGTCTGGTCGGGCAGTGGGCTCCAAACAAGCCTTGTGGCACGTGTGACGGTTCTGCGGGAGAGGCTGCAGTGAAATGTTGCAGCAGGCATCCCGGATGGACGACTGGGGGTATCCATGTAGGACTGCTCAGAGGAGGCAGCATCGGCCTTACTGATTCGTAGCATCCTGCCAGTGACAGGGTCTCCGGTGCCAAACTGGGTCAAGTGCAGCCAGGTTGAAAGGCAGAGACCACACGGAACATCGAGAAGGGATGTCATCTGGGGAGGCACCTGACACCAGGTCCTAGCACTTGTGGATTCTGTGACTCGGGGTGAGTGAGTTAACCTCTCTGAACCTCAGGTATGTCATCCATAAAATGGGGGTTATGGCTAGCGCATGGAGCTGTTAGGAAGATTCAGTGAGATAGTATATGTGGAACTCTGGAACGGGAAACAGCTTCAGGCCCGTGTTAGTGATCAGAACAAAGCAAAGAAATGGAAACAAGAGAGACCCCTTTAGTTAGCCCTCTGATGTGGACCATGCCTGTTCTCGCTCAGCGCCGATTTTCTCATCTGTGAAATGATGTTTAGCATTCAAGGGCAATGCCGTTCGGAAACCTGCAGGAATGTTCTGGCTGCCTGCTACGGGCTTTGCATTTTGGTCTGGTCTGGTTTAGTTTTCTTTTCTTTGCACCTTTAGGTCAGAAAGCCCACCATTAAATATTGTTTATGTCACTTGCGTGGCCCTTGAAGACATTTTCCATTTACAACCCCTCAAAGACCTTTTCCACTTTAACGTTCTGGGGCTCGCCGGAGACCAACATTTGCCCAATTCTCGTCTGTCAGTGGCATTCGTGATTTCTGCTGACAGTTCCTGAAGGAAGACTGGTCTGTTAGCACTAGAAACACAGGGGCCCTTGGCAGGGGTGAAGTTCTCATTTCCAGCCCGGGCAACGTTTTCTCTTTCCTCACCTCTGATTTGTGATGTTCTGCCCCCGACCATCATAAGGTCACCTCTTGTCAGTTGGGGTTCCCAGAAAACAAGGTCTTCTTTGTTTATTTGTTTGTTTGTTTTTTGGCCACTCAAGCTGCTTTAGGCATCTTGACTAAAGGCACCTAAAAGAAATTCCACAGATTATCAGGGGTATCCCAAAAAGTGTCTCAGCTTCTGCTGGGAAACTTGGCCCACTGGTGTTAAATAATACTCTGGAATGCCCTCCTTATTCAAAACTTGACAGCTACATCATTACCATGGGGATTTAAATGGTGGGCCTTTCTGGAACCTGTTTCCAGGTTGAAATGAAGAAGGGCACATGGCAACTTCAGATGCTGTGGATGACCAGTCAGTGCTTCTGAGTTAAAGGACTTCTTGTCGTGAACAAGAGTCTGGGCAGCCGTTTCTTCATCTAGCAAACGAGCCCCAAGCTCCCAGCTCTGTGACAGAGCCCCGCAGAGGCTGGGGCGTAAAGAAACAGAAGACGTTCTCCCTACCCTCAAGGGGCTCGGGTGTCCAAGAAAGCGACCAACTTGCCCATAACTAGAATGCAGTGGGGCACATGATGTGGGCAGTCCATTGCCTTGGGTCATTAAAACAGCCGTGTGGATTTCATTGTGCTGTATTTCATCCCAGGAATTGTAAGCCTAAAAATGTAACCTAGGGGGATAAATCAAAATACCACCTGATAATAACTGACATATTTTGGGCATGTTTCTTTTTTTTTTTTTTTTCCTTTGGATTTTGAGGCAGTCTCTTAGCTGTGACTGTTCAATATCCAATAAGGAAAATGAAAACAATTACGTTCATGTAACCAGAACGCAGGTAATGAAAATAGTCAATAACATCTATGTGCTAGTTCATTAAGATAAGTCTTAGCTGGAAAAACCTTCATCTGTCATTTCTTTCCGAGTATCACTGTAGTCGCTGAAATAAAATCCTTTTATTTCTCGCCAGGCAGGGCATAAAATAATGAGACAGGATGGATGTTTGGGGTTGATATTTTTATTGGTTTTGATTATTTTTTTAACAAGCATGCAAAACTCCTACGTGTAGGTAAATATTTCCTTAACTGCTGTCTTCAATGCACAGGATTTCTTGGGGGTACCTCCTTCAAGGCTTGCCTTCCGAAATTACACATTTCTTTCCGACTCTCCTGCCTAGTGATGGCTTCTTGGGCTTTTGTGGGGGGGGGGGATTTGCATTTCAGAAATAACAAGAAGTCATTGAAAGGCACATTTTGTGTTCAAGATGGGTGATTAAACGGGATGAAATCATGTGGAGATTCTGTCTTGAGGAGGGGCTCTTTTTAAAAAACAGTATGGTATAATTAGACTTGGAGGGTTTTTTTTTTTTTTGTCTGGTTCCAAACGGGTGTCTAAGTCAAGGATTGTGCTTTGTGCACTTGATCTTGCGACTCTGATGACGAGAACCAGTCCCCATGAAGCCAACAGTCTGTCTGCTCAGGAACCACTTGACAGCCTGTTTCCATGTTGCGATTGGCTTCTGTCCCCTGAGCGGTAGGGATTAGATTTAATACTTCAGTTGCCATTGTTTAAAATGTGACCTTAACTGAATATTTGGGGACCTTTTGCAAGTACAGGTAATTTTCTTAGGTGTTATAACAGCACTGTGCACCTTGTGAGACACTGTCTTTAAGATATGTGTGCTTAAGGGGCGCCTGGGTGGCGCAGTCAGTTAAGCGTCCGACTTCAGCCAGGTCACGATCTCACGGTCCGTGAGTTCGAGCCCCGCGTCGGGCTCTGGGCTGATGGCTCGGAGCCTGGAGCCTGTTTCTGTTTCTGTGTCTCCCTCTCTCTCTGCCCCTCCCCCGTTCATGCTCTGTCTCTCTCTGTCCCAAAAATAAATAAACGTTGAAAAAAAAATTAAAAAAAAAAAGATATGTGTGCTTAAGAGTTAGGGGCTGAAGCTTCATGACATTTGCAACTTATTTTCAGATGGGTCGGGAAAGATAGTTGCAGACCGAAGATAATAGGGTAGGTAGATAGATGAAGTCAGCGAGAGCTGATAGATGGATGGGTAGGTGGGTAGATGGACAGATGGACAGACAGGTACAAGCAGGACAAATATAGCAAATGGTAAGAGTCGTCCAATCTGGTTAGAGGTTCATAATTGCTATTGTACTATTCTTTTCAATTCTCTGTGTTTAAATATTTCATAATGAGAAGTGGGGTGGCAAGAATAGCTTTAGGCTTTCCTCTGTGTTGAATTTTCCCAAGTTTCTTACAAGAATAACATTCGGCTTCTCGTCTCTGCCCCCCCCCCCCCACACACACGCGTACGCACACATGCACACACATATACACACGCTCACAAGCACCGCTTTTCCTGGAAGAAATAATCCTGCAGTTTAGCAGAATGTCACTGTTTTTCATGGCAGCCTTTCTTTACATTTTCCCCCCAGCATTTTAATTAGGGCTATGAGTCACTGTGCTTTATGAAGGCTGGTGACAATGTCATTTACGGCTGTTTAGCATCCCAATCGAGCCCTCTTCTGAGGCGCTCATTACATCAGGGGCATTGAGCAGTGAGCAGACACTTCTCTCTGTCAGCAGCAAAACAGGTTCTGGGCCTCTTGAGGAATTCAGAAACAAGGTGGAGGTTCGTCTCTGGAATATCTTCCCAAGTTGCCTTTTCCACTGCGAGGCTTGATAGCCCGGGTGTGGTTTGAGTGCGTTTCAGCTCCAAAAGGTGATCCAAAATTGAGGATTTGACATCCTTCTTGGAGACAGCAGGCTCTTCTCCCAGGCACAGGGCTCTGACTTGCCCTGACATTGGCTTTTAGATGTATGAGACCCCTCTGGATATGAGGTGATGGCAGGAGGCAGGATTCTGGAGCCCATCCATGCCAGATTCGAATCCGGCCACTGCCACTTACTCATCCTGTAACCTTGGGCAGGTTATTGAATCTCTCTCTAAACCTCGTTTTCCTCTTCTGTAAGCGTGGGGATGATTCCACCTCACTGGGTTATTGGGACCGTTAAATGCTCGGTGCCTATTAGGTGTTCCGTGCATTTATTCGTAAGGACGAGGATCACCATTAAGGTAATCCAGTGTAGACATGCTACACCCTTGACCATTGCGGTTGCTTCTGGTACTCCTCATCCCTAGACCCTGGTCAAGGTTTCTCAGCCAGGGTCCAACCAGGAAACAGAAGACACCTGTAGCTGTGATACTTTGATTCCAAGATAATGTAACGAAAGTATTATTTAAGAATGCAATTTAAGATGCCAGCAAGGGAGAGTGAAGCATTCAAGGACCAGCAACTGGGCCAGTGATGACCACCCCAGGCCCAATGGAGCAGGGGGAGGGAGCACGTTACCGAAATCTTTGGGCCATGGAATGGGGTGTGGGGAGCTGTGCTCAGAGAGGAATGTAGACCTCTCCAGACCACAGCACTGAGATGGCATGGATCCCCCTCTCCCTCCTCCCCATCTCCCTTTTCTCCCATTGGCCAAACCCAATCAGAAGCCAAAGGACAAGGATCCTGTTGATATCCATAGAGGTCAGCCTCCTCCCGGGGCCCAGATAAGTTAGGAGAAGGATGGAGAATAGATCTGGGGCCAAAGGATAGAGAACAACCATCGCTGCACAGACAGAGAAAAGAGGAAGACCTTGTTGATTATCAGGAAGAAAGCCAACCCCAACTCGGCATCTTTGGGCAGAAACATGCTTCCCTCATCTGGGATGAGCTGGAGTGTCTCCAGTTTTCTGTAGGATCCCCATGAAATTCTCAAAATGGATCCGGCATTTACTTTCATTGCAAGCACCAAAATACATCCCAAGGTACTTTGAGGAAATGGGGAGTGGGCATTATAAAGTCCAATCCATTTCAAGGCATCATGACTTAAGCAGCAAGTTGTAGGGTAGCATCTTGGGTAAATAAAGCATGCGGTCTTCTGAGGAGGTAAGGCTTATTGGAGAGGCTGCTGAAATAGGCTTGGTGTTCAGTCAACAAGCAACCAGTTGGATGTCTACTCCATGATGCTCTGAGCACATAGCTGGAGGCGATGGCCAGGTATGACGTACCTGCCAGGTACTCATGTTGTGAAGCAGGAGTTCTTAGATGCCTTCGAAGCAAGGCATTCTAGTGGTGGCGTCCCAGGGACCCTGAAATTTTGTTGCTGGCCTTCGAAGAGCTGTAGATCAAACATGGAGGAACTTCTTGGCCAAAGCCCCATGATGATGTGGAAAGACTCACAGAGTAGGAGCCGGGGCACCGGTGGGGTCCAGCAATGATGTCAGCACAGGCCAGCATTCTTCGCATACATGCCGAGGGCTGGGTGCTGTGCTAAGCGCTGGGCTTGCAGAAACAGAACTTTTCCAAGTGGTCAATTATGGTAAAATTCACATAACATAAACGTATCATTTTAAACCGTATGATTTAGTGGTATTTGCATACATCCTCAGCGGTTTACAACCATCAATTCTGTCCCGCTCCAAAACGTTTCCCCACCCCAGTGGGAAACCTTATCCCCACTAAAACTTGGAAACAAGCATTCCGACAAAAACCTGTACGTGAACGCTCAGAGCAACACCATTCGTGATAGTCAGTAGGTGGAATCAACCCAAATGTCCATCAACAGGTAAACCAAAGGTGGTGTATCCGGCCGTAAAAAAGGAACGAATTACTGACGTATGCCACAATGTGGATGAGCCTTGACAACGTAGTGCTGAGTAAAACAAACCAGGCACAAAAGACCACATGTTGTAGGATTCCGTTTGTACGAAATGCCCGGAACAGGCAAATCCATAGAGACAGAAAGTAGATTGTTGCCAGGCGCTCGAGGGGGACGGGCGGGGAAAGGCAGGGGAGAGAGAGAGTGCTTCACTTGTACTCATTTTTTTAAATCTTTTATTTTGAAGTAGTCTTAGACTTACAGAGATGTTGCAAAAATAGTGCACCAAGTTTCTTTATATCCCTTATCCAGCACCCCCTGATGTTAACGTCATTCAGAGCTTTGGTACGATCGTTAACTAAGCTACCAACCTCACTTGAATCTCACTTTTCCCACAAATGACCGTTTTCTGTTCCCAGATCTTATCCAGGATCCCACACACCTTTCGTGCTAATTTCTCCTTAGTTTCTTCTCCTCTGCGACAGTTTGTCACAGGGGCTGCCTCTTAGGAGTTTGAAACTTCTGAAAGCTACTGGTCAGTTACTGTGGAGGAGGTCCCTCAATTTGACTGTATTCAATGCTTGTCTCACGATTGGAACACGGTGGTATCCCTTTTTTAAATTGACTCATTAAATACTTGTTTTGATCGATAATAGACAAATGTAGCTGGCATCTGTGTACCATGGTTCCGTGGATATTATTCCTTAAGATGGGGCTATAATAAGGGCGCCTGGGTGGCTTAGTCGGTTGAGTGTCTGACTTTGGCTCGGGTCTAATCTCACCATTCGTGAGTTTGAGCCCCGCGTGGGGCCCTATGCTGACAGCTCAGAGCCTGGAGCCTGCTTTGGATTCTGTGTCTCCCTCTCTCTCTGACCCTCCCCCACTTGTACTCTGTGTGTGTCCCTCTCAAAAATAAATCAACATTTAAAGTTTTTTTTTTAAAAAAGATGAGGCTATAATAAGTATTTAAGGTAAAAAGTGAGTCAACTGTGAGGAAGACAGATGATTGCATAGGTGAGGCGCAGGTGGTCGGGGAAACACGACATCGTTTTGTGTAATTTTCATAAGAGCCTCGCAAAGTAAATACTAGTATTTGCCATTTTACAGATGAGGAAACAGAGGCACAGAGACGCTAGATGTCTTGCCCAAGGCCACCCAGTCAGTAAATGGCAGAGTCAGGATTTGAACCCAGGGCCTACAGTCTTAACTATGACAATCCCCCGTAAGACTTCCTTCCTGCCTCTGTGATGTCAGCTTAGATGGTGCTCATGGTGGTTTTACTTTCCAGGGGGGACGTTCGCAGAGCTCTGCTCAGTAAGGCTGAATCAGGCGGGCATGTGTCGCTCAGGGCCGAGGGAGGGGTGTCTTCTAGGGGCTTTCCAGATGCACTGGTACAACATGGGATGAAGACCCAGCCAGTGCAGGGAACCCCAAGGTAGAGTCACCTAAGGAAAATGAATGAGATCTTGGACTGTGTGTTCCCTCTAAGTGAAGGGAAGCTGGTCTCTGTGCAGCTCTTGTCGGAACGAGTAGGCAGACTGCTTTGACGTCAAAAGCGAAAGCTCCATTTAGAGAGAAAGGTGTCACTCCAGGAAGGGTTTTGTAAACCCCTGCACCAAGTGGAGTGAAGCAGCAGCTAGGGAGTTAAAGGTGACTGCTGTGTGAAATGCTCCCCCGTTCTCGTAGCTGTAACCCAGGGAACATGAGGGCTGGATGAGCATCGGCCACGGGGCACAAGCGGGGACAGATGCAGAGGGCTGTCAAGAAGGTGGGCATCCCATTGAACACCCATATCAACCAGGGGCACCTATGGCAGGACCCAAGTCACTAAGCACATCTGTCCTTTCATTGGGCAGCTTCTAAAGGTGACCTTCCTTGTTTCTCTTAAAAACTCCCTATGTAACAGGGGTCCCACGGTCAAATAGATACCTCCAAGGTCCTGGCAAGCAACAAATGAGTGAGGGCGGCTGCATGGGGCTGAGGAGAACTGGAGAGCCCATGCCCCATCTACAGGGGGCACTGCTATGGGGCGCCTGGGGGGGCTCAGTTGGCCAAGCATCCAACTCTTGATTTCTGCTCAGGTCATAATCTCACAGTTCATGGGTTCAAGCCTCATGCTGGGCTCACCCTGACAGCACGGAGCCTGCTAGGGATTCTCTCTTTCCCTCTTTCTCTCTCTCTCTGCCCCTCCTCTGCTAATGCACATGTGCATGTGCTCGCTCGCTCTCTCTCTCTCTCTCTCAAAAAATAAATAAAAATAAACATTTAAAGTGGGTGCCACTACCCACCCCAGCTGTTTGCCGACATTCAGAAATGCAGATCGAGGACTAGCACACCATCCAGCATTCCAAAAAAACCAGAAATTTGCATTTCATGTGAAACTTCCAGGTTTTTTTACGTAGTGGTAACCAATTTGAAAAAAAAAAAATGTTTTTAGCTCTGTTGACCAAACAGAACTCATGTGTATGCCTATGGGCTGTTGTCTGTAGCATCTGACCTAAGACTTTTTGAAGCAAGTGATACCCTGGGTCTAAAGCACTTTTGTGCAGAACGGTTTATAGTTTAGGTGGAAATGAAATTTCACTGGCAATTGCCATTTTTGCAGGTCACAAAATAGGTGGATATCTGCAATTTTACTCGGTTTGACCTAATATTATTCTACCCACTTGACTCAAGTATTCTGCTTGAAGCCTGAAGGGACTGCAAAAGGGTAACACAGGCATTTAGAGTCAAAGTGGACCAGGGTTTCTCAAGACATAAGGGCACACCAATCGCCCGGGGTCGTCTTAAATTTTTTTTTTTTCCAACGTTTATTTATTTTTTTGGGACAGAGAGAGACAGAGCATGAACAGGGGAGGGGCAGAGAGAGAGGGAGACACAGAATCGGAAACAGACTCCAGGCTCCGAGCCATCAGCCCAGAGCCCGACGCGGGGCTCGAACTCACGGACCGCGAGATCGTGACCTGGCTGAAGTCGGACGCTTAACCGACTGCGCCACCCAGGCGCCCCCCGGGGTCGTCTTAAAATGCAGAGTCGGATTCCTACGTCTGGGTTGGGGGCTGAGGTTCTGCAATTCCTAACCAGCTCTCAGGTGGTGATTGCTGGTCCGTGGACCACAGCTTCTATATAGTAGGCACTGGACCGTGTCCATCACTGGTGACTTTACAAACTTTGTTGAGAACCCCCTCCTCTTTGCCTCTCCTTTTTCTGAATCCAAGTGTTCTTACCCGAGGACGTGAGGTCTCCTTTATTTGTTCTTTGATTTGTAATGGGCCGTGTTATCACCTTCCTGTAGCTGCGTGACAGCAACAAGTGAAATGACCCCGGCCCTGCCTTCCTGTGTGGCAGCCACCAGCCAAAATAGTGCTCTGGATGTGGCACGGGGTTCTCCAGGTCCCTACGGTCCCCCTCACTCCCTCTCACTTCCTGCCTGGGCTGCCTCCTTCAATAGTGTGGACTCAGGGATTGAGACTCTGATTTACTGAGCACCTACTGTCTGCTGGTCACCTTGCTGTGCCCCAGGGATCCAGTGGTAAACCAGAAAACCAGGGTTCCCGTCTTCAAGGAGCATACGATTTCATAATTCATTTAGGATGATAGGTTTGGGGAACAACATAGTTACTCAGTAAAAGCTGAGTAAAGGAAGGAGTTGTGGCTGGGGTCTCTGACACTACGATCTTTCTTTTTATTTCATTTTTTATTTTAAAAACTGTGTTATTGTTTGTGGCTCCCTTCATCAATACTAGACAAGTATAATCAGCTTTTTATCCTAACAATGAATTTGATCTTTTAAACATTTTCTTTGACAAGCAATTAGTATGGGGTCTATGGAACCCTACAGAGCTCTAGGGTATCTAGGACACCTGAGAATCCTGAAATTGCATGTGCGGCTTCTGTGATGATTTTCCCCCTGCCTTCACCTGTCATGGTTTCTTCCCACCCCCTGTTATCAACCCTGGATAGGCAGATAATAATTGGAGGTGGTTCATCAGGAAGGGTGGGGAGGGATAAGATACTTGACTGCTTGGATTTATTTTGAATAATCAAGAAACAGTACATCAAGGATATCTACTGAGGAGGCTGTGCCTCACATCCTGAGATGAGCATTAGTGTCAAATATAGGACCCTGAATACATTTCCTGATTTCATGGGGGGAGTAAGGAAAATAAGCATGGAACTTGAGGTTGAGAAGAAATCATGCAAGAGACCTGAATCCTAGTTCTGACTCTGTCTCTAAGAACCTTTGGCAAATCCTTCCCTATCTGTAAGCCTCAGACTTCTCATCTGTAAAAGGTAGGGTTAGTCCAGTGACTTCTACTCTTATTGCTTACTGGGTCATGGAGTGCTTAGACAATCATATTAGGGATTGTCTCCCCATGTAAACACACATATGCACGTGGTCACAAAAGTTGTGCACACAATTCCAGGATTGTCAGGGATCCCTGAGGCCTGCTGGGGGTCCATAGACTCCATATTATGAACAATTGGAATAGAAACCCCCTACAGTCCTTTCAGTGACCAATTACTAAAATTATAGGTAGTTATCAGGCCAGCTGAAATAAAAATACACAGTAGTATTTGGAAAGTGACAACAAAAAAGTCTTTGAACTGTCATTATTTGTAGGTGATATAATTATCTGCTTAGAAAATCTGAGACTAAAATTTACTGGAGATAATAAAAGAGTTTATCAAGTAAAAAAAAAAAAGCAACGACTTTGAGCTCAGACAAACTTGGTTTGAATCCCCATCATTGGCAGTGGCTGCATCAACTTCTATAATATAATTAATCTCTTTGAGCCTCAGTTTCAGCATCTATAAAATGGGAATCATAAGATCATGTCCTTCATACAGTTGTTGCAAGAATGAAATTAGGTAATTCAACAAAGTGTTTATATATACAAATGTTCAAAATATTGGGTTGAATTTGATCATTTGCAAAACCGCTAATTTAGGAGAGTTAAACCTAATTAATAAAAATTAAATTAAAGAAATTGCTGTGGATAGCTGATCATTTATTTAGTAAATATTTATTTTGTGCTTACCAAGTGCTAACATATTTTAAGAGAGTGAATTATATCTTTCAAATCAAAGCAGACCTAGGCTGCCTTTACAAATGTACATCAAACCCATACCTGCCTTGGTGAGCTATTTTTCCTCCTGTCTTTCACCCTTGTCCCCACATCCATGCTAATATAGGGCAACCAAAATGCATTTAGTTAATCTGAGAGTCTTGATCTTTTACTCAAGTTTAACCCATTTACATTTATTGTTTTTCCTGATATATCTGACATATGTGGTGTTATTCTTAATGTTGTAGTTTGCATTTTCTATTTAACATATTCTCCCTTTTGCTGAAATTCATTTGTAACTGATTCAGACCTATGTGGATACTGTGATCTATTTGCAGGGAACTTTCAAGTTAAGGGAGCAGATATTATCACTTCTTCCTTAAGATAACCACTCTTACTTCTTTTTCCTTCCATGGGCACCTTTTGCTTGACCCAGTTTCCCTGCACCAGGGACACCTGGGCATGAGAGGAGAAACTTGGTTGAGTCTCAAGTTAATACTGAGCAGCAATTTGAAGAGTACCATTCTTGATGTTGTCCTTGAAATAAAGACGTAGCATCGCCACTACAGTTGACATTCACAGTTTACAAAGTGCTCTTTACAGCATCTGTCTTATTTAGTCTTCACAAAAACCTTGGACATGGTTGTTATTACCTTTTCAATTTGACAAAAGGAAATTGAGATTCAAAGTGTTTAATGATTTGCCCAATATCAAATGGCTGGGGAATGAGCCAAATCAAGTGTACGTTTCCTGTAAATATACAGTGTTGATGTGTCCCCAAATTATGGAAATAATGATATCAGGAAATGTTGACTTTTGCAATATCCTAGACCAGAGTTAAATTATTTATTACTATGCAAGCAGGACAGTTCATCCAAATAAGATTCATTCATTCTTATCCTTTCTTTTACCCTATTTTTTCCCTGCCCTCTGATGCTCTCAGCCAGGAAATAGCATCACATTCCATCTACTTGTGGAAGCCAGAAGCTGGGAAATCACCATGGACACCTCTCTCTCCTTTGTGCCCTCTACCCACTCAGTCACCACATCTTGTTGGCCCAAACTCCTAAGTATCTTAAACCTACCCTAAGGAGCACCTGGGTGGCTCAGTCGATTGAGCATCTGACTTCAGCTCAGATCATGATCTCATGGCTTGTGAGTTCGAGCCCCATGTCGGGCTCTGTGCTGACAGCTCAGAGCCTGGAGCCTGCTTCAGATTCTGTGTCTCCCTCTCTCTCTGCCCCTCCCTCCCTCATGCTCTGTCTCTCTCTCTCCAAAATAAATAAACATTAAAAAGATTTTTTTTTTAATTACAAAAGGGGTGCCTGGGTAGCTCAGTCGGTTAAGCGTCCAGCTTTGACTCAGGTCATGATCTCATGGTTCATGGGTTCAAGCTCCACGCTGGGCTCTGTGCTGACAGATCAGAGCCTGGAGCCTGCTTCAGATTCTGTGTCCCTCTCTCTCTGCCCCTCCCCCACTCACACCCTGTCTCTCTCTCTCTCAAAAAGAAACATTAAAAACAAAGTTTAAAAAAATTAAAAAAAAAAAACCTGCCCACTTTCCCCCTTCCTCCCTTCACTATGCTAACCACTGTCATTACTCATCTCTGGCCTGCCACAGCCTCCTAACTGGGCTCCCCGTAGCCAGCCTTGCCTTTCTGACCCATTTTCCATGCAGCAACCAGAGTGATCTTTATCAACTCTAAACCTGACCATAGAACTTCTATCCTCAAAACTCTCCAGTGCTCGTCATTGCTGTAAGAATAAAGGCCAGAATCTTAGCTTAGCTCTCAAGAGACCTATGTGATCCAGCTTCTGAAGACCTCTCCAGATTTATAAGACATTGGCTTTCTTCTGCCACAGTGGAGAGGGCACAGTGGACTACCTCAAATGTCTGCTCTCTCCCTCTGCCTTCTCAGCGCCTTCTCTCCTCCCCTCCTCCCTCTTACCATCCACCGCTTCAGTCTGGCTAACTCTGACTCTTCCACCAGGAAGCCTTCCCTGACCACCACCACCTAGACTGTTTGGTTTCCTGTCCGTGTTCCTGCTAACAGCCTGTATTTCCACTTTGTTCTGCCTGCTGCACTTGTCACTAATACCTCTTTTCCACCCCACTCTCCCCCACCCCCAGGTTGTAAGCTCTGAGGGCAGGGAGCTATCTTATCCATCCCTGCTTTTCCACCGCCATCCTCCTTGCTGACCCAGGTGGGAGCTGTGTACACTTTCATAATGAATGAATGGATGGTGTGAATGGAAAAAAAAGGAAGGAAGAGAGGAAGGGAAGGAGAGAAAAGGGGAGGAAGAAAGAGAGAAAGAGGGTAAGGTTAATTGGGGGTATGAAATATGCACTAAGTCTTTGTAATGGTTCTTAAGCAATGTTTCAGAGCCCACTGGTAGTGCTTCATTTTTACAGTAATGAGGCCATCCTCTTGGCTGTGATTATGTTCACATATCTGGCCTGAAATTGCTCATTTTCCTTGAGGTGCAGTCGAAAGCGACTCTAAAAATAGTCACGGAGCAGTGCCACACGTTTCACGTAGATTATCCCATTGGATGTGCTCCCACTTCATTTCTACCTGAAAGGTAGAAACCATCATTGTTCCCATCTTACAGATGACAAAGCTGAGGCTAATAGGTAGTAGAAGTGGGTCACAAACTCTCGTCTTCTGGCTCTAACGCTCGCCACTCTGACTGCTGCATGACACCACCAGCAATGGAGCATGTCTGGCGAGGGTCGCGGGCAGTGGAGGTGCATCTTTGCGGATTTTTGTGCCACTGAGGGGTGATGGAAGGAAGCTAATTACCTTAGCCCCAAACCCTGGGGTTTTCTGTCTGTATGATGGATTTAGTGCTCTGCAGCTGACTGAACTCACTCATAAAAATGAGCTTTGCAAAATGAAGATGAAATGTAGGCTCCATAATTCCCCAGATCTATTCCAACATGGGGACGACAGCCCTGTAGCTCTCTACTGATGATGGACTGGACCCACGACACCCCCATCCCACCCCATGGTGGTGACTCATCACCAAGATCCGGGGCCTGAGTTTCTGGCTGCCTCTCTTGAGTTCCACATTCCAACACACCAAACCCTGCTCCTTTGGTGATGCGAGGACTCGGTGACAGGCACCCACTTTCACCCACTGAAAACCAAGACCAGCCTGTGTGTCCACGGCTTTTAGTTGTCCTTCGACACAAAGTACTTTAAGCCACGTATGTCCGTCCATTGACATCACAGAGGACCAAGAGCATAATGGCTGCCAGTGTGATAATTATTAGTAAAAGCAGTGGGAAGAAGATTCGTCTGATGGGCACTGACTGTAGGTACGGCATGTTGTAAGAGCTCAGAAAATATTAACTATTATTCCGTCTTCACGGACACCCTGAAGAAATGCTGTTCTCATCCCCATGTTATAGATGCAAAAACTGTGACTCAGAGAGGTTAAGCAAACTGCTCACTATCACAAAGCCAAGTGGAGAACCCAGAGTCCAGATTTAAGACAGTCTGGCTTCAAAGCCCACGCTCTTTGGTTTATATATGATACAAAAACAGAGTAAAAGATGAATAAGTAAGCATCACCAAAGAACATATAAAAAAAAGAATATATAATAAAAAGTAAGCTTTTCTCCCACCCACCCCTAGCCTCCCAGCCCCCTTTCCCAGAAGCAAGCATATTTATCAATATCTTGGGTGTTTTTCCAGAGATGTTCAATGCATCATCAAACTTCTATGGAATTATGAATGAATACATAGGATGGATATGTAAATATATTTATATGTCAGTGCTCTCCACCTTTTAAAATTTAATAGTGTATCTTGAAGCTGCTTCCCCATTGGTCCTTTTTTTTTTGAGAGAGAGAGAGAGAGAGCACAAGCCAGGGAGGAGCACAGGGAGAGGGAGGGAGAGAATTTCAAGCAGACTAGGGCTCAGCATGACCTGAGAGTATGACCTGAGCCTAAATCAAGCGTCAGATGCCCAACCGACTAAGCCATCTCCCCATCCCCATTGGTCCTTTTAGATCTATCCCCCACCCTTATTTAATGCCTACACAGGATTCCACTGCATGGATGTGCCATTGTTTATTTAATCTGTTGATACTCTGAACAACCCTGCAAGGAAGGTGTGTGTGTGTGTGTGTGTGTGTGTGTGTGTGTGTGTGTGTGTGAAGGATGTTCCCTCTAGTGTATCTGCAGGAGAAAGTCCTAAACATTGAATTTCCAGGCCAAAGATCTGTGTATTTTAGGTTTTAGGCTAAATCTTGCCAAACTGCCATTCAAAGAGATGGTACAGTGCAGCAGAGTGAGAGAGTGAGGGCTTCCCGAAGCCTCACGACGAGGCACACTATCAAACTTGAAACCCCCATGAAGCCTCATTCTGCTAACTCTGAACTACTTGTAAGATGTGGGCATCCGATCTGAGATCAGGGCCATCACCACCAGCAAGCTGTAGTCATGAAACTGGGGGAGTTACATGTCTCTGGGACCCCCAAGACACAGAACGCCAGCTCACCTCCTTGATTTGCAGAGGTTGGCGGGTTTGTAGCAATGACTTGCCAGCGTGGGAGAAAGCGTGTCAGCTTGATTCCCGGGTGGTGTTCTCTCGGGGGAAAGACTGCAAATTAGCAGTTCGGGAGATACAAGGAAGTTGGTTGTTTTGTTGTGTTTTGCTGTTGTTTTTTTAAAGAGCACGGTTGAGTTACGGTTTGAGTCTTTGGTTTTGTTTTGTTTTTAAGAGATGGAGACTTGGAATTTGTTCTTAAATGAGATTGAAGGGAGATGGCAAATGGTGCCATAACTCCGTCCGCGAGTTTGTGAGTGTGCAAGCAGAAAACACCCAGGAGTTCACAGGCTGGGTGCTGTTTCTTTGATACTGCTCACTTAAGAGGTAATATGTATGTAATTAAAAACATCATTTAAATGGTGTTCAAAGAGAAAAATAAGGTAGTCAGTGCAAAGGATGTCTCCCTCCTACTTCTGACTGCTAGTATTCCTTGTGAATTGAAACCAATTGCTACCCATTCTTTCCAGAATATTCTCTGCATTTACATGTGAAGAATTCACACATGTGCATCTTTCTTTTTGTACCTTGGAGCTCATTTTGTACCTGTGAATAGAGATCTGGCTCATTCTTTTTTATTATTATTTATTTTGAGAGAGAGAGCAAGTGCATGCATACATGAGTGGGCAGGGTGGGGGGGCAGAGAGATGGAGTCGGGGAGAGAGAATCCCAAGCAGGCTCTGCAGCTGTCAGCACAGAGCCTGATGCGGGACTTGAGCTTACAAACCATGAGATTATGATCTGAGCCGAGAAATCAAGAGTCAGACGTGTAACTGACTGAGCCACCCAGGTGCCCCTGTTCTTTCTCTCCTACTAGCCTTTGAAACCCAATGTGTGTTTTGCTCCTGCAGCAGACCTCAATGGAACCAGCCACAGTTAAGGAGTTCAATGGCCGCATGTGGCTAGTGGCTAGCCTCCTGGAGGGCACAGCCCTAGACCCCCTCCCCCCACCTGTTGTTAATCCACGTTGAATGAGTCTCTTGCTTCTCCAGGCCTCTGTTTGCTCATTTTTGAACGGAGGTTGGGTTGGATCATCTCATCGGCTGTCCTTCACCCTAATGTCCTCTGACTTTCGGTGCTACAAATGGAAAGTCACGGACAAGCCAGGACAGTCAGGTCTTCTATGGCAGCTTGATCTCCACATCTAGAAGATGGGGACAATCAATGGTGACCCTGATCAGAGTGAGGATGAAAAAAATATGGCAGCTGATGAGGGTGTGCTTTCGGGAGGAGGATAAATGAGGCGTGTTGGTGTTAGGGGTGGTGTTAGGATTAGGACCGACCCTGGTAAGCGCTCAGAATCCACCTGCTAGATGCAAGGTTGCCGCCTGGGTTCACCTCACCTTGTCCATGGGTAAGGTGGGGATAGCAGTTTCTCCTTGCGGTCCCTGCCAGGATCCAATAAGGCACCCGTGCCGAGGGCTCAGCGCTGTGCTTAGCACACAGGAGACTCTCCCTTCCTAGAGACTGCTGCCCTCCCCACCCTTCTGGTTGCAAAAATGCAGCCCAGAACGGGGAGCGGCTTGCCCAAGGTCGCACAATGAGATGGTACTGGCAGACGCTGGCCTATTTTGGCTCCCTCCTTCTCCCTGGCAATTGTCCCGAAAGTCAGCCGCTAATTTCCTCGCAGCCAGGTAAATGAAATAAATACCCCCGACACCACTGAACTACTCGAATGAGGCCCGGGTCCAAGTATTGTTTCCATGGTATGCACGAGGGCGTGCACGCATGTGATTTGTTTAAAGTCACTGCTCCAAAGGGTGGAGGCTGGGTCGGCAGGATACGCGGCCCGGCACCCGGCTCCTTGTGTTCAGAGCCCTGTACCTCGACCAGCGCCAGATTCCGCCGTGTGATTTCCAGCAAAGGACCCCCTCTAGATGGCACATGAACGACCTCTGGCAAAACTGCGATGGTGTAGAAAATTAAAATTAAAAGCCAGGAAGCCCGAATCGTTGCATATTATGTAACAATAACAGGAAGCCATTTCTTCTGAGCGTTTGCTGTGTGACATTGCTTGAGGACCCCGATTTTGCTATTTTATTTAATCCCCCTGGTTACCCAGGGAAGTGTAATTGCTTACCAACCCCATTTTACAGATAAGGAAATAGAAGTTCCGAGAAAGTAAAGAACTCCTCTGGAAACACACAGAGCCAAAAAGGCCCTCAAAAATCTCCCCTGTGGGGGCACCTGGGTGGCTCAGTCGGTTAAGCTCTGGACTTCGACTTAGGTCGTGATCTCATAGTTTGTGGGTTCGAGCCCCATGTTGGGCTGTGTGCTGACAGCTCAGAGCCTGGAGCCTGCTTCAGATTCTGTCTATCTGTCTGTCTCTCTCTCTCTCTCTGTTTCTCTCTCTCTCCCTCCCTCTCTCTCTCTCTCTCAAAAATAAACAAATATTTAAAAAATTTTTTTGGGGCGCCTGGGTGGCGCAGTCGGTTAAGCGTCCGACTTCAGCCAGGTCACGATCTCGCGGTCTGTGAGTTCGAGCCCCGCGTCAGGCTCTGGGCTGATGGCTCAGAGCCTGGAGCCTGTTTCCGATTCTGTGTCTCCCTCTCTCTCTGCCCCTCCCCCGTTCATGCTCTGTCTCTCTCTGTCCCAAAAATAAATAAACGTTGAAAAAAAAAAATTTAAAAAAAAAAAAATTTTTTTAATCTCCCCTGTGCCAGAAGGGTATCCAACCACCCCAGCTGACCCAGGAGCCTCCTGGACACTGGACATTCACAAGCTGGGACAAATCGGTCTCCCTGTGGCAACTTAATGTATTCATCTGTTAAATGGGGATATTTGAACCTGACCCTGGTCAGAGTGAGGATAAAAATATGGCAGTAGGTGAGGATGTGCTTTGGGGAGGAAAAGGAGGGAGACAAAAGTGTTGCGGGATTGTTATTAGGATCTAGATAGATCCTGGTGAGTGCTTAGAGTCTGGTCACTGAGACACAGGGCTTGTTCTCTCTCTCTCTCTCTCTCTCTCTCTTTCTGTCTCAGCAGACAGTGAATATCCCTGCTCCTCCCAAGCCCAGCCTCTTTCCGGTTGTTTCCAAAGATCAAGTTGCCTTCCTAAGGCCGAAGTCTGAGAAACAGCACCCCAATTTCCCAAGTGCCAACCAGCAGCCCTCCCGGATTTGGAAACCAACTGAGAAAGAGGAAAAACTGAGCGTGGCTGGGAAGGCGTGTGGATCGCTTTATTCTTTTCCTTTTCTCTTAAGCCAAGCCCAGGTTCTGTCCTTTCCAAGGTCTGGCCCAAGCCAGAAGTGGCAAAAAAAAAAAAAAAAAAGCCCTCGCGAACCTCGCCTCCCTAGAAGCTTACGTGCGAGTCCCTTCTTTAATTAATGAACAGAGTCCGCTGCCTAACTTTTGGACGCTCAAGAGAGATCTAGAGGTCCCGGCTGTCTCTGCTTCCACCTAAACAACGAACGTCCCGGGTTCAGTACCCAGAAGAAATGAGTGGAGGAAGCCAAGGGGTGGGGGGAGGGCCGGTCCTCCACGGTGAGGAGAGACACAGGGGCTCTGGGTGGTTTTCTCTGCAGAAAGAAGACACTTGGTTGGTCGACACACGGGCCACACGCGCTCACACACACAGCAGAGGAATGACACAGCATGAGGGCGATGCATGAATACACAGAGAGAAACACACACGCACAGAGACGCCAGATGGAGAGCGCAGCCCGGGCTGGGCCCGGGGATTCATTCTCCCCTCACCCACGCACAGGGACTGGTGAAGTTACATACTGCGAGCTGCAAAGGGGGAGGTGGACTTGCTCCCCGCCCTGCCTCGAGGGGATCCAGGAAGTGGCACCTCCTTCTTGGGGGTGTCTGCCCCCCCCCGCCTCCTGCTCACAGAGGCAGTGGGAGCCGGTCAGCTGCCTCAGCCCCCGGATGACCCCGGGAATTCGCCAAAAGGGAAACGAGGGAGTGTCACTTTGCTGGTAGTGGCAGATGGGGGCTCCCTCCCCGCGCTGAGTGTGGGGACGATGCCCGCAGGGAAGGGTGTTGGGATAGAGCTGGAACCAGGACTTGAACCTGGGGACAGAGAACGATGGAGGGGTCCTCTGCTGCCTCCCTCCTGCCCCCACTTCACCCACAACCCACAGACGATCTGCTCCAACCCAGACACGTAGGACTCACTAATAGCCGCCTGCTGTGTGTGCATTGCACAGGTGCACCCCCCCCCCGGGCCATAGCATCTTCAGCGAAGTCCCCTGTTGCGCCCTGGTACCCCCAACCATACCCCGTGTCTCCAAGCCTGGGGGAGCCAGGGAGAGTGAAGAAAATAACCAGAATATGAAATTTAAAAAATCAGAGTGTAAGTTTAAAAGCTCGGGCTCAAGAGTGGGGCACACCTGAATTTAAACCTCTCTTTGCCATCATTTCTGCATGACCTTGGACAAGCGAACTACCCTTCCCAGGCTTCTCATCTACTGAAGGGTAATTGTGAGGATCAAAGGAGAAAAAATATATACATTAGGAGCGTACATACTCAATAAGTGTCTGCTATGTTTAATCTTTTGGGATTTTTCTTCAGTCAACAAATACTCATTGAGCACATGCTGTGCGTCTATGCTAACCCTTAGGGGGACACAGTCGCTCTTCCAAATGTTTCCGCATTAGAGTTTCGGGTTGTCTGTGGAATGCAGATGCCCTCCAGAGTTTTGCGTGAACCCATGTCTTCCGAATTTATCACACCAAATTTGGTTTATACTGGTTTGTAATGCGGCCACGTCTGTCCTTTTGAGCCTGGAACAAGTCACTCATTACAAAAATGGTCAGAGAGGCCAATTGACATCATTGGTGGCCCTCCTCCTTCCAGTGGATTTGTGTGGGGACTTTGGGGGTAGCTGGGACAGAGGGCCCAAAGGTCCATGCCGGCTGAGCTCCTGACCCGTGAGCGGAAAATGTTTGTAAAACACAGAGAGCCAAAGACCACGTGACAGGTTGACTTCACGAGGTGGGAAAGAGATAAGAGATAAGATCGTGATTCTTGCCATCTGATTTCCACAGTTATCAGTGGTTTTTCAAGGAGACCCTCGGTCTTAGAGGGCTTTGCTCATGGGAGATGAAACCAGGCAATTTGCAGCTCACTAGGAAGGTCCCCCCACTCCCCTCGAGGAGGAAGGATTTCATTTCTAGGTTGGCTTCCAAGCTCCAGCGTCTCGTGGTTGGACTTCTCAGTTGGCTGCATTTTCCATCTCGGTTTTGAAGGTGGTGTTGGGCACTCCACATCAATCTCTCTTTTGTGATTCTCTCCACCCCCTCCCTTGTTCCTCCTCTCCAGCACGGGTCTGACGGGCTGGCGGCGCCCGGAGAATAGTGTGCCGAAGCTTGCGTCACCTCTAGACACATCTAGACACATCCACCAGACACATCTCCTCCCCAGTCTGCCTGACCTGTTGCTTGGGGACACGTCCCACGGCTGGTCCTGACGTCCGCCTGATCAACCATCGCTTCCTAGAGAACGAGGAGGAAGGCAGACGCAGGAGATCATGCCACCGATGGCCGGACGGCAATGAGCGGGTGATGCCGTGTTGACGTCAGAGACGGAGAAGACAAAGCCCCAGAGCAGCTCATTCCTGAGACGCCTCAGCACCAGCCCCCTCTTCCTCCGAGCACGCCCTGAAGCCTGGCTCCTCCTGGTGAAACCATCTTGGCTTGACGCATTTTGAGGTCTTCAGACACCTGGGTAGTAGACACCATGGAGAATCAGGTGTTCAGCGTTCAGCAGATCCAACCCAACGTCATCTCCGTCCGCCTCTTCAAGCGCAAGGTGGGGGGCCTGGGGTTCCTGGTGAAGGAGCGGGTGAGCAAGCCGCCCGTGATCATCTCCGACCTGATTCGGGGGGGTGCCGCGGAGCAGAGCGGCCTCATCCAGGCCGGTGACATCATCCTTGCAGTCAACGGCCAGCCCCTGGTGGACCTGAGCTATGACAGCGCCCTGGAGGTGCTCAGGGGCATCGCCTCTGAGACCCACGTGGTCCTCATTCTGAGGGGCCCCGAGGGCTTCACCACTCACCTGGAGACCACCTTCACCGGGGACGGGACCCCCAAGACCATCCGCGTGACACGGCCTCTGGCTGCCCCCACCACCGCTGTCGATCTGTCTCACCAGTCATCGGCCAGCAGAGAGCACTCACCGGCAGTGGACAGGGCCACGGGTCCTGGCAATGGGCCGCAGCACGCCCAAGACGGTGGGCAGGAAGCCGGCTCTCTCCCCCATACCAAGAGCCGGGCTCCCGGGCCCCCGGGCCAGGACTCTGCCAAGAAGAGTATCCAGGGCAGCCAGCACAGTGATTTGCTCAAAGAGATAGAACCTGTACTGAGCCTTCTCACCAGTGGGAGCAAAGGGATCAATGGCGGGGGACCTTCCAAGGCAGAGACGAAGGATGCAGAAGTCCAGGTGGACAGGTAAGCCCTGTGTGTGTGCATGGATGTGTCGTACGCAAACGTGTGTCGCAACTCAGTCTCATAGCCCAGAAGCCGACCTGAGCCGTCCCAGACACCTGCAGAGGCACATGCCCTCAACCGCTCTTGCCTCTTTCTCTCAAAACTGCAACCGTAGGAACAGAATGGGCGTAACCTCCAGCCTGTATCTCTTGCCACGAGACCCCGCTGACAGTCGCGGTGGCTGATGTCACGTCTTCCAGCAACCCCTCACTCAGCATGAGTATTTTTGCGATCCGCAATTCATGGGGCAGAAGACTGAGGCTCAGAGAGGAGGGGCCCTTCCCGAGTCGCCCCGTGAGCGAGAGCCGCGTGTCCGCGGCGGCCTCCGCGTAGGGTGAATGCCAAGGTCCTGGGAAGAGAGAGGGGATGGGCTGAGGCCTGCACAGGCCTCAGCCTAAACCAGCTCTTGCCTTGGGCAGCCGCTGGAGAGCAAGGGAGGTTCTAAGGGAAGGGAATGGAATCGAAGTAGAGGCCCTGTCCGTCCCCCCCCCCCAAAACGGCGCTCTTGCTCAGAGTCTGCAGGAACCGAGGCGAGAACAGGAAAACCCGGGTCCCGGCCCCTCTGTGTTTGCCAGATTGGCATTTTCTGACTCTGTGGAGGAAGAGAACAGGTGACACAGTGGGCGATTCTAGCTCCTTCTCTGGGGAGGAGTGGGCAGCTGGGCCAAGGGGTCAGAGAATAGTGGGTCCAGGGACAGAGGAGAGAGGCGAGCTTCTCTGTGCGCCCATTCTGGTCTCAGGTTAGCACAGCCCCCACTTCTTATCCAGCCCCCGTGTGGGGCCACCCAGAAACCCAGGACAAGATTTCCCACCCACCCACCCCGTCCCCAAGGATCCCTGAGTGTCCAGAGAGCACTTAGAGGTCCCCAGGGTGTCCCTCAGGAACCTGGATTAAAGCAACTCTCTCCAGGCCCCTGCACTGGTTTCATTTAACATATGTTGGTTGAAGACAAACCCGGCACCAGGGGTGGAGGGAACACGCCGACCCTCTGACCTTGTGAGTGAATGAAATAGACAAGCCCCGTGAGCTTGGGGACCTTACAGTGTCACGGGGAAAAGGCAAAGAATCAGTGAGATAAAAATGTTAACATAAGTAGGCCGTCAGATATGTGCTAAGGAGATACACGGAATCAGACGGGGGTCAGGAAGTATTGCGGAAGGTGGATTTCAGAGAGAGAGGCTGGGCAGGTCTCAAGGAAGCAGATGTTGGAAGACCCGGAGGGAGTCGAAGCTTTATGGAGGAGGGGCATGCCGGGCAGAGGAATGGCAGGTGCCAAGGTCCTGAGGTGGGAGGGTGCCTGATGTGGTGGAAGGCCTGCGTGGGACCCAGTCTCCCTTCCTGACGGGTCAGCCCCCCAACCACCCTTTGAGGGGGGCCCTCGGTCTATGGCACCGCACCTCAGGCCGCCGTTGCATCCTGGAGCTTTTCCAACTTCTCCCACCTGAGCAAAAGCCCAGCTGATTCCAGCAATACCCCGAGCGGGAAGGTGGGGTCTCTGCCAGAAGCCCCAGGGGTTCCCTGGTGCCCTTTGAGCTCCTGTCCTCCAACCTGCTTCTTCCCTCTTCTGTGAGCTCCTGGGGGGGGGGCGCAGTTTGGAGTCTCCCCATACCTTTGGTCCCATCTCCACAGGAGATGGAGAGTCTCGGCCCCAGTACACAGGACGTGGGGTTACCCTCTCGGTGGGGCAAGTGGGTGGGGGCCCCTATTGTCCTGACCTTCCTTGCCAGAGCTGGGGGCTGGGACCAGTCCTCAGGGCTGTCCTGGCATACAGAGATCTGGGGCCCGCTTCACCCATGACTAAACCTGAAGACCCTCCCCACCAGGCTAGAGCCGGGTCCTCAGGGGAGCTGCCATTTCCCAGGTGTCCCTACGACAGCACCTGCAGCAGAGATAACATATTTTTGTTTTGAGATAACATAGGTCTTGATGTAGTTTCTGGGCAGCCAGCGGCCCCCAAGTCTCATCCGGTGGGCTTAAATCCTAAAGCATCTATAGAATCCAGAATCAATCATTGGCCTGGTTTTCTAGGAGGCACCAGATTCCCCCCCCCCCCCCCGCCAATGAAGTCTTCTGAGCACAACCTCTTCTTCCCCATTCTGGATATATGTGCCTCCCTGCTCCTCAACACCCCCTTCTCCTAGGAAGAGCAATGGGGCCCTGAATGAGTGTGACAGTCCCCTCCCGGAGGCTGTACTTAATGCTCCAAACGCTTGGTTCTGATTCTCAGCTGGGCATGGGGTGGGCATGGGGTTGTGAGCATCAGAATTCCCTGGGGCTTTCCTTCAGCCCCGCCCCAGACCTAGGAGCCTGAATCTCCCTGTGTGACATAGAGAAGTCCCCCGGAGGGTCCCTCTTAGCATTGGGAGCTCGGCCCTCCCCCTCCGAGAAGCCAGTGTGACCCTCTCCCAGCTGGCAGTGCGGGATGCAAAAACCTGATGCAGGACACTAGGCTTGGGTGAGGTTGCCGAACGTGAAGGACTTTAACGGGAGCCTGGCCTCAGGGGCCCCTCCAAACACCGCCTCCGAAAAGCAGCCTTTGTTTCCCCGAGGACCGGGGCAGGACATGCTGGTCTGACACGGGGTCTCCTCCGGCAGACCTATTTTCCCAAATTGGGAGGCTGCACCTCAGCTCTCAACCCGCCCTCATCCATCACAGTCCTCCCTCCAGTGACCAAAAGGAGCAGGAAACACTGCTTTGGAAGAAAGTGGCCCAGGGCAAGTACAGGGGTCCATGAACCCTGCTAGGGTAAATGGTTCTCATCAGGAGTATTATCCAATAATAGTGCATGGTCCCCTAGCACAGTGGCCCACGCCTGTGCTCAAAGCTCCCCACCCCCCACGTTAACAAATATTTTTAATTTTTTTAACGTTTATTTATTTTGAGGGACAGAGCACAAGCAGGGGAGAGGCAGAGAGAGGGGGGGAGACACAGAATCTGAATCAGGCTCCAGGCTCTGAGCTGTCAGCACAGAGCCCAACATGGGGCTCGAACCCATGAACCATGAGATCATGACCTGAGCAGAACTCAGACGCTTACCCGACTGAGCCACCCAGGCACCCCCACAAATGTTTTTAAATGCCCCCTTTCTTAACCAGGAGCTAATAATGCCCTAACTATAAACTAAAGGAGACCAGGCATAAAAGTAATTTATCATAACAGAAGCTGTAATTTCATCTATCAGCGCTCAGCTATTTGCCCCTAAACAGAGAATTGGTCCACTCACGACCGTGTCAAATGCAGGTGGAACCAGGTGTATTGTTTTGGCCACTCAGATGTCACCAGCGGTGTCTCCTTGGTGATGTGATCTTCCGAAATGGTGACAGACTCCCAATGAAATGATGTCCTGTCTTTTCCCAATGGTTGCATGCACGGAAAACTGAGTGCGTTTTAAAGCCATGTTTTAGCGTAAGACTGAATCGGGGTCTTGACTCAGAAGTTTAAGCTTGCTTTTCATCTTGGTTGATGTGCTAAGGTCGCATGGCAGGCAGGACCCTTCTTCCTTGTGTGGGTTTGCCCCTGGACCATCCCCAATGCCACCTCCTTTCCACCGTGATGCCAGGGACCCTCACCATCATTGGAAAAACCAAAAGTGCCCTCAGAAATCACCAAACTAGGTGACAGGAATAAGTGCCTTGTTAAGTGTCAGCGTCCCAAGTCAGGAAATGCAAGCCCAGAGACCGAAGGGTCTTCAACGTCACTCTCCGGGCTTGGCGGGCTGGGGACGATTCCAGCCCCTCGGAGCACGTGGCCGCCTGGAAATTACTCAGCCTTCCAGTGGCTTCCCCATCCAGGCTGCTTTTTGGGGTGGGGGTCAGAGCTGGCAGCCTGGATTCTGGATGCCCAGTGAGGCCGGCTGCCTACCAGGCCTGGAGCCCCACATCCGGGTCACAGCCAGCAGGCTGTGGCTTCCGGGGGCCAAGCAGAGGCTGGGGCTGTCCCTGGTTCTCAGCGGTGCCCTTGACTCTCCTGCTCTCTTGGCCTCATTTCCTTCCTTCCGTCTTTCCTCTTGGACACGGACCTATTCACCTGCTTCATCTAACTCCTTGCCCTCACGGGGCGTCCCTAGTCCTGTTGTTTGGGAATGCTGGCCCTCCGTTGGGGAGAGAAGCGATGTTTAGTCTAGACACAGTCTCACCCTTGATCCCAGGGGGAAGGTGGGCCCGGCAGGTGGTGGCAGTGTGCGGGGAGCGTAAGGAAGGGAAATCTGGGGGCTTCTGGGACCTTCGGCACTTGCGAACGGTCACTTTAAAATGCTGCGTGTCAGAGGATATCCAGGTTGTTCAGATTGCTGCCCTGAAGGAGGGTTCTAAAGAGGCCAAGGTCCCTGGTCCAGCATCCATCTGGACCAGCCGGTCAGCCTCGCCCTGCGTTCTGATGACTTCTCCACTCGCAGGGCACTCGGTTACTTACAGAGAACCTTCATAATAGCCATCTCTTCAGAGCTTGGGTGAATTCAGCCCTGCTTCCTAAGTAGGTTGTATGGTTTGGGCCGCCTTATAGGCAAGGAAACTGACGCTCAGAAAGGTGGGGCAATTTGCCCAGAGTCACACAGCCCTGGCCACAGAGTGCTCATCTTGGTTCTGCTAGAAATCTCACGGTGGGTGGCTACAGTTGACACGAAACCGGGCGAGAAGAGGTGGCTGGAGGCTCAGAAGTCAGTTTCGATCCTAGAGAATGAGCTTAACTGGGGAGAGGAGGTCTCCTGTGACAAGCCTCTGTTTTATGACCAACATACTAATCAAGCTGTACTGAGCCCTCCAGGGGGGCCTGGCCGCACACTAAGGTCTTTACATCAGTTACCTCATTTGCTCCTCGTAGCACCCCATTTTCCTAGTAAGCAAGCCAAGGCTCAGAGAGGCACAGTCACATGTCCCAGCTCACAGAGCCAGCAAATGACAGAGCCAGGACTTGACCCCAGGCCCATGCTCTTGGCCTCC
Organism: Lynx rufus; assembly: GCF_022079265.1. Lineage (NCBI taxonomy): Eukaryota > Metazoa > Chordata > Mammalia > Carnivora > Felidae > Lynx > Lynx rufus. The sequence goes on along the minus strand of NW_025814839.1, from coordinate 8,644,053 downwards.
ACTAACATAGATTACACTGTTGGCCACAGTGCACTTGACCACTAGCCATCAAGTTTCTGAGGACTTGGGCTTTTTTCTCAGTCTGGTGCCCTCCACGCAAGATAGCACCCCAGGAGAACTGACCTCAGACCAACCAATGACCGCACTGATTCCAGGACTGTCTGCAATAGAGGGTCTTCTCCGTGACTGCACTTGACATGTCTTATGGCTTTGAATCAGTCCGTTGGCATTGACTCCAATGACTGCCTTCACACTGAACCTCAGTGCAAGTTTTCATTCTCACCTTAACCATGTGAACATAAGGGGCTTCCCCAGTCCGTCGTTTCCTGGGGAGGGGAGAGAAGTCCTGGTTATAGAGCTATTACTCTTACTTTGCACTCTCTCCTATCTGTGTCCCCGCCATCTTGTCAAGTGGCACCCAGCCCCTCATTCTGAGGAGGAGCTATGGAATGAGCCCACGCAGCCACCCATTCATCCCCAGATTGTGTGCAAGGAAGGGGAGCTTCTCACCATCTTTCATTCAGCAAATATTCACGGAGCATCTTTTCTGCCCCAGATACTGTCCTTGGAACTGGGGATCCACTGATGAGCCTGTGCCATTATGGAGTCACAGACAAGAAATGAATGATAAACAGATAGACTCAGGCTCTCAGGCAATCATGTTAGATAGTGACACATGCTATAAAAGAAATGAAATAGTGATTTGAAGAAATATGGCTTGGGATTGGGAAAAAAAAAAAAAAAACTAGATCAGAGGGTCAGAGAAGGCCTCCCTGAAGAGGTAACATTTATTCTGAGGCCAGAAGGTATGAACCATGTGAAATCTAGGGAAGGGCGTTCCTGGCAGAAGGTACAGCAGGAGCAAAGGCCCTGAGGCAGGAACAAGGTTGAGATGTTCAAGGAACGGAAAGAAGGTCTGTGGGACGTGAGTGTAGTGAGTAGGAAGAGAGAGCTAGGCGCGCATACACACACACACACACACACACACACAGCCCAAGCCATCCCTGCCCCTGCCACCAAATATTCATTGTATCCATTTCCCTTTGCAGTCGTAACAAATGACCACAAATGTGGTGGCTTGAAACAGTATACATTTATTCTCTTACAGCTCTGGAGATCTTACATCTGGAGGCTCTAGGGACAAATCTGTTTCCTTACCTTTTCCAGCTTCTAGAGCTGCATCCCTTGCCTTTCTTGGCTGGGGCCCCTGCCTGCCCCTTCCAGCATGAGCATCTTGCTTCTGGAGTCTCATGGCCTTTGTCTTCCATGGCAGAACTCCCTCTGCTTCCTTCTCATAAGGACACATGTGATGGCATCCTTACGGCCATTATAGTTAATGGCCCATCCAAGATGATCTCCCCAATTTCAAGATCCTTAACTTCATCACCCCTGTAAAGACCCTCTTTCCATATAAGGTAACATATGTGGGTTCTGGGGATTAGGATTTGATGTCTTTGGGGGCCGTTTTCAGCCCCCCACCCCCATCCAACAAGCCCTACTGAGCAATTCTGTGGCCAGACCCTGGACTGGCCATTACTATGAGGTCTCATTGGACTGGGCTCAGTGTCCTTCCTTCTAGACCCCCCTTTGCCATCATTAGCTACATATTTTAGGAAAGCCCCTTGACCTCTCTGGGCCTCGGTTTCCCCATGTGTAAAAGTAGCGTGTGGGCCAGATGAGCCCTAAGATTCCTTCCAGAACTACCATTCGGGGTCCTCCTGAAGGTCAATGGTGGGCACGCTCATCACAGGCCAAGCAACTGACCGGTCCACCTCCTGTCAAACCCACCTGGAAGGTTCACTGCTCCATTCGACCTCCCCAGACCATCACTCCAGGGAGAGGCACTCAAACACCGCTTTAGGTCAAAGGTCACAAACTGGGGACCGAGGGTCACAGTCAGATCTCCCTCGCGTTTTATCGGGCCTGCGGAGTTTTCTGAAAAAGCGATTTTGTGGCAAAACAGAGAAATCAAGAGGTTTCACATTAAACCTGATTTCCAGCCTCTCAAAAATAAAGAGAGCATCGGAAGAGCTATTAGGACCAAGTCTCTATTGTGGGGAGACAACCAGCCTCGGGAGCTGTGCGGGAGCTGGCATGGGCTCTCCAGTGGCCCAGGATCCAAAACCAGCCAATCTGCTCAGCCCAGACGCTGCAAACACTGGAGGTTGAGGATCCTGCCCAGCATTTGTGATGTGAGCAATTACAGTCGTGATTGCTGCTGAGCCCAGAGGCCCTCACCTCACTTCTCAGCTAGAGGATTGCGGTAAAATTCCAGCTCTCAAGAGCATACTTTTCTCTCTCACAACCTTCCCCCACCCCAGCACGAAGAGCTCTAGAACAAAGCTTTGCAGAGACCCCAGATTCATTTTCCACAGCCCTGCCCGGTTGGGCCAGAGCAGGTGGCCCCCACTTCCAGACTGTGCCCTGCACACAGGCTTGGCCCTCCTGCTCCCCATCCTGGATACTTGGGGTTGGTTGGTGGTCAGCACTGGGCTGATCAACACATGTGCCAACTTCCTGTGGAGTAGAGCCCACCCCCTGTGTGAGAATCCGAGGCCTGGCCCCCAGGAAGCCCCCCAGTTGGAAGGATTTGGCAAAGGTTCTTAGAAGGTCTAGAGATGCCAGACTGACTGTTGGCTTGGGTATGATTGTCTAGCTAGCAAAGTGGAGGAAAAGGAGCTTTAGTTTAGTCCTTGCCAGAAAGGATAGAAAATGCTCGCCAAGTGGGAGTTAGATTTCCATGCCTGGTTTTATGGGGGGGGGGGGGGAAGAAGAGAGGGAGCTTGGGGGATATTGATATTTCTGACCAGGAGGGCGCCTTGCTGTTCACAGCCAAGAGTCAGGCCCAGAGCCCTCCCAGGAAGGTGGGTCTTCAAGGAGGTCTGTGAACCATGTGGGGTGCTTTTGATAATGCAGGTTCCAGGGTTCCCTGGGGACCCAGACTCTCCAAAGGGCGAGTTCAGGAGAGTTTTAACAGTTGATGCTGATGCACTCTGAAGTGAGAAATGCCAAACATGATGGCATGATGGCTCCGGGGTTACTGGTCCACCTAGAATGCAAGCCCACTGGAGGATGGCCTTTCCAGAGGGCTAAGGACACCTGAGAGGAGATAAAAGCCACTTAGTGAAGACAGTCTCTTCAATCCCATCTGGGAACAAGGGACAACTGGTAAATAAAGGCTTGTAGACACAGAGATGGGATGGGTATAGAACAAGGAAGGGAAGGACTGGGAAGCATGAGATCGGGGTCCTCAGCCACACCCAAGCCAGTGCTTCTCAATAAGGAGGAGTACATTTGGTTTCCTCCCCAAAGGGACATTGGGCAATGTCTGGAGAGATTTTGGATTGTCACAACTGGGAGGGACTGTGGAAAGGGAAGGAGTGTTACTGGCATCTAATGGGTAGAGACCCCCTAGAGAACGCTGCTAGACATCCTACAAGGAACAGGACAGCCCCCCACAACAAAGAATACCCGGCCCCCCAAATATCAATAGTTCCAGTTTGAGAAACCCTGATCTAAACTGAGACCACTCCAGGCAGCTGGAAGGACCCACACTCATGAGTATGGCAAAGGAAAGTCGCCATCCTGGCTTCTAAGAAGTCAAAACAGTCCCCATCTACCTCCACCTATGGACTCCCAGTATATTTATTTAAATGAAGAAATGATGCATTAAAGTTACAAAAATCTCATTCAACAGATAAAAACATTCAACACCCCTACTTCATTTGGAAGGAAAAATCAATACCTAAATTTGAAGCTCTTCAAAAGTATGAGGTTCAACCAAATGGCCCCTCTACTACCCTCTTAATCCCTGTTCTCAGTGATTCTCAACCAGCACAACAGCAAGAAGGAAACACCTGACTTTCAGGCTTTCTCCACTGCTCATTGGTGCTGTGACCTTTAACAAGTTACCTAATCTCTCTGAGCTTCAATTTCCTTAGTTGTCAATGAAGATGCACATGTTTAGTTAGTTCTGACTATGTGTTAGGCATTTTACATGCATGACTTCATTTAACCCCCAGGAGAGGAAGAGTGTGAAGTGGGTGTTGAAGGTTGAGTAGGAGTTGGTTCCTGGCAGAGGGAAGATGAAAGGGCATCCCGGGGACGGCGAGTATAAAGGTAGGAGTGGACAACAGTGTGCTCCTCGGGAAGAGGGGAGAGTGGAGATCAGGACTGAGAATAATGGAAGTTGGGAATCTAGAATGGAAGCAGAGAATTCCCAAAGTCCTGTGCTCTGTGAACAGCTTAGAAAAGGTCCTGTCTGAGGACCCCGATCTCATGCTTCCCAGTCCTTCCCTTCCTTGTTCTATACCCATCCCATCTCTGTGTCTACAAGCCTTTATTTACCAGTTGTCCCTTGTTCCCAGATGGGATTGAAGAGACTGTCTTCACTAAGTGGCTTGGGGTATCTCTGTCTGTGCCCCCCAACCCCCAGGGAAGATGCCCTTCTTGGCTAAGAGCTACGTGCGTCCGTTCCCCGGTGTTGAGGGACGTTAGGCTTTGAGGGATGCTCACTGCTATAACCAATATGTCCAATGCTACAACCACCAGCTACATTCGGCTACTTAAACATGATGAAAGTTAGATAACATTTAGATTCAGTTTCTCAGTGACCATAGGCACATTTCAAGTATTCAATTGCCACATGTGACCAGTGGCTATAAGACGGGAGAACATAGACGTAGGATGTTCCTCTCATCACAGAAAGTTCTACTAGACCGTGCTTGCTTAGAGGAATCTTTTTTGTTATTATTATCTCAGAAAGAGAGAGAGTGCATGAGTGGGGTGGAGGGACAGAGGGAGAGAGAGAGAGAATGAGAATCACAACCAGGCTCCACACTGAGCATGGAGCCCGATGTGGGGTTCAATCCCACAAGTCTAGAATCATGACCTGAGCCAAAATCAAGAGTCAGACACTGAACCAACCAACACACCCAGGTGCCCCTTAACTGTTTCATAGAGAACTAGCATTTCCCTTTTTCTGTTTCTGTCTGATCATCCCATACATTAGCAGTAAGAGCAACCACCAGTAGGTACCACACAGCTAAGGGCTGTAAGCTTTACCTTATTTAACTTTGCAGCAATCCCATGAGCAAGGTATTATTAACCCTATTTTAGAGATGAATAAATGGAGAATTCGAAAGTGTGAGTATCCAAAGTTGCACAGCTTATAGCCAGCAAAGCCAAGAGTTGAACCCAATGCTACCCAACCCATAGCCCATGCTCTTAACCAGCAAACTACCCTGCCTGTACGAACCCCATCAAGCAGCTAGATCCCAGGGTGAGCAAATTTGCAGCAATAAGCCAGATATTTCCCTCAGACCTGGTTATCACTGTCAGACTGAGAGTTGGGAAATACTGACGTGTACTTCTGTTTTTGCTCCTGGGTGAATAGAAACAAAATAGTTCAACCTGGATGTTCCCTCTGGTCCCATATTAAAAATATTCTTCCCCTGCTCCTCGCACAGGACTCTTAAATAAGTTTGTTGTTGACAAAACACTTCAAATGCATTATTTAAACAGAGGTGTTAAAGGCTTTTTACAAAGGGGGGAACTGCAACACAGAAGTAGCTCTCCCTGAAAATTCACACAAGACAAGCCATTTTGGAGTTGCTTAGGTAATTGTTGCCTGTTTAATTCTTGCAAACTGGCCTCATTCAGCAAGAGATGTTGCATTACTTGCTCCTTAGCCTCTGGCTTAGAGTAACTCGTTTTTCCTGTCTCTGTTTTAAAAAAGGAAGGATCTGGGCCAAACATTATTCAGACCTAGTTTCAAATCCCAGCCCTTCTTTGTCTTACTGTGGGAACTCGGGAAACTTACATGACCTTTCCAGGCTCAGTTTTTGCATCTGTAAAATAGGGCTTTTGTTGTCTGTTGGGATAAAATGAAGTAACATCTGTGCAAGCACCTGGTATGTTACACATGCTTCAACAATGCTAACCTCTCTTCTCCGCTGAATCGCCACTTATAGTCATGTGGTATCATGGGATCAGGACTTTCAGAGCTGAGAGGGAGCAGAGTGACATTTAGAGCAGCCCTCTCAACAGACAATTTCTCTGTTTATCACCATGTAGGTGAGCCGTTGACTTGTGAAATGTCTGTAATCAAGAACCACTCCCCGTGTGTTTTGGTGACATTTTTAAAGAGGGTAAAACAGAATGTTCCCTCTGACAATTGCAGACCTCTCCGACCAGAAGAGTCAAAGTGGCTCTGACGCAGGCCACCAGGACTTTTGGAACATTGTGAGGAGGAGAGGTCTGGGTGGCCCCGAGTGAGCAGCCAGAGGGCTTGAGCCCTGGCTTCCGATTGACCCCAAATGACTGTCAGCGCCAGACTAGAGGGTGGGGGAAATTACAGAACCAGGATTCTAAGTCCCCAAAGCTGGGAATGTAGAACAAAGGGCTAGGTAACAGCTTCCACACCTGGGACCAAAACCAAGAGGGGCTCCAGAGTAAGCCACAGACAGATGCTATAATCAGAGTAAAAGTGGACGGGCGAGTTCAAAAGAAGCCAGTTGTCAGGAAGCAGGGGGGCAGCGCCTGGAGAGAGAAAGAGGTGAGGGATGGTCAGGAGGTCTGGATTTTGAGGCAAAGTCAGTCCCATCTCAGCCATGACTTCTCTCCTTCTTAGAGGATGACCAGGCTGTGGAAACTAGCTAAGATAGTCTCCCCCTGAATCTGAGTTCAAGAACAGAGAGCCAGGAAAACTTTGCCGTTAAGAAGCCAGCCTTTTGAGTCAGGAACCAGTCTGGGTTTGAATCCCAACTCCATCATCCCTGGCTGTGTGACTTAGGCTAGTGTTTTAACCTCTCTGAGCCTCAGTTTCCTGATCTTAGGAAGATTCTGAGGATTATGATTATAGTAATGAAGATGCTAATGACGGTGATGATGGAGGAGGTTGGTGATGCTGGTAATGATGGTGATGATGGTGAATATTATGATGTAATGAAGGTGATGATAGTAATGATGACATTGATTATGGCAATGGTGATAGCGATAATGGTTATGCTGATGAGAAGTTGGATGAGGAAGATGGTGGTGGTGATGGTGATGGTGGTAACAATGGAAGTTTGGATGGTGGTGATGATGGTGGTGATGGTGATGATGGCCATGGTGATGGCAGTAATGATGGTGGTGATGGTGATGATGGTGGTGGTGGTGATGATGGTGATGATGGTGGTGGTGGTGATGGTGGTGATGGTGGTGATGGTGATGATGATGGTTGATGGTGACAGTGGTGGTCGTGGTGATGATGCAATCGTGATGGTGATGATGGTGATGATGGTGATGATGGTGATGATGGTGGTGGTGATGGTGGTGATGATGCAATCATGATGGTGATGATGGTGATGGTGTTGATGGTGAGGATGATGGTGGTGATGGTGATGGTGGTGATGGTGGTGATGATGGTAGTGATGATGTTGGTGATGATGGTGGTGATGATGGTGGTGATGGTGATGATGGCCATGGTGATGGCAGTAATGATGGTGGTGATGGTGATGATGGTGGTGGTGGTGATGGTGGTGATGGTGATGATGATGGTTGATGGTGGCAGTGGTGGTCATGGTGATGATGCAATCGTGATGGTGATGATGGTGATGATGGTAGTGGTGATGGTGGTGATGGTGGTGATGATGGTGGTGGTGATGGTGGTGATGATGCAATCATGATATTGATGATGGTGGTGATGATGCAATCGTGATGGTGATGATGGTGATGGTGATGATGGTGGGGGTGGTGATGATGGTGATGGTGGTGGTGGTGGTGATGATGGTGGTGGTGGTGGTGATGGTGATGGTGGTGATGGTGGTGATGATGATGGTGACAGGGGTGGTGGTAATGATAATGATGCTGATGAATGGTAATAATGAGAGCCCCCACTTCAGAACGGGTGTGAAGAGTGGGCGGAAAAACTGTGACCTTGAGCATCTTAGCCTTTGTCTCACTTACACCGTCTATAAAATGGTGGTTAATATTCACACCCACCTCACAGAGTCGTCACAAGGGTTAAATTAAAACATTTGTAAAGTGCTTGACACACAATACGTGCTCAATAGACACTAGCTATCATTCTTAATGGTATTTTATTTTTTTGCTCTGTTCCCCTCATTTTCAGAATCATTTCTGTTTCTCTTGGGCTGGTATCATTCGTCTTATTATCCGTGTTTATTCAGCACTGAGATAACTTATCAGCCTGGACCCCAGGACTCGTTATCTTATCTGTGGGCATTAAGTTGTCCAGGGGGGTCTGCCAGGAGATGAGCCTTCTGCGTTCCTAGGTCTTTGAAACGGGGAGGGAGGAGCAAAAGCCCTGTCATGGTCATTCTGAAGGGATATCCACACGGTGGGTGCACGCCACCCATCGGTGCCGACGTCAGTGCGCTTTGTGCTTGACGACGGGGCTGCCTTCCCACGTGTTGCTGGCGATACTACCAAGGGGCACGCTGGGTGCCCACAGCTTGCTGGCTCTACATAGAGTCACGTGGGTGAACCATGGAGGTTCTGTACAGACTCGGAACTTTGAGGGCAGGGCAACCGGCCTGTCGTTCCTGATGTCTCGCCTTTCTCACTTCCCCTGCTTTGCCTTTCAGAGGTATGGATGGCAAGTCACACAAGCCACTGCCCCTGGGCGTGGAGAATGACCGAGTCTTCAGTGACCTGTGGGGGAAGGGCCACGTGCCTGTCGTCCTCAACAACCCGTATTCAGAGAAGGAGCAGGTAAGTGGCTCTCACACTCTACCCGCGGTCCCTGGACCTTCTCCGGTGTGAAGATGGGGGGAGGGATGCCAAATGGCCAGCCATGTGGGGATGGAAATGAGCCACCATGGCTGAGGGGCGTTGAGGCCAGGAGTGTGTATTCTGGGATATGGATTTTGCCTTTGTTTTGTTTTGTTTTGTTTTGTTTGTAATCTTGCTGAACCTCAAATGTAATTCTGTTTCCACCAAGAAAGGCACTCACATGCCATTTGCACTCCAAATTTAGAAGGTAAAGACACATGGTAAAAAGTTTTCTTCTCTCCCCAAATCCCAGCCACACAGTTTCCCTCCACCAAGGCAAGCGATAGTCATCATTTCTGTGGTCCTTTTAGTAATACTTTATGCATAGACTGACAAAGACACACACATATTATTTTCACACAAGTGAGAGCACATTATACATGTTGCTTTGCACTTTGCTTTTTTCACTTACCGCCGTATCTTGGTGATGAGTCCCCATTAGTGGGCAAAGAGAGCCCTGGTTCTTTTTCATGGCTGTATAATATTCCATTGCATGGCTCTGCCGTACTTACTGAGCTCATCCTCCATAATGGACACTTCAGTCACTGCCAGTATTTTGCCGTGACACCCATAAATGCCTTGCTGTGGCACATGGACAGACTTTTCAATAGAATAAATTCCTAGAAGTGGAATTTCTGGGTCCAATATTACATACATTTGTGGTTTTGGCAGACATTGAGAAATTGCTCACTGTAAGATTGTCCCAAACCTACCAGCCAAGCAGGAGAGTGGTGGTTTCCCCATAGCCCTGCCAACCTAACGTATTACCGAATTTTTCGGTCTTTGCCAGTTTGTGGAGATGTGTTTTGACAGCTGAGTCGATACTGTTTCTGAGCACGGATAGATTTGGCCACAGATCAGCAGTGCCTTTTTGTTACCTTTTCGGGTAGCTAACGGACCAGGCCGGCGCAACCCCATTAAAGCATATGAATTTCCCACCCAGCCTCTGCACTGCAATAGAGTATAGGCCAGAATGACAAATGCGAGGTCAGAACCGGGAGATGGCCCAGGTCACTCAGCAGGCCACCTTCTTCTCTCCATCTGTCTCAAGCCCTGGACGGCATCGGGCAGGTTGCCAAATTCTGTCTTCTGATGCGTGTATGTGGATGGCACCTTTCACTACCACCAGTTCACCTGAGCAATGACCCAGAGCCTCTCTGTGTAGCCTCAGGGGAGGATGGGACATTCCAGAGCCTCGGTGGGGATTGCTTTCCTCAGCTGCTGATAGCTGGCCAGGAAGATAAGGATGTCACGGGTCTGCGGTAGGTCAGAGCCGTGCTCCCACCGGCCAGTTCCTCTCTCTCTTGCAGTGACCTCTGAATGCTTGGAAGATGAACAGCATCGTAGACTTCTGCTCTGCTGTCCTCAAAAGTCAGGGCCACTCTGTGAGCAGGAGGGGACTACTTTCCGTTCATGATTAAATGAACAAAAAAGTTAGCATTTTTCCTTGTATTCTCTTTAACTTACAATAAAGGGGTATTGGCATAATTCAGACCCTCCCAAGACAAATAAAAAGGACGGAAAGAGGCAGCCTCAGGCTAGATCCAGGCTATGGACATGAAGTGTTAGGTCTGCACTCTAGAGTCCTAAGAGAAATTTATATCTGTACTTTGAATCTACTGCCAGTGTTTTGCAATTTTATATAAATATCATAATCACAGCTTCTCTTAACAAAATGTGGACAATCTGACCACCTCGAGCCTGTGTTCTAACGGGACGATAATCTGCATGGACTGAGCAGCAGCTGTCCCTCCAGACAGAGCAAGGACTCCCTAGTTTGTCTCAATCCCCTCTACTCCATATCACATCCCTCTTGTTAAGGCTGTTGTCTGTTGTCACCTTTTGTAACATCAATGCTGTTGATTTTCTTAGGACGAAAGGGAAATATTTTCACATCCATGACTTTGTGATAAGTGGCAGTTAGAGTTAGACCAAGAGATTTATATGTTTCAGGAGACACGAGGAAGATTTCGTGTCTTACAACAATGAAGAATATTCTTTCATGCTTACCATACATCCGTCTTGAAGTTAGCCAGGCTGCCTTGCTGGTTTACCTTAGCTTCCTACCTGTCCCCTCCAGGTATCGGAGTTTATAATCGCTGGTCTGCAGTAACCCCCGAGATCTGACTCACAGAGACAAAGCAGAGGAAGCCTTGACCCCACTAGAAAGACCCTTAAAGTCACTGCCGAAATCGGGGCAGTGGCAGGACGAGAGCCATCTCCTTTTATGCTGTCCACCTCGGTTAGAGAGTCACAGCTTGAAAGCCATAACCTCGAACACCAAGCCTGAGTAGTGAGGTTCTCAATGTTGGGAACAAGGCAAGAGTGATTAATAGGACCGCTGACCACCCCCGTTTTTGGAGCTTTGTGATGAAATGATCAAATGTCTTAGGTCAGGCAGGCTGCTTTATTTCCAGAATTCCATAAACTGGGTGGCTTACGAACATCAGGTATTTATTTCTCACAGCTCCAGAGGCTGGGAAGTCCAAGATCAAGGCACAGGCAATTCAGTGTCTGATGAGAGCCCACTTCCTGGTTTCTGGCAAGTGTCTTCTCACTGTGTCTTCACAAGGCAAAGGGGCATCTCTCTGGGGTCTCTTTTATAAGACATTAATCCTCTCCATAGGGGCTCCACCCCTGTGATCGAATCCTGTCCCCGAGGCCCCACCTCCCAATACCATCGACCTGGGGATTAGCTTTCAACATATGAATTTGGGTGGGGGACTCAAGTGCTCAGTGCGTAGCCATCAGGGAGAGGTGCTGTGAGACCTTGTCTCAGGGCCCCCTCGAAATGGCAATTCCCTTTGCTTGGAGAAGTAGAGAAGGTGCTAAAGAGAGAAGAAAAGACTGCATCTTCCTGAGATGAAGGCAGCCAGGCAGTTTTAGAATTTGGGAGCCCCTGGACGTATGGGATACAGACCAGCAGTGGTTAGGATGTACATTCACTCCTTTATCATGAGCAAATCCTTGGTGTCGTCCGTGATCCCCAAACCACTGGCCAGCGAGATCATCCTGGCTCAGTTGTCTGAGACTCAGTGTTCGTATGCCTCTCAGAAATACAGCTGGAAGGGGACAGAGATCCAAGCGCCTGGTTAAATTGGAATCCAGCCCCAGAGCTAAAGGAAGCAGCCCTGTTACCTCCTGCGAGACATCTCCATAGGCACAGTGCTGAGAAATGTTTCCCAGGCTGAGCAAATTAACAGAAAAACGTAACGTTCTTCGTTCTGTCCTAAAAGATCGGCGTATGTGCTTAGTCTCTTCTCTACCTGCTCAAAGCCCCTTTACCTGGAGCTCCTGGGATCGGCTTCCTTCCTCCCAGTTGTAACCCACATTTGCTGCTTTTTTAGGCATCTGTGGGGAATAGCATTGTTAATAACACAAAGAGAGACCCGGCCGCTACCTGCCTTCGTGAGTCAGGAATAGACAGCAGAAAGTGGAAGCATAGCTGGTCCGCATCTTCCCCAGGGACCCGGAAAAGGCAACAGAGTCCAAGGGAAGCAGGGCGGATGCCGGTTAGACAAGAGAAAGAACTTCCTGATTCAGAAGACTGTTAGCTCCCCAAAGGAATAGTGAGGTCTGCTTCATCCTTCTTGATTCTCTCCTTTGTCCGAATTCAAGTAAAATCAGCCACAGAAGCACCTTCTCTTAAACCAGTCTCACGAGGCTGAAATGTCAATCTGTATCTAATGGTTATTTCTCTTGCTAACAGTCTGGTTCAGCAGTGGGCATAGCCAGTGAGACCCAAGTCCCTGGAACACTGGGTGTGATTCTAATTCTCATCTTTATTTGTATCTGGCATGTGCTGGTGGATTAAAAGGATCAGTTTACCCATCACCAAACATTCACCCCATGCCTGCCATGTGCACAGCTCTGGTAGAAGCAAAGATGAGTAGACATGGCCCTCCCTGCCCTTAAGACCTTCGCAGACAAATGTGGGGAGACAGACACAGATACAGCGCAATTAATCTAAAACACAAAGGGACACGAAACACTTGGGGGACATAAATACCTCAGCAGGTATCAGGAAAGGTTTACCTAAAGAAGGGACATTTGAACTGGGTTTTGAAGATCACGTAGGAGTTTGCCTAGTAGGAAGTAGGAAAAGGTATTCTAGTAAAAGGAATAGCAGTGGCTCATACACTGCCCTTTTTTTTTTTTTTTCTTGCTAAGGATCATTATTGAACCTCTGAGGTTGTCTTTAGCGTTAATACCAGCGGGGACACATACTGAATTTTGACACCATGCTAAAGGCCCTTTACGTAATAACCCTCTTAAGTGCAAATGCCATCCTGGGAAAGTGACTTGAGAAACTGCCATTGGTCTATTCTCCCTGCAAAACCTAGAATTTGAATCAAGCCCTTCTCAGCTTCCCTTCTTATTTTTTTTCATTAAAAAAAATTGAATGTTTATTTATTTTTGAGAGAGAGAGAGAGAGAGAAAATCCAAAGCGGCCTCCAGGCTCTGAGCTGTCAGCACAGAGCCCGACACAGGGCTTGAACTCACAAACTGTGAGATCCTGGCCTGAGTTAAGTCAGACTGAGCCACCCAGGTGCCCCTCAGCTTCCCTTTCATTAAGCACCTTACCCGCCTGGTTTGCTTTCCTAAAGGGGGAAAGGGTGTCCGCCTTAAGGGCAGAATGTCAATTTTCAGATGCTAATTAAGCATTGGTCGTCCAGTCCTTAGTAGATGTGAGGGAGGGTCTTGAGCCTGGGGGAGGTGGGATGTCCACTGCCACCCTCCCCCCATCTTATTCAGCCTGCTGCCTGTCTCTCCAGCCTCTTGCTGACAGAGATGATCAGGTAATCAGAGAGATGACTGTTTCATCGAACAGTCCCCCTCCCCCTGCCCGTACTACATCCGGAGCCTGGCATTTCCTCACCCCTGGGGACCTGGGGCTGGCTGGCTGCTTTCAAAATGTCAAAATCTGTTGAGAAGCTCTTCTCTACTATGAGGTACGCGTCGGCATCATCCCAGTCTCTCTGGGGAGCCCCAAATTATGAGGCATGTGGGGAGTGCTTGCGGATCCCCAGTCTTGAGACGATCAGAGGAGGTCTGGGCCCCTCTCCACTCAGGCACAAGCCCCAGCTGGCCAGCAGGTGCTGGCTTTGCTGGAAACCGAAAGGCGAAAGGCGGCAGCCAGCCCCACCCCGGCTGCATCCGAATGAAGGCAAACCAGCAAAACTGTCTGCCTCTCGATGACAACCCAGCCTGCCACAGGGAAAGCTAAGTCAGCCCTGACTCACCGCGCGTTCACGATGTCAGGACAAAAATAACAATAATGAGGATTCCGACACCACCCTGTGCGGTGTGGCCATTGGAACCCTCAGACTCCCCACCCTCAGCACGGGGCCAAGAGCTCAGCTCTGGGGTCCGCTGGGCTTGGGCCTCATCCCACTGGTGACCTTGGACAGAGAACAAATTCGCACCTGCACCGAGGCTCTGTTTCCTAACAGATTCATCCAGTCGTGGGGAGGTAAGGTGTGCAATGGCAGGATCTGTGGCAATAGTCGCTGATATTTGCTGAGCAACCTCAGGCACGGTGCTGGGCGCTTCGGGTCCGTGGTCTCCGTTAACCCCCAGCCCAATTCAGTGAAGTTCTGTCGCCCCCATCTGACAGGTAACCAAACTGCGGCACAGAGGGTTAGCTGGATGAAGGTCACGTGACTAGTGCGTGCTGGAAATGGGCCTTGAACCCAGGCCACGGAGCCCACTCTTAATTCTTAAAGGTCCGGCGCAGAATAAGCGTTCCAAAAATGTGCGTGATTATTATCGCTGCTTTTGCTGGCGTTTCATCTGGCTAATTCTCACGTTGCTGATTCAGATGTAGATTCACTGCTAATTGTTATATTGCTAACAGGAGGCACGTAGGGCGGGAAGCACGATCCCCGTTATGCAGATGACACCCATGGGGCTTAGAAAGGGAAGGTAAGTGGCCACGGAGTCACCGAGTGACACAGCTGGACCTGTCTCCCTCTGTGACTCCGTCGTCGTTCTCATCGATTGTTGATCGAGGCAGTGTGTGTATCTTTCTGCCACTGCTTGAGGCCAGGCTCTGGGAGGATACACTGCGAGCAGCCTGTCTGCAGTGGGAAGGCGGGGGCTTTGCGGGCCCAGCTCTGTTGCCTGTCAGCTGTTAATTTGAAGCCTGTCATTGCACCTCTCAGAGCCTCTGTTTTCTCCTCTGAAAAATGGGTTTATCATGAGGATTCCGTGAGCCCCTGGATGCGCAGTGGCCTGGCCCCAGCCGGGCACCTAATAGGCATTCACGGACCGCCGCTCACGATGGAAGGAGATGGGACATGATCACTGCCCTGGAGAAGTTCACCGCCTGGGCGTCGTCTTTTCGTCAAATAGTTGCCTCGACCTCCGGAAACTTCCATGTCCGGGACAAGCTACAGACATCACATACACGCACACATGGCAGTTATTATACCGTGATAGTTGGAATCTCGTAGAATCACACTCAGACGTTCCCCGCAGACCTGCCTGGCGGGCGTTAGCCAGAGACACTGGCTCCATCGGGCTGCCGGTGGATTATTCCCTTCCCTAAGCCTCTCTGAGCACTTAAGGAAACTCCTGTGTTTGGAGATTAATCTCTCTGTGGGAAGGTGCCCAAATCCCAAGCGATAAACAGCTACTGAACTCATTATCGCCCCCAGCTCAATCGGACTAGCTATCCCTTGGTTGGTTCCAGCTCGTGACCAGGATAAGACCATCTAGGCTGGATTTCCCCAAAGTGCCTTCAGTACCCCCCTCTGTTACGTTACCCAGTGTTCCAGGGACGCCCTCAAACAGGGGACAAAAACAGCCTCAACAAAGATACTTCTGGGAATTATGTGGGGCAGAGTCTTCGTCAGGCCCCAGCGGCAGCCAAATCCAAACCTTGTTTCCCTCCACCCACGATGTCACCTGCTGGTGACCCTCAGGGTCTTTATAGGTCATTTAGCCATGAGATCAGCCTTCCTATCCTGCCGCCCCAGGTGTTCAGAGCCAGGGAGGAGCCAGGAAGCGGGGCCTGAATTGATGGGGGTTTGGGTTCAGCCCTGCAGGAATTTCCACGTCTTTTGCTAACTGTTTGTTTTAATAGTGAGTATATTCAAAGCAAGCCGTCCTGGCGCTTTCCAGTGCGACAATGATGTCTGGTTCAGGAATCCGTGACACCACTCCGCGTGCTTATTCATCGCATCAAACCGTATTCCTATTCTTTTCCCAGATAAGCCAAATTCGGTCAAAGTCACTTTTCTTCCTCTTTGTGGAAACTGGTAGTTCTCCAAGCAGATCCTTAGAGGTCGATAGAGCCCCAACCCACTTCCATTTTCCGAGGGTCCTAGGATATTTTAAAAGGTAAAAAGGACAAAACATAATCACCAAGCTTGTTGTGCATTTTAAATATTTACCTTTAGCAAGTTAATGCTCTCATTTAAACACGCACACGGTGCCAACAGAGCAGAAGGGGGTTAGGCCACAAGGTAATTCCAAGATTTCTTTTAAAGTGAATTCGGGGCGCCTGGGTGGCTCAGTTGGTTAAGTGTCCAACTTCAGCTCAGCTTATGATCTTGCAGTTTGTGGGTTCGAGTCCCCAAGTCGGGATCTGTGCTGACAGCTTGGAGCCTGGAACCTGCTTCGGATTCTGTGTCTCCCTCTCGCTTTCTACCCCTCCCCCACTCGTGCTCACGCGCGCGCGCGCGCTCTCTCTCTCTCTCTCTCCCCCCGTCTCTCCCTCCCTCTCAAAAATAATAAAATAAACATTAAAATTAATTCATAATGCACAGATACATTTTGGTCTGGTAATGGGACCACATTTAGAGTTGTCTAATAACATTTAGTTGCCTCGCAACATCAGTGCAACTTTAAGCATCTACTCAACAAAATAACTTAAAGACCCCTTATCTGCAGCGGCCCTTGTCTGTGGATCCAAACACTGATGGTCTGACTGTGGAGTACCTCCTTTCTTTAATCATCCTCTACAGAAAATGGACTGTTGAATCGGGGGGAGGGGGGTAGAGAATAAACGATTTCAAGCTTCGGTGGACTTACTATAAAGAATGAATCACTTTAGAAATAACGCTTGGAATACACTACAAGGAAATTATACTCCAAGGTACGAAACACAGTTGGTTAAGTTTTTCTTTTTTTTTTTTAATGTTTATTTATTTTTGAGAGAGAGAGAGAGAGAGAGCACGTGCACAGGATAGGCAGAGAGAGAGGGAGACAGGATCCCAAGTGGGCTCTGTGCTAACAGCAGAGCCCGATGCGGGACTCAAACCCACGAACCGTGAGATCGTGCCCTGAACCGAAGCTGGACGCTTGGCCAACTGAGCCCCCGAGGTGCCCCAGTTAAGTTTTATAAGTAGCAATTTTTTTCACGGCACAGATGGGCACATACCTGCTGGTTTGCGGGTCTGTGGTCCTGGCCCCTGAGCTGCCACAGCTCATAACCGGGTTACACTTGCTGCCCTGGGGAGGCGGTGCCCACAGGCTGCGACAGTGCTGCTTGAGGCTGCAGCTGAGGGCACGGCATGCGGCATCTGGCCCCCCAGGGTGGCTGGCCTGACGCCCGGCTCAGCCCGAGGATGCTGCCCTCGTTTTAGGACAAGCCAAGTGCCGTGGGTTGCTTGCTGCAGGCCCAGGAGGGAGAAGCTGTCCCTGGTGCTGACGGTCAAAGAGTAAGAAGTTACTTGCCTCGTACAGGTTTGGGCTTTAGCTGCTGGGTTCGTTCCCGGGGCTGTTCTAACAAAGCATGACAAACTGGGTGGTTTAAACAACAGAAGATGTATTGTCTCATGGTTCTGGAGGCTGGAGAGCTCCTGGAATCAAGGTGTTGGCAGGTTGCTTCCTTCTGAGGGCTGCAAGTGAGAATCTTCCTCAGGCCTGTCTCGTTGGCTTGGGGATGCTCACACGGCTTCTTCCTCTGTGTGTGTGTGTATGTGTGTGTGTGTGCCTCGAAATTCCCTCCCCACTTTTTTTTAAAAGTTTATTTATTTTTGAGAGGGAGAGAGAGCAGGGGAGGGGCAGAGAGAGAAAGGGAGACACAGAATCCGAAGCAGGCTCCAGGCTCCGAGCTGTCAGCACAGAGCCCGACACGGGGCTTAAACTCATGAACTGTGAGATCATGACCTGAGCTAAAATCAGATGCTTAACCGACTAGGCACTCAGGTGCCCCCAAATTTCTCCTTTTTATAAAGGCACTGGCCATATTGGATTAGGGCCCACCTGCATGACCTCATTTTAATTTAATTGCCTTGTTTAGGACTCCACATAAGGCCGTATTCTTTTTTTTCTTTTAATTTTTTTAATGTTTATTTATTTTGAGAGAAAGAGAGAGTATGAGCAGGGGAGAGAGAGGGAGAGAGAATCCCAAGCAATCTCCACACTGTCAACACAGAGCCCAACGCAGGGCTTAGTCTCATGAACCGCAAGAACATGACCTGAGCCGAAATCTAGAGTCAGACCCTTAACTGACTGAGCCACCCAGGTGCCCTAAGGCCATATTCTGAGGTGCTGGAGGGTTAGGACACCAGCATATGAATATGGGAGAGACACAGTTCAGCCCATTAATGGTTCCTAAGATGTTGTGTCTCCCAGGGGCTTCCCTCCCTGCTGTCAAGCTCTTGGCCCCATCCCTGGGGAGGCCCCTGAGAGGCCCCTGACTGTGACAGCCCACAGTTGGGGGAGGGCAAGGTGCTTGGCCTCTATTTCTAGATCTCCCAGATTCTGATGTCTCGTGTCTGTCTTCCTGCCTTCAAATCCCCCCTCCCTCCACCTTGCCATCTCTTCTGCTCCTTACTCCCTAATCTCTGCTAGAAAGCTCCAGAAGGTTCCAGAAGGCTCGCCATACTCCCACTCACGAAGAACCTGCGAGTCAGTGTTGACTTGGTCCCTTGCCCTCCCACCCTCTCACACCCCCAGGCTGTCTTTGCTGCTGCTGGCACCCCAATCTCCAGCTCCTCCCACCCCCCTGCAGCTGCAGCTGTGTTCCGCCTTCCCACCTGCACATGGGTCTCTCTGCCCTCACCCTCTCCCCACTGCAGCCCTTGCAGTCATGTGTCCTGAACTAGAGCTTTGATAAGCTCCCCCCTGCATCAGGCAGCTTCCAGGGTCCCCCCTTCTCTACTAAGTCAAGACAAAAGCCTTTGGCTTAGCCTTCGAGGGGCTCTATAATTTTGAAATGCATTTAGACCTGGCATCCATCAGCATGGGCTACCATCACAAAATACCACAGGCTCTGGGGCTTAAACGTAGAAAGTTATCTCTCATAGCTCTGGAGGCTGGAAGTCAGAGGTCAGGATGCCGGCACAGTCACATTGGGTGAGGGCTCCCTGCTTGGCTTGCAGACGGCCGCCCTCACTGTGCCCTAACTCTGCCTTTCTGTGCGTGCGCTGAGAGAGAAAAAGAGAAAGAGAGAGATGTCTCTTCCTCTTCTTATAAGGCCACCAATCCTATCAGTTTAGGTCCCACTCTCATGGCCTCTTTTAACCTTAATTACTTCCTAAAGGTCCCGTCTCCTAACAGAGTCATATGGGGAGTTAGGGCTTTAACGTATGAATTCAGGAGGGACACAGTTCAGTCCATCGCAGACCTCAAGTGTTTGTAGCATATGCAGATAGAGCTAAGTGGACAGCGGGTAGAGAGAAAACTGTATCTATATCCAATTATCTGTATAAGACATAGAGACATAGATACGTATGCATTCACCTACAGAAACATATATACTCATAAATTGCAGGCAGGGATAAGGGCCTTGAAGAAAAATAAAGCATGATAAGGGAACAGGGAATATCAGTGGTGGGGTGCTGTTTTAAAAGATGATCGGGAGAGATCGCTAATGCAGTTGGAGACATAAGTAACATAACTTAAGCATTCAACCACTGGAATTCGATTCTTTGGATCAAGAGTCCACAGACTTTTCTGTAAAGGGAGAGGTAGGAAATATTTTTGGCTTTTGTGGGCTGTATGATCTTGGTCTCCATTACAGCTACCCTGCTCTGTTGCTGTATCACAAAAGCCTCCACAGACAATATAGAAACAAACGCGTATGGCCATGTGCCAATAAAACTTTATTTATGAACACTGAAATTTGAACTTCATATACCTTGTATGTGTCATGAAACATTACTCTTTTTTTTATATAGTTTTATTCAACAGGCTAAAAATGGGAAAACCATTCTTAGCTCACGGGCTGTATAAAAATGTGCAGGGGACCAGGTTTGGCCCCCGGGCTGCAGTTTGCAAACCTTTGCATGCAACCTTATGAGGCTTCTCCCAATTGTGGGATGAGAGTGGGGACCACTGTAGGGCCAAGAACACAGGTCGCTGGCACACAACAGGTGTTCGATACGTATTTATTTTTTTGTTGTTGTTGTTCTTAAGTAGGCTTCATGCCCAGCGTGGAGCCCAATGTGGGGCTTGAACCCATAACCCTGAGATCAAGACCTGAGCTGAGCCAAAGAGTCTGATACTCAACCGACTGAGCCACCCAGGCACCCCTCGATACGTTTTTTTTTTTAATTTTTTAAATGTTTATTTATTTTTTAGGAGACAGAGACAGAGCATGAGTGGGGGGAGGGGCAGAGAGAGAGGGAGACACAGAGTCTGAAGCAGGTTCCAGACTCCGAGCTGTCAGCACAGAGCCCGACGCGGGGCTCAAACTCACAGGCTGCGAGATCATGACCTGAGCCGAAGTCGGATGCTTAACCGACTGAGCCACCCAGGCGCCCCCCTCAATATGTACTTTTTGGAGAAGAGAGAGGAGGGAGGGGGCAGAACGAAACAGGGTGCAGTCAGTTAAGTGTTCAGAGCCTCCTGTCTGTTTTTAGGGGCAAGCATCTGGGCACCCCCCCCCAGAGCCCACCAAGACCTAGCCCGTGTCTCCTGCCACCTGAAAAACTTCCACTGACTACCCCAGACACGAATCTAGAAGAGGACACGCGTAGCCACAGCCCAAAGCCTGCGTGTGTCCTGTCCCCAGCTTAATAACTCACAAGTGCCACTAATGCGCATTTTTAGCGAGAACCTTTCAGTCCCCACTCAGAAAAGTCATTTGCATCCCCCATGCAGGGCCCCTGACTGCTATATTAATCTCCTCATTTGTCCCCTCCTGAGTCATCTAATATGACTGCTGGCTAATTAAAACATCAAAGCCCCAAGTACAACAGCCCCGCCAGAGGCCTCCTAATGCTTGTTTTCAGGGGTGCCGTTGGGCGCAGCCCAGGGTGGAGCGGGGCAAGGCCCACGCCCGGGGCCCCCAGGTTCTGGGCTCGAAATGACCACCCCTCGCACATCGGGAGCCTCCACAGATGGCCTTTTTCATTATGCCTGTTACCTCGCTACTTCCACACCCTGCCGATGAGGGCTGCTCGCTGTCCCCCCCCCCACCAGCCGCACCCCACACCTCTTCCTCCCGCCTCACTGTGCTCCCCACCGTCTGCCCTCGCACCCCCTCTCTGGGTCCTAGGCCTGACCCCAGTGCCACCAAGGTGCCTCTTATCCCCCGTCTGGGATTCCAGCTACTCCTCAGCCTCTGGAACATCCTTAGGGATGGTCAAGAGAGTTTGTAACCTGGCTGAGTGATGCCCAGTATTTAGGGAGAGTGGCCGGGGTGCTCCATAACTTGGAGCTGAGCAAGCAGAAAATGTGAACGGGAGTGAAGGGAAGAAGGATCTTCTCCTGCCCCCGGGGTGGCAGGACTATAGTGATACTTGCGGCAATGACCCCAATGACCGCACTGGCAGGTGCCCTAAGGGTAGCAGATTCTCATGCCAGCAGCAGGAAGTGATGGCTGACACTCAGGAGGCGATTGCATTCATCCAGGTGAAAGATGATGTTGGCCTGGCCAGGGGGCTCGCCAGTTCGATGGGAAGTGAGAGGAGGCGGTGGGTTCTAGAGCTGTGGAGAAGCTAAAATGGTGGGACCTGAGGAGGCACTCACTGCGGGGGATGAAGAGAATGATGTTCAGGACAGGCCCCAACTGTGGCTTGCACAGGTGGTTGGATGGTGATGCCCAGCACTGAGACGGGAATCGCTGGGGATGACCGGATCTGGCCACAGCAGGGAGGTGTGGAAGATGAGGAGTCATGGCACCTTCCATTTGTTCTCCGCTAACTCTTGCATGGTTCTGGAGAGGTCTTTAACATGCTGTTTACCTACCCTCTGGGCCCCAGATTCCAACATGGCGGCACAGACGCTTTAGCACAGAGCTTCTCTAGTCTGCTGGCCAGAAAGGTGGCTGTGGTATGCCTCTCACCTCAGGACCTTTGCGTAAGCTGTTCCTTCTGCCCACAAGACCTTGCTCTTCTCTCTTTGCCGGATTAATTCCTACTTGTCCTGCAGGTCTCTACTTAGAAGCCAAATGCTCTGGGTCAGGTGCCCCTTCTGTGGGCTTCCACAGTGCCCTGTACACAACCAACTTCTCACGTTAGGGCAGCCATTGCACCTGGTTTTAATGACTCGTAAACTGTCATCCGTCCCCTGACCCCCATCTTGCACAATGAACTCCATGAGGGCAGAGATCACATCTGTCTAGTTTGTCACTGTAGGCCTGGCCCTTGCTACCTTGCTTGGAGCATAGGAGATACTCAATAAACACATGTTGAATGAATGAATGATGCATAATGGCCAAGAGGCAGGAGAGTCAGCAGTTCAGGACATGGTTTGAAAGACAGACTGCTAGGATTTGACTCCTGGTTCCAGTTTACTAACTTTGTGACCTTGGACGACTTAGTTAACCTCTCTGTGTGCCGCAGTTTCCTCATCTGTAAAATGGGCATGATAAGATTTTGCTTGGCACATAGTGAGTGCTTATTGAATGCCAGTTTCCAGTAGTAGTCCTTCAGTGTGCTCCGTGATTTCTTTCCCGGACTTCGTCCAGTTCATTGGAATTCACAGCTTCCTCACCATCCTGAGCCCCTCAAGCTGATGAGATGACGATTCGGCCTCCTTTCTGACTTCATCTCCTTGAACTAACCGTACTCACGCACTCCAGCCACACTGGCCTCCTCACTGGCCCTTTGAACTTAACAAGCTCATCTGTACCTCAGGGTCTTTGCACTTGCCTTTCTCTCCTCCACTTAGTCATCAATGTATATCCTTACAACCAACTGATATTATATCATTTGGGTGTTGGTTTACTTATAATTTATCCCCATTTCTCTGACAATAATGTCCCAGAAGGGCGAGGGCACTCTCTGTCTTGCTCATTACAGTGTCCCCAGTGCCTAACAGGTCTAGCCCATAATAGGTCCTCAATAAATACTAGTTGAGTGTGAGCATGCCCTGACACAAGGTCACTACCCAGTGCTCCGATCTTTGGTATGAATGTCACTCCACATTGGCTTGCCTTCTCCCTTCTCTCACTCAGCTGTCATGTCAAGGTGTGCCTGCTGCCTCTCCCTGACAGCCGCTGACTGACTGATGCTTGTCTGGTGCAAAAGCAGGAAGACAGTTCCTCAGAAACACCCAAGACAGAATGTGATCCTTAGTAATGAGGTCTCAAGTGGATGGGCCACGATGGTCAGCCCAGGACTTATCCCCCACCACCTACTGGGCAATTTGTTTATAGAAGTGAAGACAAATGGGGTACTGAAGGTGCTCAAGACAGAGGAGCAGTCAGTGCAAAGGCCCTGAGGCAGGAACGCACTGGGCATTTTTGAGAGGCAGAAACCTGAAGTTTGGGGAAATATTCATGCTTCAAAACTATCCAATTAAATCTTTTCTGTTTCCCCAGTACTCGCGGAAATAGTGAGTTTGGGCTGTAGCAGGAAAGCCCGGAAATCCAAGTAACCTGACCGAGCTTCGGGTGTGATTCCTCAGGCCTGAAAGCCAGTACCGTTCAGAGAGGCTGATGGTGTCCCTTGCTCATTTGCTCATTCAACAAACATTCATTGAGTCCCTGGTGTATGCTAAGACCTGTGTTAGACACCAGAGAGACCACCTTTGAGTTCCTGACCCCTCTCCCCAGAACGGAGCCCAAAAGGCTTTTCCATGGTGCCTCCTTCTTCATAGGCAGAGGGACCAGGTTCCCAGCCACCTTGCACGTGTCACCCCGGGAGAATCGAGTCCTCTCTCTGCAGACCCTTGGTAACTCTGGCAGATTCCAGGAAGAATCCCAGAGGACAGTTTTCGAGTGCCCCCCGAGCCCCGTCTCATGTTCCACCCCCAATCTCTCCTCCAGCCCCCTGCCTCGGGAAAACAGTCTCCTACAAAGAACGGCAGCCCCTCCAAGTGCCCCCGCTTCCTCAAGGTCAAGAACTGGGAGACCGACGTGGTCCTCACTGACACCCTTCACCTTAAGAGCACATTGGTGAGTACCCCAGCAGGGCGTGGCCCAGCCTCACAATTAACCACATTTGGCATTGGCTAAGCCTTTGTTGTGGGGACCGCCCCGTGCACTGTAGGACGTTTAGCATCACCCCTGACCTGTACACGTGAGATGTCAGTAGCCCCCCTGAAGTTGTGACCACACCAAAAATGTCTCGAGATATTACTTACTGTCCCCTGGGTGGGAAGTCCCCTCCCATTTGAGAATCACTGGCAGATACTTACTCACTCATGGAAACACTTTCTTTTTTAATTTTTTTAATGTTTTTATTTATTTTCGAGAAAGAGAGAGAGACAAGGTGCGAGAGAGACAAGGTGTGAGAGACAAGGCGGGGCAGAGAGAGAGGGAGACACAGAATCCGAAGCAGGCTCCAGGCTCTAGGCTGTCAGCACAGAGCCCGACGCGGGGCTTGAACTTATGAACTGTGAGATCCTGACCTGAGCCGAAGTCAGATGCTTAACCGACTGAGCCACCCAGGTGCCCCTATCATATTTTTAACAGTCAGCAAATCACCATATTGCTTTACATTTTTGTTGAAATTGAGCTTCTTAGAAGAACATTGTGTCGGTGAGTTATAGCCGTGTAACAAATTTCCCTGACATGCAGTGGCTTGAAACAGCCACCACTCATTTTTCAAAAGTCCACAGACTGCCTCGGTGGTCCTGCTGGTCTCAGTTGATCTCAAGCATCTGCAGTCATCTGAGGGGTCAGCTCTGGGTGGGCTGGCTAGGATGGCCTTGGCCGTGATTGCTCACCTGTTTCATGTGGTTTCTCTCATCCTCCAGCAAGCTAGCACGGCCTGGTTCCCGTGGTGGTTGCGAGGGTTTCAGAGGAAATGAGCAAAAGCATGCTTGATCTCTTGAGGCCTAGTCATGGGATGGGCACAGTGTCACCTCTGCCATTTTCTATTGGCCAAAACCAGCTCACATTCAAGGGGAGAGGGGAGAGGTTCCGCTTCTCAATGACAGTTGCTGCAAAGCCACATTGCAAAGGGTGTGGATGCAGGGAAGGGAGGCATTGGGACGGCCTTTTTTGCAGTCAATGTGCCATAGACGTGTTCAGCCATATAGTAGTTCTTCCTTGATGAACACGGGCTCAGAAAATACTCGAGGATTCGGTAGGAATGAGTCTGATTCCCAGGGAGTGCCAGTCAGAAAGCCCCTCTTCCCCTCGTTGGGTAGAGCAAACACTTTGGGGACCTTCGAATGCTGCCCATCATTCCTTACCATGCCTGATGACCACACCCTACAATGACTTGAAGCTGAATTAAAGGCCAAGTCAACTCCACCACAAAGGTCAGATCCATGGCCCCAGCCCCCCACGTGCCTCCAAGTGGTAGCCCAAATCTCTCTTTTCCCTCCAGGAAATGGGCTGCACCGAGCACATCTGTATGGGCTCCATCATGCTCCCCTCTCAGCAGATACGAAGGCCTGAAGACGTCCGCACAAAAGAACAGCTCTTCCCTCTCGCCAAAGAGTTCATTGACCAGTACTACTCATCAATTAAAAGGCAAGTGTATGTTGACTCCGGGGACCCAGGGCGAGTTCCTGAGTACCAGGGACAAAGACTTCGGCTCCAGCAATGCCAACAGCTGAACCAAGAGTAAGGGCTCCGCCCACCATACACACACAGGTTGGAAACTAGCAGCCCAAGGGCCAAATCTGGCCCCCAGAAATGTCTTTGTCTGGCCTGCAAAGTGTTGCTTCAATTTGAAATATTTCAAGCAACTCCATGCCTAGGTATACGTGCCCGAAAGAAACTCTCACACGTGTTCGCCAGAAGGTATGCGTAAAAATGTGCACTGAAACATTGTTAAATTAGGGGAAAAAATTAAAAAGAGAGAGCCAACCAGAAACCTCCTCGACTCCCTCAACGGGAGGATGCATGGGTAAGTGATGGTATTTTCTGAGTCAGGGAATATTACACAGCTGTAAAAAGGCGAATGAGTTAGCGCTCGGCACATTTGTGGGAATGAAGCTCGCAAACAAACTGTGCAAAAGGAGGAAAGGATAAGTTTGTGCAAGAATGCATTCAGGGTAGCATCATTTATGTAAGCTTTTTGAACATACAGAACAATATTGTATGTGATTTAGGGAATATATACACGTGTGACAAACATATGAAGAAAAGCGTGAGACACTTCCAGGAAGAAAGTGGGTTATGATGGGAAAATAGTCCCCAAGGAATTATAAAATCATTTCTCTTCTATTATTTTTTTAAGTTTTATTTATTTACGTAATCTCTCCACCCACCATGGGGCTCAAACTCACAACCCTGAGATTAAAAGTCATACACTCCTCTGACTGAACCAGCCAGGCGCCCCTCATTTATTATTTCTTGGGCTTGAGTATTCATCATATTGTTTTTGATACCTTTTTGTAAGCCCCACATTTTTTACAATAATTTTTTCAGCTTTCTAAACTTGAATTCCTTGTCATCATTTAAAAATTAGGAGAGTCCCCTTTAAAAATCAGATTTCCAGGGGTGCCTGGCTGGCTGAGTCAGTGGAGAGAGTGACTCTTAATCTTGGGGTTGTGAGTTTGAGCCCCGTATTGGGTGGAGACATTACTTTAAAATAAAAATCTTTAAAAATAAATAAATAAAGGGGCACCTGGGTGTCTCAGTCGGTTAAGCGTCTGACTTCGGCTCAGGTCATGATCTCACAGTTTGGGAGTTCAAGCCCCGCGTGGGTCTCTGTGCTGACAGCTCAGAGCCTGGAGCCTGCTTCGGATTCTGTGTCTCCCTCTCTCTCTGCCCCTCCCCTGCTCATGCTCTGTCTCTCTCTGTCTCAAAAATAAAAAAAATAAACACTATATATATATATATATATATATATACACACACACACATATATATATATACATATACATATATATATATATATATATATATATAATAAAAATAAAAATCCAATATCCAGTTTCTCTTGAAAGGAGACCTTTGGTTTTATTTGTTTGTTTGTTTTTTTAATCAAATTTTGTTTGTTTGTTTGTTTAGAATAGAATTTAGTGATTCATCACTTACATATAACACCCAGTGCTCGTCCCATGAAAGGAGACCTTTGAGCCAGACACGGGCTCGCCTGTTGGCCACAGTCTCCACCCAGCCAGTTTAGTCCCTGCTGGGCCTTTGTGGACATTGGAGTTTGCAGTCTGCTTATGCTTGAACTACTGTCTCCACATATGGACCCAGACTTGCTGCAGCTTCTGGCCTCCCGGAATGGCTCACTCCTTCCACTGACCCGTAACTCGGGAGCAGAGGTGACACTCCCATGTCCCTTCCCTCCTCGCTCAGGTTTGGCTCCAAAGCCCACACGGAGAGGCTGGAAGAGGTGAACAAAGAGATCGAAACCACCGGCACCTACCAGCTCAAAGACACGGAGCTCATCTACGGGGCCAAGCACGCCTGGCGGAACGCCTCCCGCTGCGTGGGTAGGATCCAGTGGTCCAAGCTGCAGGTAGGCGGTGAGGCTCTTCGGTGGGTGGGGAGGGAGGGAGGGATGGAGCTGTACAAAGGGTCTGCTCTCGCCAGGGCCACCTGGAGGGTATGGCGAAGTCCCAGATAGTAGGCATGGGGTCCCAGATTCTCGGATCGGGACTCAATCTGCTTCATAGTCATGTCTCACTTAGCCGACATGCTGGGGATTTTTTTAATGTTCACTTATTTTTATTTTGAGAGAGAGTATGAGTGGGGGAGGGGCAGAGAGAGAGGGAGAGAGCAGGCTCTCTGTCCCAAGCAGGCTCTACACTGTTAGCACATGGAGCCCCCTGCGGGGCTCGATCTCACGAACCGTGAGATCGTGCCCTGAGCCGAAATCAAGAGTCAGACACTCAACCGAATGAGCCACCCAGGTGCCCCAACACGGTTTTTTTTTTTTTAAAAGCAACTTGTGGGGCGCCTGGGTGGCTCAGTCGGTTGGGCGTCCGACTTCGGCTCAGGTCATGATCTTGTGGTCCGTGAGTTCGAGCCCCGCGTCGGGCTCTGTGCTGACAGCTCAGAGCCTGGAGCCTGCTTCAGATTCTGTGTCTCCCTCTCTCTCTGACCCTCCCCTGTTCATGCTCTGTCTCTCTCTGTCTCAAAAATAAACGTTAAAAAATTAAAAAAAAAAAAGCAACTTGCTCGTCTCTTGGTAAGGCTTATGCTCTCCAGTTTACCACAGACCCCACCACTCTCTTTTGTATTCCACCTACTCTCTGCGTATTTATATTATCCACCTACTCCCTGACAGCATTAGATTCTGTGTCTCCTGATACGATTTCTGCCCCCCTGGGGAATAGTTTGAAGTCAGACATAGAATAGTTATCAAGGTCAGCGGGGTTCTGTTTGATTTTTCTTTGTTTTGTTTTGAAATCCCTCATCCCTAGTAACCTAGCAGGAAATACATGCAGCCCACTCAGGTCTCCCCTTTGCTCATCACCCCTTAACCACGTTCATATACACACCAGGCCTGCCTTCAGGGGATTCTTCCTGGTTTGACTGACCGTGGTTATTAGGATGGGGAAAAGAAACCGTAAAACCCAGCCCTGATCACATTAGGGGAGTGCTCCCTACTCTGGCGGGACAGCAGGTGGCACGGGCTCCGGGTTCTCGTCCCGTGGGAAGGCTGCACTGGGGGAGCTGGGGAGGGAAGGAGGAGGCACCCGTTCTCACCGTGCATCCTTCGCAGGTGTTCGATGCCCGCGACTGCACCACGGCTCACGGGATGTTCAACTACATCTGCAACCACATCAAGTATGCCACCAACAAGGGGAACCTCAGGTGAGCCCGCCAGCCCCGGGGAGGGGGGTCTGATGTCCCCAAAGCGTCGACCCTTGGGTGTGGAGTTGGCTCACCGGCCGAGGAAATGCTCTCCCTCTCCTCTCGGGGAGACGTGCCAAGCCGCGAGAGGCGGCCTGGCTTCTTGTCCCACCTGCCGTGTCCTGTCTCTTCCGGGAGACACAGACTCTTGCGTGGCTTGCAAAGCTACAGCAACCCAAATCACGTTCAACCCTCACAGTTCAGTATCACCTGTGGAGGGGGCAGGAAGGGGTGTTTCCCTTTCCAGGACTCGGAAAGTCCCATTGCCAACAGTGACCTGCTTTTACCAGCTCTCCGTCTTTTGCCTGCATTTCAAAGACAGTTTCTCTTCCTGCCGCTGGGGGCACTGTTCCTTCAGGTTCGGCCAAGCCAAGCCACACCTTGGGTTCCTCTTGCCCCAAAGAACAAAGCCCCAGGGAGGAAGCGAAGGCAGGGAGGCACCATGTGAGCTGGTGGCTTCCACACTGGCAAGTTGCAGCTGGAAGGCGACAGCTGGGGCCCCGCAGCCCGACGGTTAGACTTGTTAATCCCGTGCAATCAGTCCTTGTCCCAGCTGCTGAGGACCAGCCCCACGGTGGGGCCATGTGGGCCTCTGCAGGGATATTCCCACAAGCCCCAGGCTGCACTGCGTCACCCCCATAGTGGCTTGTTTGTATGAAGCATGGGTTTTCCTGGATGTGTCCCTTCCTTGAGAAGGAAACAGTGTCCCAGCTGAGCCTACCAGTAGGAAAAGGGCCTGTAATATAAGCCCAGAGCCTGCTCGGGGAATTAGTATTTAGATCTTTTCCTGAAAGACCTCACCCCCCAGAGAACATCTTCTTGAGATCTTCTATTTAAGAAATATTCAGCTGATTCCTTTTTTTTTTTACACTTTTTTTTAAATTTTATTTGGGAGAGAGAGAGAGAGAGAGAGAGAGAGAGAGAGAGAATCCCAAGCAGACTCCATTTTCAGCATGGGGCCTGATGGAGGGCTCAATCCAACAACCATGAAACAGTGACCTGAGCCGAAATCAAGAGTCCGACACTCAACTGACTGAGCGATCCAGGCACCCCATTTTTTTTCACAAGTTTTTAAAAATGTTTTCAATATTTATTTTTGAGAGCGAGAGAGAGACTGAATCTGCGAGGCGAGGGAGGGGCAGAGAGAGAGGGAGACAGAGGATCTCTGCACTGACTTCCCGAGAGCCCCCACGCGGGGCTCAAACACACGAACCACAAGATCATGACCTGAGCCAAAGTCAGACGCTTAACCGATGGAGCCACCCCAGGTGCCCCCACAAGTTTTAAACCACAAATCTGGATGTAAGAGGGTCTTAAGGGAATGTGTACCATCTATAGAAATTATCAAAACATAACAGAGGAAGGCAGGCAAGGGAGAAGAAGGGAGGGAAAGAGGGATGTAATTTAAACGGAGCAGGCACTCGATCTGCCGTTCAGTGAAATAATGTTCAGGAGGCATAAGTGTGTTCTATTTCTTCCGTTGGTCTCCGTTCCCGCACAGAGAGTAAGCATTCCACACGCTGTGTGTGAGTCTGGTGTTTCTGAACATGCTTTTTAAATACATATATTATACAAACACCCTGTATTTGGTGCTCAACCAAAGAAACGGCAATGTGTTTTGCTGCTGGAGGGAACACTGACCGTTTGACTCGTTCTGTGTTCATCTCCAATATGGTGCCTTTGCTACAAGATTGTTAAGAGCCCTGTTGGCCCTATACGACTTCTGCCTTCAGCCCCCGTTGTAGACTCAGCCCCAGGTACAGCGTCCCATCCCTGCAGCATTAAATGCAATACTGTAATGTGCACACGGCAAGACCTACATGGGCTCAGAAGGAAGGTAGTCCTGGGAACAGACGAGACAGGAGATGCTTTGTGGACGAGGTGAATCTGAGTCTGGCCTTGAACTTGGGTACGTGACAGCAGAGAGATGGATTCCAGCCAAGATGGGTAGCAGAGCAAAGTTCCAGGGGCAGGGTGTGTACAGAAGGTCTGCAAGCAATGGGTTGGACCTCCCATGTGACCCTCATGTTGACACAAGCCAGGGTGGTGTCTCCCATAGCCTGGGATTGAGTCCCCTGATGAGACTGTTGAGCCGGGATGGCAGGAACTCCTGGGATGAAATAATATTGAAATCACGTCGTAAAGAAGTCATTCTCCTTTCAGTTGCTTTCAGTCCTTCTGATGATCCCCAAATCCCAGTTTGATGGTGAGACATCATTAACACCTAACACTGCTGATCTCTCCCTTAGGGGAGCCAGCTGGGCACCAGCTCGGTGCCTTCCACAAATGACAAATCTTCCTGCAACATAATAACAGTGTATGGTCTCACAGTTGCCAGTTTAGGTAGGTGAGGCCAGTGGCGATCTCCAGTTTTCCTTTAGAGTAAATGAGTGTGAGTACAAGGGAAGTTGATTTCTTCTCAGTCCTATGTCTGTAGACTTTGGTAGGGTACAGGGAGGGGTGGGGGTGGGGCAAGCAGGGGAGAAGTAAGGATGGCGGTAAGAGCAAGAGTGGAAGTTGGGGGGCACCTGGGTGGCTCAGCCGGTTGAGCGTCCAACTTCGGCTCAGGTCATGATCTCACGGTTCGTGGGTTCGAGCCCCGCGTCGGGCTCTGTGCTGACAGCTCGGAACCTGGAGCCTGCTTCGGATTCTGTGTCTCCCTCTCTCTCTGTTCCTCCCCTACTCTCACTCTGTCTCTCTCTCTCTCTGTCTCTCTCTCTCTCTCTCTCTCTCAAAAATAAATAGAGATTTAAAAAAAATTTTTTTTAAAAGAGTGGAATTTGGAATCAGTGGTATTCACTCTTTGTGGGGAAAGAGGGCCCCCCGTTGTTTCCCTGGAGATTACCGGCTGCCCAAGAACCACTGGAAAGCTGGCCCAAGTCAAGGGTGTTTCAGAGTCTCCAGTTAGAGCAGCATTCTCCACTCAAGCGAGCTAGCGTGGGGCCCCCCATATTCCACCCTTCCTCAGACCAATGGTCCAGTGGAGGGACAGGGCACGGTCCCTCCCTTGCAACAGCGGCTCCGTGGGCCCTTGGGGACCTTGGCACAGAGGTGATCCACCCTGAGCCTCTGTTGGTGGCCTGGATGGCGCCCTTTGCAGTACGTCCAAAGGTGCAAGCCCTGCCCCGATACCACGTCTCCCTCTCTCCACCACAGATCCGCCATCACCATATTCCCCCAGAGGACGGACGGCAAGCACGATTTCCGAGTCTGGAACTCTCAGCTCATCCGCTATGCCGGCTACAAGCAGCCTGATGGCTCCATCCTGGGGGACCCAGCCAATGTGGAATTCACAGAGGTGTGTGCCCCCCACCCCGCCCAGTCCCCCAAACTGTCTTCAATAGGCTTTTCTTCGTTTCCTGTTATCATCATAGGGAAAGCAGCCAGTGGGGTACCGTTTACTCCTCTGCAGACCTCCTGCTCCTTCGGGCGGCCCCCAGTCCAGCTGGATCCCTTACAGCTGGTCATTTGGTCGTTTCCATCCAGATAGGAGCTGTCGTCACCACCACCTCCCCATTCGGTGGCGACGCAGACGGGTAGCACAGGTTAGCCACGGCAGCTTCCGGCGTCTGTGCCCAAGGGAGACGCCACGGGCACACCCCTGCCTAGAATGATCTCAGGCACACAGCCCGGCACCCCTTTTCCTGATCGCTCACTCATCCCTGGCCGAGGTTCTTCTCTGTTCTTTCCTCAAACGCCACCCCGGGACCTTCTTCAGCACTGAGCTGGCCAGACCAAGCCCTGCTCCGCTCCCTGGCTGGCGACTTCATTTGCATGCGGCTTTTCTTATTAAAATGTTATTACCGAGAAGAAGGGGCTGTAACCAGGGCGACCAGGAGTTGCACCTGTGCGGGTTTAGACTCAGCCAGACCCGCGGCTCCACTTGGCTGAGCGCTAACTGCATAGTTGGCTGACCTTGTCTTCATGGCCACCAGAACATAAATGCCACAGCCCCTTCCTTCCCTTCTGTCTCCAGAAACCTCGCTGACTGCACATGTTTGCCTAAGCCCCTGATTTCGGGCTTCCTCTTTCTACTAACACAGCAGAAAGAATCACCCCAAACATGACCGCGTGACCGTATCTTTCGAAACCCTCTCCCTCTGCCCTGGCCAGTGTGGCAGCCGCTGGCCACATGTGGCCAGTGAGCCCTGGAAGTGTGGTGAGTCCAAATGGAGGTGCGTCCTAAGTGCAAACCACACACCGGGTCTCAAAGACTGAGAACAAAACAGAGAGTAGGAACCACCTCATTAAGAATTTTTATCTCAGTTACCTATTGAAATAATATTATAGATAACGGTAGGCTAATCTATTATAGTTATTAATAGTTAATACACCTATTGAGTTAATAAATATATTAAACTTTATGTTAATGTTAAATATCCTTATTATGGTAATATTAATAGCGTATTTAATCATTTATCATTAACAAATTAATGGTGATTAATACACTTAATTGTATGTTACCCAGTATATATTTGACACATTTGTTGGACGAATATATTTCATATTTAACTTTAATGTCAAATATATTCATATATGGATAGCAATACTTTAATTCAATACTAATAAGTTGATATTATTAATCTAATATTATAATTATGATGATTAGTAACTAATAATCAAATAGTGTTGAAACTTTGAAATTGTTGAAATATTATTAAGATGAATATACTATTTAAATTATTTCACCTGCTTTCTGTTTGGACTTTTGTTTACTTTTTCTAATGTGGCTACTAGAGGAATGTGTTAATTCCCTATGTGGCTTGCTTTATATTTTGATTGGACAGCTGCTCTAACAGATGCATTTATGCACAAATTCTGATCATTCTGCCCTCCTCAAATATGATAGGCTTTCTTTATCTCTCAGGGTGCTCAGTGCAAACAGTTCCAGAGCGAGTTTCGTAGGACATGCCAGACCCTGTGCTCGAGGGCGTTACAGATACCACAATCAGATTCAGCTCTTATCCTCGGGGAGTCCCCGGGCCACAAGAAAAACTCAGAAAACATAACAAAGCACAGTGCGGGAGGACAGATTTGCCTTCTGTCCTGTGGACCGGGAGACGTCACACAGACGTGTGATGTCAGAACTTTGTAGAGGAGGTGGCGTGGCCCAGAGCCTCCAGAGAAAGGTGCTGTCGGCAGGCTTGCGTTGGGATCTCTGCCCCTCCCCCCATTGCCATAGCACCTGGAGGGGCTGGGGACGGGTCGGCGGTGGCCGTGGTGTGACCTGGCCATTTCCGGTTGCAGATCTGTGCGCAGCAGGGCTGGAAACCCCCAAGAGGCCGCTTCGATATCCTGCCACTCCTGCTCCAGGCCAACGGCAACGATCCCGAGCTCTTCCAGATCCCCCCAGAGCTGGTGTTGGAAGTGCCCATCAGGCACCCCAGGTAAGAGGGACTGGCATGGGGTGGGTGAGGGTGGGAGGATTCACCCAGTGCCTCCCCCTGGCCCCCTAACCCCCTGACTCTCCCTCCAGCCCAGACAGAGGCTGAAAGGGGGCCTTGGTTCCTTCCTGGGCCTGGGCAGAGTGGGCCTCCCCAGGAATGAGCAAATCCTCCTGGACCAGCCAGGGGGCCACCATCTCTTCTGAATCAGAATCTTGCTCCTCCCCCTGCTCCTAAGCAATCAACCAGAACTTGCCCTTTTTCCAGCCGTATGGGTAGAAAAGCAGAAACACCTCTTGTCTTGTTGTGAGCACTAGAACTGTGTGACCTGATGTGGGTCAAGTCCAAAAGGAATTTGGAGCCAGGAAGGAACTACAAGGGCTGCGCCAGCCGCACCAGCAAAACTCACACTTTGAGGGGCCCCTGGGTGGCTCAGTCGGTTAAGCGTCCGACTTCGGCTCAGGTCATGATGTCACGGTTCGTGGGTTCGAGCCCCGCGTCGGGCTGTGCTGACAGCTTGGAGCCTGGAGCCTGCTTCGGGTTCTGTGCCTCCCTCTCTCTCTGCCCCTCCCCCACTCATGCTCTGTTTCTGTCTCTCAAAAATGAATAAATGTAAAAAAAAATTAAAAACAAAACACGCTTTGAGAGTGAAGGACATCCTTAGGGAGACTCTATCCTTGGAGGCAAAATCGAGGGGCAGGGTAAGGGAGGGGTGCCCCAAAGCTCAATAATCAAGATAAATATTATTTTAATGTAATATACTTATCAAAATTAATCTCTATATCAAAAATTGGATCCAAATGATCCAAATTTAAATTTTTTTATCTGAAAATTTCAACGTTTATTTATTTTTGGGACAGAGAGAGACAGAGCATGAACGGGGGAGGGGCAGAGAGAGAGGGAGACACAGAATCGGAAACAGGCTCCAGGCTCTGAGCCATCAGCCCAGAGCCTGACGCGGGGCTCGAACTCCCGGACCGCGAGATCGTGACCTGGCTGAAGTCGGACGCCTAACCGACTGTGCCACCCAGGCGCCCCTATCTGAAAATTTCAAATAAAGACAGGATCCAGTTCAGGGCTGAGATTCAGGTGAAGCAAGCAAGGTAAGTTATGCATGTGCAAGGTGAGACCCGTCTTTATTTAAATTTAGGATATTTTGTTCGCTATGGATTTTTTTTAACGTTTATTTATTTTTGAGGGAGAGAAAGACAGTGTGAGCAGGGGAGGGGCAGAGAGAGAGGGAGGCACAGAATCCGAAGCAGGCTCCAGGCTCCGAGCCGTCAGCACAGAGCCCGACGCGGGGCTCGAACTCACGAGCCATGAGATCATGACCTGAGCCGAACTCAGACGCCCATCCAACTGAGCCACCCAGGCATCCCTCATGATGGATTTTTTTCCATATAATTTTGATGTTTTGAAAAACGTTGAGTCAATTTAGAATATAATGTGAATAAAAAGTACCATTAGACTCAATTCCTCGTTTTGTTGGTGCACCCTTAAATTTTGCATCCAGGGCTAGTGCCTTATTTATTTCACCCTAGCCCCAGCCCTGGAGAGGAACCAAGTGTCCTGAGGCTCATGACACTGCCCAATATCTGGGAACTCACCCAGTCTCCCTGGTGAAGCCTGGCCTACATTCATTAATGCATTCACTTACTCATTCGCTCATTCAACACGGTTTATTATTCCTGCTCTGGGCCGGCCATTGTAGCTGACTTCGTTTCTGCCTCCATGACACTTTTGATCTCAAGGAGAAGAATTTGCACATACTGTTACCCAGATAACCACTTAATTCCAATAAAGTGCTGCAAAAGAAATTTTATGATGCCCAGAGGGACAAAGTTGCCCGACCCAATCTAAACTGGGCATCAGAGAAGGGCTTCCAAGAGTAAGCAACATTTTAGCTGACAATTTAAGTCTGGGTAAGGGCTGGACAGACACAGAAGGAAGAGAGAAGATCCCAGAAGAAGGGACTGCCATGCAAAGGCCCTGAGGTAGGAAGGAATTCGGCAAGACTCCCTTTTCTCCTGGATTAACTTTCAGGGTGGGTTTGGGAGAGAAACAGCAGCCTGGTGCACTGGTTCCCAGGCCTGGATGTTCACCCATATCACCTGGGAAACATGTTTAAAATGCATATTATCAGACCCAGCTGTGGAGACTGGGATCCCACAGGTCTAAAGCAGAGCCCAGGAGTCCGGTTCTGACACAGCAAGTCCCGGGAGGTTGCTGGCATTTCCGCATCCCCAGACCAAGGCTGTCCTGCCCACATGTCCGCCTGAGAGACTCCTGCCCCATGGTGAGCGGGGCTGTGTCGCTCTCCACAGGTTTGAGTGGTTCAAGGATCTGGGCCTGAAGTGGTATGGCCTCCCCGCTGTGTCCAACATGCTGCTGGAGATTGGCGGCCTGGAGTTCACCGCCTGTCCCTTCAGCGGCTGGTACATGGGCACAGAGATTGGCGTCCGCGACTATTGTGACAACTCTCGATACAACATCCTGGAGGTGAGGTCCCTCCCCCGCCATCGCGATGGGCCAGCAGAGGGCAGAGGGCGTGGGCCCCACAGTCCTTCCCCACAGCTGAGCTTTGGGGCTTGGAAACTTGGAAACTTCCGCAACCTCGGTGGAGCCCCTGGCAATCCCAGGGCATCCACAGCGTGAACAGCACATGTCCTGTTCCAGGCTAAACACTGTTCCAGGCACCTTGTGTGTGTGTGCTCAGTTAATCTCAGCACAACCTCCAGGTATGATAACCCCCATTTCGCAGATGAGGATGCTGAGGCCTTTGGGAGGGTTAAAGTGACAAGCTCAAAGTCACACAGTGGCAGAGCTGGGAAATGAACCCCGTCGGGCTTTAAGGTCCAAGTTCATAACCACCCGGCTACACGGCCTCTTGTTAGAAGGGTTTGAAAACGACCCACGAACCTGGGACATTTCTTGCCTCTTTTCTGAAACACAGGGGAAGGGGGTTGGCAGTGGTTGCCCAGCATCCACATTTCTGGCTGGAGGATCTGATTCCCTCCTGGCTGAATCATCCTCATCTGCTGAAGGCTGCTGGGGTGGAGTCCGGAGCTCAGATCTGGAGAATGCATCGGGATAGCTGTGGTCTTGCCAGCAGCCGTTGTCCCTAACAACTGTCTGCTGTGGTGGGTCTTGTTTCGAAAGGAGGCACTGAGAAACAGAGAGGTTAAGCACTGGGCCTATGTCACACAGTAAATAAGGCAAGATTAGAACTCAGAATCAAGGGGCGCCTGGGTGGCTCGGTCGGTTGGGCATCTGACTTCGGCTCAGGTCATGATCTCATGGTTCGTGAATTCGAACCCTGTGTCGGGCTCAAAGCCTGGAGCCTGTTTCGGATTCTGTGTCTCCCTCTGTCTGCCCCTCCCCCGCTCACGCTGTGTCTCTCTCTGTCTCTCAAAAATGAATACACGTTAAAACGTTTTTTTAAAGAACTCGGAATCAAGCCTTGATTAGGTTTATATGGTTAAAATCCACGGGCGTTCATGTGGATGGACCTTGAAGACATTACGCTAAAGTGGGTTAAGTCAGACAGAGACAAATACTATATGATACATACCGCTCATATGTGGAATCTAAAAAAGCCAGACTCATAAAAAAGAGAATTGAACGCTGGTCACCGGGAGCTGGGGGGGTGGGGGGGGAGGGGGAGTTAGGGAGGAGGTGTTTAAGAGTACAAACTTGCAGCGTAAAGATAAGTAAATTCTGGAAATCTAAGGCACAGAAGGGTAATTATAATCCACGATCCACTGAATTGCACACTTCAAAGTTGCTAAGAGACTAGATCTTAATTGTTCCCACCACAGAAAAAGAAATAATAATTATGTGACATGACAGAGGTGTTAGCTCGCAGTGGTAATCATATTGCAACACATGAATGTATCAAACCAACACCTCGAATTTGTACCCCTTAAACTCACACAACGTTGTGTGCCAACTGTGTCTCAACGTTTTTTAAAAATTCCATAGGTATTAGCTTGGAAATCGAAGCCCAGGGTCCTCAGCCTTGCCACACACCGGAGTCACCTAGGGAACTTCATTATTCCCAGATTCCCACTCACCGGGATTCAGATATCGTTGCTCAAGGATGGGGCCTCGATACCAGCATTTTTCAGAGCTCCCCAGAAGATTCTAGAGGGCAGCCACTGATCTGTACAAACTTCTGGCAGGAAAGGAAGAGACATTTCAGGCAATTTCCATAGATGTGCCTCAAGTCACATTTGGGGATTTTTAAAAATCACATAATCTTTTTTTTTTTTTTCCCGCAAATGCGTTCCATTCTTTTAAGCAAAAGAATGCTGTAGGAGTAACAGTCTCAGCATAATGGCTACACATGCTTTCCTCTCTCACAAAATTACTCGAGTTTTTTATGTATTTATGTAAAGCAGCGAATTTCGTTCTTTCTGTGTGTGTGTGTGTGTGTGTGTGTGTGTGTGTGTGTGTGTGTCACTATCAAAGGACCACAGAGGAACCCAACGCCTCGGCCTCAAAGAATGAATTAATATGAGATCTGCTTTCATGATTCCTGCTTATGTTTTGATTGCAGAGAGTTGTTCCCGAGTAACTCGGATGAGATCTTCTCCCACTCCAGCCCTCCAGGCCCGACGGCTGTTATGTACGAATGTTGAGAGCAGGGCTGGGAAGCAGTTTACCCAGACCTGAGAAACTGTCGTGTGCTAGCCCCGTAATGAGACCTGGGCTCCCACAAGTGACTGGAATTGACAGAGCAAGGAACAGCAAGGCTCTAATTAATGAATTTGCTGTTGGGTGTTTCCCACTCCTGACATCAGCTCCTGAGTCGTAACATAAATGTCAGGAGGTTTTTGTTTTGTTTTTTTCCGATAGTTTTGCCAAAGGAGTCGGCCGGCTATGGCGGCAGCTCTCGGGTCCTTGGACGTTATGCGTCTGCCTGGGCTCCGGCTCTGAGGCCAGCTGGCTCTCTGGACCTCTCTGAGCCTCAGTTTCCTCATCTGTTAGATGGAGTCAGACAGGTGTCCGCCTGAGGTCAAAGCGCCCATGATCTGGATCCCAAGTGTGGCTACCCCAGGCAGGAGCAGGATCAGTGGAAAGCTTTTCCTTCTAGAAGGCAGATGATGTCACTCTCAGACCCGCTCTTCTGCTTAGAACCCTCCGAAGACTCTTTCCATGCTACAGTATTGGGAATAAAATCTTGACTCCTGGGCTCATCCCAGATCCTGCATGATCCAGTCCTGCCTTTATCTCCCACCAGCTCCCCTAGCTCACTACCCACCCCTCAATACACCAGCCTTCTTTCTGTATCTCAGATGGTGGAAGCCTGATCCCACCACAGGGTCTTTGCATATACTGTCCTCTCTGTCTACAGCCTTCCTCCGTAGATCTGAAGATGTCTTGCTTCTCATTATTTTGGTCCCACCTGGTATGCCACCTCCACAGTTGGTCCTCCCTGACTGTCCTGGCTAAATCCGGCCCCCGTATTCCTCTTCATCTCATATCCTTGTCTTATTTTCTCCCTAAATAGTAAATGTCTCCCTCCCCCACTAGAAAGTAAACTCAGA
Source organism: Lynx rufus (assembly GCF_022079265.1). Classification (NCBI taxonomy): domain Eukaryota; kingdom Metazoa; phylum Chordata; class Mammalia; order Carnivora; family Felidae; genus Lynx; species Lynx rufus. Next base: position 8,604,229 of record NW_025814839.1, on the reverse strand, counting down.
GGGGTGGCTGGGTGGCTCAGTCAAGCGTCCCACTTCGGCTCAGGTCACGATTTCGCGGTTCATGAGTTCGAGTCCCACGTTGGGCTCTGTGCTGCCAGCTCGGAGCCTGGAGCCTGCTTTGGATGCTGTGTCTCCCCCTCTCTCTCTGCCCCTCCTCCACTTACATTCTGTCTGTCTCTCTCTCTCTCTCTCAAAAATAAACATTAAAAAAGTTCAAATAAAATAAAATAATAAATACATAAAAAAGAAAGAAAGGAAACTCAGAAATAAAAGGGCCGTCCACGTCTCTCTAGTTTCCTGCTACCAGTCGGTTCTCCATTAAAAAAAAAAAAAAATCTTTTGAATGAGTTCATCAGTCCGGTAATGAGTTGACTAATTCGTTAAGGAATTCATCAGTGACCCCCAGCTAGCCCTGTCTCTCCACGGGTGCCCCAGCCTGTGAGTCTGTGTTTCCTTCCTCTTCCAGGAAGTGGCCAAGAACATGAACTTGGACATGAGGAAGACGTCCTCCCTGTGGAAGGACCAAGCACTGGTGGAAATCAACATTGCTGTTCTCTACAGCTTCCAGGTAGCACGGCACACACGTCCCGGAGGGGAACTAAAACGCCTCCAAGGTGTGGAGCAGACGGTCGTGAGACCTGGCTCCTGGGGGGGGGGGGGGAGCATCTGTCCACTAATGAGGTCCACTTCCCATCACGTACACCTAATCTCCATTTTGGATCTTGGGTGGGGACCACTGGAGGAAGCGGTAATAGGTGGGGGAGGGGAGCTGTGACCTGTTGCTTATGATCGATGACAGCTGGGCTGGCAGGCCGCCTCCTTTGTGTCCTGCCCACCTCTTCGGGGTTCAGACTATCACACAACAGACACAAGTACTCATCCTCATTAACCAGACACGCACAGGCTTCTCAATGTGTGGCGCTGTGGTAAATGATATTTTGTAGGATGAGTTTAGAATTTACCATCTAAACCATGATACTCGTTTTTAAGTTTAGTTTATTTATTTTGAGAGAGAGAGAGAGCATGCATTCAAGCAGGGGAGGGGCAGAGAGGGAGAGAGGGAGAGAGAGAGAAACCCAACGCAGGGCCCGAACTCATGAACCGTGAGATCATGATCTGAGCCGTAATCAAGAGTTGGACGCTTAGTTGACTGACCGCCCGCGTGCCCCAAACCATGATCCTTTTGAGGGCAAAAGGAAGACACTGCTGATAATAATGCCAGGGTGATGGGCGTAAGCTGGCGTTCTCCTGGGCAAACCTGTCGACTGCAGAGTAGAGCTCACGCTCTGTTAACAGAGCTCAGCTCTATCCTCTGGGGGCTGAGTCTGGGAAGCTAGACCCTCCCAGACACGCACGGAAGGCACACAGAGAATGAACGCGTCACGTCATTGGTGGACACGAATGTGAACTGTAGGCCCCCAAGTCAGGAGCAGGGAGAATGGATACACTGAGTAATATCCCAGGGAAGAGACAGGCTGAGATGGCCTGAGACGGAAGCAAGCCCCCTCTTCTCTCTCTCGGCCATGGGCGAGTGAGGCCTCGGGAGACGTTGAGGAGGAAGGAGTGTGGTTCAGTGGGCTTGAGACAGCAGGGATGTGAGCAGGATGAGTGGCTGAGGACAGGAAGTGGGCAGAGAGGGGAAGCACTGTTTACACATGGTGGGAATCCAGACCGGCCCACCAGAGGGGGCCCCCGGGGCCGGTTATCCAGATTTGCCGTCCACCCACCTCTATTGCGATTTCTGCCTCGCGGTGTTAATAAACCCATCCTTGGGGCGCCTGGGTGGTTCAGTCGTTAAGGCATCTGACTTCGGCTCAGGTTATGATCTCACGGTTAGTGAGTTCAAGTCCCACATCGGGTGAACACGAGCCCCACTTCAGGTGAGCCCTTTCTCTCTCTCTCTCTCTCTCTTTCCCTCCCTCCCTTCATCCCTCCATCTCTCTCTCTCTCTTCCTCTGCCCCTTCTGGGATTCTCTCTCTCTCTCTCTGTCTTCCCCCTTGCTCACTTGCACCCTCTCTCTCTCTCTCAAAAACTAAATAAATGGATAAATAAACCCATCCTTAATACTTAAAATTCTTTACTTTAAGAGGATTCTGTATCACTGCCATAAATGGAGAGTATCGGTTGCCATAAATAGAAGGTAATTATAATATTAAATTAATCAGCAAATAAGCAGAAGGAAAACAACACAGAGTTGTCAAATTCTAGCTAAATGCTGCCTGAGGGTCCTCTCTCTTATTTAAAAAAAAAAAAAAAAAAAGGAGGGAGGGAGAAAGGAGAGAGGAAAATTGGCAAGAGAGGTATTAAAAGATGTATTAGCGTCAAAAGGAGCCTCTTCCCTGGATGTGAGTGAGAGAGAGATGCAGAGAATCAGCTCACGAGGCCTCGCAGCATCTCCAGGACCACCCTTTGGGAAGCGCTCCCCGTGGAGAAGGGAGTCCCGGAAACACCCCAGCTCCCCTCCCGCCTGACTGTGCCCCCTCTCCTCCCGCAGAGTGACAAAGTGACCATCGTTGACCACCACTCTGCCACCGAGTCCTTCATCAAGCACATGGAGAATGAATACCGCTGCCGGGGGGGCTGCCCCGCCGACTGGGTGTGGATTGTGCCCCCCATGTCTGGCAGTGTCACCCCTGTCTTCCACCAGGAGATGCTCAACTACCGACTCACCCCGTCCTTCGAATACCAGGTCCCGCCCCTTCCGGCCTCTTTTGTGCTAAGTCTCCAATACCTGGTATATGCATGTTTGGCTCCAAGCATGTCTCAACTCAGACTTCCTCTGCGGACGCCCAAGTGCTCCATAGTCCACGTGGCTAGCGGCTACCATATTGGACAGCGCGGCCCTAGCCAGAACACTAATGGAGACAAAGGGAGTGGTCAGGGGTCCCCAGGAGAGGGCTTCAGAGGGACCAAGGGCTGAGTGAGAAGGTCTAGCAGGACAACACAGGCAGACTGGACCGGCCACTCGGGGCAAGGACCGCTGTGGTCACCGCCGGCAGATCTCCTCCCTTCAGGGGCTGAGGGTTGGGCATAGCTGGGCAGCCACAAGTACCCAGGGAGTCCCGAGCCTCTCCCAAGAGGAGCCAGATTCGCTCACTGCAGTGACCATCGTCCTCTCTTCCAGCCTGAGCCTTGGAACACCCACGTCTGGAAAGGCACCAATGGAACCCCCACAAAGCGGCGAGCCATCGGCTTCAAGAAGCTGGCAGAGTAAGTCTCCTGGAAATAGGTGGGGACTGGAGGTGCCTCCAAACTCGGAGAGCGCCAGAGAAGGAGGCTGGGCAGATGCCTATGCCTCTGACCTCTTGTGCGATGTGAGTTCTCCATTTTCTCTGACCACCTCGTGCCTTCTGTGCCTGAGGGCCTGAGATATGGATGTTGGGCCAACCTTTTTTCCTTCCCAACCTCACTTTCCTCACCTCTGTTTCCTAAATTCTTGTCTTGGAGGCAATGGCGTTTTGATAAACCAGCTGTTCTAATAATAATAATAACAACAACAACAACAGATGTGTAACATTTGTCCATTTCCAGGGTGTAAATACTCCCCCCATGGCCAATTTCAAGCTGCTAACAGGAAGTCACTGAACCCAGAGGAGGGAGGAGCTGGTACAAGCCAACCCGGGAGGGCTCTCTCTCGCTCAGGGCTGAACTCTAACATCGCTCCTTCAGTCATTCATTCATTCATTCATTTGGCCAACAAGTGAATACCGAGTGCCTGTTCTGTGCCAGGCACTGTGCTAGGCTCCAGCAATGCCTGAGCAGCCAGTTAAATGATGTTCTTGTCAAAGCTCAAAGCCATTCACTTGTCCCAGAATCACACAAATACAGTGCGCCATCGAGGAATGGTTTCGTGGTGCCGTAAATAGACCGAACCCAGTTTGGGAGGTCAGAGAGGGCTTCCTTCAGAAGATGACAATTGGGCTGAAGAATGAGATGAATAGACTAAGCTGAGCAAAGGAGAAGAGGGAAGGGGCTTATGGGCCAAGGCCACTGAAGAGTAATAGGCCTGAAGAATGTGTGGCCAGCCAAAGGACCCGCTGACAAGTGAGGTGGGGCTGACCGAGATGATCGAATGGGGATGCCAGCCTTCTCCTAAAGAAAGCGAATTCCACTGGCCCCTTCAGCAGAGACCCCTGTTTGGAGTTAAAGTGCTGGCACAGAAGCTAGGCATGCACTGAGCTGCTCCTCCATTGGCCCTCTTGGGTCCAGAACTCTCTGGATACAATCCCTAGATGTACAACAGGTGCCACGCAGGCCACAGACCCCAGAAGCGAGGGCTGTGGATCCCGCAGGGACTCAAACCCAGGTCCTGGCTCCATTCCCATGGCCCAGAGCACCTGTCTCCCTCTCTCCCTCCTTTCTCTCTCCTTCCACCTAACCCCATCTCCCAGCCAAAAGAGAACACATCAGCAGCCATTCTTTCCTAACAAGAGAATCACAGATATTCTCAGGGAGAGCAGCCTTTGGCTTCAGTTCGGTTCAACTGTTTCTGGGAGAAGAAGGGAGGAAGAAATCTAAAACATTAATTGCACTATTAAGTGAGGGGTAGAAACAATGGGAGTTAATTATAGATGCTTTTTTATGCTCCAGTCTTTCAAAGGGAATCCTCCAGGCACCTTTTATTCTTTTCTGTTTCTCCCCCTTGGCTCAGAATGCTCCTGCAATGTGGGTGGTTTCCCTGATTCTAAAAAAATGATGAATTTACCATCAATAATCCCCAGGTGGGGGTAATTAGTGATTTGTCTACTCTGAGGTTCCTAATAGAGCCGGGATGCTGGCTCAGAAGGTGAGCCCAGCCATTCCCGAGCCACTGCCTGTCTGCCACCCCCAGTGCCCTGGTAGATGGGAAGAAAGGAACACTGGCTCTGAATTCTCCATTTAGCAAGAAAGAGCCTTGACTTGATATTTCAACTCCCCAGGGCTCCGGTGGTAGCAGCATCTTTAAAAATCATCCCTTCTTTTGATATTTATTTAGCACCTATTAGATATCAGACTCTGTGCGAGACTCTGAATATGCAAGCCTGACTAAACCAGACTAGTCCTTCCTTTGTGGATCTATAAACCTCTAAATTTCCTTCTAATTCAATGCCTGGTGATTTATTAGTGATTCTTTCTCTCTCTCACTCTCTCTCTCTCTCTTTCTTTCTCCCTTTCACACACACACACACACACACACACACACACACACACACACAAATTGATTTATTAGTGATTCTTTCTCTCTCTTACTCTCTCTCTCTTTCTCTCTTTCACACACACACAAATGTAAGCCCCGTGACACCTACTTTTTTATGTTCCTTAGCTCCTATAACTATACCTAGCAGATGTTCTGCACTCAACAAATGTTTAATTAATGAACAAATGAATGAATGAATGAATGATTGTCTTTGGGGGCAATGCTTGGCAAACCAAGGTTCTCAAGACTAGGTTTGGACAACCAAGCAACAAACTAACAAAACCAACCATGGTTTTAAACTTGGGCTTCTAGTGTCCCTAAAACCATCAGAGATCAAGAGAGTAAGTTCTCTCTCGTTACATTTCGAGGATCATGGTTCTGGCCCCAAAGTCCCAGCCTAGCATCTTCCCTTTTTTCTACATTTCCCATTTTCCTCTCCATTCTTTTCTCTCCAGAGCCGTCAAGTTCTCAGCCAAGCTTATGGGGCAGGCAATGGCCAAGAGGGTCAAGGCGACCATCCTTTATGCCACAGAGACGGGCAAGTCGCAGGCCTATGCTAAAACCTTGTGTGAGATCTTCAAACATGCCTTTGATGCCAAGGTGAGTAGGGGGAAGCGCCAGCTCCCTGGCCCCCGTGGTACGTATAGTTGGAAGGGGAGAGAGTGGAGTCAACAGAGAAGAACCTTTGAGAATGGATGATAGCACATCCCAAGGTAGCCATCAACACACATATGCACATCCACCTAAATTTCAGGGGACTTTGATGTCCTCTCTTCCCATGACCTTCTAGGAGTCTAGGAGTCCACAAATTGAAACCCCATCTCACAGCAAAATCTTAGAGGGTTTATGAAAAAAAAAACATTCTGGGGTCAGCTTGGGAAGCTCTGCATTAAACACAGTTCAGTGGGTTTCTTTGCTGAATGACTTCTTGGAGGCTTGAATTTGCAAGTCTGTACAGCTGACCCTTGAAAAACATCGGGGTTAGGGGCACTGAAAATCCACATGCATCTTTTGACTCCCAAAAACTTAACTACCAATAGCCTATTGTTGACCAGAAGCCTTACTGATAACATGAACAGTTGATTGACATGTTTTGTATGTTACATGTATCATTACCATATTCTTACAATGAAGTAAGCTAGAGAAAGGAAAATATTATTAAAAAACCATAAGGAAGAGAAAATGCATTGACAGTACTGTATTTATTAGAAAAAATCCACGTATAAGTGGACACACACAATTCAAACCCACGTTGTTTTAGGTCAGCTGTATTCTAATCTCCCAATGAGAAGGGGATAGAATATAAACATGTTTGTGCATGGCTCACTTATTTTCAAGGAGCCTCTCGGAAGTCTGGGGTTCCCTAGAACCTACTTGGAGAAATGTGGCCCAAGAGATGCTAAGATAGAGGGCAATAATCTTCCTTAAGGCAGGGATCTCGGACTTACTTGGCCCAGGCCCCATACTGCTGGAGGGAGGATTAGCAAGGAGACTGAGCAGACCTGGTCAGATCCAGCCGGGCCATTCCCAGCCTAAAAGTGGTCAAGAAGATTCCCGGATCAGTCGGTTATAAGAAGCCCAACGATCTCAATCAAGATCTGTCTCTATTAGCGGCCAACCCCTTCCACCATTGCCCCAGGTTCTTTGTGGTCCTTCAGGCCACTGTGACTTTAGAAAGGTCCCACACTACCAAAAAGCTTTTAGTGCTACCCACTTGAGCCCATTGAATAGTGACACCCAGAACTGTTGGTTCTTCTTCCAAGGGAGATGGCTCAAGATGACTCCTCTTTTTCCTCTCTCTTCTTCTCCTTCACTTTTTGTTCTCTCTTACCTCTTCTCCTTGTCACCACCTCACTTCCTCTCCCCCCACCATCCCTTCCCCCTCACCCACCTAGGTGATGTCCATGGAAGAATATGACATTGTACACCTGGAACATGAAACTCTGGTCCTAGTGGTTACCAGCACTTTTGGCAATGGCGACCCCCCAGAGAATGGGGAGGTAAGACGAGCTTTCACCTGTTCTAGCATGTTCCCCGTCAGGGGGAAGAAGGAGGGGCCTCAGTTACACCTGCCGTTCAGTTAGCAAATCCTCCCAGAGCCTCAAAGCCCATGACTTGGATTTGGATCCAAGTTCACAACGATTTGGGACAATTCCAAGACCTCAGCCTATTGGTGCCCACTGATGAGCCAATCTTTAGTGACAATGCTGTCGCCTTAGTGAGCGACTTCTTTTGGAATGGATGCTCCAATGAAGAGCTTGGCATCCCCTGCTCCAGATGAGAGAAGTAAAGTCAATACTACTTGGCAATGAGAAAGAATGAAATACGGCCTTTTGTAGCAACATGGATGGAACTGGAGAGTGTTATGCTAAGTGAAATAAGTCATACAGAGAACGACAGATACCATATGTTTTCACTCTTATGTGGATCCTGAGAAACTTAACAGAAGACTATGGGGGAGGGGAAGGGGGAAAAAAAGTTAGAGAGGGAGGGAGGCAAACCATAAGAGACTCAAAAAATGAGAATAAACTGAGGGCTGATGGGGGGGGTGGGAGGGAAGGGGAGGGTGGGTGATGGGCACTGAGGAGGGCACCTGTTGGGATGAGCACTGGGTGTTGTATGGAAACCGATTTGACAATAAATTTCACATTTAAAAAAATTTGTAAAGAGAAAGCCACAATGGGGATTTGTGTGCTGGGAATTGGGGGTCCACACACTGTAGCCCTTTTATCAGCTGGCCCTTTCACACGCATCTGCTGCCCAGCCTGAACCCCTAACCATCTCTAACATCCTGGCCCCCAGAGGCATCAGGCTCCTCTTTTACCAGCCAGGACCCCAGATGCTCAGTGCCCTACCCTATTCTGGGTTCATAGACCCATGCTTCACATTTTACTCCTCTCTTGGCTTCCAGAAATTCGGCTGTGCTTTGATGGAAATGAGGCACCCCAACTCCGTGCAGGAGGAAAGGAAGTAAGTGAATGACCCTCCAGGGTCACATGACATACTCTGTGGGTAACTGAAGATTGTCTTTTGGCCTCTGGGGTTCACATTTGGGTTCTGGCTGGGTTTTGTGACCTAAAGCCCCTTTGTGATGAATTTTAGCTGGTGGGTGTCTGGAGTCCACTGGGGCTGATATTTTGGCCTCTCTGGTAACTTCACAGCCCCATGTCTCAGTTTCCTTGTCCATACAAATACCTGCCTTAACTTCTTGTAAGAATCAAAGGAGAAAATAGATATAATAGCTATAAGCGTCTTATGAACACTTAGAAGCCCTATGTAAATACCAATTCTTATTATCTTTCCCCTTTGGAAACCTACATTCAAAAACAGCAAAAGTGAGCTCCTTTCCCTAAAACGTTTCCATCAGACGCTCATGGTGGAGTTGTAGCTAATGTAGAGGTTGAGTTCAGTAGATAAGATACCTCATAAGGCAAAAATGAAACAAACCAAAAAAACCTGTAGCCAAAAGACATTCATGCTGAAATCGCATCCCAATGTCAGGTTGGGTTCTAAAGATATTTCCTAAGGTGACAAATACCTGTAATGATGACCACCCTTGCGAAGCCTGTAAGTCCCCCCTAAAGTAGACAACATATGGCGTGTGCATGTTGAGCTGTCTTTCCATTAGGCCAACACGGCGTCTCCTCCAGTGTGGAGCAGAGCAGACGCCACAGCTGACTGGTGTTTGGAGACGGCGGTCTGCGGAAAACCTCTCCTGGGTTTCTCTTAGCCAAGCACCTGTTGCCAAACTCACATTCGTTCCATATCCAAGGGGTAGCTGAGTCCCTCGTGATCGGTCATCTTTGACCATGAGCACCTGAGTCCTCGCTCTCCCTGCCCTTCTTTCCCAGGTGGCCATCACAGGCTCCCCCTCACCCCTCCTTCAGGGAGAGAGAGGGCACCATCCATTCTCCCCTCTAGGTACCCGGAACCCTTGCGTTTCTTTCCCCGTAAAGGGCCTCCCCTCCCCCAAGGTGACACAGAAGTCCATGGTCTGGCTGCAGCCCGTGACAGCCAGCAGAGGTAGAGTGCGTGTGTGCATGTGTGTGCAGACGTGCGTGTGTGTGCACATGCATATGTGTGCGTGTGCATATGCGTGCGTATGTGTGCAGGCATGCATTATGTGCACGTGTGTGTGCATGTGTGTGCGTGTGTGCATGTGTGTGTACATGTGCATGTGTGCACATGCGTCCGTGCACATGTATATACCGCGTTCATATGTGCATGCAGGCGTGTGTGTGCAAGGCGTGTGTGATTGTGCACATGTGCACGCATGTCCGATGCCCAAGCATCCAAAGTCACCTCTGGGTATCAAGGAGACCTGCCCTCTAACCCGGGCTGTGCCACTAACTCACTAAGCAGGCTTGAGCAAGGCGTTTGACCTCTCTGGACCTCAGTCTTTCTCATCTGCCAAATGGGGAGAACCCATCTCTGCCCTGACCACCTCTGGGACTTGTTGAGAGGATCAAAGGATAAAAACAAAGAGGAAAGCATTTGGAAAAACCTCAAACCTCATACAAATACATGTGCTGTTATTTTTAACCCACAACCATCAACCATCCCTCCCACGCTAACAACACAGCCACCCCCTGATATGTTGCATGACTTATTTGGAGAAGTGAGTCAGTGTGAGACTATTTTAGGGCAGAAAATACACTTACATATATTTAGAACTTTCCTGATGCTGGAACAAAAACTTTGAAGAACATCCAGCTTAGAAACCCTGCTGCCAGAATGCACAGTGTCTTTTTTTTTCTTTCGTCTTCTGCACTCATATTTGTTAAGCTGTTGTGTTTGGTTTTGGTCTCTTGTTTTGGGGGGAGTTGTTCTGTTTCATTTTTTTGGTCTGGGGATTTTGTTTTTGTTTTTATTTTGTTTTTGCCTTGTCTGAGAACAAACCTTACCACTTTTAGAGGAAAACGGGGAAACTGGATCTTTTTTTGAAGTCTCAAAGCTCCTGAGCCTCTCGTGCTGACGTCTGAGTTCCAGTGACATCTTCCTTCCCCTTCAAAATCGTTTAATAAGAAATTCAATCTCTTTTTATGCCGTGTCTCAGTGCGGAACGTTTTCCACATTGACTTGAAATGGGAAATGTGACAGATCCTTGAAACATCCAAGGACCATAACTTGATGAAGAGACAGTATTGAATGGGAATTGTCCAGCACGATCCAATGAAACTTTCTAAATGCTCTATGTCTGTGCCATCCGATAGGGCAGCCACTAGCCACACGTGGCCCTTGAGCACTTGACATGTGGCCAGTGCAAGTGAGGAACAGAATTTTTAACTGTATTTATTTTGAATCAATTTAACTTTACTTTTAAATAGCCACATGTACGGGCGCCTGGTGGCTCAGTTGCTTAAGCGTCCGACTTCGGCTCAGGTCATGATCTCACAGTTTGTGGGTTCGAGCCCCACCTTGGGCTCTGTGTTGTCAGCGCGGAGCCTAGAACCTGCTTCGGATTCTGTGTCTCCCTCTCTGCCCCTCCCCCACTCTCTCTCTCAAAAAATGAATAAACATTAAAAAAAAGTTTTTTTTTTTAAATAGCCACACAGAGATACCAGAGTGGACATCACCAGTTAGTTCCTGGCTACTCAAAGTGAGGTCTGGGGATCGGCAGCATTGGTGCCTCTTGGATGCTTGTTAGAATGCAGAACTTTAGGCCCTGCCCAGATCTGCTGAATCAGAATCTGCACTTTCTGGGGCGCCTGGGTGGCTCAGTCGGTGAAGCGTCCGACTTCGGCTCAGGTCATGATCTTACAGCACATGGGTTCGAGTCCCTCATCCGGCTCTGTGCTGACAGCTCAGAGCCTGGCGCCTGCTTCAAATTCTGTGTCTCCCTCTCCCTCTCTGCCCCTCCCCCGCTCATGCTCTCTCTCAAAAATAAATAAACATTAAAAAAAATTAAAAAAAAAAAAGAATCTGCACTTTAACAGCATCCCAAGATGATTCTTGTGCTTGTTAAAATTTGGGAAGCAACGAAGCGTTCTCTAATGGTTAGGGGGTGGTCTGATCTATTCGTGACTTTTTTGCCAATTAAATCGTTTTGGCTGTCTGGCTCTCAAGATCCCTGAGTTGAGTATGGTCGGAAACCTCTTTAAATACAAGGGGGGTCATGCGCAGGTGGCTAGCTCTAGTGGTGGGTAAGTTTATCCATTCTGGAAGAGTCCATGGAAGTGTTATGATCTCAACCAACATGCAACAGAAGGTCCTTGAAACAGGACCTCAGGAGGAGGTTCCAAGCCAGAGCTCACAGGGTCTCTTCTGTTTTGGCAGGAGCTACAAGGTCCGATTCAATAGTGTTTCCTCGTATTCTGACTCCCATAAATCATCAGGCGACGGGCCAGACCTCAGAGACAACTTTGAGAGTGCTGGACCCCTGGCCAACGTGAGGTGAGCAGGGGTCAAGGGCCTCGGGGAAGCCATCTTGGGGAACTGGATTTAGTTGCAAAGCGGGCTTAAGGTTCCTCCCTTGTATTCCTGTCCATCTCTTGAATAACCAGCTGCACTCTAGCTCTCTGGGGACTCCCCTTGCCCCATTAAAGCACACTACCCAGACCCCTTCCTATACACACTCTGTCAGAGCCCCATCACCCTAATCTCGCCCCATCATCAGCACATCATTTGTGCCCAAGGATGTTAATCCCTGGAAATTACTCAGTAAGCTGCCCTTCCCAATGATATGTTACACCTAATAGAAACTTCTGGAGACACCCTGCCATGCCCCAGTGGCTCTCAACCTGGGACACACATCAAAATCATCTGGAGATGTTTGCAATATACTGATAATCAAGCCCCATTTCCAGAGATTCTGATGTAATTGGTCTAGAATTGGGCACGTATTGCCTTTTTTTTTTTTTTTGTTTAATTTCCCCAAGTGACTCTAATGTGCAGTCTGATTCAAAAAATACTGGCCTAACCCCATGTTTACCAAAGGGCAGTGGTCACATACCAAGAGATCATTTTATATGGGATACGGGCAGATATTTTATATTTCAACAGTTGGGAATGCGGTCCAATGAGCATTTAGAAAGAAAGAAAACTGCAGATCCCTGGTTTCACAGATGTTGGTGAAAACAAGGTTGATGCACACTGAGTATCCGGGCCTGGCCACAAATCTTTCCGACCTTTGCTAACCGAACCTTTTCCTACCTGCTCAGGACAGTGCTCAGTAGATGGTACACGTCACGAAGGGTCCTGGATATTGAAGTCTTATTCCCAGTAGAGCACGTTGTAATAGACTTTATTTTTTCCAAGCAGTTTTAGGTTCACAGCAAAACTTAGAGGAAGATACAGAGAATTCCCATATATCCCCTCCCCCAACAGAAACAGCCTCTTCCAACCAGCAGCGTCTCCATCCAGAGTGGTCCATTGGTACGGTTGATGAACCTACACTAACACATCATCATCACACAAAGTGCATAGTGTACATCCGAGTTCACCCGTGGTGTTATTTTCTATGGGGTTTGACATCAGTGCGTTGTTTTAGTTTGACATTGAAACACCGGTTTTGTGCGTTGACAGCCGGACCCGTTTTTCTCTTGTTGAATCTATCACGGCTCAGAGCAGGCATTGGCAAGCTGTAGCCTGGAGACCCAATCCAGCCTGACCACTGTATGTTTTTACACAACCCATGAGCTGGGAGTGGTTTTTGCACTTGAACATTGGCAATTCACTTGAGGATAGAAACTGTTACCGTTGAACCCCAATTAAGCAAAATGTCACCCACCCCCCCAAACAAGGAACCCCAGTCTCATAGGTAGACATATTATTAAAAAATCATCCTCAATAACTGTAATTAATAATTTTTTAAATGTTTATGTCATGAATAAAAACGTGCAGGAATTTGTTTTCTCTCTGTTATGTAGGCATCCACATAACAGCTTTGATTTTGTTTCTTGGCCTAGAAACCTAAAAATATTTACTCTCTGGCCCCATGTCTAATAAGTTTGCCAATTCCTGGTTTGGAGGCTTAAAATGGGAAGTTTGAAACCCCCAGGTGAAGGTCATAATGGAAACGTGAGTCTAGGAGATGACTGGGAGGCAGGTCTTTAGGTGCATCGGGAAACGTATTAATGCATGAATTACCCGAACCACCTGCTAGTGAACACAAGTGGTTTTGGTGAGGTGGTGAAGACAAATTCAAAGCCAGCTAAACAGCGGTAATAAGTAAATAATAGTATCAGCAGTGGTCACATATGGTGACGTCGTGAACGTAAACATCGCATGTTTGAGGAACAACGGCTTAACCACAAAGCCATTACTCATGCTGGGAATTTCCAGTCTCCACTGGGCTGACGTTAAGGGGGGCGTGGCTTGGGAAAGAAGTTCCTGGCCCCCCTCCAACCAGTCCACTCCTAGTTATCAGCTCTCCTGTCACACCATCACCCTTGGAGGAAAAGGTGAGGAACCCACCTCCAGGAAGGGCATGAGCGGGCAGGTGGGGGAGGGGGGCTGAGGGGGCAAACACTGCCTAATCCCATGTACTTTCTTTAGAAAGTCTCTACAACCAGGGAAAGAAGGGCAGGAGAGGAGAAGAGGCCCAGAGAGGAAGCATGCATGTGGGATTAAAAGAAGCAGATGTTAACCCATGCTAACCTTCACCTGACCCGTGAGACCCCCGGAGCCATGTCAAGTGCATCCTCCAACGACAGAGAGAATGGGAGTCCCTTCCCAGATTCCCCTCCTCCTCTCTGTTTCCCCCATCTCAATCTTCCGCCAACCTGACCCCTTCATTCTAAACAAACGGATTGGGAGGCAGAGGCAGAGACAGTATGGAATAGCCCACACAGATCCACGCCTGGGCTTGTCTGAGATGACAGTCTCCAGCAGAAAACTCCAGGCTAGGAAAGACGTGGGGTGGCGCGTTCTCGTCCAACTTGTGTGAACCTGTCACTTCTGTCCCAGTGACGTCGAGACCCACAGCCAGGACCAAGTGTCAGTCGGACAGCAAACTAGCAAGAGCGGCCATCTGACACACAGCCCTCCCCTTCTCATACCTCAGTCAAGGCCACCCCACCTTCACAGAGAGGAAAATCTCATTAACCTGACCCCCGCTGATTCAAGCAGCCACGTGTTCTTGGTGGTACCTATGCAGAGAGGGTTTGTGAGGCAAATTAATGTCAGAGACATTGCAAGGGGTGGAGTCAGCATCTTTATAAATCTTCCATCCCCTTGTAGAAGCACCTGTTTACACACCAACATTTGATGTGGGTTTTTTAAAGTTTTTAATTCCAGTTAGTCAACACACAGCGAACATTTGACGTGCTAATGACAAGGCCTTCTGATCTCGTTAATGCAGGTCCCTGAGGACTTCTGTGTTATGGTTTTCATTACCTGTGTACTTAAAACTAATCTACTTGTGTCCCTTGTAGAATTCAAGCCCTCCCATAAAATAGACTAATTTCTCCAGCTTAGAAAGGGGCACACAAGACACAGCCAATGGTTCTGGGTCATCGCTATCCCCAGCTCATCCTCCTTAGGACCATTGGGAATTTTCTCCTGAGGATGGTCATACCTTGCAGAGACCAGAAGGAGAGGAGAAGAGGCCCCAAGGGCTCCCAGATTTTTTAAAAATGGCCTAACCCAGGTGGGCTTGGGGCTGTCTGACCACCATGGGCTAATGGAGATGCTTCTGGAGATGCCAGATGTGTTAGTCTGCTCAAACTACTGTAACAAAATATCAGAATGGGTGGCTTCAACAACAGAAATTTATCTGCTCACAGTTCTGGAGGCTGGAAGTCCAAGATCAAGGTGCCAGTAAGATTGGTCTCTGGTGAGGCCTCTCTTCCTGGTTTGCAGACGGCTGCCTTCTTGCTGTGCCCTCACATGGCCTTTCCTCTGTGCACATTCAGAGTGAGAGAATGCTATTGGGTGTTTCTTCCTCTTCTTCTAAGGACACAAGTCCCATTGGACTAGGGACCATCCTTATGACTGTATTTAACCTCAGTTACCACCTTAAAGTCCCCATCTCCAAATACAGCCATCTTAGGGGTTAGGGTTTCGATATATGAATTTAGGGGAGACATGGAGTCCAAAAAACCAGACGCCCCTCATGCCCCACAGTCCCCTAACACAGACCATCTGTTGTCTCCTCGGCAGGTTCTCCGTATTTGGCCTTGGCTCCCGGGCTTACCCTCATTTCTGCGCCTTTGGACATGCCGTGGACACCCTCCTGGAGGAACTGGGAGGAGAGAGGATCCTGAAGATGAGGGAGGGAGACGAGCTCTGTGGGCAGGAAGAGGCTTTCAGGACCTGGGCCAAGAAGGTCTTCAAGGTAACCACCTGCCCAGATCCCAGAGACCCAGGGGGAGAAGTCATGACCCCCGAGACCTCCAAAGACAGAGTGCCTACACCATATGAAATAGAAGAAACCTGAGAGAACTTCTGGTATTTCCCCACCGTGTGTCCAGCCAGGATACAGCTTTAAACAACTCAGATGAGTTTGGGTGGCCTTAAAACACACATTCTTCACCCAGACTCTAACCTCCTGCATCACGGGCAAGGAGTTGGTCTATAAAACATTGTGCTCTTGGAATTTCAGAGCTGGGAGCAATCCATCCCTCGCTCACATTTGGTAGACAAGTAGACAAAAAAACCATAAAGTAGGTTAGCCACACCAGGGGGCTGTGCCTCGACCTGGAACTCAGATCTCACCGATTTGTCTACTTTGACATACTTATCCCTCTTGAGCTAGATCTTTGCTGACCAATGCAGGAGCCGCCGGCCCCATGTGCTACTTAAATGTAAATGTGAATGAATTCACATTCAGTAGGATGAATGGACAAGTGAATATAGTATGTCTCTACAGTGACATATTATTTAGCCATAAAAAGTATAAAGAACTTATACCTGCTACAACGTGGATGGACCTTGAAAGCATTATGCTAAGTGCAAGAAGCCAGACACAGAAGGTCTATGATTCCGTTTAAATGAAGTGTCCACAATAGACAAACCCATACAGACAGAAATTAGAGTAGTGGTTGCTAGGGGGTTGGGGCCGTGGTTGTGCAACTTTGTAAATACACTCAAACCCACTGAATTGTACATTTGAAAGTGATGAATTTTATGTTACGTGAAAAATTTCTAGGGGCGCCTGAGTGGCTTAGTCATTTAAGCATCTGACTCTTGATTTCGGCTCAGGTCACGATCTCGTGGTCATGAGATCAAGCCCCACGTTGGGCTCTGCTCTGATAGAGTGGATCCTGCTTGGGATTCTCTCTTTCTCCCTCTCTCTCTGCCCCTCCTCCCCCTCTCTCTTTCAAAATAAATGAACATTTAAAAAAATTTTGCATATGTATATGTACATAGAAATAATTAGGTGATTAATTATAATATATAATATCATATATGAAGACAGAAATATATATTGCATAATTGCAGAAATATATTGATATTACATAAAATAATTAAATATATACTATAATAGATGTATAAAATTTTAATTTTTCATTAAATATGTAACTGTTTAATATGCACATATTAAATAGAATTTTTAAAACTCTATTTAATATACACATATTATATAGAATTTAAAATCTCATTCCTTGGCTGTGTATTTCATATTTTCAGCAGCCACAAATAGCTATTGGTTACTATATGAGACAGCACAGAACATTCCCATCATGATGGAACCTCGTATTGCACAGGGCTATTCTAGACATGAGGTCACAGGGGCAGAAATGCATAATGGCCTTCTATCTGCATGGGGGCATGATTCGATTGGCCATCCTGGGAAAAACGGAAAACCATGAATACAGACCTGCCACCTGTCACCTGCTCCTTCCTCCACCCTGGAATGCATTCTCTTCAGCAGCCCCAGGAGAAAGCGGATTAGGTAGCTTCCTATCATCCAGTTGGCATTTTCCATCCTGCATGTAAATGCAGATAGAAAGAGGGGAAACTGAGGCCCCTGAGCTAGAAGGATATTTATGGGGGGAGGCTGTGTCCATAAGCCTCTTTCTGGATTTCTTCCTAGATGAGGAGAACTGAGATAACTCGGCTCTTTTTACCTTGAGAAAACTATGGTTCTTGACTTCGTCAGCCAACTTCGATTGAACGCCCCAGAGTCAGGGTCTGTTACAAGCCCCTATACCCTTTGGTTATCACCGCCCCCCTCCCATCAAACTCCCAGTCCTGACAACCGCTAATCTACTTCCTGTCTCTGGGGAGCTGCCTGTTCTGGACATTTCATATGAATGAAATCATTTAATATGTGGTCTTTTGAAATCAGCTCATTCACTTAGCATGTTTTCAAGGTTCGTCCACATTGCAATATATATATTAGTACCTCATTGCTTTTTATGGCCAAATGATACTTTGCTGTACGTATATATCATATTTTGGTTAGCCGTTCATCAACTGATGGACATTTAGATTGTCTGAAAATCAACGCAAGGCCAAAAAAGGGTTAAATCTGCCCTTAAAAGCTTTTTAAGTATCCGTGGCTTTTATTCCAAAAACCTGAATTCCAAACAGTAATTCTTAGGACCACTAAAGTCGGAGAACTTATGAACTTGGCAAAAAAAAAAAAAAAAGGAAAAGAAAGGAAGAAAATTTCATATGCAGGTATTCAAACATTCAGTATGTTCTGCTTTTAATGTAATTTTTTAAACCTTTAGAGGAAGATGGATGGGAAATTCTAAGGTGTTTATTTTCTTTTTTAATGTTAGGTCTCTACAAATATTGGTTTTAGGAATAAATGACGTAGAAGTTACATGTTAAGTAGAGGTTAAATCCTAAACTTATTAGTAAATATGATATGTCCAGCACATCAAAGGCGTTCAAAAAATACTGGATGGATTAGTGGATGGATTGATGGATGATTGGCTGGCAGGTATGTGGTGGGATGGAGAGATGGATGGGTAGGAGGGTAGATAGATGGAAGGAGGGAAGGAAGGAAGGAAGGGTAGATGGAGAGATGGACAGATGGATGGATGAATAGATGGAAGGAAGGGAGGGAGGGAGGAGTGAGGAAGGGAGGGTGGAAGGAAGGAAGGAAGGAAGGAAAGGAGGGGGAGAGAGGAAGGAAGGGAGGGAGGGAGGGTGGAAGGAAGGAGGGAGGGTGGAAGGAAGGAAGGGAAGGGAAGGAAAGGAAAGGAAAGGAGGGGAGAAAGGGAAAGGAAGGGAGGGAGGGAGGGAGGGAGGGAGAAAGGAAGGGAAAGGAAAGGAGGGGGGAGAGGAAGGAAGGAAGGAAAGAAGGGAGGAAGGAAGGAAGGAAAGAAGGAAAGAAGGGAGGGAGGAAGGGAGGATGGAAGGAAAGGAAAGGAAAAGAGGGGGGAAAGAGGAAGGAAGGAAGGAAGGAAGGAAGGAAGGAAGGAAGGAAGGAAGGAAAAAGAAAGGAAAGGAGGGGGAGAGAGGAAGGAAGGAAGGAGGGAGGGAGGGAGGAAGGGGGGGTGGAAGGAAGGAAGGGTGGAAGGATGAATGGGTGGGTAGGCGGAGGGATGGAAGGATGAATGGACAGATGGGTGGATGGATGGATGGAAGGAAAGAAGGGAGGGAGGGAGGAGGGAGGAAGGGAGGGTGGGAGGAAGGAAGGGTGGAAGGATGAATGGGTAGGTAGGCGGAAGGATGGAAGGATGAATGGACAGATGGGTGGATGAATGGATGGAAGGAAGGAAGGGAGGGAGGAGTGAGGAAGGGAGGGTAGAAGGAAGGAAGGAAGGAAAGGAGGGGGAGAGAGGAAGGAAGGGAGGGAGGATGAATGGGTGGGTAGGCGGAGGGATGGAAGGATGAATGGACAGATGGGCGGATGGATGGATGGATGGAGGGATTCATGTCATGGTTTCGAGCTGTTGGTGGAGAGTCCCTCTTGGCTGAAAGAGGTCACCGGAAGCCCTGTGTGTGCCACAGGCAGCCTGCGATGTGTTCTGCGTGGGAGATGACGTCAACATTGAGAAGGCAAACAACTCCCTCATCAGCAACGACCGCAGCTGGAAAAGAAACAAGTTCCGCCTCACCTACGTGGCCGAAGCTCCGGAACTTACACAAGGTACCTCTCCCCCCGCTCCTGGGGAGGCACGCAAGACGGGGGTGGGGGGGGGTGGGGGGGGTGGGGGGTGGGCAGGAAAGACAGGAGTTCTCACCTCCACCCACTTAGAGGAGGTGGGTTTCATTGCTTACCTTTCGTGCAGTCCTCTCAAAACAAGTCCACTGCCAGTGCCCCCCCCACCCCTGCTCAGCCAGGCGTGTCCTTGGATGTCCCTCCCTCCAGCAGGAGGATGTCACTCTGACCTCTTCTTCTCAACTCAGCTCGACCAGATTTGCTTTTCCTTCGCATTCTCCACAGCCGGCACCACCACCCCCCCCCCCCCACAGTCTTTTCTTTCACCTCTTGGCTTCACTCTGGGGGACAGTGGAAGTGTGAAGAGAGGGTCAGTAGAAGCTGGAGGGTTTGCACCGACCACAGTTTAACCCCATCTCAGGAAGACTGTTGTTTTGCTCCCTGCAGGTCTATCCAATGTCCACAAAAAGCGGGTCTCGGCCGCTCGACTCCTCAGCCGCCAAAACCTTCAGAGCCCTAAATCCAGGTAGGAGCGCCTTTGGTTGGCTCGGGGTTACCCCCGTGCTCCGGGGGTCACCCACGATCGGGGCGGAGAGTCCTGGTTGGCTCGGGGGACTGGCTTCCCCGTTACTCTTCCAAGTGCCACGGAGACCCCCCTGCTGCCTTGCAGCATCGACATTTTCCTGCTTTCCCTTTGCCAAGCTCTGACCTAGAAGGTCCAGGAACGGAGATGGTGGCGACCATCGCGGAAAGCAGAAACAGGAAGGATTTATGAGGGCATTTTTGATGTCGACCGCACCCTTGTCAGACTGCTAATGTGCATCGCACCCCAGCATCCCGGTCAGAGAGCATTTCCTCCTTGTGGGTCCTTCTTCTCTGTGGAGTCTTGAAAACTGGCTACCCGGACTCCGTTGAAATTCCTCTGGGACGACAGGAGGTTCGTCACCTCACAAAACAGCCCGCACTGTGTTTCGAAGTGCAGGTTGTTAGAGATTATCTTAGTCTCGCTATGACCAGAGGGCATCTTCCTAGCACTTCCTTTTGACCCCGGTTATACTCCAGCGACACCCAAACCAGATTCAGTTCTTCCAAATGAGAGACCCGCTAAGAGCCAAAGCCACCAACGAGCCTCTCCTGGGGTCTTGATTCCTTCCTGTCGTTCTTCCTAAGGCCTAGTTTCCCGAGCCTTTCGCTTTCGTCAAAGGACACGCTGTGCCCTGCCGGGGATGTCGTTGTCAGACCTGGTCACAGTGCAGTGGAGGACCTGTCGGAGCCGCCACGGGCCCCGAGGCTCTTATAACCGTATAACCACCCCCGCCCCCGTTTGAGCGGGACACCCTGAGGCCGCCCAAGGTGTCAGGCGTTGTCCTGATTGCCACGCTGCTCTCGCATTAAGCTTGCACCCTTGCTGCTCTTAGACATCAAGTGTTTTCAGAGCGATGGAGCCAGGTCCGTCCATCACTGTCCTTGAGTAAATAGTATTTGTGGCCTTAATGAAGTCCTTTGCATTGATCCCTATTGAAAGGCATTTTTTTTTCACTTTCCAGTTACAGCCCACAACGCTCTTTTGAAATCTTGATTCTTTGCACATGGCATAGTGCAAAGAGTAGGCTCGCAAGCTGGACAGCCCTGGGTTCTGCTGCACACCAGCTGTGTGACCGTGGGCAAAGTCACTCAGGGCCTCGGAGCCCCGTCTCCTTATGTCAAAGGAGAGGGGTGGCCATAAAGATCGCTGATGGTTAGCTAGTGCTTTGTGTGTGCCGAGCACTGTGTTGAGTGCTCTGTGTGTGGGATCTCCCAGAACTCTTTGACCAGCCCAGGAAGTAGGTGCTCCTCTGATCATCAACACTTTAAACATGAAGAATGGCGATCAGAAAATGCAAGTGACTTTTCCAAGGTCACGCAGACTCGGTTCTCTGACTCCAAAGTCTGTATGCTGGATGGCTCCACATGTGACCTCAAGAGCATTGCAAAGCTGTTGTATTAAGGACAAGGTGCACAAAACAGCCAGCATATCATACGTTTCCCTTCTCTTCCTTGTCTGTCCCAGCATCAAACACCTGCAAATTTAGTATGCATGCTTTCTACGTGGGCTCCAAACCTCTGATAAAGTTACCAGCAGGATGAAGCCCCCAGAGCTCTCATGTTCTCTCTTAGCTCCTCAAGCATGAAAGAAATGGATTGGGAAATTAATCCCTTTGAATAATTAGTTAAATGCTACATTCGGAGCATAATGATCTCTGATACAGGGAGGGACTCTGTATCTGAAATACGCACCCTGCTTCCCAGTCTGCCCTGTGGAAAGCGATGACTTTGGTAGCCCAGAGGAGAAGGGACCGAGAATCCACTGGAAATTTCCTTTAGCAACAAGCTCTGAAAAACCAGATCACAAAAATTACTCCCTAAACCATAAAAAGCAAGGTCCTTTGCAAATGTTCTGCATGCTAAGTTGGACCGAGTCCCAGAATAACCCCCACTCACCTCTGGAAAGGACAGCCGACTCTATGCTGAGGGAGAGAATACTTCAGCAAGGTTAGGACCTGGAACGTAGTATTAAAATCAGTCATGAAGCAACACAAAAGGAATCAGATTGTATACAGGTGTCTACGTCTTTAGAAGCACAATCCGTAACACTACCTCTTTTCAGGCTTACTATCATCTCCAGCTTTATAAGTTGGGGTTTTTTTTTAAAAGGATGATTGAGGCAAAAAGTATGATACTCTCTCCCATTTTCCCCCTCCCCAAGTTGGCACAAAGTCACAGTTTTGGGGCCAGGAGGCCATGAGCAAGATATCACAAATCTTTCTCCGCCCCACAGACCCTTAATTGCAGGCAAAGTGACCTGCAATTTCTCTTTCTCATCGAAAGAGAAATATGACCACGGTTACTGCCTGGCCAGGAGATACACTTTTTAGGTACACCAATTAGCAAACAATAGAGAAGCAGATATAATGGAGTGGTAATGGGTAATCGGGTTGGGTGATCTTAAGTCCCAGATGTCAGAAGGAGGAAGGAAGACACAGGGTAGGCTTTAGAGAGGAAATGAGGACAAAGGAGGAGCGTCTAGGCAGAGGCTGGCAGGAGCCAAGGTGCGGCAGGGGTCCTGAGCACTGAGGCATCGTGGAGGGTGGCAGGACATTACAACGGACAGTTCCTGGTGGGGGAGCTCTCGATTCGTGTCTCGCCTCGGATGAAATTGCTTCTCTCCAACTTTCCCGCTTCGACAGAGAACATCGACATTTGGCTTAACCCAAAAACTCAAGCGTCCATCTTGCCTCCTGCCCCTCCCTTACACTGCACATCCAGCTCACAGCCAGTCCTCTGGTCCTATGGGACTTGGCTTTCAACTTCGTCTCAGACCTACAGCTGCCACCTGGAGCAAAGCCGTGTTCATCAATGGTATTTGTGTCCTTGTGTCTTGGCTTTTCTCTCAAAGATACGTTTCCAAACAGCAGCCAGACCAATCTTTTAAAAACGTAAATTGAATCCTCTGGCTTCAAGCCCTTTAGTGGCTTCTCACTGGATTGAGGAGACCTTCAAACTTCTTGCCATGACAGGTCATAATGAGGCCTTTGTGATCTGGCCTCTGCCCGGCTCTCTGATCTCCTTCTCCCACCTCCAAACACTCCAGCCTTCTTTCCCTTCCCCAAACGTGCCACACCTTTTCATACCCCAGGGCCTTTGCACATGCACACTCTTCCCAAACAGATCTTTGCATGTCGCCTTTTTCTCTTTGTTCAGGTCTCTGCTGACATGTGACATCACAGAGGGCTCCCTGACCATCCTTATCTGATGGTCACTCGGCCCGCTGCCCCCAGCCCATCACCACCCACCCATCCACATCACCAACCCCCTCTGAGACCTTTTTAAGTTGCTCCTCAATGAGAATAGAACACTTTGTTGTGTGTCCATCACTGTCTCACCAGTGCCTAGAACAGTGCCCGGCACTCAGTATAAATTTGCTAAGCGAATGAAACTTGAAACTTACAATATTTACTCTTGACACTGAAGAATGAAAGTAGCTATTTTTTTTTCCATCTAATGCTGGATGTTAGCTGACTGTTGTTTCATCTGTGAGCCCGTCAATGAGCCACTGCCAAGCACACGTGTGTGTTATGCTTCTGTGTGTGGATATAAATCACAAGCAGTGGATACTCTGGAGGAGGGGATGGTAAGGCTCCAAATGACCGCTACCTTCCCATCCCTCCCTTTCTCCCCTTCCTCTGTACTTCTCAATGGCCCATATGTGTCCCAAGCTTTAAAAAAAAAAAAAAAAAAAAAAAAAGCTTACAAAATCCTATACAATTCTTACAAACCCCTCCCCCCCCAACTGAGATTTAAGACAACTGGTCTCCAGGTTAGTGCAACTGGGAAGGGGTTGGGGGGAAATCTGCTTCCCCCACAAAGTCTCAAGGACCAGCCCATCAGGGTGTCCTGGGGCCACGCAGCCATTCAGCGCTGGGCTTAGGAAGTCATGCCTGATCAGAGGCTTGCAGAGTCCCCGGGGTTAAATTCCCAGCCTGGGGCACAGCCTGGGCCCACCCAGCTAACCTGCCAGCTGCCTCCCCATTCCTGCCCCTTGGCGGCCTGACCACCTTATGTCACGTTCAGGAGGACTTGGGAGAAATGACTGTGAACGTGAGCCAGCTCAGCAAGTACGGGTCCTCCGCATTTCTATTTTGTACCGCCCAGAACGGAGGCAAATATACTTCTGAAAGAAATCGTGATGATCTAGGAGAAAGTGGGAATTGATTTGCGGGCCTTTCAAAGGCTTCCTGTGGTTGGCGCGAGAGGCTCCGAAATGAGCAGCCCCACAGCGCCCCCTGCTGGCTCTCAGCCTCTGCTAATTCCGATCGTGGAACTGGCAGGAGGTGATGATGTCTTTGCTCTCCAGGAACCAGAAATCCCTATGAACTCAGAGCAGAATCAGTCGAGCGAGTCCTTACAATTGACAAGATTAGTGTCCCAGGGATAGCAAAATCTGCCCAGGAAAAGAGAATGGGACCCCAGACCCTGACAGCACCATTCACAATTTCAGCCACCAATTTCCCCACCAGACTAAGGACGGGGGTGCCTTGCTTCAAGAAAATACTTGCAAAAGTGAATGTGCCAGCACAACTCTTTTTAATAATGGTGGCTATTTGCAGCACAAAAGGCTTCTTGGGTGTGCCAGAGACTCCTTTAAATAGCGAGTCCCATTGATCTATTCAAGTGTTGATTTACATTCTGTGGAGAATGTAGAAACTTCACATTGAATACGAAAGGGTCTCTATCAACTGAGAACCAATTAGCAACGAAGAAAAGCAGGTCGAAATGCAGACTCAAAGAGTACGAAGAATCTGATTTTCAAAGTGTGATGGGGCCCCCAAGTTTCCAGGTGGATCTGTACTAAAACTTTGTAAAGGACCAGAATGATCGTAGTCTGTGAATTCATTCTTGAAGCCTTCACTTGGCATACGCCTTCTGCCCTTAAAATTCAAAAACCAATGCAAAAGAGAAGTACCTGACAGATATAAATAAATTTCTCTCTGCGTTTTCTCCTTAGATCTCTCAAACTTATATTGGTGGATTTGCACATAACAAAGACCAATTATGTTTCTCATTTCCATGACAATATGGGGACCCTCCACTTACAGAAGAGGGGTGGAGCTTGGGATTCCCAGGAGAGCCGGCCTTACGCAGAATGGGGACTCGGCTACCTTGGCTCCAATGGGGTAGTGGTTCCTGGGAGAACCCCAATTAGTACTGAGAACAGAGTCTGTTATGGTGGCTGGTTAACCCTGGGAGTCTGAGGTCTCTTCAACTAATAAATATTTCTTGAGTACCAACGATGTGCCACGCACGGTCCTATTTGCCAGGAATAGAGCAGTGGAGAAAACAGATTCCTTGCCGTCTAGAATCTGCATTGCCCTGGAGGCCAGGGGGCAGGCAGGGGGCCAGACCACAAACCACATGACGATGTAAACTCTACTAGAGGGCAGATGGCGGTAAGTGGTTTGGAGAAAGGCAGGTGAAGGAAGATAGAAAAGCAAGGAATCTGAGGACTGAACCCTGAGGTACTCTCATGCCCAGAGTTTGGGGAGACAAGAAGGAGCCGCCAAGGAGAGAAGATCAGGAGAGCCTGGGGTGCTAGAATCCAGGACAAAGGAGTTGAGAAGGAGGAAGTGAGCAGATATGCCCAGTGCGTCTTCCATGACCAAGAGGAGCGCTCGGAACTTTCCACTGGATTTGCAATGCGGAGCTCATGGGTGCCGAAATCTGTGGTGTGGAATGATGGGGGCAGAGGACTTGGGGCCTCGCGGAATGGAAGGAGGGGGATTGCAGCCACAAGAAGAGACAAAGGAGCAAGGAGAGAAGGCAGTAGCTGGTGACCCTTATCCAACTGTTCCTCCACTTCCCCTCCAGCCGATCAACGATCTTCGTGCGTCTCCACACCAATGGGAATCAGGAGCTGCAGTACCAGCCTGGGGACCACCTGGGCGTCTTCCCTGGCAACCGCGAGGACCTCGTGAACGCCCTGATGGAGCGGCTGGAAGATGCTCCCCCAGTCAACCAGCTGGTGAAGGTGGAACTGCTGGTGGAGAGGAACACGGCTTTGGGTAACTATGGCCAGGGCCGGGCACCCCACCCGGCTGCTCCCGAGGCTCCTCCCCTTCCCCCGGGGGCTCCAGGGGCAGTGCGTGGGGGGCGGGGGGAAGACCTGTCCTTCTTCCCCATCACCACGCCAGGTGGCAGAATGGGTCTCTGTCACCTCCAGTTTATGAGACTGAAAACTCCTCCCGGGCTCATGGCTGAACAACCTTGGCCCAACTGGCTGAGCCCGCGTCCATGGACCAGCGTCCATGATACCAGGACACCCATAGCTCATCCCTGGGGGCGGGGCTTCTGCCTGCCTTCATCACCACCGCCTCACTGCCCACCGAATAAGTCGCAGCTGAGTGCCCCTCCCTCCTCTTAAAATGAAAAGGCACTATATGCAGCTCGATGGCCCACTAGAGGTTGAACCACGTTTCTGGCCTCATTAGATCAGGTTCCGGTCGTTTCGGTGACCATCCTTGACATTCCTGTTGAAGAACTTTCAAAGGCAAATGGGTCTCGGTGCTTCAGCTCAGTAGGCGCAGGTAAGCCTAGGGCTCAGGTACGAGGAACCACAGTGACCTTACGTGACAGCCCCTGATTTGGTGACATATCACCTTTCCGAAGGAGTTAGGGTGTACCGTCAGAGCAGAATGTGGAAGTAGCATGTGGTCAGAGCCCTGCTGAAAAGCCCACCGAAAGATACCACTTTGGGGGCGCCTGGGTGGCTCAGTCAATTAAGTGTCCAACTCCTGATTTCAGCTCAGGTCATGATCTCACGGTTCGTGTTCTGTGCTGACAGCGTGGAGCCTGCTTGGGATTCTCTCTCTCTCTCTCTCTCTCTCTCTCTGCTCCTTCCCCGCTCAAAATAAACATTGTAAAAAAAGAAGAAGAAAGATACCACTTTGGAGAGACAACACTTTATCTTCATAAATCCTACCCAGCCAAGTTCTTCCTTGGTGTTGGACTAGCACCTTTTTTATCTTGGGTTGAACCCCTGATATAAAGTAAAGGCTTGTGTTTAGGGGCTATATCAGGTGCAAATTACACAGACGCCCTACAGTGCAGTAGTCAGAACGAGGTCTGGAGCAGTGCTGCCTGACTTCACACTTACGAGTTGTGTGGCCTCGGGCAAATCCCTTTACCTCTCTGTGCTTCTTCCTTTTTTCTCAGTGGCAACACGGGGATGATGATAATAATAGCACCAATCACCTAGGATTGTTGTAAGGACTAAATGAATTACTGGAGAATTGCACTTGGCCTAGAGAAAGCACTAGGAAAGTGTTAGGTATGTTTGCAGTTTTAAATACTGAAATCCCACTGAGAGGTTTGAGAGGCTGGCACCATGAGAGCGCAGACAGAGCCAAAATAGACCCATAGCTTGTGTTCAGTAGGGGGGCTCACTGCATAGAATGCCATGGGAGTGCCTCATGCTATTTTAATAATGGTTTATTCTTTTTATTTTTGAACTGGTTTGCTCAGTTGACTTTGCATATGCGCCTTGCATAGATGAGGTGATCGTGTGGTCCCCAGAACCCTGGGTGTAGATGTGGAACATGGAAGGTGGCAAGCCAAGGCTCACCGGCCCCGTCCTCTGTCCCAGAAGCAAATCTGGCCTTCCTGGCCTGGACCTAAGCCCTCGGAGCTCAGACTCTCCTTCCCCCGTCCACCCCTCACCTCCATAGGCGTCATCAGTAACTGGACAGATGAGCACCGCCTCCCGCCCTGCACCATCTTCCAGGCCTTCAAGTACTACCTGGACATCACCACGCCGCCCACGCCACTGCAGCTGCAGCAGTTTGCGTCCCTGGCCACCAGCGAGAAAGAGAAGCAGCGACTGCTGGTCCTCAGCAAGGTGGGTCCCTGGCCTCGTACAACCCCCAAGGGCACCTTTCACCTCCTAGTTGGCGGAGAGTTATAGAACTATAACCACAGCTGTCCAGCAGGTGGCAGGGTTGAGCAAGAGTTGCCAATTTTTGTTTGCAGGCGGCCGCCATATTGGCTAGTCCTGACCATCTCCCTTCATTCTAAGGTCTGACAGAACGAGGGTAACTCTTTTGAATCTCAGAGTTCTCTGGCCTAGTAGAAATTGCTGTGCTAACTCTTGTTCCTCCTTCCTTCGCAACTCTTGAGTTTCCATGAGTTCTATCTGAGCCCATACTTAGGAGGAAAAGAAATAGAGAATCCCACTTGCCCTGTTTTAGAGAGAGGCCTTTCCCAAAGCAGAGGACTTATTGGTAGGACTGCAAGATATAGGAGCCCCTCTGATGGTAAAATGAATCAAACAAACACTTCTATCATCCTTGCTTTGAAGCCTAGGGCTTCCTTGCCCCAAGCTGCTGCAAAACCTGGCTCAGTAGAATCCTACCCAGGGGGGCCACCCAGACTTCTCCCAGTGGGGGCTCCTCTCCACTAAGCAACGTTGGTTTAGCTTTCTTCCGCTGTCCAGGAGAGGGCACTGAATGATGGGCAGAGAGGAAGAGGCTAATTCAAAGAATGCATATTACAGTCGACCCTTGAACAACACCGGGGTTAAGGGTGCTAACCACCCCCCATGTAGTAGAAATCCACATATAACTTTTGACTCCCCCAGAATGGCCACAAATATAGCCTACGGTTGACTGGAAGCTTTACCAGGAATAATAACGGTCGATTAACACACATTTTGCATGTTATATGTAGTCTATACCGTATTCTTATGATAAAGTAAGTTAGAGAAAAGAAAATGTGTTTGAGGGACCCGTGTTGTTTGAGGATCGCCTGTATTTAGAAGTGAGAAAAGTAACACCAAAAGGAACATTTATAGAGAGTTGTAAGGGGTTAACTCTGGAAAGTTGGAAACAGATTGGAGAAGTCAGAGCATTAATTTTCATCATAAGCTTTGCAGAATTGTTTCACTTTTTACGCTGTGTACATGCATAACTTTAATTTAAAGGTGTAATTGATGAGTCAGGGGCTGCTATGAAGAGGGACCAGAGATCAGCACTGTTCGGACGGGATGATTTCAAGTAGAATTTGATAAACTGTATGTCTTAGCCCGTTTCTTCCAAAGAGCACAAACTCTAAGGCGGGATTAAATGAGGGAGGATTTTTAACAAGGGAAACACCTGTGTGAGAGAAAAATGGCAAAGACTCAGGTAAGGCTGGGAGAACCATCAGACCTCTAACAAGTCTGACCCCAAGTGAAGGAGAGGGAAGGAAGTTTGAATGGAAGCATCTAGAACGGCAGCTGCAGCCTTCGGAAGGACCAGCACTGGTGACCCATGTCTGTTTCTAGTGGGTGTCCATTTCAGACAGCAGTTCCTGAGGCTCTTGGCTAATTGCACCCTTGTAAGCCAGAGATCAGTGAGACTGGAGGTCTGGGGGGGCACGTCCTTAAGGGTGCCATACCCTATCAATAGAGCAAGGGTCGCCTTTAGGAACATGGGGGAAAGCTTTGTTATACGATGCACTTATAATAGGCTTTATTCGTCAAAGTCTGAGCATCGTGTAAGCAATAAGGGAATGCCCAGGGCAGCTTCTGAGATGTAGGAAAAATAACTCCAGAGCCCCAGAGGGGCTGTGCTGTCCACATGCCCCTGAACATGGTCCTCCACACCCTAACCTTTTCCTTTGGGGCTGTCATTCACCATCTTAAACTTGACCTATGCTCTCTGCAGATACATCGTCTCCAGCCCTGCAAACTCACAGATCACAGCTGAGTTCTGTATCAACGAGTCACACCTCCTTCCATTTCCAGGTCCTTCTCTCTTGACCTTTACATATGGCAGGACCTATAATAGTTGGGAGCACAGATTCTGGGGCCACACGGCCTAAAGTGGGTGTCAGCAACCTTTTCCCATAGACAGCCAGGTAGGAAGTATGTTAGGCTCACGGTGCCTGAGGTCTCTATCGCAACCCCGTAAACTCTCCCGTTATAGCCCAACAGCATAGACAGCACCTAAGTGAGTGGGCGTGGCCAGGGTCCAATCAGACCTCATTTGTGGGTGCAGAAATTGGAATTTCATATCACATTCTCGTGTCGTAAAATAGTATTCTTTTGATTTCATCCCCAGCTCCCATCCGTTCAAACACGTAAAAACAACTCTTAGCTCCTAGGCTCCTACGAAACAGGTGGTTAAGCCACATTTCCCTGTCGGGCTGAAGTCTGCCACCCCCCACCTGGATTCAAAACCCAGAATCACTGCCTTAAAGCCAAAGGGCGTCCATATTTGTCCGTTGCCTCATACGGTCGTAAGAATTAAAAGCTGGCACGGAGTAATTACTGCATAAATGTTAGCCATCATTTATGATGGCTCATTACCTTCCCTGGACATCCTGGCGCCCTCTTTGGAAGTGTGTACCGGGGCGGGTGCGAGTCCTGTGTCCCTCTCCTTGGCACAGGGCTTGCAGGAGTACGAGGAATGGAAATGGGGCAAGAACCCCACCATCGTGGAGGTGCTGGAAGAGTTCCCGTCCATCCAGATGCCCACCACCCTGCTCCTGACCCAGCTGTCCCTGCTGCAGCCTCGATACTATTCCATCAGTTCTTCCCCAGACATGTACCCTGACGAGGTGCACCTCACCGTGGCCGTTGTCTCCTACCACACCCGAGGTGGGCAAGGGCACTGGGAGAGCCTCCGGGTCTGCGTTTGCCCCCAGGGGCCTCTGCAGGTCTGCCAAATCCCAAGTCCCCAGGGAGGAGACCCATCCCCAAGGCCAGGAGCTGGGAAAGGGGCCGGGCAGGTGGATCGCCCCTTCAGGCAGAGCCAACCCGGTGCAGAATCAGGAAGCGAGAAGGATGTGCGCTTGAAATTCTTCTCTACTCCCCAAGCCTGAGAGCCCTTTTACTGTCATCTCCTCATCGCCGTCCCCCCCCCCACCAAGGCAGCGACTCAAACAAGCCACCCCCACCCATCCCTCGGGGCGGGGAGCTCCCTACTGCGTGATGTCCAGCTGGCTGTAGGTCAGTCAGATACCCTAGCGTTTTCCTCCTGTATTTTCCCTCCTTGATAAAGCAGTTAAAATGCACAGTGCCCGGGGGAGCTCTGAGACCGGCATCCTGGAAGGTCACCCAGAGCACACTGACCGTGACCTCAGTCAGTGGCAGGATCTGAATCCAACCCACCCTTACCCACAGGAACCCTGGGCGGTTTCACAGCCGTGAGCTCACCCCAACCATACCATGTCCAGACAAGGAATTCCAAGGCACAGACTTGGCATGGGGCTCTGGGCCTTCTGCTCTGGAGGGAGCGGGGAAGCCGGGGACGGGGTACCTTGGGGACAGGAGGCGCGCCAGACCGCCTTGGTTCCTCTGCTAGATGGAGAAGGACCAATTCACCACGGCGTGTGCTCCTCCTGGCTCAACCGGATACCGGCTGACGAAGTGGTCCCCTGTTTCGTGAGAGGGTGAGTGGCAACTGAAAAGGAATGACCGTTGTCCCAAATCTGCATGTGGATGTCCTGAGGTGGGGTAGGTGGACCAGCCCCGCGGGTTCTAGAGAAATGGCTGAGTCAGACAGAATGGAGATCAGCAAACACTCCGAATCACTCCAAGTTGTTAAGTCAGTGGGATCATGGGAGGGCGACGCAGCAGAAACTGGGCAAGCCCTCCAGTTCAAGTCAGGTCAAGGTAACAAATATGTATCAAGTGCATGTCCTGGGCTGGATGGTGGGGCTGCAGGAGACGGCCGGGCAAACGCAATATCCGCTTTCCTGGAATCGGCAACCTTGTGGAAATTCTATCTGATGTCTCCCGGCCACCCTATCCATTTCCCACTTTCTTGGAGATGGGGAAGATCCAAGCCATCCCCCCACCCCCACCCTGCATCGATCAGAGCTGTTCCTCCCAAACTCACTTTGATTATTTTTTTTTATTTTTTAAGGTTTATTTATTTTTGAGAGAGAGAGAGAGAGAGGGCACGAGTGGGGGAGGGGCAGAGAGAGAGAGGGAGACACAGAATCCGAAGCAGCTCCAGGCTCCGAGCTGTCAGCACAGAGCCCGACACGGGGTTCATACCCAAAACCGCGAGATCACGACCTTAGCCGGAGTCGGACGCTTAACCGACTGAGCCACCCAGGCGCCCCCAAACTCACTTTAAAAGGGCATTCCTGCCTACGGTGAACAGTGCTATACTGTGCACTTAAAAATTTTGTTAAGAGG
This sequence comes from Lynx rufus, assembly GCF_022079265.1. Classification (NCBI taxonomy): domain Eukaryota; kingdom Metazoa; phylum Chordata; class Mammalia; order Carnivora; family Felidae; genus Lynx; species Lynx rufus. The sequence goes on along the minus strand of NW_025814839.1, from coordinate 8,572,332 downwards.
GTAGGATTCATTGAAGTGTTCCTACCACAATCAAATAAAAAATACAACTTAAAAAGTTTTCACAATAAAGGATATACCTGAGCCCACGCTAGGTTCCTGCTTTGGTACCCAGTAATTTCCCTACCTGAGCAGTGGTCTCGACCAGTGGTTTTTCTCAGCTGCTGGGAGTAGAGTGCTCATGGGATGGTCCATATGCCATCAGCGTGAGAACCCCCGCCGTGGTGCTTCAAAAATACAGTATCCTGAGCCCAGACTTGCTGCATTGCCCAAAATTCGGCACTTTAAACACCCTCCCCCACCCGTGGTTCTCTTACACACGGTAGTCTGCTCCCACGGGTGGTTAAATCGCTGCTTCTCAGAGCGGGGGATTCTCCCCCTCCCCCCGTCCCCGCCCAGGGCACATTTGGCAAATTCTGTGGACACTCTTGTTTGTCACAGATAGAGGGTGCTCCTGGCATCTAGTAGGTAGAGGCCCAGGGGGTGCTGCTCAATATCCTACCACGCACGGGGCACCCCGCCCCCCCACAGCAGAGAAATGTGCAGCCCCAAATGTCAGGAGTGCTGAGGTTGGGAAACCCTGAGTTAAATCGATCCCACTGCCCTTTGCGGCTTAGCCCAGCAACGAGGAAAATCGGGAATTGGAGTCGTAGCCAGACTACCTCCTGTTTGGGGGATTCCCCAAATCTCTGGGACCCCCCCCCCACTCTGATCAGACCCCACATGAAGAGTGCGATCCCACTGAGTTACCAAGACGGTCAGGCATCCTTGATCAGACTTGGGCTCAGCCAGCCTTCTGATTCTCTCTTTCTTGCCCAGAGCACCCAGCTTCCACCTGCCCCGAAATCCCCAAGTGCCCTGTATCCTCATCGGCCCAGGCACTGGCATTGCCCCTTTCCGAAGCTTCTGGCAACAGCGACAATTTGATATCCAGCACAAAGGTGGGTCAGAGTTCAGCAGCCGTGGGGTTTCCACCCCGCCTGGACCCGGGGAGACCCGCCTGTGTCCCAGCCACCCGGACGAATGATGGCGTTACCTCTCCGTTGCATCACTGCCTGGGGAAGGGCGGGGGGGGGGGGGTCATAGTACTGACCGGACCCAGAGGTGAGGTCCACGGTTGTACTCCAAAGGACACATCCAAACAACTCTCCCAACCCAGTTCACCCTCGGGCCTGAAATTCCATCCCCAGAGGACATTTCTTTGACCGTCAAGATAGGACCCATCTGAAACGTCACGCAGACCTGGAAGAATAAACCTTAAGCCTTCTCAAATGCATGTGTGGGTGTGGGATCGTCCCAAAGGTGGTTACCCGAGGGCAAGCCTTGCTGTGTGAGAGACACAACACATCAGCTTTGGGAGGAGAGAGAGCAAGAAACCCACAGTGGCGGTATGCATTAAATGGGGATTTATTGAGCGTGTAAGAAATGCCAAACGCTGTTGTGGGTGCCACAGGCACAACGATGAACAAGACAGGGAAACAAGTTAAAAAATAATATTAATAATAATAAGCTTCCGTCCTAGACCAGTCATTCTGGTTGGAATAGCTAATACCGATAAAGGATTCGCCGCATGCTGGGCTCCCCTGTTTTACTTCTCTGTCACCCTGGAAGATGCTATTTTTATTTCCATTTGCACCTGGGGAAATACACACCCAGAACATTAAGTAAGCTGCCCACCATCACACCGAGCTGGGATTTGAACCCAGGTAGTATGGCTCCACAGTCTAGGCCTCTAGCACTACCCAGTTGGGGGAGGGGGGTGCTAAATAGCCAGGGGGTGGGGGCAGAAGGAAGGATTGAGACCCTGAGCACACCGTACCTGCTTCCCTCAGTGTGTGCATGCGCGTGTGTGTATGTACCCCAGCCTGTCCCCGTGCTTGTGTGCCTGTATCCGCAAGGTACACACCAAGGCTTTCAGCACCCCACCCCTGGCATCACCACCCACAGCCCCAGGTCAGGCCTCAGAGCTGTCAGTGACACGAGATCTTCCCGGTCCCCAGGAATGAGCCCCTGCCCCATGGTCCTGGTGTTTGGGTGCCGGCAATCCAAGATAGACCACATCTACAGGGAGGAAACCCTACAGGCCAAGAACAAGGGCGTCTTCAGAGAACTCTACACGGCCTACTCGCGGGAGCCAGACAAACCAAAGGTAACATCCGGCCCGTTCACAGTCCCCACGCCCCAGCCCAACACCTGCAGACACCCCCACCTTTCCCGAATTCTCCTGCGGAACATTGCTCTGTACTTCAGGAAGCAGGAGCACAAAAATACCGATTCAAAATATTTAACAGCCCATATCCTCTGATGCCACTTCTATGAAATACCCGGAACAGCCAAATCCGTAGAAACAGAGAGCGGATTTGTCGGTTACCAGGAGCTGCGGGGACGGGGGGCTGACTGCCGATGGGCACAGAGTTTCCTTTGGGGGTCATGAATAAGTTCTAGAACTAGACAGAGTGATGGTGGCCCAAGATTGTGGTATACGAAATGCCACTGAATTGTCCACTTTAAGAGGGTTAAGCGGTTCATTATATGTGGTGTGTATTTTACCAGAATAAAAAAAATACTTAAAAATATGAATAATAAAAAACCGAAAAACACATTTAACAGTCCATTAGAGGCACTACCCGTCAGAATGGTCACAGGCCACCGGACTGGAGCACGCTCCTGCTGGGTCTTGGGGAGACCCAGGGGGCGGTCCCCGGAAAGGGCCCAGGGCAGCTGGGGTGGGGTGGGCACTCAGAGGGTCCGGGCAGCGGCTGTTTGACAACCCGTGTGCTGGGTTTGTGCGGGTGTGAACTGAGAGCCCCTCGCCCCTCCCGCCTCTTGCTGTCTGGCCGGGGGGCCTCCCCGGGACCCCAGCCCAGGATGACCGCAGGCGCGAAACCCGCACCTCGCGGAGAACAGGCGTTCCCACCCCGTGGGTGACCGCTGGCCGTTGCAGAGGGGAGCAGGTAGATAGTGCCCTGCTCTGTGCCGCTCCAGGGGGTGGCGCTGGGGTGTGTCCTCCCCCCAGAGGGTCCTTAGCACAGCTGAGCCCCATTCACACACCCTTGGCTTGGCTTTCGCTCTCTTACTCCTCCCGGTCCCCTGGGGTCACGGGTGTCCGGCTCCGCTCCCCTGGGGGAATGAGCTGCACCGGACCCCAGCTCCTCCCCATGGCTCTTCCCCCTCCCCGCAGAAGTACGTTCAGGACATCCTGCAGGAGCACTTGGCAGAACCCGTGTACCGAGCCCTGAAGGAGCAAGGGGGCCACATTTACGTCTGCGGGGACGTCACCATGGCCGCCGATGTCCTCAAAGCCATCCAGCGCATCATGACCCAGCAAGGGAAACTCTCAGCGGAGGATGCCGGCGTGTTCATCAGCAGGCTGAGGGTGAGTGACAGGCCGGCTTCTTGGATCCCTTTCCTGGCATCCAGTTCCCGTCTCCTCCTGTCTCAGTGATCGGGGGAGCCTTGATGACATCCCCGGCTGCTCCTTTTTCCCATGTGTGGCTCAAGGTGGAGGATACTGGTGGCCCCAGACCATAGTTGAGAGAGAAGGAAGGGGTGACTGGGCGCTGGGTCAGTGCAGGCGCAGGTATTAAATAGGGATGGCGGCAGTGCTGTGTGAAAATAACAAGTGAGTGGGCTGCTGGGTGGCTCGATAGAAACCGTCCACACCCAACTTCTCCTGCCCCCAGAACCACGCTGCAGCACTGCCCTGCGTGGTGGTGCAGGTTGAACACTGCACCAAAAAAAGTTTGTCTAAGGCCAGCCACCCTGTGTTTGCACAGAGCCACGTACCTTGGCACGGAACTGTGTCTACCCCAGAAAGAGGGGTACTTTCACCTAATTTGCACAGAGGCTAGAAGCAGCCCAGCAAGCAGAGTCCTGATTGAGTGACCCGCTGCCCCAAATAGGAGGAACCGAGTCCCATGCCTCCACAAAGCTCCAGAGATGATCCCATCCTTCCCCCTTCTTCCCTAAATGAGCATTAAACATTTTTTTGCACAAGAAGTCTTGCCCTAAATCTAATGCTAAACCCCAGGTGGTTAAAAAAAGAAGAAGAAGGAGGAGAAGAAGAAGAAAAAGAAAAGAACTTTCTGGTAGAAATGCCACAGATCCAAAGGGAGCGGCAGAGAGCTCCTATCGCTCAATCTCTTTGGTATGAGCCTTGGAGACACTGTCATAGATTCCCGGACCTCTGCAGAATAAGGTTCAAAGACTACCCCAACTAAAGGTGAACCCATTCTACTAATGTGCAACTTCCTTCAGGACCGAAGGGTGCCACAACTGAACTCTGTGCCTCGTTGTGCTTCACTGTGATTCCGCGTTGTTCCCCCAACCAGTGCCCTGCCTCAGCAGTGGGGCACACTTTCCCCTTGTTGAATCCTCAAGGACACGGCCCTGGGAGGATGTTCTTGCTGCCTGCCCCTCAGTTTGCTGAAGGAGCTCCCACTTTCTCCAGAAACTCTTAGACGCCAGAGATCAGTCATCACTTGTGCTGTTTCTTGAATCCCCAGAGGAGATTCCTCTTTTTTGGTTGTTTATTTCTGCGCAAAGATGCCCGTCTTTGGATAAACTCATGTGTGCCCGCCAAGTCTCCACTCTGGTGGCTGTGCAGTGTTCCCTGAGTGCTAAACGGGCACTTTTCTCTTCTCCCATCTCTGCTGGCTTCTTTGGGCTGTGATGCCTTTCACACTCCACCCAGCCACGCCCAGAGCTGAACTTTGCAGGAACAGGAGGAGGGAGAGAAGGGGAGCGAGGTTTCCCTTTGACCTCCTCACTCCGTCTGTCCTCAGAATCGGCAGCTCTGTTTCTGGATGCAAAGCGAAATGTTCTTTGTCCCCGGGCTGGAGAGATGGCTCTGCTCTGCGCTGGAGAGCCCAGGGTCTTGTGAAACGCAGCCCTGGAGGCCAGAGATCCTCCAGGGGGCGCTGGGTTACACCTTGTTTCTTTAGGAACTGACTTCTTTTTTTTTTTTTTTTTTAATTTTTTTTTTTCAACGTTTATTTATTTTTGGGACAGAGAGAGACAGAGCATGAACGGGGGAGGGGCAGAGAGAGAGGGAGACACAGAATCGGAAACAGGCTCCAGGCTCCGAGCCATCAGCCCAGAGCCTGACGCGGGGCTCGAACTCACGGACTGCGAGATCGTGACCTGGCTGAAGTCGGACACTTAACCGACTGCGCCACCCAGGCGCCCCAGGAACCGACTTCTTTAGGGATATTCCATTCCAGGGTTTCAGCGTTGCCTGTCCCTTTCCCGCCTTTGGCTGGCATTTGAGGGCTGTTTCTGTCCCCCAGGATGACAACCGGTACCATGAGGATATTTTCGGGGTCACCCTGCGAACATATGAAGTGACCAACCGCCTTAGATCTGAATCCATTGCCTTCATTGAGGAGAGCAAAAAAGACACTGATGAGTAAGCAGCCTCCATCCTGTGGGCAAGGGGCGGGCAGGGGTGTCAGGCTTCGTTTGACGCTGGCTTTCCCACAATGTGGGGGGAGGGGAGAGGGAGGAGGGCAAATGCACATTCTCAGGCCACCCCACACCTGCTGACTCTGAAACTCTGGAGCGAGAACCCCGGTTTGTGTTTTAGAAAGCCCTCAGGGGATTCTGAGGCCCCTCCATGTGTGGGAACCCGGGCTTTGGGTGCCCAGCGTCTGCCTGGGGCGCCCCCTAGTGGAACAATGGCTCCAGCCTCTGGGAAGGCGTGTTGGAGCCACTGCTCCCGGCATTTACACCGCCTCCCACGCCCCCCAAGTCGCTCAGAACATTCTCATCCACACAAATCCCAATTAGTGTTATTATGACAAGTTTACCGGCCTTCTGGAAGTTGCTGGGAACAGTCAGAGGCGTCGCGAGACTGGATTGAGTCTCAGGATTTCAACCTTATCTGAAGGCCTTGACCTTTGAACTGCGACTGCAACGTTGCTCACCCTATGCCCGCCACAGAGAACTTCCAGACCACCACCGGATGCCCCTTGTGTTGAATTAAGTGGGAATTCGGCTGTCTTGTTTTTGGTAGCAGAGGGAAGACACCCCGTTTCTTTTTTCCTTAAGTTTGTTTATTCTGACAGAGAGAGAGAGAGAGAGAGAGCGCCCATGCGCATGTAAGTGGGGGAGGGACAGAGAGAAAGAGGGAGAGAGAGAATCCCGAGCAGGCCCCGCGCCACCAGTGCAGAGAGCCCGATGCGGGGCTTGAACTCACAAACCTCAAGATCATGACCTGAGCGGAACTCAGATGCCACCCAGGAGCCCCAAGACGCCCTATTTCTTAAGCAGCCTCCTTTCTCCCCCCTTAGGATGACATATTTCATGTCCAGTAGGCCCACACTTGATTGCCTTTCAGATTACAACCCCTCTGGCTGTCAGAAAGCCCCTTTCATTGTCCCTCTTCCTGGCCCTTTGTGTTGTTCATCCCAGAGAAGCCCCAGCTGGGGGCGAGGAGTGGGGGGGGGGGGGGCTACAGAAGAAACGGCAGAGCTTGGTGCCCTGTGCCCAGAGCTTGGTGGCTTCCCTGGGGCTCTGCAAGGAAACAGAGCAGCTCTGTTCTGTGACACTAACTCCCTCCCTCCCTGTCTTCCTACAGAGTTTTCAGCTCCTAACTGGCTCCTCTTGCCCAGATGGATGGCCGGGGGGCTGTCCCCTGTGCTCCGGCAGGGGCGGCTGCAGGTTTTCTAAGCGTGGACACTGCTGAACCTTCCCTACGGGACCCCACGTGGCCCCCGCTGTCCCTCTCGTCCTGTCACCGTGGTTGTTCCTCTTCTGGGTCCCCACCCCTCGGTGGTTTCCTTGGCCCTCCTGGGTTTTCTCCTTGAGTTTTCCTGCCGCAATGCAATGCCTTTATAATCCACAGTGGCTCTTCCAAAACTGTGTCCCCCTCTCTCTCTCTCTCTCTTCCTGACAAGGGCAAATCACTGGTGCATGAAATCACTGGAACATGGCCGTCGCTCCTATTAGGGCTTGTTTTCTGGGGTTTCCCCTGGAGAGGCTGCAGGGACTGGTCAGGAGAGTCCCAGCCAGTCCCTCTGCCGCTGAAGCCCCCCCCCTTATCCTTTTTTTATGATGACGTCCTCGTTGTGTGTGTATGTGTGCACGTGTGTGCACGCATGTGACAGGCCTGGGTCCCCGTCGTCTGCCCTGTCCCCTGGACAGGCGTGTTGCCGGCAGCCTCTCAGTGCCCCAAACCGTGCCCTGGCCTTGTATTGGTTCCTCACGTGTCCATAACTTAAGATCTGTGCTCCGTGTTCCTGAATTCTTATCCCTGAAGCACCTTAACGGTCCCCGGTTGCAAAGGGCAGGGAGAAGGGAGTGTGACGATTAAGGGGAAATCTCCATCAAAAAGGGGCTCACGGAATTGCATGCGTTTAGATCCCAGCACGCACCAGTGAGCAGCCCTCTCTGGGAAACTAACCCATCTCAAGGATTAAGCAAACCCCCTCCCTGATCCTACCCTGCCCGAGCCAGATAGGATCACCTGATTTGGCCCTCCCCAGATAATCCTACCTGCAAGTCTGGGAAGTAATGTTCCTGTCTTTGCCACCAGGTGACTTGGGGCAAGTCACTTGTCCTCAGTTTCCCCTTGTAATGTTATGGAGCTAAAAAAAAAAAAAAAAGAGTATGAATAGATGAAACTTTAAAGTGGTGGAGACTGGAGAGCATCTCAAGGAAGAGTCTCATCGCCGGGTTTTTTGTTTTGTTTTGTCTTGGGGTTTGTTTTTTTTTTTTTTTTTCTCCAAATGGGGACTTGCCGATCTGCCCTAGGAAGGAAATCACAGAAGCCCGTCCAAAAGGGTAGTTGGAGAGGGAAGCCATAACGAGGCTTCACATAGCTTCTTGTACGGGACCACAACCCAGGGTGGCCTGCCCCACACACTCTTGGACTTCTACGAGTGATCCCGTGGTTTCAAGCCTGATAAAATAATTTTGACACGTTAACGAACTTTGACTCCAATCAAAAATGGCCATCAGTCTTCAGTGCGAGGGGCCTGCCCTGGGTCCCCAGGGCTGGAAGGGGAGCCTTCAGACAGTGGGTGCTTCTGTTTGGCTGTGTCCTAGCATACAGAGAGACAGCTTCGCCTTTCTGTAGGGCACAGTGGGCATTTCCTGATGCTCCGCTTGGGGGGCCTGCCAAAGAGAAAGTGCCCCCGACCCTCTCTAGAAGGGACTTAGGACAGGGGGCGCCAAAGAGGCGTCCCCAGGAGGGGACAACCTCGGAGATTCTTAAAGGCAAAGGGCAAACTAGACCTCGCCTTTCTCCACCCGTCATTCAAGGAGGAATTCATCAGCGCTTCCCTCTCCAGACCAAGCTCTGCGCGTGCTTCTCCGTCCCCAAATAAGTTCTTGTGTGAAGTTCCTCTGTGCATCTTCTTCGTATAGCCCTGCCCTTCTAGTAGCAGGCAGGCAGCGGGAAACATCATCTCATTGTGTCAGGGAGTCCGAAGCAGCGATTATAGAACGGGGATGCATCTTTCGTCCCCAAAAAGGAGTTTTGTTTTTAGAGTAAACGCCTTTCAACTCCCGACACAAGCTGCTTCATGATGCCCGGGGAGAAGACTGGAGATCGGTCTGATGTGTTTCTCTCCTTTGCCAGAATCCCTGTTAGGAAAAACCTCGCTGTTATGAGCCTATCGGGAGGCAGAGTGAAGTCCAGGTTCAGGGTTTAGGTCTGATCCAGGGTGGGTAAATGCTGCCCTCTTGTGGTGGTTTTTAGTTCAGTCCCAGTAGCCAAAACGAGGGGCCCAATTTGGCTTCACAACAGGTGAGCAGAAAGTAGGATTCACTGGGCGTTTGGGGGTTACCTAGGCTACAGCCCTTTTGGTCCCTCTCCGCCTTGAACTGGCCTGCCGTGGCTCCAACCGCATTTAACAAAAGTGAGTTTGGCCAAGAGGAAGGAGACATCCCCAGCAAACAGGAAAAGGTGAAATGGTCACGCTCCCCATCTTGATGATGAATCCATAATCACGTCTTGACTATGAATCCCGCACCTCGTGTTATGAAAGAAGAGAGGTAATTAAACTCCCTGAGCGGAGGAATGTTTTCCTGATTGGTTTCCACAGAGTGAGGCAGCCCGGGACCTTTCCGTTCGGGGAAATGCTTCGGACTTACCGAAATGGAGCTTTTTGGAAACGGACCCGAGTCCAAATGCTAACTCTATCGCCCCTCCTCCCTGTTTCCACAGACAGCTCCGGGCTGGTGACTTAACCTTTTCAAGTCCATATACAGCACCTATATAGCAAAGTGGGTTAAATGAGATAAAGCCCATAAAATAACCAGTTATGCCTCCTGGCCCGCTGACGCTTTTGAATTTTTTTTTTTTCACTTCGTCAGTAACTGTATGCAGAAGGCGCAATGATGTGTACAGAACAATATACAGTTCCTGTTTGTGGAAGATTAGAATCTCGTATGTGGACACACAAGGCTTAGAATCAACATACATGTCTGGGGTTCGAGAACTGGGTGGATTGCACCTGCCGGCCTGGGGACACCAGGTTTCGAGGAAGTAGGAAGAGTGGGGACGAAAGGCACAGACTGGGAACGGTAAATCGGGGCTGGCTTCAGGCGTGGCTTTGGAAGGCTGTGGAAGCTGACGGTGGTGAGGCAGATGCCTGGCAGGTGAGCAGGGGCCAGGTGCTAGGGAGAGGCGAGGGCATGTTGAGGAATTTTGACTTCATTTGGTAGGCAGCAGGAAATCCCTAAGAACGTTTTTTTTTTTTAATGGGAAAAAATAAGGCGACTGGAATTGCGCTTGGAAAAGAATATTGGGGCTGCAGCACAGAGCGTGGATGGCTGGCCTGTTGAACTATCTGTGGAGTATTGTGGTTACCAAGACTGGACTGAGGGAACCAGGAACTGGAGACCTATCTGTTGCGGAGAAAGTCAAGAGTCTTCCCTCTAGGCTGAGCAAGGAGCCTCATGAGGAAAAAACAAAACAAAAAACAAAAAAACCAGCCTCATGGGAAAGAAGAGTTTACGCTTGTTGCCATGATTACCAGCCAATGGGGTGAATCCCTCCAGGCTCCGGCCATGCGTGCATGCACACAAAGAGAACTGACCCCAGGCCAGTAGACATTGGCCTTAGAACACGGGATTTTCTTGCCAAACACATTCTCGGCAGCCACCTGCTTTGGACTTCCAAAAGGAGGTCAGGTTTTGCCCGAAGTCCAAAACAAGTGAGATTTTTTGACCCAGATCAGGGGTAAACAGTTTCTATGCCAGGATGGGCCAGCCAGATGCCTGGGCCCCTTCTCCTCTAGAACGTTGGCCATTCGTGCCATCAGGAAAACTGTGGGGTTAAGATCTTGTTTTAAGCCGGCCATTAACTGGCATATTTTCATCTCTGCTGCCCTGACCTCTAATGTGTCACCATGGCCCCCTTACCCACAAAGCCTTCTGTCTGTACTGGCCGGTTCATCTGAGACCACCTGCAGGTGACAAGGAGAGAGAAATATTCATCTGGGCATCCTAGAGGACTTGTCCATCCTCACTGACATCTCTCAACCCTTGTAAGGCTTCCTGCATCCAAAAGTCCTGGTTAGCTCAAGAATTAAAGGCCAGGGGCTGGAATGGGGGAAGGGAGATCTGAGAGCCCCTGCCCTACCTCCCACCGTCCGGGACTCATCACAGATGGTCCCACGAACCTGAATCTGACCTTCCGGCGCTGACACGAACCTGGTCTCTCCTTTCTCTATCATACACACCCTGTCCTCGGTCCCCCGCCAATCCCTGCCCCCAAACACCGATGAGACTCGGGTGAGTCTTAGGTGAGGACCCAGGTAAATGTTCACCCCTGGAACACGGGTCTTGAGTCTATTCCCTATGACTACTTGTCAAAGCCCCGTGCAAGGGCGGGGGTCAGGGGTAGATATGCCTTTGTTTGTTGAGGCGTCTGAGTTGTCCTGGAATGTCCGAACGGTTCTGGACAAGAAGGACATGTCTGCCTGGTCCAGGACAGCGACCATTCTTAACGAGGTGGCCCTGGCAGGCAGGACCGAACAAACCTGCCTTAAGATGCTGCTTTTCCGTAGTCTTCCAGAAAATGACTCCAGGACATCAAAGTGCCCAGCTTGGCTCCCAAGCTCTCAGAGCCTCTGGTCGAGGGCCAGCCAACCTCAGCACTATTGGCATTTGGGCCCAGTTCTTTGTGGTGGGGGCTGCCCTGGGCATTGTAAAGACAGGATGTGGCATGTCATCTCTGGCCTCCACCCACTAAAAGCCAGTATCAGTCCCCGTCCTGCCAAATGTGACAACCAAATATGTCTTCGGACATTGCCAGATGTCCCCTGGGAGCAAAAACATCGCTCCTGGCTGCCCCAGGCCTTTTCATCACGGACCTACTGGAGTCAGCGGAGGACCCCTCGGCCTGATGGCTTTGTTTCCGTTGTCTGCCACCAACTTGAGACTCCAAGGATTTGGTGGGGGGCCGGGGGGATAAAAAAAGTGGTTTCACAAACTCCCTCCCAAGACAGAAGGATGCTGCTTCCATCTCGGTAGGAGGCTGTGCCCTCGGCATCGCTCTGATTATGACCCGTGAAGGCCCAATGCCGTGCCACCCTGCCTCCACCCTGTTTTCCTTGTGTCGCTCTGTCTTGTGATCGTAGACCCACTCTGGGCTCAGCAGTGGTTTTCTGGAAGGCAGAAAGAGAGAGAGAACACGCAGTTGGCCGCCCCTCCTTGCTGTCCCAATGGGTTTCCATTCAGGGTTGAGGAGCTGGGGAGGTGGGCAGAGTGGGTGTCACATGTCACCAAACACACACACACACACACACACACGCACGCCGTCAGAAACTCGGACGTCCCCCTACCTCTGAGCTCTCGATGCTGCTAATGTCCGCCCAGTGTCCCATGCGCTCCGGCACCTTCCTTTAAGGACTGACGCCCGCCCCACGCTCCTCGCGAGGTTGTCCAAGCCGTGTTCACTGCATGCTCTCCTTCTAACTCGTCCTCATCTTCTAACTTGATGGAATTCAACACAAGTCTACTTATGCCTGTTTGCATTATGGTTACCATATTAAAAAGTGGAGTCGACTTGACTGGCTGTTGTCTGTTGTTTGATTTGCTTGGAGCTTCTCCCACCTTTGCTTGCTGTCGCTGGCCAGGTGTCCCCCCCCCCACCCCCACCCAGGAAGCCCACCCTGAGGGAGGTGGCAGAGATGGGTTGGGGAGTGGTCTGAGGCAGGGGAGGGGAGAGGCGGGGAGGGAGGGAGGGAGGGAGAGCAGTCCATCTGATCCGAGGGAAAGCCGGAGCTGCGATATTGTCGCAACAGAAATTTCAGCCAACGGTGCAGGGAATTCTGAAGGTGACCTTCCGGAGCCGTCCCGTGATTTGCGGCCAGAAGGCCGGGTTTCATACCCCTCTGTCAGCCAGTCCTGGACCAGCCTGTTCTCTGCAGTGGAAGCCACCCCCGAGGGGTGGATTGCTGAGGGCACTCCAGGATGCTTCCAGCAGCTGGGGAACAGTTCTGGAGTCTTGACACGGATCCAGATTCCGGTGGAGCATTCCCAGCCTCCTGTCCACACTGCCCCACAACACCTTTGCCCCCATCATGGCTGCATTCACTGGATGGGCCCCAAAGAAACTGTACCACCTTCGCCCCAGCCCTCTCTCCCTGCATACACAACCCTGAGGACCCTAAAACCTAATTCCTAGCTAGCTTCAGACCCGGTTCCAGAAGGAAGGAGCCTCAAAAGCACCAAAAGGACAGATGAAGAGGAGCTTACCCCAAATGCCCCGACAGGATGGTTAGTATAAAAGGATAAACTGGGAGGGTGGGGGCCCCCAAGGCTTCGTCATGCCCTTCTGGACACGGCCATTTGGATGCTGTGACCATTTTGACATTCACGCCTATTTCCTGGCCAAAAAGCACAAACAGCTAGATAGCCTTTTAAACTACAGAATAACTTCCCCAACATCAAACATTCCCCACATACCATTCCTGCCTTCTCCACCCCATTCCTGAACCTCAGGCCCAAGTTCAAATGCGAGATGCAGGTCAGAGATGGGGGTGGGACCAGAGAAGCCCTCAGTGTCCAGCTCTACCCTGCCTCACAGAAACTAATTAAAATAATGGCTAAGAGTTATCAAATGCCAGTCTTCATGGGAATAGTTAGACGTGTATCATTACTCAACTTGGGAAACTGAGGCACAAGGAGATGAGCCAGTTTGTGCAAGGTGAACGTAGCTAGTACACGTTACAGGTAGAATTCGAACCCAGACTGTCCAGCTCTAGAATCTGCATTCTACACCACCAGCCAGTGCTGCTGTCAGGAGACCCAAAGTTCAAATCCCGGCTCTTCCACTTCCCGGCTGTGCAACTTTGGACGAGTTACTCGACCTCTCTGTTTCTTCCTTTCTGCATGTCTAGTAGGCTGCGGTTGTTTCAACTTCATTGCCTTGCAATGGGATTAAATGGGTTCATATATTAATATATTCAACACACACAGAACAGTATAGGATAGGATAGAATAGAATAGTCCCATATATGAGTAAATAAATTAAGGTCCTAGCTTCCGATGTTCTCAGCTTTTTTTCTCTTATTCAAGCTCCATCTTTCTTTTTAATTCTCCATCTTTCTTTTAAAATCTTTTTCTAGTGTTTATTTTCGAGAGAGAGTGACAGAGTGCAGGCAGGGGGAGGAGGGGCAGAGAGAGAGGAGACACAGAATGTGAAGCAGGCTCCAGGCTCTGAGCTGTCAGCACAGAGCCCGACGCGGGGCTTGAACTCACGAACTATGAGATCATGACCTGAGCCAAAGTGGGACGTTTAACCGACGGAGTCACCCAGGCGCCTGTCACACGGCTCCTTCTTGGCATAATTCACCATTTGCTATTCAGCCCTGGGTGCCTTAGGCACCCCTTCAGACTTCTGTCATCAGAGGAGACGTTTTAAAAGCCAATTCCTGGGTTTCTCCCCCCCGCCTGCCCATTAGCGCTTGCTAGGGATAAGTTCTGACTTCTGAATTTTTAACCAGCCCCCCAACCTGCACTGGAGTTTTGACAAGTCCAGCCTCAGAGGTGGCTGGGGACAATTTAACATTTCTCTGCATCCTGACTGGGGTGACTGCTGTTGCCTGGCAACCAGGTGAAAAAAAAAATCCAAGTTTACACCAAAACAGAACCTTCCCAACCACAAATCAAAAGGAGAAGGGGGTGGGAGACAAGTGGGGGAAGGAGGAAAACGGATCTTTGAGTCATTGCAGGTCAATATAGAATATGGGCCTCACAAATAGTAAAAATGTACTTTTTTTTTTCTTCATTGGACCCTTGGCAAAATCACCGAGAGAACAAAACCAGAGAAATTATTTACAATCGAGGGATCAGTATGGAGCTTGGAACCCACATCACTACAAGGAAATCGCTTTAGCAATGGCCTCTGGAGGAAAATAAGATTAAGTTAATCAAACAGCAGACAATTAAAGCTGAGTAATTAGTAAAGGGTTTTTTTTTTTCTTTTTAATCTTTTTGTACTGCTAGACTTAGGGAGGGAGGGGAACAGGGGCGTGTGGTCTCTTGGTCTCTCGGCAGTCTGGGTTTCCTCCGCTGGAACTCAGAGTTGATACCGGAAGCCTCTCTTAGCTTTTCCTTACAGTTCCCAGGAACGTGAGATCTTCAAGTTATGAGCCCCTCCTTCCTCTGCTCCCATTTCTGGTCTCACGGGGACGTGGTGGGGAAAAGATACTAAGCGCAGGAAAGCCTCTGAGACCCACTGTAATTTCCAGGTGTGGTATCCGCGGCCTTGGTGAAACTGTGCGGTAACTGAGTTTCATTTCGAAGGCTTTGAAAAGAGTCACTGATGGAAATGCCGTTATTAGCAGAGAGCTACAGGCCAGTCTGTGGGGAGAGAGACACCTGTTCCTTTTTCCTCCAGGCTGGTGGCTTCCCCTTCTTTGAAAAACACACACTGCCCCCAGATTGCCCTTCTGAAACATCTCCTTTATCCGTCATGCCTTTTTCTACAAGGCATTCAATGCCGCCAGGGACCAGAGGACCAGGGCCATCCCCTCTGGCCAACATTCAGTGCTTGCTCTGGCCACAGGCAGGCTTTCTCAATTTTGGTTGCCTCCCTGGCTCCACACAAAGCTTCCCTGTGGGCTCACCCCAATGGTTCTTTGTGTGTGTGTGTGTATATGTGTGTGCGTGTGTGTGTTTTGCCTTTGTCTTTTATTTATTTATTTTGCATATAATTTACTGCCAAGTTAGCTAACACACAGTGTGCTCTTGGCTTCGGGAGTAGATTCCCATGACTCATCACTTACATAAAACACCCAGGGCTCCTCCCGAGTGCCCCCCTCAATGCCCATCACCCATTTTCCTGGCCTCCCCGCCCACCCCCCCCCCCAAGGGGTCTAAAGGCAGCTTTTCTCTCCTTCCGGCTAGCCTTTGTTTCTGCTCCTCCCCTTACCTGGAAAGCTCACCCCTCCTCTTCGCCCAACTCCAATCCCATGTCTATTGCTGAGGGCTGGATTCAAACACTGCCTTTTCAGCTTCTGTGTACCAGTCGCTTGGGTATTGGAGAGATTGCTTTGCAATCGTTATGTGTGTCTGCGCGCACGTGTTTTATCTGCCTCTATGTATTTGTTACCTCTTGCCACTGAATGCTGAGTAACCACGTAATCTCCCTGGCACACTGCATTACTGCAGATTTCGGGGTCATGCGGCTGTGAGCAGCAGTCCTGCAGCCGCCTTTACTGTAGCTTCGTAAAACCCATCAGAGACCTCTGACATCCAGAGCAGTGAGATCATAAATTTGTGAGGTTTTTTTTTTTAAATGTTTATTTATTTTTGAAGGAGAGAGAGACAGAGTGTGAGTGGGGGAAGGGCAGAGAGAGAGGGAGAGAGAGAGAGGGAGAGAGAGAGAGGGAGAGAGAGAGAGGGAGACACAGAATCCCAAGCAGGCTCCAGGCTCTGAGCTGTCAGCACGGGGCTCGAACTCACGAGCTGTGACATCACGACCTGAGCTGAAGTCGGCTGAGCCACCCAGGCACCCCGTGAGGTTTTTCTTATAAAGTGTGTTTATTTATTTGAGAGAGAGTGAGCGAGCGTGAGCAGGGGAGGGGCGGAGAGAGGAAGAGAGAGAATCCCAAGCGGACTTTGCACGATCAGCACGCAGCCCTACGCGGGGCTCGATCCCACAAACCGTGAGATCATGATGGGGTCTGAAACCAAGAGCCGATGCTTAACTGACTGGGCCACCCAGGTGCCCCTAAATTTGTGTTGTTTTAAGCCAGTAAATTGTGGTAATTTATTACAACAGCAATGGAAAACTCATACAAAATCTGCATTAAATCTGTGGTAGTTTCATATTCACTACTGCTCTAGGAAAGAATCCCTTTCCTTGCCTCTTCCTGCTTCTAGAAGCTGCACTGTGTCACATCTCCACTCTCTGCCTCTGACCCTCCTGTCTCTTTATAAGGACCTTTGTGATTACATTGGGCTCACCCAGGTTGTCTAGGAAAATTCCCCATCTCAAGAGTCCTAACCTAATTACATCTGCAAAGTCCCTTTTGCCATGTAAGGTAACTGTGAACTTGTGATTTATAATAAGAAATATATATTTGGTCTTCACCCCTGTTTCTGGCAAAGAGTTCCTAAAACCCTTGGGATTTCCTAAGTGATAAGAGCGATAAAGTTGTCTCGTTATTTCCAACAAACCCCTTTCACCCACACCTGAGTGAATGTAAATGCGGTGAGTTTGGGAAAGCATCTGGGGATGGGGGCTGGTTGCCAGGGAAACGAACCATGTGACCAAAGGGTTGGCACTTTCAGTCCCACCCTTCCTGACCTCCGAGGAGGGGAGAGGGGTTGGAGGTTGTTGAATCAATCACCAGCGGCCAATGAGTGAATCAATCATGCCTTTGTAATGAAGCCTCCATAAAAACCCAAAAGGACGGGATTCAGAAGCACCAAGATTGGTGAACCCGTGGAGATTCATGGAGAACGGTGCCCTTTGAGAGGGCATGGAAGCTCCTAGACCTCTCCCCGTACCTTCTATCTGGCTGTTCCTGAGTTATATCCTTTTATAATAAGCCAGTGACCTGGGAAGTAAAATGTCTCTGAGTTCTTTGAGTCATTCTAGCACACTGGTTGAAGAGATCAAGGGAACCTCTCTGATTTATAGCCAATCAGAACTACAGGTAACAACCTTGGCTTGTTAAGTACCGGCTAAAGGGGGGCTGGGGCAGTCTTAGAGGTCTAAGCCTGAACCTGTGGGGGTTGATGCTATCTCCAGGTAGCCAGTGTCAGAATTGGGTCAAGTTGTAGCGTCGGAGAATTGCTTGGTGGTGCTGGGAGAAAACACACACACGTCAGAGGCTCCAGGGATTAGAATGTGAACGTGTTTGGGGGCTACCACTCAGCCTACCGTAGTCCGCTCTCTGGCCCCCGGAGACTGATGCCCACCCCCACCCCACCCCGTGCAAAATACAGCCAGCTAAACTGACTTGCACTCACAGGATTACTTATTCACCAGAAATATAATGAGGATTTACTGTGTGTTAGGCCCTTTCATAGACACTGGAGATCAACCAGGAGGGCTCACATCTGTTGGAAGGAGAGAGACCGTAATTTTTTTTTTTTTTTTGAGGGAGTATGTTATAGTGATAGATGGTGATAAGTGATTTTGGAGAAAAAAAAAAACAGACGGAGAGTTTAAATAAGGCGGTTTGGTGGCGGGTGGGGGGAGGTCTCATCAACCATGTGACTGAGGGAGAAAGTCAAATGGTAAGTGAGGAGCTGGGAAGCCAGCACTCCAGGAAAAAGGAACTGAACTAGCAAAGGCCCTCGGCTGGAACAGAGTCTGGGGAAATGGACCAGAAGAGAAAGTGTTTGTAGACATATTTTGAGAACAAGGAAAGCCATTGGGGTCGTTGAGGGGTGTGGAAATGGTCTCTCTAGTCAGATTGTAGAGATCTCTTGGGAGAGGAATATTGAAACCCTCGGGCCAAAGATAACCAGATGTACACCATATGCTGATACTCCACAAAGATGAGTTTATTCGCAGAGAGAGGGCACCCTGGAGGAGCTCTGGGGGGCCTTGTAGGATGGGGTGGGAGGGGGTTAGTCTAGCATTTAGGCTTATATTAGGTAATTTTAAGCGGGGGCTATACTGCCTCTGTGTTCAATACATACAGTCAGCAGTTCAGCGAGAGGGAACTGTAGGATTGATTTTAACATCTAGAATCTCCCCTGTTGCCCAAAGAGAAAGAGACTCGTTCCCTTCTTCCCTTCTCAGAGCATTTCCTTGAGAAACTGCGTATGTGTAAATCTCTCCTCTGTCCTTTGATATGTACGCAAATCTTTTTTGTCAGTGCTATTTTTTTTTATTATGGTAAACTGCATGTAACAGGAAATTTGCCAGTGAACTATTTTTAAGCATACAATCCGATGGCATAAAGGGCATTCTTAATGGCATATAACTGTCACCCGTATCTCTTTCCAGAACGTTTTCTATCACCCTAAACAGAAACTATAACCATTAAGCAATAACTCCCCATTGCCTCCTCACTCCCAGCCCTTGGTGACCACCAGTCTACATTCAGTGTCTACGTATTTGCCTCTTCTAGAAGTTTCACACCAGTGGGATGATACGGTATCTGTCCTTCTGTGACTGGCTTCTTCACTTAGCATAACGTCTTCAAGGTTCATCCGTGTTATAACACATATCAGTACTCCATTCCTTTTTACAGCTGAATAATATTCCACTGCACATACATATGACATTTTGCAAATCTTTTTGAAAGGCTAAACAAGCCGGGGCACCTGAGGGACTCAGTTGGGGCTGAGTTGGTTGGGACTCTCTCTCTCCCTTTCTCTCTCTGCCCCTCCCCTGCTCATGTTCCCTCTCTCTCTCTCTCTCTCAAGAATAAATAAATAAATAAAAATTTTTTAAAGGCTAAACAAGCCTCGTGACAGTAGTAAAATTCAGGAATATTTTCCTTAAGGGCCTGAGAAACATCTCTTTGAAATGTAAATATCAAGGAAGATAGTGTCCCTGTCTCCCTGTGACTGTGGGGGTTTAGCCTAAGCGTCTTGTTCCAAGCTGTAACCACTGGCCTGTGGTAAAGATAAGAAGTTTTCATACTTCCTTGAGCCAAAGGCAATTCGCTAGCACAACGTGTACCCCAATTACCAAATGAGCTTAGGATGAACTAGGAAATATGTGACCAGGTCCTCATCCCTGAGGACAAGTTAACATTCATCTCGAAAGCATGTATGTGACGCGATACTTGGCTGTATATCAAAAGAGTGGAATTTCTCCGTCCTCGTAATCTCATTAGCGGATTACCTGTGCTGTGCCTTAAGTCTGGTTTAATGCCTGCTCCCACTATTGAAACGACTCTTTTCTAGAATTGTGGAGAGGATTTTCTGGATTGGCAGGTGACTTTAATTTTTTCCCAATGGCGTCTTGGCCATCTTTGATCAGAACTGGGCAGGGGTGCCTGGATGGCTCAGTCAGCTAGGTGTCCGACTTCAGCTCGGGTCATGATCTCGTGGTTCGTGGGTTCGAGCCCCGCGTGGGCTCTGTGCTGTCAGCCCAGAGTCTGGAGCCCACTCTTGATTCCGTGTCTCCCTCTCTTTCTGCCCCTCCCCTGATCACACTCTGTCTCTCTGTCTCTCAAAAATAAATAAACATTAAAAAGATGAAGAAGAAGAAGAAGAAGAAGAAGAAGAAGAAGAAATGGGCAGAGGGAAGGCCTGGATGGCATCGATAAGAAAATAAGAGTTGTTCTTAAGAATGGTGTACCAATCACCTGTGCAGCTGTGGGGTCTGCCTTCCACCTAAGGGGCTGAACACTTTGGTTACTAAAGTCTTAGGGTCATTGGGGCTGATTTTCACATTCTTGTGGCCAGAGTGAAAGCCAGGGGAACATTTAGGAGCCACACTGGAGACATGGACCTAGACTGTGGCTGAGGAAAACGGAGAGGAGGAGACAGATTGACAACCATTAGGAGTGATCTGTTTAGAGAAGAGAATTGCTTCCTCGTTCCAAAAGAAGAAAAAGTTTTCTCGGAGAAACTGAGGCAGAGAGAACATACCCTCTGCTTGGGCGTCTGAATATGGATAGTGCTTCCCAGCACACTTAAGACATGATCCCAAGCCTCTTTGTAGGCCCTGTAGGACCTGACAGAGGCAAGTAAGTACGTGCCTCGGTTGACAGCATGGAATCTGGGTCCGCCACGTCATTCCAGTTTAGAGCTGCCCAGCTAAGCCTTTTCCCATTTCTTGATCCACAAAATCAAGGGCACATGGCTGTACTATGTTGTACTATGCTGTTTAAGTTTGGGGTTTATTTGTCCTGTGGCAATACTAACTGACATATATGCACGGTCTCATTTAATAGGAAGATCTGTTGTTGTCTTTCTTTTGCCTCAAAAAGTGACGTTTACTCAAAGGAAAACATGACAAGAGGTCCATCCCTTGGCTCTCTTCCCTCCCCCCTCCTGCTCCTCCTCAGCGCCACATGGACTGAACCCTGGGTAGGACTAGGTAGCAGGACAGCCCCTCAGATGAGGTCAGTCACATTGAGGGGCATCTCCTCAATGGAGGTGTGTAGAAGGTCTTGATGTCCCGAAGAGTCCTCTCGCCTTAGGGAGATCTGTTGTTTCTGCCACTTTATAGATGAGGAACCCAAGGCACAGTGGGTGGAGCATGTGACTCTTGATCTCAGCACCGCAAGTTCGAGCTCCACACTGGGTGTAGCGATTACTTGAAAAAATTGCCAATAATAAGGCCACTTAAAAAAATAGGAGATCAAGGCAAGGTCTTTAAAGAGGTAATTGAGTTAAAATGAGGTCGTTAGGATGGCCCCTAATCGAACAGGACTGGTGTCCTTCTAAGAGGAGACTAGGACACAGACACACGCACAGAGAAGACCACGTGAGGACAGAGGGAGAAGACGGCCATCCCCGAGCCATGGAGACAAGCCTCAGAAGAAGGCCACCCTGCCCACACCTTGAACTCAGACTTCTGGCCTCTAGAACCATGGAAAAATACATTTCTGTGAAGCCACTCACTCTGGGGTGCTTTGTTACAGTGCTTTAGCAAACGAATACAATCAGTAACACACTTTTGAACAAATGTATTGAGGTGAAATTCACACGACATAAAATTAAACATTTTATTTTTTTTTAAGTGAGCTCTACACCCCACGTGGGGCTCTAACTCACAACCCTGAGACCAGCCAGGCAGGTGCCCCTAAAATTAAACATTTAAAAATGAACTACTCAGTGGCAGTTAGTACATTCACAATGTTCCACCACCACCTCTATCTAGTTCCAAAATATTGGAACAGTTTCTCCCCATTCCTCTATAACATACTTTCATCCAGTACTTTCCCTGTGTCGGGCACTGTTCTCTGCACTTTACCTTAACGTACTCATTTAATTCTGTTGACAGTCCCAGGAGGCCAGCATTCTTATTATTATCCCCATTTTACAGATAAGAAGCTGCCCCTCAGAAAGTCTGACCTGCTCGAGCTTAAACAGCTCGTTAGACAATTGCAAATAATAGACAATTATTGAGGATCGACTATGTGTAGGGTCTGGGCCACGTCACTGGGCACCCACAGGTGATCAAATGCTGCTGTCCCGATGCTGAAGTTGCTTTTGATCTAGCAGGAAAGACAAAGGTTGGATAATTATAAATTAATTAATGACAAGACTGAAAAATCCTGGGAAGGAATCATACCTGGGGCAGTGGGGCTGAGGTGAGGGAAGAAATGTCATCTGGAGAGGTTAAGCTAAGGCCTGGAGGAAGAGAAGGAGTAGCTCAAAGGAAGACATTCTAGCACAAAGTATATTCTAGGCAGTGGGGCCAGCATACATGTGAAGGCCAGAAGTGGAAGGAAAGAGACCAGGCTGGCTGGGGCATGGCTAGTGAGGGAGAGAATGGCTTCAGATAGGCAAGGAGAGGTAGACAGGGGTCTATCCCTTTGCAACAATGTTAGAGATTTCAGATTCATTTCTAAGGGCAATAGGGAGCTATGGATGGCTCACCATCCACTGAGAGTTAACTTTATAACTTTATTGCTTCCAGGGCATTCTGATTTCCAAATTGGGGTGGGGGCTACCTTGTTGAGCCTCTAAGTACTGACAACAAATCGTTCTATGCCTGTGTGCCCCCCCCCCACTCACCCACCCAGCTGGACTTCGAACTCCTGGGAGGCAAAGACAGCATCTTACTCACATCTGTATCTCCAGGGAACACAGCACAGGGCCTGGGTTAGTAATAGTAATAGTAATGGTAATAATAGGCACAGGCACCAAAAAAGAGTGCCCACCCACACCTGGGTGGCAATTCCTGCTTTGAGCGTTCAAACCCAGGCTCTACCATTTTTTGTGTCTGTGACTTTGAACTAGTGGCTCCCACCTTTATGAGCCTTATTTTCCTTACTCCTTATTATTTCCTTAATGATACTAGAATGGGTATCATTACAGTACGAAACACAGAGGGCTCGAATAAGGAGAAAGAACCTGTAAAATGCTTGGCACGGTACCCTCTCAAGAATATTAAATTAGCTGTTATTACGGCATACTGGTTTAGAGCACAGTCAAGCACAAGCCAAGCGGATCTGAATTAACATCTAGGACACGGGATTCTGAGTAAGTCCGTTTATCTCCCTGAAGCTCAGTTTCCCCATCTGTAACTCAAGGCGATAAAAGTTGATAGGGTTATTGGGAAGATCTGATGAGCTCATGCACAGGAAGCGCTCCGGACACATAATCAGCAAGGGAATCTGCTTTGATCGCTGGTTCGCAGCCGCAGGGCCCACAGCACAGCTGGTTTGTAAGAACGGGTTTCCCTGGGTCAGCCGCGGCCCGCGTCGCGGGGGGGGGGTGGGGGGGGCTGGGGGGGGGGGTGGCCACGGGTGTGGGCGGGGCGACCTGGGGCCCGGCCCCTCGAGGCGGGTGGGCGGGGCGAAGCGGAGGGCCCTGGCGCGCGCGCGCGGCGGGCCCAGGTACGCGGACAAGATGGCGGCGGCAGCGGTCGACAGCGCGATGGAGGTGGTGCCGGCGCTGGCGGAGGAGGCCGCGCCCGAGGCGGCGGGCCTCAGCTGCCTCGTCAACCTGCCCGGCGAGGTGCTGGAGTACATCCTGTGCAGCGGCTCGCTGACGGCCGCCGACATCGGCCGCGTCTCCAGCACCTGCCGGCGGCTGCGCGAGCTGTGCCAGAGTAGCGGGAAGGTGTGGAAGGAGCAGTTCCGGGTGAGGTGAGCCGGCCGCCCCGCCGCCCGCGCCCCCGCCCTGCGCCCCCTGGGCCCGGGCCTGGCCGGCCCGCGCCGCCGCCTCCCTGCTCGCGCGCGGACCCCTCCCCGGAGGCCACCCCCGGACCCCTGCCCGCGGACCGACAGACAAAGGCCTCCAGGCCGCCGGCTCCCCGGGCCCCTCGGGTCCACGCCGCTGCCCAAATTGCGCATCGGGAAGCGCCCGGCAGCCGGGCCCGCCTTAGAGGGTCACGACGGTAGGATCCGGGCTGATCCATCCCGCGCGCTTCTTTGTGCCCGACTCCGAGTTAAAATGTTTACATGGATCCGGCGATGCAATGATCTTAACAGCCCTTGGAGGAAGCGGACGCAGCATCCCCTGCTTGCGGGCGGAGAGCACAGATTTCGATGTGGGACCGCGGATAAATCTGGCCCCGGCACACTCGCCGTGTGACCTTGCGGGGTAGCGACTTCCCTTCCTTTTGAGCCTCATGCATCGACTTTAGGCGGTGATAATTAGACCTACCTTTTGCTGTTAGTTATTAAATGAGATGATGCGTAAGGAGCATTTACGCGGGGCCCGGCTCTCGGGAGGCGCGCAGGAAATGTTAGCAGCCCTTGTCGTCACTGTTATTGTTGCTGCAACTGGCCCCATTTTATAGATGGGGAGCGGAGACACAGCATTCCTACTGCTACGCCAAGGTCACGCCGCGAGCGAGTGCGTGCGTGCCGGGTGGAGATTTGAACGGGGTCCATCGCCAGGGCCCCTAGTGCCGCTAAACCATACTGCTCGTTCCCTGTGTCTCAAGGCTGCCTTTGATTTCGCGTGTCTGCCTTTGAGTCTCTGTGAAGCTGAGGGGGTGTTTCTCTCCTTGTAGGTGGCCTTCCCTTATGAAACACTACAGCCCCACCGACTACGTCAATTGGTTGGAGGAGTATAAAGTTCGGCAGAAAGCTGGGTTAGAAGCCCGGAAGATTGTAGCCTCCTTCTCAAAGAGGTTCTTTTCAGAGCACGTAAGGATCTGTTGATGTAGCTCCCGGCTTTTGCCTACCGTGGTGCATGTGTCTGGGTCTGGAGGCTTTAGCTCATCCAGCTCTTTCCCGTATCCGTTTTTCAGTCCTCACAATCCCTTACTCACTTAGATGGCCGCAAGAGTCATTGTGTCCTTTTCCTCCTATCCAACAACACGAAGCCATTTGTCCCTGCCAGCTTTACTTTTCTAAAGCCAGCGAGAGAATGGGGCTGGAGGGGGAGGGACGGAACTGCAGCACAATGTAGAGGGAATCCAGATCAGCATTCTTTCCCTGCAAGGGGGTTAAACCTATTTTTCGGAGCCTCCCCTTGAGTTGGGGAATCATCAGTGATTGAACGCTGTACAGATTTCACCCAGTAGTTTTCCCGGAAGGGTTGACGAAATTAATACAGTTTTTCTTCTCTGTGGCTTTGAAGATTCTAACCCGTGGTGAATAATAGCACTATTTGTTAAGGTAGCAGAGGATTAGAAGCGATCTGTAAATCAGAATTATTATTCCCTCAGCTAAATTATCTTGCATTACATATCATTATCCCCGAAAAGTTTTTGTGTCTTTGTTGTTTTTCTTATTATTGCTGAAATGCATGGGGTTTTGTTGTTTGTGTTTTCCCACAAAGTGTCTCAGAATTTCTGTATCAGGTCCTGGTTCTTTTTGTAACTCTGGGAAGTAGTTCACACTAATCTTTTAAATTTATTTCTTAGTACAGGGGTTGGGGGGAGGTCTGGAAGTAGAGCCAGTCTGATTTATTTATTTTTGGGTTTTTTTTTTTTTTTTTTTTTTTTTAAGTAAACTGTACGCCCAGTGGGGGGCTTGAACTCATGACCCCTGAGATCAAGAGTCACATGCTCTACCAAATGAGCCAGCCAGGCACCCCTGATTTATTTTACTATCATGGTTTACCGAAGATTAATTCCTCTTTTCTTCTTTCTTCTTTCTTTCTTTCTTTCTTTCTTTCTTTCTTTCTTTCTTTCTTTCAAGATTTTATTTTTAAGTAATCTCTACACTCTATATGGGGCTTGAATTTACAACCCCAGGATCAAGAGTTGCATGCTCTACCGACTGAGCCAGCAAAGCACCCCGATCAATTCCTGTTTTCTAATGTTAATTAATATTACTTCATAGGGTTCATACATGCAGAGTGTTTTCAAGGCTTTTCAAGTTTTGAAGGGGAAAATTTGAACTTTGGACAAATTTGAACTTATTCTTCTGTGGACAATAAAACTAGATACTCCCCAGTATCATTCATTTCTATAAATAAACGCTCGTTGATATTAGGATGGATAGTTTATGTTCTGGATGAGCCACGTCCTGGCTGAAAGCATTCATATCATATTTTAAAAACTGGTACAAATTGTTTATGGGTGCTAGATATATTTGATGCACTTTGTCATGGGCTGCTGGTTTGCAACTCCTACTTCTAGTCCAACTGGTTTTGTGTGCATTTTTAACACCCTGTGTGTTTGTCCAATAATGATGAATTGTTAGGTTTTTTCCTTAGCTCCCTCTTTCCCTGTACCACTGCCTAATTAGAAGTACGTCAAAGACTTTGAACATAGTAGGAATATACTTAAGATTGATCAGTGGGCGAATGATTACTTTGGCTCAGGACCTTTCTATTCCTGTGTTCTCTGCATGCACACAGGTTGACATGAAATTTCCTGGCTACTTTTAAAACCAAGTGGGGGGCACCTGGGTGGCTCAGTCAGTTAAGCGTCCAACTTCAGCTCAGGTCATGATCTCATGGCTCGGCTCATGAGTTGGAGCTCCGCATCGGGCTCTGTGCTGACAGCTCAGAGCCTGGAGCCTGCTTCAGGTTCTGTGTCTTTCCCCTTTTCTCTGCCCCTCCCCTTCTCATGCTCTGTCTCTCAAAAAATAAAAAAATGTTAAAAAAAAAAAGTGTTAAAAAAAAAAGTGGAAGAATTAATAGAATGTTAAAGCTCATTGGTACCATCACCTAAATTTACAGAGGAGAAAATAGGCCCAGTGAGTTGAGCTACTTGCCCAAAGTACTAGACTTCTCTCTCTGGGTCTCTGCTCCTACTTGACTGCCTCATAAATTGCATGAAATCATTGTGAATTATGATACTGAAGCTACAGACTATGAAAATATAATTAATGTACAATTGACAATAAAATCTGAACAAATTCTTGATACTGGACATTACTTTCCAGCCATGGTGAGTGGTACAGGATAGCGTAGGATAGCATTTACCACTGCCACGAACATGAGCATCTTTGTATCTCAGATTTGTGTATGAGAGTGACAGCACTGTTGCCTGTGACTGAGGCCTGTTTGTATATGTCTTCTTCATAGGTCCCTTGTAATGGTTTTAGTGACATAGAGAATCTTGAGGGACCAGAGATATTTTTTGAGGATGAACTGGTGTGTATCCTAAATATGGAAGGAAGGTAAGTCATAGTTTTAGCAGGGATTGTTTTTTGTTTGTTTGTTCCAATAATAATGCCCAGAATTAACTGCTGTAATTTGTATGTGGCCGAGCCCTGGGACATGTGCTTCCAAATCTTTCATGTCTTGCTGTAATTATATTTTTGAAGAATTCTGTGTAAATAATATAAATACACTGAGACAATTGATATTTAAATAAACCTTACAAAAATCTTTTTGGGAAGAAAAGAGAATGTGTATTTGTTCCCACTGTGGGTCACATACTGGGCTCTGGGAACTTGTATCTGTTATGCCATTTAGTAATATAAACTACCCTTCCTTTATTATGACCTCTCCATCCACCATCACTGAATTTGTCTGTTATGGGTTGATTTTTTTTTTTTTTAATTTCTTAGGCATGTCTTAATGGATGATTTTTTTTTTTTTTTTAACAATTTCTGAATTTGGGTAAGAAGTCATCTTACTTTGGCTATGAACATTCTAGGTATCTGGTTGAGTCCTTCTTTTATGTCTCCTGATCAAGAAGAATCCATCATCTCTTGGTTGTTGCTTAAAAATTTTTATGCCTTCTGTTTTCTGCTGTGAAGGTTAATTTCCAGTTTACCTAAAAAGATGACTTGGCTTCCAGTGTAACATACCTGTGAAAAAGGTTTTCTGCTCTAACAGTTTGGAAACTATTAGTGATGGAAGGTAGAAATGTAGCTTAGCATCTTCCTTAAGAGAGCTCACTGTGATATGTCTCACAAACAAGAAGTAAGGTATTCTTCTTGTTGTTTTTAAAGGGATTTAGGAGAGAGAAATGTCTATCAGTGGAACAACTGTAGGGGAGAGGTAAGATGTGCCACTATTCTAGGCCTTGGATGAGTTCAGATGCAGAGGTCATTTTTCCGTTTCTATTTTGGTTTATCTATAAATGAATTAAAGTATGATCTAATAGTCAGCATTGTGCAGCCTTAAAAATAAAAGCTGGCCTGTCTTTTTTACATATATATGCATATACTTTAAAATACATAAATGTAACATATATACTAAGTTTATTAGTTATTTTAAATTTTTTTTTAAACATTTATTTGTCCTTGAGAGACAGAGAGAGGCAGAGCATGAGCAGGGGACGGGGAGAGAGAGACACACACAGAATCCGAAGCAGGTTCCAGGCTCTGAGCTGTTTGTTAGCACAGAGCCCGACGCGGGGCTCGAACTTACGAACTGCGAGACCATGACCTGAGCCGAAGTCGGACGCTCAACTGACTGAGCCACCCAGGCGCCCCAAGTTATTTTATTTTTGATTTGATGTTGAGTGCAGACTTTGTTTCTTTTTGCTTATGCTGTTTCTCCCTTCCTCCTTACTCCCTCCATTTGTGTTGGTTTCCCAGCCCCGCCCCTGTAATTAACTTAGGTTGCCAACTTAGGTTGTGTTCCTCATGCCAATATACATCGTGGTAGGTGGGGATGGGAGCACATCGTTATTTCACAAAATTGTGATCATTAAATAGGTACTTTCCTGTATCTTTTTTTTCTCATTCAGCATTACCTTGTGGAAATCTAATCAACTGATTTGATTCATTTTATTAACGGCCGTTTACTGTTTTACAGTATGTACCACAGTTTATTTAACTACCCTGCTATCGATGAGTAACCACTATCTTCTCCATCTTATGTTGCTGGGGAGGGTGATGTTTTTCGTGGTGTCATTTCTAAGTAATAGGCTCGTAGGAATGAGTGTCCGAGGTCAGGCTATAGAAGGTTATTAAAAAACATAAAAGATAGCGTGTCCTTGGGTGGGGAGACTTATCACAAAAATGTCAGTTCTTCTAAAATTAACACATAACCCTAGTGCCACTCCATTTCAGTTCCAAAAGGAGTTTGGGGAGAGGAGCGTTTTTTTTGTGTGTTTTAATTGGATAATATTGGCATAAAATATATTGAGAACAATAAATTCACTAGAAAAGCCAGAAAAAAATTTTTTTAATAATCACGATGTAAGACTTGCATCACTAGATGATAAGGCATATGATAAAGCTAGCTGTAATCAAAACAATATAATGTTTAAATGAAAGTTGAGAGCGACGTCAGTGATAATAATTCAGAAACAGGTCCCAGAATAGAAGATAATCTATTTAAAGTCAGAGGGGGAAAGATGGCATATTTAATAAATAGTATTGGAGGTAACTGAATATTCATCTGGAAGAAATTAGAACATCATGTAGCAAAATTAAGTTCCACAAGATTAAATTACCTAAATTTAAAAGTTATCACAATGAAAATCCCTCAATTAAATAGACTTCGTGTCCAATCTAGGGAGACCTACTTAACCAAGACTGATAATACAAAAGCAGTACAAGAATATAGACAAAGGTTTTTCAATAAGAAATAAACTTCCCTATGAGCAAAGAAACTGTAAAGAAAGCCGATAGAATTCTTAAAATTTCTAAGAGGAAATTAAAAAATGTACAAAGGAGGAAGACATTCAGAAAAGAGCAAATCCAAGTAGCTGAGAATCATGTAGATCTTTAAATTCACTCTTCACAGAAATGTTAAGTAGTAACAAAATATTGCTTTTTTCACCTCTCTCGTTGGCAAAATGACTAAATAGGCACAGCCAATTAAAAAGTATACTGGTGGGGCACCTGGGTGGCTTAGTCAGTTAAGTGTCTGACCAGCTCAGGTCATGATCACAGCTCATGGGTTCGAGCCCCACATCAGGGTCTGTGCTGACAACTCAGAGCCTGAAGCCTGCTTTGGATTCTGTGTCTCCCACTGTCTTTGCCCATCCCCTGCTCACACGCTGTCTCTTTCTCCTTCAAAAATAAATATTTAAAAAGATTTTTTAAGTTAAAAAAAAAGTATAGTGTTATCGTCTTTTTAGAAGTAAATGTCATAGATATGTCACCCCTTGGCCTGACATAATTTGAGCCTAAAACAGGGTTATTTTTAAATGACAGGGAATATGCTCACATTTGTAAATATTTTGGGATACTTTACATTTGTAAATATTTGGGGTATTCTTGAAGGAGCCTGTTTGTTTTCATTCCCGGCAAATGCTTATTGTGCAGATACGGAAAGTATAAAAAGGAAGAAGGATAGTTTTCCAAAAATGCTAAAGCATTAATCTCTGGATATTTGAAAATATTTTGCTTTTATGGTGTTCTGTGTGGTCTTTAAAAAGAGTACATCTTCAATAAAGATTTGAAACAACATGTTAAAAATGGCATACACTATACTTGAGAAAATGACCCAGAGTGACCATCACTGAAACATCTCAGTAAACCTACTGGATTTTAAAAGAAAAGTCCTTTGGGCATCCAAGCAAAAAAGATGAAGTCACTTACAAGGGAAAGAAAATCAGAATATCATCAGACTTTTCAACAACTGCTCTGTGTCAGAGGAAAAAACAATAACATATTTAAGATGCTCAAGGATCAAAAATGTCAGCCAAGGATTTTTATATCCAGCCAAACTGACTTTCAAGTATAAAGACTGCAGACCCAAACTTAACCAACATGCAAGGACTCAGGGACTTTTGAGCCCTTCATGAGAAATGTTCTAGAAAATAGGACAGTGTCAGACAACCAAAACAACCAGAGAGACACTGATACAAGGACTAATGGTGACCATCAAATCCGTATTTATTTGTAGGATTACATCCAAGTGACAGTTAATAGGGTAGAAGGTATTGTATGTAATGGCCGTAAACCCTTTTAATATAGATGTAGTACAACTGTTTAAAAAGCTGAGCAGAGAATAGAGCAGAATGTAAGCAAAATAAATTTAGCTTTTTTCAGGACTCATCAAGGTGATAAATATATTGGTCTTGTTATTCTGAGGCTTGGTATATGTATGTTTCTAAGAGAGATGTGGAATAAAGCAGACGAGTAACTAGGTGATATTCTAAGTCATCTCTGGTATCCTGGATAAATAAGAGTATTCCTGGAAGAAAGAAAGCTATAGATACAGAATAGAAAATGGTAAAAACTGTATAGTTCTGAATTTGATTTAGAAGTGTCAGTATGAATTCCTGATGTATATTTAAAAATAATGTAGGTGTATGTGTGTATATACACACATAGATACATGAGATTTATTATTTCTATCCATTGAAAAGGTTCAGAAACAACAACCAGCCTAGTAGAAATGATGATCCCTAGTAGTCAGACAGTGGTCTTAATATACCATTTCCCATCAAAAGAAGCCAGGGTTTTGGGGAAAGGGCTGATTCTAGGTCTTATACAGGAATTGTAAAAGATCAGGCTGGAGAATCTTGAAAGCCTGGAACCAGGTATCAGGAGAAGTACCAATATTTCATGTTGTAAGTGTTCAGGGACCAACGTGGAGAGGCTTCCATTGGCCAGAGATAGGATTTGAGCAGTAGCGTGGATAATAACTGGAATGGGTTGAAACACACCAACTGCGTTTAGCTCCGCTAGTTCATAATAATACTTAGCAACAACTAATTGTTCACCTCTGGAGGGTAATAGAAATCCAAATTATTATTATTTTGAAAAACAGTAAAAGGAAAGACATGAGCATTTATCCCGCCTTTCCTATATATTGTGCCGTTGGGGGAGCCAGATAGTAGATGAGAGGAAATTATTCCTTGTAGAAATACTCTGGCTAATAAATGAAGAAGGGATGGTGGAATTAGAATATCACCACTTTGCGACCTCTAACGAATTAACAGACCTGGGCACTGAGGAGCGGTGGCTGCTAACATCACCAAAGAGACAGCCAAGGCGTGATTGCCTCCTGATGGAAGGACTTCCTTGCCAAATAAACAGAATCTGAATCTGATCAAGCCTCTACATCCAATTTGCAGGGAATTCAGAAGACAGAAGAGCATGTGAAACTATACCTTGTGGATGCAATCAGCAGATTCCAGACTGGGAAATTCAGGTCACACAACCAGGTTTCTTCAGCAAATAAAGTGCAAGGGACAGAAAAGATGGAGGGGATCCTGTGGATTAAGAGACTTGAAAGACCTCAAAACTGGCTAGAGAGTTTAGGGCTGTACGTTTGGTGAGGCAGTGATGAGCATGGAGGTGTGGGTTGTGATTGCTGTGGGTGGGAGGAGAAGGTCTTGGAGTACTTCTGGGGTGTCTGCGAAGTTTCTCGGCCTGAGTGGTGGATACAGGGTTGTTTGCCTTATACTAATGCATTAAGCTGCTTACTTGTTTCGTGCACTTTTCTAGATTGACACACTTTACAACTCAAAGGTTAAAAGGCTGGTGGAACCTAGCTCTGCTGACGGTCATTTACTAACTGAAGAGTGAGAGGCCTTTCTTTCTGAAGTCACGCAGATAAAGTAATCACTGTCACCCTGTTTCCCGTGATCCCCATGTACATTTGGTATGTCTGGTGAAGTATCTCATCCACTACCAAGTATTTATTGAGCTGCTGCTGTGTGCCAGACCTATCCCAGGCACTGAGGATACAGCGGTGAACAGCACAGAAAGCACTGCGTCTGTGGGGCTTACCTTCCAGTGGGGGAGAGAGTCACTAACCTAGTAAGATGGTTTAGTACATTAGAAGAGGAGAAGGGGCTCTAGACAGATACTAACCAGGCAAGAGGGTGAAGCGGGGAGAGGGGAGAAGGCCTTACTCAAAATGGCATTTGAATGAAAACCTGAAAGGAGGTGAGGGTGGAGGTTGCAAATCTCCAGGGAACGAACCTTCCAGTCAAGGACCTGAGAGTGCTGAGGCCCCAGGTGAGCACCACAGAGCACGATGGCACAGCAGGGAAGCCAGTGTGGCTGGAGGCCGGGCAGAGATGGGGAATAGCAGGAATTGAGGTTAGGTCATGGGGCAAAAGTTTAAGGCACCGTCGTTAGGACTGGAGCTTTTACTTTGAGCGAGGTGGAAAACCCCTGGAGACTTGGGTACGGGATTTTTGTGCCGTGACTTAACATGTTAACTGAAGCGCTCTGGCTGCCGTGTGGAGGGGCAGGATTTGAAGCGGAAGCTCAGTGAGGACGCAGATGAGCTAGTGAGAAGTGTTCACCTGTCCGATACACGCTGAAGATAGAACTGATAGCTCTGGTGGATGGCTGGAATGGTCTGCGAGAGCAGGCCAGCAAGGAGGGCAGGATGGCCCCAAGGTTTGCGGCCTGACTGCAGCAGCAGAGTCGCGTTCACCCGAGACATTTCAGGAGCTCACCGGATATCCGAGCGGGGATGTGGAGTAGCAGTTGCACGTAAGGAGAAGTATGTTCTGGGAAATAAGTTGAAGGCTGCCAGAAACAATATTTGAAACCATGAGACTGGACGAGATCACCACGGCAGTGATCGTAGAGAAAGTCGGCCGCCCAGGGCCTGAGTTCCCTGAGGCAGGTGCCCAGCGGCCAGCAAAGGATTCCAGACGCCTCACCCCTAGCTCCTGAGCCTCGACCAACTTTTCAGCCCCAGCTGAAAAGCCCCAGCTCTTCAGGTTTCTCTTGGATTTCCTTTTAGTCAATCTGAAGCCACGCAGGTCAGTGTTTCTTGGATTTCAGCACTACTGATTCAGTGTTACATTACAGATGCAAAGTCCTAAATTGTGTTGTCTGCTTCTGTGATAACAAGTGCTGTGTGGTCATGAACCAATTATATTCTTCTTGTTAAGTAGACTCTTTACATGCTGTAATTAGTGTGAAGGGAAGTAAAAAAAAAAAAAAAAAAGTAATCGGAGGTTTTTATAGTGTCTTGATTCTCATTGGCTTATTTGTTTGTTTTCCAGAAAAGCTCTGACTTGGAAGTACTACGCTAAAAAAATTCTTTACTACCTACGCCAACAGAAAATTTTAAATAACCTAAAGGCATTTCTTCAGCAGCCCGATGACTATGAATCGTACCTTGAAGGTGAGATCTCAGCGATGATCTTCCAATAGGCAGCTAAGTTGTCGCTCTCAGCAGTAGTGGATACCGTCCCCAAGGGTGGAGCAGTGGAAACGTGGACCGGGCGAGGCCGCATGGGCTTCTGGAGGTGGCATTGTGTGGTCTGATCACTTAGGTAGGCAGAACTGCTCACCCTAGAGCTCATTTTGCCAGAATATTTGGCCATCAGCTGAAGCAAGACAGCGCCTTCTGAAGATGCACCATCAGTTCAAAGCACAAGGCTGATATTTTAGCTAATGAGGTTAAATTCCCTGTTTGTCTAAGCTTTCAAGCGTCATTTCCGAATCAGAAATAAATGTATCCAGTTTTGCCTCCATGGGACCTCATGCAGATCCCTTCACCTCCCTGGTTGGAGTTTAAGGAGGACGAAGTGCCCTCGCGCATCAGTGAGTCTGCTTGTCCATAATGAGAAGTGAGGAGGAAGAAGTTGAGTGGACGGACGCGGTGAAGGGAATAACTTTCTGTTCCTGCTAAGTCGGGCAAGAACAAAATGTGACTTAATTTTTTCTTTAATTTAAATTCCTAGCGTATCACACAAACGCTCCCATAAGTCATGGTTACGGAGTACAGATACGCCTGTCCGTTCACTTTCATTCTCTGCTCCCCACAATTTACCCAGTTTGCAGGTTTCTTCCTTGCCAGCATTTCCGTGGTCATGTCCCCGCTCTGTTACTGTTGTTGTGCGGGCTGTCACCAGCTCTCCCAGCAGCAGCTTTCTGAGTAGCACCTGCTTCCCTGAGCCTCATGGCTTCTGACCCCCTAGTGCTAGTCCAGCCCGAAACCTGGCCTTTCCACCACTCTGAGTGGCCACCTGATTTCCTTTGTTTGTTTGTTGTTGTTTTTTAAATTAACCCTTTGCTTGCTTTTTGGTGTCTTCCGTAATCCGGACCTCCCCTAGCCCCAGACTTTTCCCCATTACTCTCCAAAACACACCCTTTGCTCCAGCCAGTGTTGTCCTCCCTCCTGGCTTTGTATCTTCGTTAGTGGTATCCCCTGTCAAATCCTGCTTGCCCGCAAGAGTTCCAGGTCCTGTGTAACTTCCGTTGAGTTTCTGCTGACTACTGCAACGCGTGCAGATTTTACTTGCCTCGGGAGGGGTGCAGGCAGTAGCATTGACTAGTAGACCATGGTTAATGTCTGTTTCAGGTGCGGGCATTTTTCTCCAACTGATCAGTAACTTTCTTGTGTCCCTGGTCCTTTAACGTTATTATGATCCACTGCATACTCCATGGTGCCCAGTGTGGATTCTTACTGATTGTGTAAAAGTCTCATATCCAGAAGGAAGTGAAAAATCTGTTTCAGTTGATGAAAATCAAACGACCTTATCACCCTGGAATTTTCTATGTGTACTGGAGTTGAGAGTCCCCCACTCTTCTGTTCATTCCACAGTCAGGAACAGTTGAACAGGGTGTGTTTTCTGTAGCTTGTTTATAGAGACGATTGCTTCTTTTTCATCTTCCAAATACAAAGTAACATGATTTTCCATAACTCATCCAATCAGTACTGTAGGCACTGGGTAGCCATTGAAAGTTTTTAAGTGATTGAGCAGGAAGTTGGCTCCAAGGTTTTGATTCTTGGTGACTGACAAGAATAATCTGATAACTATTAACGAAGTCTAGGAATCATAGCATTAGGATGGAATGGACTTTGGAGAAGTCCTGCAGCCAGCAGGTGAGGAAACTCCATCCCGAGGAAGCCCAGGAGCCAATCCCTGCTAGTGGCAAAATTAGCACTGGGGTCCCAACTCTTGTTCACTGCCTTCAGCTCCTTTGGGATGTTGAGTAGGGGGTCAAGATCCTAAATTGAATTTAAATGACTTGAATTTAAAATGACTTAAAAAAAAAAGCAATAACTGCAGCTTCCCAAGTGAAATTGTCTTATAACCAAATGATCAAGTTAGCCCTTTGGCATCTGGTTAGAAAATGACCTAAGGTCGGGGCGCCTGGGTGGCTCAGTCATGTAGGCGTCTGACTCTTGACTTCAGCTGGGGTCGTGATCTCACAACTTGTGGGTTCGAGCCCTGTGTGGAGCCCTTCATTGGGCTGCACGCTGCCGGGGCAGAGCCTGCCTAGTGTTCTAAATACATACATACGTACGTGATTCTAAACAAATACATACATACGTACATACAAAACAAAAGAAAACAACCCAAGGTAATAAAGAGCAGAGAGGTGATTTTCAAGACACCGTGTCTCCAGTGTACTTTGTACAAGTCTTTGGCTACAGGTCCCCTGAGTGTCACTATTTCTGTAATTCAGAAGTATAGTTCTCTCCAGAGTTCATTTACTGTTTCACCTTTGAGGGGTACAGTTTGTGGAAATCTGTCATTGTGAGGGCTTTCAGCTTTTTAAATGTTCTTTTAAGTAAAGGAACTGGCTTACACCATTAAGTGTTCAGAGTTCTTGGGAAGATCTCCTTTATAGCATTTATTCCTCTTTGTAATAGAGTATGGGAATATGCTGCATATCACGTGGTTTCTTGAGTCCATGACCTTTGAGAGAGAGTTTGGTTTATTTTTATGTAAAAAAAAATATATGTTTTTAATGTTTATTACTTATTTTTGAGAGAGGGAGAGACAGTGCAAGCTGGGGAGGAGCAGAGAGAGAGGGAGACACAGAACCCGAAGCAGGCTCCAGGCTCCGAGCTGTCAGCACAGAGCCTGACGTGGGGCTGGAACCCACAAACTGTGAGATCATGACCTGAGCCGAAGCCGGACGCTCAACCGACTGAGCCACCCACCCAGGTGCCCGTATTTTATTTTTTTTAAATAAAGTGTGTAAACTCCTTTGTTGTGAGAAGGTTGCTCCTTTGCCATGTATCAGCAGCAGGGTCTGGCATCTACAGATGAAGCTTATCTGGCAGGTGGTGGAAAGAAGGATGGCCCCAAGCGTCTGTGCCAAGTGACCAATTAATAGGACGAAGGCAGAAATAGGAATTTATTCAGTGATTCCTGTTTATTTTCAGGCGCTGTATATATTGACCAGTACTGCAACCCTCTCTCTGACATCAGCCTCAAAGATATCCAGGCCCAGATTGACAACATCGTAGAGCTGGTCTGCAAAACCCTCCGGGGCATGAACAGTCGCCACCCCAGCTTGGCCTTCAAGGCAGGTGTGGAATTGCTTTGGATCCAACTGTATTTGCAAAAGAAAACCTAGCAGAGCTATTGGTTAATGTGAGAAATTCTGTAGTATGTTTCCATTATGTCACCAAAGAAGCAGTTAATGACACAACCACATGTTCACTTGGAAGTGTGAAAGACTTTAACTTCATATTCTTTCCTCCACCCTGGACTGGCAGCACCTACTGAGTATTGTTAGGACATTGCCAGTGTCTGCGTGTGACAGGTCGTTTGGGATGCTGGTCACAGCCTTGCCAGTGCTTCTGTCCTCAGAGTAGATCTCTGTGTTTCAGGTGAATCCTCCATGATAATGGAGATAGAACTCCAGAGCCAGGTGCTGGACGCCATGAACTACGTCCTTTATGACCAGCTAAAGTTTAAGGGGAACCGAATGGATTACTATAATGCCCTAAACTTATACATGCACCAGGTAAATGTGGGTGTGTTAAAACATAATCATATGTCTTTTTGAAAGCTCATTTTTGATAAATTGTATAGTTTGGGGCACAGATACATGGTCTTTTCATCTCTCAATGCCCAGTGAAACTCACTTTTGCCTCCACTGTAAAGGGTATTGCTATGGATTTTTATTTCTTTATAGTGTCCTCTGTGTGAAAACCCTTGATCATTTCCTGTCTAGAAATACACATTTCTCTGACTTTGTTTGGTTAATTTGTGTCTTATGAACACTAAACTGTGAAACTAATCGGATCTTTTTCCTACACTGGCTTCTAGAAGCCTTGGAAGAAATCTGGCCAGCCATTTTGGCCAAATTGATACTTCGTTTTTATGTGCTTCCTTCTTGACACTGTTTTCAGATTCTGTTGCTCTGTATGCTAATCTTTTTCTGTCGTGTTTCATACACTTTCCTTGAAATGACCTTAAATTCTGTTGGAAGAACAGCCTATCTCCGCTGACAGAGCGGAGCCTGCTTGGCATTGTCTCTCTTTCCCTTTCCCCCTGCCCCTCCCCTGCTCATTCTCTCTCTTTTTGTCTCAAAATAAATAAATGAAACTTAAAACAAAAAATGGAAGAACAGCCTAGATCACAGGTCTGTAGACTTTTTCTGTAAAGGGCCAAACAGGCCTTTTGGTTTGGCAAGCCAGATGCTCTGTGTCCCAACTGCTTAGTTCTGCCATTGTAGTTGAAAGGGGGCACAGACGTTACCAAAACAAACGGGTGCGGCTGTGTTCCAATGAAACTGTATACACGGACATAGAAATTTGAGTTTCATGTAATTTTTAATGTGTCACAAAACGGTACTCTTTTGACTTTCTTTAAACACTAAAAAATGTGAAAGCTCTTCTCATGCGGGCCGTACGGAAACAAGTGGTGGACTTGGCCCGCGGACTGCAGTTTGCAGACCCTTGATCTAAAAAAAAGCAAATATTCATCCACTTAAACCACAAAACCTAGTGTCGTTCCTGATGCACAGTGAGTGCCTAGTAAGGACTTGCTTTGAAGGAACGAGAAGGGAAGGTTCGTTTCTGTGAAGCTAAAGGATTTTTTTTCTCCTTCAGGTTTTGATTCGAAGAACAGGAATTCCGATCAGCATGTCTCTGCTCTACTTGACAATTGCCCGGCAGTTGGGGGTCCCACTGGAACCTGTCAACTTCCCCAGTCACTTCTTGTTAAGGTGGTGCCAAGGTGCAGAAGGGTGAGCCACTTATGCCATATGTTGTGATTGGTCCTCGGGATTCACTCCCACTGTGCTGAGAGGAAGTGTGGTAACGGAACAGAGGTCGACTAGGGCACGGGGGGTGGGGCAGCTGTCTTGTTCCTTGGCCATCAGTGACCGTATTCTGGTTCTGAGAGAAGGGCACTCTGGATCTTTCTGTATTACTTCTTAAAGCTGCATGTGAATTTACAGTCATCTAAAAGTAAGTATAAAGACTAGGACTAGGGGTGCCTGGGTGGCTCAGTTGATTAAGCGTCCGACTTCAGCTCAGGTCATGATCTCAAGGTTGATGAGTTCGAGCCCTGAGTCAGGCTCTGTGCTGACAGCCTGGAGCCTGCTTCCTTTCTGTGTCTCCCTCTCTCTGTGCCTCTCCCTCATTCGTACTCTGTCTCTTTCTGTCTCTCAAAATTAAGTAAACGTTAAAAAAAGCAAAAAGAGGAATAGAGGAGCACCTGTATGGCTCAGTTGGCTAAGGATCTGCCTCTTGATTTCCGCTCTCACAATTCCTGAGATCAAACACTGTCTGGCTCTGCACAGACCACGTGGAGTCTGCCTCCCTCGCTCTCTGCCCCACACCCGCATGCACATGCACACTCTTTCTCCAGAATGAATAAACATTAAAAAACATGTTTAAGTTTATTTTGGAGAAAGAGAGTGTGTGTGAGCGGGGAGGGGCAGAGAGTGAGGGAGACACAGAATCTGAAGCAGGTTCCAGGCCCCACGCTGTCAGCACAGAGCCCCACGTGGGGCTGGAACTCATGAACCGCAAGATCCCGAACCTGAGCCGGAGTCAGACACTTAACCAGCTGAGTCACCCGGGTGCCCCAAACTAAATAAACTTTAAAAAAAAAAAAAAAAAAAGAGTAGGACTAGGAGTTCAGGATTTTAGGTGGATCTTAAAATCCTTTTGTTGCAAAGCAGATCAGATCAAAGAGTTCTTTTTGTTTAACAAGGAATCTTTTTACTTTTTTTTTAAGTTTTTATTTAAATTCCAGTTAGTTGACATACGGTGTAGTTTCCAGCGTACAATTTATTGATTCAGCACTTCTGTACAACACTTGGTGCCCATCATAACATGTGCACTCCTTAATCTCCATCACCTATTTCTCCCATCCCCCCGTGCACCCCCCCCCCTCCGGTAACCATCAGTTTATTCTCTATAGTTAAGAATCTGTTTCTTGGGTTGCCTTTTTTTTTTTTCTTTTCCCTTTCTTTATTTGTTTTATTTCTTAAATTCCACATATGAGTGGAATCATGTGGTATTTGTCTTTCTCTGATGTATTTTGCTTTGCATAATATCCTCAAGTTCCATCCACAACCTTACAGATGGTAAGAGTTCATTCTTTTTTATGGCTGAGTAATATTCCACTATATATACACACATATGGATATGTATATACATATATATATGTATACACACACACACACACACACACACACCCCACACCTTTTTTATCCATTCACCAGTTGATGGACACTTGGGCTGCTTCCATAATTTGGCTATTGTAGATAATGCTGCTATAAACATAGGGGGCATATATCCCTTTGGATTAGTATTTTTGTATTCTTTGGATAAATACCTAGTAATGTGATTGCTGGATTAACCTTTTGAGGAACCTTCATACTGTTTTCCAGAATGGATGCACCAGTTTGCATTCCCACCAACAGTGTGCAAGGGTTCATTCCCCTTTCTCCACATCCTTATCCACACCTGGTGTTTCTTGTATTGTTGATATTCACCATTCTGACAGTGTAAGGTGATATGTCATTGTAGTTTTGATTTGTGTTTCCCTGATGGCGAGTGATGATGAGCATCTTTTCATGTGTCTGTTGGCTATTTGTATGTCTTCTTTGAAAAAATGTCTATTTGTGTCTTCTGCCCATTTTTAATTGGATTATTTGCTTTTGTAGTGTTGAGTTTTAATGAGTTTTTTTAATATATTTTGGATACTAACCCTTTATTGGATATGTCATTGGCAACTGTCTTTTCCCATTGTGTAGATTGTCTTTTGGTTTTGTTGACTGTTTCCTTCGCTGTGCAGAAACTTTTTATTTATTTACTTTTTATTTTATTTATTTTTTTGTTCTTTACTTATTTTTGAGAGAGAGAGAGAGAGAGAGACAGAGCACTCGCAGGGGTGGGCAGAGAGAGAGGGGAGACACAGAAACCGAAGCAGGCTCCAGTCTTGGAGCTGTCAGCACAGAACCTGACCCGGGGCTCAAACCCACAAACCCTGCAATCATGACCTGAGCCGAAGTCGGTCGCTTAACTGACTGAGCCACTCAAGCGCCTCAGAAACTTTTTATTTTGATGAAGTCCCATTTGTTTATTTTTGCTTTTGTTTCTCTTGCCTCTGGAGACCTATTTAGAGAGAAGATGCTACCTGTGCTCCCCTCTATGATTTTAATGGTTGCCTGTCTCGTGTTTAGGTCTTTCATCCATCTTGAATTTATTTTTATGAATGATGTAAGAAAGTGGTCCAGTTTCATTCTTTTGCGTGTAGCTGTCCAGTTTTCCCAACACCATTTGTTGAAGAGACTGTCTTTTCTCCGTTGGATATTCTTTCCTGCTTTGTAAAAGATTAATTGATCATATAGTTGTGGGTTCATTTCTGGGTTTTCTGTTCTGTTCACTGATCTATATGTTTATTTTGTGTCAGTACCAGACTGTTTAGATGACTACAGCTTTGCAAGATAGCTTGAAGTCTGGAATTGTGATGCCTCCAGCTTTGCTTTTCTGTTTCAAGGTTGCTTTGGCTATTTGGGGTCTTTTGTGGTTCCATACAAATGTTAGGATTGTTTATTATAACTCTCTGAAAAATGCTGTTGGTATTTTGAGAGGGATTGCATTAAATGTGTAAATCGCTTTGGGTAGTTTACACGTTTTAACAATATTTATTCTTATCCATGAGTATGGAGTGTTTTTCCATTTTTTTGTGTCTTCAGTTTCTTACATCAGTGTTTTATATTTTTCAGTGTACAAATCTTTGGCCTCTTTGGTTAGGTTTATTCCTAGGTATCTTACAGTCTTTGGTGCAATTATAAATAGGATTGATTCCTTAATTTCTTTTTGCTGCTTCATTACTGTATAGAAATGCAGCAGATTTCTATATGTGGATTTTGTAACTTGCGACTGACTTTACTGAATTCGTGTATCAGTTCTGGCAATTTTTTGGTGGAGTCTTTTAGGGTTTCTACATAGAGTATCATGTCTTCTGCAGATAGTGAAAGTTTGACTTCCTCATTACCGATTTGGGTCCTTTTTATTTCTTTCGGTTGTCTGATTGCTGAGGCTAGGACTTCCAGTACTGTGTTAAGTAGCAGTGGTGAAGGTAAACATCTGTCTTTTTCCTGACTGTAGAGGAAAAGCTGTCAGTTTTTCCCCATTGAGGAGGATATTAGCTGTGTGTTTTTCATATATGGCCTTTATGATGTTGAGGTATTTTCCTTGAAACCTACTTTGTTGGAGGCTTTTATCATGAACGGGTGTTGTACTGTGTCAGAAACTTTTTCTGCATCCATTGAAATGTTTGTATGGTTCTTATCCTTTCTTTTATTAATGTGGTTTATCATGTTGATTGATTTGTGAATGTTGAACCACCCTGGCACCCAGGAAGAAATCCCACTTGATCGTGGTGAATAATTCTTCTAATGAACTGTTGGATTTAATTTGCTAGTATCTTGTTGAGAATTTTTGAATCCATGTTCATCAGGGATATTGGCCTGTAGTTTTCTTTTTGAGTGGTGTCTGTATCTGCTTTTGGTATCAGGGTAGTGCTGGCTTCATAGATTGAATTTGGGAGTTTTCCTTCTTTCTCTATTCTTTGGAATAGTTTGAGAAGAATAGGTATTAACTCTTCTTTAAATGTTTGGTAAAATTCCCCTGTGAAGCCATCTGGTCCTGGACTTCTGTTTGTTGGGAGATTTTTTACTACTGATCCAATGTCTTTGCTGGTTATGGGTCTGTTCAAGTTTTCTGTTTCTTCCTGTTTTAGTTTTGGTAGTTAATATGCTTCTCGGAATGTATCCATCACTTCCAGGATGTCCAGTTTGTTGGCTTGTAGTTTTTCATAGTACTTTTAATTGTTTGTATTTCTGTTTCTCCTCTCTTACTTGTGATTTTATTTATGTGGGTCCTTACTCTTTTTTGATTAAGTCTGACTAGAGGTTTATCAATTTTACTAATTTTTTTCAAAGAACTGGCTCCTGGTTTCCTGGATCTGTTCTGTGGTTGTTGTAGTTTCTGTATCATTTATTTCTGCTCTAATCTTTATTATTTCCCTTCTTCTGCTGGCTTTAGTTTTATTTTTCTTTTTCTAGCTCCTTTAGGTACAAGTTTAGGTTGTTGATTTGAGATTTTTCTTACTTGACGTAGATGTGTATTGCTATATACTTCCCTCTTAG
Organism: Lynx rufus; assembly: GCF_022079265.1. Classification (NCBI taxonomy): domain Eukaryota; kingdom Metazoa; phylum Chordata; class Mammalia; order Carnivora; family Felidae; genus Lynx; species Lynx rufus. The sequence goes on along the minus strand of NW_025814839.1, from coordinate 8,529,634 downwards.
GACCACTTTTGCTGCATCCAGAGGTTTTAGACCATTGTGTTTTCATTTTCATTGGTTTCTGTGTATTTTTTTATTTCTTCTTTGATTTCCTGGTTGACCCATTCACGTTCGGTAGCATGTTGTTTAACCTCCTTGTATTTGTTTTATTTCTAAATTATTTCTTGTGGTCGACTTCAAGTTTCATAGCATTGTGGTCAGAAAAGATGCATGGTATGATCTCAGTAATTTTGTATTTGTTGAGGCTCGATTTGTGACCTAATATGTGATCTGTTCTGGAGAATGTCACATGTGCACTTGAAAAGAACGCGTATTCTGCCGTTTTAGGATGGAATGTTCTGAATATATCTGTTAAGTCCATCTAGATCAAAGAGTTCTTAAAGTCTTATTTTGCAGTCTTCCATAAAATCTCCCCTCCCTCCCTCCTCACCAGAGAGAGAGAGAGAGAGAGAGGGAGGATGGGGGAGGGGGAGACAGCAGGGTAGCTGAGTTCTTCACTCATGTGCACAGCAAATGCTCAGTTTCTTATCATCAGTGATGCCCCTTTTAGGTAAGGTTGGTGACTGATGTGCATTTTGTAGACCAGGTCAACAAGTTCTGTTTTGTTCTCCTTTAAGCTTGGTGTCCTATTGGACATAAAGCTTTTTTTCAGCTGTAGTCTAGCTTTTGTGAAAGAAATAGTTCATCACATAGTCAGAACTATCTTCTCATTAAATGTGCCATTTAGAGGAAAAAGAAACAAAGTTATTTAATTATATCCTGTGCTTTGAATGACCTTGTAATATCCTCTGGCGAGTGATGAGCAGTATAGTAGAAAGTACCTGTGCTTTAGTGTCGGGCTGGGTTGAGACCTCAGCTTCCTCTGAGCCTCCGTTTCTTCCTCTGTGAAAACAGAGCACATGTTTTTCAAGCAGCTGGAGAATTGAGATGGCCCAGTGCTTTATACACCTAGTAGAATTTGTGAATCATACCTGGAAGAAAGGCGTAACTCGTCTCTGTATTTCTACCCCCTAGTTTAAAAAATAAAACATGAATAGTTGGAGCCTCCTGGGTATTCCTCATCCCCTCCTTCTTCCTCTCCTTTGCAGAGATAACCACCAGTTACCTGCAAGTTTCTCTTATTTCCATGCAAGTTTTTATAGTTCATTACATATGTATATTTCCTTAAATGGTATGCATGGGCGTCCTCTCTTTTCCAGATACCCTTTTCTACACGTATTGCGTGGCTTTGGGTAGCAGGTACCCACTTTCCGTGATTGTAAATGGGGAATATGCTCTCTCAGTCCATTCTCTCTGCCTAGGTAACCCAACCGATTTCCCCAAATATCTCAAAAATAATCTTAAATGCCCATGTAATGCTCTGGTTTCTCTTCAAATCGCATAAATCTTTCGCCTTTTAAATGCCCATGTAATAATCCACCAAGGATCTCTGCATGATAGAAAGCATTTAAAACTGCAGTTGCCATATTATTTGCCACAGAAACGTATTGCTGGGCACAGTTGTGCATGGTAACAGTATCGTTTTTTCTTCTCAGGCTACGGTGAATGTGCACTAACGGTGCAGATGAGCAATAAAATAATTTGTCCCTACGCCAGGCACCTGGCAGAAACAAACACCGAGCCCCTGGCTGCATCCTCAGGGCAAAGGAGTCAGGAGGCCGGTGAGAATAGTGCGGGTGCACAGCTCATGAAGCAACGGCTGGGCTGCAAGCCCTCTCCTCACCTGGACCCACGTTCATGCCCTTGGTCTCTGATCCGTCCCTGCACCAAGACCCTGTTGTCTTACTTACTGTAACTTTATCGTTTACTAGTACCTGGTAGGTCAGACCCCCCCCCCCCCCATCGAGTTCTTCAGAATTTCCTTGGCTCTTCTTAGCCTTTTGCTCTTCTGTAGATTTAGAATCCATTTACCAGCCTCCTTCAGAAGTCCATAAGGATGTTAATCAGTACCAGAGTTTACTTTCGATTGGATTCATAGATTAATACGAGCAGTGTTTCAGTGTTTTGCTCCTGAGTCTGTGTGAACGGGATGCCTCCCTACACGTGTAAGTTGTCTTTAATATCCTTTTTATTGTTTTCTTCATGAAGTTCTTTAACTCTTGCCAGACTTATTCGTTAAGTACCTTAAATATTTATTGCAAATGTAAATGGTAATTTTTAAAATTATGTTTGCTAAGTATTGATGATGTATAGGGATATGACTGATATTTAGATATAAATCTGATAATCATCCCCTTTGCTGAATAAATTATTGGAGCTAATTGTCAACTCTTGTGGGTTTCCAGTGTAGATGGCCATATTGCCTGTGAATCGTGACCGTTCTGGTTCTTTTCTTTCTAGCCTTTGTACATTTGTTTCTTACACTTATTCTGATGGCTGGGTGTTCTCACACAGAGTTGAGTAGAACCAGTGATAGTGGGTACCCTTGTCTTGGGTATGACTTTAGGTGGAATGCTTTCAAAATTTCATCATCAGGCATGATGTTTGGAGTATTTCCTTTCATTGAGATTATCAAAGCTGCCTTCTAAATTCCTAGTTTGCTTAAGTTCTTTTTAATTATTATTATTATTATTTTTTTTTTAGAAAGAGGGTGAGAGTGAGCGAGGGGCAGAAAGAGAGGGAGAGACAATCCCACTCAGCTCCCCCACACTGTCCGTGCAGAGCCTGAAGTAGGGCTTGAGTTCACCCAGTGCAGGGCTCAAACTCATGAACCAAGAGATAGAATCTGAGCCAAAGTTGGATTCTTAGCCAGCTGAGCCACCCAGCTGCCCCTGCTTAAGTTTTATTAAATAAGTAGGCATTCGATTTTTTTTTTTTCCAAAATCTCTTTTCTGTATCTACTGATAAAATCATACATTTTTCTTCATACGAGCTGAAATAGATTTTTTAACATTCAATTATCCTTTCATTCTTGGGGTACATCTGTCTTAATCATAGGATTTTTAAAAATTCATTGCTGTATTTGATTTGCTCCTATTTTATTTAGGATTTTTGTCTGTAATCAATTTGTGTGTATATGTGTAGTTCTTCTAGACTCATAAAAAGAGTTGAAGAGCATCTCTTATTTTTGGAACATTGTGTCTGTCTTGCTACAGGAAGTATATTAATATGACTCTAGGAAGAAATCTGACTGGGCTTTTTAAAGCAGCCCAAGTGAGGGGAGCCTGGGTGGCTCAGTCAGTTGGGTGTCTGACTTCAGCTCGGGTCATGATCTCATGGTTCATGGGTTTGGGCCCCACATCGGGCTCTGTGCTGACAGCTCAGATTCCATCTCCGGCTTCGGATTCCATCTCCGGCTCTCTCTGCCCCTTCCCCACTTGTGCTCTGTCTCTAAAGTAAATAAAAATTAAAATAAATAAACAAACAAATAAATAAATAAATAAAGCAGCCCAAGTGAAAATCTCCTGCGTGGTTTGCAATGGGCATAAGATCAAAGTGGAACAGCTGCTCAAGAAAAAAAAAAACGCAACTGTCCCTGAAACAAAGACCCTCAGGAGTCCTCAGAGAATGTTCTTGGTAATGGTGATGAGGACTGGCTTCATGTGACCTCCTCCCACCGCTCCGCTCAGCTCAGGCCACCACCCTTTTTGAGAGCATGGTTCACGGGAGGGGTGGCAGGGTCAAGTGCGGGGGCTCGGCTCTCCGGTCTGGAGCCAGGTTCCCAGGCTGAGCCCTGAGTGCCCACCGGAGTGTGTCTGCAGGGTCGGGGGCAGGACACTTGGCAGGGCTGGGTTCTGTAACTTTCCTCACAGCCCCAGGGGCCTAGGGCCCACAGACGTTAACTGTGCTAATCTGCAGAATCATGAAGTGCCTCGGGCCTTCCCACCCAACTTCTGATAGAGCGTTTTGTAGACTAAGGTCAATAAATTCTCTTCTGTTCTCTTTTAAACTTGGTTTGATCTGGCTTAATCTCCTCGCAAAACTATATTTGATGGCACGCATCGGTGCCGTTTCCTAAACATCTGTGTCCTGAAGTCTTTAACACAGCAGGGAATGTCTAAAGGGTCAGATGTTGAACTTTAGACAAGGCCTTACTATTTTAAGTGAAAATGCTGCTGTGTTAATAATATTCAGTCTCTAATTTGAGCTACTTGTGGGGAGGGGGGAGGGGATGTTAGACATTGCCTTGTTCAGCTCTGACTTGAGATTTGGCTAACTGCCTGTGCTGTCTGGATAGGGCGACCCTGGACATCTTTGACTACATCTACATAGACGCTTTTGGGAAAGGGAAGCAGCTGACAGTGAAAGAGTGTGAATACCTGATCGGCCAGCACGTGACGGCAGCACTGTACGGGGTGGTCAACGTGAAGAAGGTGTTACAGCGAATGGTGGGAAACCTTTTAAGCCTGGGAAAGCGGTAAGGTTTTCGTGGTTTTCCAGCACTTCTGCAGAGTGCATGTCTTTGGAGGCTCGGATTGCCTTACAGAGGATTTTATTTGATGGGCCTCCCGTCACATGGCAAAGCTGTGGATGCCGGGAGGCACAGTTGGGCTGTCTGCGCTGTCTACCCACCACAGAGAGAAACGCATCCTTGTGACATAATGCTGTCCTGGCTTAAGATGTACTGAGTGACTTTGACACTTTTGCAATGGACTTGTGTGCAAGTTTTCTGTAATAGTTTCAATATTTTCTTTAGTAACCAGAATATTTGAGACTGGTAAAGGTTACTTTTCAGGGCAGTATGTTCTTCGGTCCAAGTGCCTTGTCGTCCCTTGGTTTATACATTTCTATCACTTAGATAAGAAAGCAAACAAAAGTATGAAACCATTCTGCCTCTGAGTCCAAGGGAATATGTCTTACAGGGAAAATAGAAGATTGTATGTTGTAGTCGTAGTTCCCTGCCTAACGGTGGAATTCTTTGTTCTTTTAAAGTAGGCTGTATTTTTTAGAGCAATTTTAGGTTCACAACAAAATGGAGTGGAAAGTACAGAGAGTTCTCCTAGTACCCCCTCCCCCGCACCTCCCCAACATCCCCCATCAGAGTGGGACACTAGTTACAGCTGACGAACCCCCACAGACACGTCATCCTCAGACTCTGCAGTTAACACCCGGCTTCCCTCTTGGTGGCGTACGTTCTGTGGGTTTGGATGAACACACCATGACGAACCAACCGTCATGGTATTGTGCGGAACAGTTTTACTGCCCTAAAAGTCCTCTGTGCTCCACCTAGGCAGAAGTTATTTTTGATTATGTGCAGCGTTATTGAGGTGACTATACAGTGAAAGTGCTTACAGTTTTCATGCCCATCACCAAAGTGGGGTACAAAAGTTAACGTTTCTTCTGGGGCTTTTTTAATATTGTTACTAAGATCATTGTAACTATTTGCTGAACAGAGAGGAGGTATCGGAATCCGAAAAGGTGTGTGGCCTTTGTGTCCATTACTCATAAAACCTGGGTCTTGAAAAAGAGGGTCTCAGCTGAGAAGCAAGCAGAAAGTGAGGCCGTGATTGATTTCCCCCACCAGGGAAGGCATCGACCAGTCTTACCAACTCCTGCGAGACTCCCTGGATCTGTACCTGGCGATGTACCCGGACCAGGTGCAACTTCTCCTCCTGCAAGCCAGGCTCTATTTCCACCTGGGCATCTGGCCAGAGAAGGTAATTATTTTACTTTGATGCTTTGCACTTGCGTTAGAGAGGAACTCTAGCTTGAAAGGCGGCTCTTGGAAGTTTATCCTCCTATCAGCCTGGAGGATAAACGTGAATTTATTCACTCTCCTCATCTCGGCCTGTCAATTAAATGTTTTTTGTCTCCTTTAAATCTAAAAAACTTGGCTACACTGCCAGGGGTTGCCTGTTCTCTTTGTGGTCCATGCCTTAAACACCTGGAAGCACAAGGCCTCAGCTCTGCAACCCACCTGTTGGTGCCCACAGGTGTTCCCCCCGGGTCACCCTGACTCAGCAAGGGGAAGCAGAACTTTAAGTGTTCACCCTCCAGCAGTGCTGGTGGTGCTCACACTGACCATGTGAGCACCCCTGTTTAACAAAGGAAAAGTAGATCTTGGCTGTGTTCTGGTCCAGCTGCTGGGTTTCACGGACTGGTTCCGTCTTTGAAAACTGTGGATTCTGATACAGTCTCACTTGGGCTCCTCCTTTTTCTAATGTCCCCTGTGGCCAGCAGCAAGCCCTTTCAGAGGACCGCGGTGTCTGCGATCAGAAACGCTCCTCAGCAAGCTGTGGGTGCAGCAGGTGTCTGAGTGCGAGGGTGTGTTACAGCGTGGGAGCAGCTGCGCCTTTCCATCATGCGCTGGCTTTTCCAGGGGAATATGTTAATAACCCATTATGTCTGTTTAGAGCAGCCTGGCGAGAGAATTTTGTGCCGAGTGCTCACAGGGACATCAGCATAAAATCATCCGTTCGTGTTGTTAGAGAGGGGTAAATAGTATGACCCCACATTGCTTAGGTTTAAACTATCTCATTTATTCCCCACTTCAAAGATGTGGAATCGTTCTGAGAAAGGACCCATCGGTAGGAACATCCCTGAGCTCCTATCTTAAGAGGTCATCTGTAGTCCAAGTAGCAGATGTCCTCCCGGAACATCCTGTGGTCTGCCAGAACCAGACCCTCTACCGAAGTTACCACCTACTTCCCAGAACCCTCTTATCCACAGCTCAGTCGTTTATTTTTTTCCCTCACTTTATTTTTGATGCTGGGCTATATGTAACTAACTCTTGTCACTTCTTTCTTCAATTAAGGAATGTCATGATAATTTGTAGAATGCTGAAACCCTCTCAAAGCATGACTTTTTGGATGTAAATTCTGTATTAAATTACACATCAGCCTTAGAAGGGGTAAGGTTAACATCTGCCCTGGGGGAAAGTGCAGGAGCTCTGGCATCCTTACCTTTCTTTGATGATGGACTCCGGTGCTCATGCTGTGCACTGGGGAAATACCTCAGTACCCTCCGTGGATGACCAAGAGTGCCATCCTGCCAAGCAGATGTCACTAGAACAAGATCCCGGTTGCTTACGTGCAGAACATTTTTCCTCATGACGACCATTCGTTTGCTTCTGGGGTTGAGCACCTTAGACGGCCCCTCATGCGGGGATCAGGAATGCAAAGTCGCTCCCCTCCATGAGAATGCACTTGAGCTAGGCGGGCGCCACCAGAGAGAGTGGGAACACGGGGGCTTCTGATGAGGAAATTTCCAGGGGACACTGAAGCCATGAGGAAAGGCTCCTCTCCAGAGAAGGTGTTTGAGGTGGACCTTGAAGGGTGGGAAACCATTCAGAGGGCAGAAAAGGCAGCTGTTCCCGTGGGCAGGGGCAGCCTGTGCCTGGCACGGAGGTGGACGGGCCCGGCACTGTGGGCCCACCCAACAAGGCTTTGTATGCCTGTACTCATATATGGGCATGGAAACGTGAGCAGCTGTGTGCATATTTTTCAGATCAGTTTCTGGAAGGCTTGGAATTAGTGTGGCCTTATTAGTTCCCAAACTGGGAAGACTGGAAAGTCAGCTTGTTTTCAGTTGAAGTAAATCAGAAAGAGTGAAGAAACACAAGCCCTCTGGGTCACTGTCGTCATAGTCCAGGGTCCTTGTGGCTGTGACGGGAAGAGACAGTGGAGGGTGGTCACGTTTTGAAAAGTCACTGGCACCAGACGCCTCCTTCCAACCCTGTGGGGTGGATGCCGGGTTTTTGTCATTCTGTAAATAGTGAAACTGAGGCAGCGGGAAGTCAGGTAACCCGCTGAGGCCACCCGCGCTGGCATCAATGGCGTTAGGAATTGCGCACAGACAGTTCGGTGCCCGAGCCCACCCGCACGCCTCACCCCTGTGGGCCAGCGGGCTACAGGGGGGACGGTGAAGCCGGCACCCGGGCCCGTTCTGCTTCCTGCTGCCAGACCTCCCTCCTCAGTTTGACCCATAGCCCTCCCTCCCTTCCCTCACCCTCCTCTACGTCTCACTGGAAAAGATACCCTTCTGGTTTTCCAAGGCGACTCTCTGTGCTCCAGGTCCCACTCTGTTTTCCTTTATTTCTCCTATGTCTACAACTCCCTGTTTCTGCTGTCTGCCGTTGGCGTTCTGCTGACTCGGATCGATCTTTCTCATCTTTGGGGAAAAAACAAAACGCGCTCCCATGACATCCCTGCGGCCGCCTCCTTATCTCTCTCCTCCCCTGCGGGGCTCCAGCCCCAGATGGCCGCATGCCTGGCCTCCCACCTGCGCCCCAGAACATGGGGATCATTTCCCCCCTCCACACGCCGCTCTTGCCAAGGAAGCCAATGACCCCTTTTGACAGAAACCGTTCTTTTTGTTGACGAATCCACAGATACTTGTCTTTCCTTATCTTTCTGGATCACTGAGGGCCATTCACTGCTCAAAACACTCTGTTCCTTTGAGTCTGGTCCATGGTTCTCAGCCTCTTGCTAGTTCCGTGTCCTAGGTTTCTTCCCCGCAGGGTAGTTTCTAGACTTCGGTGAACACCTTTCCCCCAGGCGAGGTCACCTGGCCTTGCTTCAGTTACCGTCCGCAGGCTGACCGCTCCCGACGGACGCTCTGCCTGGACCCCGGGCTCCAGACCCGCGTGCCCAGGTGTCTGCTGCACGTGTACCCGTGGCCCCATCTCCTAGACCGCCGCCCAGGCCTCCTGCCTGCTCTCCCCCCTCCACTCTTACCCCTCGGAACCTGTTCCGTACACTGGGGCCGGAGCAATCTCTGAAGATGTCGGCCCTGCCCCTTCAGTGCTCAGAGCCCTCCGAGTGGCTGCCTCGGTGTCGTGAAGATCAGGCTCATTCTCTTCGTCATGGCTTACTAGATTCTCGGCGGTCTGGCCCTGCCAGCCTCAGCTGCCTCGGTGCTCACGGTTGCCCCTTTTGGACGCTGTGCTGCCCGGCTGCGCCCTCCACTCGCCCGTGTTCTCTCGCCTCAGTGCTTGGTGCGCGCCCCGGCGCTGCCCCAAACGCCTTTCCTTAGGCCTCGGTCCCATTGGCTGTGCCTCCGAAACCCCTTCCCCAGCCCGTCCGCGGCAGTCCAGGTCCCCTGCTCTGCCAGCTGTGTGCTTGCGCTGCCGCAGAACGTCTTCTGAGGACACTGTGGCTGCGTGTGTACTGTGCCTTCGCCAGGGACCGGGCTCCCTGAGGGCGAGGACCGCATCTGTGTGGTTCTTCAGGGTAGCGGCCCCCCTGGCTCTCCGCCCAAGGCCCGAGACTCAGGAGGTGCTCAAAAAAATGGTTTGGACGACTAAGATCTTTGTTAAATAATGAGGGAGAGGATATCCAGATTTTCCAACAAGGGAGACTGTTTGGGCGCGTTAAAAGTGGGTATTTGGATGGGGCGCCTGGTTGGCTTATTTGGTTGGGCATCCAACTCTTGATTTCGGCTCAGGTCATGATCTCACAGTGGTTCGTGAGTTCGAGCCCTGCACCGAGCTCTGTGCTGATAGTGCTGAACCTGCCTGGGATTCTCTCTCTGCCCCTCGCCCCCTACCCCTCAAAAAAAAACGGGTGTTTGGAGAACAGACTTGTTTCAGGGGCAGGAGAAAGTGTTCAGTTTGGGGTTTGTTGGATTGGATACGACCGGGGCCATTGAGTGCAGCTGTCTGAGGACATCTGGCAGGGGCTCCCCGTATCAGCGTCTGGTGGCTGAAGCCCCAAAAGCAGAAGAGCCCCCAGCCAAGTGGAGGTCTGCAGCATGGAGCCAGGCACTTCACAGAGAGCCACAGGGGAAACCGGTAGCCGGGACAGAACAGGGTCAGCACACTCTGCTGCCTGGATTTGTGGATATGTTTTATCAAAGGCACATTTCGAAAGAGGCCCATCTGCTTGCTTTTTTATCGCTGGCTACTCTCCAGCCACAGGGGGCAGAGGAGAGTAGTTGGGTCCGACACCATGTGGGCCACAAGGCCGCAGTTACTCTCTGGCTCCTTACGGTAGAGGTTGCCAATCATGAGTGACAGACCCCTGTGTTCCAAGATCCCTACCCCCAAAATTGTGGGCTCTTGGGATTGTCAGCCTAGACATGTGTTTGGAGACATCATAACACCCCCCACCCCTGCCGCTGTCATCAGTACTGTCCTTCAGGAGCACACCAGGCCCCTGTCATGGTATCTTTTCTGTTTCTGCCCTCTCCCTTCACCCTGTCATCTGCACATCTGGGGACAGGGAGTGGTAATTACCCCTGAACCTTGTCTCTTCCTGATGCTACAAGGGAGTTTAAGCCTTCCCCTGTGCTTACAAGACTCCCAAGATAGGTCTGTTGCACTTATCTGCAGGGGAGGGGCTGCTAGTTAGGGAGGGAAGCTGTATCTGTAGAATGTAGCAGAAGTGTGGTCAGAAGTAACTATAATTGGGGTGCCTGGGTGGCTCAGTCGGTTAAGCGTCCAACTTCGGCTCAGGTCATGATCTCATGGTTTGTGGGTTTGAGCCCCGTGTCGGGCTCTGTGCTGACAGCTCAGAGCCTAGAGCCTGTTTCAGATTCCATGTCTCCCTCTCTCTTGTGACCCTCCCCTGTTCATGCTCTCTCTCTCTCTATCTTAAAATAAGTAAACATTTTTTAAAAAGTAACTATAGTCAACCCTTGCACAGACGGAGCGGGGTTGGGGGGGGAAGGTGTAGGGGTGCTGACCCCTGACACAGTCAAAACTCCATGTATAACTTTTTTTTTTTTTTGACGTTTTATTTATTTTTGAGACAGGGCGAGACAGAGCATGAACAGGGGAGGGTCAGAGAGAGGGAGACACAGAATCTGAAACAGGCTCCAGGCTCTGAGCTGTCAGCACAGAGCCCGACGCGGGGCTCGAACTCACGGACCGCAAGATCATGACCTGAGCCAAAGTCGGCCGCTTAACCGACTGAGCCACCCAGGTGCCCCCCATGTATAACTTTTGACTCAAAACTTAACTGATGGCCTGCTGTTGATTAGAAGCCTCTCGGATAACAACTAGCTAGTTAACATATTGTGCATGTTTTATGTGTAACATACTATATTCTCATAATAAAGTAAGCTAGAGGAAAGCAAATGTTACTGAGAAAATTACAAGAAAGAGAAAATACATTTACGGTCCCATACTGGAAAAAATCCTCATATAGGTGGACCCATGCAGTTCAAACCCGTGTTGTTCAAGGGTCGGCTGTAGTTGGAGCTGCATATGGGAACAGGAGGAAAGCCACACGCAAGCGCCAGAAATAGAACTCACCGTTCAGATCCAATGCTTTTAGCTTCAGAGGATGAATATGATTAGTGTCCCCCAAAGTAAAGCACAGTACAAATTAAAGCAAAGGTGGGGTGGTGGATGGAAATTGGCTCTCAGTTGATACTGGTTGAAGCTGAGTTTGAGGTGCTTAGGGTTATACCATTCTGTCCATTTGTGTGTGTGTGTGTGTGTGTGTGTGTGTGTGTGTGTGTGTGTGTGTGTTTTAAGCAACCTTACTGATTTTTTTTTTTAATTTACTTATTTTGAGAGAGAAAGGGCACTCACACAGGAGGGGCAGAGAGTGAGGGAGAGAGAGAATCACAAGCAACACTCGGCACTCACTATCAGCCCAGAGCCTAGCATGGAGTTTGAGCTCGTGAACCGTGAGATCATGGCCTGAGCAGAAATCAAGAGTCAGATGCTTAACCGACTGAGCCATCCAGGCACCCCAGTTTTTATGGGTTTGAAAGTTTTCCTAACAATGAATTAAAATGCTCCTGCTCTTGCTCTGGTAAGAAGGTGGTTGCGACCTTAGGTTTGGAGTCAGCCCCCGCCCCGGTCCACATTCTCCCTCCACACTTTCATACTCTGGGACCTCCAGCAAGTTCCTTAACTTGATGATGCCTGATTCCTCTTTGGAAATCAACATTGACTATACTTCACGTTGGGAGGATGAAATGAAATAAATGTGATGGGCTTGGCACGAATCAGTGATCAGTGGAGAAGCATTCACAAAATACTGAGATCCTGCAAATACCAACCTGGAGGTTAGGAGTGGGTTTCATAATAACATCTTACACTGCAAAAAACTAGGTTTTGGTGTTTTCTTTATGTTTGTGTATTTGAGGGAGAGAGTGCACGTGTTTGCATGGGAGGAGCAGGGGAGTGGGGAGAGAGAATCCCAAGCAGTCTCCACACTCAGCGCGGAGCCAGACTCAGGGCTCGATCTCATGAACTGTGAGATCCTGACCTGAGCCGAAGTCAAGAGTCGGGTGCTTAACCGCCTGAGCCACCCAGGTGCCCTGCAAAAAGCTAATTTTCACAGCACTTTTGGTGGGTCAAAATACATCAGGAGATAGGACAGTTAACTAGTCATCATCTGATAACGTGAATAAACTAACTTAAAGGTAAAAACCATTTGCTGGATCTGGGACTAGAATATAGGTCATTCTGTCTGCTTACCTACTCTGTCTTAGGGCTCAGTAAATAGGAAAAGATCCTGTTTCCAAAAGAAGAACATGTCAGAGACCCTCTGCTAAATGGCGTCATAGGTGCTAAGTGATTTTGTGTGTGTGTGTGCGCGCGCGCGTGTGTAAAACTTTATTTGAATTTGCAGGTTTCCTTAGCAGCACTGTGTACGGTAGGAAAACATAACCTTGGAGTCAGCTCTGCCGCGAGCAGCTTAGTCATTTAAATTCCACATAGATGTGGTTTCTCCTTGTCCACTTGAGTGCGTGCGGAATTGCACTGCGAGTTAAAATAGCTGAAAATGATCGGTACGTGTTCAGAACCTTGAGACCCACGGCTTCATCAGCTGAGCTCACGGGCATCACTCCGTGGCTTCTGTGTAGCCCCTTCCCCCTGGGTAGTCGAGGCAGCTCTGTCACACGTCCCCTTGATCTGGATTGAAGCAGCTGAGCAGTTACTTTTCTTCCCAGTTGGTGAGCAATGTATTAAAACCCTCTCCTTTCTGTGTATAAAGAATGGAATCCCCACACTGACCAGCAAGAGTGTTACCACCTTCTGTTGGAGCTCCCCAATCCAGACATGTCCGTGGGTGGCAGGCTCTTGCCTCCTCACCCCTCGCTTGTTCTGGCCCACCGTGTTTCTAAATAATTCCCACGTTCCCGCTGGTCGAATCTGCTGTGGGACCAGTGCCCGGCGTTAGAGGGGAGACCACCAGCTCCCAGACGTGGGGGGCATCAGCACGGCCCCCAGCTTGCCGTCTTGTGCCAGGTTAGGTAGCTCTAAATCCTGTGCCGCAAAAAAGAAAAGGCCTAAATGAAAATATTATCTCCTAGTCTTTCTGTCTTGTCTTGAAGGTGCTTGACATCCTCCAGCACATTCAAACCCTAGACCCCGGGCAGCACGGGGCGGTGGGCTATCTGGTGCAGCACACGTTAGAGCACATCGAGCGCAAGAAGGAGGAGGTGGGTGTGGAGGTGAAGCTGCGCTCCCACGAGAAGCACAGAGACGTCTGCTACTCCATTGGGCTCATTATGAAGCATAAGAGGTGAGTGTCCGTGGCGGCCATCCCCACGCGGCTGCAGAGGACACGCGTGCCTGCCAGCACGCGTCTCGGGAGCCGCCGCGACGGACTGGCCACCGCGGGAGCCGCCCGAGGCCGAGCTGGTCTGAACCGCATCTACCCTTTTCGTTTTGTAAGAAGAGTCTCGCTGTCCTCGCTCAGGGTCTTCTAATGGGAGAGCTGTAAGCTGGGGGGGTTTCCGCTCATTTCCTCGTTGTCCTGACGCATCGTTTATCTCCATCCCTGTGAATCCGTTGCAGGTAGGGCTTGCCCGTCTGTAGGGCAAGCTCATGGTCGATTGACTAGGCAAAACTCAACCGCGTCCACAGCGACAGTGCCGGTTACGATTTACGTGCCACCGGCAGGCTGGGAGCGGAGGGTCCTGTTCTCCCCTACGTGTTATTGCCAGACCTTTAAAAATGCACTTACAGAGTAAATGGCGACTGGTATTTCATTGTGGTTTTCGTTTGCATTTCCCCGGTTGACTACGCGGATGGGCTCGTGAACCTGGAAAAGAAGCTCATTCAAGTTTCCTTTTATTAAGCGCATCTTCAAGTCTTCCTGTTTTTCATTTGAGTTATTCATCTTTCTTAGGGGTTTTCAGTCCTTTATCCTGTTACTTGTGTCTGTGTGCATATACGTTGCCAATATCTTTTCCCAGTTTGGGGCTAGTATTTTTTATCCTTTTAGTGCATTCTTTTTTTTCTTCAACTTTAATATGGAAATTTCAAGCATATATGAGTAGAGACGAGGATAGTGAACCAGACGATGCTCCCATAACCAGCTTCAACAGTTGTCGTGAGGGTCTGCCTTCACTCTTTTCATCCCCCTAACCCCGCCCCTCCCTGGAAGCTGGTACCAGATGTCATTCCATCTGTGGCTCACCTGTAGCTGTTTCAGTGTGTGTACCTAAAAGGTAAGGCCTTGCTGTCTCCTTTAAAAGTACATTTACCTGGGGCGCCTGGGTGGCGCAGTCGGTTGGGCGTCCGACTTCAGCCAGGTCACTATCTTGCGGTTCGGGAGTTCGAGCCCCGCGTCGGGCTCTGGGCTGATGGCTCAGAGCCTGGAGCCTGTTTCCGATTCTGTGTCTCCCTCTCTCTCTGACCCTCCCCCGTTCATGCTCTGTCTCTCTCTGTCCCAAAAATAAATAAACGTTGAAAAAAAAAAATTAAAAAAAAAAAAAATAAAAGTACATTTACCATCCTCTTGTATCTAAGAAAAAAACAACTCCTTCGCCTCCTCACTTAGGTCTAGTCAGGGTTCCTGTTTCCCCAGTTGTCCTGTAGTTTTTTAGTAGTCTGCTTGAATCTGGGTCCTTTTAATACTATTAAATTGAGTACTCTTTTCCCTTATGGCTGTATTTTTCATATCTGGTTTAAGAACTCTTTTTATGTCCTGTGTCATGAAGCTAGCCTACAAATTCTGTGTTTTCTGTCCAGGCCTTTGTCCCACTAGGACACTGTGCGCTGTTCTCAGGCCTGGGTCCTGATCCCTTTTTCCATTTGGATAACCAGTTGTCCTGTGAGTCTCCGTTGAAGTCTGTTTTTTTCCACCTGAAGTGCTATCTTGATAATAAGAGGGGTTTGTAAAGGGAGCCAAGAGTGTCCTGAAAAATGCTTATTAACAGGGATAAAAGCAGGTAAATTTGTAAGAACATGAACTTAAGAGAAGCCAAGCCATCGTTTATATATTTCATACTTGCTGTGACAGGGTCCAGGGAATTGATTTGCCCTTGCTCTTACGTTAATTAGGTATGGCTATAACTGTGTGATCTATGGCTGGGACCCTACCTGCATGATGGGACACGAATGGATCCGAAACATGAACGTCCACAGCCTGCCTCATGGCCATCATCAGCCTTTCTATAATGTTCTGGTGGAGGATGGTTCTTGTAGATATGCAGCCCAAGGTGAGTAACTAGTCCTGTCTGTACCTGTAGTGACACACAGGCACATTTTAAGCACACATTTGAGCGCTCCAATATTGTGGGCACAGTCATCAGTTTATTTAGAGATGGCTAACCTCATCAGGGCCAGTATTCTGCTAAACATGGGTGGGTATGCCGTGGTGCAGCCATGCCTTGGGTTAGTCGCTGCCCCTAGATTCTTCCCTCCATCACCACCACACTCAGGACCCCGTTCCAGTGCTGTTGCCGACCTTTGCCGACCTCTGTCATTGCCTTTGCCAAATTCCCAAAAGTCTTGCTGCCCAGTGCCCTGCCCATATGGCCTGCCTGAACTGGAGGGCACCGAGTGGACAATGTTGGAAGGATCACCCCAGCAGCCTCTGGCATCGTGAGGCGGGCGGCCTGCTCTGCTTTCCCGGGGATGCCCTCAAGTGGCCACTGTGGGAACTGCAGCCCACGGCGCTGGCTCGGAGAGCCCCTGGTAGTCAACAGGTGCTTGGTGGTGTCTGGGGCCACTGCCAGCCCTGATAGGTGCTCGTCCAGGGGGGAGTGGGTGGAGTCTGGAGAGGCAGGTTAGAGGCAGATGCCTGCAGTGTGGGTCTCCTTTTTCCTTGTTCCTCCATTTAGTTGGATGAACTTACTGTATGGCTGCCTGTCAAGGCATTCACAGCTTTAGTTTTATTAATAAAAACAAACACAAACGTGGGGCGCCCGGCCGGCTCAACCTGAAGAGCCTGCAACTCTTGATCTCAGGGTTGTGAGTTCAAGCCCCATGTTGGGCGTAGAGATTACTAAAAAAAATAGTAACCACAAATGCTAATGTAGTGCTGGTCTGTGACAGGCAGTGTTCTAATGTATATTAACTCCACTTGAGAATAGGAATACTGTCATCATACTCGTGTTGTACATGAAGAAACTGACGCGCATGGGCTCATTCCAAGTTTAATCTAACAAAGTGTGAATTTGAACCTGACACGTTGGCCGAGAGCCATGCCCTTAACTGTCATTGCCACACCTGTTTGTGTCTGACCTAAAGCATCAGGTTTGACCTAACTCAGTATTGTGTTGGTAAATGTAATAATAGAAATTTCGGATGTATAAAAATCTCAGACTAGAAAGTTTCCTATTCACGTTAACTCCTCAGAAGCTGAGAGAGGGTTGCATACAGAATTGAGAGAGATTCTGTTCATTGAGGCTGTGCAGGAAGCTTAACCTCCATCAGTATGCTGGGACAGTTGTAGAAGGGTCTGTGTGTCCCCTGTTAGATGAAGGGGCCGATGGGGATTTCATTTAACTTTTGAAGCTGTGCCATATTAAAAAAAAAAAAATCATACCAACAGTGTCTAAAAACCAACAAATGATTTAGAAATTATTGGATGATTTGGTGGACTCTTGCACCCCCACTAGTCACCTGGTAAGTGTTGCATGTCACATATCCCAAGAGTGAAGGGCACCGTCCCTTCCCCAGCATCGCAGGCCAGTGTCCGGGGCTCCACCGTGTGTGTGCCTTTGCTGCCCTTTACGTACGGTCGATATTAAGACATCTAGCATTTAATATTTGAGTTTCTAGAAACATACTAACTTTAAAATGGGCTTTTCGGAGTAGGTAAAACTGGGTATGCAGTTGTAGGTGTTCCAAATTTGGTGTCTGTATTGAAGATTGGGGAATTCATCTCAAACAGATCTAAGCAAACATGCGCTGTAATGTCAGGTTTATCAGAGTTGTGGTGTAGTAACGACTTAACAAAACAAAACAACTTCCTGTCTGGTTGCGATTCTGCATTCTAAAACTGAGATTGAGCTGAGTGAATGTGAGCAAGGTTCGCAGTTGCCTTTCTTAGTTTGAAATTCTGAGACTTTTAGAGGCTCTTAGAGGTGGACGGCCAGGATTCCCCTACGAGCGCTGTCCGTCTGCCCCGGGGCCCTGTCGGCCCTCGGTCGCTGTTTCCCAGGTGCCGGGCCGCGGGGCCAGAGAGCGTCCTGGCCTGTGCGCTCCGAGGGGCTCAGGGGCTCTGGGGCCACCATCTCTTCCCTGTCCTTCCCCTCATCATCTGTCCGGCCCGCGGATGACACCAGCTGTGTCTCCTGCACGTCTGTCCTGTTTCCATCCCCTGATTTCCATTCCTGCCCCCCACACTCCAGCCACACCTGCTCCTTGCCTGTATCATGCCGTCTCTCACTGGCATCCACCAGACTCCCCTGCATGGCGGTGACCTGGACCCCGTCCCACAGCCTCCTCTCTGCTCCCGCCCCCGGCGCACTCCAGCCAGCCAGACCTTGTTCTTTGAGACCATCCTTCGCGCAAGAGTTTGTGCAGGTGGTTGTCCCTCACGAGCAGGCTCTTTTCTCTAATGCTTCAGGTTAACGCCACTTCCTTCCAGCAGCTTTTCTCCCCCCCTGCTGTTCCCCCACAGGGCTCAGATTGGGTCGGCTGTCCCTGCTCCGAGCTCCCTGACACCCCCTGCCCCTTCCGAGTCCTCACACCTTCATGGGAATTGCAGGATTTCCCGTTGACCATCTGGCCCTCTCTCTCCGTTGCAAGTTCTGTGCATGTAGAGCCAGACCCCAGTCTGCCCGTCTGGTGAGGAGTCCATGCCGCGGGGTGCTCCAGACCCCAGTGGATGCTCACATCTGTCTGACAGAGAAGCTTGTAGACACAGATGCAGTGGTGCTGGCGGGGTGGCTCAGTCGGTTGAGCGTCCAACTCTTGATTTCGACTCAGGTCATGATCTTGCAGTTCAGGGGTTCGAGCCCCACTTGGCCTCTGCGCTGACAGCACAGAGCCTGCTTGGGACTCTGTCGCTCCTCTCTCTGCCCTTCCCTCGCTTACGCTCTCTCCCTCAAAATAAATAAGTTAATTTAAAAAATAAGTGCAAAATAATGAGGTGAGTGTAAATAGCGCATCATTAATAAGATGCTGACTGTTTTTACAACTTTGGATTAAGAGCATTTTCAAATATGCAAAACGGTCAGAAGTATACATCGAATACCCCATACACCGTCCATTAGATTCAACAGCTAGCGTTTACCATATTTGTTTTATCTGTAGGTAGAGATTTTAGGTTTCTGCTGAACTTTTTGAGAGACTATTGCAGACCTAACGACCCGAATGCTTAATCAGGCGTCGTGTAAGAATAGGACGTTTCCATGCGTTGCCACAGTCACATCGCCACGCGTGACAAGTAAACGTCTGCTGTCTGATGCCCGGTCAGCGGCCCCGTTTCCCACTGGCCACCAGCCCGGCTTTGATAGCCGCTTGCTGCTTGTCGTGATCCAGCCAGGATCCTCGCACTGCGTTTGGTTGCTGTCTCCAACGGCAGAGCCTTTTCTCTTCCTAGGACCCGTTCATTCCTCATTCCTCACCTCGTTTTCTTCCTTTCTCCTGCGACTGACTTCTTGAAGAGTCCAGGCTGGTTGTGTCGCAAACGCCTAACATTCCGCGTGTGTCTCACTGTTTCCTTCTCTGCATTATCTGCAAACTGGAAGCAGAGTCTGAGGCTGGATTAGATCAGGTGCATATTTTTGGCTCGAATGCTCACTGTCAGATGCTGTGTGTGTCTCCTGCATCTCCTCCAGAGCCGGTGTGATCGATGTCCCACTGGTGGTAGGCGGAGTTTGGTCACTAAGCCAAGATCGATGTAAGACACAGTTCTCCCTTTGCAGCTAACACTGTGACGTCCCGTGAATATCCTGTTCCCGATAACTTGAACCCTTATTTTTGTTTTAGTACCTGTTGAATCTCCTTGCCTAAATTATTGCAGGAGAGTTGCAAATGCTGCCCTTCTCTTTCATTTCTGTGAACGAGAGCTTCCCTGGCCCCTCCCCCCGCCCCCTTTTTCCTTCCTTGCTTATTTCCCTCTCACTTCTTCCCCTCTCCCGTAAATTCCTGAGTTAATTTAATTTTTTTTTTTTTTTAGGGAGACAGAATGCAAGTGGGGGAGGGGGCAGAGGGAGAGAGAGAGAACAAACACACTGGGACACCTGGCTGGCTCCGTTGGTAGAACATGTGACTTTTTTCTTTTTTTAATAAGGTTTTATTTTCATTTGGATTGTTTTAATGTTTATTTATTTATTTTGAGAAAGAGAGAATGCAAGCAGGGGAGGAGCAGAGAGAGGGAGAGAGAGAATTCCAAGCAGGCTCCCTGCTGTCAGTGCAGAGCATGGGGCTCGGTCTCACAAGCCATGAGGTCATGACCTGAGCTGAAATCAAGAGTCAGACGCCTAACCGACTGAGCCATCCAGGCTCCCCTATGTAAGATTTTTTTATAGGGGCGCCTGGGTGGCTCAGTCGGTTAGGCATCCGACTGCAGCCCAGGTCATGATCTCAAGGTTTGTGGGTTCAAGCCCCGCTTTGGGCTCTGTACTGACAGCTCGGAGCCTAGAGCCTGTTTCAGATTCTGTGTCTCCCTCTCTCTCCCTTCCTCCCCCGCCTGTGGTCTGTCTCTCTGTATCTCAAAAAGAAATAAACATTAACAAAAAAAATGCTAACATAAAAAAGGTTTTTTTATATATGTGTGTTTTTCAGTTCATTTACTTATGAGAGAGAGGGAGAGCACACCTGTGTGTGAGTGGGGGAGGGGTAAAGGGAGAGAGAGAATCCCAAGCATGTTCTGCACTGTCAGCACAGAGCCTGACATGGGGCTCGAACTCAAAAACGATGAGATCACGACCTGAGTTGAAATCAAGAGTTGGATGGCTTAAGCGACTGAGCTACCCAGGCACCCCGAGCATGTAGCCTTTGATCTCGGGGGTTGTGAGTTGAAGCCCCGTGTTGGGCAGAGATTACTGAAAAATAAAATCTTTAAAAAAAAAAACAAAAAAAACCCAAATTATTTAAGTATTTTTGAACATTTCCAGTTTAATTTATTTGCATCAAATTATTTTGTTTTTAAACGTTTTTGTGATTTAAATGTTCATCCTTTGGCTCTGGTAATCCTGTTGTGTAGAGCCCACTGATGAATGCTTCCCTAATTCTAAGCTCTCCACAGAGAGTTGAAGAGTGAATTATAAGCCACATACATGCATGACATCCTCGAATAGTTTTAGTCTGCATAATTGAGAGAATTTTTCTCTCAATATGTGAGATTTCAGCTAAACCCAAGTGGGGTGCTGTATAGTGTCTTTTGCTCCCACTAGGGGGCTCACTTTTGCTCCCACTAGGGGGCACACTTCAGCACTTTCTAGACACTGGGGGAGGGGCAGCACCTCGTGCTCAGCTTCCCACCCCTCTCCTCCACACTCCCACCCCACCTCCCCCATACTTAGCTACTGCAGAAAGTGAACATCACAGATGGTCTGAACGGGAGTCAGCTGCCCATCTTGGACGGCCAGGAATTCAGCGTGGTGTGAAAATCCCATTCTGACGTGTGTTCTGTATAGAATGACAAAGCTCCTCCGGGAACACCAGGGACGTGGGGTGCCTCAGTGAGCGTCAGCTCCCGTCTCCATAATTTGTCTTACACTTTCAAGCGGGAGTGTCCACCCACGAGCCGTCCGTGGCCGTCTGCGTTTGCCGGCAGGTGCGTGAGGAGCCCCCGTGGGAGGTGGAGTGCACGTTCTCAGCCATTTCAGAGGTCGATGTGCTCACTCTCCTGTGTCCTGGCCGTTCCACCCCCACTCCTTTCACTGGAGACACACTCAGACGTGTGTCTGTGTTCTTGTCGGAATGGGACAGCAGTGTCATTCAAAGGCTCGCCAGGTGAATTGGGTGTCTGTCAGACTGCAGAATGCGAAGCTGCAACTAAATGAGTTGCAGATAAATGCTTACGGTATGCTTCACATAATAGACACAAACAATACCAAGTTCTGTTTCTATGTAGTTATGTCTAGCTACTTCAAGAGGGGAGGACTCTGCTTGGTGGTCCCATGGGTTTACAGGACTGTACTTACCTATCTGGGCGGCTGAAATTTGTTTTCAGTAGGCTGCGTGCCCAACATGGGACTTGAACTCATGACCCTGAGATGAAGAATCTCATGCTCTACCAACTGAGCTGGCCAGGTGTCCCCTGGGTAGCTGAAAATAAGATACGCAGACACGGGGCACCTGGGTGGCTCAGTCAATTAACCATCCAACTTCAGCTCGGGTCATGATCTCATGGTTCGTGGGTTTGAGCCCCACATTGGGCTCTCTGCTGTCAGAGCGGAGCCTGCTTCACATCCTCTGTCTCCTTCTCTCACTGCCCCTTTCCTGCTCTCATGCCTGTGCACACGCTCTCTCCCTCCCTCCCTCTCTCTCTCTCTCTCTCTTTCAGAAATAAGCAGACATTTCTGTGAAAAACGTCAAGGGAATTGGGAAAGACTTCTTAAGATTTCCCTGGGACTTTTGGGGCACCTGGGTGCCTCAGTTGGTTAAGCGTCTGACTTCAGCTCGGGTCACGATCTTACAGTTCATGGTTCTGTGCTGACAGCCGGGAGCCTGGAGCCTGCTTCGGACTCTGTGTCTCCCTCTCTCTCTCTCTCTGCCCTTGCCCCATTCGCAGCTCTATCTCTCAAAAATAAATAAATGTTAAAAAAAATTGACAAAAAAATTTCTCTGGGACTTTTAGGTAGGCCCTGTTTGATATTTTACTTACTTTAGTATTGCTTAGATTTTTCATCACTCTTCAGGTAAATTTTTTTCAACTTTGTCCCTCTTTTTTTCAACTTTGTCCCACTTTTCCTCAAAAGTGTTTTCGTGTTAGTACCTTCTTTCCTGTTTCGCTAG
Source organism: Lynx rufus (assembly GCF_022079265.1). Taxonomy (NCBI): domain Eukaryota; kingdom Metazoa; phylum Chordata; class Mammalia; order Carnivora; family Felidae; genus Lynx; species Lynx rufus. Next base: position 8,507,649 of record NW_025814839.1, on the reverse strand, counting down.
GAGCCTGGGCAGGTAATGCACAAAATCCGGGCCCCGCCCCTCCTTACCAGCTGGGCATGGGCTGTGAGGGTCACCGCTGCTGACCCCCCATGTGGTTCCCAGCCGGTCTGTGCTGTCCGTGCCTCTTTTCGGGCCCACACATAGGATTCTGTGCAGCCGCTGTGGGGCCACGTCTTCTCCCAGATCCATGACCATAACCTGGCCTTGAGCTTCCTGTCCTCTTCCCAACCCTTAGGAGCTGCTACTTAATACCCAGAAAAAGGAAGGGGAAAAAGGGTGAAACGGTGCTAAAACATACACCTGAATTGCCAGGGCAGTTGCAGTTGCCATTTTGGTCTAGTCCGTCCTTTGTGGTGGGGACTGTCGTGTGCGTTTGTTGATCGGCGGCCCTGCCCTCCTCCCACCTGATGCCAGTGGCAGCCCCCCTTGTGACAACCAGACCCATCCTCACATCCTGCTGATTGTCCTGCAAGGGGCAGAGCAGCCCCCAGTTGAGAACCACCGCTCTCCACAAACTGGCAATAGAGCAGTTGTTCTGAATGACCCATTTGAATTCTTTTTATTTTCAATATTTCTATCATGCCTACCAGTGACAGGTGACTGGTCCCTTCAGAGCAAAACAGCTTTTTTGCCTCTCGGTGGTATCCCCAGAGTCCAGACCCTCCCCCTAATACTTGTGCGTTCCTCGGCAAGAAAACCCGAGGCCCCTCGGCAGCTGCCCTGGTTAAAACACCTTGGCCGTGGCTGTACCCAGAGGCCTGGCCAGGGAAGATGGTGGCAGGCACAGTTGCAGGAAGGGGCATTTTCTCAGCCAGTGGCATTTGTAAACATCGGAGGGGTTTTTTTACACTTGTTTTTTCTAGTTGGCAGCTCTAGAAACCTATAAAACCAGGCACCTGGCTGGCTCAGTCGGTGAAGCGCCTGACCCTTGATCTCAGCTCAGATTTTCATCTCAGGGTTGTAAGTTCAAGCCCCGCGTCGGGCTGTGCCCTGGGCATGGAGCCTAGTTATAAAAATATATAAGTAAGTAAATACTAACAAGAAAGAAGAAACCTGTAAAACCTAAAGAAGGAAATAAAGTTCTCTGTAGAGGTCTAGTGTAACAGCTATCCGTGTTCACAGACTACTCAGTCTCCCTTCTGGAAAACCTCGGGCCCCTGCATCCACAGAGCACCATCAGCCAGAGCCTGCGCTGCCCTCCTGGGGCCCCAGCGGGCCCTCCAGCCAGTCCTCGCTCCTCCATCCATGAGCCCCTGCCCCCCACCCCCACCCCCCGTCGTGTGTCTCCTACTCCGACGCCCTCAGCTCTGGAGCTGGACTGTCTGGGTTTGAGTCCCAGTGAGTCCGGGGCCAGGTCTTGCTGTCTGTGCCACGGGGTACTCGGCTGCAGATGGGAGTTGTGACAGGGGCCCCTTGTGCAACAACGCGTGCGCACTGTCAGCTGGGGCCTGGCTGGCCGTCGTAGTGCCTGGCACACTCCCTGGCTGGGAGTGCCCACGTGGAAAAGAGAGATGCGCAGTGTGCCGTGGACAGAGCGGCCCTGCCGTGTGGCCTCCGGGCTCCTTCGGTGCAGTGTGGAGTTCCCCTCCCCCTTGCGTCGCAGGATGTGGGAAACAGGTCACTTGTTTCCCGGCTGCCTGTCCTGTGCAGGATTAATGTGCCATGATGGCCACGGTGAGCTGCAGTGGACCATTGGACCACTCTTGCACCCTCGCTAAGCAAGGTTAGGGTCACCTCACGGTGTTCACCCTCGCATACGGATTGTATGTGTTTTCCTCGGCAGCACTGAGTCTCAGACTGGTGCCCCCAGTATGTCCTTCTAACGCAGTCTGAAGAAACACAGCCGCTGTTAGCCCAAAATTTCTTGAAATCCCTTCCTGTTTTGTTAAAAAAAAAAAAAAAGTTCCGGATTGAATCACGCAATTCCTTCCCCTTCCCAACATCAGTTAAAGTCAGCGCTTCCAAATGATGCTCCTGGGGAGGCTGGAGACGCTGGGGATGCAGGGCCTCTGGGTGGAGGGCGCTGAATTTCCTGAATTTGCATTTCAGGATGTTTAACCAAGCTGTTTTAGGGACAGTTGGCTGCACTGTTTGTGTTGGGCCCTGGGCTAGGCTTGCACAGAGACTCAGTTGAATTAATGCGAGTGATAGGCTGTGCAGAGTGTGGCTGTCGATCAGAACTGAGACTGCCCTGGTCCCCAGTCTGAGCGGGAAGATCTGCCTGGCCCAGCTCCTCTTGGTGCCGGGCCGTGGGGGCGTGGCTCGGCTTCTCCTGGATGTGGGGGGCTCAAGACACTGTCCTTTCATTGGGCCCTCGGGGGAGCCATTTTTCAAAGTTTTTTAGGGAGAAGCGATATGAAAGGATTTCAACCTTTTTTATTTTATTTTTTAATGTATTTATTGGGAGAGGGAGAGGGAGAGAGAATCCCACGCAGGCTCCGTGGTGTGAGTGCAGAGCCCAGTGCAGGGCTTGAACTCATAAACTGTGAAATCATGAGCTGAGCCGAAATCAAGAGTCAGGCACCCAACCGACCGAGCCACCTAGGCGGCCCTAGGATTTCAGCCTTTTAAATGGCTTGTATGTGTTGTCTTCTGGTGGTTTTCGTCGTTCTGTTTTGAAGGAGTCTTTCTGTTTCTCTAGTGGCAGAATGGCGAGCAGGGAGAGGAGGTAGTGTGGTTTCCTAGGAGACCGCACAAGTAGTGATAACCCACATCCGTACAGGTTGGAGGTGCGAGCCGCTCGTCGACTCCTCCCACGGGTTCCTGACAGCCCAGAGCAGGCTCGCTGCACAAGCACCAGCCGGGATCGGAAGGCACCGGGCGGGGGGCAACACGAAGTGAGGTCTGTGTGGAAGCTCCGGTCAGTAGAGGAGACGGGTGGCAGGTGCCGGACTTGTAGCCACGTGGTGTGGGGCTTCACAGGGTGAACCTGTGGCAGACATCGGGCAGGCTGGGGTGCCCTGGTCCCTTACGCTTGGCTGTTTGCACGATCAAGTCAGAGGACCGTGACGCATCTGTAGTTTGCCGGTCCCGAAAGGCTGGACGTTTGCCGGGGCAGACTTCTTGCTCAGAGAATAGGAAACACTCTGTTTAGTGCGGAGCCGGTGGGGCCCATTCCTCCAGCCCCCCACTGTCCCCACCGCCCCCGCTGCCTTGGTCCTGTTACCTCCTTCAGATCCCATAAACAGGCCTCTCCTTCTCCACCTCAATCCTGCTGCGCGAAAGGGGGCGAGAGATAGGACGCTCTCTGGATAAAAGATGCTACAGAAGTGTCCGTGTTAATAGGAATGTCCATGTGCCTCTTTGCCAACAGAAAACCTGGAATATAACGTGGAGCCTCAAGAAATCTCACACCCTGACGTGGGACGCTATTTCTCAGAGTTTACCGGCACTCACTACATCCCGAACGCGGAGCTAGAAATCCGGTACCCGGAGGACCTGGAGTCTGTGTATGAAACGGTGCAGAATATTTACAGTGCGAAGAAGGAGGACATAGAGTAGCGTCCAGTAGAGGACACCGAGCCTTTGCCGCTGCCGCTGTCTCCAGGAGAACAGGATTCCGGAAGAAGACGTCTCCACGGATCCCTCTGGATTCACACCACCAGGAAAGCACCTAACCAGTAGCGCTGGTTGCCTCCCACCGAGTTTAAACAACGTGTGCTCTCCTCCAGCTGCAAAGACAATGTCGCTCTCCGCCTACACTAGTGAATTCATTTGACGGCACTGTGTTCAGTGGCATGGCTTGTGTGCTTGTCCTGTGGTGACAGTTTGTGACACTCTGTCTTCATGAGGCCTCACAGTCGACACTCGTAGAATCATCCTTCCCGCCCACTTCCCGTTACGTCTGTCTACACTCGTCTCCGACCGTTTCATTTGCCGGACGGATGGGGTTCCATGTTTGCACCGGTTCCCTTCTGGTTTCGCCGTGGAGCGCGCGCGGCCCGGAGTCGGGACCGCTGGTCTTTTCGCCCTGCGTGTAGTTGCTTCTTCAGAGGCGAGGCTGCGAGCGACGGCAGCAGCATCCGAGCGGCGGGGACGCGAACACGCGGATTGGTCATCAGAACCGTTCGGCTTTATTTGTTCCAATACGTGAAACAGATTTCAGCCGCTTTATCTCTTCCTTTATTTGAAGCGGGAGCACGGCAGAGCGTTGCCCGCCACGTTCCTCCCAGGTCCGTGCTCCTGTCTGCGAATCCCCAGTTTTCTGTTTCCTTACGTGAAATCTTGTGAGAAAGTGCACCGTAATGGCCTTTATGGATGGATTTTCCCACATTCGTCTACTCTCCTTCCCTTTGAAATAACTACTTTTTTCTCTCCTTTAATTTTAAAAATTATTCCAGTATCATAAATAGATCTTAAGTCAGTGATGGGTTCTCTTTATAGTAGGAAGTACAATCTGGTGTTAGAATGTTCACTTTTAGAAACCACACTCCGTGGTCTCCAAAGACCTAAAGGAGGTTTCACTTTTGTAATCAGAAAAAAAGAAATGATGAACCTTATGCATTTTTTAAAGAGGAAAGAGGAGGGTCCGTGTCCCCCGTCATCCCTTAGAATCACTCGTCGACCCTGCCGGCTGTGGCAGGGTGGACGCAGGTAAAACGTCTTTAACCTGAGGAGTGTCGATCCGTGGGGAAGGAGGCGGGAGCGCCCTGCTTTCTCGAGTCCCCGCTGCCCTGAAGGTCCCACTGGCTCCCGCCCCCCACCCTTGGTCCCTGAGCTCAGGGGCACCGAGGCCCTCACAGCCCCGAGCGCCTGCCACTCTCGACCTGCCAGTTCTCACGCGAGCTAGCTAATTCGTAGTTAACCGGTAGAAGCTACCTTCGGGAGTTAGGACCTAGTTACTCTCTGAGTTGCAAAGAATCCAGTCGCTCTGGTGAGCGAGGCTTCGGGGGCTGTGATCCGACCCCGCCTCGCCACCCTTCTGTGCATTTGCATGTGGTTCCCCACACCCTGTTTGATGACTGCCTCATTTCCCCCTTTGGAAGCCCTGGGATGACTGAGGTTTGGGGAGGCCACCCGAGACCACTTAGTCACTGACGGCTGGTGAGCAGTTACTAGAAAGAGGCGAGGGTCTGGCGGCCCCTGCCAGCCCCAGCTCGCTGTCGCCAGTCAGATCCAGAGCCTGATGGTTTCGATCGGCCTGGGAAATGTGACCACTCACAGCACCCGGCCCGCCGAGGCCGGGGGTCTTACACTACTCTCGTTTGAAGGTGGGAACTAGTTAATCCAGAGGTAATACTAACCAGATGCATTACTAAGAAACTGTGGAGCATGCTGAGTTATAATTGTTGGTTTTCTGGTTTGATTTCCTTTTTCCTTAGAGTAACATCAAAGCCAAGAAGGATGGTTTTACCTTTACTGACCCAATGTAAATATGTATCTAGACCGTTTTTAAATGTGTTTCTTCATGAATGCTTCATTTGGCTCCAGGAAGCCTGTGTCACCTGTGTAAGTTGGTATTTGGGCACTTTATATTTTTCTAAAAACGTGTTTTGGATCTCCTGTACTCTAATAAATCATAAGTTTCTTTTTAAAATTTTTTCCAAAAGTTTTCTCCATTTTAAGAAGTCCCGTTATAACAAAGTAGGACTTTCACAATGTTAAAATACTAACTATTTGGATAGAGTGACTTCTTTTCTCTTCAAATGAATGCCAAGATTTTTTTGTACAATGATTAATAAATGGAACTTACCCAGAGAATCCACACAAGCGGCCTGCCCGGTCTCGTTTCGGAACAGAAAGCCCAGCCTTGACGGCAACAGAACGTCTCTGGCTTCTCTTCTGATCCAAACATGCAAAACTTGGCTCTACTGAATTTTTCTTAACGTTGGTGAGTGAACAGGGTACTTTGTTCTGCGGGTTCCTTGCCAAACAGCAATTTTAGAAGCTGGCTAGGAGTATTGAGGGCACCTAGTTACAATGCGAACATTGCAGCTTTTTGCTGCTGTTAGAGTACTTGTTCAAAAGGAGAAGGGCAGGTGCCCGGTGCGTTGTTAACGAGGTGACAGCTGCATGACGTTCCACGTGTCCACAACGCCCTGCAGAGCACGCACTGTCCGTGATGCCCCTGCGTGCCGTGCCGTGCGGAGCGCAGCGGTCAGGGGCCACACGGTCACCGGTTTCCTGCACCGCGGTGGTCCCAGACCTTTAACGTCCTGTTGTGCGTTGTGACTTCATGAGAGCACAGTGTACTGTGCTGTGTCTTCCCTGCTTAGACCCTAGAACTTTCCTCTGCCACACGGACGGACACACACACACAGCATCCCCGAGGTCCAGGGTTTGCAGACGTGCTTTGGGAAACACTGTGTGTGTCCAAAACTAGTCCACCGTATCCTCAGGCTAGTTTGGCCAGGCGTCTCTCTCTCTCTCTCTCTCTCTCTCTCTCTCTCTCTCTCTCTCTCTCTCTCGTTTGAAAACTTTGGTCTAATCCGATTTTGAAAGGCTGGCTTCACGTTGTCTCCACCTGGACCTCATGGTAGCTTCTCCATCGTAAGTGACTTTCCACCGCAGAGTTGTTTTTCGCCGAAACCAGCATTCGTACTGTTGCTAAATCGGTTTTGCATTTTACAATACCTACTTAAGGACTTGTTCTCATTTTAAAATGTCTCTTTCTTAACACATGAAATGGAGTCAAACGCTCACGTTCTAGGCTCTCTTCTACCGCTAGAAGGGAAAATAACTTGTTTTCCTTTCTCCATATTCCAAGTACATAAAACTGGATTACCAGCAGCTTTTTAATTTGACAAGTAACCTGTGGCCATAATAATCCAGATGTAGCTCTTTATGTGTTTCTGTTTTCTGGAGGAAAGGAGTGAATGTTCACCCAGACGAAATGCAGAATCTGGCCCTGTGACCGTTTATTTCTGGAGACGTCGATGGTTGTGGTGCATGTGTTATTTTGTATCGCAAGCTTACTTTGAGCCAGCACTGGCCTCACCTATATTCTTCACGGCAACCCTCTAAGGCAGGGCCGGGCGGTCGATTATTGTTGCGGGCCACCTAAGGTCACGTGTTCTTTGTTTTCGAAAACGTAGAAGACCTTCTCAGCTCGAGGGCTGTAAAGAAAACGGGCTCTGGGCTGGTCTGGCCCGTGGGCCACAGTCTGCCGAGCTCAGCCAAGGTGCGGGCCCCGCCAGCGTCCCACCGAGCAGACGGGGAGCCGGAGCGCACTGCGCGCAGGTGGGACAGCGGGCGGGGGACCCGGGGACCCGACCTCCGAGCGCCAGCTCTTGACTACCACACTACCGCCAACTTTAGCAACTACCTCGCACTGGTTTTATCCTTTGCAGCCACTTTAACTTCTAAACGTTTCAGTTCTGAACACTTAGAGTCTTGAGAGGAAAGGACATTCCTTCGGTGAATAAAATTCTGTGCAATTATAGAATAAATGTATTATGGCCATTTAGCGATGATTGTATTAGGGTAATGCTAGTTCTGTAATAAATAGACCCAAAAATATACCGTGGCTCGAACACAATAGACCTTTCTTGCTCACCTAACACCGGGCAGGGGGATGGGGTGGGCAGGGGGCTCCGCTGTCTGCTTCGGTGTGCGGCTTCCACCTGCCCCGAAGGGCAGTGAGCACAGAAGGACACGTCCCGGGGGGGGGGGGGGGGGGGCTCCATGCGGGGAAGCTGGAGTGGCCCTTGGTGGCACTGCCTCTCACGTTCCACCGGGGGGGACTGGGAATGAAGACCTGGACACCGATGTGGCCTCCCCACTCTGGGTGTGCTCCCCACGGCAGGACGTGCCTCCTCCCCGGGGAGACAGCCTCTGTGAGGTCAGACTTTCGGGTGGCAGATACCGCTTGGTCCGGAAACTATTGCTTTGCTCTGGCCGCAGCAGCACAGCCACCGGGGGTGGGAGTTTAACTCCTCCGTCTACAGCAGATGGCCACAGGGGGGAAAGAGAGGAGGCCTCAGGACAAGCCACGTGTGTCACTTCTGCCTCAGGAGCCACACAGGTCGCGGACCCACCCACAGCATAACTCCGAGGGGAACGGCCTCCCGTGCACCCGTGGAAAAGGAAAGGCTTGGGGGCCCCACCTCATCTGTGCCGCTCACCCCAAACCTCTCCTACCCACTTCCTGTGTCCCGCCAGAGTCAGTCCGCCCTGGCTCCTTGGGGACCAGCCCCCTGAACTAGAAGTTTTGACACGCCCCTCCCCCTGGTCCCCGTTCAGTGGGGATGCAGGGGCCAGACAGCTGCAGTACAAACTGCCACCTGGAAGAAGAGCGAGACGCACAGAAGCCACCGTGCTGCCAGTGACGAGATACTCTGCTGGGCAGGTGGGCAGGTACCATGAAGCCGCCCTGCCCCCCACAGTGGGGGGGAGGGGGGTGGGGAGACTGGTTGCTGCCGCCCCTCCTCCCCTCTGAGCCCAGTCCTCCCTGGTCACACCACTAGTGGGGGGAGGGGGCGCATCTTCCCTGGGAGCTGGGCAACTTGACCGAGTACTTCCCGCCTGGTGCAGGTCTGGGGTCAGCCCCGGACGTCTTTCATTTTCCTGGCTCGTGATTCCTCTGGGAACGATTCCCTCGAACCCTTAGCAGACTACTCCCCTATCTATGCCCGTGATCATAGTTCTTTGCCAGAACTTGCCAGCCAGCCTGTTCTGTTTTCTTGCCCGTGCCTATCTCTGCCCCCACCCCCTGGCTTAACGGCGGCCACTTGAGTCTGATATTAGCCACAGCTGGGTCAAGGTGTTTAACGAGCCTTCATGGCTCAAAGTGATCCTCCTCCTCCTCTCGTGCTGGGGGTCGCACAGAAGCAGTTCCCTTTTGGAACCTAGGAAGCCCGGGATTTCTGACCCCTGGTTCTCGCATTTTCCGCTGAGCATCTTCCTCGTGATGTCCTCGCTGTAAGCGGCAAAGGGCAGCGGGCACACGCTATATTCTTTCTTCGGCTGCTTCCCCTAGACCAGATGCAGCACCCCAGTGGCTCCAAACGCTGCAAACGGTAAGCAAAGCCCCAAAAGCGGCCCTCGCGCCTCCCAGCCTCCGGCAAGGTGTTCCTTGCCACCTCACTGCCAGGCTGCCGCCATGCAATTTAGGGTTTTTTTCACAGCGGATTCCCCTTTCAAGCGTTTTCATTTTGTGGGTGACGGGGGTGCAGGGGAGGGTGGGGTTTTTTTAAGTTTAAAGTTAGGCTAATGTTCCCATAGGAAATTCTTCCCCATTTGGCTGTGCAAAAAAAAAGGATAATGATGGCAAGTTCTCTGGGGTTTGGAAAGACCTAAAGGCAAATCGTTCAGTGAACTTAGGAAAGGAAGTTGACAGAAAAAAAGGAAAGAAATTTGGGAGAGAACCAGCCGGGCAGCATGCATTCTAGAATCCTCGAGGGGCCAGAATTCCTAACTGCTTCCCTTAGAATGACACAGATCTTAATGGAAACTTTCATAGTCAAGCCGCAGAAGTCGGAGCACTCAATGAAAGCTCGTTGTTTTGTGTGTGTGTGTGTGTGTGTGTGTGTGTGTGTGTGTGTGTGTTTTCCCTGTCTCCAAAACCTTGTCCTCCCCCCAGGTTTTGGAATTCTCTAATACCTCACCACTTAACTATATGGTGATGTCCTCCCTCAGTCATGGCCCCAGGACAGAACATTGACTTCCCTCCTTCCTGCTAGGTTCTTTGGCTGGTCTCATCATTAAATTGACACAAGACAGATGAACAGGAAATAAAATAGTAGTAAATGTAATTTCTTGCAGGAGCCCCTAGAAATAAGACACTCAGAGGAGTGCCCACGGCAGGCAGCATTCGTGCCTTCTAGACAACCAACACATCTGTGAAGAATCGAGGGCAAGGGGTTTGGGCGTGGGGCCGCAAATTAGTGGGGAAGCAGCCAGGGTGGTTTCCACAGCCTTCTCGGCCCCGAGTTCCTGCTGGTGATAAGGACGCCTCTCTTTCTCCTGGCACGGGGCGGGAGTACCGTGCGCAAGGGAGAAGGATTTCCTGCTCTCAGGGGGACAAAGGAGGGTCAAAGTGCCCTCCTTGCCCTGGCTGCACTTTAGTTCAAAATGATCAATAAGCCACAGTGGCGTCTTTGGGGGCGGCCTGCCCTGAACCCCACCTGCTGTTCCCATGCAGAGGACTTGGCCCACAGGCTCTCCTACATCCCTCCCTGTACCCCCTTCCCCGGCTCTGCTCAGCCTTTTTTCCAGTATTGCCTCCCCACCCATCCCACGAACCTCAGACGAGTTTTTCCTCGTCACCTCCCCCATGAAATTGTTTTGCTGTCTCTTTTTTTAGGTGAAATTCACATGACATAAAGTGAACCATTTTATTTTTTTTAATGTTTATTTTTGAGAAGGAGAGAGAGTCCGAGTGGGGGAGGGGCAGAGAGAGAGAGGGAGACGCAGAACCCGAAGCAGGCTCCAGGCTCTGAGCTGTCAGCACAGAGTCCGACGCGGGGCTCGAACTCACAAACAGATCACGACCTGAGCTGAAATGGGATGCATAACCAACTGAGCCACGCGGGCGCCCCTGAAGTGAATCATTTAAAAATGCACAGCTCAGTGGCAGTTAGTACCTTCACAAAGTTGTGCGACCGCCACCTCTGTAGATGAAAACACTCTCGCCACCTCAAAGTAAAGCCCTTTACCCCATTAAGCGACCACTCCCCATTCCTCCCTCCCCCAAGCGCCCCATCTACTTCCTGCTCTATGGATTGGCCTGTTCCAAACAGTTCCTAAGGATGGGATCAGGCAGTACGTGATCTTTGGCGACTGGCTCCTTTCACTTAGCGTTTTCACAGGCCGTCCACTCCGTAGCATGAATCAGTGTTCCAGTCCTCCTAAGGCCGAATGACACTCCGTTGTGTGGACGCGCCACATTTTGTTTATCCATTCAGCTATTAATGGACGTTTGGGTTGTTTCCACTTTTGGACTCTTGGGAAGAGACCTGCCATGAGCCCTGAATGCGATGTTAAGTCTGCTTATGCACCATATGGGCACCTGTGCTTTATACATCCGGAGAGTAACGGCTTTTCATCCTCCCCAACGACCATTTGCCCTTTGGGGACAGTGTCGCCCCACTGTCGTCCCTCTCTGGGAGGTGGCACTGGGAAGAGCCGCTGTCTCCGTCTTCTAGCTGGTCGGCCCCTGATGTCTTGACTGTCTTCATGGCACCCACCTTTGTGCCAGGAGCTGTGCCCGGAGAAGTGCCATTTCTGTCACCTGTAACTGCTAACCCGTATATTCTAAGGAACTCTTGGGATCCCTGTTACCCGGTCTTTGCCCTGACTTGCCTCTTCTAAAAATGGGATGGAAACGGGGCGCGTGGCTGGCTCAGTCAGCGGTACATCAGACTCTGGATCCCAGGGCTGTGAGTTCAAGCCCTACCTTGGGCGTAGAGCCTACTTAAAAAAAAAAAAAAAAATGAGATGAAAGAAAGTGCAGTTGTAAGACTTTCTGGGTAATGGCTACCTTTGTATGAAACTACTCCCAGGAGATTAGGAAATTTGAAAGCTAAAGGCCTCTGCTAGACCATTGTTCCTGACATTTTACAAAGAGAAATAATGAGGCCCGTGGAGGGTATAGGTGCCTTCGTCTGGCGGGTGGCTCAGATCAGGTACTCAAGCCTGAGCCTTTGGACTTGACTGCGGAGGTGTTTCTGTTGCCCCCAAATTGCTTCCTCTGAGGGTTTTCTTGTCCTGCAGGGAAACTTGCTAATAACATCATCCCTTACTATTTGGCATTCAAAACCTTGTTAAATTTCTCCCTTGCTAACTGCCGTGGCAACCTCCCCGCCAGCTTCAGCAGTCTCTTATTTCCCTCACATTCACTGTGACGGAGGATGAGAAAGCGTTATTTATCCCTCATTGTCTGGGAAATTTGTCCTCTTGAAGTTTGGGGAAATCTTATTCAAAACCTGCAAAGACTTTTTTAAATTTTTTTAAATGTTCACTTATTTCTGAAAGAGAGAGAAATAGAGCATGAGCAGGGGAGGGGCAGAGAGAGAGAGGGAGACACAGAATCCAAAGCAGGCTCCAGGCTCTGAGCTGTCAGAGCCTGACGTGGGGCTCGAACCCACAGACCGCGAGATCATGACCTGAGCCAAAGTCGGACGCCTAACTGACTGAGCCACCCAGGCGCCCCAAAACCTGCAAAGACTTTTTATAGGCAGTTGCTTTTTTCCCCTCTGGATTTATGGAAGTGTAATTTATCTCTGGAACTTAACTCATCTTGTGTAACCATAACCTAAAATATGATTTCTCCTCAAGCAGGGGTCGCCGATTTCTCCTGGAAAGGGCCAGAGAGTAAAAGTATTTTTGGCTGAAATTTCAGGCCACAGGATTACTCAGGCCTGCCCTTGTAGCAGGAAAACAGCCATAGGCAATAGGTCAATGAGTGAGTGTGGCTTTGTGCCAATAAAACTTTATTGACAAAAACAGGCATGGGCTGGGGAAGGCCCACAGGCTGTAGGTTACTGACCCTACTGTACAATCCGCTTGACTATTTTCTTTAAACGGAAGTCTAAGCAGAAGCAACATCAAAAAGTTGAAAGAGGGTCAGGGCACCTGGCTGGCTTCGTCAGAAGCATGCAACTCTTGATATTGGGGTGGTGAGTTCGAGCCCCATGTTGGGTATAGAGATTACTAAAAAATAAATAAACTTTTTTAAAAAGTTGAAAAGGGTAATAGAAACCCACATACCCTGCACCAAGGTTCAACATTTACTATATTTTCTTTATTTCCCTTCTCTCTATACGTTTTCGCCCCGACCCATGTGAAAAGTGTCTCAGACAACCTGAGACTTCTCCCTAAATTCTTTGGTGCCTCTCTCCTAAGAACAAGGATGCTTTCCTCCCCAACCACAGTGCCGTGCATATGTAAGAAAGTTGCATCCTCAGTGTCATGAGACTGGGTGTTGAGGACCAACCAGTGTTCCCACAGAATCTTACACCACTTGCGATTTCTCTGGAGCACCCTGGGGAGCACCTGGCCCCGTGGGTAGAAGTTGTTCAAGAGAAGCTGTTGAAAATCACTCACCAGGAAGTCTGTTTGCCCGAGGTGAGCCTGTGGCGTCCTGACAACAAGAGACCTGTGGTTTCAGGTAAGCTCCGGCTCCGAGATGTTCCTTGACGAGGGGCATAAAATTCAGCAGAAACAGGGTTTTGTTTTGTTTTTTAAAGCGTTTGCTAATTTAGCAGAGATGTGTGGTCCCCCCCTTCTGCCCACAAAGGGATGGGTTGCTTACATTTTCCACTCAAGGCTTAGCGGGAGCCCCCACAATTAGCACTGTCTGCCCAGAAGCTCTGCAGAACTCAAGGTAGCAGAGTTCTCTCATAAAGGCCCATACGCGACCTTGCGACTTTCTTCCTTAATTAGGTACCCTGAAAACCCTCATTCCATTGACTGCATTGGCTCTAAGAACAACGATTTGGGCCCAGGTATAAGAAAATAACCCATCTAGGGGCACCTGGGTGGCTCAGTCAGTTAAGCGTCCAGCTTCCGCTCAGGTCATGATCGATCGCACAGTTTGTGAGTTCGAGCCCCGCGTCGGGCTCTGTGCTGACAGCTCGGAACCTGGAGCCTGCCTCGGATTCTGTGTCTCCCTCTCTCTCTCTCTGCCCCTCCCCTGCTCACTCTCTCTTTCTCTCTCTCTCTCTCTTAAAAACAGAGAGTTTTATTTTAAGTTAGGGCATTGGGAGTGTGGTGCCTGGATGGCTCAGTTAAGCATCGGACTCTTGATTTCAGCTCAGGTCATGATCTCAAGGTTTGTGAGTTCGAACCCCGTGTCGGGCTCTGTGCTGACAGCTCAGAGCCTGGAGCCTGCTTCGGATTCTGTTTGTCCCTGTCTCTGCCCCTTCCTTGCTCATGCTCTGTCTCTCTCTCTCTCTCTCTCTCAAAAATACATAAACGTTAAAAAAAAATTTTTTTTTTTAAGAAAATAACCCATCCAAACTCAGCCTAAGAAGACCCTAATTCCATTGACTGCACTGGCTCTAAGAACAATGATTTGGGCTGAGATATAAGAAAATAATCCATCCAAGGTCGGTCTGGGGGCTGTGCTTTATTTCTGGGTCTGGTTCTCAGCAATTCCACTTGCAAACACAGAGAACCTAATGGCCTCTCTTCTTCTGAGCCTGCCCATCGTGTGAACGAGCCAGTGATGTGCTGATGCATCGAAACGTTCGCATTCTTGCCTCTTACCCCTCCTGGGCCTTAAGCATCTACCCTTCTTGGCCCACGCAGGATGCTTGGCCGTGGGTAGGGCTCCACCAACAGCCGTTTCCAGTTACATCTTCCACGAGCCCCTGTCTTCAAATGCTTACTTAACCCAACGCCCTCCACTTCTCCCCTCCCAGGCTGGGTGGGAGGGGGTTGTTTTTCTGAGCCCTGGATGACAGAGATGTTCTTCCACAAATGCAGACTTGAAAGCATTCATCTGGAGAGGTCCAGCCCAGAGTCTTGTCAGGACTGGAGATACCACGGGCTGGGGCTCACCCAAGTCCCTTGGTCTAAGCGGATACAGTTTTGCACGCGTGCAACCGGCTTCTCCGTTAGTGCTTGGCGTGGGCGGCTGGGCACAGGGCCGCCACTCTCCTCCATTTCCGCCAGTCTGTTCATCTGCCTTTAGGGCCTGGACCTCATGATGTGGAAGACACAGTCAGCAGAGGTTTAGAACCAAATGGGACTCTCCTCTCACGCGCGGAATAACCTGGTTCAGTGTGGGGGTGATTTAGACTCACAGTGGCCCGAGTTGTGTGCTGCCTTGGCTGTTCAGACCACACGTGGCTCTGAGAAGCAGGGGCTCATTCACCCCAGTCTGGCTGGCATGTTTCATGCCATTGGGCCGTGAAGCCGACTTCCCTTCTGCTGGGGCAGCAGGGGCGGGGCGAGACCTCAGTGGGATGTAAAACCGTGAGCTCCCAATGGCAGCATTCACACTTATTCCCATCTGTATCCACAGCGGCTGACACTGTGGCAGGCAAGTGCTTCTAGAACGTTAACTGAAGTCCCTTTACCTTCCCACAACAGACACTCTGCCCCAAAAGCACAAACATCCCATGCTGTCCAAGCTCACGCTCCTCGGAGCCTTGATTCTGTGCCAGGATAGAGTAGAACAAGGCAACCTCTTGTATAAGAGTGCCTACAGGTGTCTGTGAAATTGTGACAAAATGTCAGAGAGTGTAGTTCGGGTGAGTTAGTTGAAGTCCCAGGGGTAGACTCAGGGCATGCCTTATGACCTGTGCCAAAGCATGACTTATTCTTGTGCACATCACCGTTTTGCCTTTCCAGGCGGGGATTAGAAGCTGCCATCCAAAGGCGTTCGGAGGACCACCTGTTGATCTCTTGGTTTCTCAGGATGGTAACTCATGCTCTATGTCTATGGGTGTGTTCTTTATCGTCGGCTAAGAGTCCCTCTACGTGTGTCAGGCCTTCCACCTTCCTTTGCTCGTAGTTTTCCACTGAAACTGTCGGGGCGTTGTTTACCATCCAGCCTGGTTTCAGCCTCCTCTGGGGGCTGGGGGTGGACGTACCCCTGCACAACAGAAGGGCTGATTCCGGGTCTCAGGGGCTCAGGTTGTGACATGTGGAGCCGCCATCCCCAGGTAAGCCACAGAGCAGGGAGGCAGAGGTCTCCTAGCCGTGTTGTGCACGTGGTAACAGAGACAAACAGATGGTTCCGTGGTGAGGGCAGGCCAGGAGATCTGGGGCACCGGCTTTGTAGTTTCCTCTGGCCGTGATGGACTCTGCTACGTCACTGTCCAGGCAAGGTACATTCGGCATGAGTCACCCCCATCGGGCAGCGGCCCAAAACCATCAGCAGCACTAACCTTAGCATCTCATTAGGGTCCTGGCACCCCGCGACCTGGCAAGGGAAGACTGTGCTGAGCAGGGAGCACCCAGAGAGCCAGAAAGGAGCGAGCCACCACACAAGATGGCCCCGGTGTCCTGCCAGCTGGTCTCACACCCCAGGCTACGCCGTCCCCTCCCGGGAACCCGTGTTCCCATTTGGGAAGGAGAGAGAGGGAGACTGGGAATTTTCCATTTTCCCTCCCTGGGTGACTCAGAAGAAAACCAGATCTGTTCCCAGCTTGTTTTTAACTCCTTCTGTCATTTCTCTGGCGGAGCCTCACAGATCGAAGGCCGGGAGGACTTCGTCGGGCCCCACTCCACCTCCTGACCGTAACTTCTCCCCGCGATCTGCTTCCGGATGCCTCTGCGGGGCCACCCGCTTGCCTGGGTGTGCCATCTCTCTGTCCTCATTTCATTAAAAAAATTCTTCTTAATATTCTTATTTATTTTTGAAGGAGAGACAGTGCGAGCAGAGGAGGGGCGGAGAGAGAGGGAGACGCAGAATCCGAAGCAGGCTCCAGGCTCCCAGCTGTCAGCACAGAGCCCGACAGGTGGCTCGAACCCGGGAACAGTGAGATCATGACCTGAGTCGCAGTCGGACGCTTCACCGACTGAGCCACCTGGGGACCCCGTATCCTCATTTCATTTTAGATGAAGACACTGCCACCCCTTGGTGCCCCAGTGACACATGGGGTTCAGGAGGCCCTACTGCGAGGCTTTGGCCGCTCATTGCTGCGTCTGTTTGCGTGGATTTGGAACACACCTGGGCTGTCAGCACAGAACCCGACGCGGGGCTCGAACCCGCGAACCGTGAGATCATGACCTGAGCCAAAGTCGGACGCTCAACCCATGGAGCCACCCTGAAAAAATCCTTTGAGAAGGAAAAAGGAAGAAGCCATCCATTCCATGAGTTGCCCCCACACCTTTCCAGACACATAGACTCGAGTGATGGGTCATGTCTATTGTGTTCTCCTTTTGTGCGTGTCATCTTCCCAGAGGGCAGGCAGTCCTCCGAATTGTCAATAATGACGGGTAGCACGGCAAGGCCCAGATTGACAAATGTCTTCTGTAAAGGAAGGGCCGGATAGTAAATAATACAGGCTTTGCAGGCATGATGGTCTCTGTTGCAACTGCTCAGCTCTGCTGTGGTACGAGGGAAACAGCCAGAGACCTAAACAAATGGGCGTGGCCGTGTTCCAATAAAACTTTATTTGCAAAACCGGGGGTCAGCCATGCTTTGTCGACACCTGCAATAATGCATGTGTAGTCAGTGGGACCGCCTCTGGTCCCTTCTGTCCCCAGATTATCTTCATGTGCTTAGCACAATGCCAACGGGGTACGAGGCACTCAGGAGATAGTTGGCGGTTGGTGAAAAGTACGTCACATGAAGCCAGGGATCTAGCAGGACCCCAGGGACAGCTTACTCCATCTTGGTTGCTGTTCGATAGCTAGTTCTTCATTCTTACAAAAAGAACCCAAACTTTGTTCTGGCAGCAGTGTACCTAGCTCCCCCAGTTAGATATGAACTGCCTACAAGCGGTGAAAGCCAAGTATGGTTAACCCAGTTTGCCAGCGATCGGTCTGGGAGAGGGTGTGGGACTCAGCCTGACACACAATGCATCTGCACAGAGATATTGGTAAGATTTTGCTCCCTGATGAGAGGAGAAGCCTTTCCTTTCTGCCTCTCCTCCCATCCTGATCCGAATACCTATATTTTGAGAGGATGTAATGTCTGGAGCTGCTGCAACCACGTTACAGCCATGAGGGCAGAGCCCAAAGGACTGCAGAAATGCCAGCCCGGGGCCCCAACTTTGCTCAGCTTCTGTACCAACCCTGGAAATGCTCATCTCCAGCTTCTTAATACGAGAGATAATATCTGTCTGTGATGTTTACACCAAGCAAGTATTCTTTACTTAGAGCCTTAACAGGTCCTAAATAACTGAAATAACGCATCATTCTTATTATATAAATAAGTGCTCATTGGTACAAAGAGAAGGCAGCTTAATATGTTTCCTCCTACTGTGGCTACACAGTCTTGAATGTCTCCCTGTTCACTTTCCAACCAAATGTGCAGAATCCCTGAGGAGAAGTTCCCTGTAGATACCAGGGAGACAGGGGCCTGAGGAGCCCCAGCTGGGGAGAGCCATCTGTCTCCTCATGTCAGTCTTAGAGAAGCCCAACTCACGTAATCCCTCTGCGTTTCGATCCAAGAACTAGCTGAACAAAGTATGGCGCGAGCCATGGGGGAGGTGGCAGAACATTCTCCCACAAGAACAGCCAGGGAAGAAAACTCCAGGGCTCTCTTCTGAGGGAACTGGAGCAGACGTGGGAATGTCCACCTCCTCATCGGGACGGCGGCCGCACCCCAAGAGCAGGAGTCCCTAATCTGACAGCCCACATTTGAAAAGTCACCAGGCGACCTTCAAAGGGACTCTTTCCTCGGACGATGAGCTGGTGGTTACGTCTCCCGGGGTTCTCCGCGGCAGGCCCTCGGCCAGGTGGCCGCTCACGCCCCGTGTCCCTGGCTCCTCAGTCGCCCCTGTGTGCGGCTGGTCTGCTCGGCCCCCCGTCCTGCCCTGGGGCTGGCGCTTCCCACCAGGCCAGCATCTCTGCTCTGCCTTTGCGTTCGCTAGGCATTCCGCGGACAGGAAGGAATCCCACGTCCCCGCAAGCCGAGGCTGGGGGAACAGCGCAGATAAGGTGGCCTCACTGTCTTCGGTCACTAGGCACCGTCACCTCCCTCACCTTCCCGGAGAAAGACCCTGAGACCAGGGGCTTCGGGCGTGGCCACTTGTGGGCAGTACGTAAGTATTGCCCTCATAGCCAGCCCTTGATCGTTCATAGTAAATGGGGGGCGCCTGGCTGGCTCAGTCCGGAGAGCACACGACTTGATCTCACGATCATGAGTTCAAGCCCCGTGATGGGCTTCGAGCTTACTTCAAAACAAAACAAAACAAAACAAAACAAAACAAAACCACCACCTGGCCTCTCTGGGTACGTTGTGTGGACCTAGCACCCTGGGTTTCAAAGTCTGGTCCCTGGACCAGCTACATCAGCATCTCCTGGGAACTTGTTAGAAATACAGGCTCTGGGGTGCCTGGCTGGCTCCTTCAGAAGAGTGTGCAACTCTTGATCTCAGGGTTGTGAGTTTGAGCCCCACGCTGGGTGTAGAGATTGCTTAAAAATAAAATCTTGAAAAAAAAGAGAAGAGAAGAGAAAAAAGAAACGAAACGTGGGCTCTTGGGCACCAGACCCACTGGATCAGGAACTCTGGGGCTGGAGCCCAAGATCTGTTTGCGAACAAGCCGCCCCCCAAGGGCTTGTGATGCACACTCAAGTTTGGGAGCTGCTGAATAGTGAGCTCTTACGCACAAATGGTTTGAAGGCTGGGAACACTCTTTGTCAGCTTGCTGTCTTGAAAGCCTTTTGTGAAAGGGGATTCGGGACCTCTGTGCTGTTTTTTTCCAATTAATATTCTATTTCTTACAAACACAAATTCAAAACACAGTTCTTCCCTAAGATTTTGTGTTGAATTTATGAATCCATTTTGTTTATAAAATTGACTGCATTTTACAATCACTTCTTTTAAAAAAAATTTAATTCCCCTTAAATACTTTAAGTGCACTCATGAATTTAATATATTTGATTTCTTCTTAAGCACTTTTCAAAACCTTCCAAGTACTTCATGAATTAAAAAAAAATTTTTTTTTAATTTTAGAGAGAGAAATAGAGCACAAGTCGGGGAGAGGGGCAGAGGGAGAGAGAGAGAGAATCCCAAGCAGGGCTCAATCCCACGACCCCGAGATCATGACCTGAGCTGGAACCAAGAGTCAGATGCTCAACTGACATAGCCACCCAGATGGCCCTCATGAATTCTTATACATCCACTAAGTTGAACTTTTGAATGTGGCAAATCTCCATTCTCTTCAACAGTAACATCCTCTCTGCAAACTTACAACTTTCAAATTAAAAATCCGCCCGATACAATGTGAACGTGCTTCACGCCACCAAAACGTGCGCTTAAAAGTGGTTAAGAAGGTCAGTTTTGTGTCCATGTGTATTTCGCCACATTTAGGAAAGAAGATCTGGCCATACCGACGACTCGGTACCTTTAAAATGGGAACCACAAAGCCTTCCTGTTTGAGGATGCCAAATTCTCTCCCATGTGTTAAGCGCTGAAAATACGAAATATACGTAGGTTGCTTTCCATTATAAGATAGGATGAAAATAAAGACCAAGAACTATGGCTTTGCTTTAGTTTTTCATCTCCGTACTAAATAGTACAACCCGTCTGGGGAGTAAAGTCCTAAGAAAAGCGCCGTGCAATCCCAAGCAAGCTGATGCTCCCGGGAAGTACAGAAGTCTGCAAACTGCTCTTTGGCCAGGAGGAAGGAAGTGATTTTTCCAGGGACCTCAGCCGAATCTTAATTGTAGTCACTATGCCAATGGGAGATTCCGGGTCCCCTTCACTCTCCATGTGGGGCTGTGGTCTCAAAGCCTAGATTCCCTGGGTCCGATGGCAGATACCCTAAGTGACCCCCCCCACCTTGATTCTCCAGCCCCCGTTTTTTCTTCAGAGCTGCCGAACTGTGCCGTCTGCACGGCTTCCTCCTGCACTGAATTCTTCGCACCTGCCAGGGTCACGACTCCTGCTGAGAACTTTCCTCGCACCCTGCTGATGCTGCACCCTGGGGCCCTGATGATGGCGCACCCCAGGCTCCTCCTGGCTCTTACTCCTGTAGATTTCCAGAGAAGGAAGAGCGTGGTGGGAGTCAGGGACAGCAGAGAAGGATTTTCCAGAAAGGAGAACTGACAACCGGTCTTTGGAGAACGAGCCTCCAAGAGAAGCAAAGCTCGAGAGGTGAGGGGAACTCACCTGATAAGTCTGATAAGTGAAACAGCAGCTGGCCACACTGTTTCGTGGCCCACACCTCGTGAGCAGCCTTCGTCCCTGCTGAGCCCCCCTCTTCCATCGTCTGGTGGTAGCACGGGACTGGTAAGCCTCGAATGTGCAGAGCAAGGGCTCAGTGAGCCGGCCAGCCTGGAGGGGGCTGGGGAAGGGGCTGCTCCCCTCCCCTTGGGTCCTGTCACCCTGCTCCATGCCCGACTCCCTCCTGCCGCCAGCAAGAGGCACTGGCCTTTGCCGTGAATTCTACCCCGCGCGGTGCTCCATCACAAACATGGAAAAATGTGGGAAACGCCTAAAGTCTCCAGATGGTGTTTCACCACGCAAAGTGAGCTAGTACGTAATGCCCCGGGGAGGGAGGGGGGTGGTGAGGGGAGGCAGCTGGGGAAGCAGCCTTGCTCCGATCCTCCTGGGCGCCTGCTCCCTGGCGAGGACAACGGCAGAAGCTTCGTGTCCATCGAGGGAGATATTTACGCACGCAATCGACCGATGCGAGTCGCCCGGGATCGGTGCCCAGGGCTCTAGGGACGTGTGGAGGAAGACGGGAACGTTCCAACCTTGGCGCATCTTGGAGGTCGGTTGGTCTTGCGGGAGGGCGGGGGTGGGGGTGTCTGCTCTATCCAGGACGCCGAAGAGGGCGCCCCCCCCTTTCAAAGTCCTCATGCTCCTCTGCAGAGTGGATGCTATTATTATAAACCCATTCTATAGATGGAGAAACTGAGGCTCAGCGAGGGGCACTGAGTTGCCCAAGGTCTCAAGGGAAAAGAAACAGACGGTGGAGAGGGATGGCTCCCTCAGGTTCAGAGAGATGGGGAGTCCCCCCACCCCACCCCCACACACTAGACTTGGTTCTGATTCCTCCTCATGCCCTAGGGGGCAACAGCACTTCATAATTGTGTGCTTCTGGCGGCAGAGACCCAGGTTCAAATTCGACTTCTGATACTAATTGAGCAAGTGTGGGCAAGTCGTTTAACCTGCAGGCCGGGGTCTCTGTTTCCTGTGGGTGAACAGAGAGAACAGTCCCTCCTCCGAAAGCACTTTCTCGTTCACCCCAGGAGCAACACGGGCCCTCAGAGAGCTCCCCTGTGCCACCCCAAGTGCGCCGTGTGTGTGTGCCGTGTTTTGGTTCCTGTCGCCTGCACAACAGCCCGTGTCCTGGTTTCACAGATGCAGACACGGAGGCAAAGAGCAGCAAAGTGGCTTCTCGAGATCACCTGACCTGTGAGGGGCGGGTCTGGATTTGAACCCGGGTCCTCCGCCCGACCAGAACTGCCTCCGACATCCCTCAGCGCTTACTTAGCGCCCAGCACCGTACACGACCCACTCCCTGGGTAGCTGCTGGTACTGATGAGGTCTGGTTCCAGGAGGGCCGCATGGAAGTGGAAGCCAGCCTTCTGGGTAGAGGAACAGTATTTACAAGGTTCGCCGGGGACGGAGCAGGTGCCCCAGCTTCCAGATTCTCTGAACATCCTGCATAAAAGAAGCAAGTGCTTAAGCCGGTGGCACACTACAAGTTTCTAAGTTATTTATAAAGAGCCTGAAGTCTAGAAACTTCTAACAGGCGGAGGTGTGTTCTCCAGACTAAGAATAGCTGACGGGAGAGGCTTTCTGGTGACATCAGAGCACAGCAGCAGCTTGGGGGCGGGGCCGTGGTTTCCTGCAGCTTTGCAACATCTGCCCAGGAGGGCTCCACCGTCCCTCCAGAGAGGGCCTGACGAAGGGACAGGAAGGGGTCTGGTGATCCCGGGACAAGCGGGGCTTCCGTCGGTCTGCGAGTTCCTTTTCTTTTTTTAAAATTTTTAATGTTTATTTATTAGAGAGAGAGACAGAGAGAGATAGAGGGAATGAGTGGGGGAGGGGCAGAGAGAGAGGGAGACACAGAATCGGAAGCAGGCTCCAGGCTCCGAGCTGTCAGCACAGAGCCCCACGCGGGGCTTGAACCCACAAACCGTGAGATCATGTCCTGAGCCAAAGTCAGACACTTAACCCACTGAGCCACCCAGGCGCCCCAGTCTGCGGGTTCCTAATGTGTCACTTCTCCCCTTCCTCACCATCCTGCTGTTTGACCATCCTGCTGTTGGAGCAGAAGTCAGCAGGGAGGGCACAGGGCAGGTCCTGGGATTTGGAACATAGGTGCCTTCATCCTGCTTCACCCCTGCCTCTCCATCCCTCAGTGGGGGGGGCTTCTAACAGGAGCAGACCCCGGTCCCCCACCCCTGCCCACCACACCAGACACTTCTCAATGCACACTGAGTTTGGAACTTGCTCAGAGCGCCAGCAGGGTGACCCCTGACTTTTTCTGAAGTCAAAATAAATTCTGGGGCTAGAGTGCAGAGATGAAGTCCTCCCAAGGCTAAATTGTGGTGCCCCCCCCCCCCGCCCCCGCCAGGAGCTGTGAGCTCCTACTGGAGGCTTCCGAGGAGTTGGGAGGGCTAGGGGGAGAGAAAGGAGAAGGGAACAGTTTAAACAAAACTCAAAACACCGTTTCAAATGATGTCTTGCTGTTTTCAGGCTCTGCCCGTTTGAGTTGATTCGTTATCCGCAAAGCTCTGCGCACCATACTTGATGGCCCCTGGGGGATTTTCCAGGATATTGGGGCTGCACGTGAGGATTCTGACCTTGCACCCTGGCTCCACACAATCTAGCCCCCAAACCTCAATTTCCCCCTTTCACCGGTGTGGTTCTGCCTTCAAACATTCAGTTGGGGCTACATAAATCATCTTTTTTTGTTTAATATGAATTGTTTTAAGTTTATTCATTTATTTTTGAGACACACACACACACACACACACACGACACAAATGGGGGAGGGACAGAGAGAGAGGGAGAGAGAGAATCCCCAGCAGGTTCCCACCATCAGCACAGAGCCGGATGCAGGGCTCAAATTCAAACTGTGAGATCACGACCTGAGCCGAAATCAAGAGTTAGTTATGACACTTAACCAACCGAGCCACCCGGGTGCCCCGACAAATCATCTTTAAAACTCGTGACACCTGACTTTCAGAGCGCCCAAAGCCTTCACCTACACATTTTGCCTTCAAGGAAGGATAAAGGCAGATTTTCTTTCTTTTGTTTCTTTCTTCTTCTTCATTTTTTTTTTTTTTTTTTTTTTTAGCAAAGGACACACTGAAGCCAGGGAAGAGAAGCTACTTACCCAAGGTCGCACTGACAGCCTCCCCCAGATTACTCACGCTCCCTTTACCAGGATTGTCCCTACCGCCCGAGGACCCACATGTACCCTGAGTGGAAAGACAGGAGGCCACCTGTGGGGCGTCCCTGGTGCCCTGGCCACGCGCCCTCGAGGCTGATAGGCCACTGGAGTCTCTGGGACGCGGGGTTAATGAGCCACATCTTTCAGCACAGCTGCCGAGCAGCTGGTCCAAGGTCACACTACCAGAACTCACCAAGAGAATACTGATACGTGTGCACCCGTGCTACCGGGTGGCGGAGGAATGCCACCGCCACGTTGACGCGATTTGTGACTCTCCACCCTGGCGGCCTCTTCAAAGCCACCAACCCCGGAGCCCCCACCCCCAGAGTTTCTGATTCCTTGCGCCCAGGACGCAGCCTGCCCCTGTTTGCTTTAGGAGCGCCCCAGGCGAGCCTAACTTGCAGCTTGGGGTGGAGACAGCGTTTCTCAACCTCTCCTGTGTATTGGAATCATCTGGGAGGTTAAAATATGTCCCTCCCCCACCCCAGCCTGATTTAATTGGGGCCGGGGGTGTGGCCTGGGCATTAGGGTCTAGAAATGCTCCCCCAGGTGATTCAAACGTGTGGCCCGGTAGGAGAACACGGTTCTGGTTCGTTCTGCGTCCGGACTCTCGGCCCCACCCCTGATCCCCTACAGACAGGGCTGCCCTGCCCTTGCAGAGTCCTCCCGAAAGAGACTTCGGTCCCGTGTTGCTGCTCATATATAGATAAGCGTCTCCAGAAAACTCTGCTCTCGGCTTCTGAATGTCAAGAAGAAGTCAGTCCGAAGCACTAAGTCTTCTGGCTGCCCCTCCCTGAACAGGAAATAAACACTCAGCATGAGTGGCGTGAAAACGTGCCCCATTCTACTGTGCTTTGTGGGCAGAGACAGAGGGAAGGGGGCCTTTGCTGTAAGCCAACCGCCAGGCTCACCACTCATCTCTGCGGGGTGGGGGGGGCGGAGGTCCTGGTTCATCAACCCTCAAGTGCACACTGCAGGATCTAAGCCCATCAAGGGCTGTCTCCCTTGTGCCCTTGAATCGTGCCCTGGCCTGACTGAGGTCCCCAGGGAGGGATGCCTCCTTCTGGATGCCCCGGCTCCCGGGACCCTTCCCAACACGCACGCTCCCTTCCTGTTGACCCGCAAGCCCACGGGGACCCACCGCAGTACTCGATTCGTTGCTGTCTGCACCAGCCTCCCTCTCCCCGGAAATCCACAGGCCCTCTCTTCACCCTGTGACATTTGGTGTCTGGGCTTGGGGCCCAGGCTTGACAAAATCCAGGAGGCATGGCCTCTTTGGCCCTTCCTGTCTTCCTCCTTCTGTGGGGCGTAGCCTGGCCCCAGGGGATGAGCCCCAGCGTCCCCCTCATCACAAGCTGCACACAGCTTCTTCCCTCTGCACACTCCCCCCAGTGCACACGTGCCAGCTGGTGCAGGGAGCCTGCCCTCTGCCAACCCCCACCTAGAGGCAGCCAGGACAGGCAGCTGGTTGGCCCCGAGCTGGCCCAGAGACCGGCCCGAGGCTGAGCACCCTCCATGCGCCAGCGTGCTGTGAGCACTTCATGTGAAGTCTCAGGTGCCCATTTCACAGATGGGGACCAGCGATTCCCCAGGCAAGTCGTGGCCTGAGGCCGAAAACAAGATTTGAACCATATCTCCAACCCCACCCCAACCTCTGCAGCAGAGGCTCCCAAATTTGAGAGTACATAAAAATCAGCCCAGTAGGTCCCAGGAGCCTGCACCTCTGTAGAAGAATGCAGGAGACCCTGACATAAATGGCCGGGGGACCAGCCCTCCCCTCACCCTGCTCTGAGTCTCAGGACCTCTTCTGGGCCCAGCCAGGGTTGTCCTTGCTGCATGACCTTGACCTCTCTGAGCTTCCTGTCCTGGGAAAATGAGAGCCCTGAGCTAACCAATTGCAGAGAGCTTTTCAGTTCTGCTTCGAGCCCTCCAGCTTGGCTCCCATCCAGCGTGACGTAGGGAAGAGAGAGGGGGCTCTCTTTCGGGCTTTCTCCCGGCAGGCCCCTCTGCCGGGTCAAAACGCTGAACCCTGCCCAGGATTTGCACCTGCCTCCACACCCAGTGGGACTGAGAGGCCTCCAGGCCGCGTCCCTTCCCCACGCATCCACCCCCTGGAGTCTCAGGCACAGAGGAAGCCTCCCCAGCGTAAAGGACCTCCTGCCTTTCCCTCACACTCACATCCTTCCTTTTCATGAGGCAGGAGAGCCGGATCTGGTTCCCATCTCTGCTCTCCGCAGCCAGCCCCAGGAGAGGTCTAAGAGACAGCCCAGAGTGGACATCTGGGAAGGGCGCCCGGTCAGCTGGAGCAGGCCCTGAGCTCTGCTGAGTCAACACGGGGAGTGGGAGGCCCTGGGCCCACCTCCTACCCCCACCTCCGCGCCCGCCCGCGCCCTCCGCCGCCAGCTGCCCTAATGGTAGGTGCCTGCTGCGTCCTCTCCCAAGTAAGCCCCAAATTATTGACTGCGCCGATTCCGAACCCCAACGTGTATTTATCATCCTGCCTTCCAGGCGCTCAGCTGGGGTCTTGCTTGAACACGCGGCCATCCTGGAGGGAAGGGGAGGAGGGAGGGAGAGAGGGCGGTGGGAGGTGGCGAGGTGCTAAGACGGAGCGGGTGGCAGGATCCCAGCCCGTGTCCTGCCCTGCCGGTCAGCTCGTGGTCCCCCAGATGGTTGCCCTGCCACCTACCAGCACACTGGAGGTGGGGACCTGCCTGAGGGCCAGGCAGCCAAGGGGACAGTCAGTCATAGTAGAAGGTGTACCAGAGCCCAATTTTCTTCACCGTCCGTACCTGTTTGCAGCCACAGAGGTGGGCTTTTGGGAAGGGTCTCTCTCCCTGCACCCGAATGTGGAGTCTGTTCCCACAGGGGCCCGGGAACAGTGAGGATGTGAGAAGCCAGTGTCTCAGTCCCCAGCGCGGTCTTGGGCCCCAGCCCGCACACCTTTCCTGAAAGGATTTGGGCAAGTGCCTGAAGGGGTCTCGTGGGAGCACAGTCATGTCCGCATCCTGCCCCCGACATTTAGGGCCGGTGCAAGGCTTCGTGTGTGGTCCCCAGGTGACCTGCATCAGAAACAGCTGGGGCCCTCGTTAAAAATGCAGATTCCTGGGCCACGCCCTTTATGTAACGCTGAGGCACAAAACCATTTAAGAACCACCCATGTGGCGGCCACGAGCTTGGACTCTCCAAGCCCTGAGTTCCTCGTGCTTATAATGGGGACGGAGAGGAGTGAGGAATGCAGATCCCACGTGTTGTCATAGGATCCAGAGGTAAATACAGTAAAGTGCTTAGCCCTCGGTGAAGGGCATCGCCTGGGTCATTACTCAGTAACGCAGTGAAATTATGGCCAACTGATTCAGCAGAGGGAGGAAGTGGATTTTCCATTTTCTTCCCTCTTTTGCCAGCTCTGTCACCCGGCTGGCAGGTCACAGAAGAGTCTCAGTGGAGACCCCAGCAAGACGTGTCACTGGTTCACGGGCCAGGGTCTCGGACCCACCGGGGCCTCGCTTACAGAGCACGTGAACTTGAGCATGCGATTTGAGCCCTATGAGCCTCAGTTTCCACATCTACAAAATGGGAATGCTAGATTGCCAACCCCCCCGTCATTCGGCTGCAGTGGCTGAGTGAGATACTTTAAGGAAAGCCATGCCGTTACTCAAGTGTTCCTCGATGGATGGGTGAAGAAAGAAAATGCGGTATACCCGCACAACGCTGTATTCCCCGGCAACTCAAAGGAGTGCCATGCTGCCCCCTGCCACAAAGCGACGACCCTTGAAACCATCCCGCTAAGTGAAAGAGGCCAGACACAGAAGGTCACGTATTACAGACTCCACTTACATGAAATGTCCAGAAGAGGCAAATCCATAGAGACGGGAAAGTAATTAGTGGTCGTCAGGGGTCAGAGAGAATGGGTGACCGAGGGGGGACAGCTTAAGGGTGTGGGGTTTCTTTGGGGGACGGCGCAAATGTTCTAAAATTGATTATAGTGATGGTTGCCCAACTCTTTGGAGATACCGAAAACCGCTGAATTGTATGCTCTAAACGGGGAGTTGTCTGGTATGTGGATGACATCTCGATATAGCCAGTACCGAACATAAAAGGCCATCGGTATCAGGATCACCTGGAGTTCTCATTTCCCATGCATTCCTCGGCCTGCTGAGTCTGGACCTGTGCAGGGGGCCCAGGAATCTGAATTTCAGCAAGAACACCAGGTGATGTGCATGCACACAGAATCTAAAGAGCCATCCCCCTGGGAAGACAGTCTGGTCAAGGCTGGTTTCCTCGGCACTGGGGTATTTGCAGGTGCAAACCCACGCTCCGGTATTTTCCTAAGGCTGTTGTAACAGATGACCCGAAACTTGACGGCTGGCAGCAACACAAATGTCCTGACCCACAGTTCTGGAGGTCAGAAGTCGGGAACGGGCCTCACTGGGCTGCCATTGCCGTCAGCAGGGCTGTGTTCCTTTCTGGAGCCTCTGGGGAAGGATCTGTTCCCTTGCATTTTCCAGCTTCCGGAGGCCGCCTGCACCCCTCTGCTTGCGGACCCTTCCTCCGATCCAAAGCTAGCGATGCCTAGTGGACTCTTTCTCACATCACGTCACTCTTGACCCTGACCCCCTCCTGCCTTCCTCTTTCACATACAAAGACCGTCGTGATTCTGTTGGGCCCACCCCCATGGTCCAGGATAACCTCCCCGTCTCCGGGTCGGCTGGCGTGCTCACAGGTTCCAGGGATAAGAACGTGGACGCCTTTGGGGGCCGTTATTCTGCCTTCCATACAGTCCTGCTGCTCAGTGTGTAGGATGCCTCTCCACACAGCACAGATCCTGAGTAAATCAGAGCAGTGCCATTTGGAGCCCCCACGGGGTGGCTGCATTCGGGTCTGAGAAGCAGTCCTACCAGACCCTCCCACACACTGATGATGACTCTCTCTGCAAAGCCTGCCGCGCCGCTCGATGTGAATCGATGGCGACAGCGAAGTTAAAATAGATTCTGGGCCCCTGCCACCTCTTTCTGCTTCTCCGGTGAGCCTGTTTCTCGGACAACAGGGCCGTTTGACGCCCATCCAGGGACAGGCTTCCATCTGCCCCCTGCAAACTCTGGCAATAGGTCACTATTTATAATTACATAAATGAGAGAAGGCCGCCCTCCCCAAAGAGCCCCTGTCTCCTATTTTTAGGCAGCCGGCCCTCCCTCCCATGGAGCTGCGTCCCTCTGTGGTCCGGGCTGTGGGCTCCAGCTACGGGTTAGGTTGGAGATGCTGGGGGCAGCCCGGGAGGGTGGGGGGGCGTGAAGGATCCGGGGAACTTGGCCACCCGGAAGGATCCTTATCCCAGGCAGTCGAGAGGACATGATTTTCCAGCTCGGGGGGGGGGGGGAAGTCTCGGAGATGAAGAGAGGGAGCAATGCTTGTAAAATGCTCTTCGAGACGGCAAATGATTTAACAAGTGGAGGTAAGACCAAAGTTCGCGCGCGAGTTCCGTTTAATTGTCTCACGGGGTATTGCAGGGAGGAGAGTGATGGAGAGACAGGAGAGTCAGCCTGGCTACAAGGTCCTGCTCTTGTCCCCCAAGAAAGGGAATGGCCAGGTGTGGAGGCCATGTTCCGTGCCAGCCGTTCCCCTTGCTGAGCCCTCTCGAGAAAGATGGGGCTGTGGACCCCTTCTACCGATGAGGACATCAAGGTTCAGAGGGTAAAGCAGGCAACCCTTAGGGCACACAACCAGGAACTCCAGAGCCGTTGCGGGGGATCCGATGCCTGTCTGCTGGAAGACGCTGTCGCCCAAGGTTCACCTAAAAGATCAGGGTGCCTCGGGCGAGAAAGGATTGTTTAAAAGATAACCAAAAGGGCAACTTTAATTCAAAAGACAGATTGGGGGTGGGGCGCCTGAGTGGCTCAGTTGATTGAGCGTCAGACTTCAGTTCAGGTCATGATCTCATGGTTCATGGGTTTGAGCCCCACGTCGGGCTCTGCGCTGACAGCTGGGAGCCTGGACCCTGCTTGGGATTCTGTGTCTCCCTCCCTCTCTGCCCCTCCCCTGCTTGCACTCCGTCTCGTTCTCTATCTCAGAAATAAATAAACATAAGAAAAAAAGGGCAGATTGGGGATGATTCTTCTCTGATTCCATTCATGAGACCAGCAGGAGCCTTAATGAGCTTAAGAGAAAAACTGCCCGTGTTAGAGACTAGACGTGGGTGTGGGCACCTGCAGGGATCCCCTCCCTTCCCGCCTCAACATATTTTATGGGAGCATCACTAACCCTTACTTGTTTGAAGTGGTTTAGATGTGCTCTTCTCTAAGTCCGAGGCTAAGCCAGGTGGCATTTGTATCCCCTGTAAATTTCTTAGAGCAGGGGCCTGAAGATCAAGGCATTTTGTTTGCTCCCAGAACATTGTGGAGCCTTGGGAGCGCCCCTAAGTGATTAGAGGGAAAAGGAATCGACACAGATGAATGATAGGAACTGCCATTTATCCAGCTTCACACCTGCATTCTGATTCTGGTTTACCATACATTCTGAATACCTTGGTTTTCCCATCAGTAAAATGGGCATGTGTTAGGTGCCCCTCCTCCAGACTCCCACAGCAGCTGGTATCCATTAGCTGTACTGGGATGGTCTGTTTATACCTCTTTCCTTCCTGACTCCGGGATCCTCCAAGGTCAGGAACTGGCTCCTTTACTGTAGTATTTAAGGAGCACCTGGGTGGCTCAGTCGGTTAAGCATCTGACTCTTGGTTTCGGCTCAGGTCACGATCCCACAGTTCTTGGGTTCGAGTCCTCGTGTTGGACTCCACAGCTGGCAGCACAGAGCCTGCTTGGGATTCTCTCTCTCTCTCCCTCTCTCTCTCTCTCTGCCCCTCTCCACTTGAGCTGTGTCTGTCTCTCTCAAAATAAATAAACTTAAAAAAAAAAAATTCCTGGCACTCAAAGCAGATGAATGAGGGCCCCTGGCTGGCTCAGCCGGGATAGCGTGCGACTCTTGATCTCAGGGTCCTGGCTTCCAGCCTCATGTTGGGCATAGAGATTACTAAATAAATAAACTTAAAAAAAATAACGAATGAACCTGTGAATAATGGCCTACCGTGTGGTGATGCTGCAGTGGGCTCAGACCGGCTTGCAAGATGGAATCGTCAGACGTTCAGGAACTTTGCAAGCCCCTTGTCAAACTATTGGTAGCTTGAAATTGATGGAATATTTACACCACGGATATGGGCAAATGCTACAAAGTAGGGCGTCCCCAGCTTTACCTGCATACCACTAGATAGCGCTTCCCCCGTCAGGCACTGTTTTAAGCCCTTTCAAATACCCACTTTTCGCCCTCACGCCACCCGGAGGAAGGCACCATTATTATTGCCATTTTACACATGGGGAAACTGAGGCCCAGGAGGGGAAGTCACTTGCGCACATATGGTCTGGGAGCCTTCTCTAACGGGAAGGTGGGAGAGCCGCAGGAAAACCATCCTTGAGGTCTCTGGGCACCGCTGTCCTTTGTGGACTCACGGTTACCAGCCATTCTAATCTCGGCCACCCGTTTTAATCAGCTCCTCGGGGAGAAGAGAGGCAGTTGCCTGGTGACCGAAGTGTTTTCCAGCCCCCGGAAGGGCACGCCGTGTAAAGCGAACCTAAAGATCCCCACACGGGGTGCCCCTTTTGCAGGGCTCCAGAATGCAATCAGCCGAGCCAGACCCCACGCGAGGCTCCAGACCTCCTTCCTGCTCTGACGCCACCAGAGCCACCGTTAAGATGGAATTAAAGCCGTGACGCCCTAGAACAGGCAGCAGCAGGCTTCGTGTGGGGGAGAGCCCATGCCGCGTTCGTGCATCACCGCCAGAGCAGGGGGGCAAGGCCCAGGCCCCCCGCACCTCACAGATACAGCTGTCCACCCAGTGTGTGCCTCCGGCCTGCCCGTTTGGGCTCGCAGCTGGGGCTAGTCCTGGATTCCCCGAAGCTCGGCTTAAGGGATGACAAGAGTCTTTCCAGGAACCATTCTGGCTCGAGCATTCCGGATCTTTCCTGGCCTAAGTCAGCCCGTGCTTGACCCCTCTGCCTTGTCACCTCCCGTGTGTCTGTCTGCCCATTCCTCCAGGAGTTCCTTAGGAGCCAAAGGGTGGCTCCTGATTGTTCCTGGTCCGTGGCCCCAGGACCCAGCCAGGGGTTGCAACACGTCAGGGTTTCAATAAATGTGAAATGGATGAATGAACGAACACTTGGCCTTGGCCTCTCCACCTTCCTGCTGCCACAAGGAACTCCTGAGTATCTCCCCGAGGCTTGCAGTCAGGAATAAATACCCCCCCTGGTCATCACGTCCCAGGCCCCCCCTCCTCCAGCTCCCTGCTGGGTCCTGAAGGTGGCTTGTTGGCAACAGACCCAGGAGGGCGGAGGGAGGCCTTGAGGAGGCCTCTCGGAGGAGGTGATGTTTACGCTGAGATCTCAAGAGGAAGCCCCAGCTGTAGGAAGAGGGAGGGGGAGGGACAAGTGCCAGGACTCATCTAGGAGCTGACAGGAGCCAGTGGGGCTTGAGGTGACCGTGTAGACAGGTCATAGAGTGAAGACAGACGTCCCACACGCTGGGGCCTCTTGGTATCACTGAGGGGCAGAGCAGAGCCATGCCCCGCCCCCCCCCCCCCCCCCCCCCCCCCGACTAACCCAGAGCTTTCTTCCCCACCCACCTGCACTGTCTCTAGCTCTGGGAGCAGCTACGCCGAGGGGGCGGAGGTGCGGTCCTGAAAATGCTATTTTCTGTGCCTTCAGCAGAAAGCCCCATCATTTAACCCTTGGAGAATTTAATATAATAAAACTCCAGGAACTGGTATTTTATTTTATTCCAAACTTTGTTTACTTATTTTAAAAAATTTTAATGTTTATTTTTGAGAGAGAGGCAGAGCGTGAGTGGGGGAGGGACAGAGAGAGAGAGGGAGACACAGAATCCGAAGCAGGCTCCAGGCTCTGAGCTGTCAGCACAGAGCCCAACGCAGGGCTCCAGGGCTCGAACGTACAAATCATAAGATCATGACCTGAGCCGAAGTAGGACGCTTCGCTGCTTAACCGACTGAACCACCAGGCGCCCCTAAAGTTTATTTATTTATGTTGAGAGAGAGAGAAAGAGGGAGAGCAGGGGAGGGGCAGAGAGAGAAGGAGACACAAAATCCCAAGCAGGCTCTGTGCTACCAGCACAGAGCCTGAGGATGTGAGGCTCAGACTCACGAACCATGAGATCATGACCTGAGCCGGAATCAGGAGTCCAGTGCTCAATCGACTGAGCCACCCAGGCGCCCCAGGAACAGGTACTTTTTTTTTTTTTTTTTAGGAACTGGTTTTTTTTTTTTAATTTTTTTTTTCAACGTTTATTTATTTTTTTTGGGACAGAGAGAGACAGAGCATGAACGGGGGGAGGGGCAGAGAGAGAGGGAGACACAGAATCGGAAACAGGCTCCAGGCTCCGAGCCATCAGCCCAGAGCCTGACGCGGGGCTCGAACTCACGGACCGCGAGATCGTGACCTGGCTGAAGTCGGACGCTTAACCGACTGCGCCACCCAGGCGCCCCTAGGAACTGGTATTTTAAATGAGAATAAAATTGTGTCCAGCAATTGTGGGTAATTCCGAAAGGGCCCTAGAACCCCTTTCCTGGTCCTGAGGCCAGTCTGGATTTCTAGATTCCTTCTTGCCTTGAAATGCAAACTCTGGGGGCGCCTGGGTGGCGCAGTCGGTTAAGCGTCCGACTTCAGCCAGGTCACGATCTCGCGGTCCGTGAGTTCCAGGCCCGCGTCAGGCTCTGGGCTGACAGCTCAGAGCCTGGAGCCTGTTTCGGATTCTGTGTCTCCCTCTCTCTCTGCCCCTCCCCCGTTCATGCTCTGTCTCTCTCTGTCCCAAAAATAAATAAATGTTGAAAAAAAAAATTAAAAAAAAAAAAAAAAAAAAAAGAAATGCAAACTCTGGGTCCAGTTAACTCAGACCAGCTGATGCCCCACAGCCAACACTCCCCCAGCTTGGCTATCTCGGCACTGCCCAAGAGTGCTTTGGAAACGCAGATTCCGGGTACTGCTCCAGAGTGCCAACAGAGTGTAACGGGCATCTGGTCTTCACCTAGGAGGGGGGTCCCTTTCCTTCTTTCCGC
The DNA here is from genome assembly GCF_022079265.1 of Lynx rufus. Lineage (NCBI taxonomy): Eukaryota > Metazoa > Chordata > Mammalia > Carnivora > Felidae > Lynx > Lynx rufus. The sequence goes on along the minus strand of NW_025814839.1, from coordinate 8,473,626 downwards.
AGCTCTGGCTGGTTGCAGGACACTGCCCCCCTCCCCCCACCCCAGGGCTGTGACTCTCACTTTGGACCTGTGATCGGGAGGAATGGGCAGTGCCCTCCCCAGTGCCCTGTGAAGCTGCTGTAGGTGGGCCCATCTAGGTCTTTGTGAGCACCTACACTGTCACAGAGCCTGGCATCCCGGACATACACCAAGTACGTGCTGAACATTGACGGCCACATCACCAAGCACTGTGGAGCGCAACGGCCTGGCCTTGAGACCTAGAAGATGTTGACTTTGAATTTCCGCCCTGGCTGTGTGACCTTTCTGAGAATCGGTTCCTCCCTTGTAAAATGGACGTGATTCCACAGCAACTGCCTTGTGCTTCGTCCCATGCCAGGCCCTTCTGATAGACCTGTCATTGACTGTCATCGTCCCCATTTTAACTAGAAAGAATCAGGGTCAAACAGGTGGCAGGACTGGCCCAGGTCATCCAGGCTGGCCACAACATCCCATTCCTTAAACCAATTTAAGGCAAAACTTCTCCCAGGAGGCTCAGGGACCACCCTCATTACATTCTCTCTGGCATTTTGGAAATGCAGCCTCCCGGGCCCTGCCTCGGTCGGAATGGGGGGGAAGGGGGAGTCCCCTGCCCCTCAAGTTTGAGAACCCCACCCCCCACCCCGGGCTCCTGGGCTGTGTTACTAGGATGGGCCGCTCTGGCCTGGGGTTTGTCCGCTTCATCAAGGTGCTGGGGAGGGGCCAAGGACTTTTCCTGGAACAAAGCCAAGCCAAGCACCCGGTGCGCATTTAAGTGGGATTACTATTATTATGTTACCTTCACTGCTGTTCGCCATCGAGCTAGTTAACCCTGGCTGTGTTTCTTCACTGTCCCAGGTGAGTTTCCCTCCTGAGATCTGGGAGGGTGTGGTGGAAGCGGGGTGGGGGTGAACACGGAACCTCCCAGGGGGCTGCTCCCGCCCACCTACACCCCAACTCTGTTCACACCTGCCTCTTTCCAAAGCCGGCGGCGCTGCGGAGGTGGTGCCGAGCCGCGAGGAGCCCGGCCGCTGCGTGGGGGACGGGGGAACTTTAGCGGGGGGCTCCTAGGCCCTGCACCCCCTTCCACCCCTCCCCACCGTTTCTTGCCGGGGGCAGGGCGCTCGCCCTCCTCCCCGCGGTGCTCGAAGCCGGCGCGCGCTAGGACCGCGGCGCGCCGCCCTCCGCCGCTATAAGAGGCCGCGCTCGCGCCCCACGCGGAACCCGCGGCTCAGACCCGTCCCCGGCGTCCCGACCCGCGCTGGACCCGAGGCCGGACCCGCCGCGGCGCAGCCGACGCCAGCCCGGGGCCTGCGAGGGACGCGCGCCCCGGGGTCCCCGCCGCGGGCACCATGGGCGCTGCCCACTCCGCGTCCGAGGAGGTGCGGGAGCTCGTGGGCAAGACCGGCTGTGAGTATCCGCGGGGACGCGGGCGGGGACCGGCGGCCGGCCGGCCGGCTGGCGCGGGGCTCCCAGCCCACTGCCGCCCGGCCGGCTCCGCGCCGCCGCGCTGTGTGACCTTGGGCCGGCAGCTGGCCCTCTCTGCGCCTCAGTCTCCCCCTCCTGCAAATGGGTCCCCGCCGGCCACTTTGCAGGCTGCGGCGAGGAGCTCCGCGGCGGTGCTGAGTAAGTGCCGCGGCCGCTCAGCCTCGGCGCCCTCGGGGTTGGCAGGGAGCCCCCGGGCCTGGGGACTGCGGACCCGGGAGGGAGCAGGGCTGGGCAGGCGTCCCGGCCGGGAGGGTGAGCTCCCGGGCCGCCCAGCCGGTGTGCGCGCTCCGCACCTGAAAGTCGTTCGGGTTCGCGAGGCGCAGGGGCCGGAAAGTTTTGAAGTCGACGGGACCTGGGTGGCAGCCGGGCGTTCTCCGGCCGTGTGACCTCGGGCGGGTGAGCGCCTCCCCCTGCGCCTTTGTCCTCCCGTCTGTAAAGTGGGTTCAGGCGGGCCCACCTCCCCGCGTAGCTGGCAGAGCCCGGGGAGCACTGGGCTGGAGCCCGGCGACCTTCCTCAAGCTCGCCCGGGCTCCTGGGACCCGCAGAGGCTGCGCGCCCCGCATCCGGCCCGAGGCTGGGCGCACGGAGCGGTGTGGCCGCGGGGGGCCCCCCAGCTGACCGCAGGGAAGTGACGGCGGAAGCGTTTGTCCGCCCCAGTCCAGCCCAGCTGGGAACTTGACCCTGGGCTCTGACCTCGGGGTGCCGGGTTCTGCCACCCGCCGTGAAGGGGAGCGTGGACTGAAGACCGAGGGAGGCCGGGTCCCCAGTGCGAGGGGGCGCACTAGACAGGGCGATGTGAATCCTGCCGACACCGCTTTCTGGCTGTGTGACCTTGGGCTAGTCACTTCCTCTCTCTGTTTCCTTCTCTCTAGAAGGAGAGTTCTGCTAGTACCTGCTAGATGCCCAAGATATGGGAGCTGCAGTGTTATTTCAAGGGAAGAGCTGGCACCTGCTTTGAATTTTGTGCAGCCGGGTCCATAATTGGTCACCTGGGTGGGGGTGGAGGTGACCCAGCCACTTGTGCCCAGGCTGAAAGGCGACCCCTGCTGATCCTAATCTGAACAGCTCTTTCCAGGAGAATTGGGTGAAAATTACAGAAAACACCTTAATAACTGGTCTGGGGAGGGTGTGTGTGTGGGGGTGTGTGTGTGTACACGCATGCGTGCATACACACATTCACACACCACGTACATACATGTGTATATCTTCCCGTGGACAAATACAAAAGTATTTGCGACTGGAGGGGGGAAAAGTGTGTACTATACATAATATGGAACACTTTTTGGTTTAAAAATAGTAATAACAGGGGTGCCTGGGTGGCTCAGTTGGTTGAGCGTCCGACTTCGGCTCAGGTCATGATCTCACGGTCTGTGAGTTCGAGCCCTGCGTCAGGCTCTGTGCTGACAGCTCGAGCCTGGAGCCTGCTTCCGATTCTGTGTCTCCCTGTCTCTCTGACCCTCCCCTGTTCATGCTCTGTCTCTCTCTGTCTCAAAAATAAAATAAACATTAAAAAAAATAAGAACCTATGTTTATAATCGCTTTGTTTACATCAAGGACTCTGGAAGGATCCACAAGGAAGAATAATGAATACTTGGAGGTTTGGTGGGAGGGATGAAGGGAGAGGGAGCTTTTCATTATAGTTTTTTAAAATATTTTCATTTTTGAACAACGTATGAATGTTTTACTTCAAAAAGTTTTAAGTCCAGTTCAACCCGAAGGCTAACATGAGAGAGGAGGTAGGATTCCCCTCTTTGTTGGGTTTCCCCGGTTAGCTGCACACTCTCTTGCTGCCTTGTGTCTGGACTGGTTGAAATCAGGGTTCCCTGGAGCTGGGATTTCTGCCAGAAGGGTGGGCTGGCCACCAGCCTCCATCACTCAGGCAGCCCCCGCACAGGCGGTTGCGGGGGATTCCATCTGTTTGTGAGTTTGACAGGTGATGGGACTGCAGAGCATGATGGGAACCTTGTCAGTTTCCTGGGTCGTCAGGTCTGGGGTAGGGGGTGGGGGGAGAAGACTGATGCTGAGTGTTCCCCCTGTAGCTTTCCTACAGATGGCTGATGTGGCTTCCCTTCTTGTTGCCCCAGGATTCTAGTTTCGTACCCCAAAGGGAGAAGAGAGACGGGGGGGGGGGTCAGGAAAGGGGTTCTGAAGTCAGAAAGGAGAATGAATGCCTTCAGTTCTCTGAACTTTGAGCAGGTGGAAAGTTCCACCTAGTTCTCTGATAGGGGCTGGTACAGTCTGGCGCTTTTACCCGTTCAGTGAGTATTTGTTGACCAGGGACTTGGAGATTTAGAGGCTGACGTCCCTGAGGGGAGTTACACAGTGGCACGAGAGTCCGAGGAAGGGCAAGGGAACAATTCTTTAGAGAGGATCAGGAGGGCTTCTCTGCAGAGGCAAAAATGGAACAGAAACCTAAATAGGAAGGAACCAGCTACGTGCAGGTCAGCAAAAAGTACATTTTGGGCAGAGGGAACAGTCAGTGCAAGGGCCCTGTGGCGGGAAGACGTTGAGGACAATAAATGAGAATTGTGTGAGAGGAGGGTGCAGCCATAGTGAGGGCTCAGTTTGTGGGAGGAGCCTGATTTAAAGGGGTCTTGCTAGGTGTGTGGCTTTGGGCGAGTGTTTGGTACTGTTGGCCGTGTTTTAGACCCATTTGTCCCCATCACTCTGAGCCACGGCTAAGAGTGAAAGCTTGGTCCTACTTCTTCCCAGCTGCGTGACCTTAAGCAAGTCCTTGTACCTCTGAGCGTCAGTGTCCCCATCTGGATTCTGGGGCGGTTACATGGGTTCAGTGACATGATGTATATATGTATGTCAAGGGCTTGGCTTGGCATGGGAAGGTCAGCTCCCAGGATACTGCTCCCACAAGAATCCGCGGGAAGCATTCAGCCTAAAGGCCCAGTCAGCCAAGGAACGGGCTGTGCCCACAACGTTGCTGGGCTCCCGGCCTCTTTGAGGACCAAGACGGTCCCTAATTTGAAGGGTCAGCCTGGCCCCTCTCTGAGGACTCCATCTGGAACTGATGAGCATGAGATGGTGACAGTGGGCATGATTCCTTGAGCACCGGGCTCTGTGCTGAACCCTCTGCGCGCATTCTGGTGGAATCTTCATAATAACCCTCCATGGAAGATGGCCATGTGGCCATTTTACGGATAAGGAAACTGAGGCTTGGAGGGGTGAAGCCTCCAAGGTGGCAGCCCCAGGGGTCATAAGTGGAGGAGCAGGGGCTCAGAGGATCCCTAAGTCCATTTCCTCCGACACTGTGCTTTCACTGTGTTGAGTTGCCTCTCTGATGTCTAGGAACGCAGAAGGGGTAGGAACAGGTTGCTCGTCTCTTTTTCTCACCTCCGGGCCGTGGTGCAAGCCATTCCCTCTGCCTGGAGCACTCTTCCCTCGACTGTGCATAATTTGGCGTTTATGTAAGGAGATGCTTCTGTAACCAGCAGCCAGGTTAAGATGGCAAACACTTCCCCTCAGGCCTGTCTTTTTGCAAACCCCTTCGTCGTGGTTCAGGGCTCCGTAGCGCCCTTCCGGAAGCCGCCCTGGTTACTCTCCATCCAGCCTTTGAGGGTTAATGTGCATCCTCGAGATGGCCACGCCCCCTGCGTCCCCTCCCGTTATAGCACACATCACACCCCGGTGGAACTGTCAGCTCTGTCACCAGCCACCCCCTCGAAGCTTGGCGCTTCTCGACCGCAGGAGACGTGGTGTCTTTCTCATTCACCTTTGTATGTGTGCGTGGTCCTCGGGCCACGAGCCGCTCGTGTTGGAGGGGCGGCCGGGGACTTTATAACCCAAGGGGGGTTGCCCGGGAGCGACCCCCGGTGCCACCCCACCGGCCGGCCTCGGCCACGCCCGCCCGGCACCGTGAGATCCAGTCTGTGGGCTTCAGCGCTGAGCCAGCCCCACCAAAAATAGGCCTGAGCGCAAGTTCGCCCACACAGGGCATCTCTGGGTTCCACGCCCACCTCCCCTTGCCTGCGAGAGTCTCCTTGATTGATTTAAAACCTAAAAAAAGTCATCCAAACATCTCTTCTGAGCCGAGAAGCCTGACTACCTAGATTGTTAAAATTCACATTAAACCCTGAGCTGGCCTTTCTCCTTCCACAGCGGGATCAGTCCCGAGGTGTGACGGGGGGGCCCCCTGACAGGAAGAGAGGCCCCTTGGGAATCACTCACCAAAGGTGTCCGTCCGCTCCCCTTCACCACCTTGAGCAGGTGTGGCCCCTTCCTGCCACCCGCCTCCTCCCCTCCCGCCCCCCCAATCTGGTCTGCTCCTGAGGCTGCAAAGGAAATAATAAATGAAGAATTCTGGGAAAGGTGGAGGGTCTATTTTTTCCTTCAGGCTTCCAAACAGCTCCACAGGCCTATCTATGTACATGCCAAGAAGCTGCCAGAAGGACGAAGGAAAAACAACGTCCCAGATCTAGAGTTAGACCTCGTCATGGTGACAGTGAGTGTGCACCAGGCGCCCGTCATCTGCCGAACTCGGAGCCGAGCCGTGCGGTTTACGTGCACAGCTGCTCTCGGGCCCCCCACTCCGCCCCCCCCCCAGGTACACCGTAGATTCCCGTTTCTCAGATGAGGCCCTGGAAGCTTCGGGGAGCGGGCCCCTTGCCCGAGGCCACAGGCTACTGAGAAGTAGAGCCGGGGTTCGGTTTCTGGTCTGCTCCCCAGACCTCTTCACCAGGGACGGAGGCTTGTGTGGCCCACACGGGCGAATGTGGTTGGCACTGCGTTTTCCACTGGCCTCTGGCCGCCGGGCACTACTCTGAGGTCGTAAAGGCCTCGGCCTATTTGCCGTGCGTTATGTTCCCTCTGGATAGCCAGGTGGACCGGACCCCTTCCCAGCCCTCCAGGAGCTCAGGGCCTTTGAGGGGTGCAGGCGCCCTGGCCGGCACCACTGAGTTCCTCCTGTCATCCGCCGAGGCCTGTGAAGTCAAATGACCGATAGCACCTACCCAGCCCCCTTTCTGTTTCCTGCGGGTGGATTATGGCTTTTGCCCTGGGCTCCGGGGTCACTCTGTAAGCCCCACGAAATAGGGTGCACTGCTGTGTCTGTGGGGCTCTGGCGGGGTGTGGTTGGGACCAGACCCCCAGCGCTCATCAGACTCATGTAAATCCTAAATCCTCCCGTAATAAGAAAATAATTAAAGACATTTTTTAGGACAAGGCGAAAAGTGGCCTCTATAAGCACGTCTGTGGGGCCTGGGGAGGAACTGTCACCACAGGCTGAGCTCTCGGGGTGGGCTGGGGCCCGTGGTCTGGTGGTGATGTGGGCACAGTGGTCCCGGCCCTCGGGAACCTTCCAGAGCTTGGTAAGGTGGGCAGTATCCAGATCCTTCCACCCCTGCTCATCCGGGGTGCTTGCGGTGCGGAAATGTGCAGGCTGCTTCTGGAAGCCTTTAAAAGGGCCGGGTGGGAAATGCACTTAATTCGTAAGCACCAGAAGCACCTCTGCCCTCTGGCCCAGCACTGCTAATACTTTGTACTCCGGCTGGGCCGGATCCTCTCCACTTTCACGGTAGCATATGTTGCCAATTTACAGATGAGGAAACGGAGGCTCAGACACCCGAAGGGACTGCTCAAGGTCACTTAAATGCTGAGTGGGGAACCCAAATTCAAAGCTGACTCTCCCACGTGACCTAAGCCCCACACAAGCTGGACAGAGACCAAGGATCTTGTATGTCTGGGAGAGGCAACGCCATTACACCGTGACCTCGTAGACAGAGTCCCACATGCTCGTTTACTAAGTTGGCAGGGGGAGAATTGGACCTTGAGGCAGACAGGCTTGGTCTTGGGCTGTCCCCAGGGAGGACAAGCTCGGTGGGGGGCATCACGAGGGGGAACTGGGGGCTCTGAGAGCGAGAGCTGGAATGTGCTGCCCCCTCCGCTCCGTGGGGTCTTACTGGGTGGCTCACGTCTGTTTCAGAGGAAGAATCTGTATTTTCCCTGCAGGAAAGTAATTGGCAGGCCGCTCAAGACTTCTTATAGCTCCGCGAATGAGGAGTAACCAGATCCCTTATGCGTCTTTCTTTCTCACCCCACCCCCAGCCCCAGCCCCAGCCCCAGCCCCAGCCCCACTCTGGCAGCATCTCTTTTTGTGAGTCAATGGCCCCCGGAATGCAGCACGGACTGTCACCAGTGCCCAGACATGCCGCAGGACCCAGTCATCCAGACGGAATACCTCGAGTGTCGTGTCGATAAGGTGCTTTTTACTCTCGCAGAGCCCTCCAGCATCTGCTATCTCAAGTCGCGGGAACATGGTGTTTTTGGCTCAGAGGTGCCCACTGCTTTGGGGAGATAGGGCGAGGGGCCCTCTCGTACCCACGTTGGTGGGACCAGGCGAGGGGATGGGGAGGAGGCGGCGTCTGGGCCCGTGAGCCTCCCTGCCGCCCGTGCCAACTTTATTATTAATTCATAAAGCCAGAAGGTCGAGTGGGTGATTTGCGCCGGTGGTGGCAGCCACCTTAAGTGCGAGGACAAAAAGGCCCTTTGTTGTTCCAGCAGTGTGACCTTTGCGGATGGGCAAGCTGTCAGAAGTGGGTCTTGGGCTCTTGGCACGGCTCCCTAGGAGGCGAGAAGGCACATTTGGGTCTCGGGGATCAGGTGCCTCTGGGAGGGCGGGCAGGCGGCCAGCAGGAGACCTCACTACTGGCGTGGCTGAGTCCTAGACCGTGATGGAGGGAGAAGGTGGCCACGGTCAAGGACTTTGTCTGTGGGCTGAGGTTAGAAGGGGTGGGGGTTCCCTTCCTTCCTCCTGAGCGTTCATGCTGGGGTCCCAGTGGTCAAAGAGCCCTCAAGTGAGCACTTAGCAGTTAGGCCCAGCACACCTGATGTTTCCGGGGGTTCTCTTGTCTTGTCCTCACCTGCATCCCCCAAGACTGCAGCCGGGGTCCCACACAGGCACATGCTGGCCTCCCCCGACCTTGGCCCATAGCAGCAGATAGATGCGGCTTTGAACTGTGGCACCGCCTTTCCCTGTCTGGGCGAGTAATTTTGCTTCCGCGTCTTGGTTTTCTCATCTGTCAGATGGGCACGTGTTGCAGGGCTATTGGGAGGATTAAATGAGAATTTTATCAAAGCCCTTGACACATTGTAAGTGTTCAGTAGCTGTTGGCAAGTACTAATTCCATTAGAAACCACTCGGAGGCAGGGGTGCCTGGGTGGCTCAGTCATTTGAGCGTCCGACTTCGGCTCAGGTCGTGATCTCGCGGTCTGTGGGTTCGAGCCCCGCGTCGGGCTCTGCCGACAGCTCGGAGCCTAGAGCCTGTTTCAGATTCTGTGTCTCCCTGTCTCTCTTTTCCTCCCCCACTCACACTCTGTCTCTCTCTCAAAAATAAATAAACATTAAGGGGCGCCTCTGGGTGGCTCAGTCGGTTAAGCGGCCGACTTCGGCTCAGGTCATGATCTCGCGGTCTGTGAGTTCGAGCCCCGCGTCGGACTCTGGGCTGACAGCTCAGAGCCGGGAGCCTGTTTCAGATTCTATGTCTCCCTCTCTCTCTGACCCTCCCCTGTTCATGCTCTGTCTCTCTCTGTCTCAAAAATAAATAAATGTTAAAAAAATTAAAAATAATTAAAAATAAATAAACATTAAAAAAGGAACCATTCAGGGGCTGGCTGTGTTCCTCCCTTTTTAAAATTTCATTTCATTTTTCATTTTGTGGAGAGTGGGGGAGCGGGGCAGAGGCAGAGAGAGAATCTTCAGCAGGCTACATGCTCAGTGTGGAGCCTGATACGGGGCTTCATCCCACGACCCTGGGATGGTGACCTGAGCCCAGATCGAGAGTTGGATGCTTAACCGACGGAACCACCCAGGCGCCCCATACAATTTTCCCTTTTAGGGCATTCTGTAACTTCGCTAATTCATTTCATTTTTTGACATGGCCGCCATTTGACACAAGTGACATTAGTCTTTGTCTTTCCCTGTACTGATGATCAGGGACCTTAACATGCCTTAATTTGCGTCACTCTGTGGTGCTTTTTCTGTTTTTGAAAGCCACTCATTGGTTTGATTATTCCTATATGCAGACCCTATTAATTCTTGGAACAGGTTTCCCCCACAGATCTCATTTTCTTATGTGCTCCACCTTTCCATAGGTTTTCCAGTGACTCTCTGAGTCAGCAGCTGTCTGGAAGTGACTAGATTTTGCCAGGATCCTCCTGGGATCACTGGCTGGCTATATCTTCTCTCAGCACTTTGGTTTTGGTCCCTTGTTGCTGTTGAGAAGTCAGCTCTTTGGTCTGATTCTTTTGTGTGAAATCTGCTTTTGTACCTCTGAGATTTTGGGGGTTTTGTTTTTGTTTTTAACTGCACTTTGTCTAGGTAGATTTGTTTTATTTGTCCTGCTTGAGAATGGTTTATGCTCTTTTATTCTGAAGAAGGCTTACGTCTTACAGTATGAAAAATGTTCTCTCCCCGACCCTTCTCTTTATTTTCTCCTTCAGTAATTCCTATTAGAAATACATTGGACCGGGGTGCCCGGGTGGCTCGGTCGGTTAAGCGTCTCGCTTTGGCTCAGGTCATGATCTCACCGTCTGTGAGTCCGAGCCCCGCGTCGGGCTCTGTGCTGACAGCTTGGAGCCTGCTTCAGATTCTGTGTCTCCCCCTCTCTGTGACCCTCCCCTGCTCATGCTCTGTCTCTCTCTGTCTCAAAAATAAATAAACATTAAAAAAAAATTTAAAAAACAAATATGTTGGACCATGTCATTCTGTCTCGAATGCCTCTTTACTCCTCTCTGATATTTTCTATCGTTTTACTGCTTTTTGCTGTATTTGGAGTCTTTTTCTTAGGTCTCTCTTCCACTTCACTAATTCTCTCTTTAGCTATTAAAATCTTACTGCCCCAGGGTGCCTGGGTGGCTCAGTCCGTTGGGCATCCAACTTCGGCTCAGGTCATGATCTTACCATCAGTGAGTTCGAGCCCCACATCGGGCTCTGTTCTGACAGCTCGGAGCCTGGAGCCTGCTTCGGATTCTGTGGCTCCCTCTCTCTCTGCCCCTCCCCAGCTTGTGCTCTGTCTCTCTCAAAAATAAAGTAAACATTAAAAAATTTTAAATCTTGCTGCCCCTTAAGTTTTTAAATTCCAATGACTTTTAAAAAAACCACGGGGCACCTGGGTGGCCCAGTCAGTTAAACGACTGACTCTTGATTTCAGCTCAGGTCCTGATCTCATGGTTGTGAGATCAGGCCCACATTGGGCTCTGCACTGACGGTGTGGAGCCTGCTTGGGATTTTCTCTCTTCCTCTCTCTCTCTCTGCCCTTCCCCTGCTCCTGTGTGTGCACGCTATTTCTCAACAAAACTTAAAACATTTTTTTATGAGTTCTATATGGTTTTCAAACTCACTGCTTTTGTCACAGTGCTCTTTCATTATTTGTAAAAATTTAACGCTTACTACATGGTTTCTTCTGTTTCACCCTCTTGTGGTGCCATTCCTTGTTAAAATTAAAGAAAAAATTTAAACTCTACCCCCAACATAGGGCTCAAACTTACAACCCCAAGATCAAGAGTTAGGTGCTCTACCGACTGAGCCAGCCAGGCATGCCCCCTCCCCCGATTTAAAAAAAATTTTTTTTTAATGTTTATTTATGTTTGAAAGACAGAGACAGAGTGTGAGCAGGTGAGGGGCAGAGAGAGGGAGACACAGAATCTGAAGCTCCAAGGCTCCAGGCTCCAAGCTGTCAGCACAGAGCCCGACGTGGGGCTTGAACTCACGAACTGTGAGATCACGACCCGCGCGAAGTCGGATGTTTAACCAATTGAGCCACCCAGGCGCCCCCCGATTTTTTTATTGAAAAAAATTTCTTGAAGTATAATTGACATACAATGTTAGTAAGTGACCTAGTGATTTGCCAATTCTGGACATTACTCCGTGCTCAGCACAGTAAGTGTGGTCACCGTTTATCACCATACGGTGTCATGACGATAGTATTGTCTCTATTCTGCACGCCTACCTTTCATTTCTGTGACCGAAAGTTTGTGACCCTTAATCCCTTTCACCCATTCCTCCTCCCACACCTTCTCTCTGGCAACTACCAGCTCCTTGTATTCAAGAGTCTGTTTTGTTTTCTAGATCCTACATAGCAGTGGAATCCTATGGTATTTGTCTTTCTCCGACTTATTTCACTTTGCATAATTCCCTCTAGGTCCATCCTAGATATTGTATTGTCGGATCTTGTCGTCAGGGACACTTGGGTGCTTCCGTATTTTGGCTATTGTAAATAGTGCTGCAAGAAACATAGGGGTGCGTGTGTTTTCAAATTCGCGTTTCCATTTTCTTTGGGTAAAATACCCAGGGGTGGAATTACTGGCTTGTGTGATTTTTTTTTTTTTTTTTTTTTTTTGAGGAAACTTCATGCTGTTTTCCACGGCTGTTAGGCCAATTTACATTCTAACCGGCAGTGCTCGAGAGTCCCTTTTCTCCACGCCCTCACCACCACTCATTTGTCTTTTTGATATTAACCATTCTCACTGGTGTGAGGTGATCTCTCATTGTGGTTTAAATTTGCATTTCCCTGAGGAATGATATTAAACATCTTTTCACGTCTGATGGCCGTCACTTTTCTTATATATCTTCTTAATGTTTATTTTGGAGATAGGGAGAGTACGAGTGGGGAAGGGGCAGAGAGAGGAGGGGTTAGAAGATCTTAGATGGGCTCCACGCTGAGAGCTGAGTCCGACACGGGGCTCAAACTCATGAACCTTGAGACCATGACCTGAGCCGAAGTCAGACACTGAACTGACGGAACCACCCAGGCTCCCCTGGCCATCTTTTCTCTTTGAGAAAAAAATGTCTATTCAGGTCCTCTGCTTGTTTTTTAAATAGAATTGTTCGGCGTGTGGGGGGAGGGGGTTGGTGTTAAATTGTATGAGTTCTTTATATACCTTGGATATTAACCTCTTACTGCACGTGCCATTTGCAAATATCTTCTCCCATTTGGTAGGTTGCCTTTTGGTTTTGTTGATGGTTTCTTTTGCTGTGCAAAAGCTTTTTAGTTTAGTTTAGTGGTCCCATTTGTTTCTAAGCTTGATGTCCAAGAGATTATTGCCTATGTTTTCTCTTGGGGCTTTTATAGTTTCAGGTCTCGTATTTAGGTCTTTAACCCATTTTGAGTTTGTTTTTTTGGGTATGGTGTGAGCAAGTAGTCCAGTTCTATTTTTTTTTGCACGTAGCTGTCCGAGTTTTCCCAACACTGCTTATTGGAAAGACTGTTTCTTCCCCATTGTGTATTCTTGCCTCCTTTGTCATAGATTAATTGACCACAGGAGCATAAGTTTATTTCTGGGCCCTTGTTCCTGTTGCAGTGATGTAGGTGTCTATTTTTTTTGCCAGTATTCTGTTTTGAGTATTAGAGCTTTGTAGTAGGTTTTGAAATCTGGAACCTGTAAGTCCATCTTTCTCAAGATTGCTTTTGCTATTTCGGGTCTTTCATGGTTCCATACAAATTTTGGGCTGATTTGTTGTAGTTCCGTGAAAAATGCTTTTTGCTGTTTTGATAGGCATTGCTTTGAATCCATAGATTACTTTGGGTAGTAGAGACATTGAACAATATTCTGCCAATCCATGAAGATGGTATATCTTCCTATCTGTGTCCTCTTGAATTTCATTTACCAGCGTCTTACGGTTTTCACAGTATATGTCTTTCCTTCCTTGGTTAAGTTTATTCTTTTTGGTGCAGTTATAAATGGGGTCGTTTTCTTAATTTCTTTATCTGCCACTTCATTATTAGTGTATAGAATTGCAACAGATTTCTGTATATTCTGTATCCTACAACTTTACTGGAATTCATTTTGTTTCATGTCTGACTGCTGCAGCTAGGAGGACTTCCACTACTATGTTGAAGAAAAGTGGTGAGAGAGGACAACCCTGTCTTGTTCCTGATCTTAGAGTAAAAGTTCTCAGTTTTTCACCATTGAGTATGATGTTAGCTGTGAGTTTTTCGGCTATGGACTTTGTTACGTTCGGGTATGTTCCCTCTAAATCCACTTAAGAGTTTTAATCCTGAATGGATATCTTGTCAAATGCTTTTTCTGCATCTTTTGTTATGATCATAAGGCTTTAATCTTTTCTCTTGTTAGTGTGACGTATCACTTTGATTGATTTGCAAATATTGCAACACCCTTGCATCCCTGGAGTAAATCCCACCGATCGTGATGTTATTAACACATTTAAAACAAAAAGGGTGCCCTTCCTTTTGTTAATTGTGTCTGCTGATTGTCCCTTACGGTGATTCATTTGCTCGCGTGGTTTGATTTTTGATTATGAGCTCATGTTCTACTGGGCTGCCTCCCCTGGTTTTCACATCCTCTTGGAACGATCTTCAGCGCCTGATTTATGCTGAAGCCAAACCAAGTGGAGAAGGGCTTATCTAAAGTACCTCTCCCATATGAGGGTCCCTCACAGTGCTTTTCATTTATTTCTAGTACCTTAGAGATGTCACTGGTCTAGAAACACTTTTTGCATTGATTCCTCAGTTTGGCTTTCCTGCACCACATGGGTTTGGATCTTGCACCTGTGCATGGCACAGACTTGGCATCTTGGTACATCACAGGCCTGCCCCCTTTCTCCTGCCTCTGGCCACCTCCTTAGCCAAGTCCACTTCCTTGCTGATTGTCGGAGACAGTAGGGAATACTTTTTCTAGCCCATCTTCCACGGGGAAGCAGCCTTGTATGCTTCAGCTTCTGATAGGAGTCTCCCTTCTGGCCTCCATAGAACCACGGCCACTTCTGTCACTCAGTGGGCTGGAAGCTTCCTACCCTTAGCTGTTAGAGCCTGTAACCATTCTCACAGCCCTGGGCCACCTCAGCAGCATCTCATACTCCCGCCCTGCTGGGTGTGACGTCCCTCCTTGCTTCTGGCCTTGAGAGTGTCCCTTGCTTTTGAGCTTAGTGGTGTATGTGAGGTTTTTCCTATTTTATCCAGTGCTTCAGGGATCTGTGCTGGGATGGAGGGTCTGTGTTAGTTCCACGGAGCAGGAACTGGAGTTCTTTACCTAATAAGCCTTCCTGTTTTCGGTGAGCCTGTCTCCGCTTGATTTGGCCTCCATCTAATTCTGGAGTTGAAGATAGTTCTGGAAGGATGTGGGAAGCCATTTGTTTCCTTGGATGCTCTGAAAGACGCCCACTCTTCAAATCTCTGCTGGTTCACTCGCATCTCCCCCCACCCGCCTTCCCCATCTTTAGTCTTCTTATTACAACGGAGACCTCTTTGTCTCTTTAGTGACATAAATGATACGTGTTCCTTGTCCCCCTCATCCTCAACTTTGGGCACAGAGCAGCTCCTGCCTCTGAGTAAATGCTACCACATGGCAGTTATTGCTGGGATCGGGCAAATGGCAAAGCGCACAGCAGTAGGAAGGTGAGCACAGATGAGCAAAGCCCAGGCTGTATGATTCTGAGAGTCGTGCTCACCCACTCTGACCGGGTGCCAAGGTGCCTCATCGCTCATGGGAAAAGGATAGTTTCCAAAGTCAAGCCCCTTCATTCTGTCTCAGCTTCTGCTATGGAAGATTCATTCCGCGAGGAAAGATACCCACAGAGATCCTTAGGAGACCCTCCATACTTGAGATTAAAATAAAAGCCATCCCCATGCTGGCCGGGGCCTGGGGCAGCCCCTCCCAGGAGTTCCTTGGCTCGTAACTTAGAGACTGAGTTGAAGTTGGCATGAAAAGGGTTCGAAGGTGCTGGATAAAAGCCAGTAGCGGACCTCCTTGTTCCTACTTCTGCTTTGGAGACTAGAATTGGCTTTGATAATTTCCTTCTCAAGGCCGAGTGCGTCTTTGTGGGTTTTTTTTTTTTTTAATTTGCTTATTTTTGAGAGCACGCTCATGAGTGCGGGGGGAGGCTAGTGGGCAGAGAGAGGGAGAGAGAGCATCCCAAGTGGGCTCCGTGCTGCCAGCGCAGAGCCCGATTCGGCGCTCGAACTCACGAACTGCGGGATCATGACCTGAGCTGAGATCACGAGTTGGGACGCTTACCCAACTGAGCCACCCAGGCGCCCTGCATCGCTGGTTTATTTACAAATCCAGGCGGTGAGGCGTGGTCCCTGATGGGTACACACTGAGTGTGTGGCGCAGGGGAAGGACGGAAGCAGGGCGTCCGTGAAGCCACGCGAAGCATCTTCTGTACGACGGGCTGGTCCCTTTCCAGGCTGTGGAGGTCTCCATCCACTCTTAACCCTCCTCCCCCCACCTCCCTCCCGAGGCCCAGGATTAGTCATTGCTTTGGCTGTAGCCCCAGGCAGCGTGCAGTTGCCTCTTCCCTCCCCTGTGAGTGAGCTGGGAGACCTTGGAGGCGCAGAGTAGGCACCACAGGATTATTACTTTAAGGGCATCGTCATAGCTCTAGTGGCAACTCTGGTGTCTCAGCTCTTCCCGCTGGGTCCGGTGCAAAATATATGTGATTTTCTTAAAATTAAAAAAAAATTTGTTAATGTTTGTTTATTTTTTTAATGTTTATTTTTGAGAGAGACAGAGACAGAACGTGAGTGGGTGAGGGGCAGAGAGAGAGGGAGGCACAGAACCCGAAGCGGGCTCCAGGCTCCAAGCTGTCAGCACAGAGCCCCATGTGGGGCTTGAACTCACGAACCCCGAGATCACGAACCGAGCCGAAGTCGGACGCCCAACCCACGGAGCCACCCAGGCGCCCCTGATTTTTTTTATTTAATTGGGGAAAGACTCACACAACCTAAAACTTCCCATAGTCACCATTTTTGAACCTACAGTTCGCTGGCTTAGTTAAGCGCATCCACGGTGTTGTGCGGCCATCAGTTCCAGGGCATCCTCACCGCCTCCCCCCCCCCCAAAAGAAACTTCGTGCCCATTAGCTGCCCCTGAAATCCCCCCGCGCACAGCCCGTGGCAACCACAAATCTACTTTCTGAACCCGTGGACTCGCCTTTTTGAATTTTTTTTTTTCCAACGTTTATTTATTTTTGGGACAGAGAGAGACAGAGCATGAACGGGGGAGGGGCAGAGAGAGAGGGAGACACAGAATCGGAAACAGGCTCCAGGCTCTGAGCCATCAGCCCTGAGCCCGATGCGGGGCTCGAACTCACGCACCGCGAGACCGTGACCTGGCTGAAGTCGGACGCTCAACCGACTGCGCCACCCAGGCGCCCCTGGACTCGCCTTTTTGGATGCTCCGTGTAAATGGCAGGCTATAGCGGTGGCCTTGGGTGCTTGGCATCCTGTTCTCAAGGTCGTCTGTGCTGCAGCAGGTGTCCGTGCTTCCTTCCTTTCTGTGGTAGGATGATGTGGGGCTGCGTAGAGCTACCCCGTTTGGTTCATCCGTCGACCACTCGATGCACGCTTGGGTGTCTCTACCCTCCGGGGATCGCGCATGGCGTGTCTGCGACTCTGATTGTTTTCCGGGGCGTGGACAGCTTCAGGAGGGTGGTGCTCTTGTGATCTCTGTATTCCGGGGGAGGCGGGGACAGTTGAGTGGGACGGGAAGCTGGGGACCGAGCCAGCAGCTTTTGGCAGAGATGTTGTTAGCTCACCTTTCTTTCTGGCCTGGCTCACCTCTGTATTTGGGGACTTTGGCTGGTGCTTGGGTTGAGTCCTGGCCGGTCTGTCAGGACATGGCAAGCCGGAGAGCTTTGGGGGCCCTGGAAGCCACCGAGACCTTCCCAGTGATGCCACTGGGCGTCCTGGGGTCTGCATCCAGGGCGGCACGGCTGGGGAGACGGGGAGGCAGGGTGGCTCCTGCAGAGCCCCTGGAGAGATCAGGTGCATAATGTCAGTCGCCCTTGTCCTTGCAACTGCGTTTTGAGACCCCCACCCCCACCCCCACCCCCGGACGGCTACACCTGCCAACCCCTCAGCGGGTTCCCTACATCCTGTCCTTTGCATCCACCCTCCATTCTGTCACCAGGCACATGCGATCTTGTCCCTTCCCTTAGCATCCTATGTAAACTCAGGGTGAGGTCTGAATGCTTGAGTTCAGTATGTGTGACTGCCGCTACTTACCTCCTTTCTCCGCTGTCCTCAGCCTGCCTTCTGCCCGGGCTGAAGAACCCGGGGCTTCCTGAGCTCTGCCCTCCCCGGCCTGGCCCTCAGCTTTCAGGATCCCATAGGGCATCAGCTCCCTATGGGGTGCTCCTTAGCAAGCTGACACCACGTTTCTTACCCTGGACCCCAGGGAGGTGACGTGCGTTTCCAGTAGATAAGGGCTCTGCTCGTGTCTGTACCCCCAGCATCTACCGGGCACCCAGTAAATGTCTCTTAGTGAACAGCATCCCTCAGAGGGAGTCAGTCAGGTCTCCCCGCACCCCTGGGAGCCAGCGTGGATTTGGGAAGGACCAAGCGCTATTTTAGGTGCCCTTTGCCACCAGACTCGGGCTCCGGGGATACAGGCTCAAGTGATCCTGGCCACCCCATAGTGGGTGTGGTGAAGGCTGATGCTCGATCTCCTCCAGAGTCAGATGAGGGAGGCTGGGCCTCGTGAGGGATTTCATGCCCCTTTTCTGGGTCTCCTGCCTCCACCCGGGCTCCTGCCTCCACCTCCTTGAGGGTTGTCTCTGACCTCCTGGTCTACGCGACCCTCCTCCTGCCCGGTGACCCCTTGCTCAGCACAGCGAGGCTGTAAGGTGGCTCCCACAGCCCGACAGGGGAGGCCAGGACCAGGCAGAAACCCCATGTCCGCATCACTCCACATTCTCTCGACCCCGAACCCTGGCAACCCCGTAATCTACTTTCTGTGGCGAGATTTGCCTACTCTGGACGTTTCACATACACGGAATCCTACGATACGTGGCTGCGTCCGGCTTCTCTCCTTGGCATTATGTATTCAGGGTTCATGGATGTTGGAGCATGTGTCCACGCTTCGTTCCACTTGTGACCGAATCCTACGCCACTGTATGGACAGACCACGTTTTGTTTATAGTTTCGTCTATCGTTGGGCGTTTGCGTTGTTCCCTCTAGGCTATTGTGAATGGTGCCGCTGTGAATGCTCGTTTATGGGTTTTTGTGTGGACGTGGTTTTCAGGTATCTCGGGTACGTATTTGGGAGGAAGATTTCTGGATTACGTGGTGAATCTTTAATTTATTGAGGATCCACGGAATTGTGTCCCACGGTGGCTGCACCGTGTGACATTCCCATCAGCAGCGCACGAGGATGTCAGTTTCTCCGCAGTCTCACCGGCACTTGTTACTGTAGGTTTTATTTTTCATCCTAGCCATCAACGTTGAAATTGAAGATTATACAAGGCATCTCTGATAATTACAGAAAAGTTAAGGGACCGATCAGCAAAGATAAGGGACAAGAGGAAGAGAGGGATGTGCTGTAAACCTGCCGCCTGGAAGCACTGTGCTATTTTGTTCATCCTTTCCTATTTTTTTCCTGTGCACACAACTGTATCATTACGGACTTTCATGTACGTGAGATCTTGTGGCCTGTTGGTCTTTCCCTGTAGCGATATCCCATGAAAATTTTTCTGTGTTCTAAATATTTAAAAAAAATTTTTTTAATGTTTATTTTTGAGAGAGAGGGAGAGACGGAGTGTGAACGAGGGAGGAGCAGAGAGGGAGACGGAGACGGAATCCAAAGCAGTCTCCAGGCTCTGAGCTGTCTGCACAGCGGGGCTCAAACCCGGGGTCATGACTTGAGCTGAGATCGGATCCTTAGCCAACTGAGCCACCCAGGCTCCCCTAAATATTTTAAAAATGTTTCTTAAGGCTCGGTAGTATACTGCCTTTGGGATGTACCAGGATTTATTTCAACCCGTTTCCTTATAGCTCACCACTTCCCCAATTTTAAAGTTTGCTTATTTACATACTTATTTATAGATTTTTTTTAAAGTTTATTTTGAGAGAGAGCATGCAAGCAGGGGAGGGGCAGATAAAGAGCGAGAGCACACGAGAATCCATAGCAGGCTCTGCACGAAGCCTGACGCAGGGCTGGTACCCGCTAACCATGAGATCGTGACCTGAGCTGAAATCAAGAATCAGATACTTAAGCCACTGAACCACCCAGGTGTCCCATGAGTTTATTTTGAGAGAGAGAGGGACGGAGAGAGAGAGCGGGCACGTGCACATGAGCAGGGGAGGGGGAGAGAGAGAATCCCAAGCAGGCTCCACGCTGTCAGTGCAGAGCCCGACGCTGGGCTCTGTCTCCCAGTTAGATCATGAGCTGAAGTCAAGAGTCATGTGCTTAACTGACCGAGCCACCCAGGTGACCCAGTTTTTTACTGTTTTAAACAGGCCAGGATGATGACGGTTACCTGTTTATCTCTGTACAGTCGTCTCAGTTCCTCAGTATTTGTTCCTAGGGATCAAGTTGCTGGTTAAAAGCAGATACCAGCACTGTCCAGCGCAAATTATAATGCAAGGCGGAATAATCCTAAATGTTTTCAGAAGCTACATATGTAATTCTACGTTTTCTAGTAGCCATGCTTTAAAAAAAATTTTGTAATGTTTATTTTTGAGGGAAAGCACGAGCAGGGGGGGAGGGGCAGAGAGACGGGGAGACACAGAATCCGAAGCAGGCGCCAGGCTCCAAGCCGACAGCACAGAGCCCGACGCGGGGCTCGAACCCACGAACCGAGAGATTGTGACCTGAGCCTAAGTCGGCCGCTTAACTGACTGAGCCACCCAGGCACCGCCCCTGTAGTAGCCATGTTTAGAAAAGAAACAAGATACAGTTAATGTTAATATTTTACTTCTAAAATATTTCAATGTGTGACCAATATAAAAATTATGGAGACTGTGTGCATTCTTTTTTGTACTAAGTCTTTGGAAGCTGGTGTGTATTTTACACAATTTCACACCTCCGGTCCCAGCTTGGACTACACACACACACACACACACACACACACACACACACACACACAGATTGGGCCAGTTAAACTCCCACCAGCCTGTGGAAGGGTGTGACCTCAACCCTCAGGCTGAAATCTAAAACCAAAGATAACGAGGTCAACGTGCCAGGCACCCGAGTGACTCTGCCTCTTGTCTCCATGGCACCCGTGACCGCCTGGGGACCTGGAGAAAGGCTGAGGGAGGAACAGGGAGACTAGAAGAGCTTCCGTCCTTGGAGCCCCCGAGGGCGCTCCGCACACAGGTGTAGGTGCCCACAGGACACATCCTCTGGGGGACCCCGGGACCTGAGAGCGTGTGAGGTCTTCAGAAGTCAGTTTGTGAGGCCTCGGATGTTCCTTCTCCCAGTCCCTGAGCCCGGGGAGGCTTCCCCGAGTTGAGCTCTGAGCTCTTGGCTCAGGGGATTTGGGTGCCGAAGACAGGGGACCAGAGATGGGAGGCTGTTTTCCTCATCCCTCTGCTTTTAGTCAGGCACGACAGGGAAGGGTGTGGGCACCCGTGCGTGCGCTTTGGATGCAGTTCGCCGGAATTTCATTAGACAAACCTGGTCTCTGATTTCTGGCGTGCCCACCACCTCTTGTCTGTGTGAGCGTGGGCACGTCTCGGTGTTCCCGTCTCTAGAATGGGGGTACGCACCATCCCTAGCCGATAGGATTGACGAGAGGGTTGTGTGAGTAGGGCTGACACAGTGCCCTTGACACAGTCAGTGCTCAATTGACGTGGACTGCTGTGGTTCCCGGGATTAGGCACGTAATTCATTTTCCTGATGGCGCTTTTGAGACGTAACACGTTCCCTACATCTCATCCATTCAAAGCGTACTCGGGTTTTAGTATACTCACAGGGCTGGGCGTCCCTCACGATCTAACTTTGGAACATTTTCCTCCCCTCCCTCCCGCCCTCCCCCAAGAGGCTCAGTACCTATCAGCATGACTCCCCATCCTTGCCTAGCCCCAGGCAAGCCCTGGTCTAGTTTGGATTTGCCTACCTGAGCATCTCCTATAAATGGATTCATGCAATGTTAGGAGCACACGTGTGGCTGCAATTTCTATGGTTATTTCTCGTCCGTGGGCTTTTGTTTTTTGTGTTTTTGTTTTTGGGTTTTTTTTTTTTTTTTGATCTGCGGTTGAGAGCTGGGCTGCCTTTGATCGGTAACCCACGAGCAGAAAACCGCACACGTTCTGCCAGACAAACTGAGCTTAAATCGTGGGCCTCCCTTTCAAGTTTAGGGCCTGACCTTCAAGTCACCTAACCCCTCAGATCCTCAGTTTGCTCTTCTGGAAAATGGGAGCAGTCCTTCCATTATACGGTCATGGTAAGGGTTAAATAAGACCACGTGTGCCCAGGACATGGTACTCAGCTAACAGATGATTCATCAGTAGCAATATTTTCGAGATCCTTCGGCTGTCCCATGTGCTACCATATTGTGTGCCTCAAATACTCATTACATGACTAATAAATATGCATTGTGTATTAGAGGAAATTTAGAAGATATAGATGAATGAAACCAAAACAAAGCCTTTAATCCCTCTACTGAGAAAGACAATTGCTGTTATTATTTTGGGGAAAGGGAGTCCGAATTTTCTTTCATTACTTCTATGCATTTGTGTATATCTACATGTTTTCCCCAGCATGAGGTCATGCTATTTTTGTAGCAGGCGGTTGTGTTTTAAGGAAGGTCCATGCCCAGTGTGGGGCTTGACCTCACAACCCCAAAACTGAGAGGGGCAGGCTCTACCCGCTGAGCCAGCCAGGCGCCCCATAGCAAGCTGTTTGAAACATTTTTAAAGTTCATTTTGAGCGACACACACACACACACACACACACACACACACACACACGGAATCCCAAGCAGGCTTTGCATTGACAGGGCTCGAACTCACAAACCATGAGATCATGACTTGAGCTGATATCAAGAGTGGGACCCTCAGCTGAGCTACCCAGGCGCCCTGACTTTTAAACATTCTCTGTGGAACGTATTTTCATGTCCGATATATAACTGTCACTCCTCAAAAGCAGCTTCCTTTTTTTTTTTTTTTTTTTTTTTAATTGGCTAAGCATTCCGTAAAATATTTGACCAATCTGCTTTGGGTGAGCACTTAGGTCGAGTCCATTTTTTAAGCTGTTAAGAATCCACGGGTGGACACATTTATGTATTCGTCTTTTGTACTCGTTGGATTTATTTTTTCCTGCCAGGTAGAATCACTGAAATTTTCGGGTAAACCTTTTATCGTAATATCAGGTACAGAAAAGTACATCACCTGTGAGCATAGAGTTCCGTGTCCTTGCTGAGCACACGTGTGTGTAACCTGAACGTGGATGAAGAAATAGAATATTCCCACTACCCAGAGGTGCCCCTCACGCCCCATTCAAATCACTACTCCCCATTCGGGAGCAACCACTATTCTGACTTCTCTTTTTTAAAAAAATAAGACAACATCATCATCATTTTTATTATATTTTTTAAACTCTTTTTTTTCTTTTAGAGAGTGCATGAGTGGGGGGGGGGAGAGAGAGAGAGAGAGAGAGAGAGAGAGAGAGAGAGAATCTCCAGCAGGCCCCATGCTCACCCCTATGTGGAGCCTGACGTGGGGCTTGCTCCCATGACCCTGGGATCATGACCCGAGCCGATATCAAGGGTCGGACACTCAACTCTCTGTGCCACCCAGGCACCACCTTGTCATTTCTATTATCAGACAAGTCTTAGATAGGTTCATAGCAAAATTCAGAGGAAGTTAGTTTTTGCCTATGCCCTCACCCCGACACGTGCCATAGCCTCCCGCCTTACCCGTGGCCCCCACCAGTGTGGTACGTTTTATACAGTCGATGAACCTGTATCGACACCTCATTATCGCCCGGAGTCCATTGTTCACATTAGGGTTCACCTGTGGTGGTGCACCTTCTGCAGGTTTGGACGTATGTTCAGCGACGTGTGTCCGTCACGATGGGACCCACAGGATAGTTTAACCGCCCCGGAAACCCTCTGTGCTCTGCCTGTTCATTCCTCATCCCCAGACTCGGACACGGAGACTTTCTCGTGTCTCCGCGGTTTTGCCTTTTCCAGGAGGTCCTATAGTAGAATCTTACCGTGCGCAGCCTTTCCATCCCGACTTCTGACACTACAGAGGAGTTTTTACCCGTTTTCGAGCTCCATTTAAATGGAATCCTAACGTACTTGCTCTTTCGCATCTGACTTCTTTTCCTTGATTTTATGTTTCTGAAGCTCACCCAAGTTATGGCACGCACCGTCTGCTCGCTTTCCTTGCTGTATACTATTCCATTGCTTGAGTAGACTGCGCCTCAACAGTTGATTCTGCCGTTGTCGGGCATTTGGATAGGTTCCAGTCTAGGGCTGTTGGAACCGCACTGCTGTGAACCTCTCCTTCTTTTCTGTACCTCTTCTGACGAGCGCAAGTGTGCATTTCTGTTGGATGTGTACCCAGGACTGCAATCGCTCAGCCCTGTAGAGTATTCAGATGTCCTTGCTGATACACTCATGATAGGAATGGCCATGTCCTCCTCCAGAAAGGTGGTTATTGCCCCTCACGGTCATCCCACTTTTCCAAGAGTCAGTTTCTACATCTGTAATGGGAATACAGCCCTATCCCAGGGTGCCATGGGGAACAGGTGCACTAATGTGTGATGTGCCTCTGGTACACGGAGAACCCTTCACAGCTGTTGGCCGTCCTAAGGGGTATTTCCTCACCAACAGCTTCTAGGGAGGCTGGAGAATTCTGAGCTATAGATTCTTTTTTTAAAAAATACTTATTTACTTTGGGAAGAGCACAAGCAGGGGAGGGGCAGAGAGAGGGGGACAGAGGATCTGAAGCAGGCTCTGCACAGACAGCAGTGAGCCCGATGTGGGGCTCGAATTCACAAACCGTGAGATCATGACTTGGGCCGAAGTCAGACGCTCAACTGACTGAGCCACCCAGGAGCCCTTGAGCTATGTATTCTTAAAGTGATACAACCTGAGCCTGAGACCCCCCCCCACCCCACCCCAAGAAAGATGAGGAGGACACCTGGCTAGCTCAGTCGGTGGAGCATGTGACTCTTGATCTTGGGGTTGTAGTTTGAGCCCTGCATTGGGTATAGAAATTACTTAAATTACTTAAAAAGGGGGTGCCTAGGTGGCTCAGTCGGCTGAGTGTCTGACTCTTGATTTCGGCTCAGGTCATGATCCCAGGGTCGTGGGATCGAGCCCCACGTTGGGCTCCGTGCTGAGCGTGGAGACTGCTTGGGATTCTCTCTCCCTCTGCCCCTTTCCCCCCTCATGCACGCACACACTCTCTCTCTCTCTCTAAAGTAAAAAAAAAAATATTTTTTTCTTTTAATACTTGGAAAAAACCCAACAGCAAATGAGATGACCAGCTGGTCCCAGAAATTAGCTGTCTCTGGAACAAGAAAAGACATTTATAATAGGGCATGGGAAATGCCGGGAGGAGCCAGGGGGAGGGGGGATGGCTGTTTCTCAGCCCAGCCCCTATTTGGAAAGTTTTGCCTGAACCGTGTATAGTCCCCGGGAACCGGCCCTCAAGGCCTTGGAGCACCAGGATATGTGGGCGGGCAGGCGATACCGAGTGAAGGCAGGTTGAAGGCGGGGTCAGGAGATGGACCCCACTCCACCAGTCACCGGTCGTGCGGTCTCGAGTGCTCTGAGCTGCAGTTTGCAAATTATCCCACAGAGAAAAGCACATCTGCTCCCTTATGCAGGATGTGTCGTGGATGAGGGGAGAGAATGCAGGTCCGGGTGTCATACTGTGTGCTTCATGAAACAGGCCCTCGTGGGGGCGGAGCCCTTATGAAACCCGGAACGTGCAAGGCCCTGTCTTACCGGGGAAGACACGCTGGCCCGCCAGCCCGAAATGGTAATTACGAAAAACTGTACTTAAGGTTTTCTAGAACTACTGGGAAGATCTAAATACGTCCTCCACAGCGCAATGATCAAAATTCTCTTTCTTCTCCTTCCAGTCCCCTTGCTGCACCAGATTCTCCTTCCGCGTCCTACTACGTGTCTCCCAAGTGACTTCCAGCAGCAGCCCAACCCCTTTGCCCTGCCCCTCTGTCTCTCCGTACGTGACCGTATGAAGCCCCTTGCTCAGCTAGGAAAACCCCTGTCTTCGGGAGCAGGAGGGGAAGAAGTCACACGGATGTGATCCCTTTAGGGGGAAGGGGAAAATGAGCTGGTTCACTTTCGTGCTGTCCCGGCAGCTGCCGTTCGTAGCACAGGCTGTCTTGCCGGGGGATCGGAGGTAATGACCCCAGGGGTGCACTGCCAGGAAGAATGGGACGCCCTTTGTCGGTTTCTTCGTCTGGTGGTGGTCGGTGTTGCCCGCCTGGGAAGTGTGGGAGAATGTCACCAGCCTCCTGCTGGTGGCTCAAGTTCAGCGGTCAGTGATGTCTTCTCTCTCTCTTTCTCTCCCTCCCTCCCCTGTTTCCCAGTCTCCTCAGACCAGATCGAGCAGCTCCACCGGAGGTTTAAGCAGCTGAGTGGAGACCAGCCCACCATTCGGTAAGATCTGCAGTTGGGTTTGGGCCTTGGGCAGCAACATGGCCCTTGAGGATTTCTCTTCTCTCTCTTTCCCTGAGTTCAGCATGACTCTGGAAGAGCCCCTGGGTGGCCCCATTTCCTGTGGCAAACTTGCAGTTGTCATTCTTTTGGTCCCTCTAGATAAGATGTTCTAGAGCCATACTTGTTGGCATCAGGAATGTCTGTCTAGAGTGAAGACAGGGGGCCAGTCAGCCACGTGTACCCTGCCCTGGCTTCCTCAAATGGGACATGCTCCTGGCCTCTGTGCTTAGAATCTCAGGTATACGTAACTTGAAGACCTCGTTGAAGGTCTCTTCACTCTGCTTCCTCTCTGTTGTTAGTTCCGGCCTCAGGCAAGATGGCGGGCAGCAGACTGATTTCTTGACAGAAGTCAGACTGGCCATCCTACATTGCCTTTAAAAAATTTTTTTTTAAATGTTTATTTTTGAGAGACAGAGCATGAGTGGGGGAGGGGCAGAGACAGAGGGAGACACAGAACCGGAAGCAGGCTCCAGTCTCTGAGCTGTCAGCACGGAGCCCGACTCGGGGCTTGAACTCACAAGCCGTAAGATCATGACCTGAGCTAAAGTCAGATGCTCACCCGACTGAGCCACCCAGGTGCCCCCCTACATTGCATGTTTAATGTTGATCTTTTAGAAGCTGGGTAGGTTCATTCTCTCTTTTTTTTTTTTTTTAATTGGTTTTTAAGTTTATTTTTGACAGAGTACGAGCATGAGCTGGGGAGGGGCAGAGAGAGAGGGAGACACAGCACCTGAAGCAGGCTCCGGGCTCTGAGCTGTCAGCACAGAGCCCGACGCAGGGCTCGAACTCACAGACTGTGAGGTCATGACCTGGGCCGAAGTCAGACACCCAACCGACTGAGCCACCCAGGCGCCCCAGGTTATTTCTTTATGAGGAGCAATGCCCTAAACTGTCCTCCTTACCCCAAGAGAGAGTGTGTTCAGTCTTCCATGCTGGTTGAGTTCTATAGAACTAGGTTAGTGAGCGATCCTAGTTAGCATGTTTGGTCGTTGCACAGTTGGGGGGGAGGAAGCTTCGAGTTGAAGTGTAGCAAGCGGGGTCCCCGACGCACAGTAAACAGCGTTCTACCACAGACTTTCAAACAGATGGAGTTTCCTAAAATAAATGTGCAAGGTCTTCAGGTTACAGTCTTTGAACTTCCAACATTTAATAATACTTAATAATAATTTAATAATATTAAAAATATTAAAATTTAAAAATAATACTTAATAACCTTTAATAACCCAGGGAAACGTCCTTCTTCTTAGCCAACGGACTAGAATTTCACCTAAGCTTTATGGAAATTGACAGAAACAATGATCACTTTCCTTGGTCTGTCTAAACAAGAGCATGTTGTCGATCCCACGCGTCATGGTTTCAAAGCATCCGTTTCCAGAGCTTAGATTCTGGTGATCTCTTGGTTCCTGTGGCCTCCTGTCTGTTTGATTGTATCCAAGGCAGAATTAAAGCCAGTTAGGAGTGTTGTGGTCAATTCTGTCCGTGACACCTGGGTAAGCCCCGTGAAGGAGAGGGAGTGAGCCCAGGGGAAAGTCACCTGGCTTCTCATCGGCTCCGAGAGCGTTCCATGTCCGAGTTGGAGCCGGTCACCGTGGCCAGGGCTAGAGATGCAAATTGGTTTTTCCCAGAGCAGTGATGGAGCGGGGCTGGGCCATCAGCCGGGGTGCAGACTGGAGTGCTTTCCCAGGGCCGGGTGGGCACACCTTGGCCGGACACCTGGGAGTCTAATTTCCAGACTTGGAAATTAGTGTGTTTAATTTCCAGACTTGGGGGAAACAGAGGCAAAAACCCAGACTTGAGAAACCGTTTGCATCGGCCTCCTGTATAGGAGGGGCTGTGTGTGTTTGCGTTAGTTGCTCTCTGTCTCTGAGCCTCCGTCCTCATCCGTAAAGTGATTTGGGTGCGGAACGTAAGCAGGTGCCATGCGGGAAGATCCCACTTTGAGCCGGTTGGGCAGCCCGGCTGCCATCCTCCCCACGGTTGGTGAGGTCTCGGGGACCCACCTTGAGATGCCTGTTAGCAGATGTCTGACCGTGGGGCGGGAGTGGAAGCGGGAGCACAGGTGCTGTGTGGGGAGGGGGCTGTGAGGCCCTCGGAGCCCCTCCCACTTTGAGGGTCTAGCATCCGAGCCCGGTGTTGCCCAGCGGCCCCTTCGAGGCCTCTGCAAGGACGAACTGAAGCACTGTGACCTGCACACATTCTTTCCCAGCTTGAGCGTGTGTGTGTGGATCACTCGAGAATGTTCCTAATGCAGGCTCGGCCTCAGCAGGTGGGTGGGGCCTGAGACTCTGCATTTCACTGGGGGTCGCAGGGCCCCCGGCCCCCGGGCGGCCAGCACGGTGCCCCGGGGCACAGTTAAGTGCTCACTCAGCAAATGCAGCTGCCTTTCTCTCTGCCACTGACCCGCTCTCCCGCCCCCTGGCCTCAGACGTCAGTCTGTGTGGTATTCCCAACCTCCTCCACTCCCCTCAGGCCCGCGGCCTCCCTCCCTGGCCTCACATCCCTCTGACTAAACCCGTCCCGGCTGTTGGGCCTTAGCAACGTTTCTTCAGCCAAGTCTGCCTGGACGATGACCCCGACCCGGTCAGCACCCCGTCAGGCTCCCTGGGCCCCGCACATCTTCTCTGTAGCCGCATGGGGTGACTCCAGTTCGCCTCCCTGTGGGACGCTGGCTGTGAATGTGCGTGTGAATCACCTGGGAGCCTGGTTCAAAGGCAGGATTTGATTCACGGGTCTGGAGCCGGGCCCGAGACTCTGCATTTCCAACAAGCATGGGTGGTCGTGGGCAGGTCGGCCTCCCCAGCACGGAGGATGGTGCCCAGTGGGCCCCCCGGGTTCTATGGGTGGAGGCTGCACCCTCTCAGGCACGGAGACTCCTACCTCCCACTCGTGGGCTAGGCCAGGGCGTGGGAATACGAGCCCTCGGCTCTGCCTGCCCACCCCCAGGACTACCGCACACCTCACCCTTTGCGCATCTGCCGAGACCCAGTGAGCAGCCCTTGCTCCAGCTTTTGGGGCTCCCCTGTGCCTTTAAGGTGACATCCGTACTCTAGCTGGGGTCCACCAAGGTCTTTAGATGCTGGCTTTTGCTTTGCTGAGGTCTCAGTGTGGACACCACGTCCTGCAGGATAACCCCCCTACCTCCTGTCCTCCCATGGCCTCCTCCCGGGGGTGCCCCAACCTGCCACTTACAGAATTGCAACTGTGTCCCTAATAGACAGCTGGCCCCGTGCAGGGTGGGAACTGGGGCTTTTTTTTCTTGGGCCTAGTGCTCAGTTCGGGGCTGGTAACGTTCTAGATGCTCGGGGGTACAACTGGCCGGTTGAATGAATGAATGAATGAATGAGACCAAAGTAATGAGGCAAAAGTGAGTATAAGAACTACCAAAATTCTTTAAAATTGTTTTTAATGTTTATTTTTGAGAGGGAGAGGGAGGGAGGGAGGGGCTGAGAGAGAGAGAGACAGACAGAATCTGAAGCAGGGTCCAAGCTCTGAGCTGTCAGCACAGAGCCCAATGTGGGGCTCAAACTCATGAACTAAAGATCGGAGGCTTAACCAACTGAGCCCTCCAGGCACCCCAGGACTACCAAAGTTCCCTTTATACGCCATGAAGCATGGTGTACGTGAGACCCGTTGTTGTTAATACCGTTTCCCTCCAGAGGGTGTACATATTCCCGGGAAAGAAATTTATCTGGGGCCTGGCTCGTAGGAACTGCTCACCGATGTAAGCTGTTATTATCTGAGCATGTTTTCTGTGCTGCGTAGCCGGAGCATGTTACTTGAGCCTCATAAAAACCCCACAGGAAGCAGTGGTAGGAACACCTGTTCTCCCCATTTTACAGACGGGAGGCTCAGCGAGGTCGTGTACCTGTGCCTGAGTCACACAGCTCGTAAGTGGAGGCGCTCAGTGCTGAGATGCCTCTGTAAGGAAGTTGTGGACATTTCTTGCGAGTGGTCTCAGGACCTCAGTCGCCCTCGTCTGCCGTCTGAGGACCCTTACCATCCGCAGTGGGCATGTATAATTCCCACCACCAAAGCCCCTGCTCCCTAATTTCCTAGTCTCTGCTGGGAGGGTAGCGTCAGCTGCACATGGTGACAGCCCTGCCCAGCAGGAAGGAGGTGACAGGCCACAGTGTTCTATGCAAACAGGCCTGCTTGAAAAGCCCCTCCCAAACCCACTTTGCCTGATCCTAATCTGTCTCTCAGGACCCGGAAAAGGGTGATTGGGCAGGTTTTCGGTCCCACGGGCTTTCCTGCCCACCCTCCTAGGGCAGAAGGATGAGCAGCCCTGGGCTGTGATCTGGTCCCTAGCACCGTCCCCACACTGCCAGGGGGTTCCCGAGTGACCCTGGGGGGGGGGTGCTCTCTGATACCTGGGCACACCTGGGGGGCTGTGGGCTATGCTGGGGTTTCTGAGTAGGGAAAGGAGCTTTTGCTTCCTTAGGGTTGAGTTTGGCGAAAGGCACTGACTGGGGTCTGCTGGGCGAGGCCCCCAGCACCGCAGTCTGTGAGGGGTGTGGGAGGCAGCACCCTTTGCCCCTGCCTCTCAGAAAATGAAGGTGCCCGAGAGCCTAGGATCCCATGGGGCAGGGGTTGGGGGGGAGAGGTAAATACCTCCAGTGCAAAGGCCCCTTAAAAGTGGCCATTTAAACCTGCAGGCTTTAAACATAGACCTAATAAGTTTTGTAAGTTGCATTAAAAAATGAGGGGCTCAGGTCATGATCTCCACGGTTCATGGGTTCGACTCTGCGTGGATAGTGGGGAGCCTGCTTGGGATTCTCGCTCTCCCTCTCCCCCTCCCCCACTTGCTCTCTTTCAAAATAAGTAAACTTAAAAAAATATAAAACTTTAATGAAGAATTGAGTTTCTGAATTTGTGACTTTGATAAGTTGTATATAGCTTAAAAAAAAATCAAAACCGAGTAAAAACTGTCAAAACGGATTTAATGTTAACCCACCATTTTCCTATCCATGTTTGGTTGGTCTCCTCTCCTAAAAATTATCCTAGGATGTCCAGGGATGGCCTCACCCCTGAGGCCTCAAAGCTGATGTGTCAGGACTCCTGCTCTGTGTGTGTGTGTGTGTGTGTGTGTTTCTTACAAAGCCCAGCATCTGATTTAAAAAACAAAAATTCGGGGCGCCTGGGTGGCTCAGTCGGTTGGGCGTCCAACTTCGGCTCCGTTCATGATCTCAGGGTCCGTGTGTTCGAGCCCCGCGTCGGGCTCTGTGCTGACAGCTCAGAGCCTGGAGCCTATTTCCGATTCTGTGTCTCCCTCTCTCTGACCCTCCCCTACTCACGTCTGTCTCTATCAAAAAATGAATGTTAAAAAAAATTTTAAAAACAAAAATTCATAATGCTGCATTACTTTTCTTTAAGGGCCCCCCAAAACCTGAATCCACCCTGACCACAGAGCACTGAGCTCCGTGGCCTCTTGGAGAAATGCTTGAGTAGAAAATGGTCATGTGACACATTGAGTACCAATCCTTTGCAGAGACTTCTGTCCTCAAAACGTTTTCTTCTTCCAGCAGGGAAGCCCCTCCCCAAGGAAACCCCAAGGATTGCAGGTAGTGAGGAAAATACAATAATTGCTGCTTGCACTTTTTCCTTCTGAAGTCGGGCCACTCGACTGGTGAATGTCTCAAACAGCAAATTTGACTTCCTGAGAGTGCCTGCGGCAGGCTCTCGAAGCCCCAGAAATAGACGCTGTGCCATACGTCAGACATAGTGCCGCAGGCCGGTAGGAGGGCTGATTAGGTAAAGCCACACCGTAAAAATATTTGTAGATTCACCAGGCCCCCGAGTGTGGAGTGAGTCGTGGCGTGAAGGGAACCACGGACATACGAGGCGAAGGCGGGGAGCGGTGTTCGTTGTTCGTCACCAAAGCATACGGCAGTCTTGGGACAGGCTGCCCGCCAGGGCACCGACAAAGCCCTGACTCCGCGTCCTGTTTTGCATCCCCCGGCGGCATTCACCCCGGCTCTGTCGAGTTAAAGGTCTGCTCACAGTCAAGTGCGTACGTAGGAGCCCCAGCTGCCGTTAGCTGAGGGCTGGCATGTGCCGGGCACGGGGCTGAATGGCCACACGTGGGGTCCTAGGGGTCTCAGGGAGCCTGTGAAGTTCACACCATTATCCCATCTTCCAGATTGAGAAACTGAGGCTCAAGAGGATAAGGTCACCCAGCAGGGCTTGGGGGTTCAGAGGCAGAGCTGGAGGCCCCCAAATATTTTCCTATTTAAAATTTGTATCTTTTAGGGACACCTGGGTGGCTCACTTGGTGGAGCGTCCTAGCCTTGGTTTCAGCTCAGGTCATGATCTCACGGTTCATGGGTTCGAGCCCCGCGTCGGGCTCTGTGCTGGCAGCTCAGAGCCTGGAGTCTGCTTCCATTTCTGTGTCTCCCTGTCTCTGTTCCTCCCCCACTCGCACTGTGTCTCACTCTCTCAAAAATAAGCAAACAGTAAAAAAAATTTTTTAAAGCTGTATCTTTTGATGGGTTTACTTAGGGAGGGTGTTCCCTGCTTAGAAGAAAAGCCAGAGCCTACAGTGATCACACTGCATTTGTCTAAAGTAAGTCATTTTAATCCAGTCACTTTGCTTTTAACTTGTCGAATAGCTAGAAATTTCCTTTTTTTTACCTTTCTTTAAGTACTCACAACAGTGAAGAGTTGAGGCCCTGCCTTCGTCCTCAGGCCATTTTGCTGTCAGTGTTTAACAGGTTCCGGGAGTTAAGCATCTTCCCTTTAAGGCGTCAGCTTGGAGGGCGCATGTTCATCTGAAAGAGAAGAACCCACGGTTGCTTGTAAAACTCCCCAGGCCACAGTGGGCACAAGCGGGCCCGCTCTCCTGTCTGTTCAGGTGACCCAGAGAGCCGTGCAGGGGTCCCTTCAGTGTGAGGGGTGCAAGGTGTCCCTGAAACAGGACGAAGCTTTCTAAATGGACCCGAATAATTTGCAAGTACTCGAATAGAAAGTTTTTACGGAGACTCTTTCCCCCAGAAGCTGAAGGACTCAGCCCTTGCTTGCAGAAGCAGGTGGTGGGGGCTTCTGTTTGGAGTGGGGACATGGGTGGGGGTGCGGGGAGGGAGGACCGGAGAGGGAACTAGCATGCACACAAGTTCATTATATGTATTCTTTAGGTTTTTTTTTAGTGTTTGTTTATTTTTGAGAGAAAAAGAGCATGAATGGGGGAGAGAGGGAGACACAATCCAAAGCAGGCTCCAGGCTCTGAGCTGTCAGCACAAAACCCACCGCGGGGCTTGAACTTACAAAGAGTGAAATCATGAGCTGAGCGGAAGTCGGATGCTTAACCGACTGAGCCACCCACGCGTCCCGCAAGCTCATCACATGTGAGATGAGGGAAGGAAACAGGACGGGGAGGGTGCGTGTCTTGGGACCGTGGTGGGAGAAGGACCTTGGGGTCGGTGGCCACGTTTGGACTAGAACAGAAGGGACAGAAGGAGCTCTGTGTGATGACAAGAGGGAAGGGGCGCCAGACAGAGGCAGTGGCAGACCCCTGTGCGAGGGGCCTTCGTCCCTACCTCCCTCCTGACCTGTCAGCCTCCTGCATCCCCCGGCAGCACTCACCCCTGCTTTGTCAAGTTAAAGGTCTGCTCACAGTCAGGTGCATACATAGGAGCCCCAGCTGCCGTTAGCTGAGGGCTGGCATGTGCCGGGCACGGGGCTGTTCCTGCTGTTCCTGCCTCGGAGCTCTAGAACGCACTCATGACCTGCTTTCTAGAATGCTTTTCTCCAGAGCGGGGTTTCTATTGGTACTTGGGGCTGGAGAATGTGTGTGGGGGCAGGGGCGTTCTGTGCATGGTAGGGTGTAGAGCACATTCTGGGACCCCCTCCCCCACCGGGTGACTCCCGAAAAGGTCCCCAGACATGGCCCCGTGTTCCCTGGGGGTTTGAGAACTCGCCACCCTCTGCTCTCTGCCATGTGTCACCTTTCCTGGTCACCCCACTGAGACTTTATCCGATTCCCTGGGGTCTCTGTCCTGTCTCTGCTTGGTGTGCTTGCAAAGTGCTCATTGCTGCCCGAGACAGGTCATTTTCCCTCTGTCTCATTTCCCCTGCTGGAATCCCAGGAGGGGTGATGTCTGTCCCACTCACCGCTGAAGCCAGCACCTGGAAGGTCCCTGTGATCAGCACATGGCAGGTGTTGAGAGGACAGCTGGGTACGGGCCTGGAGCAGATACAGGAGAAGTTGAGAAAGCGTGTGGTGGGGAAGGGTGACGTTGGTGACACTGCCCCAGTCACTGAAAGAGGCATTTGCCTGGTGGCAAGGGGACCAGGGCTTTTTCTCTGTGTGTGTGTGTGTGTGTGTGTGTGTGTATACACATACATACACACACACACACACATATTTAGTGTTTATTTTGAGAGTAAGAATGTGTGTGTACATGAGCTGGGGAAGGGCAGAGAGAGAGAAAGAGAGGGTAGGAGAGGAACTCCCAAGCAGGCTGCACAGTGTGCAGAGCCTGATGCAGGGCTCAATCCCACGAACTGCAAGATCATGACCTGAGCCGAAGTCAAGAGTTGGACGCTTAACCGACTGAGCCACCCAGGTGCTCCCGTGCCAGATCTTTCGTGCAAAGGCACGTGGACGGGAGAAACGCCTGGCACGGTTAGGGAATTCCTAGCGTTTCTTAAACGTTAACCTTCATGCGAGTTCCCCGGGGATCACGTTAAAATGCAGGCTCTGATTCCGGGCCAGCTAAGGGCTCTGTGTGTCACACACCAAGTGAGACTGATGCTCCTGGTCCAGGGACGACACTTTGAGCTGCTCAGCATTGCCCGGGGAGACGCGCAGTTAGTGACTCTTGGTTCCTCCTTTGTGAGTCCCCATGGGTCCCCAGTTTCCCCAGGGTGGGGCCTCCAGGAGAGTCGGGCAGGCAGCCCCCGCGGTAGAGACCCTTCTCCGATGGGCCGGTGAGAGCAGGGAGGCTGGAGTTCCAGGCAGGGAGCCGTTGGGGCCTCGCTGGGTCTTCAGCTCCCGGTGGGTCAGGCCCGGTGGGGGCTGAGGATGACCAAGCCGGCAGAGGGCCCGGCAGAGAAGCTGGCCCTCAGAGCTGCCGGAAACCGGCCCCCACGACGAGGCTTGCGGAGGAGCCCCTCCTTGGTGGTTGCTCAGTCTTTCCTTCCCTTGCAGGCTGGACGCTTGTCTTGCCTTCTTTCTGGGTCCCGGATGGGGCCTCTCGGGGCTGGGTGGGGGCAGATCCCCAACCAAGATTTCAGTTGTGTGCTCTCTTTCAAGTAAAACCGTGCAACCCAGAGGAAGTAGCAAGTGTGAGGAAGCGCACAGGGCGGTTAGAGCCGGATTCAGAGCTGTCCTCCTAGCTGTGGGGCTGTGGCCTCCTCACTTGGCCTCCCTGGGCCTCCTTTTCTCACCTGCACGATGGGGACTGTGGGTGTGTGGGGCGGATCAAACGTGGCGGTGTTTGCAAAGCACTTAGCGCAGCCTGGCCCTGGGAAAGCCCTCAGGATGCGGGCGAGGGGGGTGCAGGGAACCCTTAAACCCCGGGGTTCGATCCCCCACCCCACCCAGAGGAGGTGTGCCAGTTGTGTGCCCCTGGGGTCTCCGTGGGGGACCCCTCCCCGCTGGTCACAGGGGCCCCATGGCCGGACCCCCCGGTCACCGCCTATCAGCTGTGGCCCCAGAGCCCTGGGCTTGGGTGGAGCAGAGCCCTTCCCGGGCTGCAGCCTGGGCCCGACACCTTCAGCTGAGCCGGTTCTACCAGCCCAGTGGGCACCTGGCGGTGGGGGTGGGGGAGGAAGGAAAACAAGACCGAAACTGGCGTTTATGGGACATTAAACTGCGGTCAGCCTCTCCCAGGCTCCTCTGGACTCGAGGCCCGCAATCGACTCGTTCAAAAAGGAGGTTGGCAAATATCCGGGAGTGTCCCCGAGACCGGCAGCCAGGACCGAAGTCTTGCTAGCATCTGCTCCCTGGGGATTCTGAGTGCTGCCTGTCTCTTTTCTTTGCCACAAGACAGTTCTTTAGCTCTCTGCCTCAGTTTCCCCCATCTTTAACATGGGGATGAGTGTCTGCCTTGTAGGAGAATAAGGTAAATCTCTTAGAGCACTTAGAGACACCTTGGGAGTAATAGGTTAGTTGGTATTATTATTCTACTTTTAAATACACGCATACGTGTGTGTGTGTGTATACATATATATTTATTTACTTTAAGCTTTTATTCATTTATTTTGAGACCGACAGAGAGCAAGTGGGGGAGGGACAGAGAGAGGGAGAGAGAGAATCCCAAGCAGGCTCCACGCGGTCAGTGAGAAGCCTCACCCAAGAACTGCGAGATCATGACCTGAGCCGAAACCAAGAGTCGGAGGCTTAACCAACTGAGTCAC
This sequence comes from Lynx rufus, assembly GCF_022079265.1. Classification (NCBI taxonomy): domain Eukaryota; kingdom Metazoa; phylum Chordata; class Mammalia; order Carnivora; family Felidae; genus Lynx; species Lynx rufus. The sequence continues at coordinate 8,437,379 of NW_025814839.1, read as the reverse complement.
CCAGGCATCCCTATTATTCTCATTTTAAAATTAAGAGCTCGCTGTGTGTCAGGCAATGTCCTAAGTACCTTATGTGTGTTTATCGGATTTAGTAATTTCGTTAACCCCATGATACTGCCTAGGCATTCCCATGATCCCCATTTCACACAGGAGAAATCGAGGCTCTGAGATGTGGAGAGGCTCACCCAAGATGATGGGCCTGGTGAGGAGCAGATCCTGAACCAGACCCCGGGTACACTTGATTTCACATTCCCTTTGCCGTGGGCGGTGCTAGGTGTTCACCAAATTCACAGATGAAGAAACTGAGGCATGGGGCATCAGTACGGTGACCGTGTGAGGGAGAGCTGAGATTTGAGGGGGAATCCAGCAGGCACCCATGGAGAGAGGGAGCAAGGGCAGCTGGGCTTCTGAGACACCTGCACAGACCCGCCAAAGGCTGTGATGCCAGGACCCAGGATACTGCCCTCGTCCGAGTCCGAGTATCTGCCTCACCTCCTCTGCTGTCAGTGGGAGGTCAGCCTTCTTTTCTTATTACCATTCTTCTGTAGACACTGGTCAGGCTCTGTGAGGTCCTTCTTCCCTCTATCCTGCCTCCTTCCAGAGTCAGCATAGGCCCGGGTTTCTCCCAACCCCCTAGAACCCGCAGTTTCCCTGTCGATGGTCTCTGTTCCCTTCCGGGGAATTAACCAGATCCATTTCCCGGGTGTGTCCCCCAGTACGCTCCTTCCAGCAGCTCTGAGGGACAGCTCCTCTGGTAGCCCATTCCCGAGCTCAGCAAGCCACAGCTGGGGGTTGATGGTCTCCAAGGATCCAAGGGGGGAAGTCCTGGGAGCAGCTGAAAGGTCTGGGCACCTGGGAGGGGAACTGAGTCTGGTGCCAGCCAGGTGCTCAGGACAGAATGAACCGGGAGGCGAGCCCCGCCCGTGCTCGCCACCCCTTCCACTCCGCTCCCTGAGCACCTGTGATGCCCCCAGCCATACGAGGTTGGGAATGTGGGGCTGTGGGAATGAGAGTCCCTGTCCCCGTGCTGCATGCGCTCGGGCGTGTGAAGGCTTCCGTCTGTGGCATCTGTGTGCCTGCTTTACAGATGAGGAAACTGAGGCTGAGGAGGAATTAGCCGTGACCCTCTGGCCAACGAAAGCCAGAGGGGGCCTGGGGTCTCGTGTTACTAACTCGCCACGGAGCAGCTGGTTGCTGCTTTCCCATTCTCCCAGAATTCTCTCTCCGGCTCCACGTGGCCCCTTTGACTTGACTTGTTCCCATGCGGGGTCTCTGGGCATTCTGTCTCTTGTCTCCAGTTGGGTATGATGTGCACAGACAAAAGCAGAAATGTGTCGGGTCACAGAGAGGGACTTTCATGGATTGAACATACCCGTGACCGACACCCGGATCGAGAGCAGAACATTCTCAGCCTCAAAGCCTCCCCATGGCCCCTCCTGGTCACCCTCCCCGAAAGCAGTTGACCTGTATCCTGACTTGGAGTTGTAGGGCTTAGGGTTGGTACCTTTTGTTCTTTATGTAAATACAGTCACAGTGCAGTGGTTCTTTGCTTTTTGGTTTTTAGATGTATTTCCGGGGATTTTTTAAAAATGCAGTACTGAGATATAATGCACGTTATTGTACAGTTTACCCATTTAAAGTACGTAATTAGGAGTGCCTGGGTGGCTTGGTTGAGCTTCCAACTTTGGTTCAGGTCATGATCTCATGGTTCATGGGTTCGAGCCCTGCATCAGGCTCTGTGCTGACAGCTCGGAGCCTGGAGCCTGCCCCGGGTTCTGTGTCTCCCCTTCTCTCCCTGCCCCTCCCCTGCTCACACTCTGTCTCTCTCTGAGAATAAACATTTAAAAGAATTTTAAAAAGTATATTAAAAGAAAGTATGCAATCAATTTGAGGACATTTCTGTCACCACCCCCCAAAGAAACCCTGTACTAATTAGCCATCAACCCCTCTAGGACCCTACCCCTGGCAACCAGTCGTCTTCTTTCAGTCCCTATGGATTTATCTCTTCCAGTCACCAAGTATAAATGGGTCCTCTCATACGTGGCCCTTTTGAGCCAGGCTGCTCCTTTTCCTTTTCCTTTTCCTTTCCTTCTTTTCTTTTCTTTTTTTTTTATGTTTAATTACTTTTGAGAGAGAGAGAAAAAACACACACACACACACACACACACACACACAAGTGAGGGAGGGGCAGAGAGAGAGGGAGACACAGAATCCGAAGCAGGCTCAGGCTCTGAGCTGTCAGCACCGAGCCGGGTGCGGGGCTCGAACTCACAAACCGCGAGATCCCAGCCTGAGCCAAAATCAAGAGCCGGATGCTCAACTGCTTGCACCAGCCAAGCATCCCGTGCCTGGCTTCCTTCACTTAGTGCCATGTCTTCAAGGTTGGTCTACATCGTAGCATGTATCCGTACTACATTCCTTGTCATGGCCAAATAGTACTCCATCCCCCAGGCGACTGTCCTGAGTGCACCCCTTCTTTGGACCTGGGATCTTAGGAATCTAAAACGCGGGCATCCACTGACACTGGCTCCTGAGTCTGGCCCGGTGCCCCGCCAGCCAGCCCGGCCAGGAGCATCAGGAAAAAGACAGAAAGGAGCGTGGGGGTCGGGGTGGGCTCACGGGGGCAGGGGATTCTGAACGCCAGGACCAGGTCTCCGTTTCCCTCTGGGCCTCAGTCTCCCTATCGGTAGGGTGGGGGCGGGACAGGGGTCAGCCATGTGCTTCGGGAAGCTTCCAACTCAAACCGTGCTTAATTCTCCAGGTATGTGGCACTTCCTCCTTCCCAGCATGGCTTTGTTCTAGTTTTGAGTTCCAGATCTGATGAATGTCCCACACCTGGACATTCTCATTTTAAGTAGCTGCTGTTTCCTCTTCCCTGGCCTGGGGTGCCTCCTTGCTCCCCGGGGTTACCAGCCTGTGCCTTGGGTCCCTTTCAAGGCTACTACTCCTTGAAGTCCATGGAACAGAAGAAAGAGGTGAGTAGGAAGCAGGTTCTGAGAACAGAGGATGGCCTTATGTGGGAAGGTTGGACTGTGGACCCGCAGCCTGTATGACCCAGTGACAGGGTAGCTGGGTTTGAAATTCACCCTCTCCCACCCCAAGCCAGCATCGTTTTTGTTTGTTTGTTTGTTTGTTTCTTGTTTTAAGCATCTTTACAGAAATACAGGTCACATACCATACGTCTTGCCCATTAAAATGTATAATTCCAGGGGTGCCTGGCTGCCTCAGTGCGTAGAGCAGGCGACTCTTGATCTCGGGGTTGTGAGTTCAAGCCCCACGTTGGGTATCGATCACTTAAAAATAAAATCTTAAAAAAGCGTATATAATTCCGTGGCTTTTAGAATCCTTGAAGGTGTGTGTCCAGCCCCACAGTCAATTTCAGAACATTTTGATCATCCTCTAAAGAAACCTTGTACCTTTGCCGTCACTTTCCATCATTCTCCCAGCCCCCGGCAACCACCGGTCTACTTCCTGTCTCTACGGATTTACCCGTTCTAGATGTTTCGTGTAGATGGAATCACACTGTGTAGTCTTTGGCGTCTGGCTGCTTTTACTCAGCACATCTAGTGTTTTCAAGGCTCCTCTGTGTTGCAGCGTGGATCCCTACGTCTCTCCTTTTTATGGCTGGAGAATCGACCGCAATTTATCGACTCATCGGTTCACAGACGCTTGGGAGATTCCCACTTTGTGGCTCTTATGAGTAAGGCTGCTATACCACGCACGTACAAGTCTTTACGTGGATGCGTGTTTTCATTGCTCTTGGCCGTATATCTAGGAGTGGAATTGCTGGGGCATGCGGTAACTCTCCATGCCACCCACTGAGGACTCGTCAGACTATCTTCTGGTGTCCAGGCCACCATTCTGCTGCCCCAATTCCAGAATGGCCCAACCAGGGTCTCCTTACCTGGGGGTCTGTGATGGGCCTCCGGTGGTCTCCGAGTCCTTGGGGTGGGGTGCACATCTCGTGTCTCTGTGTCTTTCTGAGGGTGAACGTCGAGGACACGTAACATCTTTGAGCCTCCGAATCCTCCCAGCTCCTGCCAGTCAAAGGTTAGAGTGGGGGCAGATCAATGCAGCACATTCCAGTCTCATCTCTGGACTCTTCTTGTGGGATTGGCTCAGGATTAAAAATACAGCCCGATAAGTGGTGGACCTGCCATCTGACATTTGATTTTTTTCCCCCCTCTTTCTTTTCCTGGTGCTTCTCCTTCCTGGAACTCAGCAAAGAGAACTTCAACAATGTTCCTGACCTGGAGCTCAACCCGATCCGCTCCAAAATCGTCCGTGCCTTCTTCGACAACAGGTGGGCCCTTGTCCCTGAACCGGCCCAATGGCAGATGACTTTGGCCTTGAGGGAGTGTTTTCCCTTTGTACCTTCTTATGGTGTTGTGTGCTGTGAATGTCTCCTTAAGCCATTGAGCAGAGGAGGGGGTTGCTTTGAGTAGGAGTTATGAGCACAGCTTGGGGTCAGAGAACTCTGGCTCGTTGACTTTGGGCAGCTCACTCAGTCCCTCTAGGCCTGTGTATTAGTTAGCTATGACTGCGTAACAAATTATCCCAGTACTTAGCAGTTTAAAACAAATACCACCTCACCGTTTCTGTACATGAGGGACCCACGGGCAAACTGTCTGAGTTCTCGGGTTCAAAGGCACTGGGGCTCCAGCAATCTGAAGGCTCGACGGGGGGCGGCTCTGTTTCCAAGCTTACACGTGTGGCTGCCGGCAGGCCCCGCTTCGGGGACCTCCCATCAGTTTTTCTGTGTCCTCTTCATGAGAAGTGAGTCACCAGGGCCTCCCACACGAGGAGAGGGGACCACACGGGGCTGAGTGCCAGGAGGTGGGATCGTTGAGGGTGATTTCAGAGGCTACCTCAGTTTCCTTACCTGTAAGATGGATGTAACGATAGCATCTGCCTCGCAGGATTGCTGACATGTACCAGGTTGGCTATCATTCTGCTCATTGCCCTGACTTACAGGGAAACTGAGGCAGAGGGAGGCGGTGCACCTGGGCCAGTGTCCCAGAGTTGAGGCTCCAAGCAGAGCTCGTATCCTCAACTGTCCAGCGTTGTTGGAGTTGCGAGACCCTCGTGACTGGATGGAGGCTCGCTCTGTCTGAGGCTCTAGCAAGATTCGGGTCGGGTACGCCCTCTCCAGGCTGCCAGGGCCTGTGGGCAAACACACCGGGACCATATGCCTGACAGCCAGTGTCTGCAGAGATGGCCGAGAAACCGGGAGAACCGGCAGAAAGAGGGCAGTGACTTCCGGACAGGTTTCAGGTTTGTGAGCCTGAGCCACTCAGCTCTGGTTCCGCCAGCTGTGCCTCCCTCTCTGGGCCTTCCCTGTTCATGGGGTAGGGGTAGGAGTCCTCAGCTGCCCTGGAGGATGCAGGGCAAGGCCTGAGACAGTGACCAAGAGTTAATGAGGCAAAGCAGAGAGAGGAGGTGTTCTGGGAGGACAGAACTGCAGGTACAAAGGCCCTGCGGCACAAAGTACAGCGAGTGTGTGTGGCAGAAAGGAGGTCTGGCCGGAGCACAGGCCACGCAAGAGGAGAGGGGTGCGGAGGGCAGAGCTGCATCGTGCGGCCTCTCGACCAGTAAGAGGGGTCTTGACCTCAACCTGAGAGCAGCGGCGGGGGCGGGGGGGGGCGCTGATGGGTTTAAGGTGGGGTGTGGAGCGTGGAGCGCACACTCTGGCCGCCGGCGCGTTGTAGGGGCCCGGGAGGGGGCGTCCTGCGGTCCCCCAGGCTGGAGGCAGGGCTGCTGAGGGGAGCCGGAGAGCCGTGGGCAGCTTTGCACCACCGGGGAGGGGATGCCAGAGGACGGAGCAAGAGTTCGGTCTGGGGTTGGAGGTGACGAGCCGGCGCTGAAGGAACCTTCACGCCGGATTGTCCCGTCGCCGGGGGGGACGGCGCACGGTCCGTGGTGGAGGCGGGGCTGGAATTCAGAGCCCCCACCTCCTTGTAACCCTGGTTCTGCGTGAAGGGTCTCGGAGGGAGGCCTCGGTGGGCAGTGAGGCTGACAGGTGGCGGGAGGGGGTGCCGGGGGAGTTGATATGGGTCGGGAGGTCTAGGGCTGGGGTCTAGGGTTGAAAGGTGTCACAGGAAGACGGCAGAGGGTGACCAGAGTCTAGTGGTGCCTGGCACGACAAGGGGGGGGTGGTGAGGATGTGTGCGCGTTGGTTGTCCGCGTGCCTGCCGCGTGTGGGTCTGTAAGGGGACGCTTGTTTCCAAAAGGCTCCGTGCGGACCTGGCCACCTGGGTAGCTGGCCGGGCACCAGGGACCCAGCCTTCCGTGGGGTGGAGCTGGAGGGGCCCGTGTCTCCCGTAGCATGAGGTCCACTGGGGTGGGGAGAGGGTGGTGGCCCTGGAGGGACCAGCAAAGCCGGCTCCCCGGGGCCTGCGGGAGCCAGCCGGGGCCGGGAAGGCGCAGGCTGGTCCTTCATTTCTCCCCACTGCCCTAGCAGGGAGCGTATTCGGACGAGAGAGAGAGGGCACTCCTGGCGTGGGCGAGAATGTTTGGGGGCCTTAAATCTGACCCGAGGTCGCAGCTTGGCTTTCATCCGTCACCCGTGGGAGCTGGGAGCGGCCTCAGGAGCTGGTTTTTCAGCTCTCGGGTGGCATTCAGGTGTCGGCTGAGGGGACGGGGCGTGGGAGCGGGGCGGAGCTGAGGCCTCTGTCCGGCTCGGGGACTGGACTTCGGGGCGGTCAGGGAGAGGCAGGAGGGACAAGCCCCCCCCTTCCTCGGAGGGTCCGGAGTTAGGACGGCTGGCGGAGGGCTGGTGCAGACGCGGTGCTGCCACAGGAGGAAGGAAGTGATGCCAGGCGGTCGGGGGATATTGAGTGTCCAGAAGATAGACATCCGGACAAGCCTCTGGGGACCGGAGTGCGGCAGGAAGGGTTGTCCAGGGCTGGGGTGGCTGGTGAGACCAATACCTGCCTTCCGGGCCTGAGATAGCAGGTGGGGGAGCTGGGGTTACCCTGAGAACCGAGGCCTCTGGACGGCTTCGGGCAGGGGAGCGCTGGGGTCTGATGTGCGTTTTGCAAAAGCCCATGTGGCTGCTCCTGGGGCAGAGCGGGGGAGGGTCCTGCTGGGAATGGCGGGGCTGGGTGGCCATGGCAGGTAGGCGAGTGGGCAGGCAGCCTGGAAGTCTCTGAAGAGGGGACGACTGAGGAAGGGCTCCCCCAGCCTGTCCCCAGAACAGCCTGGACGCTGCAGCTAAGAGCCTGTATATCCCGTAGTTCTTCACTCCTCGTCCTAGAAGTTCCGAGGGGCGTGGTGAAGAAGGACTTTGGAGCGGGGGGGGGGGGGGGGGGGGTTGGGCAGAGACAGAATTTTCTTCGCACGAAATACCACGGTCAGCCTTGCCTCCCAAGACCCTTCAGGAACAGGACTGTGGACGGAGAAGCCGGTCTGGAGGGCGGTGTGAGCAGGGTCCTTCCCCACCTCGAAGGGTTCCATCATACGGGATCCTCGGGAAGTTAAGGGTGAAAAATAGCGTCTGAACTGGGCATCTTCGCAGAAGAGAAGGGAAACTGCCCGTCTGCTGAGCGCCTGCTGTATGCCTGGCACCGGGCCAGCCACGAGGCTGACCCAGCTTGAGCCTCACCTGGAACACGAACCCTTCTTGCCCCTTCTGAAAAGCAGGTCAGCGGCGACCACCTGGAGCCCGCCTTGCTAAAAAAAAAACCCTGAAATTAAGAGTAGACTTTTCACTTTGGTCGTAAAGCGATTACTCAGCCAAGCTGACCACTGTGCTAGAGTTTGAGGCAGCTGATAGACAGCAGGAGTCGGCAAACTTTTTCTGCAAAAGGCCACAGAGTAAATATTTTAGGCTTCGTGGGCCATGCGGTGTCTGTCAGGGCTGCTCAGCTCTGCCTCGGTAGCAGGAAAGCAGCCACAGACAGCAAATGAATGGGCGTGGCTGTGTGCCAATAAAACTTTATTTATAGACGTTGACTTGCAAATTTTATGTGATTTTTACCAAAGTTTGTCATGAAGTGCTGCTACCGTTTCGGGTTTTTTCTCCCCGAAAACCTGTTTGCAACCATGCGAAAACATAAAAGCCCTTCTCTCGGTTCACGGACCGTACAAAAATCGGCAGCAGGCAGGGTTTGGCCCGCGGGCCGCGGTTACCCGCCCTGGATCTGAAGGAAAGGGTCAGTTTGGTGAGTTACTGAGTTGCTTGGTGCCTTGGTTTCCCCACCCTTGAGGGCCCCGCCCTGCGCACTGTAGCACACCCAGGCAGCTCTCCACCCCGGCCTTCACCAACAGCAGTGCAACTGTGTGTCTCCCCCTGCCCCCCTCATGCTGAGCTCGGGGAGGGCAGCACCTCCTCCCCCCCCCCCACCCACCCCCAGCTGCCCCGCACCCCATAAGCAGGTTGCTGGGAAACAGAACCCAAGGCTAGGACGGCCCCCGTGGGCGAGGCGTGTGCCCAGAAGGGCCGAGTTCTCTGAAGCATCGGTGCTCCAAGGGTAAGATCCGGCGTTTAATCCGTCGCTGACTTCCCGTCTCTGCTCCCACAGGAACCTGCGCAAGGGATCCAGTGGCCTGGCTGACGAGATCAACTTTGAGGACTTCCTGACCATCATGTCCTACTTCCGGCCCATCGACACCACCATGGACGAGGAGCAGGTGCAGCTGTGCCGGAAGGAGAAGCTGAGATGTGCGTGAGCATGGCGGCCGCGCCCCTGCGGCAGGCGGTGGGCGAGCATGGAGGGGTGGGTGGGGGGACGCCGGTCCCAGGTTACGGCACCCAGGAAGGCCCCCACTGGCGTTTCTCCTCCCAGGCTGCGCCCTGGCGGCCTCCTCGTGGACACCCCCCAGCAGCTGGTGTTTTGGGGGAATGGCGGGGGGTGGAGTGGGTGACGGGAACAGAGCAAGGACCTGGGCTCCAGTCGGGCCCCTTCCACTAGGCAGACGTGTGGCCTTGAACCAGGACACAGGTGCTGATGGTGAACACAGCCCGTTGTGAGGCTCAGTGAGGTCACATAGGCAGAGACCCTGGCTTCCCTCGTCCTCGAGGCGCCTCAAATGTCAAGTTCATGGGACGAGCCTCTGGCTGATATGTCCTGGAGGAACCCCCCGGGCCTCCGGGCTCTGGAGCGGGGTTGGCTGTGATCCGGGCTGGCCAAGCAGCACAGGGTCCCAGGGTCCCATGCGTCACATGTCCGTCCCCCGTGTGGACTTTCCCACGACTCCTGACATCCCGCCCCCACCCCACCCGAGGCTCAGCCTCATCGGCAGGAACATGTAAACACGGGGACTGGGCTGTATTTAGCTCTGGAATGCAGACGGGAGGGCTGCCGGGAACTTTCCCGGGCTGGGTGGCCCGAGGCCTTCCGACGGCATCCTGGACCGGGGGCAGCCTGGTGGCGGCCCAGCTGCCCACCTGCTCCAAGGGCCAGGTCAGAGGTCGTGGGGGCCCCTGGTTTCCCCTCCCTTCATGGGGCAGCCGTGGGCAAACACGTTAACTTGTCTGAGCTTCGACGGTGCAGTGTGTGAAACGGGCTCAGGGCAGCCTTGCCTCACGGGGTCACGTGTGGATGAGAAGAAATGACGCTTGCCACACGCTGCGTGGCTCAGGGCGTCTGATCCATGCGGGGTCAGGGCCAGGGACTTTGTGAGTTTGAGGGTGAGCCGCTGGGGCAGGGGTTGCCCCCCTTCGGCTCCTGGACTCTTTGGGCTGCCGGATGCTGTGTGATGCCGGTAAAGGAACAAAGGACTGTCACCAAGTGGGATAACCAGAGGAGAGGAGGTGCTGGTGTCCTTTGGGCCCACCAGGGACCGGCTCAGACCAGCCAGGGGTCTGGAACATGGGCAGCGGGGTCCACGACCTGCCGATGGTAGCTGCCTTCTTGGGTCTTGGAGGAAGTGACATTTTGGGATCATGTCGATTTGTCTTCACTTCGACGAGAGTGTCGCATCTGCGCTGACAGTGCAGCCCTCGGGACGCCTCGAAGTGGACGCTGTTGTTGTTGTTACCCTCGTTTTATAGGTGGGAGAGCCGAGGCTCAGAAGTTAGGTCACTTGCCCAAGGTCACCCGCCAGGAAGTAGGCGGTCTGGACCCATGGCCTTTGCCCTTGACCCCTACGGTTGCCGTTTAGGGTTCATTATGGGTGTCTTTTGCTCATTTGGAGGTAGCTTTCTGAGCAGGAAGGTTGGGGGAGCAGGAGGACCCGGGGCTCCCCTCCTGGCTTGTCTGACCAAGCCCTTCTCTCTCCCCCCGCCGCCACCCCCAGTTCTGTTCCACATGTATGACTCGGACAGCGACGGCCGCATCACCCTGGAGGAATATCGAAATGTAAAGTATGCTCCTCTGCCCACGGGCCAGGGCTCCTGGCACCTCCCCGCCCCGTGGCCTGGACGGAGGCCCAAGGTCACCCTGTGTCTACTCGCCCGGCAGGTGGTAGAGGAGCTGCTGTCGGGAAACCCGCACATCGAGAAGGAGTCAGCCCGCTCCATCGCCGACGGGGCCATGATGGAGGCGGCCAGCGTGTGCGTGGGGCAGATGGTGAGCCAGGTCCCCGAGGGGGGCGGTGGGGGATCCAGGTCCCCAGAATCTCCGGTCCCCTCCCCTGCCCCTTGGCTAACTCCCACACCTTGCCCTGCTTGTGGTCCGTGTTTCTGGAAGGCCTGGTGGTACCTGTGCGACTCGCTGCTCTTACCCACTGCTTTTCCGCCCCGGGGAGACCCCTGGAGTGGAGACCCCGCCAGGCAGCCCCCGCAGTGTGTAGCCTCCCACCCCCCCACCAAGCCCTGCTGTCAGCGTGCCACACGCAGTTGACGACGAGTGGCTGGGAGGGCATTTCTGGTCTGGAGAAGGGGTCAGCAGGGCCACCTAGTCTGGGGACCCGTGTGGAGCCAGGAGTCGGGGGCACGTGTAAACGGGACAGAGGAGGGGGGTGCCGGCCTCGGGGCTGGCGACTGTGGAGGGGGAGCCCCTGGCCGGCCCCAGAAGTGATGCGGGGGCCAGAGGCAGGTAGCTGTGGAGGGGGACGTGTGGCTGCCGGGGGCCTGGGGGCAGGGCTGAGGGGGGAGGACAGGCAGGCGGGAGCATTGGAGCCTCCACACACGTGCTCGTTGGGGCTGCGCTGGTAGGAAGCAACTGGGTCATTTCTCAGAGCGCCACGCGGGACAGCCGTCCATGGTGGGGACCGTCCTGTGTGTCGTAGGGTGTTTAGCCGCGTCCCTGGCCTTCACCCACTAGACGTCAGTCACCCCCTCCTAGTCGTGACAACCAAGGGTGTCCCCAGACGTGGCCAGATGTCCCTGGCAGGAGGCCGGGATGGTCCCCAGTGAAGAGCCGTCAACTGGAGGGGCTCAGAAACAGACGGTGAGCCGAGCGGTCGCCGCACTGGGCCCGGCGAGCGGTGGCTGTCGGGCGTGTGGGGCACCCGCAGGTAGGCTCCTCTCCCTGAGCGTGACCGCACGGCATGTGCAGACGTGCGTTGTTTCATAGGTTTTTAGTCCCATTTTACTGGTGGGGAAACTGAGGCCCGAGGACATAAGGAACTTTCTGGAATTGGGGGCAGTGATCTTTACTGTGCCCGCTGGACACACTCTCGTAGGACCGGGTCTAGCCTGGCTAGCCCGGCACAGTGGCTTTGAGCCCCGGGGGACCTTGAGGACAGGACGGGCACCCGACCGTCTCGATGACTGCGTTCCCTGAGGGTTTCGGTGGGTCCCACCGAACCGTCAACCTCCTCACACCTTGTGCTTAAAGCGGCTGTGGCTCTCGATGCCTTTACGGCGTTGGGTTCAGCACGGCCCGAGTGGAGGGGTGTGTTCCTGCCGGAACCTGCTGTCTGTGCCCCCGGCCTGCCATCGAGGGTCCTGGCACGCCCGGGGCCTGCTCCCAGAGGCAGGGGCTGTGGTCATTTTATTGGCCTGCATTTTATCTGTCTGCTTCTGGGGCCCAGGGGGAGGCGTCTGGCTTTGGTGAAACCACCCCCCACTCAGCAGATTAACTGCGGCAGAAAGGGCCGGCGACCTCCGTGGAGAGTGCAGGGATCCCCCTGCCGTGCCGGCGAGCCAAATTCCCATTTGACTTAATTACACTCTCCTCCTCCAAATTGCTCCCCGTCTCGCTCCGGTGGCAACCGGTGACAGTTTCCTTAATTTGCTGCAGTGAAACTGTTGGCAGCTGGCAGCTGCTCATCTGCATAAAAGGCACACGACCTCCGAAGCGGGGCTATTTGAGAGCCCGTGGCTGCCTCCCGGGTGTGTGTCCCGAGCCCCTCTCTCTACTTACGGGTCCTCCGTGTGCTCTGAAAATGTTTTCTCGTGTCAACGTCAGCCGGATAAACGTGAGCTATGCACACGCACGCACAGGGCGAGGGCCGGCCGCGCGGTTCAATACCATCCGGCCTCCAGGGACGCCGAGCGTTCCAGCCTGTGCAGCCCACCGAAGCCAGCCGATCCATCGCCCCGCGTTAATGGACTTCCAGAGCCGGTTATTGATCGGAGCAGTGCTTTCTTCCCAGAGTGCTTTCTCTGGACGGTCTTGTGGCTTGAGGGTGGGGCTGCTTGGCTGGGGTCTCAGCTTGGGTTTCCCCCCCTCCCCGCCCCCGCCCAGGATACAGAGCCTGGTCTATAATTAGCTCCCCTCGGCTGCCCCAGGGGACCTGGGGGTTGCCTTCAGAGAGAGGGCACCCACCTCTCCCTGCGCCCCTGGGCGGGAGGAGCAGGGAGCCCCAGGGACCTGCCCGGGGATTGGAGAACTGGTCACATTTACAAAATTAAGACGTATATATAGATTTGTTTTCTGTGTTAAAAACAAGTGTAAAGAAACCCCAGAGGGTGAAGAATCCTATCAGACACTGGGAGTCAGCCGTGCTACTCCCAGCTGGACAGACAGGTGGCCTTGCCTCCTTATCTGGCCTTATCTGTAAAATGGGACTAAGAACAGAGCCCAAATAGCAGACACTGAGTGCCTGCTATTTAATACACATCAGAACAACTCCAGGGGCGCCTGAGGGGCTGAGTCGGTTAAGCATCCAACTTCGGCTCAGGTCATGATCTTGCGGTTCGTGAGTTCGAGCCCGGCGTCGGGCTCTGTGCTGACAGCTCAGGGCCTGGAACCTGCGTCTGATTCTGTGTCTCCCTCTCTCTCTGCCTCCCTCCTCCCCCGCCCGCCACCACTCACGCTCTCTCTCTCTCAAAAATAAATAGAACATTAAAAAGGTTAAAAAAAAATTGCAGAGAGGTATAGGAAGAGAGGTGAATTCTCCGTGCCCTTCTCCCCCTCAACCACTCCTCCCTAGAGGGAAGCATCCTTGCTGGAGTTTATTTTCCAACACACACCGACGTACACGTGTGTCTTTTATTTTTGACGTGCACACGATGGAACTGACCGGACTCCTTTGCCTCTGCTGACCCCACACGTCCCCAGGGCAGATGGCGACAGTCTGGTTAGCGATACAGGAAGAAATTGGAATGCGTGCACGGATCTGCAGACCTCTTTCTGCGTGTTTGTTTTTTTCCACTATGTATCTTGGAGCCTTTTCCCTATCTGCATGTAGGGATCGACCCCTTCTTAATGGATGCTTGGTAATCAATAGCATGGAGGACCACGATTTATTTAGCCGGTCTTCTGTTGACGGACATGGGACGGCAGCCGGGCTTTCGGTCACAAAGAGTGCTGCAGGCAGGGGTGAGGTCTGGGGAGACTTGGTGTGCCAGAGCCCGAGATAGTCGTACGAGGGGCAGGAGCCCCACCTCTGGTCTCATGAGGTCATGTGTGCCCAGAGCAGGAAGGACACAGGTGGAGACTGGCACTGGCCATGACTAGGTGGGTGAGAGGCCCGGCGGGCAGGCATTATCATGGTGACTCACTGGGCGAGAGGGGTGGGCCGCACGGGCCGGCCCTTTACCCCCCTTGCCCCAGTGGTCCGTGAGCTCAGAGGGTCAGTGCGGGCATGGTGACGCAGGACCGGGAGATGGCAGCAGGGTGGCTGGGGGGAAGGGGAGCCCGTGCCTCTGTGCCCACCGCCTTCCTTTCCACCCTCACCCACCAGGTTCTCCCTGGGGGCCTTGGATGGGGCCCTGGTCAGCCCGCACCCTCCCTTCCAGTCCGAGTTGGAATTCAGAGGGACTGGCTTCCGGCTGGAAGCAGCAGGTCCGGAGGGACCCCTGCTTCTCGTGACTGAATGGGCCCGACCATCTGCGTCCCGGGGTGGGGGGATGGGGGTCTCCCGGGGGAGGCCGCTCACTCCGCGTGTGCTCTGTCCCCAGGAGCCTGACCAGGTGTACGAGGGGATCACCTTCGACGACTTCCTGAAGGTGGGTGTCTAGGAGCAGAGGTGGGGGCTGAGGGGGGTTCCTGCCCGCTGGGCAGGAGGAGACTGGCACCTCTGTGGAAAGGGGGCACGCACGGCTGTACTTATTTTTATCGGGAGGACAACAGTCGCACGTGGTCGGAGCGACCGGAGCCATACAAAAGGGCCGCAACGATACCGTTTCTCCCCCACAAGTCCCCGGTCCCCATGTCAGAAGCGTCACTGCTGACAGTTGGAACCGGGTTCTGGAATGTTCTATGCCTGCGAGTCACATAGTGGAGTCAGCGGTGTGGAGTTTAGCCCCTCGCTTCTCCCGTGCCTTGGACATAGCTGCCCATTCTCCCGGCCCCCACGGGTGGACACCAGGCCCCTGCCGTCACAAACGTGCTCCGAGGTTGGGAACTGGGACCCCCTCACTGCTCGGACTGGCAGGTGCCCGGCGGAGGGAGATGAACCCGCCTGCCCTGTGCCTGGTGCCGAGTGCCCCGACAGCGGGCCACCAGGCTCATTCTGGGATTAGGACAGGAGGTCAGGGGAACGCGACCCAGAGGTCCCAGCCCAGTCTGCCGCGCCAGCCTCTGACCCGACTGAGGGCGCTGATGGGCCCGGGCCTGGAGCCGGGCCGGGACTTGGGCGGTCACGGCCCCGCGGAGCCCGGGGGCAGCTCGATGGGCACTCCGCCCGGGCTGCGCTCCTAACCTGGCCAGTCAGCCGCCAGCTCTGCGGGAAGGGGGCTGTGAGACCCAGCTTCTTCCCCGGAAGGCTCCCCCTGCCCCCCACCCGAGGCCTCCAGGGTTCCCCAAGCCCGTCCCCACCCCGTGGGGGCCCTTCCTGACCGGCTGGCCCCTCCCCTCCCCTGCGCCTTGCCGGTGACCCTGTTCCCACCTGGCATTTAGCAGAAAGCACCCCGGGTGCCCCACTACCTTCCCCAGGAACCGGGTCTGTTTTCTCTGCCCCCTCCCGGCACCACACCAAGAACAGGTGCAGGATCCCAGGAAGCAGCTTGGGTGCCGGCAGGACTCTGACTGCAGCCTGGTGGCAGGCCCTGGAGATGCTGCAGGCGACAGCTTGAGTGTTAGAAGTTCTCACAAGCGGGGAGGCCGAGCCAGGTCTGGCCGTTTCTCCGTCTGCGGCCCTCTTGCCCCCCCCCACCCCCCCCGCCGAGTGGCCAGAGAGCTGGCAAGCGCAGTCCTGGGAGTGGGGGGGGCTCGTAGCGTGGCAGTTCGGGTCAGATGTCCCCCGGGGCCGTGGCCAGGGTGGACTGCCACGGCAGAACCCGTGCCAGGTACGTGCCTGTGGACATCTTTGCCCTTCCCGGGCGTGAGCTTGTCTACGTAGAACCCAGGTGGCTTATCCCAGGGAGGCTATGAACACCAAACTGTCGTGACCTTTTAATTAGCGAGGATGGCTTAATGAAACGGTGCGACTAACGCACAGCGCTTAATAGTTTACAGAATGTTTCCACGGATGATCCCCTCTGAGCCCCCGACATCGCGTGACTTAACGTGGGCAGTGCAGGTGGTGGTCCCGGCGTGGTGCTGATGAAGAGGTTTACTGGGGTTAAGGAACTTGCATGAAAATCACAGAGCCTGAAGTGTGGTGGGTGGGACGGGAATGACTTGGAGCGAAGAGCTTGGATTCAGCACTTAATGACAACTTGCTGTGACAGCATCAGAAAGGATCCACGCGTCAGAGCCAAATTAACCCGCAGAAAGGCAGGTGGAAGGTTCTTTCCCTCGCTTGGCTCACAGCCTTGAAAGCGGCCCTCTGGTTGTCACCTGTCCTGGTGGAGGGGAGGGCGGGGACGCGGGCGGGGACGTGGGCCCGGTGGCGGTGGCGGCAGGGACGTGCGCTCAGTGCTGCTGCTCTGTCCGTTCCAGATCTGGCAGGGAATAGACATCGAGACCAAGATGCACGTCCGCTTCCTCAATATGGAAACCATCGCCCTTTGCCACTGACCTGCAGGCATCCCCGCCCCCCCGGAAGCCGCACCGGGGTCCGCAGCCGCCCTCGGGGCCCGAGGCCACCGGTGTCCTGCTGCAGCTCTCGTAAATAGCCCCCCTCTGCCGTCCTGTTTTCCCGAGGGTGTGGTATGTGGGACTACTCTGTTTTTATCTCTAATAAAAAAGAAGACGGTTGGTTTGTTAATGAACATGGCTCCTGTCTGTTCCCCACGTCCACTCGGTGGCCTGGCCACCTGGTGGCACGAGGCTGAACAGGACAGCTGATTTTCAAAGGCTGGTTTGGAAAAGGGGAGTTTTGGGTTTTTTCCCCCAGACCTTTCCTGGTGTATTTTGGGTGCAAGGTTTGCTCCTTTGCGTGAGTGCCGGGCGGTAATTAGTAAGACGAGGCAGCTCCTCGTGCCGTGGTGGCCGGGACGCAGGCGGTGTGGTTTCCTTGGTATTGTGACTGAGCATCTAGGCCAGAGGAGATCAGGGGGACCTGCGGTGATGTGCCCAAGCCCGCCGACGGTACCCGGGGCACTGGACTCCGGGCCTGGCTGCCGAGGTCGGGCTGGGTGCGTCCACACCCTCCCAGGCTGGCATGTGGCAGTCCCCAGTGGTGGCGGCAGCAGGGGAGGGGACTGTCCCCGGTGAGTGGCTCCCACAGCTCCAAGGTCACCTTCTGACTCAGGGGTGAGCTGCGCTAGGGGCGGGGAGATGAAGGTTGTCCATCCGGTTGGTGGCTATGGCCGGTGGGTCAGCAGAGGCCGGCACGGGCTGAACGCTCCCGGTTGGTGCTCGGTGGGGCCAGCACGGCCGTTGCTGTGATCGCTCATCGCTGGCGGCGTCCCGGGCCCCCTTGCTTGGCTCCTGCCGTCCACACTCACTGGGAGGTCCCTTTCCAGCCTTCCAAGAAAGTTCCGGGAACCGAGAACAGCCGTTATTGGCCTTCTCGCACTTCCGGAGCTTTGTTACTAAGCGTGTTTTAGCTAACACCTGTGCATGGGGGTTCAGAATTGAAAAGGCGCAGGAAGGCACAGCACACGGCCCTTCTCCCGTGCCGGCGGGCCCCGGCTTGCCCTTCCCCGAGGCAGTCAGGTCAGCCTTTTTCTTTGACATCTTTCCGGGGCTGTTTCTGCAGACGTAAGCAGGTACGTTGCCGAGGATGAGCTGAATGTTGGTATTTAAGTGAAAAGTTGAAACAGAGCGGTGAGGCAGGGTGGAGGGGGACTGTGTGGACGGAGCACCGTGTGCAGGGCAGGAGTCCCGAGGCTGGCACACCGTGGCGGTGGCGGTTTGGGAAGCGCGCGCATCCTTCTGGTGACGCTTAGGACCTTGGAGGTGAGAGCAGACGCCTCTTGGAGGTGAGGCAGTAAGGGCATAACTGGGCCGCCTGGGGCCCCGGACCCGGGGCCTGAGGGATGCTGGCCTGCGGTGCGAGCCGTGGCCTCCTCTCTCCCTCCCGGGCCCTGGTGGATGGCAGGGAGGCCACATGGCCCCAGCCGTGGGGAAGTAGAGAGCGGTCTGAAGTCACTTCCAGAGCTCGGCTGTTTAGACTAGCGCTTACTCAACAAGTGTTTTGACATTTCCTAAGCGGTAGGTCTGCGGGGAAGGCAGAGGCCTGGCTTCCTGCCCTCAGGGTACCAGCCACCTGGTGGGACCCTGAACTGTGTTTCCTGGAGCAGGAGTGGGACGTGAGCTGCCTCATCTCACTGCTGCCCCTAGGGACCGTCTTGCTCACGTCCTTGGCTTTCCAGGCTGCCCTCGGAGACGGTCTCAAGTCCCTGGCATGGCCTGGTGTGCTGGAATCTGGCACTCTCCCGGAAGCATCTCGGCCCGGTGACCCCCTGCAGCCTCGCAGAGGCCCCCCCCCCTCCCCGCCCCCCACGGTGCCTTTGAGCAGCGGGATGGCTGGCGTGGCCACCGTCGGCCTGGACTTTCTGGGGCTCCCCCAATTTGCTTCGATTTTGTGCTTCTCAACAAAGGCAGTTCGTTAATGTGAAGTGTTGCTAGACACCGTTTCCCATCAGCCCCTGTGCCCTGAGTTTTAGTTTGGGAGAGGTGGCCACTGTGGGCACACATCAAACGTTTTCATCTGTTCGGACCGCTGAGGGCCAGCCTAACGTCTTTGAAGCTTTGGGCCCCGGCTTACCTAAACAGCTAATTAAAAGGAGATTTATTCACCATGAGCCCAGTCCATGCTGCTCAAAAGAAAGCTAATTTGTTCCCAGTCACTGAGGGTGTCACGAAATTGGCAGGGTTAAGGCTTATTTCCACCAGAGCGCGGCCTGCAGAGTTTACCTGGGGCTCCCACCGGCTCCCAGGGTGCCTGTTCGGTCATTTGGGGAGTGATCAGGGTTTCCTAGCAGTGGGTGCAAACCTGCTTCTAGAAAGGGCAGGTTAATTCCCCACAGTCTAGCAGAGGACGCAGGCGGGGCCTCCCATTCCCTCCTGTCACCCGCCGGACCGGCGAGGGTGCCCAGGAAGGGCTTTGTGGCTGCATCGCCCCTGAGCAAGTATGGCTACGTCCCTGGGTCCCTGGATCGGGCGCCTCGTCAGAAGCAAGTGGTGTGTTTGTTTGGAAATCGGTTCTAAAAGAGGCAAGTGGTCGAATCAACAGATACGCTTGTTCAACAGCCTGTCTTCTATCAAGAATTACACCAGTGACTAAAAGGAAGTAGGCAGAAATCAGTGCTAAGGCAAATATTTGGAGGAAGTGAGGTCGTGCTTTGAAGGCTGCAGGAGGTGAGTGGAGACCCAGCAGGGCGAGGGCCCCCTTCTGTTCTTCACCCATCCGCCCGCAGTCGGGTTGAAAGCCGGATCTAGTCCCATGCTGCCGTGTCACCAAGGGGAGAAGTTACCAGAACTCAGCTTTTGGATGTTCAGAGAATCCAGCAATTTGACACAAACGCAGGAGTCTGGTAGCTTCACAAAAGGGCCGCGTAATGGAAATCTAATAGGAGAAGCTCGGGGGAAACATCCGGCAGCCACGTTGACCGTGCATCACGGACCAGGGAATAGCCCAAGATCACAACCACTTCCAAATTTGGCCAAGCACCACCTCGCTGGACTTGCGCAAAACAACTCCATTACCTTCTTGTCCGAGGGACTGGAAAGTTCTTTCTGTGCTCTGCTCAGGGGAGGCAGGTCACGCATGCACCCGAGCCTGCCCCCACCCGCCTGCTGAGGCTGAACCGCAGCACCGGGACCGGCAGTGACTTCCGTGGGCTGACAGAGTTAAAAATACAAGTTGCCTTGGCGAGGGTTTTTGCAAACACCTGCTTTGCAAGCTGTCCTCCCACACGGTGACCTTGGGAAGGCCTTGGAGAGGGGGGAGCCGGAGGAGCCGGGGTTTTTGTCAGCTCTGCCTTTGTCTCTGGGCCTTTCCGGAATCAGGAGGCAAGTGCCAGCGGGGTGTTCGGCGGTGGATGAACTTGGCCCGTGGTGGCTGCCGAGCCTTCTGATTCAACCAAGTCAGCAAGGGACCAGGCTCCACGTTCAGCCCCAGAGCCCCGAGCAGCAGTCAGGGTGAGGGATATGTTGAGCAGCGGCGTCGGTCCCCTCGGTCTTCGAGGGACAGGGACCGTCCTGCCAGTGGGCACGGGAAGGGAAGATGTGACAGGCTCAGCTCTTGAGGCTGCGGGGAGCTGGGAGCGTTCCCGCCCTTCCTAGGGAAGGAGCGGGCCCTGGCGCTGAGCCGGTGTGCAAACCTGCGGCTGGAAACCCACGGCGAAGGTCGGAGGCCGAACGCCTGCCCTGCCCGGGGCCGCTGCAGCCCAGCGAGAGGGAACCTGCCGCCGCACATCGGAGGCGACCCTGTCCAGACCGCCACCGGCAGGGCCCGCCGCAGCAGCCAGGGAACCGTCTGGCCTGGCTCGAGGGCGAGGCGGGCAGGTCTGCGTGGCTCACGGCGCCACGGCCCGGCTGGCATCGTAAGCTCCCGGCCGCCGCAGCGGCTGCCCAAAGCAGAGGCCCCGAGTCGGGCGAGACAGCACCTGTCTAGCCCGTGGTCACGGACCTGCCGGTAATGGCAAGCCACCAGGAGGTTCTAAGGAGAAGGCTGTGCCCTCATGAGGGGAAGCCACTTGGCCTCCTCAGTGAGCAGAGTGAGTCTGCAGTAAGCTGGTGCTTGTCATTCAAACGCAGAGCGGCATGCCGTCCCCTACATGCCGGGCCTCTAGTTTAAAAACAAAATTTGCTGTTTATGCTCGAGTAGGGGAGGGGCAGAGAGAGGGAGGGAGACACGGGATCCGAAGCAGCTCCAGGCTCTGAGCCGTCAGCACGGAGCCCGACGCGGGGCTCGAACCCACGAACGGCGAGATCTTGACCCGAGCTGAAGTCGGACGCCCAACTGACTGAGCCGCCCCATCAGACGTTCCTTTCACAACAGACCCAAACACCCATCTTGGGGAAGTCATCAGCCAGGGAGAGCGTTGTGCCTCCTGGGGGTGGTGATGCCACCCCCGGGGTAGCTTTTAAACACAAACCACTGGCTGCGCAATGGCAGCTCGAAGGCAGCACGTGGCTTGGCTCAAAAGGCGCAATCCAGTGGCCGAGATGTGATTCTCGGCAGTCCCCTCACACGACCTGACGAAAGCCAACCTGCCTAACGCTGGTGTCCGGTTTCACACCTCATCTTGTGGGTTTCTTGGATCCTGGCCTGGGAACCCCTGTGAGTGGTGGTCGTGCTCCCCTGTGGCCTGCGACACCAGGCTGCCCTGCTGGCGGAGCGCGCCGGGGGTCGGGGAGAGCAGGTGCCACGGTCGGCTGGCCGGGGGCCTTGCCAGGGCAAGCGGTCATTTGAGCAAGAAACAAATTTCAAAAATTTAATATTGGGACAGACAGTTGATAAAAGTAGAAAGCAAAAGGCAGGCGATGTTCTAGGACACAAGAGCCCTGGTGTGGGGCCCTCTGGCTCCCCAGGTGGTACGGGAGCTGCTTCTGTCTTCGGGGGAGCCGGAGGGGGTAGAGTCTGAGGAGGAGACGAGCTACGGAGGAAGGAAAGGAGATGATCCACCTGCGAACTCAGAACCTGCAAAGAAGCTTCCTCAAAAGAGCCAAAAGGGATCCAGGGAAGGTGGGCGGAGCAGAAGGGGTGGGGGGATACGGGCCAAGGCGTTTTAAGTCACTGGGTAAATGTGAATTTATGGAGGAATTCGGTCCCTTCCCCACGTTCCAGGATGTAAAGTTTGTAGCAGCAAACACAGGTTGCCGTGCCTGGGGATCAGAGTCTGGATCTGATAAACCCTCCTCCGCAAAAACAGGCCCTTCTCCGTAAGGGGAGAGGTTATAAACAGGCTGGGGAGGTAAGAAAACCCCTGTGGTGGTGCCATTTTACGCCGGACCAGCTTTTGGCCGCGAGTGACAAGAGTTTAGAACTATTTTTAGTTTTGGTATATTTTTCTGGGTCTGATTTCTTTGCAACTCTTCAACTACCTTTCACGGCTGCGAAGCTAGGAAGGGTGACTGCGTCTGCAAAATGAGAGGTAAAAATCGGATTGGAAGGGCCTGCTTCTTAGAAGAAAAATGTCTTTTACCCAGTGGTCCAGTTACATTAAGGCTATGAAAGATGAAAACAACCTTATGAAGCGAGGTCACTAGGGGGTCAGAGCAGCACATGACACGAGGAGTAAATAAAATCCTTCATCTGCTAACTGCAGACCGGCTTCATTTATGAAGTAATTTGGTTGAAAGGAAGCAGAAGGCCGTCCTGACGAAGCTCCTGCCCAGGAAGGCGGTCTGAAAGCCAGCGTCACCCTGCGGGTTGAGTGAGGATTCCCAGGCGGGGCTTTTCCCGGTTCCCCCGTCCTATCTAGTTGCACGTCGGTTTTTAACGTGGACCGAATTCATCTGAAAACACTGAAACCTTCACAACTCAGAAGGGCCGGGGCTCTCCATAATGGCACACGTGTCCCAATTTTCTGCTCCCGTGTACAGTAGGAAAGCGTCCCTTTCTCTTGGGTCAGCGTGGGCAGGTTGTCGCCCTGAAAAGCCCCTTGTGCCTTTTTTTTTTTTTAATCAAGACTTGTATATTTTGGCTTTTCAAAAAAGCTGGTCCAGCGTAAAATGGTACAAGCGTGGGGTTTCCGGCATTGTGATAAACTTTACTATTTATTGGCTTTCTGTCCCATCAATGTGTTTTTTAATCTTTGCTTAACACCCTCCTTTGAGGTCTCTCTCTGAGGTGACAGCTATCCATTTATCTTGGCCTGTTGTGTTTTCTACTCAAGCCACAGCTTCTGTCCACCCTGGCCTCGTCCTGGGGTTTTTGATGTTCAGTGCAGTCATGGTCACCCTGGTCTAGGGAGTTCATATTTCCATTTTTCTTTAAACCAATTATGGCGTATTTGGAATTTCCAGGTGGACGTATTTCACTTATCTAATTTTACTGCATTGGGGGTCATGGAATTTGGCCTGGATGGGATCATCCTTTGTGGTCCTCACACGGACTCAGGTGCCGTGCATGGTCTACGGGTATTTAAAGAGGCCCCAAACTACATACGCGTATTGGATCACGCTTGTAAATTCCGCCAAGTAAATCCTCGGAGCCCTTATTGATCACTCGCTCTGGGGATGGACTTTCCCTTCGTGGTCCTCTCAGTTTCTGCTTTGCTGTTTTGAAGGGACATCGGGCGGTTGCTGCTGCACAGTCTCCATCCTTTGTAAGGTGACCGCTCGGCCTCCCCCTCCCTCGGAAATGGGGGCTGTTTATCATACTCGTGCCCCCCCAGGTGTTGCCCTGCTGTAGCGCCGTGGTTTAGGGTAGCGGTTTCTCCGCCAGCTCTTCCCCTTCCATCCTGCGTGGAGGATGGCTGTTTATGCAACACACATGTAGAAAATAATCTACTTTGTATCACAGGTTGTGGACAAAAGAGCAGACCACAGAGTCCTTAATGCAATTGTATAAATATATAATTATGAATCATGGTTAAGAACTAGGGAGGAAGCAGGCCTGTGATCCCAAGTCTACACCGGGTGGTGGCATCACAGACCAGCCCGAGTGAGTATGTGCTCTCGGGTCCAGGGGAGGTGGGGCCGTGTCAGCTCAGGCACCTCCCCTCCCCCTGCCCCTGGAGAAAGGGCTTGAAGACCGGAACGATGGCGGCAGCAGGTGAGCAGGGCCCTGGACTGTAGTGTGCAGACGCGGGGGGAGGTCCACACGGTATCCGGACAGAGGGGCCCGGATGGGGCCAGGGTGGACGTGGAGGGGCGTGGGAAGGAGGTGCAGCGTGAGTGGTAAGAAAGCCCCAGAGGAGGACCAGAGCGCCCAGAAAACAGACGAGACAAGCCGTGACAGGCTCCCGCTTTCCACAGGCAGCTACAGAAAAACGAACAGGCCGCAGAGGAAGGCAAAGGCAGCCGAGGCATGTGTGGGGTCAGACGAGTACACCCGGGGGTCGTGTTCTTCCCCCCGGGAGTTTCCAAATCCGGCAGGCGTGGTTCTTCCCGCTTTTCTCCCCGCTCCGCAGGGAGGCTCGCGCCTAACTCCGGTCCTGGGGGAAGGCGAGCGCGAGGGCATAGCCGTGGCCGGCCGTGGGGTCCGCGGACGAACGGCAGACGGGCAGCGTGCTCTGCAAGGCCAGCCGGTCCACCGCGAACTCGTAGGCGTGGATCAGCCCGCGGTGCCTAGAGGAAGCACAGACAGCATGCGTCGGGACGGTCCCCGTGAACGCTCCCGTCCTTCGGGCCGACAGCGTGGCGGACACGCAGTCCCGGGACCGGAGACAGGTGAGCCGCCGCGTCTGACGGAGGGGAGGCCAGCAGTCACCCGAGCCACCTGCACGGGGGTCTCTCCCTCGTTGGGAACGGGGAGTCCCCCAGCAGATGGAGCAGGAGGAAGGGGCTTTGCCACCGTCACCGGGAGCGTAACCACGGCGGGAGCATCGCGATGCGCACACTTCGCTGCACGGCCGCGTAAGTTCGCAGCTTCTGTGAAAACAATGGCCGTACCTGACGGGGTACGAGGTGACCCTGGGGGGATGAGGTGGCCCAGGGATCCTAGTAACACAGTCAAGCCAAGATGCTCTGTTCTGAGCCCCGACAAAGCCAGCCCCACGCACTGACCTCCTGTGGGCCGTGAAGTCCAGGTCAGTGTTGCGCACCACCCTCTCGTAGGGCACGTTGGCCGTGATGAGGCTGTGGCTGTTGAAGGACAGGTGGCGGACGGGGTGCCTGGAACACAACGGAGAGCGCCTGGTAAAGGGAAGCCCCCCCAAGCTGGGCCCCCTCTACGTCCGGAAGTTCAGAGTACAGGGGCTCTAGAACCCTCTACCAAGCTTCTCATGAACAGGGGACGAACCTGGGCCCCCAACGGGGGCAGAGACTGGCCTTGGTTCTGTACTATGGGCACTGCTGTTAACAAGTCCGGGTGCCCCCTATGTCTCCTGGCCGGCCACCCAACTTGGTATGTTTTGACGTGAAGGATTTTAGCAGCACGTGGTAGAGAACAGCCCCATTTCTGGCTGGCCAGCCCTGGACAGGTTCACCAGGCTCCCCCTCTGCAGGGTGTGGGGCTGATCCATCAAAGGCGCCCTCCTCCTACGTTTGAGAGGGCTACAACTGATAGTTGGACTCTCTGTGCTCTTGTGCTGCAAAATTTTGCAACAGTAGCTTGAAACCGACGGATGGAGTAAAGGCTTTTGTTCATTCTAAACACTTCTATCCAGTGCCTTGGTCACAGCTCCAAGCCAGGAGCCACAGGATGTCAAGGATGTCCAATGCAATCGGGAACCTGCTATCAGAGGTTTCCTAACTAGCTAAGAATGTAAGAGTGCATTCCCCCAAAATGAAACCAAGGTTTCTAGAGCATGAAAGATGTCACAAACCCCAAGGATGGGACAGAGGCTTCATTCAGCACTGAGCCCATCAGCCAGGCCCTTGCAGAAAGGCAGAGATGAGGGAAACTCTGTGCAGGCCGAGCAGGGGCTGGCTTCTTGGCCGGAACAGAGCATTCTCTTTTCAGTATCAAAAGTCCAGGGGAATCTGAACCTGGCCCCGCCAGTCCAGGATTCGGGGCACCAACCAGAAGTAAACATGTCTGGGAGACTTCACTAGGGGCCCGGCGAGGTGGGGCCAAGGGAGAGCGGGCTGAGTGTGGAGGGAGAGGCTCTGCTGTACCGCGGGGCCGGACCAGAGGCTCGAGAGGACCCAGACGGGCTGCACGCAAGGCAGGCGAGGACCTGGTGAGCACAAGAGCTCCAGGTAGGACACTGAAGAGTGGGGCCCAGCCCTTCACTGGTGGACATGGGGACCTTGCCAGGTGGCCCAAGCCACTAACCAGCGGCGAGGACTGCTTGTACAGTTACAAGTGAGTTAGGGAGGCAAGTGCCGGGACAGGACACGGCTGGGGAAGACCTCACTGACTGTGGCTTCGCTTGAATGGTACGTCAAAGGGAACACAGCTCTTCCGGGAGAGAAAACGAGATTTTGCTGGAGTCCAGCCCTAGTGAACAGGCGGCGCTGCTGCTGGAAAGCGGGACGGGAGGGTGGCAGCCCCCCAGGGCCCCAGCTGCAGTGAGCTGTGCTAGTAGGAGAGGCTGACCCGGCTTGTCCAAGCAATAAAAGGGCTTCCTCCTCCTAAGGTGCCACCATAGAGGACGTTTAGTTGCCTTTCGGCACCACCTGGTGGCAACTCTTCGTATCACCACAGAAAGCAGGAAAAGGGCTTTTGCACCTGTTTGCTAAGACAGGGCTGGACAGAGCCAGACGGTGTAGTCTGATAGAAGCTGCCGGAGGGAGCAAGCACTAGCCACCCCTGTCTTTTAAGAAGCAGCCAATTCCTGTTCTAACCTTGCCACCGCTGGTACCGGGCCTGGACTGTACTGCCTTCTCTTACTAGGACTTGAAATTTCTATTTGTGGGCTCAGCATCTGTGTGTTTCTTCCTCTTCTTCTCCCAGTCCACGTTGCAGAATGTGCCTTCACAGTGGTGCTGGGCCAGCTGGGAAGAAGGCTGTCCTCTTTCCCTGCCCCCAACTGGTGGCATGTAGGGCCAGGTGGCTGTGGCAGGGTAAGGGGGGAGGGAGAGCCCCTTCCCCAGGCAAGAGGGGGACGGCCTCAAGTCAGCTCCAGGCACGGCTGCCTCTACCTGTTAGGCATCCTTAACGTTATCTGCCTACATCCGTGAGGCCCCCCACCTACACTTGGGATAATGAAAGGCCACACTGCTCCCTCCTTCGCTGAAGCCTGACTACTTGCAGTCCTAGGGCCCTTCTAAACAGTGGAAAGCAGGTCCAAGAAGTGGACAGTCAAGGTCCCGCATGTTGGGACTCCAGACTGGAGGATGCGGCTGGGGACTCCCAGCAGGCCTTGCCTACCCCGGCTGGGTGTACATCACGGCAGCTTTAACGGCGTGAGTAGAACTACCTCTCCAGTGACCAGCGCCGTCTCTGGGTCTCAGGTTCCTCGCCCGAGAAATGGAGAGAGGAACTGACCGCAGCCAGCTCCTCGGTTACGCTGAGGACGGTGTGGTGACACAAGGAACTGGCTCAGAGGCGGCCTGCTACCCCTACGGCTCCTGTTCCGTTCAGTTACCTGGAATGCACCTCCCATAGCTTCTGGTTCATCCGATAGTCCCACACCGAGACCAGGCCTTCTTCGCCTCCACTGACGATTTTCCAGTCGTCCATCTGCACTGCAGAGACGCCCAGTTGGTGGGCGGAGAGCGACAGGGCGATTTTGTCAGTGCGGAAGTCATGGATCCTCACCCTGGAAGGCCCGAGAGAAGCACAGAGAAGAGAAATGGGATTCGTGTTAAGGCCCGAAATGACAGGTTCATCCTTGGTTGTGCTGGTCGATGCCCAACAATCTTGTGCCAGAACATTAAAAAAAAACAAACAAAACCGTTGTGTGCCAGTATCTTCATACTGATACAGAACTTTTACCTCCTTATTAGTACATGGTCATAGGATGCTAGGGTGCAACAGAAATGAACGAGTTTACAGTACCCACAACTGTCTAATCAGAATGATTTAAAAGCCCCCAGAACAAATAGACTCAAGACAACTGTATCAGCTGACCCATCACACATGCTTTCTCTGCTCAACAGGGAAGACACCTGCCCTGAGCGGGAGTCCACACACAGGAAAGCTCAACTCTGACCACACCGGACTGAGGAGGCTGACCCAGTGGTAAGTGTACCGCCCAGCCCAGGGGTTTTGCTGGTACCGCCAAATTCTGTTAAACCGGCCACACTCGTCTGCAACCCAAACTCTTACCCGGTTGGGAAAATGACACTTTTCTGGGGTTGAATTTAACTTGACTTTTAAATTTTATCACCTTCTTGTCGAAATTTGGAAAGCAATGTGTCTGTAGTTGACGAAGCGTAATAAAATCACGATAAGAATATGTGGACACTTGGCTGCCACTCATCTGAAGTCCCACAATAATTACTTGCCTTGTAATAATGTGAATTTAAGAACCTCTTTAAAAATGACTCTGCTTGGGGTGCCTGGGTGGCTCAGTCGGTTAAGCGTCCGACTCTTGATTTTGGCTCAGGTCATGATCTCACGGTTCCTGGGTTCGAGCCTGGTGTTGGGCTCTATGCTGACAGCTCAGGCCTGGAGCCTGCTTCGGATTCTGTGTCTCCCTCTCTGTGCTCTTACCCTGCTAGTGTTCTGCCTCTCTCTCAAAAATAAGTTTTAAAAAATGTTAAAAAAAAATGACTGTTTAAGTATATGCTGCATTTCCACACATGGATAAACGAGACAGATCCCTTATCTGGCAAAACACCAACACGGTTCCTGAAATAAAAGCCACGGGGCAAAATTTCAGTACAGGTGAACTTAACGCCTCGCTGCTACAAGTCAAAAAGTAAAAGACCCAGTGCCTAGCAGGAGGCCAGACCCAGCTAATGCTAGCATGGTAAGTGTGGTCTAGACAAGTGGTGGGCAGAGAGGATCTGAAAGCTGCTGGGTCCTCAACTCCCAGTTATGAGCATGTGCACCAGATCAATGGTATGCAGAGTTCTGAGGAACATTAGTTTGAACCAAAAATTCTATACCTCGTGGACCTACCGAGTTTGAAGGCATAATTTTTTTTTTAACAGAAAAGGACCCCAAATCTGCTACCTGTGGATCTCTTGAAAAGAAAGGGATGTGGCAAAATACTGGAAGGACTGTGAGGGGAGCACACAGAGGGATGCATGAAACACTCCAGCGTGGCTCGAGAAGATGGCTTTGCGAAGTCACAGACTGCATGTGGGAAGAACCCACCAAGGAGCAAGAAGGGCTCCAAATGGATCACCGAGTACCTACAACTCAGTATGTGCTACGGATGAGAGGTGGACTGCAGCATGAAAAGCTTTATAATGATGGAGACAGTTTAGTAAGTGTCTGATAAAACTTGCCTGGACAGGAAAAACCTACATGGACCTAATTTTTTTTGGAGATTTTTTTTTTTTTTAATAATGGTTTCTTGAGTCACTATGTACTCAGGTTTGAGCCGATTTTCTTCAATCTCCTGGGAATTACCCAAACTGACCCCCGAGGATAGAAAAAGTAACAATGAGCAGACGGGGAAAGCTCTCAAGGGAGCCAACGGTCCCTGGAACAAGCGGGCGACACAGGCACACCCTGGAGGGAAGGCCCCCTGGGGCCGCGCACGTGGCTCCCCAGCACAAGAAGGAGCAAACCGCTTCCCCGATCTTGATGTGAGGCCGGCATCCTGTCATCACCCAGACCCTGCCGATCGGCCCAGTGTGAGAGGCGGCACTGGGTCTGGGTCAATGCCGGACCTCAAGACAGTACAGCAGGGTCCAGAGCCATGTGCTACCCACAAGCAGAACCTGTCGAGGAATCTACTGCAGTTCACCCCGTGACTACAACGAATGGGGAAAGCCACACAGTCGTTTCCACGAGCACTGAAAAGAAATTCGAGGAGACAGAACACTTCCTTCTAACGAAGGCTTTAAAAAACGACGATCCGTTTTTACCAATACTTCACATTGTTTAATAACAGACACAATTAGGGGCATCTGGGTGGCTCAGGTCACGATCCCGAGGCTCGTGAGTTTGAGCCCCGCGTCAGGCTCTCTCCGGAGCCCGCTGGGACCCTCCGTCCCCCTCCCCCACTTGCACCCTCTCAAAAATAAACATTAAAAAAAAAAAAACAAAACCAGACCTGATTAGATAAAAGACAAAATGAGAAGGGGACAAATTAGAGATGACAGCCAAAGATAATTCAGTAATAACTCAGAATCAAATGAAATTAATACGTCAAAATCAATAGCTGTCTTAAAACCAACCACTGGTTTTAAAAATGTAATCAAAGATCCCACTTAAGAGAGCAATTAACTCTCTCAACTTGGATCTCTACCATATACACTGCATCAAAATAAATTACAGGTGGCTCAAAGAGTTCAACATAATTAACAGCCAAGAATATTCAGAATAGGGAAGGCCCTTCTAAACACATAAACCCAGACGTCAAAAATATTGATAAAAGTATTGAAATTTTTCCCACAGAGGGGGGAAAAATCAAAGTCGAGGCAAATGATAAACTGGGGAAAATGTATGCATCAGAGAGGAATGGCTAATTTCTTGTAAAAAAAAAAAAATTCCTTCAAATTGAAAGTAAAGATGGGCAACCCAAAATTAAAATAAAAGCTAAGAAAAAACAGGAAATTACTAATGGCTTTTAAACATGTGTGAGATGTGTTCACTGGTAACGAGAGAAATTAAGAACTAGAACTACAGTTTGATACCACCGGTTACCTGTCTACCCAGCAGAGATCAAGTTTGGTAATCCACCCCGTGAGACCCTCCACGCTGGAGACACCTGGATAGACACGCACTTACACACGCCCGATGTGAGCACAGACCCCTCTTCGGGGAGTGTTCTGGCAATATCCAGCAACAATATACTTCGCTTCTGACCCAGCAGTTTTGCTGCTAGGAATTTTATCTAGGCTGTACCTAATATACGTACACAAATACACATGGCCACACAAGGCCATTAGCACGGTTTTTAGAAGATGGGGTTTCTGTTTCAGACAATTTCCTGACCCTCCCACTGAAAGTCACTTAATACTGCCGGATAAATTACACCCCTGAAAATGTACTGCTCGGTGTCTCAGTTGCCGGCATGCATGTGGGGTGGGGTGAGTCTGTTGCCAGGTGCCAACCTCAGGAACTACGGGTAGGGTTGGAGCTTCCCAAAACACAGCGGCAAGAAGGTAAGACTCGGGCCCACCCAAAGGGGGTGGGAATAGATTCCTGCTTTACACACACACACAAAAGTCACAGTTCTATAAACGAGGGGTGCCTGGGTGGCTCAGGTAAGCATCCGACTCTTGGGTTCGGCTCAGGTCATGACCTCATGGTTCGTGGGGCTCAAACCCCTGGGCTGAAAGCACAGAGCCGACTTGGGAGTCTTTGTCTTTTCTTCTCTCTCTGCTCTCACTCACTCTCTCAAATTTTTTTTAATGTTTATTTTTGAGAGAGACAGGGCATGAGTGGGGGAGGGGCAGAGAAAGGGCGACACAGAATCTGAAGCAGGCTCCAGGCTGTCAGCACTGAGACTGATGCTTCACAGACTGAGCCACTCAAGCGCCCCTCGAAATAAGTAAACTTAAAAAAAATTCTTATGTAAAACTTCTGTAAATGAAAACACAGCCCCTGAAATTAAATTCATTAGATAGGCTGGAAGACTTTGTGGATTAGACGATAAATCTGAAAGATGACCTAGAATGGAGTGCACATAAATAAAAAATGTGACCAACGGATTAGGAGACACAAATGATAGAAGGGGACAGTTCAGCCTGTGTCCAAAAGAAGTTCCAGACGGAGAAAACAAAGCATACTGCAAAGAGGCAATATTTGAATAGTAAGTGGCGGGCGTGTTTCTAGCATTCACGAAGGGCACGCATGCTCACGCTCGGCACTCATCAAAGTGAGAATGACATACTGAAGAGTATCTTACTAAAGTGGGCAAGTGCAGAAGACAAAAGGCCTTCAACCTGAGGGAAAGACGCATCACCTCTCAAACGCCAAGCAGGGTGGCGGGAGCCACGGGCCGCCGTGGAGTAGGCACGAATGTGAATGGACACGGACAGCCTTCGCTCGGGCACTGCCGGTGCAGCCACACGGTGGCTGTGCCCGGTCTCTACCACGGGAGGGGAGTTGTCACCAAGCCACTGCTACACACGGAGGGCGCGGGGCCAATGGTGTGACATGGGGCGGGGGGGGGGAGAACGTCTCCGCGCATGTGCGTACAGACCCCTCCGGAGAACGCTGACCGAGGAGGAGGACCAGGCTGCTCGGGAAGAGAAGTGCCCAGAAACGTCGCTTCTCCCACTGTATCGTGCTTCTGACCGTGCAGGTTACCTGTTTAGGTGAGAGAGTGTAAGATGCTGGAAGGACGCACTTGAATGCGTAACAGCAGTTAGGCGGGGAGGAGTGGAGACAGCGGGACGAAGTAAAGGTGCCCGCTCCCTCTAGTCGCGGGCACCATCATGCTGTTTGCGAAGCAGACTCGTTCACGACGGGGGCACTGGGTAGGCTGGGCGGTGGCCGCACAGGCACGCTGTTCCTGTTCAAACCGTGCCGTGTCTCACGCACGCTCCTGTACATAAACCTGGAGTTTAGAAATCCGTACTCCTGGCACACCGGCGAGGGCCTGGAACCACCTCACACTCTCTGACTATGGCGCGCCCCGCGGGCCCCCCTCCCTGGCGCGGGGTCTGGACCCGAGATGCAGACAGCGTGGAGCAGACTTGGGAGACAAAGGTCTCCCTCCATCAGCATTTAGAGCCACTTGAGGCATCTGTGAGAAAAGGTGGACCCCCTGGAAAAGGCAGGCTGGCAGCAGGCGACAGCTGCACCGCTCACCAACCGCAACGTGAAGAGGAAGATTCCAGCCCCAGTACTTGTCAGCGGATATCTGGTTAATAGGGGTCCATTTCACCGTGGTGATTTTCATAAAGAGCTCCTCTGTTGAATATTTATACTCCATAATTTACAGTTTGGCTGTTAGGAAGACAAAGGCAAACACAAATTCGGTCCAGAAGTTCAAAGTTTGCCATCTGTTTTCCTATTGTATTTAGATACCAGCATGGATGGCTCCAAACAAAATAAACAAATACACCAAAAGATGCAGCATTTGCATATTTTACATCACTAAGGAAAACAAGAACGGCCAAGACGGACTTGAACCACCACCCCCCCCCCAAGGAAAAAAGGAAAAGCAGGTATAGGACATCTCCCGGGAGAGGCATCCTCTGCATTCTTGTCGACAGACAGAAATGGCAGAGTCCGCGTGAGCCATTCACGTTCCCACGGGGCGAGTGGGGTCTGCCTCGAACGCCTGACGGAGCCACCCCGCCCTGAACTGCCTGCCTTGGCAAATTCAGCGCTCCAACCAAAGACTTGATGCTGGGACACAGGTAGCACCACAAACGGGCACAACATAACGCCAAGCCCACCGACGCCAGGGACAAAAAGAAGCCAACGGTAGATATTGTGAATTCCTATCCTGCGAGTATTTCATCAACTTTGCCCGTTGAAAAGAAAAATAATTGGTCCGAAAGCTGTAATTGTGTTATGTTTAATATTCATGGTTGGGTTTGGAGGGCTGTTCCAACACTCCCTCGCTCCAGCCCCTCTCTAATGAAAATCGCGCCGTAGGAGTCGGCTCTCGCCCGCCAATTAAAATAAAAGACACCAGAACCTTCCAAAGACTCCAGCAGAGGAGCATCCATCTGATGGGCAGGAAAACGTGCTGGAACGGGGAGGGAGGCCCACTCTGGTTGGTCCTGTGCTAAGAGCTCTGAATAACTTATTCTAACACTTACAGATGGAGCAAACACAACATTTACGCCCCGCTCCCCGCTCGCTCGCTGACAGCAGGGAGCAGGGCACCACAACTTCCTATTTGTCAGGGCCAGAAGTAAGCTCCGAGACTCTCTGACTGGGGCGGGGGGGGGGGGGGGCTCGCTTCCCATTGGTTTGGATTAAATAGTCCTGTATGATAATAAGGCAAGCCGTAGCTGATGGCAGAGATGAAGCCTATTCAGACTCTGGCTCAGCAGTTTCATTTAGAAGGACCTGACCTAAAGCTGGATTTCTATCCAGAAAATAGACAGGACAAATAAGAAACCTTTAAAATGGAAGTGTGTGTGTGTGTGTTTATTTTATATATAGGTTATTCTGCAAAGAGGCAATTTTTTTTTTTTTTTTAAAGAAATCACAGGATTCTGTTTTGTCTCACTGAACTTGGGCTATTAGAGAGGACCTTACATACAACCTTATATGCCAAAATGAATCGCTTTGTCTATATACCACTGATGGCCTCTGGTGAACGATTCACTTGAAACAGCAACTAGAAGAACACGCAGTGTTAAAGTAGAACTAGCCAGTTTAATGATCCAACTCCAGGGTCGGCTCAGAGCTCTGCGTGTTAAAAGCTGTATGTCTCTGGGGTTTAGAGCCCCCCCTTACGGTGTCCACGAAGAGCAGTAGGACCCGTGGAATGAGCACTCAACCTTTCTGGCCCTCGTTCCTCAGCTGGGCCAGCACTGGATGGCCCTGAAGAGGTCTGTGAGCAGTAATGGTGATACACAGAACGCCCAAATAATACGGCACAAGATCCCAAACTGGAAACATGGAAATATTTAGCTTACGTTAATGTCCTTGTAGATTTTAAATTTTAATCAGATGAGTACACTCGGAATAACCTATTTTATGGTCAGTTGATTTTCAACAATGGTACTGAGACAGTTCAATGGGGGAAAGAACAGTCTTTTCAACAGATGGTGCTGGGACACCAGGGCATCCACATGTGAGAGAATGAGGCCAGACTACTCCTACCTCACAACATACAAAAATCAACTCCAAATGCATTGGAGACCTTACTGTAGCAGCCCAAACTAGAAAACCTCTTTAGAGAAAACAGAAGAGTAAATCGTGGTGATCCTGGGCTAGGAAATGGCTTCTTCAATAAGACACCAACAGCACTGGTGACAGAAAAAAACAGATACACTGAACTTCACTCAAATTAAAAATGATTGTGTTTCAAAGGATGCCACTGAGAGAGTGGAGGGACAACCCACACATTAGGAGCAAATACTTACAAATCCTATCTGATAAAGGATTGGTATCTGTAATCTATGAAAGACTCTTACAACTCAATCAATAAAAAGACAACCCAGCTAAAAAATGGGCCAAGGATCTGAATGGACATTTATCCGATGAGGCCAAAAAGCAAATGAAAGGGTGTTCAACATCATCAGCCACCGGGAGAATGAAAATCAAAATGACAACGAGCCACCCCTCATACCCGTTACGCTGTAATTAGAGACCAGAGTAAGTACGGGCCGGGCGGTGGAGAAATGAGAACCATCACCGACTGCCAGTGGGGATGTGAAATGGCGCAGTCACTTTCAAAAAAGGCGTCTAAGTTCCCGAGACGGGTAAACGTTGGGTTACCATATAAGCCAGGAACTCCACTCCTAAGTATATATCCAAGAAAACTGAAAACCTACGTCTACACAAAAATTTGTACCTGAATGACGACAGCAGTCTTCATAATAGTCAGAAAGTGGAAATAACCCAGATGTTCATTAACTGATGAATGAATAATGTGGCATACTCACACAATGAATACTGTCCGTCCATAAAAAGGAATAAAGTAGTGATTCATGCTACAACACACGTTTATCTCGGAAATAACTATGCCAAGTGGAAGAAGCCAGTCACGACGGGTCACATTTTATAGGATTCCATTTATAGGAAATGTCCCAAACAGATGGGGATGATGGTGATGGTCGCACAACCTTGTGGATGTTACACTCAATTGTACAGTTTAAACTGGTGAGTTGTAGGCATGTGAATTTTATCTCAATAAAGCTGCTAAAAATTTAAATAATCTTGAGATTACAGGGAGAAAAAAGCAGTGGGAATTGTTGGTGCAGTACTGTTGCCTTGACAACCCACTACCAACCTGACCTAGGCCCTCACCACCACATCCTATTTAGATCCTCCCTGCAGAGCACTGATGAGCTGCTCTGTTCCAGATCCCCGGTTTCATGGCGGGGAATGAGCAGGTCACCGATGAGAAGACTGAGAACAACAGACAGAATGGGAAGGGGCCTCATTCAACACAGCCCCTGACTGCCAACTATTTTATTGAAGTCACTGAAGAGAAGATGGGAGTTCTGGTTCTGGCCAAGAGGAACTAAAGCCCATTACCACCTCTGTCTCCTGCTGAACTACAACCAAAACCTCTGGATGCAACACAAACACCAAACACCCGAAGACTCCGGAGAGTCAACTCGAGACGCTGGGCTGCGGAGGCAGTGATCACGTGGGGGCCCTCTTGCTCACAGCCATGCCTCAGGCGTGAGCTCCAAGAGCAGAGCTGCACGTGCAACAGGAGCTAAAGCTCCAGAAAAATCCCACCACCTTCCTGAAGAACCACGGAAAGGGGCCCCTGCAGTCCAAACAATGTGTGTGTTGTTGGGGGGGAAGTTCTTTGTGGGGATTTCTCCCTCTTTTCTCTGTTGCTTTGCCCCAAAGGCAGACTCTAGCCACAGGGTTGCACGGTGGTAGCAAAGCAGGCCGGTAAGAAACCCCCTCTTCCGGTGAGAGGCCCAAGGGCAAGGAGCACCTAGAAGGCTGGAGAGTGCAGGGCTGAAGAGAGGAGGGCACTAAAGGAAAGCCTCTTACACAGACGTGAATCCCAGGCTCATCTCTGAGCTGCGCAGGTGAGATCCAAATCAGCAGAGCAAAGGCTGTGCGATCTCAACTAAGATTTAAACCGCTGCCATCTCCAGAGGAGCTGAATAGACATTTTTTCCTGAGGACAGAGGTGACCAACAGACACATGACAAGATGCTCAACACCACTCATCATCAGGGAAATGCAAATCAAAACCACAATGAGATACGACCTCATGCCAGTTAGAATGGCTAGTATCGAAGAGAAATAACAAGGGGGGTGCCTGGGTGGCTCACTCGATTAAACACCTGACTCTTGGGGCGCCTGGGTGGCGCAGTCGGTTAAGCGTCCGACTTCAGCCAGGTCACGATCTCGCGGTCCGTGAGTTCGAGCCCCGCGTCAGGCTCTGGGCTGATGGCTCGGAGCCTGGAGCCTGTTTCCGATTCTGTGTCTCCCTCTCTCTCTGCCCCTCCCCCGTTCATGCTCTGTCTCTCTCTGTCCCAAAAATAAAATAAACGTTGAAAAAAAAAAATAAACACCTGACTCTTGATTTTGGGTCAGGTCATGATCTCATGGTTGTGAGATCGAGCCCCACGTCGGGCTCTGTGCTGACAGCTCGGAGCCTGGAGCCTGCTTCAGATTCTGTTGTCCCCTCTCTCTCTGCCCCTCCCCCGCTCAATGCTCTGTCTCACTCTGTCTCAAAAATTAATACAAACATTAAAAAAATATTCAAAATTCCATCACTGGTTATTTACCCAAAGAAAACAAAACCACTAATTTGAAAAGATGCATGGCATCCCCATGTTCACTGCAGCATTATTTACAAGAGCCAAGATACGGAAGCAACTTAAGTGTCTGTTGGTGGATGGATAAAGACGTAGTGTGTATATACAATGCAACACTACTCAGCCACAAAAAACGAAGTCTCTCCTCCTACAACATGCATGGACCTAGAAGGTATTATACTACCTGAAATAAGTCAAAGAGAAAAAGACAAATACCATATGATGTCACAGATATGGAACCTAAAAAACAAAACAAGAGATCAAACCAAAAACAGAAACAGACTCATAAATACGGAGAATGAACTCGTGGCTGCTGGAGCAAAGGGAGGTTGGGAGGATGAGCAAAACGGTGAAGGAGACTAAGAGGATACAGAATCCCAGTTATAAAATAAATAAGTCACAGAGATGAAAAGTACAGCAAAGGGAATACAGTCCAGAATGTTATAAAAATATTGTATGGTAATAGATGGTAACTACCCTTATTCTGCTGATAATGGATAGGTGGATAAAACGGCTGATCACCATGTTGTACACGTGAAACTAATACAACATTATATGTCAACCAATATTTCAACTTAAAAAAGTAAAAGACCGCTACCATCTCAGACTAACCCCTGGGGAGCTGGGTGGCATATGTGTGGGACAGAGCGAGAGCCGCA
Source organism: Lynx rufus (assembly GCF_022079265.1). Taxonomy (NCBI): domain Eukaryota; kingdom Metazoa; phylum Chordata; class Mammalia; order Carnivora; family Felidae; genus Lynx; species Lynx rufus. The sequence goes on along the minus strand of NW_025814839.1, from coordinate 8,400,064 downwards.
TAAAAAAAAACCTTTGAAAATTGAGTGGACACTTGAATATCCACCCACAGGAGACAGAACTTCCAGTCTGAACTTAACCAGGACGGCTGCCTATTGAAAACAAGAATCTTAACATTCTCCAGAGGATTATACAATAGGATCCAAAGCAGACACAACGTAACACTCCAAATGTCCAGGATATAGTCCTAAATTACTTGACATACCCCCCACCCCACCCCTGCAAACACACACACACACCCAGGAAAATGTGACCCACTCTCATGGGAAAAAACAACCCAGACTTGGGGAATCATCAATGACTTTCAAAGCAGCTACTGTGACTACATTCCAAGGAGTAAAGGTAAAAATGGTAAGAGAGAATGATGTTCTGAACAGAGAAAGAGATCTAAGTGGAAATTTTGAACTAAAAATATCTGAAATAAAAAATTCACTGAAGGGACTCAGCAGGAACATGGGGATGCCAGAAGAAAGAAGGCGGCCATGAACCTGAAATTAAATGGATACTTATATGCAGTCTGAAGAACAAAAAGTTTAGGGAAGAAAAGGAACATATAGCATCAGTGGCTGATGGACAGTATCCGAAGGTCTGACTTTGACATCACTGGAGTCCCAGGAGGGGAGGGGATGAGCGCAGAAAAAAAATATCTGAAGAAGTAATGACCGAAAACTTTCTAAATTTTGTAGAAGACATAAATTCACGGATTTAAATGCTCGGTGAACGCCAAACAGGTTAAACAACAACAACAACAACAAAGTGGCTTATTTCCTGCAGTCTTCCTCTTGGTAATCTATTCAAGCTTCTCATTAATGTTCTCATTCCCAGGCCATTAATTCATTTTTGCCTTCAGTGAACAAATACATAGTTTCATTTAATTAAAAATACCATTGATCGTAAGAAGCACCGTTACTTTGGGTAACATTTAAAAATGCTGCCAATTTTACGATGCCCTTGTAAACGGCAAGTCCTGATTTCACAGAGGTGAAAACGTAAAAGGAGAAGGGCATCTTAGAGTAAATACAAAGCTTTGTGTTGGGCACTCGCTGAGCACTAGACTGACACTCTGGGGAGGAACGTGAGTGTCCGTGGTACTCCGCTATTCCTCACTCTTCTTGCTTTACCAGGAAAGGACAAAGGGTGCGTTCAGAAGAAGTCACTGATCTACAGTGTTAAAACTCTCGTGCAGAGCCACACCTCACTCTGCCCCTGCTTTATAGCCCTTCTCTGCCAGCAGGGGAGAGGCAGAGGCATGATCCAACCAGAGCTGTTTCCAGGCAATCATTCTCTTCAACTTCATCAGACTCTAACCTGCTTCTTGTGGACAGGGTGACAGGCTAGGTGAGCTTTTTCCGTGTGTGTGTGTGTGTGTGTGTGTGTGTGTGTGTGTGTGTTTAATGCTTATTTCTGAGGGAGAGAGCATGAGCAGGAAAGGCAGAGAGAAAGGGAGATAGAGAATCAGATGCAGACTCTAGGCTGTCAGCATGGAGCCCAACGCGGGGCTCGAACACACAAACTGAGAGATCATGACCTGAGCTGAAGTTGGAAGCTTAACCAACTGAGCCACCCAGGTGCCCTGCTATTTTTTCCTTTTTAATTTCAGCCTATCAGTCCCCCCTGCTTCCCACCCCTCCCCCAAGCTCCTTACAAAATTCTACCCATGTTTGCTGATTTCCTTATGTTAATGAAAAGTTATTTTTGTCCTAACCTGGGACAGTTTCATGTATCTTTACAGTCCACTACACTCTTAGGTTGTTGATAGAGTATGAAGAGAGTGCAGTAGGATTAAGTTTAAATATAAAAAAGGAGGTTCCAGGCTTTTACAAGTGCACTGACCATTGTAGTGGCAGCCAGAACTACATATAGTTCTCTTCATAGTATTTGACCCCTTTCTGCCTCTGTTGAAATGAAACATAAGCTGTATGAGCCTGGGTGTGCATTTCTAGTGAGATCCTACTCATAGCTCATTAAGCCTTTGGGGAAACACACGCACGCACGACTTCCCTCTACCGATCTGAAAGCCTACATTCTTTATTCTTTTCTTTTTCCAGACATAATTTTTTAACACCCATGTTTCAAATTCTTTGTGCTTACACTGCTTTTCTGCTTCACAGAGAATGACCTCCTATATGATGGTCACCAGCAGAGTGGTCAAACAGCTGGCACGCAGTTGTAGGACTGCCCTGATGAAATGCCACCTTGCACACCGCCTCCTGAACGCCAAACCACTAGTCTGTTCCTTTCACCCCACAGAGACAGGGGATTAAGAAACAAACAAAAAACATAACATTCGTTTCCTAATAAAACAGGCTTAACATGGTCAAATCTGCACTTGAAAATGACCAGAGAGGGGTGCCTGGGCGGCTCGGTCGGTTGGGCGTCCGACTTTGGCTCAGGTCACGATCTCGCAGTTTGTGCGTTTGAGCCCCACGTTGGGCTCCGTGCTGAGCCTGGAGACTGCTTCGGATTCTGTGTCTCGCTCCCTCCCTCCCTCTCTCTGCCTCTCCCCTGCTTGTGCTCTTTCAAAAATAAACAAACATTAAAAAAATTTTTTAAGAAAGAAAGAAAGAAAAGAAAGAAAAGAAAGAAAAGAAAGAAAAGAAAGAAAAGAAAGAAAGAAAGAAAGAGAAAGAAAGAAAGAAAACGACCAGAGAGCCATTTTACACAGGGCCTTTAGCCCCTCAGACAGCCTTGCTCCAGGGGAAAAATTCAGCTTTACAGAGTCTGAAGTCTGTAGGTCTCCTAACTGACAAGGATCCAGTTCAGCCAACAAGGGTCAGGAAAACCTGGCTTTAACTGCCCTACAACCGACTAGGCTAAGTTAGGCAGAAGGGAGCCGTCTCTTCTCTGGAACACTACCATGCTGTCCTGTGAGCCGAGATGTAGCTGAACACCTACCTAAACGCTCACGCTGTAAACAAACTCTGAAGCATAAGCTACAATCCGAAACCCTTCCATGTGGACGCCCGCAGGAGCCCTCTGCATTCGCTCTCCTGGAAAGCGGTTAGTAGCTACTAGGTCCCTGGAGGGAGATCCTATCAGATAAGCCTGGAGCCTTTGTACAGCTCAGTCTACAAACTCAAACATGGGAGTAAAACTACAAACTGACTGGTTTCATTTGCTGTGCCTCACGAGGGGCCGCTTATCAAGCCTGGTTTTGTTTTGTTTTGAAATAGAAAAATGGGACCTACGCTGAGGAGTTCAATTCTCGAGCTCAGAAATCATCAGCCATTTTAGGAAGCCTTGAGAAAAAAATTTTCTTTCGATAGAGCACACTCACATAATCTGTTTGCTCTAGGGGAAGGGGGTAGCAGAGGGGTGAAGGTCAGGAGTTGAAAATATTATTTGACATGATAATTATTTTTGCAAGCTGCTGCAGCGGTGCGGGTGCGGCCGAGGTCTGGGACTTGGCACGCAGGAGTGCCCGCCTCGCGATCCGATCCCCCCCCACCGAGCAGCCCACCACCTGCAGCCCGGGGCCGGGCCGGGGGAGGGGGGCGCCTGCAGACCCTGGCCTCTAGCCATGCTACCTCTCTTCAGGGCACCGGATCAGACAAGGCAGATAACCAGCCAAAAAAAAAGAGAAAAGAAAAAAAAAAAAAAAGACAAGGAAAAGAAAAGACAAGGGGGAGAGGGAATGGGCAGAGAAAAAGACCTAAAATTTGGACTCAGAGGGTCTTTTCAAACACTTTAATCCTTTCGTGCTGATGGTTCCTGGAGCGTCGTGCCTGGCACTGGACCCTGTACCAGGAAAACCCGACTCCCTAAGCCAAAGCGTTCAAGAGAAGACTGCTAATCAGCTAAAGAGAAACTGGAATCTGTTCCCATCAAGTCCCTTTCTCCCCCCATCACCAGAGGGACACCACAGTGTTCTGAAATACACTCTTGACATCATTTGGCAGGCAACCCTATTCTGTTGAACATGATTCAGCCCTTAGGTTATTGTTTTTAATATTAGAAAGTGAGCTTTTAAATGCCAAACAAATTTTGCAGCAGGGGAACAAAAGATATTCCAAGTGGTCTCACTGGACCTTCTACCAACTGTGTCCACCAAATGGCTGAAAAGACCACCTTCCCGGAGCGTTTCAGAAATGAGGCGGAGACCCAGCTCTGTCCAACTATTACCTAATGCAAGACTTTGTTCTCCACGTTCACAGGGGCGGTATTTGAGGATCAGGGCTGAGCTGAGGCGGGCGAGGCTGTGGAGCGAGCACACAGCGGTGTGAGCAGCAGAGGGAATGAGCGAGAACAGTGGCGCCGAGCCGAGGGGCAAAGCCTCGGCAGGAGCTCCCGTGGCTACGAGACGCAGCTCCTCGCTCAGACTTACCTCCTGTCCATGTTGCCACTGACCATGAGGTTGGGAGGGCTGTCTCTGAGGTTGACGCAAGTGAAATCCCCGAGCGCGTTACCCAGCTTCGAGAGGCAGCGCTCTGCCTCCAGGCTGTACACCAGGATCTGGGAAGGAAGGAAGATGCGTGGGTTTGCAGCTGCACACAGGAGGCCTACATGCAACACTTCTCACTGCAGCCTTGCCCAGGGCAGGGCCATTATTACTCCCCAGCTCCTTTTATAAGGGACAGGATCTGCCGCTTACTGTCCTTACCTTTTCCAAGGAGTGACAGTGTAGGGATATGGCTATTGGAATGACAAAAGGACACGCAAAAGAAAACAAAAGAACATCCCAAGAATTCCTCAGGCCAAGGTGCAAAATCCTAGGACACAAAAGAAAATGCCAAATGGGGATATGAGGTATCCCAATTTCCTAAGCCAGAAAAAGCAGCAGAGAAAACAAGGGTCACTGGCTGCTGAGAAGCTGCTTTCTGATTTTCTGATGTCTGCAGATGAGCCAGCCTGTGTTCTCTTTATTTTTCCCCTCTCTCTGTGGATATCCCAGAAGGTAAAAACAACACTACAAGTATCCGGGAAGATGGACACTTAATCACTACATGACCAGTGATTCCTTTAGGTTAAACTGCAAACCAAAACACAAAGCCTTGTTCCCAAACATTAAAAAAAATTTTTTTTATTGATATAATTGGTATAATCATATTGGTATAATGAACATTCCCAAACATTTCTCTCTTCAGCCACTCTCAACTTGCTAATTTTAGGAGGCTCTGTTCTATAAGGTATAGAGGCAAATAAGGTATCCTTGATCACTAGACAAGGTATTCATCATATTTGAACATTTCTGTGCTATCTCTCCAGCAAAAAGAAAAAAAAGGAGGATTTATGAGGAATCTTTCTAAAGAATATTTAAGTCTTTTACTAAACAAAAAATCTTAGTAATTCAGTGAATTAACATGAAATGCTTGCTATGCATTTTTCACTGTTGTTAATACTGAAGATACAGCCCTTGCCCAAATTCACAGTTCAAAAGCCTCCTCATTCACCCACACACACACACACACACCCCCTCCCTGAACATGCATTCTATCCTGTTGGTCATGTGGTTAAATTTATTGAACTCAGAAGTTTTTATAAATTTTTTTTTCAACGTTTATTTATTTTTGGGACAGAGAGAGACAGAGCATGAACGGGGGAGGGGCAGAGAGAGAGGGAGACACAGAATCGGAAACAGGCTCCAGGCTCTGAGCCATCAGCCCAGAGCCCGACGCGGGGCTCGAACTCCCGGACCGCGAGATCGTGACCTGGCTGACGTCGGACGCTTAACCGACTGCGCCACCCAGGAGCCCCGAACTCAGAAGTTTTAATGTTAATATTTTGTAGATAGATTCTCCTCCCTTCTCACACACATGAAAATGAAATGTGCTATCTTTTTCTTCTCAACCTGTACGATTACCAATTATCAGGATACAGATTCTTATTTCAGTACTGAGAGGTTGTGGGTCTCCACCTTGAAAACCACGATCTCTTCATCAACACACACTTCTAATAAGTGAACCTGTGGAAATGCTTCACAGTTTAAAAAAAAAAAGACTAATATTAATTAACTATTGTGAGCAGCACCTGAAAGAGGTTGAAAGGAAAGAGGCAATTTCAAAATTTAAACCGCCTTCCTAATCATAAAGGCTACAGAGAGCAAGCTAAATTTTATTTTTATTTTCACGCAGTTGAAAGTAAGTTTGAGAAAATTCCAACAAGTTTAAATGAAAACAATTTCAACAATTCTAAAATATCCAAAAGAAGTTCTTCTTCCAAGCAATATTGATTAGAAGTAATCAAATCTATCTATAATGAGTAACCTAAAAGTTGCATAAAATCCATTCCTGGAAGGATAAAAACAATTCAAACAGCAACCTCATGGTCTCTCATAATTTCCACACTTCTGTATCATAATAGAGCTTTCAGTGGAGTTGTTAGACTCAATTTCTTTTTGTTTTTATAATAGTTCCACTTCCGTCGTAGGAAGGTAGGCCTTGAAAGTGCAAAGGTCCGTGGTAAACCTAAGAATTAAAATCTGGTATTCAGTCCATCTTTACTTTTTCTAGTTCATTTTTGACAAGTGGATAGGTCATCTCTGAGTGACACAGGGAACTCTGATCCCTCTCCGGAAAGACTGCAAATTCATCATAAAGGCATCAAAGTTCATAGCGAAGAGTCAAGTATTTTCTGAAATGTTTAATAATTCAATGAATCAGAATATCCAAAGAGTACCTTTACCATTAGGGTTAGTTAAAGACCACAGAGATTAGAAAACACATTACCCATCTCTGAGGCGGTTCTTTCCATGTTAAAAGTCCCTTAACGACCTTTACCATTTCTCCCTCCCTTGCTCGCTCCCTCCCACGCTCTCTCTCTTTTAATAAGGTTGAGCAAATGGGACTTCATTTTATCTGATTGCCACAGACTAGTGAGATTAATTATTCATGCTCACACTCCCCCTCTTGTTAAGACCATGCATTAGACTAATTTTTCTCTTTATTGCCCTAGTTGGGTGAGTCTCAACCCATGGCCACTTGACTCCCTCTCAGAGGTGTATGGATATGCTAGAAAGAAGGAAAATACTACCCAGAGCTAAAATCTTGGAGAAAATGTTCTGCATTCATGTGACCGCCAAATCAATAGATGCTGCTGGGGATTTTTCCTTTTAAGTACCAAGTGAATGTTGCAGAAGAGCCTACACAGTGATTACAGAGCAAATTTTTATTTTAAGAATTATCTACAATGACCAACAGCTATTTTGCAGAGGTAACTATAGGATGTGCGGTGTTACAGTCGCAGGACACTGGGTGGCCCTCCCTGCTCTTTGGCTTCCAGGCAGATGGAGAGGGCACCGGATGGAAGCAAACACCATAGACAAAGAACTTCAGCAGAAAGTTTTTTTCTGTGTTTTTTCCTCCTCTTCGTAAAAACCTTAAAATATCTTCATAAATCCTAGTCTTAGAATCCAAACTTTAAATTCTGTCAGCTATTCAGATTTCTTTGAAATTCTTTTCTTAAAAAAAATTGTTTTCTGATTTCAAACGTAATAGATCTTGTAACAAATTCTAACACAACAGAATTAAATAAGGAGCGGTAACCTTCTGTAGGTCAATCTCAGAAATAACTACACTTCAGCAGTTCGGTGTATATACCGCAAGACTTTTTCTGACACAGGTCTGCCTTGCCTTTCTACGTATGCGTGTGCGTGTGTAAAACTGTTCTTTCCCTGAATGGGATTATTGTTTTATAACTTGTTTTTCCTACTTAAACAACAGGAGAGTCCTTTCTTCATTAGTATCTATAGGTAAATCTTGTTCTTTTTAATGCCTGCATAGAATTTCTTATGGATGTGTAATTTCGTATTGATGGCTATTTGGGCTGTTAATAAATTTTTAGGCAAAATAACGTACTTCGTTACTGCAACAAATACTTATCAATCATCTTCTTTGCAGTCGGTACTGGAATGAACAGGGACGGTGGGTGACACGTGGAGGCCTCAGCCTGCTGCCAGCTGCAACAAGCCGCCTCTTCACCAGCTGGTGCACGGCCGCCGGCTGACCTGCTCCTCGAAATGTGGGACCCGCCTCTCTGAGGAGGCCCACCTTACAGCCACGTCCTAGCATCTGGTGTTGTAACGGCGGGGGCGGCAGGGTAGAATCAGGAAGTGGGGGGCGGCCACGGGGCCAGCATCTGGGATACCCCGGCGCGACCCGGAACACTCAGTGCGCCCAGGACTGGCCTTCCTATCAAAGCGTGAAGGCAAGAGCTGACCAACGGCTACTGTCCCTGCAGTGGGCGAGGTCCTTCACCCACCTAGTAAGAAGTGAATATCGCGCGGCAGAGGTTTCCTAAATGTGGGCACACTGTTACCTTCATCATGAAACAGCACCCAGTTGCATACAGGAATCACTACGAAGAGATTACAGAGCCTCGCGGTCCCCGACTTTTGGTCACACACTGATGAATGAAGAAAGGAACTCCGTCTGTGTTTTGATTTTAAACTTACCAAAACAGTAAGTCCTCCTCATACACTTCTGTCAAAGGCATCACTCCAACACCCACCTGAGCAGCTGGCTGGCCTCCTCGGGACCGCAGCACTGCCTTTCCCAAAAAGTGAGGAGTGGTCAGAAGCCTTCCTTACGAGACAGTGGCATTTTCTTTCTTTTTTTTTTTAATTTTTTTTTAACGTTTATTTTATTTATTTTTGAGACAGAGAGAGACAGAGCATGAACGGGGGAGGGTCAGAGAGAGGGAGACACAGAATCGGAAACAGGCTCCAGGCTCTGAGCCGTCAGCCCAGAGCCCGACGTGGGGCTCGAACTCACAGACTGCGAGATCATGACCTGAGCCGAAGTCGGCCGCTTAACCGACTGAGCCACCCAGGCGCCCCGACAGTGGCATTTTCAAAAGCATGGTGAATTAAAGATCACTTGTCTGCTGCGTGGGGGAGGGGCAGAGAGAGAGGGAGACAGAGGATCCAAAGTGCACTCCGGGCTGACAGAGAGCCCGACATGGGGCTTGAATCCACAAACTGTGAGATCACAACCCGAGCCGAAGTCAGATGCTTAACTGGCTGAGCCGCCCAGGCACCCCCTCTGCTGCTATTTTAAGAGGAGGAAGGGACAAGGAGAGCGGAAGGTTGGCAGATGCTAGGCTGAGAGAGTCCAAGATAAAAGGCATGGGGGTGGGTATTTGACTGAAATCTTTGGAGATGACAGTCTACCTACTTTTCTCTATTGATTCCCTAATAACCCGCCCCCACCACTACCACACATACTTCGCTCTTCTGAGGGGAGAAAGTCATGGTAAGAAGCCGAATTCTAGGGCATAAAGCAAACAGTCCTCACGTCCTCTCCTCTTCCACCCCAAGGAAGCTTATTTTGTGCTCTCTCTGTGCCTTTGGCAGAGTTCATCCCCTCTCGTCGGTAATGAAGGTATTTACTGTCTACACGCTTGAGCTGCTGTTTACGAGGTGCCGTCTCGAACGGCACGTCAGCTTCTTTTTCTCAGACCCGTGGTTCTCAAACACCGGAAACTGGTTCGGCCAGGCCAGCTGAGGCTGTGCTACCAAGCGCCATGCCACATGCCATAGAACACTGCCTCGGACTCAGACCCTAAGTTCCTTAGGGAAGAAATCCTATCATTCATTCCTGCAGCACTGATCAAGGGCCCAGCACGTGCTTGGAGATGAACTGATTGGTACATCGGCAAATCTGGTAACCACAGTCTGGTTCACGATAAATACGCAGATACACCTTTTTTTGCTTGACGCACTCCCCCATTTCTGGATGCCTAATCCCGTTATTGGCTTATACAAAGAATTACTTCATCCTACTCAAAACAGAAGGAGGTTCCACAGATCCCTCTCCAGACCATCCAGATTCTAGAGCACTCCAACTGTAGCCAGGCTAAGGTTTTCTCTGACAGCGCAGCAGACTAGAATACGGGGAAAGCCCTCCTGTTTACAAACACTGAAAATGCTGCATAAGATTCAGTCTATTAAATATTCCTCAAACATTCTGTTTAACTCCTGAGAAATCAGAGAAATTCGGAGGAGCCAAAAACGAAGAGGGCGCTAAAACCAGAAAAGGAAGGGACGCTCATTTCAGGGGCTGCTCTGAGGATATCTGCCAATGTCAGGAGCCCAGGAGCCTGGGAGACAAGAGGCACGGTTTCTGGCCAGCACCAAGTGGAAACACCAGAACCGAGATGTCTGCCTATTGCTGGGGCCCTCGTACGGACGGGTACGCTCAGTAAAAATCAGACCAGTGGAGAAGCCTATCCATTGGCAAATAGAGCCTCTCTGGAAACTCGTTTCTGCCTCAGGTTCAACTCAGTGTGGAAACTGTTTGCCCCGGGTCTGCCCTCACCCAGGTTCACAGTTTAAATTTATACTACCTGTAAGGCCCAAAGCACCTGGGTGGCTCAGTCAGTCAAGCGTCCAACTCTTTGATTTCAACTCAGGTCATGATCTCTCATTGGCAGGATAGAGCCCCCCCCCCCCCCCCCACATAGGGCTCTGTGCTGACAGTCTGGAGCCTGCGTGGGATTCTCTCTTCCTTTCTCAAAAATAAATAAATAGACATTTAAACTACTTGCAAGGCCCCAAAGCCCCCTGGCCCGGTAACTGAAGTATTTTCAGGTTGGTAACATGTCTCCTGGTAGCTGGCAGGGTCTTCTCAGGAGGAAGATCCTCTCAACCCAGGCCCCTTAGGAAACCTACAAATTGCTTCCCTTTTCTCCGCCATTGTGGTGTGGGCAGTTGACAGTTGTCTCCATGTCTTCTCACAAGACTTTCCGGATCAAGCAATTCATGGCCAAGGAACAAAAGCAGAATCATCCTATTCCCCAGTGGATTCAGATAAAAACCGGTAATAAAATCAGGTACAACTCCAAGAGGAGACACTGGAGAAGAACCAAGCTGCATCTATAAGGGATCGCACACGAGATGGCACACACATTAATGCTGCGTGAGGCCCCATGTTCCTCCCCTATCACTCTGTAGTCATCCCTACGACCTGAACAATAGACCTGTTTTACCGGGGAAATGATTTTTGTCTGTTACTATGCCTCTGCACCAGTAGGTTGGCTCAGTAAGAAATATGTGAGACCTTTTGATTGGAAAAAAACAAAGAACAAAAGGAAGCCTACAAATCAAGATCAGCCAAATACAGCTCATAAAAAAAAAAAAATCCCAAGGCGGGGTTGGGCAGGGGGGAGAGGAGAGAGGGAAAGAAACCACAAGAGACTCTTAAGGACACAGAACAAACTGAGGGTTGATGGAAGGAGGTGGGTGGGGGATGGGCTAGATGGGCATTAAGGAGGCACTTGTGATGGGCACTGGGTATTGTATGTAAGTGATGGATCGCTGAATTATTCTGAAACCAATATTAGTACGTTAACTAAAATTTAAATTAAAAGTAAAAATAAATAAATAGATAGATATTTATGAGGCTCAAAAAAAAAAAATCCCAACTACAGAAAGGAACAACTCATCAAAAATGAGAGGTAGAAAACAAACTGATTAGACTTCCAAGGATATCAGATGTTTATTAGATAAAACAAAAAACGTATGCTGAAAATGTTTATAGAAATAAAATGGTGAGGAGTCAAAAGCATCAAAGAAGCCTCGGCAAAAACAAAACAAACAGAATTTCTAGAAATTACAAAGGCAACGGACGAGCTAGAGAATTAAAGTCCAAGGAATTCCATGAACTGAAGACAGATTTGAAGACGTCACTTAGAATGCAACACAGAGAGGCAGAGATGGAAAATGTGAGTGAGCAGCACACAGCCCAGAGAGGACAAGCTGGTCCAACACACATCTGCCCTGAGTTCCAGAGAGGAAGAACAGATAGGATGAGGGAGGGGAAAATTTCCACAATGACTGAGAATGTTCTACAACCGGAAGGAGGAAGCACAAGAGATCCAATGGGAAAAATGAAAGTGCAGGCACACCTAGAGACATCAGAGAGAAACCACAGAAAAGTAAGACTAGGAAGAGATCTTCAAAGCAGACAAAAGAGGAGGAAGAGGCTTGAGCACAGTGACCGTTAGACTGACAGCCAAGCTCTCAGTGGACCCAGTGGAGTCCAAACCAATCGTCTCTCCTAAGGGCTGAGCATAGAGGACTGTCAACCCACAGTTATAAGGGACCAGCAAAACTACCTTTAGACTGAGGCCAAAAAAAAAAGAGGTTCTTGGGGAAAAATACAGAGAACTCCTGCGCCTAGGAGACCCTCACTCAAGGAACTTCTTAAGAGTATATTTTTGGAAGGTGGAAAATCATTCCAGAAAAAAGGTCTGAGGTGCTGGAAGGAACGGTGAGCAAAGATTCAGGTAAATGTGCTTAAAAGTACGCAAATACCGATTATCCACAATAACCCTGCCGATCTGGGTTAAATAAGTAGTTCAAACTGCACGTGGTCCTTATTCCAAACAGACAAGTGCCACGGGTCAGGGCACTGCACCACGGCCACAAAGATGCCGGCTGCCCAGGGGGCCCTCTGGCACTATGGTGTGGAGTGGACAGGTACTTCCTGGAGACCTGTGCTGTGTTTGGCACCATGGGAGGGACTGAACGCGGATCTGATGAAAGAATGAGTGAGTGCTACACATCTCGGCCTGTGTCTATCGATCCCGGGCCCACGGCACACCGGCCTACATTAGAGATCCGCTCCGTGCATACAAATGAACACATTAAGTCCATTGGCTTTTCCACTCATGGCAACGTATTTAGCTGTTTCATAAGTGGGAGGTACAGTTCGTTCAGTACGGCTCTTGAGGTACAAAACTAGTAATGCCCATTTAAAACAATACAAAAGGTACAAGAGAAAAAGACTTCTCAGTCTTTGGGGTAGAATTTACTCATGTAAATGACCCAAGCTGCTGTCCTGACCCAACATAAATATGGCCTGCAAAAACGTGGTTAAAATTTCACTACAAAACAATGCAGGGCCAGCATATTCATACTCACATGCAAAGCTAAGTCAACAGCCTCTATAAATTCACAGATGAGCTAAGATTAAAAAAAAAAAAAAAAAAAACGAGGAGGAAGACAGACAATTGGGGAGGGAGGGGGGACCTAGTGAGAAAAGAGTAAATCATACACAAAACAGCCAATAAAAAAATAAAAAAGCAGTTAATATACATGAATAATGGATGTCTGATTTAAAAGCAGTTTACTCCGATATGATGTAATTTTTGACAATCAGCCAGAGAGACTATTTTGTAAGTCCTTGCCAGAGAGAAGTCAGAGCGTGAGGCTCGGTAACACGGCAGATCTGTGAACATGTGCAAAATGACTTTCACCACCAGCCCAAAGGTGACTGTCTGTTGGCAAACAGAAAGTTGCCTCTCAGGTGCACTTAGCAGCAGCAACCAGCAAGACGTGAAGCTTGAAGAAACGGACCCCCGACACGAGCGCAGGCCCCCGAAACGTGGCACCCCCTCCACGGTCTCCATGACATGCTCCTGGCACGGGCCACGCTCACATGCAGCACAAAGGAAGCAGCAGCCTGGGCTGCTTTCATGTTGAAGTTTTAATTGGAGTGACAAGCCCACAAGGCCAAGATATTTCAGAGATGGGACCTTGTTGCTGAGAGTCGCCAGGCGCTGGGTGGGCAAGGCCCGTGTGCGCTCCCCACCAGCACGTGCCAATGCACCTGCAACCCCCGCTGTTCCAGGACTGGACCCTGCCTGGGAAGGCACTGCCAATCACCGTGGTCTGTGCCAAACGCAGGGGCTCTGTGGCGCGGGCAGATGTCTACAAAGGACCAGAGCGAGGCCGAACCAACACCTATTATGACCTAAACCCGAAAGCAACCCAGAGAGCAAGAGTAAGCTCGGGTGAAAACACAGGCAGATGTAACCCACATCTCTCTCTCTCTCAGCCCTACGTTCATAGATGCTGGAAATAAGAAAGGCAGGTCTACTTTGTGGAGTGAGCAGAATACAGCTCCCTGCTTTGCTTCAGGGCTCTCTCTAGACAATCTCTGTCCTAGTGCTAGAATAAAGAACAGAGAGGTGGCCACAAAGAACCGGATAAGGGGCACATAAAATCAACAGGAAATGCTCCTTGTCAGAGCATTCACCCAATGAAGAGATTACACTGGTTATACAAACGTCTAACCGAAAGCTGAAAATCCTCCCGTCCTCCTGTTATGTCCCAACACGCCTCATGGTAACAAAGAGCACAGCCAGTTTCAAAGCCCTTCACAAATATTAGCCACATGTAACTGATCACAGCCCCCATGAGAAAGAAAGTTATTACATCTCTCTCATGTAGGGAAGAAAAGGGAGGCTGCAGACTCTGAAATGAATTCTTCAAAATGATAGGCAACTGAGACGCTACTTTTTCAACAGGAAGATTACAAGTGAGACGATCATCACGTGAAGGTATCTGTAAGCCTACAGACTCCACATCGCTCCTGAAGTTCAGGCTATCACACTGGCTCGGTTCTCAATTTTCCTTTGACGAGCCTGGAGACTTCTCGTTTGGCCCCAGGTTAGACTTGACAAAGGCTTTGAAGGGGGCAGACAGGAAGAGTGGGGCTAAAATCAGATCACAGGACCAGGACGGCCGACGGAGGAGGCCAGCAATCGCAGTGAACAATCGGCCTTTGGCGTAGGGCAGACAGTCCACCCCGCCAGTGTGGTTCACGACTGCACCCACATGCATGAGCTTAGACGTGTTCTGTACATAAGGAATGCTATACATAGCAGCTGTTAATAATAATTCTGATATTCCTTTCATATAAATCTTCTCAGAATATTCCACGTGATTCTCACAGCCACCAAGAGGAAAACAGACAAATACTACTGCCTACGTTTTATACATGAAGAAACTAAGGCCTAGAAATGCTTGAATAGCTTGCCCCAGTTACACAGGTGACGACAGTAGCCAAGGACACAGCAGGCAGAGCCCATCCTGTCCCATCCCTACATCAGTGTCTGCCACCATATCACAATGCCTTTCTGGATTCCAAGAAAAATGGTTAATAATGGCTGACGCTTACAGCGTTCTCTCAGGTGCAAAAGCCCACCATGACGCAGTCTCTCACCCGATCCCCACAATCCCATATGGTGGGTATTATGACTTTACACCCTGTATACACGCGGAAGTGGAGGTGTGGAGAGGTCAAAGCATCTACACAGTGAGGCGGCTTGGGGACCAGGATTCAAACCTTGGTGGCGGGCCTCCAAGCCGATGCTCTTTAAACCTCTGCCCCAGGATGCACAAGAGTATGGCCCCTGGACGAGTGGCATCATAGCCCTCGCTAGACATGCAGATTCTCGTATTCTCCCACCCCAGACCCCCCGACTCAGAAGCCTTGGGGTAGGGTGCAGAGGTCCATATATTTCTGTGTCCCCTGGCACCTGAGAACCCCTGCACTAACCTATACTGCCTCCCAAGCCAAAAATGAGTCTCCACCAGGACAGAAGTGTTACTCAACTATAAATGCTCACTTCCTACCTCCCAGCTGATGCCAATCTGGTTAAGAATCGTGCTGGGCAGCGACAGTACCAAAACGTGAGATTTACACCCACATGCCACACAACTCAGAGAAGAAGGGTATGCACTGAGAGTCAGACATCAGTAAGGCTCCTTCTGGCAAGTGGGACTCTGGACGGACCTTCCCTGAAAGGACGTGGGGAGACAGGAGGGGAAGAGGGAACGCTACTGCTAGTCAGTAACATGGCATATTCTGGATCGAGTTGGCCTGGCTGGAGCAAGGGGCTCGTTCTGGAGGTGTGGGATGCAGGACGGAAACCCGACCCCCCCAGGTCTTGAGGGCCAGGCTGAAGGCCAGCACCAGGGCCTTACCCACAGTCCTCAGCACGCAGCCCTCACTCTGGTAAAACCAGATAGGGACCATGAGGAGGTAGGCTGATAGGTGGTGTAAGAGGCAGTGGTGGGGAGAGGAAGAGACAAGGGAGGGGGGCCTGGGGAGCAAATACTTTCATGTCATTTTTGTGAACATGAGACAAGAGTTCACACCCCAAGGAAACACTGCAGTGCAATGGGGCCACCCGGGGAGTAGATGGAGCCTCAGCCAGAGGTCCTAACCTAGAAAGGATCTGGATATTGAATTTGGTCCAGATCCAGCCAGTCGGTCCCTTATCCATGGACGTTTCTGGAGCAGGAGAGCTGAGCAGAGGCTGGGGCCCACGCCCCAGCAGACCTACTTTCTACCTGCTGAACAGTTCAGAAGATTTCTGGCCTCGGGGTTTTTTTCTTTTTTCTTTTTTTTTTTTCTTTTTCCTTCCTTCCTTCCTTCCTTCCTTCCTTCCTTCCTTCCTTCCTTCCTTCCTCCCTCCCTCCCTCCCTCCCTTCCTCCCTCCCTCCCTTCCTTTGAAACAAATAGTTACCATCTTATAATTCTGTAGGTTGGAAACCTACTGTGGGTCTCACTGGCTAACATCCAGGTGTCAGCTAGCTATGTTCTGTGCTGAAGCCTAGGGAAGAATCCATTTCCTTGCCTTTTCCAGCTTCTAGAAGCTGCCCACATTCCCTGGCTCTTAGATCCCTTCCCTCTGTCTCAACTGGGGGTCGGGACCTTCTCATGTGACATTACTCCGACCTCCTCTCCTGCCTCCCTCTTCCACTTTTAAGGACCGTTGCGATTACACTCGGTTCCACCAGATAATCCAGAACAATCTCCCTATTTTAAGGTCAAGAGATTGGCAACCTTACTTCCATCTACAACCTTCATTCCCCTCTGTCATGCAACCTAACCTATTCACAGGTTCCAATAACTGTGGACGTTTGGTGAGGGGCACTCTTTTGGATTCCTGGCCTCATGTGAACACACTGTAAACCTCATAACTCATCTCAAATTCCTTAATGTGGAATACGATCAAACTTGGACTGAGCTAGAGTTTTCCTTTACCCTGCAAATTAGTAACACACAGAGAGAATGCTTAGAAGAATAACTTTGTGTCCATTAGGACTCATCTGCAACTCAATAATTTATCATTATTAACCCACTCTAACATGACGCCTTGTAGGAGACTGAAGAGCTGAGTGAATGAATAAATCATATTCCATCTATGGAATGAATAAAAAGCAAAGTTCTCTAACTTGTAATATTTTGTTAGTCTAGTCCAAGCTGCTCTGCGTACTTGAAAACAGTAAAATGTCGTATGTGTTCTGAAATTCCACTCACACAGGTCATCTGTGTGCCTTCTTTTTCCTACTCTTTGCCAAGCTACCCATCAGTTTCAAATGTGTGTGTGTGTGTGTGTGTGTGTGTGTGTGTGTGTGTGTGTGTGTATCAAAAGCATGAAGCCTATTCTATGGTGTTATTGCTTTTACTTCCAGGGCAAAGACAAACATTTCCAATAGCCACCCCTTGATCTTTATTAACTTAAAAAACAAGCTAATTTTTAACCTTAACAAAACCTAGTTGCTGCTTGGGCTGTATTTACTTTAAGGCTGATGTGTCACAAAGAAACCAAAGCCATAACTATTTGTGAGGTGAAACAAACACAAAGGTCAACTCCAAGCTCACGCTCTTTCATGGGTGCGGAATGGTAAACCAGGACGGAAATTCCGTGTAAATGATCAGGAAAGCCATTAGAAAAATCAGGCCCTGTTAACAGATCTGTAGATCTTCTTTGATAGGTGAAGGGGATTAAGAGGTACAAACTTCCAGTTTTAAGTTATGGGGATGAGAAACACAGCACAGGAAATGTAGTAATACTGTAAAAACATTGTATGAGGACAGACAGAATAACCGAATGTACAGACCTGTTAAATCACTATGTGGAACACCTGAAACTAATACGACACTGTATGTCGGCTATATCTCAGTTAAAAAAGAGAGAGAGAAAATTAGGCCCTAAATAAAACTCTAAGCTAATTCAAGGGGCAAAAGAGAAGAAAGGCAACGATGATTATATACATCTTGTAATTTTGCTTAGAACTTCAAGAATACTGGTCAATGTTTTTAAAACTTCCAAAATGATACAAATGTCACTGGTGTACAAAAATCATGCAAATGTGAGCAAAGACAAAGATGTGCGAGACACAGCACCAGCCCTCCAGCCCTCTCCGATAAGGCTTTTGACACAAAGGGACTCGGCATTCACATGAACTTACTCCAGTAGTTCTGCAAGAAGCTAAGTGGGTCCATCCCTTATCTATTCTAAATGTATTCTTCCAGAACAATTTTCGGGAAAATGAATCTCGGGAAGCACCACAGACTGCTTTTACTACAAGTACGGCCCTAGCCCAGCCCCGCACCAGCCCTGCACCAGCCCCTGGGCCCCTGTGTTCCGGCCGGCCCGCGTCACCCCAATGCTGCTCTCCCCCCTCCCAGACTCCCTCCTCCAGGCCTGATGCCTCTGTCTGGACTTGCACCCGGCCCAGGCTCTCCTGAAGAACTCCCACTTGACCTAAAGCCGGGGGCGGGGGTTGGGGGGTGGGGGGGGAAGGCCAAGGAGGAAACTGACAAGTGCTGAGCACCAGCCACGTGCAAAGCCCACCACCTGCCTTTGCCGGGTCTTTTCCCTTTCTAAACGGGGAGCCTGAGGCATGCAAGTGACCCGCCTAAGGTGTAACTGACTCCAGAACCCTTGCTGAGTCCCCAGTGGTTACAGAGCTTCTCGAATGGAGCTGAAAACACTTTCCCCTGTACTTCCTTTTTCCGACTTTGTCACTCCCTCTCAGCAGTGATTCAGGACCGCTAGAGACCCTCAAGCCCTCTTAGCTTCCGTGAGCAGCAGTACTCCCAAGAAATGCAGAATCACCTGCCATGGCTGCACAGGATATCAGAGGCAGTCCCGAAGGTCTCTAAAGCCAGAGGTTCTGTGCTCTGTCCTGAGAAACCCCAGGGCTAGGGAGGTGCTCCAAGGCTTTCACGACATGTGAGTATTATTATTAACAATATAGAACAATTATATCACCTCCTGACACCATTTTAATACTAAAACGTGTCCAAAATGCATTTGGGTGCTTTTTGGTTTTTCTTTTTTTCTCTTTTTTTTTTTTTTTTTTTTTTTTTGCATTTGAAGGTCCAATCATCATCTATTTATCTGTAGAACTTTTCATTACCCTGAAATTCAACAACATCAGGAAGAGGGCCCCCACAGGGCCTCGGGTCCATTTTGATGAGGTGAAAACCACCTTTATGTTGCTAAGTTGTTGGTAAGGCCCACAAGGCTGTAGCCCCCCATGTAGATGTCCTGTGTGATTCATCTGTTTCCAGTGCTGATCAGAAATTCAGCTTTAAGGTATGTGTGCGATAAGCAGTCATTAACAACGGCCGCAACCGCAACAGCAAAAATGATGGTCAGCCTCACTCAGGAACCCAGAAAACTGGTCTTCAAGAGCTATTTTCTTAAATTTCTCCAAGAACAAAACATATAGTTAAAGCTTTCAAGGTGAGAGTGAAAAGAAAATTAGCCATTTACTCTGTGAACTTTAAATTTTAAATCAGTCATCCTGCTTGTGAAATACCAAGCTTTTATTCTCTGCAATAGAACCTTGAGCAAAAAATGGACGTTCCATTCTGGCGTAGGTATGGGAGAGCAGCGCCCGAATCCACAGGCGCTGCGTTTGATTCCGAAGGCTCTCTCAGACAGATATTTCAACTTGTGATGAGTACAAGCAACCAATCCAGAGTCTTTTCACGTCCACGTACAGGGAATGATTATCATAGGAGACGTTAGCAATTATTTTCCAGCGTGATGTAAGCTGAGGCAGCAGGGCCAAGCAAGCGTCCTTGTCAAACATATTCCAGCCTTCTGAATTACTTCACTCGCATCTCCCTGATTAGGATGCGCGCCGCATGCTGCTTAATACAATCTGCCATCGAATGCCAAGTACTTCAGAACTAAATTAGGAAATATGTCCAAATACATAGAATGACGCTAAGAGCCCTAAGTGGGTCTCTCTCTTTCCTTTATGAGGCATGAGGCTCATCATCAACCTAATGCTCTTAAATGAGGCAATTCTATCTTCTAACCCTCTACCTCTGAGAGCAAAATTTAATTCAAGCAGCAAAAGAATTAATAAAGATAATATGGTATCATAAATACCATTCTCATGGAGGAAGTGTTTTTGACAGAGTCAGGAAATGTGAGACACACAAACAAATTTTAGAGGGATGTTAACAGAAGTGACACTGATTTTTACACGGCAGCATGATGGAGAGGCCAGAGTAATCACAACCACATCTTTTTTCCTTCAGTCACTGGGCAATGGCTACCTTTCAGGTCATCGATGCCAATGAAGGTAAGAAAGAGCCCAAGAAGGCGATATCAAAACTCTGGAACCCCTAAGTCTGGGGATCCTTGCACACAGGCAAACCAAGATGTACTGGGACACTACTCTCTCTCTCTCCGAACCCTCCCACCTGAGCCGGAAATAGCTGAACAACCAGCTGTGTTTACAGGCCTTTTCTTTTTAATTTTTTAAAAAGCTTATTTATTTATTTTGAGACAGCATGTGAGTGGCAGAGGGGCAGAGAGAGAGAGAGAGAGAGAGAGACAGAATCCCATGCAGCGGGGCTCAATCTTATGACTGTGAGATCACGACCTGAGCCGAAATTAAGAGTTGGACACTCAACCAACTGAGCCACCCAGAGGCTCCTACAAGCCTCTTCTTAAGACTAAATACACTTCTGCTATGTTCCGTGTTTCATTTCCTTAGGAGACTATGTGTAGTAAGAGGGCTAGGTTCTTGACAAGTGCCAATTTGTTTGCTGAAGTCTATGCAGAATGCCGTTGTCAAGCTCCAATGCCAGGAACACAACTGGTGTTCTGTAACTCTCTGTGCCGAACACACGTCCGGCTGGCTAGCTAGATGTGTGAATGGATGGATTTGAACCATTATTACTTGATGCTCAGACAGCTGTGGTGCCTATAAAATGCTAATGTGATCATCATACGGTGCAAGGACGTTCTCCTGCTAAACAAAAATAACGCCTCTGGAATACTTCTACAGGTTAGGGAAATTCTGGTTGCTGACTCAAATTCTGTGTCAGTATTTGGACTTCACTGTCCGCTTTGATCACAGTTAATCAATAACGGATTATAACTAAACCCCAGTTCTGTATCAGTAAAAACGAAGATAAACCAAACTCTCTGTTCTCATAAAGCTTTCATCTGAATCCTAAATATACAGGCCAGAGGCACAGACACAAACCCCCCTGTGTATATAGCTCCAGGCAAACTCTACTGGTAATGGTCTCGCATCAACCTAATAAAATGTGCTGGGCCACATGCGGCCGGGCCACAGCACAGATGTAGCCAAAACATGGTACTCACAAGCACGGTGACACCGAGCAACGCACATGAGACTGTTTGGGAATTATGATATTACGATATAGGATAGCAGGAGGACACTAAAATCTCACAGCGTCACCCATAACATGGCTTAATTCACACAGAGATATCACATGACAATTTCAATTCCTAAAAATGCAGGTTTTTCTCAGGAAGCAGACAATCCATTAAACGCAATCAGACGGAAAGTGCTGCCTCCTCAAAAATGAGGGAAGTTTCATAGGGAAAGCCTGGCTTCCCTCACGTTCCCGTGGGCGGCACTCACGTCGGAGAAACAGCTCCATGCAAAGTTATTACCAAACTACGAACAACAACCGACTCTCCACCCACACAAGTGATGGAGGGTTTGAAGCCGCACTCACAAAATATTTGGATGACTAATGCTACCGTCAGATTTCGGAGAGGTTGTTAAACACGCTCTTGTAGCAAATTTATTTCCACTCTTCATTTTAAAACCCCGATGAAAAATACCGGGTAATCACTTATTTGAGGGACTAGAAACTTTTAAAAATGGATTTTCATAAAATCAATAGATTAATCAGCTGATTCTTATAATCAATGCTTTTAACTGGGTTGAAAAACCCAAAAGGCATCCCAAACAGCACTTTCTTTTTTTTTATTTTTTAAAAAATTTTTTTTTCAACGTTTATTTATTTTTGGGACAGAGAGAGACAGAGCATGAATGGGGGAGGGGCAGAGAGAGAGGGAGACACAGAATCGGAAACAGGCTCCAGGCTCCGAGCCATCAGCCCAGAGCCTGACGCGGGGCTCGAACTCACGGACCGCGAGATTGTGACCTGGCTGAAGTCGGACGCTTAACCGACTGCGCCACCCAGGCGCCCCCCAAACAGCACTTTCTTACATCGATGTTGAAAGGATGCACCCGGTCTAAATTTGAGCTCAACACTCTGCCCCTTTGCTGGTTTCTCAAATATATCCACTCACGTAAGTCAAAGAGAAAGAGGGCCTGTTTATGAAAAATTTATTAAAGTATGACAAATTTAAACCAGGCTAGTGCTAAATATAACTATCATCTCACTACGCCGAGAACTTGAGAAATAAATGAGAACCAAAGCCTGAAAGTATGATGGATGAAAAGTCAGAAAGCAAACAGTCTCTCTTCTCTCAACAAATGAGCTCAGTGGGGACCAGAAAAGAAGGTGTTCTCAAAGCCCGAGAAAGGAAACTGCCTTAGGACACCAACTGTGGTCCCCTCCCCCACTTCCTAGGAAGGCACAGCACAATTCTATCATCGTCTATCTCGCCAGCTAAGCTGTGAATGTGCTCCAACAAAACAGGCCAACTTGAGCACAAAGGGAGTCCGTTGTCACAGTGAGGTTACAATAAGCCACACATATTTTCTGCCACTTTATTGCCTCTTCCTGAACGAAGAAGAGGTCCGTGGAATCCAGGATGCTTCAATTCTTTGAGCACTTACTAAGTTGCAAAACCAGTGAACATCTAAATGAATGAGATCTGACCTTACAGGGGGCTACACAAAGGGGAAACAGTATGTAAAAACCACAACCAGAGGCCAGACTTAAACTATGAGGGGAGGAAATAAAAGCGCCGTGATGGTAATGCTCGCTCGCCAGGCACCACGCTTAAAGCTTTACAGACACGTTTTCATTTAACCCTACAATTTTACCAAGTAGCCACTGTTCTGAACTCCCTGGGGCATGAAGAGGGTTAAGCCACCTGCTTAAGGTCACACAGGGCGGTAGGTTACTACCGAGCTGGTACTGAAACTCAGGCTGTGTGCATCCAGAGTCGGCTCCTCCAGCTCCTGTGCTGCTCTGTGGAGAAGGGCTTCCTTCCCGAAGGAGAAGGGTGCTGTCAGAGGAGCCGCTGGCTCAGGGAAGTTCCCTCCCAGGGACTGTACCCATAGGCAGCAGGGTCAAGAGCAGGAAAATTGGAGAAAAACAAAGCAAAACAAAATAAAAAACTGAATCCCTTTCTCCCGATTCCACTGGAAGAGAGAAAGTTCTATAAATCAAATTTAAGACTAACTACTTGGCTTACAGTCAGGCTAGTAAAATGCTAGGTAGTGATAAAATTTAGTCATCATGCAAAGAATTTCAATTACAAACTTGTCTCCTTAATTCTGGCTCAAGGATGATCAGAAGGCACTTTTATGCACTACTGGTGAGAATGCAAATCTTGCTGCAACCCTTACCACCATCCTGAGTGTATACCTTCTGCCCAGGCAACACAACCGCTGGGAATCTATCCCAGAGATCGACCACACAAGGACTCGCAAGAGTTGCAATATGCATCGTAGCACTGCCTGTAATCGCTGAGACAGTGAAAGTGACCTAAATGCCCACCAGCGAGGGGGCCAGATACACAGACCATAGGTTGTAAGCCTACGCCAGAATCCTAGCGAGACGGAGCATGGTATGTGGTGACGTGGAATGCCCTCCAAGGCTTATTACTGAATAAAAATGTTGGGTACAGAACAGATGTATACTACGATCGCATTTCCACAAATACGGTTTTTGGTGCATAAATGTACTTCTAAACACATTAAATTTTTCTTGATACCTAAAAAATGCTTAGTTTCTTCTGTGGAATGGGGCTGGGGGAAGGGAGGAGAAAGGAGACAATTACTTTCCATTTTACATCCTTTAGAAGAGCTTCAGGTCTGTTTTGTTTTGTTTTGTTTTTTTACCATGCTAAATGTATAGGGTCTGAATACATCTTAAAAATATATAATATCAGAGAGCCTTAATTTTTTAATTGCCTTCTAAAAAATAAAAATCGACGTTCTTTTTTGTTGATTATACACCCTACTATTTCTGTACCTTGTTTCCTTCGTATACCCATCCCAGACTCTTCACACCAAAAGCAGCCTGGTTGGCTGAGACATCCAGACACGTGACCGGCTGGCCATAGACGTAATGGAGGGTTCTGGCAGAGTCTTCAGCTTTCAGCAGGTATACCAGATCTCCAGCTGTGGCCACTGCCACAGGATACCTTCCGGTATCTGGAACGATTTCAAGGTAGTCAACCTGTGAACGGGGAAGAGTTACACAGTCTGTCAGGTCTCACCTCCAGCTCATCCTTACTTGGTCAAAAAACACACGATGCCTCCCAGAGGTCACTAAGACCAGCGACCTAACAGAAAAAGATGGGCAAAGAAACAGCTCATAGGAAAGGAGAACACAGTTCCTACACTAATAAAGAAATGCTTTTTGTAAAAGAAACACAGTATGTTCCTAATAAGAGACATACGAAGTAAAAATTCACCGAGATACCATTTTTACCAGTCATAGCAGTAAAATCCATTAGCTTGATAGGACACCGGTCTGGAAGTAGAGGGGAGACAACCATATTTGTGGATCCCACTTACGGTTGGTGGGATGTAATCGAGTCCAACTTCTCTAGAGGGAAATCTGGCAATACTTATCACAATGTCAAACACACATACGCACTGAACCAGCAAGTCAGTCCTAGGAATTTACTTACAAATAAACACACACACACACACACACACACACACACACACACAAACTGCATACAAGGTTACCTGCTGTAGCACGATGCTGTCATAGCTAAAAACTGGAAACACCTACTACACATGCCTTACTAAGGGGCTAATTAACAGGAATACCATGTAGTCACAGAAAAAAGCATGATACAAAATGGAATCATCTCCAAGATAAATTTGGGGACAAAAAGCAAGGAAGGGGAGTAGCAGGATTCACAGTGCACTAACGTGCGTGGAGGGGGGCAGAGGGAACACGGTGTGCGTGGCTTGTGCAAGCATAAATCTGCTAAGGACGGCTGCCTGCAAAGAGGGAACAGAGTTCTTTGATGGGGTGGAAGAGAGATTTCTCCCATAAACCTTACTGCCTTTTAAATTCTGAAACATGAGAGTATAAGAACTATTCAAAATATTGTTTCCTTGTTTTCTTTTTTTTACAAGAAACTGAATCAAATCCCCTCGGTTCCCAATCAGCAAAATTCACATTTTAACATTTGTGCAGGTACCAGAAATGTGCAGCTAAAAGGCTAAAAAGAGCGGCATTATCCGTCCTCTGCTGTTTCCAGGTCATCGAGGGTACGATACCACCGCCACGGTACTCCTGACCGCATTAGTGTGACCGCTGCCTCTGATCTGCACGGCAACGAGGCGCTCCCTTCAGGCATCACTTGCTTTTCTACGTCCCTAAGTGGCACATTTCTCCCGAGCACATTTCACACCAGGTTTTCACCTCCTTGAGTAAAATCTCAGCATACAAAAGCAGGTGTGGCACGCTGTGTAATCGTGAAAACCACCGCGTGAAAGGACGGCGTGGCCCTGACAAGAAGCCAAACGAGTTCAAAAGCCTGAATCCTAAGGACTGTCCAGAGGACATCCGGGGGCCTCTGCTGTTAATCCTCGGGCCCAAGAGTGTGAGTGTGAGTGTGAGTGTGAGTGGTGCCCCACCCCCAACCTGCCCAGCTGAGGACGCATCACAAAGGAAGGACGGAAGGGCTAGGCCAGTGCTGCAACCCAGGGAAGATGGCCACTGGGATTCGGGGAGCCCACCTGGGAAGACAAAAGTAGCCCGCAGGGCGGGGCGGGGGGGGGGGGGGAGGGGGACACGACCTTTTTCAGGGAGGCCCGGCAGCCCCTCATCCGAGATGAGAAATGAGGCCTATGCTGCCAAGCAGTCGTGGCTTGCTTCCTCTCCCCCCCCATTCTAAAAGTCATTTCCTATTTCCCTAAAATTAACATCCTCAGCCTAGCTGTTTAGTTTCACTTTATTGTTGGACTTCTGACAGACCAAGAGGCTCAGACTGACTGTGGTGGTGCCATTTGCCAGAAGCTGTAAACTCCTTCAAAAAGCTTCCAGTGGGTGCCAGGATGCCACTTTATTGCCAAGGCAGGATTTACACTTTACGGAGGAACTCACATCTTAAGTAACTGTCTGCATTCATATAATTATTGCTGGTCTAGAATGTTCTTTAGGCAGAGACCAAATAATAAGCACTACGGTAGTTTTGAGAACAAAGAAAGATGGTACTTCACATTTTTCTAGTAAAACCCCCGAGAGGAGCATCAGACGGTTTGGGGGGAACACCACCCACAGGGCAGAAACTGGTCATTAAAGGGACAAGAAGCTTATGCAGGCGAAGTGCTGACATCATGGCTTTTTAGTTACTCAAGGCTAACAAGATCTCCACCAGGGGGAAAAGGCAGAAAAACAGGATCTGTTCCGAATCAGACCACCAATTCGTTGTTCAACACTGGCTTTTCTGCTCACTCTACTAGTGCCAAAATCGAGTTTGTTTACATTAAATCCAAATTTAGCGCAGATTTGAGCACTTCCTTCTTACCGCAGAATCACGTCCCACCGTATAAAAGTGGAGGCTCACGTGTAACTGAGTATGGAGATAAGCTTGACGTAAAGAACGCTTCAGGTTGGCTGAGCTTCACGCATGACATCCTGGAACTCGGCTCCCCAATTAACACTGACTTAAACTTGTTTTCACTCAGGAGTTACTCTTAATTCCAGGTGAGAAAATCTGAGGCGGAACAAAGTGTAGGACGGAAATCTTCCCTCCCATATGGACTGGGAAGGTACCACTGAATTCATTTTCATCATTTTCACTGACACGATAGGCCAGAAACCGAGCTCACATTTCCAGAGGCGAACATCTCATTTTAGGTGAAGGAGGCTGAGGACCACAGTGACAAGAAACCCCTGGCCCGGAGGTCAGCCCCAAGATCTGAATCTCAGCTCCTTAGCTCTGAGATCCGGGGCAAACCGATACACTGCTCTCAGCCTCTATGGGCTTTTTGGTAAATGGGGAAAAAGAATACTATCTACCTATTTTGCAGGGCTGCAGTGAGATTTAGAAATGTAAGGCCCCCAGGAAGCCCCGAGGGAATGGCAGCTGCCGAAGTCATTACTATCTGTTTGATCGGACCCAGAGGTTCTAAGAATGGAGAATCAAATGACTGGACTAAAAAGCTCACCAGTTTCTGAACCTCGAACTCTGCCGCGATTTGCCAGTAGCCCTCGTCGTTGGGGCGCAACATTACAACATCAAAAGCGGAAGCTGTGGCAACCGTTGCATCTTCCTGGCTGAGGGCTAGTGCCTGTATTCTTGCATCATGCTCAAAACGATGGATGGGATACTTTCCGGTCCTTAGATCCCAGATATTAAGAAACCCTACGTAGAGAAAAACAGGGCAGGTAATTTTAGATTTCCTTAAAACGCACAATTATAAAGTAATCATGCAATATAAAGAAAGTTAAAAGGTAAATGACAAATTTGCATCACATACAACACAGGGCCGATTTCCTTAACAATGAGCTTCTAAGGTCCAATAAGGAAAAAAAAAAAAAGCAATTGGAAAGTGAGCAAAGGACAAGAGCATGCTGGTCACAGTAAAAGAAATACAACTGATGTACACAGTAAGAAAAACGCAAAAATTCACTCACAATTAGAAAAATACAAAAACGGGGGTGCCTGGGTGGCTCAGTTGGCTGAGCATCTGACTTCAACTCAGGTCATGATTCCATGGTTCATGCATTCGAGCCCCGCATCGGGCTCTGTGCTGACAGCTCAGAGCCTGGAGCCTGCTTCGGATTCTGTGTCCCTCTCTTGCTTTGCCCCCCCCGCCCCCCCTCCCCCGTTCACGGGCAAGCGCACGCGCTCTCTAAGAAAAAATAAAACACTAAAAAAAAAAAAGAAAAACACAAAAACGGTAACAGAATATTATTTTTCATCCATCAAACTGACAAAAATGAAAAATTTCATAAAACATTTTGTTGTTGAGGCTATAGGGAAATAGACTCTATTTTTTTAAATGCTTATTTATTTTGAGGGGGGAGAGGGGCGGGGGGGGGGGGGAGAGAATCCCAAGCAGGTCCCACGCTGTCAGTGCAGAGCCCGACCTGGGGCTCAATCTCACAACCAAACCATGAGATCATGACCTGAGCCAAAACTGACTGAGTCAGATGCTTCACTGACAAAGCCACCCAGGCACCCTAGGCTCTATCTTAAATTGTTGGTGGAGATATAAACTAATTCACCCAACTTGGGAGGCAATTTGATGGTACGTACCAAATTACGAATGTCTACAGGATAGTCGCTGAAATGTTTTTCATTATGTCAAAAGATTAGAAGCTATCTAAATGTGCACCACAGTTTGAAATTTAAATAAAATGAGGAGTTAAAAAGACTGTGTCAGACTTATACATAAGCTACCTGAAAGATCAACAAAATATATTATTAAATGAAAAAAGTGAAGGACAGAGTAGTGGTATAGTAGGTTATACTACTTTCATGTTTTAAAAAATTTACACACACACACACAAACGTATACACAGACTATCCTCGTGTATGGAAGGATACACAAGAAACTGTTACCAGTGCTTGGCATTGAAGGAAAGAAACCAAAGAGAAGGGACAAGAGTAGGAGGGCATTTTACTATATATCCACTTGTATATTCTGAAGATTTTCCCTAAAATTATTTTTACTAAAAAGATAAATTTTATAAAGTGTTTTTATGAGACAGACTTAACAATAGCAGGAC
Organism: Lynx rufus; assembly: GCF_022079265.1. Lineage (NCBI taxonomy): Eukaryota > Metazoa > Chordata > Mammalia > Carnivora > Felidae > Lynx > Lynx rufus. The sequence goes on along the minus strand of NW_025814839.1, from coordinate 8,371,357 downwards.
ACACATCAATTGCTGAATACTTTGCACATATGGTGCTCCTAATTCATTCTCTTAATTGTCCATTCATGCAACAAATAATTTTTCCCAGTTTTATTGATTACAGTTGACATATAAGTTGTACGACACAACAATCTCATATATGCATACACTGTAAAATGATTACCATAGTACATTAGTTAATACCCATCACCTCACACAGTTAACAAATTTCTTTTTCCTTAGAATGAGAACTTTTAAAATCTACTCTCTTAGCAACTTTCAAATATACGGTACAGTATTAACTGTGGTCATCATGTTGTAGGTTAGATCCCCAGAACTTATCTTCTAACTGGAAGTTTGGACACCTTTTGACCACCTTTACTGATTTTTCCCACACCTCCGTCCCCAGGAATCACAAATCTGTTCTCTGTTTCTGAGGGTTTTGTTTGTTTGTTTGTTTGTTTTTAGATTCCACACATAAGTGAGATCACACAGTATTTGTTTTTCCTCGGACTTATTTCACTTAGCATAACGCCCTCAAGGTTCACCCATGTTGTTGCCAATAGCGGAATTTCATGGCTGAATAGTATTCCGTTGGACACGTATACCACAATTTCTTTATCTGTTCAACTGTCAATGGACACTCAGGCTGTTTCCATGTCTTGGCTGTCATGAATAATGCTAATGCTGCAGTGCACGTGGGGTGCGGACGGTTCTTCGGGACAGTGACTTCATCTCCTTTGGACATATACCCAGAAATGGAATTGCTGGACCGTAAGAAATCTAGAGTTCTAGATTTCATTTTTGGGGGAACCTCCATACCGTTTTCCAGTGGTTGCACAAATTTACATTCCCACCGACAATGCACGAGGGCTCCTTTCTCTCCACATCCTCACCAGCATCTGTCATCCCTGGTCTTTGACGACAGCCATTCTAGCAAGCGTGAGCTATCAGGCAGAAAATTACTGAGCATGTTATATATGGGGCACTGTTGTGGATGCCAGCAAGATCTGAAAACAGCCACTAACTTGTATTTTACATCCTTCCTCACACCACCCTCTTCCAGCTGCAGTGAGCACTGATGCTTTACTTTCCATCATTATCAAACGTGAGCCTAACTATCCTACACTTGCTAAAAACCTTGATCTACCTACACACCCCTGTCTCTCCAGCTCCCCAGATGCTGCTACCCAGATGAATCCCTCTTACACACACTGGCTGTGTGTCTCCACCTTTCTCAAATGGTCTACAGCATGATATCCAAGTTTTCCAAGTGGTCTTCAGACCAGAAGCCCCAGCAGCTGCAGCATCACCTGGGGGCTTGTTAGAAAAGCAGATCTGGGGGCAACAGAAACTCTGGGGATATACGCTCAAGTCTGAGAACCAGTCTGTCTACAGGAACTTACACTCTTCTATCAGAAACAGAAACTTTTCTGTACCTGGGATGCCTTTCTTCTTCTTACCCAAATTCTTTTTATCATTCCCACTCACTTCTTTCCCTGCCAATATGTACCCAAGAAAATAATTACTGTCTGCATCATACTGGATAACGTCCTGCTCCAATTCCCACTGATTTTATTTTTCAAAGTTCCCTGAGAAATGATTGCACAGAAATAACAGTCTGTGGTTATTTGAGTTCAAATCCAGCTCTACCACTTGCTAGCAGAAGGTCTTGGGCAAGTTACTTTAAGCTGTGGGCCTGTCTCTTCATCTACAAAACGGAAGATAACATTACCTACTGCACAGGACTGTTGGACAGACGAAAGGGGAAAAGCCACACCAAAGGCTGGAAATAGGCCAATCATTTTTACCTTTCATGTGTTCTAGAAGGCCTGCCATGTTGTAAAGCATGTTTACAATCTACTAATAGTGCAAATTCCCTCCGTTGCTCCTCCAAAAATCTAATCCTACTTCCTACAACTTCCTGTTACCCAAAACAGATAAAGCTCTTTCACGTTTCTTCTCTCAGCAATCCAAGTGCTTTGAACTTAGGATCTTACCATAAAGCATCATTCAGTACTAAAAAATACAGTCAGAAGAAAGTAATGCATGTGGGCTGCTCTGCAAGACTTTGAAACCGCCAGCAGGCTAGGTGGGTGATGACAAACAGAAGCGGAGCTTTCTTCAAGTTAAGTGTCGCTTCAGACGTAAAACAGCGTTCTTTTCTAAGAATTACGATAAACCAAGGGGATCCGCGGGTCACACACGGCTCCACGACACATTCCCCTGGCAAATCTTTTGGCAAGTCCTCCCCACTCTCAGAAGAAACAGAGATGCTGCAGAAAACGCTGAATACACATTCAATAGGAGACAGGCATATTCCAAGACGTGCCTCCTCCGAGCACTTCTGCGTTATGTGTGTTTGCCTTTGTTCAGAGACATCACAATAAACAGTCACGAGAGAAACAAAATTTGCAATTTTCACAGAGCTTTTGAGAGTGAGACATTTTCATTTGTCTCCTCTCATTGAGTGCTCACTTCCATTTTGGGAGGAACATCATTATCCTCATTTACAAAAGAGAACAGAAGCTCCGAGTGGTTAAACAACTGGTCCAAAGCCACTTGGTATGTGATGAGGCTGGGCTGGAATTATGCTGGGAAAGTGCGGGATGTGCGGCTGCCTCTCCAAGTGCATAAAATAACCATGAGCTCCACGAGCAAATGACGTAAACTTGCCTGGATTCTGCCAAATGTGGAAGTTACTCAACCACGGCTCACTCTAAGCACACATGGAGTTTATCTATAAACACATTTTTCATTATTAATCAACTACTCGGTTTTGTCGGCATCACTATTCCAACAGAATCTTGTGCAATAAAATATCCTTTGCTGCAAGGTTGAGCTTCACAGAGCCATCCTAAGAAAGGTCTTTTTGGAAAATATATTCTAGGGTTCCCTCAATTTAATGGCCACATTCTTTTCTGGACTCCTACAGCGTCGTCATCTTTATCAACTCTCTCTACTCCCTTCAACTACTAAGCATATAAAACCTTGTCAGCCCCTTCCTTGTCGACAGCACAGTCCTCCAAGACCACTTTTACATGTGTGAACATTTAAAACTGTCATGTCCTCTGAACGAATTGACCCTCCGTTGTGTGAAATGTCCCTCTTTACACCTGGTTGTGTTCTTTGCTCTGAGATCTTCTTTGTCTGCTATGGATACAGGCATTCCAGCTTTCTCCTGATTAGTGTTAGCACTGTATATATTTTTCTGTCCTTTCTCTTTGCCTTGTGTCTTCACATTTGAAATGAGTTTCTTGTCAACAGCATATATACTTGGTCTTGTTTTTAACTGGAGTGTGTAGACTATTTCCTTTAATGTGGTTATGGGCAGGAATGGGTTTTTCCTACCATTTTGCTATTTGTCCCATTTGTTCTGTGTTCCCTTTTTCTCTTTTTCTGCCTGCTTTTAGATGGAGTATTTGCTTCAACCGAGTATGTGTTTATTCCATTTGCGTTCCCCTGTTGGCTCATTAGCCCAAACTCTTGTTGTGTTATTTTAGCCCAAATGCTTCAGCATTTTAGCATTCATCTTTAACTTACCGGTCTACCCTCCAGTGACACTGCCCCACTTCATGTGAAGAGGGCAAGCTTCACTGCCACACACTTCCATTTCCTGCCCCCCAGCCTTTGTGCCACTGTGGTCAGGCTTTTCGTTTCTACGTGTGTGATGAACCCCCATGTACATTATTACTTTTGCATCAGCAGGCAATTAATCTTTAAAAAAGGACTTAAACAGTAAGAAAAAAAAGCCACGTATACTTACCCATGTAATTACCGCACCTGGGGCTCTTCCAATATCACTTTTAACACTAAATCCTGCAGCTGTTGCAAGATTTGCAATTTCACTTTGCAACTGTGTTGCTGGACATTTGACCCAAAAACACCCGGGCAAGGTGGGCAGGAAGAGACACAGCAGCGAATGGGGAGAGATGTTTGGGTGGAAGCTAGTTTTATAAATGATCAATCTATTCGTTAGTAGTTACATCATGGCTACTCTTACAACCTCAAAACTGCAGGGACTTGAACTACGAATACCTGAATTATAATAATGTCTTCTAATATTGTAGCTGACTATCACCCACGTTAACCAACATTTAGTCAAAAGGGAATCGATGTAATAGTACAATCAAGTATTTACTGAGCCCCGGCTTTGGGCCAGCCACTATTCTAGGTAGTCAGGAAACTGCGGCAAATAAGACAAAATAAAACAAGAAAGTCACTGACTGCATGCAGTGAATATTCTCATGGCATCTACCAAGCATCTCGTTTGGGGGCAGACAGAAAGGATAGGACTCCTATTCTCACAAAACCTGCACCTGAGAGAAACAAACCTTTTTTTTTTTTTTTTTTTTAAATTTTTTTTTTCAACGTTTTATTTATTTTTGGGACAGAGAGAGACAGAGCATGAACGGGGGAGGGGCAGAGAGAGAGGGAGACACAGAATCGGAAACAGGCTCCAGGCTCTGAGCCATCAGCCCAGAGCCCGACGCGGGGCTCGAACTCACGGACCGCGAGATCGTGACCTGGCTGAAGTCGGACGCTTAACCGACTGCGCCACCCAGGCGCCCCGAGAAACAAACCTTTTAATGACCAAAATGTAACACAGAACAGAAGATACAAAGTACAATGGGAAAATGGATATGCTTTTTATCATGCCATAAAATTATTTTAATATCCCCAAAGAAGGGGCGGCTAATTTCTCTAGACAACTTCAAGTTGAACTGGATGCACAACCATCACGTGACATTAAGAAGTAAGTAGCCAATGCCTGTCAGAACCAAATATAGTCACTTGTCAAACAGGTGATAATTTTTTTTTCAATATATGAAATTTATTGTCAAATTGGTTTCCATACAACACCCAGTGCTCATCCCAACAGGTGTCCTTCTCAATACCCATCACCCACCCTCCCCTCCCTCCCACCCCCCATCAACCCTCAGTTTGTTCTCAGTTTTTAAGAGTCTCTTATGCTTTGGCTCTCTCCCACTCTAACCTCTTTTTTTTTTTTTTTTTCTTTTCCTTCCCCTCCCCCATGGGTTTCAAACAGGTGATAATTTTTAAAAATCTGATAGAAATTCATTCAAAAGGCCAAGTCTTATATCACAGAAACAATAATGATATGGATTTGGCTCTTGATATTGTGTGGACCTCTCAAGTGTCAGAACTGTGTTCTTTTTCTTCCATATCGCCTATGTCAGTGAATTCAGAACGTCACTAACAACGTGGCTGTCAATAAAGGTTTGCCAAATGTTTGTCTTACGTTTTAGCAAGGGACGTAACAAAACAAAAGAAACAAAAATCCACCGCAACTCAAACACAAAAGGGAAATGGGCTGGGAGGGAATGGGGCTATTTCATGGAACCCAAAGGCAAGAAGTACAGCTGGAGATCATAAGGAATCTGAACCAGGGACTAGGAAGACATTCAGAACCAAGGCAGGGTATGTGTTCTGTGTGCCTCTCTGTGCAGCTGTTTTCATTCTTCTGTCTCCCCCCACAAACCAGCTGTCGCTCTTCCCCAATCTGCAGAGTCTTCTAATCCAAGCATAGAACCCAGACTAAATGTGTGAGGCCCAAATGGCTCATCCCAATCCATGAATTAGCTGCCCCCCGGGCCTACGGTTCCCACCCTCCTCCAACCGAGGCCAAAGACTAACTCAAATACTCACTGTGAACGTGCCTACCCCTACGGAGGCTAAGGAGGTTCACTGGGGTTAGGAGACACCCCAAAAGTGTCTACTACACTTATCCTGCAAGTCAGGCCAGGGGAAAACGAGCAAATGTCTTAGCAAATGCAAAGGCAGGATCTGTGTAGTTAGTTCCTCAGTAGTGACTTAAAAAGCAGGTCACTGCCATCATTTCCTGAACAAGCCATGATCCCTAAGCGCCAGAGCTCACGGCCCCCATTTATTTGCCCCACACCGGGAAAACTAAAAGGACAGCAGAGGTCTTTCTTTCTCCCTGACGAAACCTCAAGAGCTGGATGAAGGATGTTCAACTCTGAGCCAGTGCCAGCCTCACGACAACGCGACTTCATCCACGAGAAATATGAAACGGATGCAGACGAAAGAAGAAAAAGGGTCTGTCAAAAAATCTGGAAGGGCACAATGAGTGAGGGCCCTCGGCCCAATCGAGGAGACGGGAGTGGGGCTCTGACAAGCGGCAGCAGGGCGGAAGCAACTCGGAGCTCACCCTAGACCGGGGAACGGTTGTTAACAATGACATGAGTAACGATGGCCAGTCTTCTGAGGAGACACAAAGCCTGCTCAGCAGCTGTGGTGGGCACCCATGCCAGTTTGCGACATGCCCCTCCCACCTCCCGGAGGAGGCCAGCCAGAGTGTGGTAATGAAACTGCACATAGTGGAAATGGGATCTAAATGAGTTTAAACTGATTTATGTGAGCTTTTGTAAAGATTACTCGATATCAGGAAAGTGCTACCACTGTGAAATAATGTCGACAATCCTTAAGACCTCCGCCTAATGGTACTTGCACAGAATATTTATATTCCTCGTCATGGGAACAAGGACCATAATGGATACCATTTTTGTTTTATTAGGGATGCATATTTAAATTAATCTGCTATTTGCCTAAACAATTAGCTGCTTCTGTTTGTGTGCACAAAGCCAAAGTTGCAATTAGGCTTCCATCAAAAAGATAAGTCCCAACTAAAACTGTCCCGGTGGGGTCGTAAGAGCTCAGGGCAGAACTTTCCAAAATTACTTTTTAGCATAATGGTAATTATGTTAATTGCTTGAAAGGTAAATAACTGCTGAACCGGTTTGGGGGGGGGGGTGGGGAAACACACCACACACAACTGGCCCTGCCCCCTCCCCTTTGATCTTTTTCAAGCACCATTAAAATTTAAAACAGGTTGACAGTTTAGAAAGTCACAGACTAGTCACTTCTTAAACCACAGAGTGTCTTGTGGTCTCTAGTGCTTCCTTGATTAGAACTTATTGTAGCCATGAGCTCCTATCCTCTTGAGCTTGGACACTGAACACCTGAGGCGTAGGGCAGTTTCTGACCACAGTAATCGACCCCCCCCCACCTGTGGGGGATACGTTTCAAGATCCCCAGGACATGCCTGACCATGGACAGTTCCAAACCCGCTAGGTACTATGTTTTTTCCTTTACATACATACCTTTGATAAAGTTTAATTTATAAACAAAAAAAAAGCACAGTAAGAGATCAACAATAAAATAGCACAATTATAACACTATATTGTGACAAAAGTCATGTGAATGTGGTCTCTCTCTCAAAGTATCTTATTGAACTGAACTCATCCCTCTTTTTGCGATGATGTGAGATAATAACACACCTGCATGAAGAGATGGAACGATGTGCATGAGGTAGCGTTAGACTACCACTGACCGAGGACTCCAACCCCCCCCCCCCCCCCCCCCCCCCCGCTTCTAGACCACAGTGGCTGCGGGTAACTGAAGCTGCAGAAACTGAAATCACGGATAAGGGGGCACTGCTGTAGTTACGTAGGCAGGGTCATCTAACTGCAGTTCAGAGAACAGTGAATGAAACTATTTTTAAAAACAGCTTGTAACTTCAATTTCCACCCCATAAACACTTGCCTATAAATAAACAGGAGCCAAAAAAACTCCTTGACAAGAGAAAAAGCATTTTATTTTATTTTTTAATTTATTTTTTTTTTAACGTTTATTTATTTTTGAGACAGAGACAGAGCATGAATGGGGGAGGGTCAGAGAGAGAGGGAGACACAGAATCGGAAACAGGCTCCAGGCTCTGAGCGGTCAGCACAGAGCCCGACGCGGGGCTTGAACTCATGGGCCTCGAGATCAAGACCTGAGCCGAAGTCGGCCACTTAACCGACTGAGCCACCCAGGCGCCCCGAGAAAAAGCATTTTAACAAAAATTTAAGATCTACCCATTGCATTCACTAACTGTGTACTGCCTCATTCATCAAGTCCATACAACAGCACTATGAGATAGAGGCCAGAGGTGTAAAGGTGGCATGGGTTTGAAAGGAGAAAATAAATTTTGCTTTTACGGAAGAGGTGGCCAGGGAGGTTAATATCAGTGCAAACAAGGGTCATGTTGAAGTGCTCGGTACGGAAGGTCTGGAATAAGACAAAGCATCTACCGTGCATGTTCATCCTCAACACTGCAGCCGAACACAACTCTAAACCTGAACCCTGTGATGTGGAGAAAAACAATGCATAGGAAGCATTCTGGAAGCTGTACTTTGGACTGACGAGAATCTGAATGGGCTCATGGACCGATCAAGTGGCTGGTTAGGCACAACAGATCAGCGACCGGATGAGAGATCACCAAAGCATAAAGAGAGTCAAGAAGAAAGCAAGATGAATATAGTTAGGAATCTTGGGTTCAAAGCAGAAGAAAAACATTTTAAAAATAAAAAATGAGAAAAGACAGTAAGTTGAAAAGGAATCAAATAACAAATAACAGATCGTAAGACAGGACAATGTGACTCCGTAGAAGAATTCAGAGTAACGGAGTCCAAGGAAAAACAGATTCATGGGGAAAGCATCCGGACCAGGTCTTCTACAAGGGGAAGTGCCAAGGAGGCAGAGAACGTGAAAAAGACATCACTATGCACACAGCCACCAACCCTGCCAGCTCCAGCCAGTGTCTTCCTACACTATAACGGAGCAATATAAACATAATCTGGAATATATTTTGAAGAGTCCATCAGACAGTGGTACTAGGTGATGCCTCCAGCGCACAAACTATGGTACTGGGCAATCGGGACAGTGGTGGTGGGTAGAGAAAGAACACTTATTCTTCACTACACATCCTTTGGGACAATTTGAATTTTTCCTACATGTTATACTATCTCAAAAATTTTATAATTTGTATACATATCTTTATAAATATTAACATGATTTGTGATGAGATTTTTTTCACTTTTCCCAATCACGGTCCACATAATTTTATAATCAACATTTAACTCTGATATACAAATTCTACTTCTGACTCAGTGATAGGTTAAGGTGAATTAAACTCCAAAGGAGTACGCAACATCGCCACCACTTTCCTGACCAGACAGGTGCCAGAGAGCCCAGGCCAAGAGTAGCCCAGGGTAAGTCTTAATCTCCTTGTTCTTTCTCTTTTCAAAAAGTTTATTTGTTACTAAAAGGCAAATAGGTCTATCTTCAAAAACAGTTCCACTCGGGGCGCCTGGGTGGCGCAGTCGGTTAAGCGTCCGACTTCAGCCAGGTCACGATCTCGTGCTCCGTGAGTTCGAGCCCCGCGTCAGGCTCTGGGCTGATGGCTCAGAGCCTGGAGCCTGCTTCCGATTCTGTGTCTCCCTCTCTCTCTGCCCCTCCCCCCTTCATGCTCTGTCTCTCTCTGTCCCAAAAATAAATAAACGTTGAAAAAAAAAATTTAAAAAAAAAAACAGTTCCACTCATGTGCTAAGTGACAGAACTATATAATATTTAGAAATGCGTGATTTAAGATAACGCTCAGGACTACTGAAGCAGAATGATGGGTACATGGGGATTCATCACCCTATTCTCCCCAATTTTGTGTATTTTGAATTTCCTACAATAAAAGGATTCTTAAAAATAATTTGAAAAGCTATCACTGACAAAAGTGAAGACACAGAACTTGTATTTTGCAAAAGTTTTCAGGAGCTACGCTCCGAACTTAGTGTAGTCTCAGAACAGATTTGCAATGGAAATTCCAGCGATGACATTTTGCAGGTTTTGGAAATCCCCTTCCAAGCCCATGAAATATCCTGAAATCATACTATCAATGAATTCTCTTTCAATAAAAGTATTACATGGCTCAAAGGAAAAGTAGAAAAAATCAAAGATTTAGATTATGGCACCACTGTAGTCAACTCTGAGTTACGCCAAACAAGAAGGAGAAAGGGAACAGCAGATGATCTCACATTTCACTTAGGCATCTGAAACCCCCAATGCAAATCCCCCTGCATGTGGATGGGTTTTGCCAGGAGGGCCAAGAATGTTTAAGCTGGGGTGCCCCCATGTCCCTAGGTGCTCCCTGGGGGACAAGACAGGGGCAGGTGTGGATTACAACAGCCCTATACAGATTCTCCTCTGAACTCCAGACCCATGGACCCACCTGCCTTAAAGACTAGTGGTCTTCAGACTTTTTTGTTTACCCCCCCCAAAATTATTTTGGCAAATCAGGTCTCCCTTTCATACCTTACATATAAAACTGAAAAATCTTGTTTATCGTGTAGTGGCAAAAAAAAAAAAAACCCAAAAACCAAAAAACACACACAAAAAAAACCCTAACTTCTGGCATACTGCTAAATACTGACATTTTAAAATAAAATGGCTATGCTTCAGATTCTGTGTCCTCCCTCTCTGTCCCTCCCCCGCTCACACACTGTCTCACTCTCTGAAATAAATAAATGTGAAAAAAAATTTAAATAATAAAATAAAATGGCTATATCATTCTTTAAAAAGTATTCTTTGGAAATGAAATATCACTCATACCATCATGCATTAAATAAAAGGGGGAAAGAATAGCCCAAAGATAAAAAGCAAAATACAGACACAAAGTGTGTGGAGAATCCTTAATTGTAGAATCACCACCAGAAGAACCTAGGTCCTAATCTCATCGAATATCAGGCTCCCAATTCAGCGAAAAAGAAAACAGTCAGGCACATTTTTTTTTCCCTGAGTAATCAGCATATAAAAACATGGCATTTTAAATTGCTATGAGAAAAATTTTACCTTGTTTAATGATTTTTTAATTTTGAAATATTTGAGACTTACAAAAAAGCTCTAAAAATCATACAAGGAGTTACAGTTGACCCTTCACCCAGCTTCCCCAATGTTAACATATTACATAACCACAGTAACATGATCAAAGCCAGGAAATTAACATTGATACAAGATGTTTAACCTATAGACCTTATTTCCATTTCATGAAGTGGTTCACCAAAATCCTTCCCCCCTCCACCCCGTCCAGGATCCAATTCAGAATTCCATGTTGCATTTGTCATGTCTCCTTGCTCTGAGACAATTCCTCAATCTATCTTTGTCCTTCCTGTCCCTGACACTTGAAAAGTACTGACCATGTATCATTTTTTTTTTTTAACGTTTATTTATTTTTGAGACAGAGAGAGACAGAGCATGAACGGGGGAGGGTCAGAGAGAGAGGGAGACACAGAATCTGAAACAGGCTCCAGGCTCTGAGCGGTCAGCACAGAGCCCGACACGGGGCTCGAACTCACGGACTGTGAGATCGTGACCTGAGCCAAAGTCGGCCACTTAACCGACTGAGCCACCCAGGCGCCCCACTGACCATGTATCTTACAGAAGATCTCTCAGTTGTCTAATGTTTACTCATGGTTAAAATCAGGTTATGCATTTTTTGACATAAGTAGCACAGAAGTAACATGCCTTTTCAGTGAATCAGGAGGTACATGATGTCAATTTCTCATTATTCACCATATCCTGTTTTTCATCATACTAATTTTAGCATCCATTGATCCTTGCCTGTAAGAATTATTCTAGCACTTGCCAAATGAGTTTCTATTTTCATCACTCCTCCATATAGAGAAATTCATTAATTGAAATGCTATTGTAAAGAAGAGCTGACTCTTCTCCCTTGCTTATTTAACTATTTATTTATACTGGCATGGACTCGTGGATATTTACTTTATTCTATAGGTTATAATCCATTAATATCCTATTTTGTTGCTTGAACTGCCCCTGATTTGCTGTTGGGAAGGAGCTCCAGTTTGTTTCCATTTTCCTATAAAGAGAACCTCCTCCTTCCATCTTACCCACTTTTTTTTTTTTTTTTTTTGGACCATCCTTACTTTCTGGTCCCACAAGATGTTCCAGACTCATCTTGTATTTGTCTCTCCTAGCACTGGTTCCACTCACTGAAGAATTAATGATATTTAGAGACCAAGATCTGGGCACTAGCTGCACTTATTGTTACTAGGGTAGCACAATGCATGCCTGCAACTCTTAGGAATTAGAATAAAAGCCAGGTCTTTGCCTCAAAGGTCATAAGCTCTTTAAAATATGCAGAAAAGTCTTCCATGGCCTTGGAATAAAGAATTGAGGAGAGTTGCTTATCCAGGAATTTTTTTTTTTTTTTTTGTAATATCGCATGATCCTGGGTTTTAAGTCCTATTTCAGAGCAGAGTTAAACACAAAGAAAGAGGAACGATTCCAGGTACATATAGCCACTATTTTTGGCCATGCCTGCTACCACTATACTATGATCCCATAAATACAATATCTATTACTTTGTATTTCTTTGAAAATAGGTCCAGATTTCTTCACGAAAGATTATTGTTAAATTAAAGACACAACAAAAACTTCAATCACTAAACATGTTCTGGTGGCCATGAGCCACCAGGGGAATTCTCTGCTCTCAAGCATCCACTCAACTCTAGAACCGAGATGGAAAGCACTCTTGTCCTTGGACTCTAACACATTTCAGAATCTTGACCTTTCCTGATGAGCAAAAACCAACAAAACGAAACTTCCCAAGAGTAGCACCAACTATATTGTAGAAAATCTTGAAATGGGACTTTTTGGTCTTTTAAAAATATGTTAAAAAATCATGTAGTGGGGCGCCTGGGTGGCGCAGTCAGTTAAGCGTCCGACTTCAGCCAGGTCACGATCTCACGGTCCGTGAGTTCGAGCGCCGCGTCAGTCTCTGGGCTGATGGCTCAGAGCCTGGAGCCTGGTTCCGATTCTGTGTCTCCCTCTCTCTCTGCCCCTCCCCCGTTCGTGCTCTGTCTCTCTCTGTCCCAAAAATAAATAAACGTTGAAAAAAATAAAAAAATAAAAAAAAAAATCATGTAGTTCTAACCTACATGTAAAAAAAAACCTCATCAACTTTAAGTGCACTATTGGATACAAACAGACAAATATTTATGGTCCCGTAACCACCACCCAATCATAACAGAATATTTCCACCACACTTTTGACAGTCACCTTCCCCTGGCAACTATTCACTTGCTTTCTGTCATAGTTCTGCTTCTTCTAGAATTCTACATAAACAGAATTATATAGTATGTACTCTTTTGTGGCTGGCTTCTTTTACTCAGCATCAGCGCTACTAAGATTTATCTGTATTGTTGCATGTATCTGTAGTTTGTTGTCTAAAATTGACGAGCGATGGCCTATTGTATGGATGTACTACAATACACCTACTCATTCATCGGTTAATATCGATCTACGTGGCTTCCAGTTTGGAGCTACCATGATTAAAATGTTATAGCATGTGAGCAATGAACTATAGTAATCTACCCTCAAAACCAAGAGCACACCATACACACTGTATGTCAGCCAATTTGATAAATTATATTAAAACAAATAAAATTCTATAAATATTCAAGTACAAGTTTTTGTGTGAACATAGGTTTCATTCTCTTGGATAATATAGGAGTGGGAGTGCTTGGGTCATCTGGTGAGTTTGTGTTTAGTTTTGTAAGAAACTGCCAACCTGTTTACCCATGTGGCTGCGCCTTTTTGCATTCCCACCAGCAAGGAAAGAAAGTGCCAACTCCACCAGTCTCACCAACATGTGGTATTATCGGTCTTTTAAAGCCGGTGTATTATGTGCAACAGTATATTTCATAATGGTTTTAATTCACATTTCCCTAACGATTAATGGTGCTGAGCATCTTTTCATGTGTTTACTTTCCATTTATAGGTCTTCTCTGAAAGGTCTATCCAAACCTTCTCCTACTTTTAATAGGCTGTCTTCTTATATTTGAACTATAAATGTTCTTTATATATTCTAGATGTAAGTCCTACATCAGATGTGTTTTGCAAATATTTTCTGCCAATCTGTAGCTTGCCTTTTCATTTTCTTAGTATCTTCACGATCAAAGGTTTTTACTTGACGAAGTCTAACATATTTTTTTTAATTTTACAATTTGTGCTTTCTGTGTCCTAAGAAATCTTTGCCCAGCCAAGGTCACAAAGATTTTTCTACTTTTTGTCCGAAAAATTTATATTTAAGTCTACATAATCCATTTGAGTCCACTTGTAGATAGCATGAAGTAAAAGTAGAGGTTCACAGGCAGGGATAAAAAGGAACAGAGCTATCTGCTTGTTTCAACATCATTTGTTGATAAGACAATCATTTCTTCATTGAATGACCTTGGCACTTTTATTAAGAAATCAGTGGGTGGGTTTTTCTGGACTTTATTCTGTTCCAGTGGCCTATGGGTCTATCCTCAGGCCAGTATTGTTACACGGTTTTGATTACTAGTTTCACAGTAAACCTTGAAATTGGATAGGGTAACTCTGCCAACTTTGTACTTCTTTTTCAAAATTGTTCCTTGCTATTCTTGGTCCTATGCATTTTTAGAATTTAAATTTTAGAATAAGCTTATCAATTTCTATCAAAAGACAAAAAATTCTTCAGGGATTCTGATTGGCATTGAACTGAATCTCTAGGTCATTGAGGGGACAGCTGAATCTCAACAGCATTCAATCTTCCAATCCATGAATATAAGTCTCTACATTCATTTGGGCTTTAATTTCTCTCAGTATTTTGTAGTTTTCAGCACACAGGTCTTACACATATTTTGCTGAATATTTGTTGAATTAATCCCAATTAGCTTATGTTTTTCCAACTGTCTGTTGCTAACTTGAATACGACTGGTTTTTTGCATACTGATCTCATCTCCAGTGACAGTTCTAAAGATACTTACAAGTTCTAGTGACATTTTTGTTGACTGTTTAGGATTTTATGCAAAGACAATTTATCTACAACCACTCTTACTTTTTTCTATCTGTATGCCCTTTCTTTTTCTGGCATGAGTGGACTAAGGAGGACTTCCAATACAGTGTTGGGTAACAGCAGTAAAAGTGGACATCCTTGCCATGTTTCCAATTTTGAGAAAGCCTGGTCTTTTACCATTATGTAAAAGTACCATTATGAAGTTAGCTGTAGGTCTTTCATAGAAAGGTCTTTTTTTTTTTTTTTTTTTTTTAGTTTATTTTTTGAGAGAGAGAGCATGCACACACAAGTGGATGACAGGAAAAGAGAGAATCCCAAGCAGGCTCCCCACTATCAGCACAGAGCCTGTCATGGGGCTCGAACCCACAAACTGTGAAATCATGAGCTGAGCTGAAATGAAATGAAGACGGACACTCAACTGATTGAGCCACCCAAGCACCCCGAAAGGTCCCTTTCTATGTCATTCAGCCAGGAGTCTTTTTGTTTTTCAATTTTTAACGTTTATTTATTTTTGAGAGAGAGAGAGAGAGCCTAAGCGGGGAAGGGGCAGAGAGAGAGGGAGACACAGAATCCGAAGCAGGCTCCAGGCTCCAAGCTGTCAACAGAGCCCAACGTGGGGCTCGAACCCACAAACTATGAGATCATGACCTGAGCCAAAGTTGGATGCTTAACCGACTGAGCCACCAGGCACCCCAGTCAGCCAGGAGTTTTTAATCATCAATACTAATTGGTTCTTGTCAAATATTTTTTTCTGTTTCATTGAGTTGATCAGTTTTTCTTTTATAATCTGTTAATATAATGAAATGATTTTCAAGTGTTAAACTAACCTTAAATTCCCTGGATGAATCTTAAGTAGCTATGATGTATTATCCTTTCAATGTATTGTAGGACTCCATTTTACAGTATTTTGTTAAGCATTTTTACACTTCTATTCACGTGGAATATTGATCTGTAGTTTCCTTGTTTTCATACACCAGTTATTTTTTTCGTATCTGGTTTTGGTATGAGGGTAATGCTGATCTGATTGAAAAGTGTTCCCTCCTAGTCTATTTTATGAAAGTATACAGGATTATTACTTCCTTAGACCCTTGGTAGAATTCTCCAGTAAAGCCACTGGACTTGAATTTTATTTTAAGCTTTCTAGTTCTTAAGTGAATTTTGGTAGCTTGTGTCTTTCAAAAAGTCAATTTATCCACTTCATCTAAGAGGATGAATTTACTGGTGTAAAGTTGTTCATAATTTTTCAGTGCAGTCTTAACATCTGTAAGATCTGTGATGATGTTCCTTTTGCGTTCCTGATGTTGGGTTTTTTCCCCCTAATCATTCTGACTAGTGCTTGTCAACTTGATTTTTTTTTTTAAACAAACCAGTTTTGATTTTCCTGTATTTTTTCCCCTTCAATTTCATGGATTCCTATTATTATTGTACTTCTCCTGCTTATTTTAATTTGCTCTTTTTCTAGTTAAGGTGAAAAGTGAGATCATGGACTTGAGACTTTTTTCTAATGTAAGCATTTATTGCTTTAAATCTCCCTCTAAGCACTGCTTTGGCTACATTGCATACACTTTGATATACGGTTTTTCATTTTCATTCAAAATATTACCTGATTTATTTTTTTAATGTTTATTTTTGAGAACGAGTGAGCATGAGCGGGGGAGAAGCAGAGAGAGGCAGGAACAGAGAATCCAAAGCAGGCTCCGCGCTGACAGCAGCAAGCCCGACACAGGGCTGGAACTCATGAAATGGGAGATCATGACCTGAACCGAAGTTGGATGCTCAACCAACTGGGCCACCCAGGCGTCCCTCTTCTTTAACTTATGGGTTATTTAGAAGTGTGCTGTTCAGGGGCGCCTAGGTGGCTCAGTCGGTTAAGCATCCGACTTTGGCTCAGGTCATGAGCTCACCGTTCAGGAGTTTGAGCCCCACATGGGGCTCTGAGGGGACAGCTCGGAGCCTGGAGCCTGCTTCAGATACTGTGTCTCCCTCTCTTTCTGCCCCTCTACCATTCTCACTCTCTCTCAAAACTGAAGTAAACAAAGAAATTTTTAAGAAAGTGTGTTGTTTAATTTCCAAGGACTTGCAGGTTTTATAGCTATTTTGTTATTTTCACTTTAATTCTGTAGTTGTCCAAAAACACACTTTGTGGGAAAACACATTTTGTAGGATATCAATCGTCTTAAAGTTACTGAAACTAATTTTATGGCCCAGAACATAGTCTGTCTTGATCTACCTGAAAAGAATGTGTATTTTGTAGTTGCTGCGGATAAAGTTCTATAAATGTCAATTAGGTAAAACTGTCTGACAATGTTGTTCAATCTTGTATGACCTTACTAATTACTGATTACCTGCATCAATTACTGAAATCAAAGTGCCTGAAATTTCCACTATAATTATGAATTTGTCTATTCCCCTTTCACTGGTTGCTTTTGTGTATTTTGAAGTTGTGTTATTAGACGCATACATATTTAGGGTTTTTATATCCACTTGATGAACTGACCCCTTTTATCACTATGAAATGTCCCTTTTTTCCCGGATAATGTTCCCTGTTCTAAAATCTACTTTGTTTAGGGTGCCTGGGTGGCTTAGTTGGCTAAGCGTCCAACTTCGGCTGAGGTCATGATCGCACAGTTCGGGAGTTCAAGCCCACATTGGGCTCTGTGCTGACAGCTCGGAGCCTGGAGCCTGCTTCGGATTCTGTGTCTTCCTCTCTCTCTATTCCTTGCCCACTCACCTCTTTCTCTCTCAAAAATAAACATTAAAAAATTAAATTAAATTAAAATAAATAAAATCTACTTTGTTTGAAATTAATTTAGCCACTCCAGCTTTCTTTTGATTTATGCTTGCATGGTATAACTGCCCATCCTTTTAACCTACTTGTATCTTCATACTTAAAATAGCTTTCTTGTAAAGCTATGGACTGAATGTTTGTCTCCCCTCAGATTCACAAGTGGAAGCTTAAAGCCCCAATGTGATGCTATATGGAGATGGGGTTTTGGGGAGGTGATTGGGATTAGATTAAGTCTTGAGAGGGGGCCCTCATGATAGGATCAATGGCCTTATAAGAAGAGAGAGCTCCTTCCCTGATGTTTGGTGGGAATGAAAACTATTCCTAACCCCATGTGAGCTTCAAAAATTGTTCTGCCTTCTCCTTTTCTGGCAGTTATTTCCCTGGTCTTGGGTATTTCTTCTCACACATGGGCACATCAGTACTCAAAGACAGAGGGGTCCCTTTAGATCTGCAGAGTTCTCCCTTTGTGCAGCTCCCTCCTCCCTGACACTCTGGCCCACAAATTCTTTCCATCTTGGCTTCCTTGACCTCTTGGTGTCTCCTCAACTCAGTGAGGTCCAGGTTCTGTTCAGGTTCCCTTTCCTTGTACTGGGTTGTTTCTAGTTGGTAAGCTGTTTCTGGTTGGTAAGATGGTTTGAAAAACACGTAGTCCAAGACTCTGATCCCTTAAAGAAGATCAATGTCTGAAAACTGTTTAATATATTCTGTCTGGTTTTCTGGTTGTTTAAGGCAGAAGAATAAATCTACTCCCTGTTAGTTCATCTTAATCAGAAGCAAAAGTTGTTAGTTTGTTTTTTTTTAAACTTACGGTGAAACAATCTGACAATTACAGAAAACTTGCAAGAACTTCTACATACCCATTATTCAGATCCCATTTCCAATTGTTCCAGTAATGTCCTTTATAGCAAAAGGATCCAATCTGGGATAACACACGGCACTCCCTTGTCTTGTCTCCTTCAACCTGGAATATTTTCTTTTTTAACACTTTCATGAGTTTGACAGCTTTTTAGGAGTCAGATCAGTCTTTCTGTGGAATGTCCTTCAATTTGGGTCTTCTAATATTTCCTCATGATTCGACCGGGCTATATCCTTTTTGACTGGAATATCACAGAAGCAATTCTGTGTTTGTCTCAATGTATTCTATTAAGTAGCACAGGATGTCAATTTGTCCCATTACTGATGTTGAATGTGACCACTTTATTAATTTGGCATCTGCCAGACTTGACTACAAAGTTACTTTTTTTCCTCACTCTGTAATTAATTAGTGTTTGGCAGGGAGCTTCTTTGAGATGTAAAATCCTATCCCTTATCTTCTTCTCATCTCTAGTTTTAGCATCAATAGATTTTTTTTTTGTCTCAATTATCATCATCCTAACTGCCAATTAATGATTTTCTAATGCCATCATTCCTTCTGTATTTGTTAGGTGACATTCTACTTTAAGTGTGTAACTCAAGGATTCCTATTTTGTCCGGTAAGTTGTAATCTGTTACTAGCATTATTCTGATATTCAAATTGTCCCAGGTTTGGCCAGTGAGAACGCCTTCAAGGTAGCTTCTGTGTTCTTTTGACACGTCACCCTTATTCCTTAAGCACTTCCATATTCCCTGGTACAGTAGGATGTTCCAGGCTTATTTCATTCTTTCCCTAGCCCAGCCCTGGAGTCAACCTCTTTGCCAAGCAGCCCCGATTCCTTTCAGTGGAGACTCGTATTTTTAAGATCTGAGCACTACATGTGTTCACTGCTACCGGACTATTACTGCTCTTACACCTTCCCAGCAAACAAAGCTAGGGCACACGTACTAGCGCATGTACATCTCTACTCGCTTCTCCATCTATGTTGAAAACCATGAATTCCACACAGACACCTCCTATTCCAATCCAGCACCACAGGGTTCATCTGGATCGCTCTCTTCCGTGCCTGTAACGCCCTTCTCCAATAGTGAGAAAACTGGCTTCCACGATCCTTAATATACTTACCTAATTCCATCTCCCTCGATGCTGCCAACCTCCCACACCCGCCAGGCCACCGTTCAGACTCCCTCCTCCACCTGTCCCTGGCCCCACTGGGCTCCCTTCCTACTCTACTGCAGCTTGCCTAACAGCCTTTTGACTGGAATGGCAGACAAGCGGGCACATCTTGCTTTTAAAACAAAAATACGCTCCACGAGTATGTTTACTTCTGCTTTAACAGAGCCCTAGGGTTTAGTACAGAATAAACGCTACAATCAAAATTACAAGTATTGAAAGGGAAATTAAATTTTCACGCTGATCTGATTTATCAGCCTCCAAAACAACAAATTAATGTTTGGATTTCATTAGGTACATTTAAGAACTTTGATAATTTATTTCTGTAGTCTCCAACTGTCTCCCTGGAAAAATACTTTGCACTATTTTTTGTTCCTTTCTATTTTTAATCTCAACTTTAATAAGACAGGACAAATACTTGGAATTTAATGCATCATACTGTGTGTTACTAAATATCAGGTTTCAGGGGCGCCTGGGTGGTTCAGTCAGTTGAGCACCTGTCTCTTCATTTCGGCTCAGGTCGTGGTCTCCCAGTTTGTGAGATCCAGCCCCTTGTCAGGCTCTGCACTGACAGCGAAGAGCCTGCTTGGGATTCTCTCTTTCCCCCTCTCTCCCTCTCTCTGCCCCTCCCCTGCTTGTGCTCTCTCTCTCAAAAGAAATAAACATTAAAAAAAAAAAAATCAGTTTTCAGGAAAACCACGCAATAAATCAGATTACCACCAAATCTCCTCCCATAAATTTAATGTGCCACTTTCCGCATGAGAAAAATTGTTTCAAGTTTTTTTCATTAGTAACTTCAAAAACGTGTGGTTATCCCAGAAATTTATCATCTGCTAATCTGTGCCTATAGCATAAGAACTTCCCTCCCCAGTGTTTCTTAAATTTGAGAGATTGCAGACTTCTAAAAAGTCACCTGTGGACCCACAGCATGAAAAACAACCACAAGGCATGTAGGTCATGTGATCACTTGGTGCCAATAGGCTGGGAACACAAAATGCAAATTCAAACACTGAGATCATGCAGTATGGTTCAGTTACAAGGTCAAAGGATCCAGTTTTGTTTTTTTTTTTTTTTTTAGATTCCTATAAAACTACAGATTTAAACAGAACAAACCTTTTGTAGAGATCTCACAGCTCCTGCTCAAGACTTTATCTCTAAATTCCCATTTGAGGAACAAAGCATATGTAACCCAAAGTGTGCAACTCAGCCCAAAGCATATGTAACCAAGTGTGCAATATAATGCCAAACTCTTCTCACCAAAAATGGAAAAACTTTTAAAAGATTTTTTATTTTTTTGAGAGGGAGAGGGTCAGCCAATCTTAAGCAGGCTCCACAACCCAGAGATGAGCCTGACATAGGGCTCAATCTCATGACTGTGAGATCATGACATGAGCCCAAATTAAGAGTTGAATGTTTTAGGGGCACCTGGGTGGCTCAGTCGGTCAAGCGTCCAACTTTGGCTCAGGTCATGATCTTGCGGTTTGTGAGTTCAACCCCTGCGTTGGACTCTGGGCTGACAGCTCAGAGCCTGGAGCCTGCTTGGGTTTCTGTGTCTCCCTCTCTCTGTGCCCCTCCCCCACTTGTTCTCATTCACCCTCTCTGTCTCCCAAAAATAAGTAAACATGAAGTTAAAAAAAAAAAAAAGAAAGAGTTGGATGCTTTACTGACTGAGCCACCCAGGAGCCCCTGAAGTTTTTTTTTTTATTCAAAAACGTCCTGCATATGCACAGTCCCTATGGCATGTCTATGAAACACAATGTAGCACTCCAGCCCATGCCAGATGGCAGTCCACTTTCAAGTTCAATCCCCCCAGAAATACTCCCTCAACACTGAAAAGAATGACCTCAGTTCAGAACTCTGCATTTCAGGGTTTAATTCCGCTCCGAGGAACTTGACAATGTGAGCGTTCCTACTGTTCATTGTTCATGTCTATCAAGGTATCCTATCTTTTAAAAGGACTACACCCAGTATTTGGGGGGTTGTCAGAAAGTGGTTGCATTTTGTTTTGTCAAATATCTGAGGAAGACTCCTAGACCCAAGGGTAGGCAGAGGTTTCAAACAAAAACTAGTTACTGAAACTGAAGAGAAAAATGAACAGCAAAGAAAGGCCTTGGCAAAAAAAAAAAAAAAAATCCTCCATAATCCACAGCCAGGTGTCTGAGCCACCTCCCAAGCGATGCTCTGACATGTTAATGTTCCACTTCTAAAACTTCTATCTTGATTGGGGGGGAGGCGGGGCCGTAATTGTATGTTACTATAGTCACAAGTTATGTCATTATATTCAAATGTCAGCATCCACATACACACAAGACACATAAGCAAACCAAAGAATTCATTTTTTTGTTAAACATACAATTATAAACAAAGCTTAAAAAGCACCCAGTCTCCATCAAAGCCGCCTAACTAAAACACGGTCCTACCGAGGCCCGGAGAGACCCACTCCCATCCATTGTTCCTACGCCAGGAAGTGAGAAATGACAGTCACCCCAGCCCTGGGACAACGAAGCATGTGTGTATTGCGACAATTGTGCTGGGAGTGCCGCACGAGTGGAGAAGCCACTCCGCCTTGCCGGACGGTGGCACAGGACGACTGTTGGCTATCCCGGCCCGGCTTCCACACGCTAGCTAATACCCACCGGGCCGTGTCTCTCCTGTCCACTCAGGGGGCCAGACGAGAACTTCTTTGCACCTACGAAGGGTGCCGTCTCATTTCTCACCCAACAGTGAGTTTTCAAGACAAACTCTGTGAACGGGGAGCGGGTTTCGAGTACACCGCCTTCCCTCGTGCTGTGGCTCGGGGCCAGAGGCAGGCAAGCATGGAGCAGATGGAGTCCTGGCAAGGTCCCCACTGTCCCCGCATTAGCAGCATCTGCTCATTACTCAGAACCTTCGCCTGCTTTATCTAATGCTCCAGGAAAAGCATTTTGATTTGATTCATTTCGGTACGGTAACGTGCAACACAATTAGTGGTAAAATCAAACTGGAGGACGGCCAGTGCTGACAATCGGAAACAAGGCAGAAGAAATATGAGGCCAGTGGGTTGGAATTCACAAAATCACAACTGTGGATCACCTTGCCAAATCTCAACACCCCAGGTGGGTGTACAGTGTTCCCGCAGGGCGAGGAGGCTTAAAAGGATGTAGGGATGACTTCCTTGCACCCAAAGCGGCTTCCATCTCCCCTCTGGATCAGACCCCTTCCGTGGAGAATACGTGTGTAGACCATCAACAGGGCCTCAGTGGCTAAGAGCCTCCCTTCGGCACAGCCAAGGGTGCTGAAGTTCATAAACTCATCCTATCATCTTATTCTTCTCTTTTGCATGGTAGTTGCAAATACTACACAGCAGACCCCACAAGGTACATTGCCTTTTCACCGTGTTTTGCCTAAGAAGTGCCTGTTTGCGGCTCCTGGAAAGGAACAGTATCAAAATGTGCATTTGATTATTTCAATCTGTCTTTGCCCAGAAGTAGCTACTCATGAATATGTTGGTATAAATACCACAGTGTCAATCTGTTAAACTGAAGTGAGACCAAAGACAATGCCACCTGAGGTCTGGGAAAAAAACGAAAGAGTTGTGTAGCCCATGAATAGTTAAATCCCAATCAGACTGGTAAAACCAGCTCAGAGTGAGAGGGAAATAAACACATAAGAGTTCTCACCAAAGAAATAGTCCTTATACCAACATGAATTTGAGACCAACCAAAGATTTCAACATAAATGATGGAAGTACTATAGATTGAATCTGACCTTAGAGTAGGGTTGACCCCCCCCAAGCATGCCAGGAAACTGAGAAAGACAAACGTGAAGGTGTAAAAGTAAAACAACTAGACAGACCAACAGGAACAGAGCATAACATCCAGAAACAGACCTGGGTACTAAGAGAACCTCACACCTAAAAACATATAAAGGCAGCACCTCAAACCAGTGAGTAGGTAGGGATGGGCTTTCTAGTAAGAGATGCCAGAAAAAAAATTCTCAGATTCGTATTTTATACGGTCCCAGGATGAACTCTATATTGGCCAAAATTCAAGCATGAAAAATAAGCCCCAGCTTATTAGAAAGAGGTACAAGTAACAGGTACAAAGATGAAAAAAATTCTTAGGCTAAGAGATGTAAACTGAAACTACATTTGGGTACCATTTTTTTTTTTTTTTTAGATTTTATTTTTCAGTTATCTCTACACCCAACATGGGGCTGGAACTCACAATCTCGAGATCAAAAGTCACACACACGCTCCACCAACTGAGCCAGCCAGGCGCCCTTGGATACCATTTCTGATCTATCAAACCAACAAATACCTAGATGTCTGAAACACATCTTGCTGGCAAAACTGTGAGGAAATAGGGGCGCCTGGGTGGCTCAGTCATTGAGCATCCGACTTCGGCTCAGGTCATGATCTCGTGGTTCATGGGTTCGAGCCCATCAGGCTCTGTGCTAACAAACAGCTCAGGGCCTGGAGCCCGTTTCAGATTCTGTGTCTCCCTCTTTCTCTGCCCCTTCCCCGCTCTCACTCTGTCTCCAAAATAAATAAACATTAAAAAAAAAAAAAACTGTGAGGAAACAGGCATACCTACATACCTTGCTGGTGACAGAGCAACACTGTATAAACCCCATTTGCATTTCCCCTTTGATTCGTCAATTTTATAGGAAACTACCCTTCCTGCATGTACATGAACGGTCTTATAGGCAGGGTCTTTCATTACAATGCTGTAATGGCAGAAGGTCAGCAACAACACAACAGTTCCTCAATAACGGACAGTGTCAGTGAACTAAGGTCCTTGTACGTATCGAATACTGTGCAGGTATGAAAAAAAGAGGAAGCTGTTTTTCTATATACAGACATGGACAAGCTTTCAAGACAGGTCATTAAGTGAAAAAAAGCCAAGGTGTGGAATAATACAAAGTAGTATGTGAGCTTTCATTTAAGAAAAAGGGGGAGAATGGGCCGCTTGAAGGGCTCAGTAGGTTGAGCATCCGACTTCGGCTCAGGTCATGATCTGGCGGTTCCTGAGTTCAAGCCCTACGTTGGGCTCTGTGCTGACAGTTCAGAGCCTAGAGCCTGTTTCGGATTCTGTGTCTCCCTCTGTTTGCCCCTCCCCTACTCTCACTCTCTCTCTCAAAAATAAACAAACATTTAAAAAAATAAAAAAAAAAGGGGGGGGAGAATAAGAATATTCTTATTTGCTTATATTTACAATGCTGAAATACTGGAAGGACAGACAAAATCCTAAAATATATGGTTGCTTTAGAATGGAGTAGACAAAATAGGTAAAAGCAAGACTTCTCAACGTGTAACTGTTTATAGTTGTTTCATCTTATGTCCCCCAAAATGTAGTACTTACTCAAAGACGTTAAATTACAAAATGAAACCCACTTCATTTATGGATTAAAAAATTAAATTAGGGGGTGCCTGGGTGGCTCAGTCGGTTAAAGAGTCCGGCTCTTGATTTCGACTCAGGTCACGATTCCACAGTTTGAGAGATCGAGTCCCGCATCAGGTACTGTGCTGGGCATGGAGCCTACTCAGGATTCTCTATCTCCCCACCTCTGCCCCTCCCCCCCCCCCTTGCACACACGTTCTCTCTCAAAAAATTAGAATTATACACATGTACAACTACCATCTTGAAAAATAAACCATAAATAAGGTCCACCGAAGAAAAACTGACGAGCTGAAAAAATATACTTGAAGTAGGCATGGCAAGGACTACATCCTTATCCCTTTCTTTCCAACCAGAAAAGAGAACCCAGAGAAAAATGGGAACAGACAGGAGGAACAAGCCATTTGCAGAAAAATAGGGAAAAAGGAAGACAATGAAATTCACTGCATTCACATGAAGGCAGACAAAGACAACGGGGAAATGCCATTTCCACCCATCAGACCAGCATGAGGAAGCCGTCACTCTCATCTATTTGGTGCGACCATTAACTGGTTGAACCTTTTTGGAGGGCAATTTGGTAGTATTTA
Organism: Lynx rufus; assembly: GCF_022079265.1. Lineage (NCBI taxonomy): Eukaryota > Metazoa > Chordata > Mammalia > Carnivora > Felidae > Lynx > Lynx rufus. Next base: position 8,345,904 of record NW_025814839.1, on the reverse strand, counting down.
TCAAAACATAAAGCATCTGTAGCCTCCAACCCGGTAATGACTAGTAATTTACCCCATAGCTGGACTCGCACGAGTCCATCGTGATATTTGTTAGAGGATATTGCTTGCAGCGCTGTTTTTAATAACAAAAATAAACAATCCAAGTGTGTGTCATTAAGGGCTCTAATAAATAAATTATAAATACAGCCACTTCATGCCATAGTACACAGGATGAAAAAGTTTACCTATAAGTGCCAATGTGGAAGGATACCAAGATGTGTCATTATGTTATTAAAAAAATAAAATAAAATAAAATAAAATAAAATAAAATAAAATAAAATAAAATAAAATAAAATAAAAGCAAGGTGCAGAAAAGCACATCACATAGGACCTCTGAGTAAAACGTGAAAGGAACAGAGACGGGGGGCAGGATGGAACACGTCAGCTTCTCTTTGGATACACTTTCTTTTCATTTTATACTTTTGCTCTGTTTGAATTTTAACTGTATTTTTTTTTTCAACGTTTATTTATTTTTGGGACAGAGAGAGACAGAGCATGAACAGGGGAGGGGCAGAGAGAGAGGGAGACACAGAATTGGAAACAGGCTCCAGGCTCTGAGCCATCAGCCCAGAGCCTGACGCGGGGCTCGAACTCACGGACCGCGAGATCGTGACCTGGCTGAAGTCGGACGCTTAACCGACTGCGCCACCCAGGCGCCCCTTAACTGTATTTTTTAAAATCAAGTTTTAAAAATACATTTTGGCCATTATTTGCCAAAGGAAGTAGTCTCTCTGTCCTACCTTTGTGGCTCCCCAATGTTTCTGTGCGGCAACAGGGAAGAGGGGGACAAACACAATTGTCACCAGTGACGCAAAACCAGGAGCCCGCGTGCCTATCTCCTCAAGCTGTATTTTCAAGCTCACAAGATAGGAAACGTGGGGGTGGAAATCAATCAGGTGCCCATATTCCTCCAGGCATCTGTGTTTCAGATTACATAAATAGTGCACTACAACCCTGGCATAGCCTGGGACACATATTCACACTTCTAGATACACTCAAGCAAATCACTCAGTTGGCCTCTCTGGAACCCCATTTCCCCGTCTGAAGAAAAATGTGGGTGTACATGTATGCATGTGGCGGGGGGGGGTGGCTAGGAGAGGATTCTAAAACTGTAGGATTCTAACTATACTACAACCTTTGCATACTTGTATTTAAAAAACCCTCTAGGAATGCAAGCTGGTGCAGCCACTCTGGTAAACAGTATGGAGGTTCCTCAAAAAACTAAAACCAGAACTACCCTACAACCCAGCAAGTGCATTACTAGGCATTTATCCACGGGATACAGGTGTGCTGTTTCGAAGGGACACATGCACCCCCATGTTTAGAGCAGCACTTTCAACAATAGCCAACGTATGGAAAGAGCCCAAATGTCCACTGATGGATGAATGGATAAAGAAGATGTGGTACGTATATACAAAGGAGTATTACTCGGCAATCAAAAAGAATGAAATCTTGCCATTTGCAACTACGTGGATGGAACTGGAGGGTATTATGCTAAGTGAAATTAGTCAGTGAGAGAAAGACAAATATCATATGACTTCACTCATAGGAGAACTTTAAGACACAGAACAGATGAACACAAGGGAAGGGAAACAAAAATAATATAAAAACAGGGAGGGGGACAAAACAGAAGAGACTCATAAATATGGAGAACAAACTGAGGGTTGCTGGAGGGGTTGTGGGAGGGAGGATGCGTTAAATGGGTAAGGGGCATTAAGGAATCTACTCCTGAAATCATTGTTGCACTATATACTAGCTAATTTGGATGTAAATTTAAAAATAAATAAATAAAATTAAAAAAATTAAACCACACACACAAAAAACCTCATTGGTAATTTGGAAAGTACCAAACACACTCAAGCTCATCTTCTGTTATCTATCCAGGATCTCAGTAAACATACAGGAAATACTACATACTACAGAAACAGCTTAGCTGAATTTCTAGAGGCTGAAAAAAATCTACCAATGGTGTCTACTAATGTCAAACTGAAAGAACAGAGTTCATGTTGTTAAAGTAATAAATTGAAAATATTTTCAAGACTTCAGCCCTAGTTTTTTTTTTTTTAATTTTTTTTCAATGTTTATTTATTTTTGGGACAGAGAGAGACAGAGCATGAACGGGGGAGGGGCAGAGAGAGAGGGAGACACAGAATCGGAAACAGGCTCCAGGCTCCGAGCCATCAGCCCGGAGCCCGACGCGGGGCTCGAACTCACGGACCGCGAGATCGTGACCTGGCTGAAGTCGGACGCTTAACCGACTGCGCCACCCAGGCGCCCCCAGCCCTAGTTTTTAAACGACATACGAATCTAAAATTGCCCATGAGCTACTTTACTATAGTTTTGTCCCTGAGCCCACCACTGACTCTGAAGATTTGCCATAGTGCCACAACATGAACACTAACATTCCAAAATATTTTGTGGTTCACCTTTCAGGCAAGTGGGGAAACAGAGCTTAGAGATTCCAAATTCACACATAATGGAAGGCAGGAACGCGGATGTCATGGCCCTCGAAATCATTATCCCTGTTAGCTACAAAACTGACCAGTGTTTCATGACTCAGGTGTATATAATTTTAGACTTTTCCTAGCTAGTTCTGTAAATCCACAGTTGTTTGTACACAAAAGGATTCTATCAATCCCAGAGAGACCACAGATCACCGTAAATTATCTTGTATGGTATGGAAGTGCCAGGAAAAGGTAGGCACTGACTTTTATTTTTCTATTTCCATATTTGTCAATAGATTATCTGTCTATCCCTCCCTTTCCCTGTACCCTTTGGACTGAGCAGAGACTGAAGGAAAAGTAGGCCAAGTATATTTAATATTTTATACCAAACAAGCTATTTGCTTAAGATGGCTTGGCCAGCCTCGTGTCTGGCACAGAAACCCAGTCTACCAGCTCCAGTAGGAATTAAACACCAGTCTTACTGGGTGCTGTGCTCCACTGCCTACTAATGCATGGACGGTTATTGGCCAACTTCTTCACATAAAGGCAAAGAGTGGGTGTATGTGTGTGCACATGTGTGTGTGCCCACGTGTATGTATGCAGGGATTACAGGGGGGAGCCGGCCACAGCTGCTTAATTTTTGTAAAGCTTTTTTTTTTTTCCTTAATAGGGAGGAGGGTTGCGGTTACTTACCATCCTCATAAGCCGCTACCGCCAGCGAGCTGTTTATCCTCACAAAGGAGACATATGGCTGCATTCCAGGCTCGTCCTCCTCATACTCTGAGTCCAGGAAAGGGGCTGTGTAGTCCCAGGTGCGGGTGTCCCACACCCTTACGTCCCCTGATGTATATCTGGAAAAGAAGGGCACACCTGGGTCCAAATGGGGACCGGAGAGCAGGGCTGTGGTGGGGAAAATGGGGAGAGCCTTAAAACACCAGAGGAAGAAGATCTGGTCGGTGTAGGACCACTCCTGCCACGTTGTTTAGATGAGTGACTCCAACAGGAGAAAATGTCAAGCAGACGACAGAAGGCTGTCAACACGGTTCGCGTTCTCACAGCACAATGGTGACGGTTCAATGAGAACGCCACACTACGACACTGGGTGTCGAGATCTCCTTTACGCTATCGTAACGAGTCTGCTACCCTGCATTCTCCCAGCAAAGGGATGGCTAGCAGGAATTTGTAGAAGTCCCAGTGTTTGTTTACACATATACACTCAAGACAGAGAGATGCTAAGGACTAATGGTCTTACAGGCTCGAGCTTTCTAATGCCTCATCCATGCATCAGATTTGACTGATTAAAGTCCCCAAAGACTAATTGATTTGCTGAAACAATTAAATCTTGCCTTTAGCAGCCAGACAATGCTGCTTTCTCATGAAAAGCTCTTGCCCGAATGCATGACGCTCCCCGGTTTTGCCCACTTAGAAAATAGGAGCACTCACTCTCTCCTATTACTACTGCCACTCCAACAAATGACTCTCTCCATCAAAGCCAAGGCAGGGCCAGAAGCTGCTCAGACATCAGGCCCCACAGATACGAGGATAATGGAATGACCAGATGAGGTGGTGTGCCTGCCATCGAGGTATTTACACCAAGTTCCTTACATCTGCCACCGAGGGTTCGATTCAACATGTACGGCGACTGTGAGGAGGTTTGTTAGAAATGCTTTAAGAGTCTAATGATGCACCCCCACAAACACAAAGACAGGCAGGCAGGCAAGTTTAAGCAGGTTCAGTCCTCCTGAGGCTGTAGGTCCTTCAGGGTTTCTTGGATCTGACATTAAAAGTATACACACTCAAACAAGATAATCTCTGAGATTTTCTTAACTACTGAAATCACATGATAGATCTGTGAAGTCGTTACAGATCAATTTCTCATGGGAGATTTCTCAATAAACAAACTAAGAACACTCTGATAGAGGAGTGCTTCGTTTACTGAACGTAGCAGGATTTCCCTCAAACTACTGACAGTAAATACACAGATCATGTAATTCAAAGGTGATTCTGTCACACAAAGTCCCTCCGTTGGAGATCCGGTTCTCCCCCTGCAGGACAGTGCCTGGGGAGTGTACGTGTGGTGTAAAGGGCCAACAGGAGAGACGTGCTTTCTAAAATCGGACTCAGGGAACTCTGCAGGACCACTGATCCTCCAGTAAATAGGAACGTTCACTCCACGAGTGTCGTTAAGCCTGGCGATAAGCAAGCAAGGGCGGATATTGATATCCCTGCGGCCAAAGCACGGCCGCTGGCTCCCAGGTCTTCCGGGCAGTGTTCCAAATCACCCCTCCTAATGAGGAACCCTACACAAGAACACACATCACTGTGCCAGATCTACCAGGCTCACCACGACATCCCTGACAACAACTCCGGCGTTCCCTGGACAGAGGCCACTCGCTTAGCTATCGCAACACTCAACAGAGATAACGTGTTTGACTGTCTAGACTGTGCATGATGAGATTCTCCAGGTTACATTCCATGTGGAAGGAAGGAGCCATTTCAGAAAAGACAGAAGGGCGGGGCACACGGGTGGCTCAGTTGGTTAAACGTCCGACTTTGGTTCAAGTCATGATCTCGTGGTTTGTGGGTTCGAGCCCCGCGTCGGGCTCTGTGCTGACAGCTTCGGATTCTGTGTCTCCCTCTCTCTCTGCCCTTCCCCTGCTCATGCTCTGTCTCTCAATAATAAATAAACATTAAAAAAAGATTAAAAAAAAGAAAAGAGAGAAGGGTGGTGATGCCCCCAGAAGTACAGAGAAGGGGACTGGGAGACACGGAAAGGGAACGCGGTAGTCAGAGAACGAAGGGCTTTCAGGGCGAGGTGTGCTTGGGAGGTGTGCTTCCTGTCCATTGGCGACCAGTACGCTGGCCCACACCCACAGTCTCACAGGTGCACCCCACCAGGGGCCACAGGAGAGCGTTTCAGCGGCCTGAGCTCCAGCCCCAAGGTCCCTTTACACATATAGTTTGGAGGCAAAACCACAAAACCAAAACCTGAAAAACTGCTGGACCACACCCAGCAGCAAGCTGGGAAATACAACCGGATGCCCCCGCTCAACTCCCGGGAGGAGGAGAGGGAGGGCACGCAGGGCCCCACCAAGAGCGCTCTATTAATACTCGGAGGGTCCTGATGGGCCTGTCCTCCACAAAAAATGTCCCACTCACCCTGAGATGCCATGTGTCTAGAATTAAATGCATGTGCTCCTTGAAAGGCTTCAGTTCCCCACAAACCAGCCTGTGGCTAAACTCCTTCCTTTCCTCGGTGACCACACTAGTCCCATCACCGGTGCAAAACCGGGCAGCTCCTCCATACCCTCTCTGCCGCCCACCACACACTGTCCTCTGCGTTCAGGGGCCACGTCCTCTCCCTTCCCTTCCCCAGGGATGCCACTCCGGTCCAAACCTCTCGGCACCTCACAGCCCCTTAGTTTGAGCCTCCCCCAGAGTCAACCCTGCACAAGCCAAGCTCTCAAAAGTACTTGATGACATGAATACTCATTCTCCCTCCCTCCCTTCACCTCCACACTAGCCCAAGTCCCCCCGTGATCTAGCCCAGATGACAGCAACCTAGACTTTTTTCTCATGGCAAGTGTGTGCGTGCGTGCGTGTGTGCGTGCGTGCGTGTGTGTGTGTGTGTCTGCTCATCTCCCCAAGAACCTACAAGCCTGCTTCTCAGGGCAGGGGCTGGGCCTTACTGTGAGTCCAACAACTAGAAGAGTCAGGCCAGAATAGCACCGGACACTGAGGAAGCTTCACTAGCTCCTCAGGCCTTGACGGCTTCATCACTGGGCCTCGCACAGAGAACCCTCCCCAAACTAGCTTCCACCCAGTCTCCTGTTCTGCTCTTCCTTAGCATGAACCAGCCTCCAGCCAAGTCCGCCATTCCTGGCTTCCACACACTCTGGCCTCTGCGTCTCTGTTCAACTGTCCACTTTTCTGGGGTGTTCTCCCTCCTGACAACCCAGCCCAGGGGGGTCCCAGTGCTGGCTGCACACGAGAATCACCTGGGATGCTTTCCAAACTCCTGATGCCTGAAGCACACACAGACCAGTTAAAATCGGACTCTCTCAGAGTGGAACCAGGCCATCAGTGTTTCCAATGTTTAGGCAACATGGAGAACCCCTGACCTGGCCCAAGCCTACCAACCCCTCAGTGTCCAGCAGATGCCCTCCTCCCCCAGGAAGCCTTTTCTAGCACACCCTGTACCTGAAGAAACAGCATTCACAGTTACATTCCAGGTCTCAACTTCACTGTGAAGTCCCTGAGAAGGCCAGATATCAATGCTGTTATCTCCATCACAGTGGCTTACACACGGGTAACAGTAAACAGTGACTGAAAGAGGGTGTCCACAAGGAACAACCTGACTGGTTTGAGTGGCACCTCCTTCTACTCCTACTGCCCACCTTCTGCTGATGGTCAGTGACACACTCAGAACACACACACTGATAGGTATTAAATACCCTGCATTTACTTCCAAACTGATTAAAGTATCTATAAAAACACAGGATAAGCTAAATTATTTTGGTAAAGAAGAACATTTTCATAGATATCCATTTAAATCAACTTCATTCTTCATGTCCAAAGAGCATGAGAATAGATCAATGTTGTTTTTTTTTTTATAATTTAATTTTAATTTCAGAGAGAGCATGTGAGCCAGGGAGAGGGTCAGAGAGAGAGAGAGAGAGAGAGAGAGAGAGAATATATCAATCTTAAGCAGGCTCCAGCCATCTCAGAGCCCAAAGAGGGCTCAATCCCATGACCCTGAGATCATGACCTGAGCTAAAAACAAGAGTTGGACGATCGACTGACTGCACCACCCAGGTGCCCCAACAGCATAAATGTTTTGCTGCAAAATATAAAAGACCGTATGTCTCCTTTTTGAGCAGAACGAACAGAGAATAAATACCATTTCAGGAGGTGCTGGGGGATGACTCAGAGCCAGGCTCTAGAATCTAATGCAAGTGCAAGCAGCCATAGCCAAGGAGATCAGACTCCATGCTAACGAACTCGTGCTCAAGAAACAGACAGCTTCATGAGGGTACAACACCGGTTGGAGCAGAGGGAAATGGACCAAGCCCTAAATGTGATCTAAAAGTGCTTAACAACATTTGGCCAGGAGAAGCAAGAACAGATATCGAAGGGAGGCAGGAAAGAAAGCTGATTTTTCTCCAGAGCTCCAGATGTCTTTATCGCTGCCTAATGACAATTACACTCAACCAATTAAGACGCCACTATGACAGTTGCATTGTCGGTAAGCCTTTGGACCCCAATGTTGATGGCTCTCTAATTAGTGTCTGTGCAAAGTACAACTGCAACTAATATATTAGCTGATGTAAGAGCACTAAAGAAAAACTGAAGGAGAAAGAAGGCTTTTCAAAATGAGGGAGGATGTCCCAGCCCATGGCACGGACCAGTGACACTGTATGCTCTCTCAATCTCTTTTACGCTTGGCAAGGTTACCTCCAAATAAATAGGTCAGAGACCACAGCTGATTTTTTGTTGAAAGAATGGGAATAGAGCCTCTCTCAAGCTCCGCTCGCCAGAGCAATTGCCAATTTTCGATGATTTACCACCGAAGAGCTTCCATTAACTAGTAAGTTTCCACCAAACGGACTACTCATTTGGACTAAGAGACCCGAAGGAAAAGAAGAAATGCTGTGCAGTTAAAAAAAAAAAAACAAAAAAACAACAACAACCCAACTTTAGCCTTTCTTCTTGTATAAATATCCAAAGGGGGGGGGGTTGGGCAGCAGAGAGGAAAGGGGGTGTTTACACTGCTTCCAGGTGCCTGTACTTATTTGCTAAAAACACTTTTTTCCCCAGGCTCTTCATGACAAGGGGGGGAGGGGCGGGGGGGGGGGGTTGTTTTGATTTAAGAATGCTGTAAGTAAGGTTAAGTGACTCACCCAAGGTCACAAAAAACATTTTAGTGGCACAGCTGGGATCAAAACAGGTCCCCAGGCTGTTCTCCAACTGCTGCTTAGCCAACGAGCCAGGCTGCCTCCTCACAGGACAATGTCTTCAAACAAATACGGCTTTCCAGAACCATCCCCACTCAAGCGCAACATACGCCCTTTATCGTTTTCAGTATTGGGACTCAGGCTTGCAGGACACAACTCCTGAACCTAACCCACCAATCCCACCACCGTCTCTAACCGGAAGGGAGGCAGCCAACAAAAAGACTCCCTGTGCTGGCAAGGAGCGTGAGGCCGGGTGGGCGCAGTGGAGCCTCCCACACACGCTCCACGGGGGACGTGGGAGGACGTACAGAACGGCTGACAGAACCGCACCCTCGACAGAGCCACACGCATACAACCATCCCCAAAGCGAAGTCACGGTTCTCTTCTGGTCAATACTCGTGGCAGCCAAAAGGAGCCTTGCTACGAGGCCTCAGGCCAGGAATGCAAATGTTTGCATTTGTGTGTCAAATCCGGGAAGCTGGTAGCGGCTGCCTACAGGCCGGTGTGGAGAAGGATCCTGAAGCTGAACGCCATCACAAATGCTGCGATGGATTACTAATGCCCATCGCAGGCGTGGGACTGAGGGGTGGCAGCACGTAGGGAACTCATTCGCATCCCTGCCTCAGACAAAACTCTACCCGCCAGCTCCCACTCATCCTTCCAGACTCGGCTGAGAAGTCACGTCCCAGCAGAAAGCCGGCCTGACTCCAGGCCCGGACGAGGTGCCTCTCCCCAGTGTACTATGGCGGGCGCCCTGCTCTCGGCCTCCCCTCACGTCTCCCTGGTTGTTCTGTGGCCGCCTGGGCCGTGTCCCTTGCCAGCCGGGGAGCAAGGGAGGTGTCTGGAGTATTCATACGTGCTTAGTAAATGTTGAATGAATCAATCTACCGACTTAAACTCAGAAGGTAGAAGTGGTTTAAAGCCTACAAAGCGATTTGGCAGAGGTCCCACATTTCAGGAAACATTTTTTCCCTTAACATGTAGAAGCTTTAAGGACTATTCTCATGCTCCATAGTTTATTTAGTAATAACCAAAGAGTACAAATCAATGAGATCAAGAGTATTTACTGTTTTCTATGAAACATGACTGTATTGGATTATGCAATTAACAAAATGAACTCAATCCCACAGTGCAGTCTTTCCGTGGAAAAGCACTACTGTAGACATCAAGTGCAGCTTAAGACGCATCAATTGAAAAATAATGAACATCTTAATGGACCTTACGAGATACATGCACTACACACTTAAAACTGTTTTCCATACATCTTGGTTAATCACAATCAATAGAGTCAGAGTCAATGATGGTTATGCAGAGTTATTGTAGCTGTGGCCCTTCCCATTATTCCTTGGAGAACCAGAGATGGATAAATGCAGTCATGAGTTCACCAGTATTTATTAAGGATATTCTGGAGCTCCTTCATTAAGGATATAACAAATGTAATGCTCTTCTCCAGTCTCTTATCAATACCTTACCTCAGACTTACTTACCAGAAGAGCATGTATACCTCACAGCAGAAAATAAATAAATTCAGAAGTATTTTTAAAAAAGAGGTCCCTAACGGATAATGATCGAATTCCTTATGGGAAACAGTCCAATGTCATAATGAGCCGCAGCACAAAATCTATATAAACCAAGGTTGAAAGGAAAACTGTCAAGAGAAAAAGTTCCTTAAGAAGGAGAAAGATAAAAAGCATGTCCTTACTAAGTATAAGCGAGGGGACATTTATCTAACACATCTTTATCACCGGTCTCTACTTACAAAGCATGTTATCTCAAAAGTCTCAAAGCAATCCACAGGTATTACCCGTTTTTTATACATTCGCTTGAAGCTAGCCGAGTATTAAATCCCATCTTTGCCGTCTTTAGCTCCTGGGTAGAATATATTTTTAAAATGGGGCACACACACGATTTCAGAGGAAAGCCATTTGTGGTATGGTAACATGGTCAACTAAAAGGCACTTTTTTAATTACTGGGAAAAAGTGGAGGAAGAGGGGCTAAAAGCAGGGTATTTCAAGTTCCCTTAGATGTGGGACTGCATTGGAATCACTATTTTCCTGTAGTTCTTAATTAGAAAAAATGAGACAATTGCACTGCAAGGGCAAACTGAACCGGACAGTCAGACGTTCTATTTTACATATAGAAACTGGAAGCTCAAAGCTCAGCTTCCCCCCCGCAGAAGCCTGGAAGCCCTGGTGTCCAGGTCGTGCGGACATACAGAGCTACTAAAGGCAGAAGCCGGAGCCACAGCCACAAGTCACTTGGCTGCTACAGACAGGTGCCGGCACTCTGGTCACACGTCTGCTCGGGCACTCTTGCCTCACAGGGAACAGGGGTGGATGAAAACGAGACCACAGGGGACAGCAACATCTTCAGGGAAGGAAGAATGCTGATATTTTGCCACGCCAAATGCTAGTTTGCTCCTCCAATCACTCTTGGCAGAGGCACCGATCGCGGATCATGGATCAGAGACACTGAGACGCTGTCACCGTTCCTTCCAGTACAGACAGAGACCGTACGCTAAAAAGGCAGATCACATCAGCAGAGGACAGGGCAGGAAAACATTAAGGAGTGTTGAGAAAAACCGCAGCACAGAGAGGGGGCCTCATATCGGTTCAACCAAACGGGGAGGAAAAGGTCCTCGAACGGGGATGGGGAAGCATGCTCTTCCGCAAACCGCAACGCTTCTGGCTTGCGAATCGTGAGTAACAGTGAGGAGGGAGTTTGTTTCAAGACACCACAGTACACCCGGGCATCTGACAAAAGCCTCTGGGGAGCTAACAGCCTCATGGGGGGCGGCACACAAGGCCCCCGGCGAGCCCCAGGCTGACGGTGTCCTGCACGTCGTACCTGGAGTTCTCTCCTTCACTAGGTGGCGGTAAAGCCAATCTCCTTCTGGCCCATCACACCTAGACCTACAGCTCAGGTTTACAACGGGGCCTCTCTCAGCTCGTGAGGTCCTCTGTTTTCAACGCTCTTCCCTTCCAGAGTGCAACTGGGGACACGAAGAACAGTGGAAGCATCACAAAACAGGCCAGGGATGTTCCCCTAGGCTCATCTCTGATCCGCAGAACTTGAGAAACATTTTAAAATTCCCAGAGCTGTCATCACCAAAAGAAACACAAAGACCACACTTCCTAATCGCGGATAATCCACAAACCGTCCAGATCACATCTCTTCTTCTAAATACAAGGGAAAGCACACACGAAACCTCAGTTTCAGGAGTCGTACCCCATCACAGAGGAAACACAGCCGGAGGATGAACTCTGACAGACAGGTGGTTTACTGCGTGGAGATTGCTGGCTTCTGAACACAAATTTCTCCTCAGGTTAAAGAAATGGGTGGGGTGCCTGGGTTAAGCATCCGACTTCGGCTCAGGTCATGATCTCGCAGTTCGGGAGTTCGAGCCCTGTGTCGGGCTCTGTGCTGAGAGCCTAGAGCCTGCCTCAGAGTCTGTGTCTCCCTCTCTGTCTGCGCCCCCCCCACCCTGCCCTGCTCACACTCTGTCTCTCTCTCAAAAATAAACATTTTTAAAAATTTTATTAAAAAAAAAAAGAAACGGAAGTTTTAGCTGAAAGAACAAGGTATAGGTTGTGTCTGACTAACTCAGTCACAGGTGAAGGAACTTCTACTTTTCCAATCAGCAAAGAAAACAACGGCTGCAGGTGCTTTCCGGGATGCTGCACACCACTGCTAAGAGGCCAAAGAAGACCACAGAAGGGCAAGAAGGACGGCGACAGGAGCCCGGGCAGTAAGGTACGGAAGATGCGGTCAGGAAGCACAGAAAGCACAGGGTCCCAGAAGCAGGGAGTTTTCATTCCGTACACTTTCCTCCAAGGTTCTCGGGGGCCGGGCCCGGTGTAAGGCTCTGAGGGTCCACACGCGCTCGATGCACCACCTCCAGCACGTTAAGAGGGATACAGCCAACAAGACCCAACACGGCCACGACACGGGAGGGGATGGGCCAAGAAAAGACTGCCGGCGACCTGTGACAGCGTGTGGCTCGGTGGAAGGGCAGGCTCGGTGGAAGGGCAGGGATGAAGCCATGCTGCAGGAAGTTAAGACGTGAACGTGTCTGCTCATTACTTATGCACAGACACAAACGAGGGAAGTGTATTCAGGAGGGCAGGCTTGAGGGACGGTTTGGAGACTTCAAAGCAAAAAATTAGACTGGAAAGGAGTTGAGGGTCATCGGGGCATTTCAAAAGTAGTTTCTTGGGGCACCTGGGTGGCTCAGTCGGTTACGCGTCCCACTCTCGGTTTTGGCTCAGGTTATGATCTCGCAGTTTCATGGGTTCGAGCCCTCGAGCCGCTGGCACAGAGCCTGCTTGGGATTCTCTCGCCCTCTCTCTCTGCCCCTCCCCCACTCGCACTAGAGACTTCTAGTCAATAACAAAAAATACAAAAAAATTTTAAAAATAATAATTTCTTAATCTGGAAAATGTGAAAATTTATTCCTCTAAATCCAGCAATTCCACAAACGGGACTCTAGCCTAGGAAAACGAGGCTAGGGACGTGTCATTCTTTATTCCACACCCTTCTATGGAATTTAAAGGCTCTTAATAAGCACGTGTTTTATAATTTTTAAAGAAGATTGGTAGTACGGGCCATCACAGTAGCAAATGAGGACTCGAGAAGGGAGCCCTGGCGCCCGGCTCTCCACGTGGACACTGCAGACGAACAGCAGAGCGGCCATGCACGCACGCGCCAGTCCCGGCTCGCCACACCCCTCAGCCTCGGTCAGCCACACAAAACGAGCGTGCTTTGAAACAGTTTCCTCGACAGCTCCTTCCAGGTTTAAAACTACATGATTCCAAGTTTCTTGAAAAGACTAAGAAATCAAAGAACAGACCAGAGAAATTAGGGATTTCTCCAGTTTACCACGTAACATGCGGTATACAGGTGGGATGGGGGTCTGTATATTAAATTGTAGTACTTCTTTCGGACAAAATGATGTACAAGCACTTTGGGGCAGTTAATCAAATATCACATGCCACCCCTAGTTTTAAAAAAAGATGCTTACAGGGACACCTGGGTGGCTTAGTCATTTAAGTGTCCGACTCCTGGTTTTGGCTCAGGTCATGACCTCATGGTATGTAAGTTCGAGCACCACGACGGGTTTTGACGGGTTTTGTGTTGACAGTGTGGAGCCTGCTTGGAATTCTCTCTCTCTCCCTCTCTCTCTGCCTCACCCTGCTCTCAAATAAACTAAAAAAAAAAAAATTCTTACAAATTAACTGCACAGAAAATACAAGGCTGTGAATTATTTCAAAGTAAAGCCACAGCAGAAAACAAAAATGTCAAGGCAAAGCTGTGCTAGAAGCTGCAGACAGTCACTTCCCCAGGAGTCAGGAGGTGGGCAGATATTGGGGTGGGGTTAATAGGCCAGGGGGCTAGAGATGCCCATGGGAGGAGAGAAGACTTGAGTTCGGCCTTAAAGAATGGGGACTGGGTTCTTTTTAGGGTGATGAAAATGTTCTGGATGAGACAGTGGCAGAAGGTTACACAGCCTTGTGAATATACTAGAAATTACTGACTTCTGCAACCTAAAAGGGTACATTTTATGGTGTGTGATTTATATCTCAATGTTAAAAAATAAAGAAGACATGGCCAGAGGCAACTGAGGCACCGTGGGAAAAGCCAAAGTTACCCTCAGGAGAGTAATCAGGAGAAAGGTAGGTTGGAAACCAATTTCAAAGGGCTCAGAACGTCAGGAAAAGGTAACTTGAAATTACCATCTGTGAGATAGTAAGGGAAGCGAAGACTCATGGAAAAAAGAGCAAAAGACCAAAAGCCCTAAGAATAACATCTGCCTACTGTGCTGGAAGACAAGTCTGAGGGAGGAGGCGTCGGCCAGCTCCTGCTCATTTGAGGTCTGGGTCTCGGGCGGGTTTGAGTGAAAGAGTATTTGAAGGTTACTCTGGTTCTGAGTGAGGCAGAGCGAGGCAGACCCAAGATGGGGTCACCTGCAAGGCTAATTGTAATGCAAATTACTCTAGGCCTTAGCAATGTGACTCCAAAGCAGGAACTTTTACACAGAGGCTTGAAAAAGATGGGAAGAAGCAGGAGGTTTCGTAACAGCCTTTGCTGTCAACTATATGAAACAAACTTAACAGATTTCGGTTTAGCTGTAGGTGCACAAAACTCAAGCCCCCGATCAAATTCTGCCTATGATCAAAGGGAGAGAAAGGAAAAGAAGCAAAATCAGAGAAACACAGGCTAAGGACGGGGGAAAGAGATGGCGAAGTGGCGTCTCTGCAGGCAAGTCCTTGGAGATGCACAGGCTGCACAAAGCCGGGCGAATACGACATTGATTGGGAATGAGGTAACCACAAACACCGCTGTCTCAAATGAAAAGGGATCCAAGATCCGACCCAGAAAACAAGCATCGTAACCACCAGATAAAATTTTAATGATAAACACAAGATGCTCTACGCACAAGCAAGACCAAAGTACCCAATGCCAGGTCGTAAACGCAAGGTTCTCTTAGGAAGAGGAGTCGGGAGGAGCCTCTCTGACCCACAGGTCCTGCTTCATCCTATCGACCCACCAAACTCTGCCACTGCTTTGCGTTGCACTGGCATCATCTGTAACGTGGAGAAGCCCTCAGGGGAACGGACAGGCAGGAAAGAAAGGGCTGGCCTCTGGACTCGTGGCCAGCCTGCCCTTGTGAGGTCCATGTCCAGATCAATTCACACTTGGCTTCTGAGATTAAAGTCCCCTTTAGCCATAATTTCTTCTATGACTCTCAGTCCAAACTCAATATTCTGTCCTCAAAGGCCTCCTGACACACCAGGAGACCCCTTTAAGCTAGAAGGACAGAGGTCCTTTCCAAGTTACCATGGAGTCTTAGAATTTGTGGGCAGAAAGGACCATATGGAGCATGAGCTCTTAGGCCCACATTTTAGCAACGAGAGACAGAAGCCAAAAGCCACACTTCCGTATTTGTGGTCCACTCATCTTTCTAAAAACAGTAGTTCTACGGCATTTACAGCAAGGGCATTAACCTTTAAATTGTGGCCAGCAAAACAAAAGCTAAGGAAAAGTGTTCCTCCTGAGCAGATCTTGTTTAAAGCAAACATACTTTTTTTAGGCCCCGCAGATCATGGAACATTTACCTGTTTGGAGTTTCAACTCAAATGGTGTCCTTCGAGGAATGCTTAAGGATCGAGTCTTCTTGGGGCTCCTGGGTGGCTCAGTCAGTTAAGCGTCTGACTTCAGCTCAGGTCATGATCTCACAGTTTGTGAGTTCAAGCACCACATCGGGCTCTGTGCTGACAGCTCAGAGCCTGGAGCCTGCTCTGGACTTTGTGTCTCCCTTGGTCTCTGCCCCTCCCCTGCTTGCCCCCTGTCTTTCAAAAGTAAATAAATAAATAAACATTAAGAATGGAAAAAAAAAAAAAAGGAAAGCGTCCTCTTTATTTTTTTTTTTTAATTTCTTTTTCAACGTTTTTTATTTATTTTTGGGACAGAGAGAGACAGAGCATGAACGGGGGAGGGGCAGAGAGAGAGGGAGACACAGAATCGGAAACAGGCTCCAGGCTCCGAGCCGTCAGCCCAGAGCCTGACGCGGGGCTCGAACTCACGGACCGCGAGATCGTGACCTGGCTGAAGTCGGACGCTTAACCGACTGCGCCACCCAGGCGCCCCGAAAGCATCCTCTTTAAAGAAAAAGACTACCTACTACCAAGCTGTTCAGGCCAAGGTTTGTTTTTGGTTTCCTCCAAGTAGAAACCTCACCTAGGGGACTCACCCCAAATCTAATCCAGACTCAGGGTTTTAAGTATTCTGGTCTCCACTTCAAATGTTAAGTATACAATTTGAGACTGTAATTCAAGACGGCTTTTTTTTTTAATGTTCATTCATTTTTTCCTGAAAATTTGTTAGTTTTTAAATATAATGTATTGTCAAATTGGCTTACATACAACACCCAGTGCTCATCCCAGCAAATGCCCTCCTCCATGCCCATCACCCACTTTCCCCTCTCCCCCAACCCCCATCAACCCTCAGTTTGTTCTCTGTATTTAAGAGTCTCCGATGGTTTGCCTCCCTCCCTCTCTGTAACTATTTTTTTCCCCTTCCCCTCCCCCATGGTCTTCTGTTAAGCTTCTCAAGATCCACGTACGAGTGAAAAACATGAGATCTGTCAAGATTGCTTCTCAATCCAAAGATGAAATAGGTCTCCTCACTGTACATTAAAGAAATACACAAACTGTTTCACATTTCTATAGTCAAACAGGAAGAATTCACGAAAGGGGTTTTTGGGACAGAAGCCACTGGAATTTACAGAAGCTAAAATTCAATTTCTTCGTGATGGAGATAACTAAAAAGCCTATTTCAGGACAAGTTAAGCAGCAGATACACACTGTGTGGCGGGGCAGGAAGATTATGTGTGGCCGCGGCCCTTCCTCCTAACGGCCTCAGAACAAGAGTAAGAGTGGGCTCTGTTTGTGCCAACACGTATCATTCTTGCTTGACTTTTTTATGCCTTCATAAAATACTGACGGTTTGCCTTAATGAAAATCTAACCTAACACACCACAAGAGTGATTTAAAAGCCAGGAAAGACACATGGAGACAAATGGACTGTAGCTCTAGGCTACACCGCGCGCTTCTCACCACCAACTTCAGACTCCGATCCCGGACGGCAGAATCATGGAGAGTGTCCGTCTCAAACCCGGGCTGAGGCGGGAAGGTACACGCTCTCAGGGGAAGATCGCGGCACTGGGACTCAGAGGGTGGCACGTGAGAAACGAAAGACCTTAAGATGAAGAGTTAATTACTATGTGAAAAAAGGTTTTTGCTTACCCGGCAATGACAACGCCGTCATGGGAATGCACGTCACACAAAACCGCATCGGGAACGTGCTCCAGTTCGCTCACGGCACCTTTGCGATTCTGCATAAGGAGAAGGGGGATGCAGTTGGTCGTACTCTCGGGACACCCCGACGGCAGCACTCCGCGCTCAGCTACGCTCCACGGCCGTGTCTTACCACGGGTATTGTGCTCAAAGTCACCGGGGCGTTCCACAGGACCACGAGGACAGCTAATCTGCTAAGGTATTGGCATTTACGAGTTACCCCACACAAGAAGACCGTGAACCCGGGGGCACGGCCGTGGAAGACGCTGCTCCCGCGCTCAGGGGGGTTACAGGCTAGAAAGGCAAGGTGTGCGCTCCACTAGGCTGGCGGGGGCACGTATCTGAAGAAACACAAAGTCTGTTTCGAAAGCGCAGTTCTGAGGACAGAAGGTATTTAAGGGTGTTTTACGTGCCAACAGCCCTTACGAACACTCAGAGGATACGATGAGAGAGTACACACAGAGACAGAAGTCAGGATGGGGAAAGGAAGAAGACCGCAAGGTCAGAGGTTCGTGGAATTGGTATTTTTTTTTTTTTATTTAAAAAAAATTTTTTTTCAACGTTTATTTTTTTGGGGACAGAGAGAGACAGAGCATGAACGGGGGAGGGGCAGAGAGAGAGGGAGACACAGAATCGGAAACAGGCTCCAGGCTCTGAGCCATCAGCCCAGAGCCTGACGTGGGGCTCGAACTCACGGACCGCGAGATCGTGACCTGGCTGAAGTCGGACGCTTAACCGACTGCGCCACCCAGGCGCCCCTAGAATTGGTATTTTTAAAGGGAACCCTAAAGCCCAGGACACGTGTGGTTCCTGAGACTAGGCGGCAGGTAGCAGATGGGTTTTCCACCGTATGGACTCTGGTGACTTTTGAGTCACTTGTACAAAGATCATCATGCCGGCCACAGGCCAGGCTGTACGGGAGGAGCATTAAACAGTCATCCTCGCCACTACCCTATGAGCGGGCTACCATCAGCCCCCACTTTAGAGAGGGGAAAACGGGGGCATCCGAAGGAAAGCAACTTGCTCTGACACCACCTTTCATGTTTCAATGGAGCTTTCTCTCTAGAATCACAGTAAGAATCCCACCATCACAGTCAGGGCAGGATTCCCCATTTCACATTTCACTTTCGTAGTCCTCACTGTTAACAGGGCTAGGAAAGGGGCTGAGCCATCTGACTCCAGTCCACTAACTCATTTATCAAGTGCTAACCAAACAGATGGCTTTATACTTGCGAAAGACAACTAGACGTTCCAGTCAACTGTATGTGACTTGCAGCGGTGATGGAGGGCCAGATGCCTGGAGGCAGGGCTCCGGACACCTTCACTGCTGCCACCTCCAGCGGATGAGGAGGTACCTGCCTCCCTCTGGGGCTTTCTCCACCACCAAAGAGGAAGCAGAAAACTTAGCGGCTGCGCTCTCTCAGGGTCTGACGGCTCAGAATTCGAGCCGATGTACACAGACCACTGCAGCACCCACGTGCACAAGTCAAAATATCCCTCCTACCCGGAGGGAAAGGCCCCAGTTCAAGCTAACTCACCAGCTCTCCTTCAATTCCAGCCCTTCCTGCCAGGCTCGGGCCCAGCTCGTCTAAGCAGCTCTGTCAAACCCTCACAGCTGCCTCTCACCAACTTCCCTCACGCAGGCCCAGCCAAGCACATGGGCCAGAAGGCTGGGTGGGGAGGGGCCTCCACACGAGGCTATCATCTGGTGAGCACACAGCTGCGGGGCCAGGGTGCTTTTTACTCAGAGGTGTCTTAACAGCCTATGAAAGGACACCTATGCTCGTTCCCCTTGGAAAGGCAGTTCTCAGCCGGGGGCCATTGTGCCCCTGCCCCAAGGGACATCTGACACGCCTGAAGCCATCTGTGGCTGTCACGACGTGGGGTAGGTGGAGGATGCTGTTGGCTCCCACTGGGTAGAGGTTAAGGAAGCTGCTCAACATGCTACCACACACACAGGGCAGCCCCCACCAAAGGAATTGTCTGGCCCCTAATGCGAGGTTGAGAAACACTGCTCCTATTCGCTTGGCTAGAAACTGTGAGTTTACCCAGACCAAGAGCATCGGTCACTAATGAGGTTATGACGTGACCGAGGACGGACCCGCGCACAGGCAACAGGTCACCGTCAGTAATGAGCAAAAGCCTGTGATCTCAAAATCCGTTAGGATCGACCTTTACAGGAGTGGAGGCAGTAGGTGTGGTTCCACCGCCGCCCTACGAGGGCGTCTCCAGCTACCAGGTAGGAAGGAGGGCCGCCACCGCACTGTGGTCTTGTCAGGCCTCGAACAGCTTTACGTAACACCGTTCTTGACAGCGATTTCCTACAGAAACACAGCACCGTGCAAATTCTTAGCTGTGATCTAATATTTCTGTAGAGATTTTGAAGTGATAAATGCTATGGAAGCAAGCCAGTGGGTTATGTGAGGGGAGAGAAGACAGAGCTCAGAGACATTTAACAACCTCCCTCGCAGTCACTGGAAATCGCATTTGCGGCACTGCTTTCGTATTCAGGTGGTGCTTTTGCTTTGTTGATGCGTCAGGGGTCAGGGTCGGTGAAAGTGAAAGGGGACTGCACTGAGCACGAGCCATCAGAGGGGAGGGGGCGGCACCCCAACCTCACCCCTCCTCTCCTAGACAACAGGATGCTCCCCAACAGCACGGTTGCAAAGGGGGGCAGATACCCTAACGGCGAGCAAAACGGGCAACGAACCGCCGGCAGCCGACAGGATGCTCACCGCACTCCTCTTTGCTTTTGGCAGTTAGTTGGCCTCAGGCCGTGATCGGAGGGCCTGCGGGGTTAATCTGGGGCCTGGACTCCCGCGTCCTTGCCGGCTTTTCTTCAGTACAGGTAACGAGATTGGCCACCGCCTACCTTCCAGTTGGTTCTTAACATGTGTTCCTTGGCTCGGCACTCTTGGAAGATGAGCTTCCAGCACGAGTAATCAGAGATGCTGCTCTCGGGAAGGTGCCCTTCCTGCCGGCACAGCCGGTACCAAAGCACTTCGTCTTCGGCAATCACCTTCCACGTCTTGCTCACCTAAAACGGCACAAGTGACACAAATGTCGAATTCTGCAATTAGAGAAGCCCCTCGCCATCCAAAAATCAATCAACACCTTTATTATTACCCCGAGTTTATGGCAGTATAAAACGTCTCATTAACAAAACATTCTGAGGTGGAAAAGAAATACAAGCAAACGTTTCCAGTTTTATTTTTCGAGATTTCCAAACTGTTGTTCTATCATTTCATACCACATGTTAGATGCCTTGGTTAAATTATTATATAACATGTGAGGAAATTATTATATAATATGTAAGGAAAAAATACACAAATACATAAACGGCAAAAAATGTAAACTGCAACTGTACAGTTTTTCAGACCAGAATGTCTTCACTTTCCTTTTACCAATAGGCACTTGTATTTCTTTCCTTTTCTTTCTTTCTTTTCCTTTCTTTTTTTTTTTATATTTCTTCTTATACAAGTGGAGACTGACTGTCTCTGAAATAAAAGGCTGTAAGAAAATCAATATCCATAACTCAACACTTCTGGTCATATGAGAAATTCAAATTTATATTATGTAGAAAAACTTAGACTTTAAGTGGATAGACTAAAAAAAAATTTTTACACAAAACTCAAGCTGTTCACCAGGACCATAACGTCTGATAGAGAGAAATTAATGTTCTGTCTGGACTGAATTTCAAATCCCAACAGTATCCAGAGGAAATGGCCATTTTTGCTATTAGTATTCTGTTCTCCAAACCTAACTCAGGGGACAAAGCAGTTACTTCTTCACAGGATACCGTACAAAGTTGTACAAAAGGTGGACTCTGTTGGCAAGATGAGAGAATGATCCAGCAAATCAACATGATCTTGAGTCTGTGGGGTCAAGTGTTTAACACTTGCCGCCCATCTAAAGGTTGAGACTCATTTCTAATAAAGTGAAGGTCATGGCCACTGGTTTACAGTAACCTGTGCTCCTGAACACTCCCTTGGGGCCACTTCAAGACGTAGAATACACAGACAGAAGAGAGAACACAAGACAAAGTAGGCGAGAGTGCGCACAGCATGTGTCTCATTAGGATTCCTCGTTTGAAGAAGTACCAACAGGTAGTTCACTTTTAGGATGGCAGAATAAAGAACTCCAAAAATCTGCTCCTACATTCAAGCAACAAGAATACTGCCAAAAGTTGTCAAAATCAACTTTTTCAGAACTCTGGAAATTAACTAAAGACTTTCAACATTCCGAGGAGCATTTATTCAAGAAAAATGTTTTCATCTTGGTAAGGGCAACTACCTCCATGTTGTTTTAACTTGCACTAATCCCATCCTCCTCTTCCAGCACCACAGGTAGCTCCACGGTAACCTTGAAAAACAACAGCCTCGGAACTATGGTAGCTGTGAAAACCAGCGGCCTGGAAGACACCGAAGGGGCCAGATGGCTTCACAGGTGCCCAAAATGCCATCCCCAGGGAATGGTCACCATTTGACCTGTGAGACAGCCTGCTGGAAAGCTCTCTTCTGGAGGCTTGTCTTTATCTGACCTGACTCAAAGCTTCCTCTGCCTTATCTCCAGTGCATTTGTCCCAAACAGTAAGGGAGAACTGTTTAAGGCTGTGGCTGCCTGAGGTACCATTACCACCCTGGGGCTACAAAGAGTTGACCTAAAACTTAAAAGGGAAACCTGGGGAATGGGATGTCCCTAAGGGGCTTTGAAAGGCTCCCACAGATTTCTGGGACTCAGTGTCAAGCACCTATATAGGACTGTGTGTGCGCCCAGAAAAGGGATCAGAAGGCCCTGATCTCTCACTCTGGCTAAACTTGAAGCTTTGCACAGCATGATGTGAAGGCTAAAACAGAGTTGTGAACCACTGGCACAATGAAAGCATACCCCAACATACAGAAAGCAACTCAGCAAAAGATGGGAGATTCATTGCTTCAACATATTTAAGGAAACCTCTGTCCAATCACTAACCACTCAGCTAAATGAGCAGAGATTTCAGTGGTCACACATGACAAAAAATACAAACCAGAGTATTAGTCCAGAAAAGTCACTAAAAAATAGCAGCAATAACAAACAGCAAAAACTAACTCTCCAGAAGAGAGTGAATCACATTTTAAAGGAGTTGTCACGTTTTAAAAGTCAATTTTTTAAACACAAAATGTAAAGACACATGCAAAGAAACAGTAAAGAATGAACCATATGTGGAAAGAAAAAGCAGCCTGAGCAAGTCCAGACTTTGGACTTATTAAACTAAGACTTTAAGTCAGCTATTATAAATATGTTCAAAACACTAAAGGAAAGCATGTCGAGAAAAATAAAAGTTATAAGCACAATGTTTCACCAAGTAGAAAACAGTGATAAAGAAACTTTAAAAAAACACAAGTTTTAAAGTCAAAAAGTACATGGGGCGCCTGGGTGGCGCAGTCGGTTAAGCGTCCGACTTCAGCCAGGTCACGATCTCGCGGTCCGTGAGTTCGAGCCCCGCGTCGGGCTCTGGGCCGATGGCTCGGAGCCTGGAGCCTGTTTCCAATTCTGTGTCTCCTTCTCTCTCTGCCCCTCCCCCGTTCATGCTCTGTCTCTCTCTGTCCCAAAAAAATAAATAAAAACCGTTGGAAAAAAAATTAAAAAAAAAAAAATAAATAAAGTCAAAAAGTACAGTAACTGAATAAAAAATTCAATAGAGGGGCTCAACGGATTTGAGCTAACAGAATAATCAGCAAACTCAAGGTCAATTAAGATTATCCAGTCTAGGGGCGTCTGGGTGGCTTAGTTGGTTGGATGTCCAACTTCGGCTCAGATCATGATCTCGTGGTTCAGGAGTTCAAGCCCCGCATTGGACTCTCTGCTGTCGGTGGGGAGCCTGCTTCGGTTCCTCTGCCCCCCCTCTCTCTCTGCCCCTCGTCAGCTCATTCTGTCTCTCTCCCTCCCCCTCTCCCCCCCCCCCTTTTGGCATAAATAAACTTAAAAAAAAAAGATTATCCAGTCTAAGGGAAAAAAAAAAAGGACAAAAGAACCCCGCTTCCCAAAATTAACAGAACCTCAGAGACCTGCTGGATACCATCCAAGTGGATCAACAAAGGCATTATCGGAGTCCTATAAGGGAAGGAGAAAGGGGTAGAAGGAACATCTGAAGAAATAATGGCTAGAAACTTTCCAAACATGATGAAAAACATTGATCCACACACTAAAGCAGCTCACTGAATTCCATGAAGGATAAACTCAAAGAGATTCACACCTAGACACATCATAGTCAAATTGTTGAAAACTGAAAAGCAACAAAAGAAAAAGACACATTGTGTGTTCTTCTCATTAAAAATTAGGGAGGTCATGGGCGCCTGGGTGGCGCAGTCGGTTAAGCGTCCGACTTCAGCCAGGTCACGATCTCGCGGTCTGTGAGTTCGAGCCCCGTCAGGCTCTGGGCTGATGGCTCAGAGCCTGGAGCCTGTTTCCGATTCTGTGTCTCCCTCTCTCTCTGCCCCTCCCCCGTTCATGCTCTGTCTCTCTCTGTCCCAAGAAAAATAAATAAACGTTGAAAAAAAAAAATTAAAAAAAAAAAATTAGGGAGGTCAGAAAGCAGTCGGCTGGCATATTCAAAGTGCTAAAGGAAGAGACTGCCAACCAGTAACTGCATCTAGCGAAACTACCCCCCAAAATAAGAGAGAAATTATTCCAAGATAAATAAAAATAAGATAATTCATCACTAGTAGACTTGTCCTACAAGAAACACCAAGGGAGTCCTTTGGGCTAAAATACAAGGACACCAGACAGGAACTCAACCCACATAAATAAAGAAAGTAAACCAGTAAAGGTCATTACAAGGGTAAATATAAAAGACAGTATAAATACAGTTTTGCTTGCAATGCTTTTCTTTTATCTAATTAAAAAGATAACTGCCTAAAGCAAAACAATAAAGACATAATTTGTATGAAATAATAAAGAAGGGAGAAGGAATGAAGTTATATTGTAGCAGTTTTGCTATACTATTGAAAGTAAGTTGGCATTAATACAAACTAGATTGTTTTAAGACGTCAGTTGTAATCCCTGGGCAATCATTAAGAAAAAAAACTTTAAAAAGAGTAGCAAAAGATAAAAGGAATTAAAATAGTACGCTAGAAAAAGGTCTACTTAAACACAAAAGGAGGCAGTAATGAAAAGAAAGAGGAACTAAAATGACATAAGACATACAGAAAACAAATAGCAAAATGGCAGATATAAATGCTTCCTTATCAATAATTATATTAAATGGAAATGGACTAAGCACTCCAAGCAAAAGACAGAGATTGGTGGTATAAATAAACATGACCTAAGGATATGCTGACTACAAGATAACTACATACTTTTTTTTTTTTTTTAAAGTAGGCTTCACTCCCAGTGTGGGGGCTTGAACTCACAGCCCTGAGATCAAGACCTGAGCTGAGATCAAGAGTCGGACACTTAACTGACTGAGCTGCCCAGATGTCCCCATACATTTTTTTTTAACTAAACTCTGCACCCAACGTGGGGCTCAAACTCACAACCCCGAGATCAAGAGTCACATGCTCTACAACAGACACAACCAGGTGCCCTGAGACACACACACTTTAGATCCATACACACAAACAGTAAAAGGATAGAAAAAGGTATAACTTGTAAGCAGTACCTGAAAGAGAGCTAGAGTGCATATACCAATACCACTTAAAATAATTTTTAAGACAAAAATGATTACTAGAGACAAAAGATATTTTTATAATGAGGGTCAATCCATCACAAAAACCTAACAATTGTAAACATATATTCCTAACAACAAAGCCCCCAACACAAGCAAAAAAATGAAAAAACTGAAGAAACGGATAATCGGACTCCAATACCCACTTTCGATAAAAGATAGAATAAGTAGAATATCTATCAACAAGAAAATAGAAGAACCCAACACTATAAACCAACTAGACATAAGAGACATCCATGGGACACTCTACTCAACAACAATTTGAGCATTATTCTCAAGTGCAATGGAACACTCTACAGGATAGACCATATACTAGGCTATAAAACAAATCTCAATAAATTCAAAAGAACCAAAATTATACAAAGTATGTTCTCTAACCACAGTGGAGTGAAAATCAGAAATTGATAAAAGGAGGAAATATGGGAAATTCACAAATGTGTGAAAATTAAACAACACACTAACAAATGTTAACATGCTAAACAACCAATGTGTCAAAGAAGAAA
This sequence comes from Lynx rufus, assembly GCF_022079265.1. NCBI lineage: Eukaryota > Metazoa > Chordata > Mammalia > Carnivora > Felidae > Lynx > Lynx rufus. The sequence goes on along the minus strand of NW_025814839.1, from coordinate 8,320,403 downwards.
CTGCAGAAGAAACTAGAAAATACTCTGCAGTGAGTGAAAATAATAGAACGTTCAAAACTTATGAGGCACAGTGAAGGCAGTGCTTAGAGAAAAATTTATAGCTATAAATTCCCATATTTTAAAAAATCTAAAATCTATAACCTAGCCTTCCAGAGGCTAGGTTAGAGAAAAAGAAAACTAAACCCAAGAAGAAAATAAAAATTACAACAGAAACGGGGCGCCTGGGTGGCTCAGTTCGTTGAGCATCCGACTTCAGCTCCGAGCATGATCTCATGGTTCAGGAGTTTGAGCCCCACATCGGGCTCGCTGCTGTCAGCACAAAACCTGCTTTGGATCCTCTGCTCTGTCCCCTTCTCTCTCTGCCCCTCCCGGCTTGTGCTCACTCTCTCAAAAATAAACGTTAAAAAAAATTTACACACACACAAATTACAACAGAAATAAGTGAAACAAAAAGAAAATGAAGTAAGTAAAAACTGGTTACTTGCAAAGATCACCAAAATTTACAAACCTTTAGCTAGATTGACCAAATGGGGGTGTGGGTGTGGAGAAGGCTCAAATTCCTAAACCTAAGGAGAGGGGCCATCACTATCGACAACCACAAAAACAAAAAGCATTACAAAGGGACACTATGAACAATTTATATGCCAAAACTAAGTGATTATAGGCAAATGCTTAGAAAAAGACATGAAGTACTGAAGTTAACTCGAGAGGATGGAAAATCTGCATAGACTTACAAGAGATTACATTAGTGATTAAAACAACAACAACTTAGCACAAAGTCCAAGCCTAGATGACATCACTGGTAAATTCTAAATGTTTGAAAAGAATTTTAAAAATGGTTAAAACTAAGTTAAAAGAAATTTTAAAAGAATTAACTCTTACCAAATGTTTTAAAAGATTAATGAATTAACCAATCATTCACAAATTCTTCCAAAAACAAAAGAGGAGGGAACACTTCCCAACACCTTCTACGAGGCTAGTATTTCTCTGATATCCAAACCAGACAAAGACCTCACAAGAAAACTACAAACCAATAACTCCTGATGTGATGAACATACGTAAAAATCTTCAACAAAACCCCAGCAAACTGAATCCAGCTATGTACAACAAGGGTAGTACGTCATAAGCCTGTGCGATTTGTCTCAGGGATGCAGAGTCAGTTTAACACACAAATATCAAGGTGATATCCTGGTACTAGGGTCAAGGACAAACACCACATGCAGTTCTCAGATTAACAAACACTTTAAAATTAAAGGGAGTTCATTATATTCAAAATAAATCTGTACTATACAAAAGAGTTCCTTTACATAATGATGTCCCTAAAGAGCCTTAAAGTGATAGGGATGTAAATACAAATTTGATCAACTTTTTAGGAAGGCCTTCAAGGTCACCTGTATTATCCAAGGAGCAGCGAGATATAATAGAAAACCAGTTACACCTGGGGTGAAAAAAACCCCAAACCTCAGATTCTTGTGTCCAGTCTTTCACTAACTAGCTGCGGGACTGTGACAAGGTCACTAGGCTTTTCCGCACCGCTTTCCTCCTCAGTGGTGGGGAGGAATCCGACACCTTAAAATGTCTCTTACAACACTAAACTATGACCTTGGGGCCTTGGTTTTCTCATCCTCCGAATGTGACCCACCATATGCCACCACCCACAGAGCTGTTGTGCATCTCAAAGGGTTCAAGTGTTGTGCAAGTGTAATTCTTTACACACAGGTCACACACTACGTAGGTCACCACCGATAACACTACAGGATACAGCTCCTTATTGTAAACTTACGCTGCTCCAATTACTTTAAAGAAGCCATTAGCTTTTTATTTTTACAAATAACTTTTATTAAATCTAAATTTTTTTTTTAACGTTTATTTATTTTTGAGACAGAGAGAGACAGAGCATGAACGGGGGAGGGTCAGAGAGAGAGGGAGACACAGAATCTGAAACAGGCTCCAGGCTCTGAGCTGTCAGCACAGAGCCCGACGCGGGGCTCGAACTCACGAACCGCAAGATCATGACCTGAGCTGAAGTCGGCTGCTCAACCGACTGAGCCACCCAGGCGCCCCAACTTTTATTAAATCTATAGTGGGGTGCTACTTGCTCCACGGCGGCAGAAAGAGGTTAGAACTTAGAAGTAAAAGTTAGTCTGAGGGGCGCCTGGGTGGCTCAGTCAGTTAATTAAGTGTCTGACTTCGGCTCAGGTCATAATCTCACAGTTCATGAGTTCGAGCCCCACGTCAGGTTCTGTTCCAACAGCTCAGAGCCTGGGGCCTGCTTCAGATTTTGTGTGTGTGTGTGTGTGTGTGTGTGTGTGTGTGTGTGTGTGTGTGTGTGTCTGCCCCTCCCCCACTCACACTGTCTCTGTTTCTCAAAAGACAGACATTAAAAAAATAATTTAAAAAAATCAGTAAAAGTTAGTCAGAATCCAAGAACTCGGGTTGTTTCAGTGTCAAAATTTCTGATTTTCCATCTCGAGCAGACTATATTAAAAACATTCCTTAGAACACCTTATTCAACTGAAAGTGCACTAAAAGTGTCAAAGTGACACTGACCCACAGAACATTCTTGTGATGGCACACTGAAATTCTGGCTTCCTTGATTACATTTTTGCTGTGTATGCGGGCATGTAAGCTCTAGGTGTGACAAACAATCATGTCACCTAGGTCACCTTCCCTTTAGGCACGGGCACTCTGCGTGGAAGGCACAGCATCAGAAATTAGACCAGGTGGCACAAAGTACTACGAGGCTCCAATCACTTGTCTGAACCGAAGTGCCACACCATGATGCTGCAGGGGTCACACTGGCTCCAGTGTTCGATTGTTTAGAAACTGAAGAAGAGAGGTCCCGGAGACCAACCGGGGCAACTCCCCACCCCAGGAAGGGCTCCTCCTGGCAGCCCTGGTTGGGGAGAGGCTTCTGCAGAGAGCTGACCCTCACATCGGGCTGATCGACCGCAAAGCAGTCTGGCTATTAGGAAGTACTTCCTCCCTTTCCTTAGTAAAGGGATTCCACCCATGGCCCTAATTTTGTCTTTCTGAAGAAATCTCTATTCCTTCTTCCACTGATAGTTCTTCAAAAGGCTGAAGATACCATCATGATTCCCCTTAGTCATCTTGTAGGTCTAACTATCGCCCATTTCTTCAACTAACTGCCCTAGGACTAGACTGGTTTGTGTACCCATGATCTCTGAACGTACCCTAGTATTTATGCATATACAGTAACCCCCTTCACATGTGGTACTCAGGATGGAACACTATCCCAAATGTGGGCTGTCAAGTGCCACAAACAGGAAGATTTTGTCAGACGCTAATTTGCTGCTTCACTTGTAAATACACCATCGTGGCTACTAAACTCGCAGTGCACCAAACCTTCTGGAGTCTGTTTAGTTAACTAAACATTTAAAGCAAACAACAACAAAAATACTACAAACACCTGTGGACTCACCATCCCACTTAAGATACTGATAAGTTTACGGGGCGCCTGGGTGGCTCAGTCGGTTAAGCGGCCGACTTCGGCTCAGGTCATGATCTCGCGGTCTGTGGGTTCGAGCCCCGCGTCAGGCTCTGTGCTGACAGCTCAGAACCTGGAGCCTGTTTCAGATTCTGTGTCTCCCTCTCTCTGACCCTCCCCTGTTCATGCTCTCTCTCTGTCTCAAAAATAAATAAACGTTAAAAAAAAATTTATAAAAAAATAAAAAAAAAAAAGATACTGATAAGTTTAAAGTCCCATGGGGCACTTGGGTGGCTCAGTCAGTTGAGCGTCCGACTTCGGCTCAGGTCATGATCTCACAGCTCGCGAGTTCGAGCCCCGGGTTGGGCTCTGTGCTGATAGCTCAGAGCCTGGAGCTGCTTCGGCTTCTGTGTCTCCCTCTCTCTCTGCCCCTAACCCACTCGCATTCTGTCTCTGTCTCTCTCAAAAATAAATAAACATTAAAAATTTTTTTTAAATAAATAAAATAATAAATAAATAAATAAATAAATAAATAAATAAATAAATAAAAATAATAAAGTCCTGTACATTTCTGATGCACATACTCTCCCCTGCCTCAAGGGTAATCTGAATTTGGTGTTCATCATTCTTCAGAGTTTTTTGTTTTTTTTAAACACAAACGGCAATTAAAGTCCCTACCTCTTACTTTCACTGTTTTTTTAATATAATTTTAAAACCCGTTTTAAACCCCAGCTCACTGTACCCACCCCCTTCCCAGCATTTTAGCGCATCTCTGAATCCCAATTCTGTCATCTGTTGCATTAGTTACTTCTCCCATACACACTCTTCTGCAAAATATGGTCTGCGGGCCTTTGTGTCTTATTTACAGAAAAAAAAAGTTAACCAGGATGGGGCTGAGGACAGAGCCCGTGGCAAACCACTATAGCCCTCCCCCCGACCAAGGCTGACATGGGTCCATTAAGCAGCCCACCCCAGGCCTGGCCACAGCATCAGTTACAAATCCACTTACCCACACTGTCAGCCCACCCTTCTCCACCTTAGCCAGGAGGGCATCAGGGAAACCAACCCTCACCTGATCACAAGTGGTCAGGCCATAAAGAATGGGAGAGCGACTCTGTAACACCGAAGCTCCAGTTCTGACGAGACAGAACACCACGGTTTTATTTTGGGCGTGTTTGGTCCACAGCTGAGCCTGCCCCTGCCACGAGCGGTGTCTGTCCATCTGTCTGTGCCAGAGTTGAGTCTGCGCACCGGGCAATCACGAAGAGCAGAGAGGGACGGACCAACGTGAGCTGTGAGGGAGCCAAGCCACAACTCAAATGGTTCCAGAGCAGAATCACCTCCCTACCAGACCTCTAGAATTCGGGGTTAAATAAAGTAGAAGATCAGGGCTAACAGCCAGCAACCCTAATGGGTCCTCAAAGGCGGCAAGTGCTAACTAAACACAGGGCAGCTCCCCTCTGATCTGGGGATACGTGAGCCTTTTCGGTAAAAATTATAAAATGTAAAATGTTGTAAAAACTATGAAATGTAACTGGACAAAAGACTCAGAGTAGCTGAGACAGAATATAAACGGTAGGCATTATTGCACAGACTGGCACTTTCCAAAGCATGTTCAGTAAAACAACAGCTCCTCAGGGGGGTTAATAATGTTACTTTTAAAAAGGATTTCATGGTCGGGGTGCCTGGGTGGCTCAATCGGTTGAGCGTCCGACTTCGGCTCAGGTCTGTGGGTTCGAGCCCCGCGCCGGGCTCTGTGCCGACAGCTGGGAGCCTGGAGCTACTTCGGGCTCTGTGTCTCCCTTTCTCTCTGCCCCTTCCTCAGTCATTCTCTCTCTGTCTCTCTCTCAAAAATAAACATTAAAAATTTTTTTTCAAAGGATCCCATGGTCAGAGGAGTTTGGGGAACACTGGTTTAAACAAAACTAAGCAGGGCTATTCGCTGAAGAACTTCTGAGAGCTTTTAACCAACTGACACGTGCTGGAGCTCTCTCAGAAGGATGGGATACGCTGCGTTCCTCAAACTTACTTGGCTCCTGAACGCTTCCTGCAAGAACAGTCTGAAAGCTTCAGTGCTCTGCAGAGGACACTGGAGAGAACACCAATATGGGTTACTGGTGACCTGATTAAGGTCTGTGCTGGCCACAAGGAGCAGCAATTCTCCACCTGCCAGCTCCATCTGCCAAACAGACCCCCTTTGCAGGACACTCCTCCCCTGTGGTGGGGAAGCTACAGGGAAAGGTTTTGGTCTCTGCCTTTACAGTCAGGTTGGATCCCAAGCCTGGACCAAGTGTGGGACAATGTTTTTAACTCTCTAGTGCAAATATTAGCCACAGGACATTTTGTTCTTTGTTGTTATTTTATTTTTTTAATTTTTTTTAACATTTATTTATTTTTGAGACAGAGAGAGACAGAGTGCAAGTGGGGGAGGGGCAGAGAGAGAGGGAGACACAGAATCGGAAACAGGCTCCAGGCTCTGAGCTGTCAGCACAGAGACCGACGCGGGGCTCGAACTCACAGACCGTGAGATCGTGACCTGAGCCGAAGTCGGACGCTTAACCGACTGAGCCACCCAGGCGCCCCTGTCGTTATTTTAACTAGATGGAGCCACTGAATCAGCGGCAGCGTTTGTAGAAAACCCAAATCCGATGCTCAGTGATTACAAACTAGAAGATACCAGTTAAAATAAACATTCTGGAATAGTTTTCATGAGATCTACTACACCATACAGTTCTCAGCCACTTTAAAATGGAGGAACTTTTTTCTCAGTGAGACTTTCAAGAAGTCCCCCATACATGAGACCTTAAAAGCACCGGAAGCAGAAAACAGGTTTTTCTCTCCCCTTCAAAGAAAATGCCAAGTCACTTTAAACAACTGACCTGAAATGTGTATAACAGGGTTTTGGGATGAAAAACGGAGAACAAAAAGTTGATGTTTCGGTACATCACTCCCACTACTAGCCCCTAGATCACAGGGCTTATTCTATGGAAAGTAATATTCAGGATCAAGTTTAAATCCTGGATAACCAACAATAATCTCTTTGAGGGATTTACAAAAACTAGAGGCGAGAGTTCCTTCCAAAAAGGGATCAGGACTATACCTACAGTTAGGTATTAAACACAGAAACGTGCCAACAATTTCTTTGGCAAACTGTAAAGGGAGGGTGCTTTTTCTCTCTTCTTTTAAAGGAGCACAAAAATGACAGGTTTTGAGAATTTCTTTTAATCCTGAAAGGAAAAACAAAACAAAATAATAAGACCTAAACTTTCACAATTTTAAAGATTCTCACCAAAAAGAAAGCTAATAGTTTAAATTTCTTACATTAAATTAAATCTTGCAAGTTTATAAGCCTGAATTTTCCAAATTCTAATTTCATTAGAAATTTTCCAATTTCTAATGGTCTTTAATACACTAGGACTGGAATGGCTCTGCCCAGTAAAAGCCCCACTGAGTGAGCCTCAGCTGTGAGAATTTGCTAATAAAAGTGTCTCCAGCATTTTGCTTTATAGCACCACTGTGAATTACAGCATCAAAAAAAAAAAGAAAGAAAAAAAGAAAGAAAGCCCTTGGCTCCAAAACTAGCTTTATTAACTCTGCCTGGATTAGGGTTACCAGTGAGGCCCATGACAAGGGGAAAAGCATCATTGTTCTAGTCGCATGTTCACGAATCCAGTCTATTTGGGGAAGATATACCTTGCACAGACAGTTCTACATACACTCATTCTCTCAATTTCCTTATCTCCTTTTTCCCCATTCACTCTCAAACCTGCTCACCCTAGCCCCAGATTCACCCCGTGTGCACCATGCCACGGATTCTGGTCAAGGTTGCCAGTGACCTCCAAGGTGCTCAATCCAATGGCTACTTCTCAGTCATCCTCTTGCTTGACTAACAGTTGCACTTAACCCTCTGATCGCCGTCTCCTTCTCGAAAAGGTTATCCCTTGGTTCCAGGGGACCGTGTGCTCTGGGTTCCTCCCCACGTCACAGGGACTGCCTTCTCCAATGCCTCATCTTGGCCTCTCACCACTGTGGCGTGACAGGGCTCAATCCCTGAATCCCCCACCCCCTTCGCTCACTTCCCTGATGACCTCGTCCAGTTTCCTGGACTTAAATGCCAATGATGCGCTCACGGCTCCCCAGTTCCTATCTCCCTCCAGCCTCACATCTCACTACTGATCTTCCCCCAAAACTTGGTCATCTCACGGTCTCCCCCTGGTCAGTAACCACAATCTCGTCCGTGCGGTTGTTTAGGCCAAATAAACAACTCCTCTTTCTCTCCCCCTTCCATTGCCATTGGCAGTCCCGACTTTGCCCACATCTACTGGTACCACGCGCTCCAAGCCACCATCTTCTCTCATCTGGGTTATTCGAGTAGCTCACTCACGGGTCTCCCTACTGCATCCTTGTCCCCCTTCAAGTCCGGTCTCCACACAGCAACCGAGATGATCCCGCTCAGAAGGGAAGTCAGACCTTGTAACTACTCTGCTCAAAGCACTCGAATGGCTTCCCGCCTCATTCCGAATAAACGTTCAAGTTACTTTGACGGATTTAAGTGCCTTTCACATTTTGACTATTTCTTCTTCCCTTATCCCCATCTGCTCATTATACCTTCACCCCTATTAGTTTCCTGTCGGTGCTCTAACAAATTACCACAAACCTAGTATCTAAAAACAATACAAATTTATTCTGTTTGGTTCTGGAGGCCAGAAGTCCAAAATCAAAGTGTAGGAGGCAAGGCTCCATTTCTTCTGGAGGCTTCGGGGGAAATATCTGTTTCCTTCTTTCCACCTTCTATTCCTCAGCTTTGTAGTCTGTTCCTCCATTTTCAGAGCCAACAACACACCATTTTCTCTTCTCTCTGACCTCCAGCCTCCCTCCTGGAGGGAGCCCACCTAGATCATCCAAGATAACCATCCCATCCCAAGATCCTTAACCTCCTCACATCTGCAAAGGCCCGTTACCAGATGAGGTAACATATTCATAGGTTCTGAGGATTAGGAAGGGGACATCTCGGGGAAGGGGCATTATTCTACCACCTCCTCCCGGCTCTGACCTTCCTGCCGTTCCTCTACCCTAACAGGTGTGCGCCACCCCAAGGCCTCTGCACCTGCTACGGGCCTCCGCCAGAGACCTGCACAGCTTCTTTCTTCCCTCGTTCAGGTCTTTGCCCAAAGGTCACCTTCTCTGTGAAGTCTTCCCTGGCCACTTACAAGGGCAGCCCCCACATCACCTCTGTGGGCACAGGTTTCTCCATAGCACACATCACCATCTGGAACACACGTTACTTAACTGGGCGCTTACTAAAGGGGTAAATAACTGAAAGAGACGGAGAAACAAGTCCAACTTTTAAAAATTCAACACTTAAAAAAAAACTGCATTGCTTTTATTTTCAATGGCCAGCTTCTGGCATGTACTGTCCTCAAGAGGCTCTGACTTTCTTATAAATACCAGTTCTCACCTTCTGGGTTTTTTCCCCCTTCTTTTAAACTTTTTAATTAGGGACAATTTCAAACACACACAAAATAAAGTGAGCAGTAGAAAGCGCCTCAGGACTCAGTCCCCAGGACTCAGTTCAAGTAATTATCAAGACCCTGCCCTTCTTCTTGCAGCCGGCTCCCCATCTTCCCCAGAGCTGCTGTTTTTCAGTCACCCCCCGTTAAAGGAGTTAAAGGAGTTAAAGGAGGCAGCCACGGTAACTCTGCGAATTAAAAGGAAACCCCTGAGGGGGCCTGGGCCCGGGGCATGTGTCCCTGGGAGATGGAGTCAAGTGGCAAAGGCCACCATTAAGGACGAAAGGAACCCTGCCAGCAGTTACAGGTTTTCAGAATCATTTCTGCTAAGAAAAATCAGTCTAGCAGCGCTTGGCTGTGGACTCCCAGCTTGAAAGACTCCATGAAGATCTTTAGCCATAAAACCTCAGATTTTAGGTGCTTCTGTTTGGATATCTGGGAAGATCACGAGATCACATTTTCCTTAAAGCCTGAAATATCAGGGGTGCCTGGCTGGCTCAGTCAGTAGAGTGTGCTACTCCTGATTTCAAGGTTGTGAGTTCAAGCCCCGTCTCGAGTGTAGAACCTACTTAACAACTTCAAACATCATGATCTATCTAGTACGGTGGGCTTTAGTTCCCAATTTATCTATTTTGGTATCACCTGCTTCTTGCTTACCAATTTTATCATACATCTTAAGCTGTCAACCTCCGTCTCTTCCCTTGTTCCTTTACTGCTCTCTTCATGCACATTTTTCTACTTCTCACTTGAAGAATGTGACATTGTTACCTATGCAGGTAGATTTCTAAAATTTTACTTTAGCAAATATACATAAATAAAATGTGATACAAATGAAAATTAAAAAAAAGACCAAATTATAGAGATGAAAACAGATCAGGGTTGCCAGGGGTTAGGGATGGGGAGTGGCAGAGGTGGCCAGGCCAGAAAAGGTAGCACAAAAGATCCTTGTGATGAATGTTGTATACCTTTACTGTGTGGTCACACAAATCCACCACACCTGTGATAAAACTGCACAGAACTAAATTCACTCACAAGTGTACGTAAAACTGTGGAAATCTGAGTAAGCTTCGTGGACTGTACTGAGGTCAGTTTCCCGGCTTTGATAGGACTAGCTCGTTACACAAGATATTGCCAACAAAGGAAACTGGGGGAAGAGAACACAAGACCTCTCCGTACTATCTTTTGCAACTACCCATGAATTTATGATTATTTTTAAAGTTTTAAAAATGAAAGTCAGTAAATCCTAAAACTGTTACTCCTCAGAATTATTCATATTGTAATATAATAGCAGACTTACACTTCCCATAAAAAAAAAAACTTTCTGTAACTTTGAACTCAGTTTTGTAATTGTTATCCATTTAAAAATATTATCTTTTTTTTTTTTTTAATTTTTTTTTCAACGTTTATTTATTTTTGGGACAGAGAGAGACAGAGCATGAACGAGGGAGGGGCAGAGAGAGAGGGAAACACAGAATCGGAAACAGGCTCCAGGCTCTGAGCCATCAGCCCAGAGCCCGACGCGGGGCTCGAACTCACGGACCGCGAGATCGTGACCTGGCTGAAGTTGGACGCTTAACCGACTGCGCCACCCAGGCGCCCCAAAAATATTATCTTTTAAAGTGCCAGGGATCTTGTGGGCGTGCACACACACCCACATACAAAACCATAAAATTATAAGTAGCAAAATGATAAAGCCGTTCAATGAATCGCCCGGTGCATAACTTTGTTTACTACAAGTCACACTGTTCTCAAGACATTTCGGCATGGAACACTCCCACAAGGACACTAAATCCCTCGAGGGACAACTACGGATAGCAAGGAGCTGGAAAGGTCAGCATCAGAGGTATACAAGGATCACAGGACTTTCTTTCTGGAAGCACACTTTCTTTCAGGAAGCACAAAGCCTACAAAGCAGAAAAAGAGGGGATGCAGAAAGGAGACAAAGTCAAAGCAAAATCACTTCTCCAGCACAGTTCGTGGCATAATTAAATCTCAACAAGTCCTTCCCGATCTGGGTTCCTTACTGTTAGTCAGTTACCAATTTGGCATACAGATCTAAGCAAACAGGTTTTCTCCAAGGGCACACATATAGTTCATGGTGCCAATTCCACTAGAACTGGCCCAATTTCACTAAAATCCCAAGGTGGCTCGATTAAAAGAGAAAAGAGACAGACAGGGACAGACAGAGCAAGCCCCCTCTAAAATCAAATCATAAAGCAGCAGGACATTCCACTCAACAGAAGGACTTTTTCCCAGTTTCAAAAATAAAAACACCCCAAGAAACAAATGAAAATGCTACTCATCTTTATTACTTTGCAGTTGTATTTTAATGCTCGAAAAAACAAAGCCAATTCTAAAAATCACTGGCCGCCCATGGTCACCTTCATGAAAAGGCGCTATTAAAAAAAAAAAAAAAAAAAAATTCTTGGCTTCATAGACCAGAGCCACCGGAAGGGTTCTGCTTAAGACTCTTTTCTATTCATATACGTGTGCTCTAAAAATTAGATTGAAAGGAAAAACAAAAAACAAATCCAACTGGCCAAAGAGAGAAGAATTCTGCTGGACAATTGGACCACTGTGTTGCAAATGAAACCGTTCACACCTGCACAATAATCTCACCAGCATAACGAATCTTTCCTGAAACGCAGCCCCCTTGTACCAAAAGGGGGATCTCTTCTTCCACCAGATCCTATCTTTCACCGATAAACTCTTTGGATGAGAAAACCAGCAGCAGACGTGAAAGCCACATGGCCCTCTACAAAGCGGGGGAGCAAAAAGCAATGTTAAAAGAAATGATTCCTTGAACAGCAGCTCCCTATCAAGAGTGAAGATTTTATCATCTAATGCGGACTTTGTGGAAAACAGCTAGCTATTAGACCCTGTTCCAAGACTTCGGCTAACAGCATCAGGCTGAGATCCAGGAGTTGGACTCATTTAGCTACACCCTTGTTTTCAACTCTTGGGAACAGGGCCAAAGTGTAAAGTTAGAATAGAACAAATCCAATTTCCAAGGGAAAGAAGAAGACGATATAGGTACTCTTGCTTAATGCGACTGACAGGCTCCGAGCATGGTTTACGTTTCAGTCCGTTTTTATTTAGTGAATTTTAGCCCTGGAATAATTCCTTCCATCATTCCTAAAGATTCCAGACTCTGCATCAAAAAAAAAAAATAGTCGCGAACACCCCCACGTAATAGTGTGGCAGTCAAGAACACTGTAAACTTTTTCAAATTCGTATCTAGGTAGAAAATTTTGATTAGGCAAACTGCTTCATAAAAAAATGGCATAAGCCAGAAACTTTTACAATCGCCTTGTATTTTCTGTGACTTCACGGAAGTGCCAGAGTAGCAACCTCCAGAGTCTAAATCTGGTCACTAGAGTTTACACCTCTCAAGCTGCCGCGATGTTTTTAACTCCACGTTCTTGGTGCTTTGGGGTTTTGTTTGTTTGTTTGTTTTTTTACATTTTTTAAAGTTTATTTATTTCAGTAATCTCTACACCTAACGTGGGGCTTGAACTCACAACCCCGACATCAAGAGTTGCATTCTCTTCCAACTGAGCCAGCCAGGCATCCCTGGATTTTTAGTACCACTCCATTTTACCTAGCTCTTTCTTTTAAAGGCGTAGACACATATGTAAAATGCAGTCTAGAATCCAGGGGTAGGAAATGGTAGCCATTAGGCAAATTAATTCTTTGGGAGTTATGGACAACAGATACTCTTTCTCCTGGGAAATACAGTTATCCATGAAAGCCAAATGGTCAGCAATCATATATTTGTCTTTGGAGAAATTATACTCTTTGCCAAAAAGAGGTGAACAAGAGACCCAATTCAATGGCATAAACCTTTGCCTCTCCAAGTGTGGCCAAAGCCACGCTGACATTACCCGGTTCGGAACGCAGAATATGAGTCCCACTCCGGACCTCCTGAGTTGGCATTTGCATCTTATCAAGATCCCCTGTGATTCACGTACACAGTGAAGTGTGGCCCGGACGGTATCTGCCACCGTGCCACCCCACGGGCGTATGCCCCAGAAGGCAGGAGATGGGGACACCGATTTGCAATTCCCTCAGCGGGTGTCAGTTCTCAGGTGCCTCGCACCTCACTGAGTGGGATTCTAGTGTTTAAAGGGCAATTTGGACTCTACGCCTAAAACGCGACTTCACGGTTTTGTCCCCAGGCTGACCCTCAGCTCCCAACCTAACGAGTGGCTTCATTTGACCAAGGGCTGGAGGCATCTCTGCATTAAAAACAGCGAGGACACGAACAGCTCAGGCTAGCTCGAGAAGCAGAGCACAAAGTCGTCGGTCACGAGCACACTGCCACAGGCCAACCCTACGGAGACTGCGGGGGAACAGAGCTCTTGAGCAGACAGTCACAAAGAGATAAACACCAACTGGAGATGTGGAGCAGAAGCCTTAGGTTCAGGGTTGCTTTCCTTCAAGCAGAGTGGCTACTTGATTCCTTCCTTCTTTCAAGTCTGCAGTTCTGGGAAGTCACGTTCTGTTACCCAGGAGCTTCCTATACTTTTGTCTCTTAGTGGCTGCTTACCTGTGCACACCTTCCCAGGTCTTTCCTGTCCAGATACTGAAATATGTTGATTGCCAGTTCGTAAGGCAGCTGGATGTCAAAGAAGGGCACGTCATCCATCTCATTCTGAGGAGAAGAAAAGGGAAAGAAGCTTACAATTCAGAGGAATGAAAGTGCTCCTTTTGATGACAAGAGATATCGTGAGGTGGGAACGAGAGAGGTGCTGTCGTCCCGGGGGGAGCCACGCATTCTCACGACTCCACGGGGCAGTCACAGAACGGACTCACAACCGGATGGCCACGAGCCCACCCTCCTCACTCTTCACTTGTAAAATCCGCAAGGCCACTTCTCATAAGGCTTCACAAAGGAGAAGCAAGGGCGCCAGCTGACAACCTGGGGTGGGAGAGGTGGACGCCTCGGGCATCCGCGCACAGGCTGCGGGAAGCTCTTGGCCTCTAAGGGAAGCTGAGCAGTGTGTAGCCAAGAAGGTGAGCTTTGAAATCGGAGGGGCCACCGGTCCCCCCAGGACAACTCTTACTTCACCCCCGCCCCCCGGAGGGCAGCGAGCACCCGCAGCCAGAGAAGCACTGACCCAGGTAGGTCACTAAGGGGCCCCCGTCAGGGGAGCAGGGCTATGAACGGGGGCGAGAAGTACACAAACGAAATGCTGCTCCTGAAGGAGGTGAGCACCGCCTCCCTTCCGCCGCTGGAGAAGCACAGGGTTTCCTAATGCACTCAGGGGCCCCCGCCGGTGAACCTGAGGGAGCCAGTGCAAACAATGCAGATCTTCGGTGTCATTTATTAATGTGGAGAAATGAGAGCTCGCCTGCCTTTGGATAAGCAATTAGGGATGAGGTAACAGGCTTTATTTGAGAGATAAGGCTGTCATGACGATCCTGGTAGCACAAAGGAACGGGAGGGTGAAACACAAAGAAAGCCAAGAGTATATGTGTTCCTCTCTGCCTGTTCCCAAATCCACCTGCTGAAGTTCACTTTTGTATGTATTTCTGCAAAGCTAGGGAAAGCAGGCTGTTGGTCTCAATGGAACTTAATAAAATTCATTTTTAATAAGCTCTGGCTGACATCAGTGACTTGTAGGTTGCCAGCGAATTCGTAATTCACCGAACACAACGGTCCTATACTGCAAGCTACAGTCTGAAAGCTGAAAGTCATCTCGGCATTTTTAAGGGAACGTGAGCACTGATTTAGACCCGACCAAGATCCAGGGTAAAGATTTTTCTGGATCATGTTTCCATTCATCTAGGAGTCTCAGAGCTAAAAGATAACGTGAAGGCCTAAGAAGGAAATGTGTTGACTTTGCAACAACAGTGCAAGGCTGAGTACAAGGCCAAAAAGGAGCTCTGGAGGGAACAGAGCAAGAGCTGACAGTTCTCTGGGGCAAAGACAGGGCAGAATGTGAAACCGGCAGAGAGATGTTGGCCATACAGGGGGAGACGGAAAAACAAAACGGGAAAAAATCTGCAAGTGTAATCAGCAGGCGAAGGGGTCCCACCTAAAAACATAACGGAAAGTCATTAGTCTGATGTCAGGCTAGGTCCCCTCTTACAGCTAGTCGGCTTCATTCGTGAGGAGAAGAGGCAGCTCTCTCTCACTTGCCCCAGATACAACTGGAGACTCCTTCACACAACCCGGTGGGGGGCGGGGGGGGGGGGGTCACCCACTGCCAGCTGAGCAAAGCCACACACGAGCCAGCCTGTCATTTGTGACCCTGGAGTTCCCTCTGCTTTCTCTTGGATTACTGCACCATGATAAGGTGAAGGAGCCTACTTTACCTCCTTGGTAGAGAAACAAGGGAAAAATGCTTATCCTTCCTTAACCTCATACGAGAAGGAGGAAGGCCAACACAAGCCTGCACTCGTGCAAAGTGAACTCCTGTTGAGCTTTTCACAGTTAGAGATGCCAGGCATCACTTTCTTCCATCGGTCCCCCCTTCGGGACTATCAACTGCTTTCTGGATGTGACACTACCGTAATGAAGCAGGACAAATCGCCTTTGTTTTTAGTTATCCTAGGACAGAAAATCACACTTCTGGTGGCAGGAGGCTTCCCCCCTCTTCTGCTCACTGAGATGGCCAATCCTCCCTCCTCCCGGAGAACGGCGCCTCTGCCCTGCCGCCTTCCTCCTTGATCCCAACCACGGTGACCTCTGGGATGGAGGTTCAGGACCAAGAGTCAAACTGATAACCTTGGTTCTGCCAGCTGAGTAACCACGTGACTACGCTAAATACATCCGAGCCTCGGCTTCGTCTCTAAAGCAGAATGTACCTACTTGGGAGAGTTACACAGGAAGGGTGTGGGTGGGCCAAGTACCAGAGCAAAGCATACAATACCTGATTAATACTGCCATCTTCCTTCCTGGAGTGGCACCCCAGCTCTCTTCTTCCCCTTCAACAAGTATTGGCTGATTAGGTCCACATTCCATGGGGCTCCTCTACGTGCTGTTTACACAGAAAAGCGGTCTCCCCCTGTCCTACCAGAAGCAAAGGACAGCTGGCGACAGTGGAGAGGGGAAGGCACGTGGACATGAAGTTATTCAGGAGTCTGAACGATGGGAGTGTCCATACAACAGGTCTTTTTCCAGAGAAACTTTCCAAGAGAATCACCAATTTTAAAAGGTTATACCACGGTAATAACCAAAGAAGGATCTGCTCTAGTGCACAGTGGAAGACAACAGTGTAGCCACCACCGAGAGCAGATGACCAGTCAGGGGTGTAATGTCCCTCACGCCAACAAATTAGCTGAGATGCCATGCTGGTCTCACTGTTAATGTACCAGTGATGATGCGTCTTGAGAACTGAACTTCACAGCAATGAATTATAATTATGTAAACACAAACATTACAAAGCCACACTTCTTAAAAATCACTGTGCCCCAAGAATTACAATGTCTAAACTCCAAAAGGACTGTCAACCCTCAACAGATCAGATTCCAGACTCATGTGAACAACCCTCCCTGTTGCTACCACTGGTTGGGGAATGGCAGGGAAGGAAAGAAACCGATGTGGTAAAGGCAGGTCCACCTCTCAAGACCTACGGAGACCCGCAAGGTCAGGAGATCGAAGGCTGAAGTTTCAGGCTGCACACTTGGAATCTTTTTGGCAAGATATTTTTATCACCAGTCCGTGTAGTGGATGCTGCAGGGGTCACTCAGACTCTACCTGTGGGTCCCTAACACCCATTCCCCCAGATGGGCACAATGCTTCCTGCTCATGGCTCACTGGCTCAGCCTGACAGCAGAGTCCCTTCCTAGGCGCCGCCCTTGGTCAAACAAGCTGCCTTGTCCAAGGCTACATCCCCTCCTGGAGCCCACATCCAGTGACCAGTCAATACCTAGGGACAAAGGTTTGGCCCCCTTGCCTCAGTTCGGGACTTCTGGGAAAGGCCAACCTGCTCAACTGCCTGCCCGCAGATCTCCAACCCAGAATCTGTCTCCCGAAAAATCCAACCTGTTTTCCCAAAGCAGCAGATGTGATCCAGGACAGTCCTGTACTGAGCACATTCCCAAAGGCTCTGCTGCACAACTGTGGAGACAGGAGCCTAGCTAACCCACTTCCCTTTCCTCCACTCGAGGAAGTGGAATGAAGTTATAGGGACATTATGACACCCAAAAGACAAAACAATCCAGAGTAGATTCAAGGTTAAATAAGTCACTCATAACTGTCGCTTTGTTATTAGTAACCCATCACTTGGGAAACACCTTACCAAAGATTGAGAGTTAGAAGCATGTTTGACCCTGTGGTTGAAAACGCAATTCTCTTATAGGGATCCAGAATATGACAAGGATGTAGAGCCACATCCTGGACAGAGGTACTAGCCCACTAACTACACACAACCTACCAGGACTTAAGCACTCCAATCTGGCACTTCCCACAGTTTAGAAACAGAAGTAAAAAACACCATTTGCTACCAGTATGCAGAGAAATACCTTATAATATAAAGGATGCTAGGAGATTTCCACCTAGGCCTTTCTGAAACACACAGCCATCTGAAAAGTTATAGGCCACACGAACCAATTTTGTATCTATATGAACTTTCAAACATGGAAAGGGACAAGTTGACATTTCAGAAACAGAGATATCCCAAGAAAGAAGAGGTTAAAGACACTGGAAATATTAATGTGGAAAACTGGTCACATTACAAAAAGGGCCATAGGACTACAATGTTTAGAATCACTTGCCATTAATTTTATAGCCCAAGCAACGTGACAATGGCAATAATGCTACAGAAAACTAATATATCGATGTATTAACATGGTTTCAAATTTGAGGAAAAACATCATGTGGATAAAACACAACTGGGCTTTTAACTCTTTATGGCTCAAATATTGATTCTTAACCACTATGGTGACTCTTGTCCTGTATTGCATATCAAGACCATCTGTGGAGTTAAAAAAAAAAAGTGCCCCAAATTGCCTATTACTCCAAATTTCCAGGGGTGAGGCTCGAGTAGCTCTTCCTCAGGGATCCTCATGCACACTAGAAGTTGAGAACCACAACCCTAAATCATAGGTGGATTAAAAACAATCCTTTCCCACTCAAGCAAAAAAAAAAAAAAAAAAAAAAAGAAAGAAAGAAAAGAAAAGAAAACCCACACAAACCCCACAAAGGGCTCATGTTACTTTGTTAATTCAAAGTCAGTGAACAGTAGATTTTCCCAAAGTCTACTGGACTTCCTCCAAAAATGCTAAAAGAAATTGCAAACAGATCCATCCCCGGGGAGGCTGATTTGTACTCCTATGTGCTAATGTAAGACTAATTCTGTAAATGGATTGGTTTTGTGCCTTACTGTTAGAAATTTAATCTGTCTTCTCTGGTTTAGAAGAAGAAGGGGTAATTATTAAGAGGCAAAATCAGTGAGAAGTGAAGAAACGGACTCCACGTTTGTCCCCAGTGGACATCTCCAGGGCAAACAGAACACTCCAGATCTCTCTAGGTGGTGTCCAAAGGAACAGAGAAGAACACCTCAGACACACAACGGACATAGTAGTATTTCTGCTCCATCTGTGGCTGACAGGACACTTTTCTAAAGGAATTTCTCTCCATTCTCTGCCTCCTGCAAACGTGGAGTACGGCAGGACCACACAATCCCAACCAGAACAGAGGAGTGCTGGGTTCACCCGGGTCTTCTTCCAAAAAAAGAAACAGGGTCTGAAACACCGTCCAGATAAATAGGCATTTGTTCACAATCCCACAGTGTCTTGAAATACAAATTCTTATTCGTACCAAAAAAAAAAAAAAATGCCCAAAGTACACCAAATAAATGTTAGCAGCAGTAGTCGCCTTTGAGCAACGGCATTACAGGATTTGTTTTCTTCTTCTTCTGAAATCCCCAAGTATTTTTACAATAAGTTTGTGATATTTTCGCAGACACAGCAAAGCAACACACTTTTGAAACAAGGTGCTCGGTGTTCAAAACACTATCTGGAATCAGGGCCATCCCAGGTGCTGGTGGCAAATGTGTTAAAAAAGGATGTCTACACTCATACGGCTCAAATCGTTGAGAGAGAGAAGTCATCGTCCCATGGAACAGCATCAAAACAGGCGACTACAAAAGGCAACATAAACGGTCCCCGAAGGTATTCCAAAGTTCATTAGGAAGTCAGCTATTTAGAACTTGAGAAGCATTTCTCCAAAGAAGCCAGGCAAGGAGTGGTTAAGCTCCAGAACAGTCCACAAAAAGCCAAGTTATCTCTTCACATTTAACCTAATCCCCGTGCCTCTCGAGGAGAAAGGGCAAAAAATGTTTAGGTCTCTGCCGACTGCATGCGTGGCGACAGAAACGTAACACTGCACGGTCTAAGCGGCACGCTGCCTTGCACACAGCAGACACACGACTAAGGTCCGAGGGACTTTTTTTTTTTTTTAAACAGGCTTTCCAACTTCAAGGACAATTCTCATTCACCACCTACTGGTAGGATTCGGCTGGGCACTTTGGCAAGGGACGGAGGCAGAAAATGCCAATCTGAAGGACCGGGAGCGAGCGCTCGGCGTGGCAGCAAAAGAAGCCGGTGGGAGGCAAGAGAGGCGGGAGCTCTGCCTTCAAAGTCGCAGTTTAAACTGGGATCTGGGGCGCCTGGGTGGCTCAGTCGGTTAAGCATCGGACTCTAGATCTCGGCTCAGGTCATGATCTCAACAGTTTGTGAATTTGAGCATCGCATCCGGCCCTGCATGCTGGGCATGGAGCCTGTTTGGGATTCTCGCTCTCTCGCCCTCTCGCCCTCTCTGCCCCTCCCCTGCTCACTCTCACTCTCTTAAAATAAATATGAATTAAAAAAAAAAATTAAATAAACCGGGATCGGAGCTTAAGGACCCAGAAAGGAGGTAAGACAGGTGAAGGGGCAGCTCCCTAGTCAGAAACTTGGACCAGTGTGCACATGGATTCATTTGTGAGAAGAGCAAACAGTTGGTTTCATGACAAGTGTCCTAACCACTCCAAGGACGTTCCTACCATCAGCATTGGCTATATAATCTGTGGAGCCCCACGTAAAACAAAACAGGGGAGGCCCTTGTTGGAAAAGGATTAAAAAAATAAAAAATAACATCCTTAAAGTTTATTTAGAGAGAGAGAGAGAATGAGCTGGGAAGGGCAGAGAGAGAGAGAGACAGAGAGAGAGGGAGATGAAGACAGAAGATCCGAAGCTGGCTCTATGTTGACAAAAGAGAGTCCGATGCGGGGCTCAAACTCATGAACCAGGAGATCATGACCTCAGCCAAAGTCAGACACTTAACCAACTGAGCCACCCAAGTGCCCCAAAAAAGATTAAGAATTTTAAATTCCATAGGTCACACAGGCCACAAGGCCAGCCGACCTTGGCCACCACAAAACCTCCACGTTTGCTGTTCTCTGCCGAGAATCCCCTCCCCCAGATCTCGTCACGCTTGCTTCCTCATCTCCTTCCACGAAGTGTGAGTCTTCAGGAAGGCCTTCTTGAACAGTGCTATTTAAAATTATAGCCTCTCTCCCAAAGCTTACACACTCGGTTCCTCCTACTTGTTTAATTTGTCTCCAGACCATTATCTGACAATTATTTGTTCATTGTCTACCTCCCTCCAGAACGTAGTTGTATAAGGTATGGATCTTTTCGGTCTTGTTCGTGGCTGTATCTTCCATGCCCAGAACAGTCCCTGGTACTAAGAAGCCACTTAATAAATATTTGTGGAATGAATGAATAAAGTCCAAGCTGCTTCCACCAGCAGAATCTTCCAATGAAGAGATGGCCTACGTTACAAGTTGTTCTGGTATGCACAGAGGCCATTTCAAAGGGTGCCCAAGCAGAGACCTCCTAATCCATAACGGGAAAAAAAATGAATCGCATGGATAGTAAGAACTTTTCCACTGAGGGAACGAAGAAGGAAGGGAAATCTGGGCTGGAGAGATCAGAGAAGAGTTAATGCAAGAGACAGAACCCAAGGTGAACATTAAAGAGAAGACAGAAGGCACCAAAGAGGAAGGGAAGCTGTCCCAGCTAAGCCATGTCAGGAGTTTACATCCGATTGTTTGCCTCAGTGCAGATTAGCAACTTTCCTCACTCATTGCTAACTTAAAAGCAGAAGGAAGCTAAGCCATCAAACTGATCTTGCTGACAGCAGAGCTGTAGGTTCTGACAAACCAAATACTGACATGGTGAACAATACAGATCAGCCAGCACTATTAAAACTTTATCAGGCCTGAAAACTCCAATCTTAACTTGAAGAACATTTGGACGTTCCCAGGGGTTCTAACAACCCTAGAGCCTCTCTGTAACACTGCTGTTGGGAGCAGGAATTCTGCCCATGTTATTTCAATGCAACAAATGTAGTTGGGGCCCCTACTGCACGGAGTACTAGAGGTGAGGGGACAGGAGTAAGACAGGAGGCCCTGCCCTCCAGGGACTCCCAATCTGAGGAGGAGGGCGGCAGGGGCTGATCGGTGAGAAGTCTTAGCAAAGAGGAAGTGAGCAGAGTGAACTCTCCTGCAATAGTAATGATATTAATAGGACCAGCTTTGGGGTGCCTGGATGGCTCAAAGTCAGTTAAGTGTCTGACTTTGGCTCAGGTCATGATCTCGCGGTTTGTGAGTTCGAGCCCTGCATGGGGCTCTGTGCTGACCGCTCAGAGCCTGGAACCTGCCTCAGACACTGTGTCTTCCTCTCTCTCTGCCCCTCCCGTGCTCATGCTCTCTCTCTCAAAAATAAACAAACATTAAAAAAAATTTTTAAATAACAGGACCAGCTTGAATTTGTTGGCTGCTCACTGCATGCCAGGCTTTGTGCTAGAACATTCCAGGTTTTGTTTCACAGTCTCTTCACAAGACAGGCATTAGCATCATCCTCATTTGATAAGTAAGGCAGGGTAAGTTAACCT
Source organism: Lynx rufus (assembly GCF_022079265.1). Lineage (NCBI taxonomy): Eukaryota > Metazoa > Chordata > Mammalia > Carnivora > Felidae > Lynx > Lynx rufus. The sequence goes on along the minus strand of NW_025814839.1, from coordinate 8,298,556 downwards.
GTCCAACGTCAAACAGGCAGTTAGCAGAGTCTGAATTTGAACTTGGGTCTGCCTGACTCCGGAGCCTAGACCCGTAACCAGGCCTATAGCTTTCATTAATGCCATGCTTTCAGTTAAAAGAAGCAAGACTACGGGCTTCTCGGGTCAGAGACTGTGTCCATTCTGTTTAGTATTGATTCCCCAGCCCCCAGGTGATCAATAAATACGTTTGGCGATTAGAAAACACAAACATTCTCATAGTTAGGGCTGTTCCAAACCCCACCTAAGATGGATATCTGTTGTCTCTGCTGTTTCCTGCCCAGTATTCACTCCCTCTTCTCTTAGGAAACCACCTGACGGCCACACTTGGACTACATGGTTCAGTGAGGCTGACCCCTCCGCCCTGATCATCAGGAGTGGGCAGTGGACACAAGCCTGGCCAACTTGAGCCCGTGACCGGCCTGAGGATGAACACATGATCCAGTGTGGACCAATGGGAATTTAAGTTCGTAACTTCTGCAGAAAACAGATGCTCCCTTTCTCCTGTTAGAAGCAAACAGAAGGTAAGACTGGAGCTGCTGGCAGTCATTTTATTTCCAGGAGGGGAGAATCTTCCTGTGAATAGAGACAAAAAGAGGGGGCGCCTGGGTGACTCAGTCGGTTACGTGTATGGCTCTTGATTTCAGCTCAGGTCATGATCTCACGGTTGTGAGATGGAGCCCTGTGGAGGGCTCCACGCTCAGGGTGGAGTCTGCTTGGGATTCTCTCTCTCTCTCCCTTTCTGCCCCTCTCCCACACTCACGCACTCTTTCTCTCTAAATAAGTAAACAAACAAACAAACAAAAAAGGAAAGCAGGACCACAGAGATTTCCAGGTGCATTATCTAAGCACCCAGACCAACCACCACCACCTGGAATTTTCAGTTATTTGAGTCAAGAGATTCCAGTTTGGGTTTCTGAAGCCACTTTGAGTTTGGCGCTGATTTCTTGTGGCTCCAAGCCGGACGTATCACCTGAACAGAAACAGGACCAAGCAACTGGACATCACAGATTCCAAGAAAGAAGCAAACTTGCAATTTTGCTCAAGTGCCCCATGACCATGGAGAAGTTGGAGGTAACGGAGAGAGAAATGGAAGATAAAAAGAGTGCCTACTGCCTCTGAAATTCTGTCCAGGGCCGTAGCATTTCTTTCACCAGTTAAAAAACCCTATACTAAAAAGACAGTCCAGATGTTCCCATTCATCACCTAAAAGCACATGGCTTCTCAGGGCCGTTACTTAAAGCTTCAGAAGCGAAGATGCGGCTCAAGAGGACTCACTTCTCACTTTTTAGCTCAGCTGTGCTTGTCCGTCGAAGGTCTGGCCGACACCCAGCCCGACACCGTCAGGCAGTGCTGTTTGCCTAATTCCTCCGAAGGCAAAGACTTACTAGCTGGCTCTCACTCCAGTGAGGATACTGAGAACTCTGAAGTGAAAGAGGCTGCGTCAGGTGAGGTACGGCAGGGTGGGCTGGCACGACAGAGCGCACCAAAGGTGGCGGGGCAGTGCCCCGAGAGAGGGGGTGTGAGGAGGTGGCACCGGATTTTTCCTTCTCTTTCACGTCAACTGGATCAACCTGTCAGTTTCTGTGGCGTCTCAAACGGAACTAAATCTTCCTTTTCAGGAGTCAGGCATGGATCAAATAAGGAGTCTTTGGAAAATAAAGGCAAAGATCACAAACTCCTAACCCAAGGCAGACCTGGCCCACAGGTTTCATTTAACCCGCAGTGTTAGTACTTAAAATTTTTTTGTATTCCTTACCAACAATTACAAACAGGAAGAATTTGAGTGATAGAGGGCATTAATGGCCTCTGCTTCATTCATTCCTCCCTGTATCCAGGCACCGGGTGGCTCCACGTGAACTCCAGACTTGGCCATACGGCTTGCTCTGGCCAACGTGACAATAACAAGGATGACCTGGCCAGAGACTTTGAAAGCACTTGGGCATTACAACGTGCCCTCCTCTTGCTCTAAGAACTCTGAGAAGGCCCACCCAGGGCTCACCTGTTGGATGATGAGACCTATAACGAATGCACACGTCCTCAACAACTAGCCAGCCCCCCAAAGCGAAGCCACCTGGCTAACCAGCAGCTAACCTTAGACATCTGAGTGAACCCACCGATGCCCGGCCCAAATTGCCACTTTGCAAAATGGTGAGCTAAATACTGGTGTGTTGTTTTGGGTTTTTTTTTTTAATGCTGTGTGATTTTTTTAAATTTTTATTTATTTTTGAGAGAGAGAGAGGAAGCAGGGGAGGAGCAGAGAGAGAGAGAGAGAGAGAGAGAGAGAGAGAGAGAGAGAGAGAGAATTCTCTCACTGTTAGCACAGAGCCCGATACGGGGCTCGCTCTCACAAACCGTGAGTCCATGACCTGAGTCAAAATCAAGAGTTGCACACTCAACCCACTGAGCCACCCAGGTGCCCCGAGCTAAATACTGGTGTTTTAGGCCAAACTCTTGGGTGTTTGTTGTGTTGCAAAAACGGACAGAGTCCACATAAAAATAAACATTCCCAATTACAAAAGTCTGAAGGCGGCCACACTGGGACCACATTCCCACAAGGAAACAACCAGTTGACATGGGCAGTGGCTCCCACCTTTAGCCCAGCTACAGTGTGTATTCCCCAAATTGTCACTTTCTCATCTCACTCACGTGGAGGTCAAGTTCAGTTGCCATACATCATCTCAGTTAGATGCGGTTATATTTATGGCAAAGAAGAAAGTGAAATACCATAATCTACACACTTATTATCAAGTAGGAAAACCACTGTAACTACCTTGGAAAATTGTTTGCCAGTGGCTACTAAGGCTGAACATCTGCATACCTATGACCCAGCAATTCCACGATTAGGTGTGTACCCAAGAAAAATGGGTACATTCCAAAAGATATGCAAAGCATTCACAGCACTACTCCCAACAGTCCCAAACTGGCTGTTGAACTACTTATCAAGAATGCCCATCAACAGAATAAAACAGGACATGTTCATAGGGATGAATCTCACACATGATGCTACGTGCTAGAACCAGACACAGGAGATGTAGGATTCTACTTATAGTTCAAAAACACACAAAATTCAAATAAAGTGTTAGAAGTCAGGTGAGAGTGAAAGAAGAGAACACGTTGGGGGTTCTGACGAGCTGATAATGCTGTTCTGAAATCTGGGTGCTGTTTACATGGATGTGTACACCCGTGATAACTCACCAACTTGTACGTTTATGGTTTTATGCAGGGTTTGATTTAAAGAAAAAAACATTTAATGATTTAGAGAGAGAGCACGTATGATGGAGGGGAGGGGCAGAGAGAGAAAGTGGAGAGAGAGGATCCCAAGCAGGCTCCGCACTGTCAGCACAGAGCACGATGCTGGGCACGACCTCACGGCTATGATGAGTCAGTCGTGAGATTGAGATATCAAATGCTTAACCAACTGAGTCACCTAGGCGCCCCTGAAAAAACTTTCAAAAGGAGAAAAACAAGACCAAGACGAGGACGAGGCTTTGAAAAAACATTTAACTATTTTTTAGGGATATCATGAAAGTCATTTCTACACGGTCATGTTTAATATTTAATGTGACAAAAAGAATGATAGCCATCATGGGATGTCTGGCTGGCTCAATTGGTGGAACATGTGACTCTTGGTCTTGGGGTTGTGAGTTTGAGCCCCAAGTTGGGTATACAGAGTAGATAAATTAAAGAAAAAGAAAAAAAAAAAAGCTAGCCATCATGAATGGAAGCATTACAGGTGTATGACTGGAACCTCGAAAAGATACCTAACAAGACACCCGATGAACTAGGAAAAAGGATGGAATGAGCCATACCTAGGCTACCTCACTCCTTTGCATTATCTGCTTGACCTCTGGTCTTTGGGGCTTACAACTACTGATCTAGGAATCGAAGCCTTTTCTATAAAGGTTACCATCATTTCTCACATTAAGATAGAGTGGGTTGACTGCCCCTGAAAATCAATTACTTTCTTAATGCTCATCTGTCAAATGGGGCTAATAATAGCCACGGAAGAGGGTTGTTGGGAGAACTGAAGAAGGTCTTTAAACCCTTAAAGCAGTACCAAGGAGAAAGCGAGTAATTTTATTTATAGCCGTAATTTTATTTATAGTATTTTAAAGTACTTAAAAAAAAAAAAAAGCACCCTGAAGGTTGCATGTTCGTAGGATGTAGAGCCCAGCAGTACCTGATGTGGGGATTCTAGTGACAGAGGAGATCATGGGCATGCATTCCAGGGCAGGCTTTTTTTTTTTTTTTTTTTAAATAAACTCTGATGCCAGTACGCCCCTGGGATCCTACAGTAGGCAGGCCCCCTCCATTTCTAGAACACTTCATTTAGGGCTCCACTATTTTTCGTATCAATGCCTATCCCTCAGAAGTATTAGGGCTAGAAAGCCTTTAAGAGTCAAGGCAGTAAACCAAAAGAAACTGTGCAGCAGAGAACAAGGTCTCAAAATTGCCTGACCATCTCAAACATCACATTTCTAGAAGCCTCCTCTGGATATTGATTAGGCAGGTCTAGGTACAGACCAGAACCTGTCTTTTAATAAAGCAAAGGGGATTCCTACACTCAGTCAGGTTTGCAAAACTCCTGGCTGGTGAAATTTAGAGTCCAAGAGACCTGGATCCAAATTTAATCCCCAGAATTTATCATCCAGGTATCCCTGGAACAGTTACACAAAACGTTTTTGAACATCCTCATTCATAAAAGGAGACTAACAACAGGTACTTCCCAGGATTCTTATGAAGCCTGAAGACACTGCCACATTCAGTAGGTTGGATTTTAACTGGCAGGGCCCCAACCGTGCCTCGGTCCTAACAATCCACTTTCCTGTTTCTCTCTACCTCCATGAGCTGGTCTTGCCTTAGTCTACAAATCTATTTCCCAGGGAATAACTTCTGCATAGATCTGGACTGGCCTGACCAACTTATCTGGTGCTAAACCACCTTACCAAGGCATTCAAAGATTATTTTTACATCTGCCAGACTTCCTTAGTGATGACCCACTTCTTATAGAAGCAGAAGTGACGCCAGCAAGAATTTTCATATATACGAGAATTGTTCACATTAAAGGAGAGCTTGTAACTCACACAACACACACACACACACACACACACACACACACAAAGCTTCTCTCAACTTAGAGACAGGCAGAGCACAGGACCAGAAACTTGGTGAAAACCCCAATAGCTATTAATGTTATTTGAACAGAACTGTTAAATAAACCATTTTTTCTCAAAACAGCTTTTGCCAATTACACAATTACTCTAAACTGGGAGGCTGTGGAAGGCTTAAGCCTAATTTAAGTTGAACCACTAAAACCTGCTGTATTGCCGTAACCCTTAACCATGGATGTGTTTCAGGTGGTCCTGACCATGCCAACTTCGTAAAGGGGGGCCTTCTTTAGGGGAGACAGGGTCCCCAGCTTCTCTGCAGATCCTCCGAAAGGATCCACGTGCACAAAAGGAGAAAGAACCTCCATGCCAATGGTAGTGCCGAAAGGATTTTTCCTTTCCTGCTTTATGAATACGTGTGCAATTGGGAAAAAATGAGTAATACGAATATTCTATAGAATAAAAACAATTGCTTCCTAACCGTCCTGAGACCTCTTGCCTCCCTAAAGGCAACCCTTGTTAAGTTACAGGAGTTCTTGAAGAGCAGGAGTTCGCCAGCTGATACTGACACTGTGGGCTGGATCGTTTTCTTCTGGGCGCTGTCTATACACGGCAGGATGTTCGGGAGTATCCCTGACTTCTACCCATTAGATTTACGATAGCAACGCCCCCAACCCAGTAGTGGTATCCAAAAAAGGTCTGCAGACACTACTACCAAGATGGGAAAACAAGGTCACCCAGGGTGGAAACTACCACTTCCAGAGATACTCTATGCATGCACAGACCCCGGGTGGCACACTTTACATTTCGTTGCAGGGGTGTGTGGCCGGGGCAGGCCCGGACCTCGGCAGGAGGCTGAAGCCACTCACCAGGTCTCGGATGAGCTGGTCCACCAGCTGCTCCCCGCCCCCCGCGGCCTCGCGGGCCGGAGGGGAGCGGGAGCGGCTCGCCGCGTCCTGCCTCTCGGCCCGGGTCGCCCGCGGAGCCGGGGGCCGCCCCGCGCCCTCCAGGAGGCCCTGGGCCAGCGCCAGGTACCCCGAGGCCTGCTCGCCGCGCCCCAGAGCCACTTCGGGCCGCCGCGGCCGCCGCTCTGCAGTCTCGGGCCGCCGCCGCTTCCTGAGCGCCTGGGCCTGCGCCAGCTCCTCCTGCCAGCGCCGGCGGAACTCGTCCAGGCTGTGGTCGTCCATCGCCGCCGCCGCCGCTCCCCGCCCTCCGCGTCGCTCTCGGCCCGCCGGCTGCCACGGGACAGTCCCTCCGCGGGAAGTGTCCGCCGCGGCCGGAAACCCGCGCCGCCGCCGCACCCGAGTTCCGGGTGGGTGGCCCCGCCCCCGGCGCGCCCCTCGAACAGTCCCCGGCGGAGGTGGCTCGCGCTGCCCCAGGCCGAGGCCAGAGGCGGGACCCGGGCGCCCAGCCTCTCCGCTTCCCGTCTGGCGCCTTTGTCAAGCACGGACTTGACCCCAAGCACCGTTTCTTCATTCATCGAACATGCAATTGAGCAACTACTAGATGCCAGGAGCTGAGGATTCGGCATTTAAATCCTAAAACCCTGCAATATCCCTCCCCTCTTGGGGTTTCAAGTTGGGGGGGTAAGAGGGGGGAGGAGACCTTCCACAAATGAACAGGAAGGTTTGAATCAGTGGTAACTGTTAAGGAAATAAAGGAAAAATGAGGCACAGGGTGGGGATGGGGGCGGTTGACTTTACAGGGATGTTCAGGGAGGGCATCTCAGAGATGTCATCTGCACTAAGAGCTAAATGAGAAGAGAAACCAGCCCTGGAAAGATCTAAGAGACATTTCCAGAAGGAACTACAAGGGAGATAGGAAAGGAAGGCACATACAATCGCATTCCATCTTCCAAATGCTTTGTAACTGCTGTTTCCTTCTCCGGGAATTTTGCTTCCCCCTTGACCTAGTTAAGGCCTATACATCTTTCATAGCTCAGCTCCCACCTGACTTAAACTCCTTCCCCCTCCACCCAAAATGGGGTCACCTGGTTATTCATTCCTATAGCATCCCATACTTCTCATAACACAGAACAGTTTGTAATTTTGTATTTGTGTAAATTTTTTTTTAGTTTGTATATTTATTTTGAGAGAGAAGGAGAGCACACACACTCACGCACACTCACCCACGGTGGCGGGGGGGGGGGGGGGACAAGGCGAGAGGGAGAGAATCTCATGGAGGCTCCCAGCTGTCAGCGCTTAGAGCCTGAGGCGGGGCACCATCCCACTAACCCTGCGATGAGGACCTGAGCAGAAATCAAGTGGGCACCCGACCCACTGAGCCACCCAGGCGCCCCTGTGTAATTATAATATTTCCCTTTCCTACTGGACTGCCCATTCTTAGCTTGGAGTCTGGAGATTAGTAGGCATTCAATGAATATTTACTAACAACCCCTTTGGATGAGAACTATTGTCCTGGCTTTACAGATGAAGAAACAGAGCCAAAAAAGAAAAAAAGAAAAAAGAATCACACAGCTGGTGATGTGCAGACCAAGGATTCTGATTATACATATTAAAAAAAAAAAAATATATATATATATATATATATATATATATGTGTGTGTGTGTGTGTGTGTGTGTATGTATTTTAACTCCAGACCTGACCTCTTTAAATCATAAGACAGCTAGGAACCATTGGCTACTTTCATTACCATGATTTTTCAATGCAGGGAAATTAACAGCATGGTTATCAACAACCTGAGCTCCAGAATCAGACAGACATCTAGGTGGGAATCCCAGCACCTCATTTACTCACATCTGCTTTCTTCCAGCAACTTCATTTCTACGAGTTTATCCTAAGAGAAGAAAATGGAGGATGAATTCAAAGAATACCTTCAAGGATGTACACCGAAGCATTGTTTTCTAATACTGAAAATCAGAAGCAATCGAAGTAACTGACAATAGGCCATTGATTAAATAAATTTTGCCCCATTAGGATGTAAGAAAGATCCTAACTAGAGTGTCAGCTCCGCAAGAGCAGAGATCTTCGTTCACTGCTAAGTCTTCAGCACTCAAAACTATGCCTGGGACATAGTAGCTGCTCTATAAATAATGCATCGATTAAATACTGTGCAGCTATTAAATATCACATGGAGAAAATTTAATCACCTGAAAATATAACCTAGCAAGTGAAAGAAAGCCAGGACAAACATAATACAGTATGATCCTAGTACTGCTTACTAAGTGTATGTGCATTTTGGGCACCTGGGTGGTTCAATCCGTTAAGCATCCTACTTCGCCTCAGGTCATGATCTCACAGTTCATGGGTTCGAGCCCCACGTCTGGCCCTGTGCTGACAGCTCAGGGCCTGGAGCCTGAGTCAGATTCTGTGTCTCCCTCTCTATTTCTCTCTGCCTCTCCCCTGCTCACACTGTCTCTCTCTGAAAAATAAACATTAAAAAAAATTTAAAGTGTGTATGCTTTTAAGAAGAATATATACTCAAAACAGAAGAGCTCTCTAAAGGGCAGGATTATGGGTTAGTGTTTTTATCTGTATATTCTAACTTCCTACAGTGAAGGTTAGCCTAGCCTGGATCCCCCTAGAAAACAGAGCCTGAGACCTGGGCTTGTAGGCAGCTAGTTGTTTGTTGAAGTGCTTCTGGAAAATAGGAGTGGGGTACCAAGAAAGGAATAAACAGGAAGGAGGGACAGCTAATCCAAAGACCATCTTGAGTTGGTCCTGCTGTGCACAACTTACACTCCATCCCGCTGAGATCATCCAAGCAGCCTTTTGAAGACGACCCCTCTGGATGGTCTTCCCAAGAGATCAGAAATGGAAGAAGGGAGACTGGATTCACTCAGCCATCCTCTATTAGAGGAACGTTAAGGAAAGAGTTTTTCGTAGTCTCCTGCTTCCAATGGAAGGGGAGTTTAAGAAAATGGGTTGTTACCAATGTCCCACACCAGGGGAGCAGAGATGCTCTCGGGCAAAAAGCAAGAACTACCCTTTGCAGCAAACAGGAGGGACTGTCCAGTGACCCGTGCACAAAGCCTATTACTAAGCAATGATGAAGCAGAAGGTGAGTCAAGAGGATGTGATGTGGGGCATATGAGTCCAGTGAGGATTCTTTTTGTAAGAAAAGCAAGGAGCTGTTTTCTTCAGAAACTTTAGCTTACGTCCTGCCTCATACTATTTTCCATATGAAATTCCAAGGGTCAAGTTTGTTTTGATTATCTGTCTGTGAGTCAAAACCCACATACGGCTTTTCTGATAGCTCTGGAGTTTACAGAACATCTAATATTTAAGACAAAACAATTTTAAAACACCTAATAATGATGTTAAAAAAATTATGGTTTCCTCTTGCCTTTTTAAAAGAATTTTTACGGGGTCGACGCAGGCAGGCTAATGGGGCCATTGGTTACCCAGAGAAAGTGGGGGGGGGGGGGAGAAAATCTGGCCAAAGAAAGGAAGATACCATGCTCCATTCAGCATTGCCGAATTCACTGACAATATGTATGTTGATTCTGGTTTTTTTTTCAACAGTAAATTCCTGGGCCTCCCATTTCCTCAAATGAAAAATAAAAATATATTCCGTTCAGAGTGACTGAAAGGTTGATAGTGGTTTATAGGACTCCTAGCGCGCATAAGGCACACAGTAGACATTGAGTAAAGGCTGGCTACAATCCATATTATTAAGTCTTGGCCAATAGAGATTACATCCAACCTACGCTCTACAGGTCTGGTGTTCCGTGTGACCCACCTTTTTCTTGATCTAGTGTTCCTTGCAAGTTCAGTCCATTAAAATTCTTAGGTTGCAAGTCTTACTAGCTTAAGCAAAAAGAAATGGAGCTCAGGAAGGCTCACAAAGTTAAAACAAACAAACAAAAAAATAACCATATCCTCAGAATACCCAGAATCAGATCAGATTCAGGAGTTTCATTAGAGAAAGCCATGAACCACCGGTTTTGGATGATCTCACCACCTGTCTTCTGTCTTCTAAGACTCAAATTCTGAGAGCACGGGTTCTCAGGGTGGTCCCTCAACCCAGCATCACCTGGGAACTTGTAAGGAATGCAAATTCTCAGCCTAGAACTACTGAGTCAGAAACTCTGGGGGTACAACCCCAACAATGCATGTTTTCACAATCCCTCTCAGTACCTTCCAGAGAACCAGTATTCAACAGAATGGCCTGGTTCCTGGCCCTTGAAGAGTTGGGGGTCGCAACGGCTCACTTTCCAGGACTCTCTGAAATGAGGAGGCAGAGTTCCCCAAAACAGAACGGGTAGGGAGGGATACTGGGCCAAGCTAAAAATCGACAAGACTATCACGGAAGGGAGACTTTAGGAATCCAGCCTTCATGCCTCTCATGCCATCAGAGTCTTTTACTGCCCACTGTCGATGTGCTGTGTGTCCCCCTCGAAACCCAAGCTCAGGTCTGCCAGAGCCACAGAAAGATGGCGGGGAAAATGGCCACCATCTTTCCCCCAAGTACGTCCTGTCTCATTTGCCCTCCTCAGGCCAGTCCCACACTAGACTACCAAGATGAAGTTCTAGAGGCCAGAGTCCAAGACTACCAAGATGAAGTTCTAGAGGCCAGAGTCCAAAAGCAGTTTCACGGCGCTGAAACCAAGGTATGGGCAGACCATGCTTCCTCCATTGGAAATTCTGTTTCATTGCTCTTCCCAGCTTCTAGAGCTGCATTCCTGGGCTTGTGGTTCCTGCCTCCACCTCCAAAAGCCAGCAGCATAGCATTTTTGCTTCAGCCGGTATCTACTTTCTGTCTCTGGGTTCAGGTCGCCCTCTGCCTCCCTCTTATAAGGACACTTGTGATCACAGAAGGCATATCTGGATAATCCAGGATCCTCTTCTGCTCAAGAGCCTTAATTTGGACACATCTGCAAAATCTTTTTTGCCGTCCAAGATAACATTCACAGGTTCCAGGGATTAGGACCTGGCTGTCTTTGGGGGCTGTCATTCAGCCTACTGCAGAAAGCCTTCAGTGACCACAGACCCAAATGCCTACAGATGACTCCAGGAAACAGAAATGAGGCAGGTGAGCCAGGTGTAGACTGTCCCAAGCTAGAGTGTGGATGCCCATCTAGACAGCAACTCTGTCCCACCCACCTGCTGGAGCTTAGTCCGGATCATCTGACAATGACTATCTTGATTTTTAATTATTAGCAACACGTTCCACTTTCTTAAAGAATAAAGATTTTTTGTTAAAAGCATAAATTGCATTCGGCAGGCTTCGAACCCAGACGTAGTCCGTTCCTGAACAATCCATGACAAAACTCCCTTCAGCTTTTTTTTAAATTTTGTTTTATGTTTATTCATTTTTGAGAGACAGAGAGAGAGCACAAGCAGGGGTGGGGTGGAGAGAGAGGGGGACACAGAATCTGAAGCAGGCTCTGAGCTGTCAGCACAGAGCACGACATGGGGCTCGAACTCACGAACCACGGGATCATGACCTGAGCTGAAGTCAGACGCTCAGCCGACTGAGCCACCCAGGCACCCCAAAACCCCCTTTAACTTACATTAAGATACCTCGTTAGCTCTCGTGAGCAGGACTGGAGAATCACACCTCATTTGGGATCATTAGTGTGTGAGGAACACCAGGAGATCAACATGAAAAGTGATACAAGGCAACAATTATGATTCAAAGTGTATTGTTTAGACACATCAACAAAAACATCAGAATGCAGCCATTCTGAAAGTCAACAATGACCCTGATGTATCGCTATGGGCACTATTGCCCTTCATTGCTATTTTATGCCTTCGCAATCAACAAAATATAAAATTCCGTGGGAGAAAAATAAAACTTTGGTCTTTAAAAAAAGAAAAGCGATCTGTAGCAAGAGACAATTTGCTTGTTCTTGAGAATCCCCCCACGGATAAGTCCTTTCTTTAAAAGGCTGCACAGACGGGATTCAGTGTCAGCTGCTAGCTACAGACTTAGTCATTCAAAAGGAAGTTGTCCCATATGGACACCACTCCCCATCTCTCTCGCTCTCTCCTCGATCCCCTCCTGCTTTTACTGAAGCCTCCTCCAATCTGCCCCTAATCTCCCCAGCCTGGTTCCCAAGCCCCTCCCTCTGAAACGTTACCTTCTCCCAGAGAAGGAGCAGGTTCCGTCTTTGGGTCCCTTTTCTGTCTCTTGGGAATTGAGCTCATCAGAGATGCTTCGCTCAGCCATCGCTGGCACACGAGGAAGAGGTGATGACGTTGGTCTGCGAGATGGGTGTTCTCACTCCAACTTAGACTCTGAGGCTCCAAGAGCTGATCTCCTCGTCTGCCCATTTAAGAAGCAGCGTGCTAAGACAAAGCACGAGTTTTTCGTGGAGCTGCCGCACTCCGGACGCACACGAAGATATTCTGGTTCTTAGCCTGACTTTGACCCTGACTCCTCCAAGGAAAGGAGCACCCCAAAATTATTTTTTAATTCCAGATCGTTTCTCCCAACTTGTTTCTTCGCAACTCCAATCAAGTTTTTCCTGTCTCAGCCAACTACACTGCTACCCCAGTGCTTTAGAACCAGGAACCTGGTTCTCACATTAGCAAAGTCTGACAAGTGTACCTTCACAATACATATTGAATCTGTCTGCTTTTCTCCATCTCTCCCACCAGCCTAGTGCAGGTGGGGTTGCCCCATAACATACAGGACGCCCGATTCAACTGGGATGCCGGACACACAATGAATTTTTTTTGTATGATGGTGCAAAATTTGAATTTGAATTTGAGGTCAGCAAAGAACTTTTTATTATGAATACGCCCCATGCAATATTTGGGGGGGGGCATACTTGTACTGAAAATAGTTCTTTGCTTATCTGAAATTCAAATTTAACTAGGTGTTCTGCGTTGTTATTCACTAAATCTGGCAGTCCTAAGTCCAAGACCCTGTCATTGCACCTGGACCACCGAAGTCACTCCTAACTGGTCTCCCCACTTCCATTCTTTTTACTTTTAATTTTTGTTAATGTTTATTTATTTTTGAGAGAGAGAGAGAGAGAGAGAGATCGAGGGAGAGAAAGCAGGAGCGGGGAAGGGGCAGAGAGAGAGGGAGACACAGAATCCAAAGCAGGCTCCAGGCTCTGAGCTGTCAGCACAGAGCCCGACGCGGGGCTCGAACCCATGAGCCATGAGGTCATGACCTGAGCCAAAGTTGGACGCTTAACTGACTGAGCCACTCAGGCACCCCTCTTTTTTTTTTTTAACGTTTATTCACTTTTTGAGTGAGTGAGAGAGACAGAGAGAGAGAGAGAGAGAGAGGGAATAAGTGGGGGAGGGGCAGAGAGAGAGGAGGACAGGGGATCCAAAGCAGGCTCTACCCTGACAGCAGCGAGCCCAGTGCAGGGCTCAAACTCACGAACCATGAAATCAGGACCTGAGCCGAAGTCTGACCCTCAACTGACGAAGCCACCCAAGCACCCCTCCCCACCTCCATTCTCGATCCTGGCAATGAATCACACAGCTGCCACTTTTGTAAAAGTGAGTCAAATCAGGACACCCTCATTTAAAACACCTTGAGGTGCCTCCGCGTTCTTAAAATAACAAATAAAAATCCTTTTTGAAAACAGCTTTATTGAGATACAATTCACACGCTGTACAATTCACCCATCTGAAGAATGCAGTTCAATGGCTTTTAGAATATTCACAGATATGTGTAACCATCACTACATTTTATTTTTTTAAGAATTTTACTTTTGGGGCGCCTGGGTGGCTCAGTCGGTTAAGCGGCTGACTTCAGCTCAGGTCATGATCTCGCGGTCCGTGAGTTCGAGCCCCGCGTCGGGCTCTGTGCTGACAGCTCAGAGCCTGGAGCCTGTTTCAGATTCTGTGTCTCCCTCTCTCTGACCCTCCCCGTTCATGCTCTGTCTCTCTCTGTCTCAAAAATAAATAAAAAATTAATAAAATTAATTAATTAATTAATTTAATAAAATTAATTAAAAATAATAAAAATAAATTAAAAATTTTTAAAAATAAATAAAAAAAGAATTTTACTTTTAAGTAATCCCTACACCCAACATGGGGCTCAAACTCACAACCTAGAGATCAAGAGTCACATGCTTTTCTTTTTTTTATTTATTTATTTATTTTTTTTATTTTTTTTATAAAAATTTTTTTTTTCAACGTTTATTTATTTTTGGGACAGAGAGAGACAGAGCATGAACGGGGGAGGGGCAGAGAGAGAGGGAGACACAGAATCGGAAACAGGCTCCAGGCTCTGAGCCATCAGCCCAGAGCCCGACGCGGGGCTCGAACTCACGGACCGCGAGATCGTGACCTGGCTGAAGTCGGACGCTTAACCGACTGCGCCACCCAGGCGCCCCGTGAGTCACATGCTTTTCTGACTGAGTCACTGAGGCACCCCATCACTACATTTTAGAACGTTTTCACCACCCCAGAAAAAAAAACACTTTCTTTGGCCATCACCCCTCAATCTTTCCTAGCCAAGCATAATTCCACTTTCTATATAGATTTCTCTCTTCTGGACATTTCACATAAATGGAATCATATGATGTGTGGTCCCTTGCAACCGGTTTCATTCAGAGCATCATGTTTTCGAGGTTCAACCATGTTGTAGCGTCTATTAGCACGCCGTTCCTTTTAATGGTGGAATAATATTTCATTGTATGCATAGACCACATTTTATTTATTCATTCATCCATTCACGGACATTTGGGTTGCTTCTACCCATTGGCGATTGTGAATATGCTGCTACAAACATTCACTCCAGGTGTTTGTGTAGGCACGTGTTTTCGTTTTTCTTGGCTATACACTTGGACTGTTAGGTTAAGTCATTAAAATTTTTTTTTAAGTTTTAATTTATTTATCCATTTTAAGTACTCTCTATACCCAGTGTGCAGCTTGAACTCACGACCCCAAGATCAAGAGTAGCATAGAATCCTCAGGCTGAGCCAGCCAGGTGCCCTTATTGGGTTAAGTCCTTTAAAATCGTGTTTAATCATTTGAGACACTCCCATGCGGTTTTTTCAAAGTGGATGCACTATTTTACATCCCTACCCGTAGTGTACGAGGGCTTGCTGTGTATTTTACACCTTCCCATTTAAACCTGTTTGTGGTCTGAAGAAGGTAAGCCTTTTTCCACCCCCAGGGCCTTTACACATACTTGTGTCTTCTCAAATACTCTCTCCACATCACTCCTCGGTGTGGCTTTGCCCTTCAGCTCTCAGCTTAAAAGGTGACCTCCTCAGACAAGCCGTCCCTGTGTGCCTCATCCAAGTAACACATCCACACACAAGTTTCTCTATCCCTGAAACTGGCCCTTACCTCAGAATATAGGCTCCCTGAGAGTGGGAACCACGTCCAGTTGTTCGTTCCTAGCACAGAGCCTGGTTCCTAGGATGTGTTCAATAATTGTTGGTTCATGGGGTGCCTGGGTGGCTCAGTCGATTAAGCGTCTGACTTTAGCTCTGGTCATGATCTCCCGGTTCGTGGGTTCGGGCCCCACAACAGCTGACAGCTCAGAGCCTGCATCCTGCTTTGGATTCCGAATCTCTGTCTCTGCCCCTCCCCCACTCATGCTCTGTTTCTCTCTCAAAAATAAATAAACGTAGGGGCACCTGGGTGGCTCAGTCGGTTGAGCGTCCGACTTCGGCTCAGGTCATGATCTCCCGGTCTGTGGGTTCGAGCCCCGTGTCAGGCTCTGTGCTGACAGCTTGCTCAGAGCCTGGAGCCTGCTTCTGATTCTGTGTCTCCCTCTCTCTCTGCCCCTCCCCCGCTCATGCTCTGTCTCTCTCTCTCTCTCTCTCTCTTTGTCAAAAATAAATAAACATTAAAAAAAATAAAAAATAATGGGGCGCCTGGGTGGCTCAGTCGGTTTAAGCGTCTGACTTCAGCTCAGGTCACGATCTCACAGTCCGTGAGTTCGAGCCCCGCGTCGGGCTCTGGGCTGATGGCTCAGAGCCTGGAGCCTGCTTCCGATTCTGTGTCTCCCTCTCTCTCTGTCCCTCCCCCATTCATGCTCTGTCTCTCTCTGTCTCAAAAATAAATAAACGTTTAAAAAAAATTTTTTTAAATAAATAAATAAAAAATAAACATTAAAAAAATGTTGGTTCATTGGTTGAAGGAATGAATGAATAAACAAATGAATCCATGAATGATGGAGCTAGGAGAGGGCAGAAGGTATTTCTGAGGTTTGTGACCACACATGGTAAATGCTCAATAAAAACTTGTGTTACAGATGAGGCTACAATAAAGATATGCATACACACACACACGCACACACACACACACAGCAGCAGAGAGAAAGATGAATTCACTCTTATAAGAAGGAAGTGAGAGATGTCACTGTAAGCCTCATAAATCTCGCCCCAAGTGCTTGTACAGGAGATAGAAGGAGTTGCCTGGTCTATTCCACTTTCCACTCTGCTAAAGAGAGGAGCCTCCTCTCCTTTCTGTTTCAATAGAAAAATCACTCTGAGCACTTTGGTGCACGGAGCACTTTGGAACTCTAATTACAGGTGACACACAAATGGAAAGAAAAATAGGAAATCAAACATTTGAGCCAATAAGTTACGATTTATATGAGCACTTAACAGCAGCAAAGTGCCCTAAGCGGCTGAGGATTCCTTCAAAGCACTTTGCAGATGGACATCTCAGGAGCTGTCATGAGGGTGAAGTCAGGAATGTCTTTAATGTGCCTGCATTCTTTGGAGATGTGTCATTGTTGTGAATCTTAATGCCTGGTTTCACAAGATTTCTCCAAGGACAATGCCATCTAAGACCATCTCTGGACACTTTCCCTTCCGTCTCTAAGCTCTGATCATCTCAGACTCTTCCAGCCTCCCACTACCTTGTGCTCTCTCTTGCCTGAAACTCTCATCCGCTGTCGCTGACACTTGCCTAACTCCTGCCAGGTTTTGTTTTAGAGGACACTTCCTCCGAGAAGCCTTCCTCTCCTTCTTCCTCCTTCTCCAGACTGAGTTAGGTTCTGTATTACTTAAGATATTTTAGGTTGACTTTCACTTCTGCGTGTTAGGAGCTTGGAAGTCTCTGCCCTGTCCTAACATCAAGTAAAAACCTGAACAGACTGACAAATCATCAACTCTTCTTGGATCTGTAGCAGAGGTGAGGACGCAGAGAAAACTCACTGGCCCCAAGAATGGAAACAGACAAATACAGGGAGTCTCAGCTTACCAAAGCAGACTCACAAGTGGAAACCAATGCCGGGGTAGGAAATCCTGAACTGCAATTGACAAACTGCTGGAGACTCAGCGAGGACAAGGCTGAGAGTGAAAAGCTCCAGAGGGACGTAGTCACAGAAGGGGCCCAACCTTTTTGGAGTTTTTCCTCCAGGAGCTTGAGCCAGTTCTCACAACAGATAGGTGGGTGGGGGGAAAAGTCTCCTCTCGCTTCCAGCAGAGAGGAAGGAAAGAACCATCTTTGCAACACTACTCTGTTCTTCTTAACAAGACCTGCCCTCAGGAGAAGCTAGTTAACAAGAGCCTAACCTGCTGGAGTATTATCAGAGCCTAACTGATCTGGGAAAGGGAAATACCCAAATCCAGTTAGCTCCAGCCTTCCCCACGGGAGAAGGAAATTCCAGCCCACTCCAGCCGTCCTGTCCCACCACAGGGGAAAGAAAAAACTAAGAAACACACGAAATTCGCATTATATAGGTAGAGGTCCACTTAAAGATGGCCCTGATCACAGGACTATGGAATGCTCCTGCCTCCCACACCCACCTCACCACCATATTACCAAAGGTCTATTTACAGCAGTTCCTTTTACTTGGTACAGTACGTGATACTATCAAGAAGACATAAAGCATACTAAATGAGACACGCACACACACAATTTGAAGAGCTGAAACAAGCATCAGGCCCAGACATGGCAGAGATGCTGGAATTATCTGACCAGGAGCTTAAAACAGCAAGGGTTCATGCGCTACAAAGCCCTCGGATAAAGTAGACAGCGCACCAGAGCAGATGGGCAATGAACGCAGGGAGCTGGAAATCCTAGGAAAGAACCAAAAAGAAATGCTAGAGATCGAAAACGGAAACGGAAATGGAGAATGTCTTTGATGGGCTTATTAGTAGATGGGGCACAGCTGAGGAAAAACCCTCTGAGCTTGGGGGGGGGGTCTCTCAACAGAAACTTCCAAGACTGAATAGGAAAAAGAAAACAAAGACTGAGAAAACACAGAACAGAAGATCAAAAGACCGTGGGGCCACTACAAAAGGTGTAACATATGCATCATGGAAACACCGGGAGGAATGAAAAGAGTAAAGAACAGAAGAAATATTTGAAACAATGATGACTGAGGATGTTCCCCCAGATTAATGTCAGACATCAAACCACAGCTCCAGGAAGCTGGGAGAACTCCAAGCAGGAAAAAAAAAAAAGCCCCCAAATCTATACCTAGAGGTATCCCTTTCAAACTACAGAAAATCAAAAATAAAGGGAAAAAATCCTGAAAGAAGCCAGAGCGGGAGAAAAATATACCTTACCTAGAGAGTAACAAAGAATTACATCTGACTTCTCAGAAACCATGCAAACAAGAAGGAAGTGGACTGCATTGAATAATAGGACAAGTGGAATATTGGATACATTGAGAGGAAAAGAATCCATCAACCTAGAATTCTGTTCCCTACAAAATTATCTTTCCAAAGTGAAGAGAAATAAAGACTTTCTCAGGCAAACAAAACTTGGGAGATTTTGTGCCAGTAAGTTTGCGCTGCAAGAAACATCGAAAGGTGTTTAGGGAGCAGGAAATGATAACAGGTCAGAAACTGAGATAGACAGAAAAAAAGGAAGAGCATCAAAGGAGTAAGTGAAGGCAAAATAAAAACTATTTTGGGGGCATCTGGGTGACTCAGTCGGTTAAGCGTCCGACTTCGGCTCGGGTCATGATCTCCCGGTCTGTGGGTTCGAGTCCCGCGTCGGGCTCTGTGCTGACAGCTTGCTCAGAGCCTGGAGCCTGGAGCCTGATTCTGTGTCTCCCTCTCTCTCTCTCTGCCCCTCCCCCGCTCACACCCTGTCTCTCTCTAAAATAAATAAATAATTAAAAAAATTTTAAGTAAAACAAAAAAACTATTTTTCTTATGCCTAATTGATATAACAGATAAGTTTGTTCAAAATAATAACAACAATGTATTCAATTATGTGTGAATGCTTACATATACATATATCTTATGTATATATACCTATGCGTGTTTATATATAGTGGAATGACAGCAATGATACAAGGATGGGAAGGAGGAATTAGGGTTACTCTGTTATGATAGGGTACTCACATCACCACAAAGTGGTATACTGTTATCTGAAAGTGGGCTTGGATTAGTTGTGAATGTGTATGGAAAACTCTAACTCGAGCACTAAAAAAAGTTTTAAAAGGTGTGTAACTGATAGACTAAGAGAGAAAATGGAAATATACAACAACCAGTGAAAACCACAAAAGGCGGAAAGAGTGGAAGACAAAACTAGAACAAAGAAAAAGGGCAGCCAATAGGAAATAGTAACAAATACGGTAGCTATTAACCCAACTATATCAATAATTGCTTTGAACATCAATGGTCCAAATGCACTAATTAAAAGACAGAAATTATCATAGTGGATTTAAAAAACAAGACCCACCTATACATTGTCTACAAGAAGCCCACTTTATTTTTTTTTTTTTAATTTTTTTTTTTCAACGTTTATTTATTTTTGGGACAGAGAGAGACAGAGCATGAATGGGGGAGGGGCAAAGAGAGAGGGAGACACAGAATCGGAAACAGGCTCCAGGCTCTGAGCCATCAGCCAAGAGCCTGACGCGGGGCTCGAACTCACGGACCGCGAGATCGTGACCTGGCTGAAGTCGGACGCTTAACCGACTGCGCCACCCAGGCGCCCCAAGAAGCCCACTTTAAATATAGACACATCTAGATTAAAAGTAAATGGGTAGAGAAAAATATACCATGTTAGCACCACTCAGAAGAAAACAGGAGTAGCTATATTAATGTCAGACAGAGCAGACTTCAGAGGAAAAAAGTTATCAGGGATACAGGGGGCATTATGTATAATGATAAAGGGGTCAATTCTCCAAGAAGGTAACAATCCTTAACTTGTAGGTGCCTTGTATTTGACAGCCTCAAACCATGCATGGCAAAAATCAATAGAATTGCAAGGAGAAATAGATGAATCCACTATCATAGTTGGAGATGTCAACACCCCTCTATTAGAAACAGACAGATCAGCAGGCATAAAATCGTAAGGACATAACTGAACTCAACAACACCATCAGTCAACTGGATGTAACTGACATTTATAGACAACTTCATCCAACAACAGCAGAATATACATCCTTTTCAACCTTATCTGAAACTTTCACCAAGACAGACCACACTCTGGGCCATAAAAAAAACACCTTTAGAATTGTAAAGAATAGATATTATACAAAGCTGTTTTCAGACTACAATGGAATTAAAATTAAATGGAATTAAAATAAAATCAATAACAGAAAGATAGTTGGAAAATCCCCAAAATGTGTGAAGATTAAACACACTTCTAAATAGCCAATGAAGAAGAAATCTCAAGAAAAATTTTAAAATGTTTTGAACTAAATAAAAACTCAACTTATCAAAATTTGTGGGGTGCAGGGAAAACAGTGCTGAGAGGAAAATTAATAGCATTGAATACATAGATTAGAAAAGAAAAAAAGCTATAACATCCATAATCTAAGTTTCCACTTTAGGAAACCAGAAAAAGAAGAGCAAATTAAATTAAGTAAGCAGAAGAAAAATAAATAATAAGAATTAGAACAGAATTGAGTGAAATTGAAAACAGGAAATCAATAGAGAAAATTGATGATATCCAAAGCTGATGCTTTGAAAAGATCAATAACATTGTTAAGCCTCTAACCAAGCCAACTAAGAAAAAAGAGAAGGTGTGAGTTACTAATATAAAAAACGATAGGGGATATCATTACAGATCTCATAGAGATATAAAGGAGTATTATGAACAACTTCATGCCCACAAATTTGATAATACATGAGAAGGACCAATTCCTTGAGAGGTACCATCTGCCAAAACTCATACAAGAAGAAATAGATTATCTGATAGGCCTGTGTCTATTAAAGAAATTGAATCAATAATGAATAACCTTCTAGAACAGAAAGCACCAGGCCCAGATGGGATCACTGGTGAATTCTACCATACACTTGAGGAATAAATTATACCAATTCTCTCCAATCTATTTCAGAGGACAGAAGCAGAGGAGAGGGAATACTTTTTAATTTTTTTGTGAGGCCAGCATTACCCTAATACCAAAACCAGACAAAGTCACCACCAGAAAAGAAAACTACAGATTAATTTCTCTCTCATGAACATAGAGAAAAAAGTCCTCAACAAAATGTTAGCAAATCAAATCCAACAATGTATAAAAATAATTATACACCATGACTGTGATATTGTGGTTTATTTTTTAAATGTTTATTTGTGAGAGAGAGACAGAGAGACAGAGAGACAGAGAGAGTGAGCAGGAGCAGGGGAGGGGCAGAGAGAGAGAGGAAGACACAGAATCCGAAGCAGGCTCCAGGCTCCAAGCTGTCAGCACAGAGCCTGATGTGGGGCTCGAACCCACAAACAGTGAGATCATGACCTGAGCCAAAGTCGGACGCTTAACCGAGTGAGCCACCCAGGCACCACTGCGATATTGTGATTTCTGTGAAAAAATTGTATTTTGTCATTGAGATGATCAAAATAGATTTCTAATATACATTTGGTCTTCCTCCATGGTTCCTGCCTTACAGCTACCCAAACCCTTGGCATTTCTTAAGTGTTGAGAGTGATACCCAAGATTGTTTTTCAAATACATCTATCTATACATCTAGTTTGTGCATACAAGTATGCAATATCCGTAAGCATGAATCTATCACATTTCATTTACCCACTCTCCTTTTGGGGATATTTTTGTTTCTTCTGAATTTTGTTTATTTCAAACAACGCTGCATGAACATATTTGAGCTCCACTGGTGGGCTTATTTAGTGCAGCAAATACCATCATTTCTTCCTTCTTCCTTGCCAATAAAGTCCTGATTTTGCTTGAATATTCTGTGCCCAGCCACAAGGAATAAATCATAATTTGTCTAAGGCAGAGTTTGGCAAAACTGTCCGGTAAAAGGCAAAAAAAGTAAATATTTTAGGCTCACAGGTCATACAGCTTCTGTCACACGTGCTTAATTCCGCTGTTAGAGTGTAAGAACAGACACGGATGATATATCAACGGTTGAGTGTGTTCCAATAAAACTTTGTTGACAAAAATAGATGAAGTCCCCAATGAAGATATACAAATAGCAGATAGGCATATGTAAAAATGGGTAACATCATTTGCCATTAGGCAAAAGCAAATTAAAACCACAATGCGATATCACCACACACCTGTCGGCATGGCTAAAACACAAAATAGTGACGACACCAAATGCTGGAGAGGATGCAGAGAAACTGAGACACTCATCCATTGCTGGTGGGAATGTAAAATGGCCCCCCATGCTGGAAACAGTTTGGTAGATTCTTAGAAAACTAGATACACAACTATCACATGACCCGATAACTGGATTCCTGGGCATTTATCCCAGGAAAATGAAAACTTATATTCACACAAACACCTGTACGTGAATGTTCATAGTAATTTTATTTCCCAGAGCCTCAAACTGGAAACAACCCAGATGTTCTTTGATGAGTGAATAATTTAACAAATTACGGCACATCCATACCATGGAATCAGTGGCTTTACGATAACGATGGATACATGAACCTGCACAGGTGATTAAATTGTACAGAACTTATGTGCACACATATACAAACACACAAGTGCAAATAGAATGGGAACTCTGAATAAGATCAGTGGATCACATCAATGTCCATATCCTGGTTATGGTATTATACTAGAATTTTGCCATATAGCCTTACCTTTGGCGGATACTGGGCAAAGTGTAGAAGGGATTTGCCTATATTATTTCTATAATTGCACGTGAATCTATCATTATTCAATACACTTTTCATTAAAAAAAGAAAAACAGACAGAAGACTGAAGTTGGCCTGCAGGCCATAGGTTGCCAACCCCTGGTCTAAGGCAATGATGGCGAGGCAAAGACCTTAAGCGACCATCTGTTCTTCCCTTCCTTTTTAGTAACACAACTCATATATTAGCTAGGCACATGGCTGCCTAGCTAAAAGACTACAATTCCCAGCATCCCATGTAGCTAGTTGTGGCCATGTGATTGCTATTCTGGTCAATAAAATGCATGTGAAAGTGTTAAATGGTAATTCTGGGACTGTAGAAGTGTTGTGGGAATTCAAGGGGCCATTTTGGATCATGAGACAGTACACTACGCCTCCCAAGTCTCCAGGGAAGAATCTTTCCTTGCTTGTCTCCTAGCTTCTGGTGGTTTCCAGCATTCCTTGGTATTCCTTGATTTGTGCCAGCACAACTCCGCTCTCTGCCTCCATTTTTACATAGCCATTTCCCAAATTTCCATCTTTTTACAAGGAAGCCAGTCATTGGATTAGGACCTGCCCTAATTCCGTATGACCTCATTTTAACTTGTTTACATTTGCAAAGAACCTATCTTCCAAGAAGGTTGAATTCGCAGCTTCTAGATGGAGATGAATTTGTGAGAACTTGTGAAGACACTATTCAACCCGGTACACGTGTGATATCTGGATCTGTGGCAGCCATCTTGCTGCCATGAGACAAATAAGCCTGAGGACTAAAACCAACATTCTAAGGGTGACGGAGCAGAAGTATAGGCATAGCCTGATCCATAATGAAAACTTGCACTACAAACCCAACCGTGAGCTTGCCTTTCTCTGGATCAGGGGTCGACACACTTTTTCTATAAAGGGCCAGATAGATGGTAATATTTTAGACTTTGCAGGCCATACGATTTCTGTTGCAACTATTTAGCTCTGCTGTTATAGCACAAAAGCAGCCAGAAATAATGCATCAATGAATGAGCATGGTTGTGTTCAAATGAAATTATTTCAGAAACAGGCAGTGAGCCGACTGGTCCACATATCATAGTTTGCCAAGCCCTGCTCTGGACTTTTGTTAAGCAAAGAATAAAAATCCTTAAGATTTAAGACTCTACCAGTCAGATTTCCTGTTACTTGCAGCAAATGCATACTGATATATCTAGAGCAGGGTTTCTCACGCTCAGCACTATTGACCTTTTAGGACAGATAAGTATTTGTTGTCTGTGCATTGTTGGATGTTAAGCAGCATCCCTAGCTTTTGGGCATTAGATCCTAGTAGCACACTTTAGTTTTTTTTTTTTAAGTTTATTTATTTATCTTGAGAGAGAGAGAGAGAGACAGAGCGAGAGAGAGGAGCACACACAAGCGGGGGAGGGGCAGGATCCCAAGCAGGCTCCGTGCCATCAGCGCAGAGCCCGATGCAGGGCTCGAACCCACAAACCTCGAGATCATGCCCTGAGCTGAAATCGAGTCAGACACTTAACCGACTGAGCTACCCAGGCGCCCAATAGCACCCTTCAGTTTTGATAGCCAAAATGCGTCTCCAGACATTGCCAAATGTCTCCCGGGGAGCAAAATTGTTCTTAGTTGAGAAGCACTGATCTAGAAATAGTTAGAAATGGAATCACCTGGTCATAGGGCAGGTGCACGTTCAGCTCTTCCACGTTTGCCAAATTGTTCTCCAGCATTTATCCTCATTTACCCTCTCAACAGTATAATTTCAAGTCTAGCAATTCACTTGTTTAAACTAAGCTCGGTTGCCTTCAATAAAGTGATTATTGCCTGAGCAAAGGACAATATGTCTGAATTTTCACAGCAGGAATGCTGCTTTAATCAACCCTATCTTTTGTGACTCCAGTAATCAAGGCATTAGGTTTTATTTAAGTGAGGTTTACCCTTTACACTTAAAGTATTGATGAGACTATAATTATGGGCTGGTTAGTTTTTTTTTTTTCTCCCCTGCTGTGGACATCCGTGGCTGTTCCCTCTTTACTTACAACAAAAAGATCCTTAAGGGAGAGGTAGCAAATGAATAATTAGGAGATCCCTGGAGAAGGCGTTACCCCATCTTTTCAGGTATCAGAGGGTGAAATAGCATAAATTTGAGAGATGATAGCTGTCCTGCTCTGGGTCTATTAAGTGGAGGGAACTTTCCTGGGAATAACTGTAATGTAATTGAATATTGGACTCACTGAAATCGGAATCCTCTTGTTTTCCCAATGGGTTTGGGACAGGGTCCCAGTTCTTTTTCTTAAGTGGATGCTTAATATTCCCGATAGAATAACAAGGACCATCACTAATATTTACTGAGTGCCAAACACTTTGCTAACCACTCAATAATTCTCTCTTTCAATCCTCGCAGCAACCCAATGAGGCAGAGACTATGCTTATTCCTATTTTACAGACGGGAAAGTGGAGGCTCAAAGAGGTGAACAATATGCCCAAGGTAGCTAGCTATTGCATGGTGAGGCTAGGGTTCAAACTCGGATCTCTCTGGCTCGGAGCGTCAAGCCACTCTGCTATAACTCTGACTTTGATTCAAGAACTCCGTTGTTCACCAAGCCGACTCCTGGCATCGAATCTGGCCCTGGCATTAATACATGGCTTCAGGAAACACAGCTGTTTGGAGGAGGCAACAGCTGTTCATTCATTTACCACTTCACCAAGCCACACGAATTAAAACACCATAAGGTAAGGCTCACTCAGTCTCAAACACCAGGATAGGTAATTATTGCTTTCATCAAAAAAAAAAAAAAAAATACCCTTCCCCTTCCTGCTCAAAACACTTGAGTATTGATTTCTGTAGGAGGTGAGGGAATGATGTGGAGCAGGACATTTTCGTATGTTATCGATGACAATTCTATATCGTGTACGTTTTGAGAGAGAGACAAATCAGGATGCCTATCATTCATTCATCCATTGAATCTCTCTTTCAACGAATGTTTACTGAATACCTATTGTGTGCTAAGCCCAGCTCTCAGCACTGGGACACCGTAGGAAACCTTCATGGACAAGAAAAATCTGTCCTATTTCTTTAGGAGAGATAGCTGGCACATCCTTGCAACTGACGGGGAAAGGTTCCTCGGTTCCTTGTCAACTGGATTTCATGAAGCATTTCTCAAATCATCCCTAAAACCTCTCCTCCCTTACACGTCTCCAACAGGACGAGGAAGAAGGGAGCGTGTACGCAGTCCTAGAATTCAGTCCTTTGCAAGAACCCGGGAACATGTGTGGCCACGGTCTGGTAAGTACCTGCTTCCACCTTCCCTTTTGGGACATTCTTTCCCTCTCGTGGTCTCTGTCTTCATTTGCTAGGGCCGCCACAACAAAGTGCTACACACTGGGTAGCTTAAACCACAGACATTTATTTTCTCAGATAATAATCTCTCGAGGGGCTGGAAGGGGTGATTTCTCTTGAAGCCTCTCTCCTCGGCTTGCAGATGGCCACCCCTTTGCACCCCTGGTATCTCTCCGTCTTTTTTTTTTTCTTTTTTAAGTTTATTTATTTATTTTGAGAGAGAGAGAGAGCACAAGCAGGGGAGGGACAGAGAGAGAGAGAGAGACAGAGAGAGAGAGAGAGAGGAAGAGAGAATCCCAAGCAGCCTCGGCGCTGTTATTGTGGAAATGGACCAGGGCTCGATCTCACGAACTGTGGGATCACGACCTGAGCTGAAATCAAGAGCTGGATGCTTAACCAACAGAGCCACCCAGGTGCCCCTCTCCCTCTTTTTATAAAAGGACACTAGTCATATTGGATTAGGGCCCCATCCTTATGACCTAATTTAACCTTAATTACCTCTTTAAAGACCTTGTCTCCTAATAGAATCATTCTGAGGTCTTGAGGATTAGGGCTTCCACACAGGAATTTTGGGGAGACACAGTTCAGCCCATAATAGCCTCTCTCTCTCTCTCTCTCTCGTCCCAAGTGCCCAGTAGTGGCATAATGCTAATGAGCACAGACAGCTATGTGACCTTGGAGAAGCTCTTTAAATACCCTGCCTCCATTTGTTCATCCAAAATACAGGACCCGTCCTATGACATACGGTTGTTAGAAGGGTTCAATGAGTCAACAGGTCTAAGGACTTAGAACAGCGCCTCGTACAAAGGAAGCACTATATAAGTGTTTAGTAAACATCAAAATTAAAAACTCATTTTTACTGAACTGTGAAGAGGGTGTTATTTACTCTCCCCAAGGCTTTGCTTTTTCTGGACAACACTTAACATCAGCGATGGAACAGCCAACTCACAATAGGGGAATCATGTATCATTGAGGGTGTGGGCCCTCCAACATTCTTCAAAGCACACTGTTTAGCTTACAAGATCTACTTTAGAATATTAATAGTCAACATTTTTTCTTAAGTAGGCTTCATGCCCAGCGTGGAGTCCGACGTGGGGCTTGAACTCATGACCTGGAGGTCAAGACCTGAGCTGAGCAGGTCAAGGTCTTGAGCAAGGTCAAGACCTTGCTGAGCTGAGCTCAAGAAACTGAACCGCCCAGGCACCCCCAGTAGCCTGTATTTATTAGATGCTAACAATATGCCGGACACAGTGCTCAGGGCATTACAGTATGGTCTTATTTAATTCTATAAGGTAGGTACTATTACTGTTTCCACTTTACAGATGGGGAAAACGGAGGCTCCGAAAAGCCTTATCTCAAGGCTAAGATCTCCGGCTGGCGAATGGTGGGGTGGGGCCAAACAACTCCAGCATGAACAAATTAGGGACTGTCAGATGCGGAGTGCCCGGGTGTGTGTGACTTCTCTTTTCTCCCGCTCTCCATCACCCTTCTCTTTTCCCTCTGTTGAGTGACACATCCCCACGGCCAAGGCTGCACTCTCTTTGCTACAGAAAACATCCAAGCGGCTGGGACCCAACCCAGCGCCACCTTGCGAGCCTAGCATTTCGAGGGGCAGGCTTCCAAACAGGGTAATAATCGTCCCATTAAAATTAATGTCCATGAAGTGAGCCGTTAAAAGCGTGCAGATTAAAAAGGGGGGGAGGGAATTGTTCAGTTTAAATCCAAAGGGCTTTTCAAATAGACACTGTATCTTCATTCTTGGAACGCTACACCGGGCAATGGATCAGGTCCCCTCTGCACAGACTAGGGGGGATTAAGGAGGTGAGTCCCCAGAGAATGAGAAAGTGGTTCTGGCCAGGAGCAAAGGGAACCAAGGTTTATCCAGGGCCCACTGCATGCCAGGTGCTTGGCATACATTTCTCTCATTTAATCTCTGCCCCAATCCTGGGAGGGAGGTATTATTATTCCCAGATTACAGGGGGCAGTATAAAACCATGGTTGAGCGCTTAGAGCCTGCAGCATGCCGTCCTAATTTAGATCCAGGTTCACTCTTCACCAACTCTGTGAACTTGGGCAAGAGGCCTTGACTCCCCGTGCCTCAGTTTCTCCATCTGCAAAGTAGGCCAGTAAGAGCACCCCTCCGACCCCAGAAGTGTTAGGGGATTTACTTTAGGCAGCCAGGCAGGGACCTTACCCCAGTAACCTGCACAGAAGGCGCTCAGAAGGTAAATTTCGGTCCTTACTAAGTGTAGCAAAACGCACTGGGCGAGGGCAGGGCCCGCCAAGATCACACCGCGGAGCTGGGATCTGAGCCCCGACCGTGCTGGAGGCCAAGGGGAAATCTCTCCTCGTGATAAATGCAAACCCAAACGTGTTCATGGTCTTGAGAATCTTTTCCAAAAGACCCAAGGACTTGGGCCTGGGCGACACTCTGCCCGAGGGAAGGAGAAAATCAAAGTTTTTTCATCAGGTTCCAGAGAGCCGGCTTGGAGACGCCTCTGGCGCCTCCAGTTTTCTGAATCCCAAAGTTATCCGAATCCCATTAAATTTAAGAAGGACTCATTATCTCCCCCCCAAATCCTGAGTGTCCCTCGCCCATCTATATCTTCAGTAGCAGGGACAACTCCAGCCTCTCCGGTCTAAAGGCTCCTGAGCCCCTCCCCCTCGTCGGCCCCAGAGGGTCTGTGTCTCCACTGCCCATTAAATCGGGATCGCCGCTAGAAACTGGAGCCCCGGCAGGAAAACAATATTCACAAGGAAGCAGACAAAAAAAAGTTACCTTCTAGAAAGCCCTTTGCGAGGGTCTTTTCGGGTGCGGTGCGTCGCGAATGCGCGCCTCTGCGCCCCTCCGGGGCTAAGGATCGACCCCTCTCACCCCCCCCCCCCACCTCCATCAAGCGCTCTAGAGGCGGTGGGGGCGCTTAAGGGTCTGGCCGGGAAGCTCAGAGCGGGGTGGGGCGTGTGTTGGGTGTATTCAAATCCGAAGCCTATAGGTGCCGAGTCAGACCTGAAAGTGGGCAAGTTAGGTCGCATCTGGCTCTCTCAGGAGATTTTTGAATCAACCCACCTCCCCAAAACAAAACAATAGCCTCGGAATATTTTTTGAATAATGCAGCCGGATTCGATACCAGCTCCATCCAAAACGGCAAACCAGCCTGCTTCCCTCGCCAAATCGGAACCGGAGCTTTATTCAGGAGAAAGGGAAGGAGAAGGCCTTCGCTCGCGCTCTCCGCCTCCGCGGGGCCCCACGCGACCCCCCAAGCCCGAGACCTCCCCGGCGGGGGCCTCGCCGCGTCCCCGCGCGCCGCGCTCCTCCTCTCCCAAACGCGCGCCCTCTCGCTGCCGGCGCCGCTAGGGTTAAAAGTTACCTCTCGGTTTCTTCTGCCTGCAGCCCCCCCCCCCCGGGGGCCGGATGATGTAACCCCCCTCCCCGCGCCCTCCCCGCCCCCCTCCACCATGTGACACTTTAATTAATAATAGCGCCGTCAGCACAACAAACGCACAACACAAGGAGAAACTTGGTGTCCAGGGGAGGCCCCCGGCGGCTGCAGCGCGGCGGAGGCAGGCGCAGAGGCCGGAGGGAGCGGAGGCGAGGGGCGGCCCGAGCGCGGGGAGGGAGAGAGGCGAGCGGTCATGTGCCCGTGCCCCCTGCACCGCGGCCGCGGCCCCCCGGCCGTGTGCGCCTGCAGCGCGGGCCGCCTGGGTCTGCGCTCGTCCGCCGCGCAGCTCACGGCCGCTCGGCTCAAGGCGCTCGGCGACGAGCTGCACCAGCGCACCATGTGGCGGCGCCGCGCGCGGAGCCGGAGGGCGCCGGCGCCCGGCGCGCTCCCCACCTACTGGCCCTGGCTGTGCGCGGCCGCGCAGGTGGCGGCGCTGGCGGCCTGGCTGCTCGGCAGGCGGAACTTGTAGGAACGCGGGGCTTCTTGGTGGGGCCGGAGCCGAGACCCAGCCGGAGAGAGCAACAGGTACGCGAGCGAGCGCCAGGGCGCGGTGGCTGGAGACTGGTCACGCAGGGCAGGCCGGGAGCGGGAGAGCGACAAGTTTGCTTTCTTCCCTTCCCATCCCTTTCTTCCTCTGCTCCCTTCTCGCGCCAGGATCGCCACCCCCCTCGCCTCCAGCTCCCATCTCTCCTTCCAAGTGTCAGCTCAGCTATTCCTGTCCTCCTCTCTCGACTCCTTAAGCGCATCTTGCCACTCTCTCCAGTGGGATGGCTTTGGGAGGACTTTGCCCCCCCCCCCCGGCCCCGTAATGCCCACCGGCGCCGCAAGTAAACACACAATGCAAGCAAAAAGTGTGCTTGCTAGGAGTGCGTAGTTGCAAGCTACGCCAAAGAATTCTAACCTATCGCGGGTTCAGGGCAGGTCTCCCGTCCTCTTCCAAGCCGTCTGCTGCTCCTAAGTCGCCACTGTCTCCAAACCCTCTTAAGTGGCACTTCCCTCGTTTCTGTTCCTCGTTCTCTGGCGCCGGGAGCGCCTCTCTGGACTGCCTCCCCCTCCAGGTTTCCGCTGGAGCTGTCTTTCCCCTGCGGCCCGCGCACTTTGCAGTTTTCCTCTGCTTTGCCAACTTTTTCACTCCTTCTGCAGCGAGGTGTCCCGTTGAAGGAACCGGGCCTCCGCTTCACCAGAAGGTTGGAGCTGAGACCAAGCAGGAGGTGCCCCCAAAGTGGGCTGGGATCTGAGGCTGTTAGGGAAACCCCAAGGGGAAACCTTACTAGAAGAGCATTTATTGAGCTCCTTCTGGGTGCTAGGCCCTAAAATGTTTAGGGGGGGGAATGTTCGAAGGCTTGCGGTATGCTAGGCACTGCGTGCTGGTGGGCGTGGGGAGTATTGAACGCCCAGTGTGTTCGCTACCAGTGGGAGAAAGGCACTGAGCATCTTCTGTGCCCTAGGCCCTTGGGGTTGGGGACTTACTGAGCACCAGCTGTGCGCCTAGGGGAGCAGCCGTGTAAGGGACTGTCTTCTCAGATTCTGGAACAGAGCAGAACTGCAGAGAATGGGGAAGGAGAGAAAATCAGCCCGAGCCCACCATAGGTGGGTCTAGGGCTGGAAGGTGAAGGTCGAAGCTGAGAAAGCCGGCGGCCCCGGGTGCCACGACCCCACAGATGCCGAGCGCTCGGCCCTGGCCGAGTCCTGGCCGAGCCCCGCCGTGCGCCGACACCCTGGGAAGCTGGCGCGGCGCCCGCGGAGAGAGGCGGCAGCCGGAGCGTGGGGGGGTGACAGCGCCAGGGGAGCTGCGGGGGTGCGCAGGGTGTGAGCCGGGAGCGCGGGCGACAGATGTCGCGTGGGCCGGCGCAGCCCTGGCGCTGGCGAAGAGAGGTGCGTGCTTCGGGACGCTCTCTGCCCGGCCCCTGGAGGTCCCATCCGGGGCAGGTCGAATCCCAGGGGCAGGAGCCACCTTCTGGACGGGGCGCGTGGGATGGGGGTGGGGCAGAAAAAGGGAGTCGAGCGGGAGGCGCGAAGCCCAAAGCGTGGAATTTACGCAAGGGCAGACAGAAAGCGGAAGGAGAGGGAAATAAAAAGCGGGCGGCGAGACCAGGATAGAAAGATGAGGGAGCCGGAGAAAAAGAGAAACGGCTCGCAAAACAAATTGCAAGATAGTGGGGATGTGAATTAGAAGGAAGATGCGAGCAAGAGGAACCCAGTCAGAGGACTGGGACGCGGCTTCCCACGGTCTTGGGGTCCAGGCGGGGCTGGGAGAGCGCTCCCTTCCCAGGACGGGGCGGTGCGGGCTGCTGAGCGCCCACCCCGGGGTGGGGGGCGGAGAACGGGCCGTGCGCGCGTCGGGGCTGGGGGTGCTCCCGGGGCCCGCGGTGGAGGCGGCCCCGGGAGGTGGCGGGAGACCTCCGAGAGGGCGCGCGGTGAGGACGGAGTGCGCCCCTGTGCGCCCAGGCCGCGAACAGGGGGCGGGGGTTGGAGCTGGGAGACCCGGGTCCACGCAGCGGGGGAGGGGGCCCGACGGGAGCTTCGCGGCGGCGGCAGATAATTGCCGGTGTAGGATGTATTGCCCCCTCCTCCCTTCGCTTCTGCCCCAGAGTTCCGGGCCGCTTCTCGACTCCAGATCACCCCTGGGTTCTTCTTTCCCCTCCTGAGTCCCGCCCGGCCTCCCCGGCAGCCACACCCTCCCGAGTTCTCCCTCCTCGCCTGCCCTGACCCCAGAATGCCGTGGGCTTCCCCGGGGCGCCGCGCCTCCCTCCGTCGGGACACCAGCGCTCGTGTCCTGGGGTTCGCCAGGCGTGGGCTCCCAGCCTCCGTCCCCCTGTCCGAGGAACTCGCGTTCCCGGCCCCGCCGCCTACCAGCCTGCAGCTCGCTCGGGCCTTCGGTGTGCCTTTGGCTTACCTGGGGGGACACCCGTCTTTTCCAGGCCTCTCCGGCAAGTTGGGAAGAAGTGAAAGACAATCCACTGGAGAAAGACAATTTGTTGAGTTCTGTCTGTGGTCCTCTCCGCTCTTCCTACCCGAGAGGGAAAGTGGGAATGCTCACGGGATGACTTAGGAATTTCAGGGAGGCCTGAGTCAGCCCTGTGGGGCAGGCCCTTCTTTTAGGCGTTAAGGGTGACCTTGGCTATATGCAAGACAACAATGTCAACAAGCTTATTTTGAGCTGCTGCTGTGAGCGGGGCCGTACTTTTCTCAGACGCCATCATTAAATAAACAAACAAACACCCCAGACTCAGTTTTCCCCATGTGTAAAATGGGGACCATGATAGTCCTTGGTGGCAAAGGTGTTGTCAAGAGGGTAAAATGAATTCACCTACAGAGGGTTCTAGAACAGTGCCAGAGGCATGAGAAGTAGATATAAAGGTAATCTGTCATGCTTATGATTGTGCATTCAATACCTTTCTTTCCCCAAAGAGATCACTTTCTATTGTTGGCAGTTGCTGGCAATTCCCCACCATCCCTACATGCCCTCTCGGGGACTCAGAGCCAGATAGGCCAGGATAGTACAACGGTAAAGAGCATGGGTTTAGGGACCGGATGGGCCTGGACTGAAGTCCCGGCCCAGGAACTTGCTGGCACTGTGACCTTGGGCAAGAATCATAACCTTTCTGAGCCTTTATCTGTAAACCGGAGCTGTGTCTCTTCTCGAGTTGTTGAGGAGGCTGATGGGGGGGATCATCCATTTACAGTACCCGAGGCAGCGCCTGGCACTTAGTTCACGCATCAGAGGCCGTTATGAAATGGGTCATGCCATTCTGATGATTTCAAAGGGGAAACTGAGGCAGAGAGGGTTCACTGAGTCCCAAAGGGTTGGTGGCAACATCAGAAATGGAATTGGGTTTCTGTCTCTGAGCACACAGTGCCCCGGCCTCAACCCCGCCCAGCCCAGATGACTTGGGGGTGCAGGGGAGAAGACACTGGCCGAAAGCAGAGGGGGGTGAAGAGTCGTGAATTCCTGCGCTAGCCAGATTCCCTTTCTCTGAGAGCCTCAGGGGAGTCTCCTTGGAGGCTGAGGAGGCCAAGGGGAGATGGGTGTGATTGAAGCAGTCACTGCAAAAGGTTCCAGAGAGAACAAAAGATGCTTTCTGGTGAGCACTGGCTGGTGGAGGAGGGGAGGGAGGCAGAACTGTGCCCTGGGAGGGGGCAGGGAGGGAGAGAGAAAGCAGCTGGAGAGTCTGGCTGGGAGAAGGGGCCAAAGGTGGGCAGACCCTTGCCTTGGGATGAAGAAGAAGGGGAAAAGAGGACTCCGCAGGCCCAAGAGCCAACACGGTTGGGGACAAGGAAGATAATGGGCCCGGAGCAGCCTGCTTGAATGAATTAATGACAGCCTGGCCTGCCAGACGGACGTGCTAACTGGTTCTTGGCAGGTACTTTGGGGACTAAGTGGTTAAACCTGGAGGCGCCTCCCTGCAGCCTCCCACCCAGCCGCTGCACCCCTGCCAGGATTACTTCTAGAGCCTGAAAGCCTAGGCCAGGGGAGGGAGCAACCCATAGGGAAGGAGACAGCTGTTGGGGAGGTACCCCCCGGGAAGGGGCCAGATGTGCAGGACCTTGGCAGCCTTCCCACCACATGGTCCCTGTCTGGAGTCACCCGCTTGCCTAGAGACAGGCCAGGGCACAAGTGGCTGAGCTGTCGTGTAAAAACAGCCGTACCCCGGGATAATTAAATACACCCCCAGAGGTGGGCAGGGTGGATTTGGCAGTTTCTGGCTTTTGACAGTCGGCTTTTCAGACCTACACTGGGGGTAGGGAGGGGGCATAGCGGGGGCTTCTCTTTCCCCTCTGGTCATCCCCAGTGTGACGTGTGATAGGATTTCATGGGAACAATGGCATGCCCCACAGTCCATGACTTGCTTGTCACATAGTAGGCATACGATAGCTGTGTGATGAATAAATGAATCAACCCGAAACTATTCAAGGTAGGTATTCCCAAATTCAGCCGCTATCACTTACTCAACAATTCGTTACTGGGTACCTACTGTCTGAAGGGCGTGGTGGACACAGGGAGGACACAGACAAAGAAGTCCCGGCCCTTTAGGGGGAAGAGACAGATGATAAGTTAGATGACAGAAAGATTGTTTTGGTTATTATTGCTGTGTAACTAATGACTCCAAAGCTCAGTGGCTTGAAACAATTGTCTGACTATGCTTATACATCCTGTGGGTTAGGGATTCGGAGACGGCATAGCAGGGGCGACCAGCTCCAGGCCGGTTGGGGGCTGGAATCACGGTGGGCATGGGGAGGAGGTAGTGGGGATCTTCGCTGCGCCTCCTTTGTGGCCTGGGCTTTTCCAGAGCCTGGGAGCCTCACGGTGGTTGGATTCTGAC
This sequence comes from Lynx rufus, assembly GCF_022079265.1. Lineage (NCBI taxonomy): Eukaryota > Metazoa > Chordata > Mammalia > Carnivora > Felidae > Lynx > Lynx rufus. The sequence goes on along the minus strand of NW_025814839.1, from coordinate 8,263,446 downwards.
CTGGTGACTCAGAGCTCCAAGAGCGAGTTTCCAGGGGACCCAGGAGAAGCTGCTTTGCCTTTTTCTGACCCAACTTCAGAAGTCACTTAAGTTAGAAGTAAGTCACAAGCCAGCCCATATTCAAGGGGAGTGGACTTAGACACCACCCCACGGGGGAGTGGCAAGGTTCTAGAATAGCATGTGGGACTGGAGATAATGTGGCCATTTTTGGATTATGCAATCTCACACAGATAATTTCAGAAAGTGCCAAGGACTCTGATGGTGTTACAGGAAGGTCATGTAATAGAGAGCCCAGGGGACTCCTTACCTGCCGTGGTTAGGGATGGCCACTTTCAGAAGGAGCCAGGGGACCAGTGACTGGAACAACAAGAAGGAGCCAGCCATGTGAAGGCCTGCAAGAAAGGTGTTCTGGGGAGAGAACAGCAAGTCCAGTGGCCCGGGAAGGGAGACTTTGCACGGTGTGTTTGAGGAAGAAACAAAACCCGAGTAGTGTGGCTAATGCCATATGAACTTGGGGAAGCAGTCTGAGAGGTAGGGAAGGGCTGGCTAATAATCAGGCCATGGTGGGATGGCCAAGTTTGGTTCTAAGGTCAATAGGGAGAAGGGGGTGAGAAAATCAAGCTCGGAGACTCTTTTATCGGTAATGGCGCACGGGCAGGTGCGTCGTAAGGTGGGGGATTAGACGTGACTCAGGAAAGAGGGCAACATTCCATCACCAGCTACAACATGCACACCGGGATGCAGGAAGGAACGAGTCCCAGCTCCTGGCCTCAGATGCTCCTAGACTTCAGGGGCTGGAGATCCTGGCTCTCTCACCGCAGCAGCCTCTCGGTGGAAAGGAGCTCGTTCACCTTCTGCCAGGGTCTGAGAGGTCCTGATTCCTCTACCAGCTCACTGATGCCCAACCTTTGGTGCCCTCAGAATGCTGTGGATCCTGGCTGGATTTCCATTACGTAAGAAATGCCACCAATCAACTCAGGATCGTCTCCCTGCCTCCTTCCTGCCCTACAATGGTGTCCCTGCTATTGGGTGGGGGAACATGAAATGAAGTTACTTTGGGAAACTTTATGTAATATCCCCATTAAAAAATATCTTGGGGTGCCTGGGTGGCTCAATCGGTTAAGCGTCTCGCTCTTGATTTTGGCTCAGGTCGTGATCTCCCAGTCTGTGAGTTCAAGCCCCGTGTCTGGCTCCTCACCGACCACCAACATTGTGGAGCCTTCTTGGGATTCTCTCTCTCTGTCCCTCCCTCTCTCTCTGCCCCTCCCCCGCATTCTCTCTCTCTCTCTCAAAATAAATAAACTTTTAAAAAGTCGTAAAAATAGCTTTTTCTTGATTACAAAAAATATTACAAATTCATTAACAAATATTTGGAAAACGCTGAATAAAAGACAGTTTTTGTTGACTATTTCCATCTCACTACCCACTGTTCATATTTTCTTCTTTCTTTATTTAAAAATTTTTTTTTTTAACGTTTATTCATTTCTGAGAGACAGAGACAGAGCACACGTGTGGGAGGGGCAGAGAGAGACAGACAGACACAGAATCCAAAGCAGGCTCCAGGCTCTGAGCTGTCAGCACAGAGCCCCACGCAGGGCTCTAACACATGAACTGCAAGATCATGACCTGAGCTGAAGTCAGACGCTTAACCGACTGAGGCCCCCCAGGCACTCCCCACTGTTAATATTTTCAGTAGACTTCTTTCCATTTTCAAAAAGACATCGATGGGTACTTTCACAAAGGGAATCACTTGCTCTAAATATATTCTCTGTAATCTGACTTTTCCATCATAGCACAGACATGTCTCCATGCCTTGAAATATTTTCTACGACACACTTAGAGGTCACTTACTGTTTCATCATTCTGCTGTCCTGCCATTTATGTTCCCAATCCACTATTGTTGGGCATTTAGGTTGTTTCCAACATGATGATGAAGCATCCTTGTATATTACTCTTAGGGCACATCACAGATGATTTTCTTAAAAATGCCTACAAGTGGAACTTTGATATCAAAGCATATGTAAACATTCTTTCCTTACAACAGTTGTCTAAAGGGTATAAAACCTTTTTTTTTTTCTTTAATGTTTAGTTTTGAGAGAGATAGAGAGTGCGAGTGGGGAGGGGTAGAGAGAGAGAGAGAGGGAGACACAGAATCCGAAGCGGGCTCCAGGCTCCAAGCTGTCAGCACAGAGCCAGACACAGGGCTCGAACCCATGAACTGCGAGATCATCACCTGAGCCGAAGTCAGACACTTAACCAACTGAGCCACCCAGGCGCCCCCTTTTTTAAAAATAGGCTTCATGCTCAGTATAGAGCCCAATTCAGGGTTTGAACTCACAACCCTGAGATCAAGACCTAAGCTGAGAGCCACACAGGCGCCCTGGGCGGGGGGGGGGGGGGGGGGGGGGAATCTTGTGGTTAAGGTCCAGAGGGTTTTCTAGACAAACACTGCCATTTGTTCCCATATGTCATTCATGTCACTGGCTTCTCTATACAAGATGGGTTTGAGCTTGGCTCTTGAGTTGGCTGTTACCATGCTCAGCTAAATCTATGTTGTTTTTTTGTGGAATGTTCTTCGTGGACCACACCTCTAGCTATTGTTGGAGTGCCCAAGAGTAGGGATGACTCCTTACATGTCCATCCCGACGCTGGGAAAGAGCTCCAAGTCTGAGCAATGTTACTAAGGGTTTGGAGAGCTTCCCTGCCTGCCGGGCTCTACCTAGCACCATGGTACAGCCATGTACCATGTACATCGGATATTCTTGGATCTAGCACATGGTGCTTAATAAATACTGAAGGATGCTAATACATACTGATGATGGGGAAACTTAGCTTTTGGTAGGGGGAGGTCTTCAGAGAGTGGGAATGTGTCAGGGGCAATGGGATGGATTTAAGAAGAAGTCACTTTCAAAGACCGCCCAGATTTGAAATGTTTTAGTTGGCACACCACGGGCTCCAAGTCTTGATTCTGATATTTTAACCACTGGTAACTGTTCATCCTGTTGACCCAGATTTTATGCGGAGGCGGGACAGCTTGGTGGAAAGTGACACGGACTTTGGAGTCAGGCTGACTTTTGGATCAGGTCCGAATCTGCCATTTACCAAACGTCCCTTTACCTTCTGAGCAGTATGAGGCATGTCACTATGTTGAGAAAATGGTAGAGAATGGTCAATGGTAGTGCGGGATATGTGTCGTTCTTTTTTGGGATAAAATTCAGTCCTTGGGTCCGTATTCAGAGTATGGTGGGGAACTCACACTGGACTTTTGCAAGCCTTTTGTTTAAAGCCATTGCCAGTCTTGCCTCCCCCACTCTGTGGCTCACCAGCAGCCTGCTTAAGCCACTGTGCCAGGGCTGGGAGAACCTCCAGAACAGGACTTCCCAACCTGGGCAACACTGGCTTCTAGGTCTTCTGAGAGCACCAATCAGGTCTATTTTGCCCACCATTGTATTCCAGCCCCCAGCATGGTGACTAGCACAGAGCAGGCATCCAGTAACTACTGAATGAATGAATGGATAAATGGATGAATGGATGGGTGGATGGATAAATGAATGAATTGGGGGGACACCTCAAGGAATTTGGGAACCCTCCAAAATTCCACATGGAATTGGCTGACTTCATACTCCTCTGTTTCTCCCTAGTTGAGAGGGAAACCAAGGCTTTGATCCAATTCTCCTAAGATCTATGACCATAAAAGGTCACCATTCTAGAAATGTAGCCAGAGCTAGACAGGACTTTAGAGACCACCTGGCCCAACTCCCTCACTTTCCAGACAGGGACACTGAGGCACAAAGATGGCTGCTGAGGGTTAAGATGAGGTGGCCTTCAATGCCAGCTGACTCTAAGAGTTTGAACAAGTTTTCACACCTGGTGGTCTCCCAGCTGAATCTGACCTGCAGTTGCTTTTTCTTTCTTTCTTTTCTTTTTTTTTTTTTTTTTTTTTTGACTACCGTGTCTTCCCCCACCCCCGCCGGGCACTGAAAAATCAGGCACTTTCTTACAGAAGTCTGTACTTACAGTTTTTCTGGAAAAAAAAAATGGAAAGGTCTGACAAGACTGAGTCTGTATTCCCACGTGGCAGCAAAAGCCTGGATGAATATCAGAAGCCCCTTTAGATGGGATACAGACTCTCGGGATACCCCGACCCCTCCCGGGCACACTTCGCCGGTCCCAGGCAAGCATTTAAATTTGCAAGGCCTGCTTTAGGGGACCACCTTGTCAGACATCCCAGGATGCATACACACACCCACCCACATACCCTATTTTAAATAAGTGAGATCATCTGTTCATGTTGCTCTGTAATCCGCTTCCCCCCCCCCCACTAAAAATAGACTGCCGAGCTCTTCCTGTGTCAACCAAGAAAGGTTTCATCACCCTTTTGAATGGCTGTATGATGTTCCATTGTTGGATGAGCCATGACTCACTTACTTGGTCAACCCCCACCCCCCGCCCCCCAGGACATGGCTGCCGTTTCTCATTGTCTGATAGCATGAACAAGGTATATTCTGGTTTGGACAATTTTGCAAAAAAAAAAAAAAAAGGGGGGGGGAGTTCCTAGGGGTGAAATTTTTGGGTCAAGGAATGTGCGTGTTATAACAGGTGACTCATCTGGGGAGACACTCTAAGGAGGGTCTGCCCATTTGGTGTCATTTCTCTGCTGCGTCGCTACCTCCCCACCCTCAGGGCTACCCGTCCCGGATGTCTGCTTAGCGTGCATACAGTCCACCTGCTGTCACTCATAGTGGACAGAAGCTCCCAGTTCTCTGCTCTCTCCTCACAGGCTTTACGTAATCAATAACGACTCACCGAAGCACTGATAACTGCCCGGTGATAGCCGTGGTATTCACTGGTACCCCTGATAACTAGTCCCTGAGACCAGGGTGCCAGCGGCCTCCAGAGGCTGCCGGATGGCCTCTTCCTCTCTCACGTCCTGCCTCAGAGCCAGCCTCCTGCCTTTTTGATCCCTTCACCCTCCCATCTCCTTGGCACCCACCGCCCTAAGTGGGCAGCATGAACTACAGGGATGGAGGCTGAAGTGAAGACACAGACCAGAGCAGGCGTCCCTCCAGGAGAATTCTGCACAGAGACCTTTGTCCCCATGACTCTTAGGCGCTGGGACTGACCGCGGGGACCATCTGAACTCCGCAGTCAAAATAAAGCTCCCTGAAACCAAAGGCGGAGAGTGGGGAAGTTGCCACCCCTATTCCCTCGTTCACGTACCCACGGTCCCCCGGCAGGTTGAAATGGGCCCCTATTCTGTGTAGGACATCGTGCTGGGCTCTGGGGATCCAAGAGACACGGTGTCTGTTAACGCACAGAGAATATTCTGGGAGGTGTAGCCGTGGAGCGAAGGGGGCTTTCCTTTCATTTCTTTATCCTTCTCTGCGGTTTGAATTTGTAACTTAACATGTGTGCAAACAGCAAGAGCAAAAAAAGATGTTTTTAAAAATGAAATATTGGGACCTCCTAGGAAGGAAGCCAAGAGTCTTCATCTCCGATATAGGAAGAAGGGGGTGAGCCTCCCGCGTGCTCTCCTGCGTCAGTGGAGCTGGCCTTTCACCGCTTCCCCCCTTCACGCCCACAACAGGGTGACAGGACCATGGCCCAGGGAGGCAGGACCCTGAGGGGCCATCTTCTCCCCTCTCCCCGCCTGCCCCCTCCATTCGGTGGGTGCAAAGGGGAAACAGGGACATTTTTTTAAAGGCAAAGTTTCATGTATCTCTTCAGCTGTGAGCTTTGGTTCTGAGTCAGCATTTGAGAAGGTGTTTTATGAGCCAAGTTTGAGGAAAAACATCTCAGGGAGTAGGACAGTGGGTCACAGGGGATGACAGACTTTGTTTTTTACAAATACAGCTGAGGGGCACCTGGGTGGCTCAGCTGGTTGAACGTTCAACTCTTCATTTTGGCTCAGGTCGTGATCTCACCGGTCGTGAGATCGAGCCCCAGGTCGGATTCTGCGCTGACAGCAGGGAGCCTGCTTGGGATTCTCTCTCTCTCTGCCCCTCCCCCATTCACACTCTCTCTCTCTCTCAAAATAAATAAACGTTTAAAAAAATAAAATAAAAATACAGCTGACTCTTGAATAACATGGGTTTGAACTGCACAGGCCCAGTTATATGCAGATTTTTGGGGATAAATTCAGTCTAGTACTGTCAATGTATTTTCTCTTCCTTACGATGTTCTTAATATATTTTCTTTCCTCTGGATTGCTTTATTCTAAGGATGTAGCAAATATGACACATATAACACACAAAATAGGTGCTAATTGACTGTTTATGTTATGAACAAGGCTTCCAGTCAACATATGAGTAGTTAAGTTTTAGGGGAGTCAAAAGTTATATGGGGATTTTCAACTACGTGGGGCGGGGGGTGGGGTGGGGTCAGCGCCCCTCACCCCTGCATTGTGCAAGGGTCAACTGTAGTTTTATTTTATTTTATTTTAATTTTTTAATTTTTACTTATTTTTTAAATTTTTTCTAACATTTATTTTTGAGAGACGGAGTGAGACAGAGCACGAATGGGGGAGGGTTGGGGGTGGGGGGACACAGAATCCAAAGCAGGCTCCAGGCTCTGAGCTGTCAGCACAGACTTGAACTCATGGACTGTGAGATCATGACCTGAGCCAAAGTCGGCTACCCAACCGACTGAGCCACCCAGCGCCCCTGTAGTTTTAAATTATATAATTACTACTCGTTCCTTGAGAGGAAACAAAAAAGAAAGAAAGAAAAATGACAAATGATACAGAAGTGTATAAAGTGCTCTTTCACTCTGTCCCCAAAGTCACTCTCCTGTGTAACTTTCAGTCTGGAGTACATCGCAACAATCGTAATAGCAGACCTTACTATGCGCTGAACTTCTAAGTGCCTCACATATGTTAATAACTTTTAGTCCTCACATTGACACGGTGAAATTCACTGTTTCTCCCCCTACTTCCATATAGGGCACCTAACCAGAGAGGTTAATAACTGGCCCAAGGTCACACAGCTTTTAAGTGTCTGAAACAGGATTCCCACTCAGGTGTTGGGCTCCAGAGTCTGTGCTCTTAATCATTATGCTATTTTGCATATCTGTGCACTGTTTTTTATATGGATATATAGAGATATATAGATATCTGTACATATGTATAGACACATACACGTATACATATTCATTAAAGGGAAAAAGATCTGAGATCATACTATTTGGCCATTTGCTCTTTTCAATTAAGAATCAGAACATGGGAATGCAAACTGGTGCAGCCGCTCTGGAAAACAGTACGGAGGTTTCTCAAAAAATTAAAAATAGAACTGCTCTATGACCCAGCAATTGCACTGCTAGGTATCTATCCAAGGGATACAGGTGTGCTGTTTCAAAGGGACACATGCACCCCCATGTTTAGAGCAGCACTTTCAACCATAGCCAAAGTATGGAAAGAGCCCAAACGTCCATTGATTGATGAGTGGATAAAAAATTTGTGGTATATATATACAATGGAGTATATAGCAATCAAAAAGAATGAAATCTTGCCATTTGCAACTACGTGGATGGAACTGGAGGGTATTATGCTAAGGGAAATTAGTCAGAGAAAGACAAATATCATATGACTTCACTCATAGGAGGACTTGAAGACACAGATGAACACAAGGGAAGGGAAGCAAAAATAACATAAAAACAGGGAGGGGGACAAAACAGAAGAGACTCTTAAATATGGAGAACAAACAGGGTTACTGGAGGGGTGGTGGTGGGGGGGATGGGCTTAATGGGCAAGGGGCATTAAGGAATCTACTCCATTGTTGCACTATATGCTAACTAACTTGGATGTAAATTTAAAAAACAGAAAACAAAAAAAAAAGAATCGTAACATACTTTGGCGCCCCTGGGTGGCTCAGTCAGTTAAATGTCTGACTCTAAGTTTTGGCTTGGGTCATGATCTCGCGGTTTTGTGAGTTTGAGCCCCATGTGCCTGGGATTCTCTTTCTCTCTCTCTCTCTCTCTCTCCCTCTGTCTCTGGCCCTTCCCTGCTCATACTGTCTCTGTCTCTCTCAAAAATAAACTTAAAACAAATTAAAAAAAAAAAAAGAATCGATCCACCTCCTTCTCATTTGCATGTAGCTTAATGTATTCATCCAGTCTCCTGCTGATGGACATATGGGTTGTTTCCAAACTGCTGCTCTTAGCGACAAGCTGGAGGGAACACCCTTGACCATATTTAGGTGACTACTTCTGTGCGCTAGGTCCCTAGGCTACCGTGTTCCCTTTAAGATCCCCAGAAGTGTAGGCACAGGCCCCCTCTCTGGGTGTAGGACGTGGTTACACGGCACCACTGGCCACGCAGAGGCGTCCTCCTGATGTCCATCTGTCACTACCGACACCAACCTGCAACCAGGACATAAACAGGTGTGGCAATTTGTCCATTTAAGTGCGCCGGGAGGCCCTTAGGAAGACACATTGTAGGCTTAATGATTTACAGGTAGGAAAATCGAAAATCCTTTGCTGGTCCTACCTAGTCTTGCAAGAAGATGCCATTCCTTCTGTGGATGGAGCAGATTAGTGCTGTAAAAACAGAAGTTCCTTACCTCTCCTGATGCCATTGTTATTTTCCCTTCGTCGCTTTCAGTGGACATATCTATGCAGCCTCACTCTGCACAGCTTTGGGGTGCAGGTCCCTGCTCATCATGGTCCCCGGATTGAGCCATATGTGTCTTGACCTCATGCTCTGCTCTGGCCCTTTCCCCACATAAATGATCCTTCCTTCTTCCAATTAGTATTATTTTTGAGAGAGCTCGAGCAGAGGAGGGGCAGAGGAAGAGGGAGAGAGAATCTCAGGCAGGCTTCATGCCCAGCACGGAGCCCAACATGGGGCTTGATCTCACGACCGTGAGATCATGACCTGAGCCAAAATCAAGAGTCAGACGCTTAACCGACAGAGCCACCCGGGCGCCCTCCTTCTTCCAATTATTGAGAAAATATGAATGCATATCTTAAAGGTCCAGTTCAAATCTTGCTTCCGCTCTGAAGCTTTCCCGGTGAGCACAGCCACTTCCTGACTTCTGATAGTGGTAGACAATGGTCTTCCACAGTTCTGGCCTCTGACATATCCTGTCTCCCAGAAAAAGACTGGAGGCAAATCGAGGACAGGTACTGGCCTCATCTAGTGCCCAGAACGATGCTTAGCAGAAAGTCAACATGCTCAGTAGCACGTAGATGTGGTTCCTCTCTCTCCCTCCGTCCTTCCTTTTTGTGCGTGCTGAAGGCAGCGTCATCCTCTTAAGCTAATGCTGCAAGGTTCCACTGATTTTTTGAAGATCGGTGTGAGTAGGAGCCAACAAAGCGAGCTTTTGTGAATTGAGCGTGTTTATCAACTGAGTTGGTGGACGACTGATTGATTCGGCATCCCCTGAACGCATAGGGTGGCAACACGGTAATACAGAAGTCCTGCTGTGCTCTGCCCTCATGGGATGAAAGGGGAAACGGCGTTCGTGGTGACAGAGGTCCTCTGCCTCCACCTGAGTAGGTCGGGGCAAAAAGCACGGAGGTCACTGATTTGGATGACCGTCTGCTAATGTAGACTGTCGGGTCCATGGGATTAGGACTCCCTTCGTTCGTGCAGACATATATATTGGGTAAGGGTCCAAGTAAGAGGCAGAGAGTACCCCCAGGCTGGTAACCAGAGAAGAAGTTAGTGAAGGTTCGGTGACAGAGTGTAGACAGGGTTTAGGAAACTGAGGAGGAGTAACGCAGTACTACAGGGCTGGCCACAGAGGAGAGCCGTCCTTCCCGGCCTGAAGGGCTGAGGTGAGGCACTAGGACTTGGAGTCCAGCCGGGGAGCCGAGCCCAGCGGGCGCTGTGGCCCGACAGGGTAGGAGCCAGGGGAATACATACCCAGGTCTTGTACCCCATTAGGGCCTTCTGTTGAGTAGACCCAGCGGGAAAACCTATGGGTGCAGTTCGTACAGGTCAATATGCCGGGTTCTTGCCAACGTAGAAAGTGATCTCTCGCCCACCTTGTCTCCTACGCCGCTGGATTTGCACTGAGTAAGGTGCTGTCGTCTGTGAACTTACAGCCCCTGCTAACTCTCCAGCCTCACCCCTCCCCGGCCCTGTCGCCCAGGCTGTGCTGAAACCTCATCAGGCACCTTGACCTCATCAGGGCATTTCGCTGCTGTGTTCTCTCCCTTGTCCTGCTTCTTCCCTTCTTCCCGGCCACCTCTCCGTCCCCTTCCTCTGCTCCCTCTTCCTCCTTCTTCTGACGTAATTCCCCTGCCAGAAAAATCCATCCTTTTGAAGTGCACAACTCAGTGGGTTTTATTTTAGTTTATACTTCCAGAGTTGTGCAACCAATCCCACCGTTGATCTTAGAACGTTTTCGTTTCCCCAACGCAAACCCTGTCCCCATTAGTAGTGATGTCCTAATTCCCTCCTCCTCCTCGCAGCCCTGGACACCCACTAACCTACTTCTGTCTCTAAAGACTTGTCCCTTGTGGACATGTCCTATACGTGGCATCATACAATCTGTGATCTTTTGTGCCCGGCTTCTTTCATTCAGCATAATGACCTCAAGGTTCATCCAGGTCTCGTGTGAGTCCTTTTTATGGCTGAAAAATACTCTGTTGTATGGAAATACCCCACCGTATTTATCGGTTGATGGACACATGGGTTGTTTCCACTTTTTGCCTATCAAGAATAATGCTGCGGTGAACACTGATGCCCAAGTTTTTGGATGAAAATGTTTTTTGATTCTCTGGGGTATGTGCTATTTGCGTGGCCCTTCCTGGAATGCCTCGTCTCATCCTGGCTAATTCCCTAGCATCCTTCAGTGCTCAGCAAGGGTCTCTGACTCCCCCTTTCGCTTCTGGGCTCCCCTAGCTCGTGTTTATCCAGATTATGCTTCACATGACACTGCCATTGATACCGATTTCTTCTCATCTCTTTCTGTTGGCTTCAGAGCCCCTGAAGGGCAAGAACTATGTCGCTGGATTTATAACACCTAGCATAGTTCTTGGTATGTTTGGCAATGAACAAAGGAATCAATGAGAATAGAGACTGTCCTACAAGTCTGCCTTGAATATGAGTCTATGAAATGAATAGATGAAGGAGCAAAAGAGGCAGCATGGTTCTGTATTCTCTCTCTTTTTTAAATGTTTATTTATTTTTTTGAGACAGAGAGAGAGATGGAGCATGAGCGGGGAAGAGGCAGAGAGAGAGAGGGAGACACAGAATCAGAAGCAGGCTCCAGCCTCTGAGCTCTCAGCACAGAACCTGATGCGGGGCTCGAACTCGTGAACCGTGAGATCATGACCTAAGCCAAAGTCAGATGCTTAACTGACTGAGCCACCCAGGAGCCCCTATATTCTCTTTTTTAATCACAGAAGATGCTTATGTCTGAAAACAGAAATGTGTGTGTGTGTGTGTGTGTGTGTGTGTGTGTTTTCAAATGTTTGTTGCGGGAATGCGGCTGGATGGATGGGGCTTTGGCTGGGGTGGGGGCGGGGATGGCCACTAAATCTAGCTTCTGGGGGAACCTTTCCTCCAAATCAAAGCTCTGTCTCTCGCAGCTCTCTCCCATCCCCCTCCACCTTCCAACATCCAGGGCTGGCTGTGCAGAGGCCCAAGGCACTGACGTCATCCCCAGCAGCTGTCTGCACGTGCCTACTGACCGAAATACAAATCTTTATTTCTGCAGGTTGGTGAAAACCCTGTGTCCTTGGAGAAAGCTGGTTCCCATTTTCCTGAGGGGGAGCCCAGAGCTTGAAAGGCCGCAGTTGGCGCTTCGAGAAGGAAGTGGAGAGGCGTCTGGAGCCATAGTAGCAACGGCGGAAAGGGACTGGGGAAGCCCTTTGCATATCCAGCTGCAGAAACAGACACCCCAATGCTATTTACATACAGCTCTATATATAAAAAAAGAAAATATGAATATTACTACTCAGTGCATGTCTTGTCGAGGACACGGTCCCCTCCCTTTTCTGCACCTTCCCGTGTGAACTTTGATGCTTCCGTGTCTGGGGCACCAGAAGTGAGGTGCGTACTGTGTACCTGGAAAATCTGCAAAGACTGGTGGGAATCAGCCCCAGAGTCGACCAACCACCTGGGGAGGGATGCTGGCGGAGCGAGGGGGAAATTGCAAAAGGCAAAATAGAAAGAAAAGAGGAAAGTAAGGAGGATGGGGGGGGGGGGCAGCTCTGTTAGAGGCAGTCTGGGATTCCTCCGTTTGTAAGTCTTGACAAGTCCCCGCCTCTCTGTACCTACCCAGGTAGATAGCCTGTCCCGCTAGCACATCAAGACAGATGGGATTTATTTCCCTACCAATCTGGTGTCTGGTCCTTCACTTAGATTTTGCTGGTGCTAAGTGTGTTCTTACTGGCACTGCTATGGGGTTCTGCGGCCAGACTGCAAGGCCAGGGGACAAGAGAGATGTCTATTTTGCTGTTTCAGATTCATTTTTTTTTAAAGGGACAAGTCGCAAAAGTGCCACTTGAGAGTCTCTTCTCTTTCTCTGTGGGGATGAAAACCCAGAGGTGTTTTGGAGCAAACCTTGGGGCCTGGGAGGGAGGAAGGGAAGGGATGCTATTGAGTGGCTCCCTGGTGGAGGCCTTTCTACTGAGGTGGAAAGCTGACCTCATATGTGACTTGTCTGCTCTGTCCTCTACCCCCGCAGAAGTGTCCTGGGAGTTCAGCCCACAGCCTCCCCCACTCCCCAAGGGGATTTCAGGGCTTAGGTTTTATGGATTAAAGAGCCAAGAAATGGCTACGTTCTGGTCAAGGGTGATTTATAAGCAAGAGGCACTGGGGGAGGGAGCGGGTCGTTTAACCGAAATGCACCAGCATCTCAGTGACTGACAGAGGATCTGATTTTGTTTTCCAGGATAAGCTCCTATTTTCAGAAGTTTCTAGAAGGGCTAAAAAAAGATGTGTGCTGGACTGAGACTTGGCTGCAAAGACTCTTCAGGGAGCAATGATTATTTTTTTGCTTTCATTAAAAAAAAAAAACAAAAACCAAACCCAGGTATTATTCCTCTGTGCTGTGTCTCCCACACTGCCATGTGCAAAGCTGAGATGGTGGGGCACCAGGATGCAGGTCACAACCCAGTCCCTATGGACAGGGGGTCCGCTGGGCTGGTTAGCAGACACCCTTGCAGTTCTAAGAGGCCAGCAGGGGGATCAGCCGTTGTTAAGGTTGACATGGGGCTGAATTATTCCCCACAGGCTTTGTTGAAAATTACCAGGTCCTTTAGAATGTAGGACCTTTTAGTGCTGTTGCAAGCTGGGAGCTGTCTTTCTTTCTTTCTTTTATCCATGCCTTATGTTTTCCTAAATGGCCCTTTAAAGAAAAATGTAACCCAAAGCTGCTGCAGGTGAGGGCGGTCCCCCCACCCCCACCCCCAGACAGCTTGTTGAGAAGGAAAGCTTGTTGATAGAGAACTTGCTTCCTTTCCTCGAGGGAGCCCTCCCCACAGTTATGTTTCCAGGGGATGGGTGTGCAGGCAGCGTCTGCCCAGAGCAGCACGCGACATCCCCACCAAGCCGCGAACTTAGAGAAGGCAAATTAATGAGAATGATACGAAATACAGTTTCTGCTTCTGTATCATCACTTTCCAAGCCGGACACTAGAGTCTTTCCAGCTCACCCCATTTTCTGGGGAGGGGGTTTCCATTCCTATAATGATATGTGGTCACGGCTCTCTGCTGCTGTAAGCCTGTACCTTCCACATGGCAATGGGGCCATGCTGCCCATCTAGACACAGGGGAAAGGGGGAAGGTCAGAGAATCCCTTTTTCAACCCTGACTTGCCTACTAGCTCATGACATTTCCACTGGAGGATCTAAACTCCAAATGCCGGGGTTGGTATCTGGGGCAATTTTGATTTCAATGAAGCCGCACTGCTGAGAGACCTGGGCACCCATGACCCTCCTGATGGAGCTTTACAGCCAAGTCCCTTGTACATAGTCTCTTGTATTAATAGAAACTGTGTATTTACCTAATCCCGGCTTTTTTCTTGCACATCATTAATTTGAGTGCACTTCTCGACTGCCCCGATTTTTGACAAGGGGTTGTTTTTAATGCTTGTTTTTATATGAGATTTGACTTCTTGATGGACATTTGTATTAGGAAATTGAAGCATGATATATATGTCTATATTGTCTCCACCGTCTCTGAGGCTGCATTACTTGGATTGCATGAGATAGTGGGGTGGTGTATTTTTTTTTTTAAATATTTCCACAGTGTGCAAAGTGCTGGCACCATCCCTCCCTCTCTCCCCCGCTTTTCTCCGGCTGCCAAGGAGTCATTGATTTTGATTAGCTTCACTGCAGAGCGTCTGTGAAGAGAGGGAGAGGGAGGGAGGCTTTGAAATAAATTTTAAAAAAGACCTCATATCGGGTTTCAGCAGACAGCAGAGTGTGTGTGTGTGTGTGTGTGTGTGTGTGTGTGCGCGCATGTGTGTCAGTGCAAAGCAGAGGGAGGCCTCTGAGATCATCGTTTAGGTAGGTTGCTGCATAATGAGGTGAGGAGCAAACAGAAGGGCCTCCTTCCTGATGGTGCTCGTTTGCTCTCAGAGGGTGGGGGGTCCAGGAGCCACAGGGATTGGAGCCTCCTGGGGCTTCAACATTCCCACTCCAAATTAGATCCATTCCCTCCTGGAAGCTTCTCTCCCCTACCCCAGCCCCCATTAGCAAATAAGATCTCTTATCCCCATTTCAAATTTAGGGTTCCACTTCACTTTCCTTCTGGCACAGACATACCTGAGTAGCAGGTTTCTGGGGGGGGGGGGGAAGCCCATTTGCCTCTCTAGCTGCTGTCCATGGTCCTAGGCCACGAGCATCTCCTGGAACCCAGTCTCCCCCTTCCCGCCACCTTTCATTGGGATACTGGAGACTTCTTTTCCACTTCTTCCAGTGTCTCATTTAAGAAATTCTTTCCTCTTTTAATAAGAAGATGGTGATTTAAACAATACTGTCACAGAACGATGGAGCTGTGACTTTGGTTTCATAATTTATGTAGCTGATCTCATGTACTATTATCACGGTTTCTGACAGTGATAAAATATCACTTCCCCTAGCTGGGAAATTGGAGGAGTCTTCTTCTGATCCCACACAGGTATCTTTTGGGGACACTGGTTTGCCACTGTGGGCGTTTTGAGTGTCCGCCTGGTATCAGAAGCTGCAGTGACCAGAACACAGGTTTTGCTCTTCTGTGTTGATTCCATTTCTTTTTCTGGATCTTCCCTTAAGTCAGCCTGGGCCAACTGCAGAGTCAGAAGCTGCCTGGGAGGTGCGGGGGGTGGGGGGGACAGGCTAGACACCCTGGCCTAGTCCCATAGGAGCTGATGGAGGATATGGATGTCAAAGGCACCATTTTAAAGCTCAAACCAAAAGGTTCTTTTTAAAACACTAATACCTACTTATCGAGCACCTGCAGCGTGCCCAGTTGTAGAATCCGGTCTGGGAAGAAACTCAGGTACGCAGCGTGGAGGGACAGCTCAGCTTGGCACCAGACAATGTTAACTGTCCCTTTCCAGTCTGGTTCACAGTCAGGTCTGTCAGGTCATACCCGTGATCCCAAGCCTTGCTGGCAGATTGTTCTATAGTATTTATATTTACTGAGCATCATACTATCATGAAGGCAATTAAAAAGCCTGTGATCTTAACTCACTCCCAGCACGCAAAGACTGGTTCTTGCTGCTTCACAGAGTAATGAAAGCCACCGTCTACGGTGTGCTCACCACCCCTGAGCACTGTGCTGAGTGTTTTACGTGTTTCCCCTCAGTTATTCCTCACACCCACTCTGGAAGACAGTAGTTATGATTCCCATTTTACAGTTGAGGAAGCTGAGACTCAGGGAAGTTTCGCAACTTAGCCTAAGGCCACACACAGAGAGTGAGGTGGCTGAGCCAAGATTTGGACTCAGGTGTGTGTGACCCCCCCCCCCCCCCCCAAGCCCATGAGCTAACTGCCCTGCCACACTGGATTCCCTCCTGAGCTGGCCTTACTGCTTCAAGGACAAGCACAGCCTGGGGTCCAGCAAGGAGCAAGGGAGCCTGACTTAGGTCCACTGTAAGGAGTGTTGCATTTGGGAGATGCTCCGGGACAGGCTGGATGGTTTAGGTGGGGGTTTTATGTATTTGTTCCCTGCCTTTTGTGTCCTTAATATCTATAGGTCCCTGGGAGAAGCATCTAATTGGCAAACAGGGCCTGTTCAGCTGACTTCCTAGGACATGGGAAGCTTTTCTTACCTCCCCTACCTGAACCCTTAAGTTCCTCCCCCCAAGTTCTTTGCACTGTAAGTGCCCAGGAGCCTGTGTGTGTATGTGGCAGGGATGGTCATGGGGGTGTCTGGAACCTCAGTGAGGCCTCTGGCTCAGCCAGAGAGGCAATAAGTTTGGGAGCATTCCGTTCTGGGCTCTAACCTTGCTGGTTTGTTGTGCTCTTTTGTAAGAGGAATTTCATACCTTGGAGACGCTTTGTACATATTTGTAATGACTTTATTAAAAAACTGTTTGTGCACTTCCAGCCAAAGTCCTTTGCGTTTTCATTTCCTTTTGAAAGGTTGGTCCCCAAAGATTATGGGAGGATCTGGCTGTGCACCCCAACCTTCCTTGGGGCAGAAGGCCACACATCTCCCTTCTCTGCTGTATTTCTGAGAACTCCCCAAGGGGAGGATTGGCCCAAACAGTACCCTTGGGTTGGGTGAGAGGTTGAGGGAACTTGCCTGATGGTTCAAGATCAATGGCACCATGCAGACAAGCTGATGGATGTGCAGACTGAGGTCTCCTACTATGGGCACATGGGCCTCTCTGGGTTACTTTGACCTATATTTACCTGGTCTAAGATGCTCTGAGCGATCAGGTTGTGGTTTCTTCCTAAGAATGGTGGGTTGAGGACAGGTTGCCTTTCTAGATAACAGGCGCCTTCATTTTCCCTGGGGGACCCACCCCTTCCCCACTCTCAGGCCATGCGACTCAGAGGAGTTGACCCTATCCTCCCACCCACCTGTGTCCCCACAGTTAGGGCTCTACACCTGATGCACGCCTGGCCAGCAGTGTTCCAGGTCCCAAAGGCTAAAAGGGATTGGTGTGGGGACAAATTAACAAGTCAACCTCAGGACTCCTGCTAGAGCTTTGGGGAATCAGAAGCTCTTTGCTGGGGTTGTTAAGCTGGTAGAACATAGGCATATACGTATACATATGCACATACATACATACATAGCTTCTGGAGGCCATCTTACTGCTACATGGGATCTGTCTGGAAATCAAACTGTCTCAGAGGAAAACAGAATGGAGGGATGGAAAGACAGGGTTCTAATATCACTGGAGCCATTGAATCCAGTGATACCCAAGGCGCATATGGCTACATGAGCCAAAGAAAGCCTTTCTCTTATTTAAGCCATATTTGAGCTGGTTTTCAAATGATGGCAACCAAAAAGGTCTGCCTGATGATGTTTTTGTGACTGGTTTCATAATGTTGTCCTGAGAGGCATGAATTGTCACCTAATGCTATTAATTTACAGGGTGCCTGGGCAGTTCAGTCGGCTAAGCTATTAATTTGCATTTTAAATATCCATCATAAGCTGGCATCCAGGCAAACTCTTCTTGAATCATCAGCTCATGCGTTCTGGGTCTATCCTCTGGTTAACCACTGTGGTGGGCCCTGTAGGTGCCCTGTTCAGATCCCTCCTGACCCGATCTCCCCGTTCTGTGTCCTGTCCTGCAATTTTGTGTGTTCTGTGACACCTGACACCTTCAGGGGCTTGGGGCCTCCTCAATGGAGAGCTTAAGTAGCTGAGAAGCACCCCCCACCCCCACCCCCGCCAACAACCCATAGCCAAGAATTGACAGTGTGCCAGAAAAAACCTCAGGGTGGGACAATCTCTGAAATGTAGCTGAATTCTCCAGAACTCTGTGGGACCACCCTGAGCTGGGACTTCTCTGACAGCCACCCTCTTGTTTGGTTTCTTCCCCCTCCCTTACTGGTTTCTCCTGAGAGTGCGTCCTTAATAAATCACGTGCAACTCAACGCATCTGCTTTGGACAGATCCAGACGACACCCACTGCATGAATTGCTTCTCCCCATTTCTCCTCAAAACAGTCCACCTGGGTTCAAGAGGCAACTGGAGACTCAAGACCACGAACCTGAGTTTCATCGACAGATGATATTTATTGGCGGAAGGGAACTTAAGGGGACATTAAAAACACCGAAGGTGGCTCTGTTCAGCCCAGAGCAAAATTACTAAGAGATTCTGGGACTCGCTTTACATTTCTTCTTTCCAACCCCAAGTCTTAGCTGCCCGGTGTCTCCAAGCATGTCTCCCATTCTCCCGTTATGAAGGGAATGAGCCTCTCACATCCAGGTCCAAAGCTCGCCTTCCTATTCTCACATTCATTATGCTCAAGATCTTTTACATTAAGACGGCCATTTCCAAGAGTGTCAGAAACCTCAGTCAGTGGGTCACAAAATATTAAAAGCAGGATACCCCAACCTGCTACTCGATTAATCCTGCTTCTAACCAATGAGTGCAGAGCCAGGATGGGCCATGGAGAATGGAGCCGTTCTTTCCCAACAACGACTTTTGGCTGCTTTTACCCCATAGTGGGGAAAACAGGCAGCCTGATGTTTGGACAACTCCTCATTGGCTGCTGTTTCTCCTTAGGGTAGAAGTTAGATCCTCCCATCCAAAAGAAAACCTCCAGGGCGCCTGGGTGGCTCAGTCAGTTAAGCGTCCGACTTCGGCTCCGGCTCAGGTCATGATCTCGCCGTTTGTGAGTCCGAGCCCCATGTCGGGCTCTGTGCGGACAGCTCAGAGCCTGGAGCCTGCTTCGGATTCAATGTCTCCCTCTCCCTCTCCCTCTCCCTCTCCCTCTCCCTCTCCCTCTCTCTCTCTGCCCCGCCCCCGCTTGCTCTCTGTCTCTCAAAAATGAATAAACGTTAAGAAAGAAAATTAAAAAAAGAAAACCTCCAGAACAGAACTTTTCCCCAGAGGGTAGGGAATGAAGAAGTAAAATCCTAAACGAAATCATCCCACCTGTCCCTGGTATCCCCAAGTGACACTGTTTATAATGTCAGAAGCATGGCTCATTATTTGGAGAATAATATTTAGAGACGTGGGGGGCTTTCTTTTCTTTTTTTTCTTTTTTTTTGGTGGCATGAGTATAACGGACAAAACCATTGGCCCCTCCACCCGTGTTCTACATTGTTAGTTTCCCCGGCTGCGGCAGAAAGTGCACGAGGTTTCTTTATCCTGGAGACGGCTACTGGGGGGCGAAGTGACTTCCCAAAGTCACGCAGAGTTTGGAATCAGAATTCTGCTCTGCCTGCTCTGTCACAAGCTGGCCTGTTAATAAATCTCCAGCTCCAATCTCTTGTGTCTCTTTGATGGCATCTGCAGGCAGGGTGATCTTTCTGATAAAAACCGGCCGTTCCCTCTGGCTCTTGCTGAAGGTAGGGGGAGCAGAGCAGCCGCATCCCCCCGGCCCTACTTCCCTCCGCTTCCCCTTCGGACTTGATTAGCCAGGCAAGTGGGAGTGTAACGCCTCCGCCATCGCCATAGTAACAGAGCTTGAAAGATGCCACGCTGCCCTGGAAGGGACGTCTTGCTGGGTCCCGGGGAAGAGCCAGGGATGCCAGGCACAGGAAAAGGTCCTGGCTTGATAGCACGCGGGGGCAAATGTCCTGCAACTATCAGGGATGGGGTGGGCTTGTTATTACTGGCCGAGAGCGAGGTGGCAGCAAAGTCTCCCACCATTTCTGCTTGGGGCTTTGTCGCTCATCTGCTCACGAGCCACAAGATTGATTTCTCTGTAACGCCACTGGCACCAGCCCATTGTGCTGAGGTTGACGGCGAGTGAACAGAATGGGGAGAGGGGTAGGGCAGGCGAGATTCCAGTAGCTTCTAAGTGATCACCTGTGCTACCTCCTTCCAGATTCAAAGCAGGGAGGGTCTCGCAGGTGGCGAAACTGTTCTCTTACAGAGACTAGTGGCTCTGGTATAGACGTTCCAGAAGCGCCGAGGGCTGCAGCGCTCCACGCCACCACCCTGGCTTGTGGACAAATCCGTAACATGGATCATTCATTTTGTTCTCAAGGCTACCGGGGGAGAAGACAATGGCCACGGGCGCTGTTGACAAGCGGAGACTTAAGTGAGGGGCAGGACAAGAACAGGAGGAGGAGGAGAGACATGAAGACAGGTGTGGAGACCCCGTGATACCTGCATGGGGACCAAAGCTGGCCATTCTTGATACCCAAATGTGACTGAGCATTCCAGCCGGAGCCCGGCAAATGAGCAATTTTAAAGACCAACTCTTTCCATGAACTTGGCCACAGCTAGATTTCCAGGGCCACTGCTCATCGTTGGCATCCTCAGCGGGGCCCAGATCACTGTGCTATGCACCTGGGTCACTGATGGGAATCAAAATCACCTCTGGTGCTTAAAAAACCAACCAACCAACCAACCAACCAACCAACCAACCAACAAACACACACCAAGCCTGCTGGGCCCCACGCCTGCCATGTCTGAGCGGGTGAGCATATGGTGGTTGAGAGTGTGGGCTCTGAAGCCAGACAGGCCTGTTTGGAAACTCCGTCCACCATTGCTAGCTGGGTGACCCTGGGAAAGCTACCACGTGGAGCTCTGTGCCTCAGTTTCCCCGTCTGTAAAACAGAGGAAACGACAGTACCTCCACCCCAGGGCTGTTGTGACGATTCCCAGAGGTCGTCCAAGCAGATGCTCAGCTCGCACGAAGTGCTTGGGACACTAAGCTATTGCAGGTATAAGGGGCCCAGCGTTCGCATTTGGGAAACGCTCCACAGTGACGCCCATCTGCAGACCTGAGCCGTGCTGGGGGGAAGCAGTGATCTCCAGGCCCCTTCCAGCTTGCAGCATCGGGTGTTAGGCCACCGTGAGTTAAAATCACAACAGGCAGGACCTGTCTATCCCCGGTTCCTTCACTTGGAGGGGGCAGGAGACCCTCCCGGGAGGAGGCCAAGTCTGAGCGAGGAGGGTTGAAGGAAAGAACGCCCGCGCTAAGCCGCAGAACAGAAGAGGAAGGTGGAGGTCGGGAGGATAGGGGCCTGGCTCTGGGGGAAGAGGGGGAGAAAGGCAGGAGGCAGGATAGTCAGTGCTTAGGCCTGTTTTCCAGGAAGTCCCCAGAGCCGGACCCGATCACGCTGGCCATCCGTCAGCTCCCAGGGTGCCTCAGTCTTCCGCCCTAATACACTTGGAAGTGTGCTGCAGTGGCCCCGTCCTTCCAGCAGCGCAGGGTATCCACGGCAACCGAGCGGCAGAGCGGGCAGGTGCGCTCCCGGTCCAGCCAGAGGCAGAGGCACTCCTCACAGAACACGTGCTGCGGGGACAGCAATCAGTACAACTGGGGACACTTCACTGAGCGTCCACGGTGTGCCCGCCTCGGTCCTAGGAGCTGGAGACACAGCAGTGAACAAGACAGACAACTCCTGCCCCCATGGAGCTTGCACTCTAGTCAGGGAGACAACTGGCCAAAGGAAACCCCAAAATGTAGCGGACGGCAGCGGTAAGGGCTGAGATGAAAAGGCCAGGGGGAGGAGATAGAGAACGCGCGGGAGGGCTGCTGCGTTCAGCGTGGCGGGCCCAAGACAACTTCACTGAATACCCACGCTTGGGTAAAACCTGAAGGAAGGTGAAGACTGAGCCCCGAGGATCTCTAGGAAAAGAGTGCTATTGGCAGAGAAAATGGCACGTGCAAAGATCCTGAGGCAGGAGTGCCTGCTGTGCTGCTGAGCCTGGGAGTGGAGGGTGGGAGGGAGAGATGAGGTCAGAGAGGCTATGGGGGAGGTATGCAAAATGCACAGGGCTCTGTGGGCATCATGAGGCCTTTTGCTTTCATTCAGAGAGAAATAGGGAGCCATGGTAGGGCTTTGAGCAGAAGAGTGACCCGAGCAGGATTTATCTTTTTTTTTTTTTTTTGTAAGATTTTATTTTTAAGTAACCTCTACCCAACGTGGGGTTCAAACCCACAACCCTGAGATCAAGAGTCGCACGCTCCACTGACTGAGCCTGTCAGATGCCCCCAGGATTTGCATTTTTAGAAGATCCCTTTAGGCACTGGGTTGAGAACAGAGTTCAGGGGTTAGTAGAAAGGCAGGGAGACTGGAAATATCAATGAGTTCCATCACTTTCTGGCCATATAACTTGGACAAATGACTTAACCTCCCTCTGCCTCAGTTTCCTCATCTGTAAAATGGGCCTAATAGTAGTCCACTCAGAGGAAGACTGATTAACATTAAAAATGCTCAGACATAACAATTGTAGGCAGTCTACATATCTCAATTGGAGCTTGGATGAGGGGTAAATCATGGCTATGCAGGAGAGTCTGAAGACAACTGGAGAAATCTGAATATATGCTATATATTAGATAATATTTTACATCAATTTTAAATCTCCTGGGTGTGATGGTGGAATTACTGTTATGAGAAAGAATGTTCTTGTTTTTCAAAGATGAACACTGAAATATTTGGGGAGGAAGAATCAAAATGTCACCAAATTATTCTCGACTGGTTAAGGGGAAAAAAATTTACATCAAGGCAAATGTGGTAAAATGTTAATGATTGGTGAATCTAGAGGAAGGCTAAAAAGGCGGCTGTCCATTATATCCTTCAGCTCCATAGTTTGAAATGTTTCAAAATAAAATTGATAATTTAAAATGATAATATGAAAATCCAGATACAGTGCTTCTTAAAAAGTTAAAACATTTAGGGGCGCCTGGGTGGCTCAGTCGGTTGAGCGTCCGACTTCGGCTCAGGTCACGATCTCGCGGTCCGTGAGTTCGAGCCCCGCGTCGGGCTCTGGGCTGATGGCTCAGAGCCTGGAGCCTGCTTCTGATTCTGTGTCTCCCTCTCTCTCTGCCCCTCCCCCGTTCATGCTCTGTCTCTCTCTGTCTCAAAAATAAATAAATGTTAAAAAAAAAATTTAAAAAGTTAAAACATTTAAATGAGGGGCGCCTGAGTGACTCAGTCGGTTAAGCATCTGACTTCGGCTCAGATCATGATCTCATGGTTCATGAGTTCAAGCCCCACATCAGGCTCTCTTCTATCAATGCAGAGCTCTCTTCAGATCCTCTGTCCCTCTCTCTCTCTGCCTCTTCCCCAACTCACCCACGTGCTTGCTCTCTCTCTCAAAAATAAACAAACATTTAAAAAACTTTAAATTAAAAAGGCACTTAGAGGGGTGCCTGGGTAGCTCAGTTGTTTGAGCATCTGACTCTCTCTCTCTTTTTTTTAACGTTTATTTATTATCAAGAGACAGAGAGAGACAGAGCATGAGCATGGGAGGGACAGAGAGAGGAGACACAGAATCCAAAGCAGGCTCCAGGCTCCGAGCGGTCAGCACAGAGCCCGACGCGGGGCTCGAACTCACAAACTGCGAGATCGTGGGTGGCCTGAGCAGAAACCAGATGCTTAACCACCTGAGCCACCCAGGTGCCCCAAGCATCTGACTCTTGATCTCAGCTCAGGTCATGATCTCATGGTTTGTGAGTTTGGGCTCTGCTTCGAGCCCTGCGTCGGGGCTCTGCTTGGGATTCTCACTCTCTCTCTCTCTCTCTCTCTGCCCTCTCCCCGCTTGCTCTCTCTCTCAAAACAAATAAACTTAAAAAAAAAAAAAAGGCACTTAGAACAATGCCTAACAAATGGTAAGTGTTCTATAAACGTTGGCTATTACATAGTAATAGTTATTCTTACATTATAACTGTTTATTATTTATTATCTGTCTCTCCACACCAGACTTAAGCTTCTTGTAAACCCATTCCTAGCACCTAGCATTCTTGGGTGCTTAATTGTAAACTGTGCTCTAAAGAAGAGCTCTACGATGCTCTATACAATGGGGACCGGTCTGATCCAGGGGGTAGCCCAGGAAGGCTTCCTGGAGGTGGGCACACTTGTGTTAAGACCTGAAGGATGTTTAGGAGTTGACTGGGTGAAGAGAGGGGGGGTGGGGATAGAACATTCCTGGTGAAGGAAACAGCCTCACGGAGCTCCTGGGATGGGAAGGCACTGAAGGCCCTCAAGGACAGCCAATGTGGCTACGGCAGAAGAGTGTAGGGGAGTGGGTGACAGGAGGTGAGCAGGCCACACAGAGCCTTGAAGGCTGTGCCTGGACTCTCAACATGGTCAGAAGGGCGGGGCCTAGGGGTCAGCAGGTCCAGCAGCTTCTCTAGACTCCCACCCAGGGCAGTCAAGGCCCCCCATAACGGTGCCTTCCCTCCTTTGTCCTCATCACCCCCAGCCCCAGGGAGCCAATGTCACGGACACACCAGATGACGAGCAATGCAGAGTTCACCCGTACTGCTAAGCCTCTGGGCAAGCTGTGATGTCTGTCTGGGGGGCCCCTTCTCCATCCTTATCGGCTGGTGGACGCTTACTTCTTTCAGAAGACTCAGCCCAAGCAGTCACACCTCCCCTGTGTGCCGTTCCCCGTCCCCCCATCCCTTCGCTGTATCTCCTGCACACATCTAAGTGCTGTTGTGCCCTCCCCTTCCAGAGCCCTCCTGGGGAAGACCTCTCTCACAGCATCACACTCACGCTGCCGGGAGGATCTGCAAACTCCTCTGTCTTGTTCACTGGGTTAAGGGGCTTCTGGAGGGGCAGGGGGCCACGATTCCAACACGGTTCTGAGCGCGTGGCAGATGCTTCGTACGGGTCTGCTCCACGAATGAACGAGACTTCTCTGTGTCCCCCAGGAAAAGGAGGCACTTACACAGAACAAAGCGATACGATCCCTGTTCGCATGATGCTCAAGACTCGGGTCAGGTGAACAGGAAATGAGCAGCTTTTCATTCCTTCATTCAGAAAAACGTTCACTGAGGCTCTCACACGTGTCATTCAGTAATTCTCAAACATTTTGGTCTCAGGACCCCTTTACAGCCTTAAAAATCACTGATGATCTCGAAGAGATCTGTACATTGTGGGTCAAATCTGGCTGTATTCAGGGTAGCAGACACTGAAACCAAGATCTACTGAAAACACAAGAAGATGAAAGGGAACACCAGGGTCACACTTTGAGAACCACTCTTCTAACTGCTTATTTACCAATTTCCCTGCCCTCTGGGTGGTAAACTTCATGAGGCAACTCTTGTTGTGTTCCCACTGCCCGGCCCTAAAGCCTACACAGAGTAGGGACTCTGTACGTGCAGCTGACAAAGGAATGCCTTCCCAGGTAGGTCAGGTGGGAGATTCTGGAGATACCAGGATGGTGAAGACCTGGTCCCTGTCCTCCAGGAGCCCACAGTCTCTCCATCAAAGAATTAGGCAGGATGGAATCTACTGCCAAATAAAGAGGTGCAGAGAACACACATTAATCCAGGGAGCTGGCTGGAGGAGGTCACAATCCTGGACCCACTTCCAGCATCTGGAGAGAAGGATGAGCCCCTGCAGAGGGAGGGGAAGGAGGGGCTCCTTCTGGGCTGGGGAGTGTGGGATTGGGTGGGTTTACGGTCAGTGGGGAAGGCAGGTGGTGCTGGGTCATTAGCTGTTGGAGCCCGTGGGGTCGGATGGGCCACCCTCCCCTTCCCCTGAGTTCCATCCAGACTTCCCAAGTCCTGCTCCAAGGCTCGGAGCAGGTGGGTAAAGTGAGGGCGTGGGTCAAGAGCTCCAGCAACCACAGCAGCTAACCTCCATGTGACAGAGGAGGCTCTGGACGGGAGACGGGCATCTCTTAGCCCAGCACTTGCCAGGCCGCGTCCAGGTGGATGTAGTCAGGCGAGGGGTACAGGTAACGACCACAGGCCCTGTCCCTCACTGAGCACAAACGCCCTGCCGGGCACTGCTAATGTCCTTTACACACTGTCTCCTGACAGCTCACAGACCATGAGACTCAGAGAGGGAGAGCCACCAGCCCAAGGGCACACGGCGGCTAAGCAGGGAGGCTGGAATTCAACTTCAGGGATGCGGCAGGCTGACTTCTATCATGACTCCCAGTGATCGTCTCCTCCTGGGATTCACACCTGTGTAGTCAGTTCCCTCCCCTCGGGGGCGGCTGTACTTAGTGATTTCCTTCAGACCAACAGAATATTGTAAAGATGATGGGATGTCACTTCTGAGATTAGGCTACAGAAGACTGTGCCTTCCATCTCGCTTGCACTCTATCTCGTGCTTTTCACATGCTCACTCTGATGAAGCCAGTGAGACAAGGAAGCCAGGGTGGCTTCTGGCCACGAGAGCCATAGAGCAACTGAGGCCCTTGGCCCTACAGCCCAGGAGGAACGGAATCGAGCCACCACTGCATGACTCTAAGCCTGGAAGTCGACTCTTCCCCAGGGGAGCCACAGGATGACAGTGACCCTGGCTGGTATCTTGACTGCAGCCTGGGAGAGACTCTGAAGCAGAGGACCCAGTTGTGCTGTGCCTGGATTCCTGACTCGTGGAGACCACAAGATGATACATGCTTATTGCTTTAAGCTGTGAAGTTTTGGGGTAATTTGTTACGCAGCAAAGGATAACTGATACAAGAGATGTCTGACTCCACAGTAAACACTCATGCCCATTCCGTTCTAGGACAGATACTGGTCACACATGGAGAATGTGGGAAGGGGTGTTTGTAGTACTTGTGAAAAATGACATTACAAAAGTGGTGTTACTACCAGACCAGGGACACACACACACACACACACACACACACACACCCCTAATCACAGATCCTCTTTTTTTAATTTTTTTTTTTTTTTTTGAGAGGTTGGGGAGGGGCAGAGAGAGAAGGAGAAAGAAAATCTCACACAGGCTCCATGCTGTCAGGGCAGAGCCTGATGTGGAGTTTCGGACTCACGAACGGTGAGATCATGACCTGAGCCAAAACCAAGAGTCGGACGCTGAACCCACTGAGCCCCCCAGGCGCCCCACCCCCCAGATCTCCCTTAATCACACAAACCCAGCCGGCTTTGTCCAGATTGAGAATTGAACACTTACACCGAATATCAGCATGAGACGCTGTGCTTTTCAAAACCCACACACAGATATCCATGTCACCTTACTTGACTGTACTGAAAAGCCTGCAAGCCGCCCTGGGCAGGGATTTTCATTCCTGGGTGACAGAGGACATGGAGGGCCAGTGCTGCCATGACATGTGTGGCTCAGGGTTGCAAAGTTAGTGCCGAGACGCTGTCGGTGCTCGGAAAGTACCTGCTGCGGAAATGCGTGGAGGGAGGAGTCCGCACAGGTGCTAAGTCCAATCCCAGCTCAGCTGCTCAGTCATTTCCCTGGACTTAGTGGCACAGGGGACAGCACGCAGCTACGAATTTCTGGGAAAAGGTCTCTAGTCTTCTAATGTGGCCCTGAGGCCATCTCAAAGCAAGAGGCCGCATCTGGTGGAAAGGTCCTGGCCTCTGGAATCAGGGGCCCTGGGCTGGAATCTGGTTCTGCTGCCGAGGAGCAGGGGGGCCTTGCTTTCACCTTGCTGAGCCCACCCCCTTCTCTGTAAAATAGGGTCACTGTTTCCCCCACAAGGTGTCTGTAAGGATGGAAACGGGTAAGGCCTAGGATAAAGCGTTAAGTGTGCAGCAGCTGTAAGCCCTCAATCAATAGGAGTCGCTGTTCTCTTGCCCTCTTTCCTTTACACTATCAATACTCAAAAACAAAACCAAATCAAGTAGTGACCAAGAACTAACTACACTCCGACTTTTCTCTTTGGCAAGAAATCCTTTAAATAAGCCGAGTGTCTGACTTTGTGTCCAAAATGCCCTTCCCTTGATCCCCCTGCTAGCCTGGCAGGAGGAATGCCACAATACTTGTGGAGTGACTAACCGGACAGGTACATTCTGTGTGAGCAGAGAGTTCT
Organism: Lynx rufus; assembly: GCF_022079265.1. Lineage (NCBI taxonomy): Eukaryota > Metazoa > Chordata > Mammalia > Carnivora > Felidae > Lynx > Lynx rufus. Next base: position 8,235,678 of record NW_025814839.1, on the reverse strand, counting down.
AACTTCTGGGCATGCTCAGTGTCTGCCTGACTAGCTTAGACTGACGATCTGCTTCCCAGGCTCTGATTGGCTGGCGGGGAGCAGTAGGCGGGGCACGTGTTTGAGTGACACACTGCTTAATTTGATGCCTCTTTGAAGGGGAGATAGGATGTTCCTTTAGTCTAGCAGTCTCTTCATCCACCCACTCATTCATCTGTCCTTCGGTTCATCTATCCATTGATCCATCTATCCATCCATCTATCCATCCATTCGTCTACCCATTCATTGCCTCAGCTACCCACCTACTTACCTACCCATTTGTCCATCCATTCAGTCACCCACACACTTATACCTCTATCCACTCACCTTTGTATTCATCTATCCACTCCTCCACCTGGCTACAATCCATCTCCATCCCAACCATCCATTTATCCATTCATCTATCCATCCATCTATCCATCCATCCATCCATCCATCCATCTATCCATCCATCCATCTCCATCCCAACCATCCATCTATCCATCCATCCATCTCCATCCCACCCATCCATCTATCCATCCCAACCATCCATCCATCCATCCATCCATCCATCTATCCATTTATCCATCTCCATCCCATCCATCCATCTCCATCCCAACCATCCATCCCACCTATCCATCTATCCATCCATCCATCCATCCATCTATCCATCCATTCATCCATCTCCATCCCATCCATCCATCCATCCATCCATCCATCCATCTGTCCATCCATCCATCTGTTCTTCCATCCATCCATCCATCCATCCCTCCATCCATCCATCCATCCCCATCCCAACAAACATCCATCCATCCATCCATCCATCTATCCATCCATCTCCATCCCAACCATCCATCCATCCATCCATCTATCCATCTATCCATCCATCTCCATCCCAACCATCCATCCATCCATCCATCCAGTATTTACTGAGTCAGTACTGTGATTCTGCTGCTAACAAGACAGACATGGTCACCACTCTCAAGTGGCCTATGCTTTAGTGAAGAGGAGACAGACCTTACACAAACAGTTGCCCAGTTAACTAGCTGACAACTGGGATAACTGCTGTGAAGGAAAAACACAAGGATCTCTGGGAACATACCACTGGGAGCACCAGCTAGTCTGAGGAAGCAGAATCAGGGAAGACTCTGACTGAGGAAGAAGCACTTAGACTCATTCATTCATTCAAAGCACTTAGGAATGAACAAGGGAGGCCCTTTTGCCTGTGGAAATCATCCCCCAGGCCCAGCTCACGGCAGCAGAGACTGGTTTGGCCAGGACTGTGGGCTCCAACTGCCACTGGCTATGGCTGGTGCTCCCAGATCTGGGACAGCCCTCACAAGAATGTGAATCAAGTTTTGGGAAGATGTCATGGCACAAGGAGAAGAATGGGAGAGAAATAAACACACCAAGGCTGGGAGAGATTGCCAGAAAGAAGCAAGACTTTCCCGTTGACATCAAGTTCAAGTTATCACTGCCACTGAAAAGGTTCTACAGATGGGCTCTGAACCACAGGAGAAAGGTGCTCGTAATTAGGGAGATGCAGACTGAAATTTCACCGAGATAGTGTTTGTCACCTGCTGGATTGGCAAGGCTCAGAAAAGGCTTGTGTTGGTAAGTGAGGGGAGCCAGAGGTCATGTCTTGCTCTGCCCTGGGAGCGTAAATGGATACACTCTTTATGAAGGGCAATTTAACAATATCTGTCAAAACTGGATACCCTTTGACCTAGTCATTCCACCAGTAGGAATTTATCCTACCAAGGGCTCGCACATGTGGGAAGTGGAATGTGTGCCAATAAGAGCAGAGAGTTCATTGAAGCCTGACCACGTGCCAGGACGTAGTCCTAGAAGCTTGAATTAACTCATTCAATCAACACGATGGGCCCAGGTGGGTACTACAGATCTCCCCATTTCTGACCTCTCATGACAGCCATTGTAATAACATCATTGTAATAACAGAAGCTTCTAAGCTATGAAATGCCCTTCCATAGGAGAAAGACAAAACAAAGGGTGGTCCATCCATGAAATGGGACGATCTGCAAAGAAGGACCGATCTCTTAAGAGTTTCAAGTCAAAGAGGAAAGATGCAGAACACAGCTTGGGTAGAATATGCTACAATGTAGGGTTTTTTTTTTTTCCTTTTTTTCTTTTTTTAAGTAGGCTTCACGCCCAGTGCAGAGCTCAACACGGGGCTTGAATTCACGATCCTGAGATCAAGACCTGAACTGAGATCAAGAGTCGGATGCTTAACCGACTGAACCACCCTGGTGTTCCAATGTAGGTCTTTTTGAAAACGACGTGTGTGTGTGTGTGTGTGTGTGTGTGTGTGTGTGTGTTTAAATTCTATAAAGCATCTCTACAAAGATATAAAGGGGAGCTGGGGAAGGGTAGGGGGCTGGTCACTATTTCCCTTCTTGTATCTTTATTTAAAAATTTTTTTCTTTGTTAAATTTTTTAATGTTTATTTTTGAGAGAGTGAGAGAGAGAGAGAGAGAGAGAGAGAGAGAAATAGCGCGAGCAGGGGAGGGGCAGAGAGAGAATCCGAAGCAGGCTCCAGGCTCTGAGCTATGAGCACAGAGCCTGATGCAGGGCTTGAACTCACAGACCCGGAGATCATAACCTGAGCCGAAGCTGGACACTTAACCAACTGAGCCACCCAGGGGCCCCTTGTATCTTTAAAGTATTAAAAAAAATAAACTTTTGCGGCGCCTGGGTGGCTCAGTCGGTTAAGTGGCCAACTTTGGCTCAGGTCATGATCTTGCGGTTCAGGAGTCTGAGTGCCACATAGCGCTGTCTGCTGTCAGCACAAATCCCACTTTCTAAAAAAATACAACTTATTGTTAAATAGGCTAACATACAGTGTGTATGCTCTTGGTTTTTGGGGTAGATTCCCGTGGTTCATCGCTTACATACAACACCCAGTGCTCATCCCAACAAGTGCCCTCCTCAATGCCCATCGCCCATTTTCCTCTCTCCCCCAACCCCCCCATTAACCCTCAGATTGTTCTCTGTATTTAAGATTCTCTTCTGGTTAGCACAAACCCCACTTGGGATCCTCTGTCCCCCGCCCTCTGCCCCCCCCCCCGCTTGTTCTCTTTCTCCCCCTCTCTCTCAGAATAAACTTTAAAAAAATTAACTTTTAACCTTGGTATTTTAGACTCGCATAAAAGTTGCAAAGATGGTGTAGAGACTCCTCATACAGCTCCTCCAAGTTTCAGTTCCCCCATATCATCATCTTGCTTTACTGTGTGGTACATTTGTCAAAGCCAAGAAGCCCCCCATGGATATATTACCAATCACAGAACTCTGGACAGATCTGGATCTCATCAAACCAGTTTCCCTACTCATGCTCTTTGTCTGTTCCAGGATCCAACCTGCTGCATTAAGTTCCTGCGACTTCCTACTCATGCATTCCTCGGTTTGAATTTTGAATCATGCAAATATATTCTCCATTTAAAAATAAATAAAATGAAAGGAAAAAAAAAAAACAAACAAAACCTCCTAACATCCCCAAACAGCAAAATAATCAGGAATTCTGCTGATGCCAAAACCTTCACCTCCCACCCTCTCACCCCCGGAAGGTCCTGGTGGCTGCAGAAGTGGGGGAAGGGAGGGGGGGTTCATCCACGCTCCCATTTCTTCCAGTGGGCAGGCTGTGCCTCCCACAAAAAGCTTTCCTGAGGTAGAACTCATTGCTCTCTGTCCTGGTCCCCCGGGAAGCTGCATGAATCTCTCTTACACAGCACTTATCACTGCCTGCCTTGTTTCATAGTTATTTATGTATGTGTCTGTCTCCCCACGGGGACCGTGAGCTTCCAGAGGAGGGAACAGGGTCTGTGTGCCCTCTGTCTCCCCTCTCTGGTACCTGACAGGATACTTTGACTCCTATGCGCTTGCCGAATTGACATCTTAGCCCCTTGATGTCAGGAGGAGGAGCAGGGGTATGTTTAGGGAGTTCAACATGGGTTGCTATGGGTTGGTGACCCACAATTCAAAATGAGAACAAACAGTAATGGTAATTGCAACGATGATAGTAATTACAACCAGAGGATTTTTTTATGGGCGAACAATCCAAATTTAGCTCTTTCTCAGATGATCTCGTTAATTCCTAACAATAGCTCTATGAAGTAGGTATTATGATGCCCATTGTATAAATGAGAAAAACCAAGGCTCAGGGGGAGACGGAGTGATCCCCCCTACAGGGTCCGCAGTGCAGCTGGGATTCTCACTCAGGACATTGTGATGCTACACCATACTGAATTTTTCATTTTTGACACTCGCTGATAAGACCAAGGCTCGGACAGGTGACGTAACCTGCCCAGGGCCACCCACCTCGTAAGAGGCAGACCTGAGGTCTGAACCCAGGTCTGACCGACTCCAGCCTTGACCACACTGTTCCCAAAGACCCATCTCAGAGCCCTGAGGTTTGGTCATGGGAGAGGCACATGGGACTTCTGCGTGGGACAGGGCCCCAGAGGTCCCCCAGCCTCAGTCCCCGATGGCTCTGCCCAGCCCTGCTTACCTGGCACATGAGGACCAGAGGCTCCCGGAACTCAGCCTGGCAGATGGCGCAGATATCGCCGGCTTCTGTGCATTGCTGCCCAGTGGCCCGGACTCCGTAATTCTGTTTAAAGGAGGAGACAGAGGTAAACTCAGCTGCGGACCCTCACCGGACACCCGCAGAAGCACTGTGAACTGTTTCCAGCTCGTGGCTCCTTTGTCTTCAGTTGGGGCCATTTGAAGTCAACTCACCTGAGAGGTGCAGAGAAGCTTCAGGGCTTTCCTGACTCCGCCCACACGGCCACAGATGTCGAAAGACTGAAAAGAGAGCAGAGTGATGGCTGAAAAGCCTCCAAGGGTTGTTCAGGACCTCTCTCACCACTCCTGAACCATCCCCACTGACCCCTCATCTTTGACTGTGGACGTTTCCAGGGCACTCCGTCCCACTTGGAGCTCCTCATTTCTACCAGTTTTGCTTGGCATTCGTCTTGCTGCCTTACGTCAACAGTTTCCCTTGCTTCCTGGACCAGGAGAGTGAATACATGGCAGGCATACTGCCTTTTCCCCCTGCCAAGCCCAGCACAGGCATTGCTAATTGATCACAGCACTCTTCTTCTGAGCCAGCACTCCAGTCAGCCACTGCCAGTCGATCAGGATCGGCAGGCAACAGAAGTCCCCGGTGGCTGATGGGGCACGGACTGCCTGGCTAGTCCTGCTGGGGGGAAGGGGAGGGGAGGGGAGGGGAGGGGAGGGGAGAACATGTGGATTCCCCCAGGATTTTCTAGAGCCAGAAACAGAGAAGGAAGAAGAAAGAGGAGGATGTCTTTATGCCTGGGGTGGGGAGGGAAACCTGATTTGTACCCGTGATGGGAAGAGAAGCCCTGTATCCTGACTGTAGGCATGAGGGTGTGCGATTGAAGAAGAATGGAAACAAGTCTGGGGGGCGCATCTGGGGTAAGAGGTCCAGGCTTTGGAAGCCGACTGCCTGGCTTCGACCCTCACTCCGTGATCTGTAGCTGAGGGACGCCGAGCAAGTTGCTGCTCTCTGAGTCCCCATCTCCTCGCCCGTAACACGGGAGTCATAATGGAAATGTGTGAATGGAGAGCACATGGTGAGCTTTATGGGCAAGAAATGAGGGTGGATTTAACCGCAAAAAGGAATGAAGTATTGATATATGCTACGACGTGGATGGACCTCAGACACATGATGCTAAAGTGAAAGGAGCCAGACACGGAAAGACCACACAGTGTAGGATTCCATTTATATGAAGTGTCCACAATAGGAGAGTCCACAGAGACAGAGAGCAGACTGCCGGTTGCCAGCGGCTGGGGGAGGGTAGCAGGCAGGAACGGGAGGGGCGGCTTAATGGGTATAGGGTTTCTTTTGGGGGTGATGAGAATGTCTTAGAACTAGACGTGGAGGGGGCATAGCCCTGTGAAGCGGCTCAGTGTCACTGCAACCCGTAAGATGGTTAGTGGTTAATTTTGTGTTGTGTGAATTTCACCTCCATTAAAAGAAAAAAAAGATGCCAAGCTCCCCACTTGCCGCCCCCCCCCCCAAAACCCAGCAAATGCATGGATCCTCTTCGGGCCAGCCCTCCAGCCCCTCGGGCCCACCTCACCTTGCAGAGGCTGTAGAGAACAATCAGGACCCCTCCTAGGAAGTAGCTGTTGGAAGAGTCATCCCCCATGATGTATTTGTACCACAGCTGGATGGGGACAAGTGATCGGAACAGCTGGCTCAACTCCTCGATGACCAGATAGAACTTTCCCTGCAACCGCACAGAAAGCATCAATTATTATTAGCTGTAAAGACCCAAAGGAGGCAGCCGGGGGTCCCCCAGCCTGGGCAGTAATGACGTTCCAGGTCACAAGCAGGCCATTAATCAGCTTTGGAAAGCACTCAGACCGGCTCCTAATGGGTTTGCGATATGGCCGGGGAGACGTGGCCCCTGCCCGCCGGCCTCACCCACTGCCCACCAGCCCGGAGGACCAAAGCTCTGAGGACTGCATTTCATGGAGGGAGAAACTGGACACTCCTCTTGGGGGTTGCAGTGTGGGTCACTCCCTTGTGCCTGCTGTGGCTTTGGGGGCACAGTCCCTGGCCCTGCACACAGATCGCCCTTGTCTCGAGGGCGGACTCGGGCATCTCGGGTGCCTGCCCTCAGGGGCACGGGCAGGATGGACCACAGGAGGCAGGTAAGGGCGGGTCTAGAGGTGGAGAAGGATGGGTGTTCTCATTCCAGCTCCACCACATACCGTCCTCAGGGAGGCAGGATGGCTTCTGGGCAAAGAAGAGACACTTGGGATTCAGACGGGGCTGGGTTTGAAGTTTACGTCACTGCCAGTTCGGGAGCCCCAGTTTCCTTATCAACAGAACGGGAACCACAACTCCTATCTTACAGGGTGGCTCTGAAGGTTCCCGGAGAGAAATGGGAAAAGCGCCTAGCACTGTGCCTGGCACAGAGCAGTACTCCTCAAATTCTATTTCCCTTCTTCCCTCTGCCCTTGGACAAGTCCCTCAAGCTTTCTGTGGCCTGTACTATGAAATGAGATGAAAATAACCCCACCCTGCTGGGGATAATAAAGTTAAACACACACCTACTTATGACCCAGCAACTCCGCTTCCAGGTATGTACACGAGAGAAATGAAAATATGCATCTGCTTGTACGCAAATGTTCATACAGCAGCTCTATTCATAATACCCCCAAACTGGAAACAGCCCAAATGCCCATCAGTGGAAGAATGGATAAACAAATTGTGGTATATCTGTACGATAGAACGCCACTCAGCAATAAACATGACTAAATGACTGATATACACAACAGTGTAGATGAATCCCACGTGCATTAGGTCCAGTAGAAAGAGACTGTTGATAAGAGAAAATATACTGTCCAATTCTCATTTCTATGAAATCCTGGAACAGGTTAACACTAACCTGCAATGACAGAAATCAGATCAGGGGCTGCCTGGGGTGAGGAGGAGGGGACTGCAAGGGGCATCTAGGAATTTGGGGGAGCAGATAGAGCTATTTTGCATTGCAATTGGGAGGGTGATTACACAAGTGTATGTGCTTGCCAAAACTCACTGAAATATATGCTTCAAATCTGCATGTTTTGTATTTAAATTACACCTCAGTAAAGCTGATTAAAACAAATAAACATAGAAAGAAGCAACCAACCCTGCCCCAGGCATGCATAGCCTTAAAAAGGTGAATAGTATTTGCTCCAGTGATCCTAGTTTTAGGAATTTATTGTAACAAAATAATCAGGGATGTGTGTTGAGATGTGCCAGCAGGAACAGGTGCTGCAGCTGTCTTTGGTTCTTTGTAACAGTACAAACAGAGACAAGTAACAAACTAAATGCACCGTGAGAGAGTCTGGTTATGAGAGAGATCTATAATGGAAAGCTGAACCGCCTTTCAAACATTATCCTGAAAAGGAGCGACTTTACCATGAAGAAACCCAGCACATAATACCCCAAGTGATCAAGGTTTACTCCAGCAGCAGTAAGTTAGTTATATGGACAGGCTGGACCCCAGCTGTGAGGCACTGAGAAGAACATAGTATCGCTTTTGTGTTTATTCTGCAACAATTTATAAAACCTCAATGGAGTCATGAACTTACAAGCAACACATCCAAATTGAGGGGCATTCTTTTTTTTCTTCTAATTATTATTGTTTAAAAATTTTTAAAAATGTTTATTTATTTTTGAGGCAGAGAGACAGAGCATGAACAGGGGGCGGGGCAGAGAGAGAGAGACAGGGAGACACAGAATCCAAAGCAGGCTCCAGGCTCTGAGCTGTCAGCACAGAGCCTGACGTGGGGCTCGAACTCACGGACCGTGAGATCATGATCTGAGCCGAAGTTGGACGCTTCACCGACTGGGCCACCCAGGCGCCCCTAATTATTATTGTTTTAAATTAATTAATTTATTTTTGAGAAAGAGAGAGCAAGAGTGAGCGAGCATGAGCAGGGGAGGGTCAGAGAGAGAGAGAGAGACAGAGAGAGAGAGACAGAGAGAGAGAGATGAGAGAATCCCAAGCAGGCTCCACACTGTCAGCGCAGAGCCTGACAGGAGGGGTGGGGGCTGGGGGTGGGGGCTCAGTCTCATCAACTGTGAGAACATGACCTGAGCCAAAGTCAACAGTTGGATGCTTAACCGACTAAGCCACCCTGGTGCTCCAAATCAAGTGGCATTCTATAAAAAGAAATGTCCAGCACTCTTCAAAAGCCCCAAGGTCACAAAAGACAAAGATAAGATCAAGGCATTGTCAGATTGGAGAGGATTAAGGAGATATGACAGATGGATGCAAAGTGGGATCTTGGATTCACTAATCCTAGACAGCGAAAATGTTACTAGTGAGACAAACTGGCAAAATCTGATAAGATTTGTAGTTCAGTTAATAGTGATGGCAATGATGTTAATTTCTTGGCTTTGCTAATTGTACTGTGGTTGCACTAGATGTTAACATTAGGGGGAGCTGGGTGAAGGGTATGTGGGAACTCTCAGTACTATTTTGTAAGTACAACTGGTAAGTCTAAACTTTCAAAATTAAAAGGTAAAAAGTCATCCTGGTGAAGACTATCTATTCACTCAAGGAAATGTTCACATTATAGTCCCGAGTGGAAAGGATACAGAATGAAGAAACACTTGTTTCCTTTGTGTTTTCCTGTTTTTTCCATTTTTTTTTTTCATATTGAGCATATGATATGTTTACATTGGAGGGGTAAAAAGGTTACAAAAAGATGTTGCGTACCCATCAAATGGATGATGTCTGAGATGAGGGCAGAAACTTTATATCTATCTTGCTAAATTCCATCTTGTTGGGCCTAGGAAGGGGACCTCTTGAAGCAGATGTGCCCACATCTGCTAAGGACCAAGGAAGGGCATCCAATTGTCCATTCATCCCAATGCCTGACCTTTGTGACTGTTTGGCTGAGTCCTTGTTGTGAGGGTCCTCTACCCCCTCTAGACTCCCACCAGCCCCTGACCCATGGATATATTCCCTTCTGGAGAATGCCGGTTCCCTCTGTAGCCTTTAGGAAGGCAGAGGTGACTGGGGAGCAGAGATGTGGGGGATGGCCACCATGTTTGTTTTACATGCCAATGGCATGGTGGAAGAGGGAACAATGGGACAGCTCGGTGGATGGCTAGGGCTACTCAGGCTCTGCCCATGTCCTGACAGCAGCCCCCAGGCTCTGCTGAATACCCATGCATGTCTGAGCTTTGTTTTCCTGCACCACCTCAACCTCAGCTGCCCTATGCTTCCCTCATTGCATCTAACTGCTCTCACCCAGGGTCTCTCAACTACTCCATGTTCCATCTCATTCTGGGTCAACACTCCAGTCTCTGCCAACATCTAACCTTAATTTGCTCTTGTCACTCCTCCTCGAATTCAGTGAACCTGCAGAGAATTGTCCTTTCCTTTCGCCCTCTCCTCCTTCTCTCCAATCCATGCATCCATTGATGTATCCACCTATCTTTCCTTTCTCCCTTCCTTCCCTCCTTCTTTCCCTTCCATCCACCAATTCCTTCCCCCCACCTTCCATTACTGGACACCCACTATGTACTAGACACAGCACTAGACTCTGGTGATATTAAGATGACTAAGACCTTGTCCCTGTCCTCAGGGAGCTCACTACCTAATGAGTAAGACAGACACTAGGCAAATTATTATAATATAGTGTGGTACAAGTTTGCTAGAGCTGACCATGAGGGTGCCCCAGAATCGAGGTATGGGGGTGGGAGTGGGTGTAGAGATGTGATTAGGCAAGTCTTCTAAGAGAAGCTATCATTTAAGCTGATCATGGGGCGCCTGGGTGGCTCAGCTGGTTAAGTGTCTGACTTCAGCTCAGGTCATGATCTCACCATTGTGGGTTTGAGCCCCGCGTTGGGCTCTGTGCTGACAGCTCAGAGCCTGGAGCCTGCTTCAGATTCTGTGTCTCCCTTTCTCTCTCTCTCTCTGCTCCTCCCCTGCTCTCTCTCTCTCAAAAATAAATAAACATTAAAAAAAAAAGTTCACTTAAGCTGATCTTGAAAGCCTTGCTACCCAAGGCTTGTAGTCCCTCAACGGACAGCGTCACCACCATCTGGGAGCTTGTTAGAAATGCAGAATCGCAGACCTCACCCCAGACCTGCTGGGACACAATCTCCGTTTTCAGTTTCCCAGGTGATTTCTGTGCACATAAAGTTTGAAAAGCACGGTTTATTGAATAAGAAGCAGGATGATGAAGGAAATGTGAGGAGGATGAGGGAAGACAGGTGTTCCAGAAGCCCCAAGGTGACAGAAAGGACAGTCAGTGCCCCCCCCCACCCTGTGCCATCTCTGTGGGCAGCCTCCTGCTCTGTTGGCCTGGCCTCACAGTGGGTGAGGACAGAGCCACCTCATGAAAGGTCCTGTGTCCCTGTGTCTCTGGAAAACCCCGCAGGACGGCATCGGGCTGACTCTGGGGACAGGCTCTGCTGTCTCCTCTCTGGCAAATCTTGCACAACCAGCCTGGCTCGGTGGTTAAGAATGCTGCGTTGGAAGCCAGACAGCCTGGGGTCAGGCCCGGTCACCCACCACCTTCTTACTACTGCTTTTATTCAGCTTTGGTCATCGTCTTTGGGTCTCCAATTCTCAGGCTCTGTTAGCCACGGGCGGGTTCCCTGGTCCAGATCCCCAAGCTTCCCACTTGCCCACGAGTGGGTCTGGATCAGAGGTTGACAACATTTTTCCGCAAAGGCCCAGACTGTGAATACTTTGGCTTTGCAGGTCATACGGTCTCTGTCACAACTATTCCCCTCTGCTTTTGTAGCACAAAATCAGCTATAGACAATAGGTGAACACACAGGCATGAGTGTGTTCCAAGAACACTTTTATTAATGAAAACAGGTGTCAGGGTACATGTGACCGGTGGCCTGTGGCTTGCCGACCCCGGTCTAAAACTGTCAGAACCCAGGGGGCACCTGGGCGGCTCAGTCAGTGAAGCATCCCACTCTTGATTTCAGCTCAGGTCATGATTTCTCGATTCGGGAGATCGAGCCCCGTGTTGGGCTCCGCTGCTGACAGCACAGAGCCTGCTTGAGATTCAATCTCTCTCTCTCTCTCTCTCTCTCTCTCTCTCTCTCTCCCTCTGCTCTTCCCTATCCTCCAAAAGAAATAAATAAACTTAAGAAAATAAAAATAATAAATTGTCAGAAGCCAGATAAGTCAAACCATGGCAGGGACTCTAACACGTCCCCGGAATTTCACAGCATTCTCAGACACCAGCTTCTTGGCCCTTCCTTCCGTTCCTTTACGATGTAGACCATGCTCTTCCCCTGCAGATGGAGTGCTGTCCTCTACTCTTTAGGGAGTGAGCTAACACCTGTTCATCTTCCAGGTCAGCTGTCACGTGCTATGGAAAGACTTCCCTGAGTCCTCCGTTAAATCAGGTACTCCTGTTACACCCACCAAATCACTCCTTTCTGAGCACTTCTCACGATATCTAAGAAACTAAGTTGGTGTCTGTCTCTAAGCACAGAGATGATTTGGCTCCCGGAGGTCGTGTTCCTGGCATCTAACACATAGTAGATGCTTGCTTAATAGCTGGGGACCTTTCTGAAGCTCGAGATTCCACCCTTATTACTCACGTCAGCTTCTTGGGTTTACTGATGGAGAAGGAGAGATGGAAGACAGAACTTCTGTTTAGAGGCGAGCACCGATGTCACAGAAAAGAAAATAAAGAGACTGAGTGCCTGTGTGGCACCCATGCCCAAGGTAGCAATTAGCTGCTGGGGGGCGGGCCACTTGGAGAAGGAGATACAACCACCGGGGAAAACCGGGCATATCCCAGTGAAACCATCTCTCTCTAATTAAGCAGCTTTGTAATTCCAGGTTTCTTAAGCATGTTATTTCTGACGACCACCAAATGGAATGTGTGGTTTCTCTGGGGTGTCAGGGAACGAGGAACGCGATCAGATTGTGAGCCGTCTGGCCCCCCTGCCACCCATGAGGGAGAACGAGCGAGAATGGGAGCAGACTTCTCTGCTGGGATTCTGATAAAGGGGGGCGGGAGCGGTGGAGACGGGAAGGCGGATTCTGTGCTGGCTTCGTTACTGCTAGGATGGGTGGGGGTTGGGGGGGACACAAAGTGAAATGGGAAACAAGGAAACAACAGAGGCTGACTCTGGAGGGGGAGCTGGTAAATGCAGGAGAGCCGGCTGCTGAGAAGCATAAGAAATGAACAGAGAAAAGGATTTTTGAGAAAGCACCTGGGTGGGGGAGAGGATTTGAAGAACTTTGGGGGTGAGGAGGGAGGGGAGACATAATCAGATAGTCGTTAGCAGCGTTAACGTATAAAGAAGGGGTAGACAGGGATGAAAGGTTTTTTTTTCTGCATCAAAATTCATAACGAATATTGATTTCCACAGCTTTGCCTGTTTATGACTGTGTTTCATTCACCCTTGTCTCATCTGCAGGAGCAAGGACAGCACAGCAGTTAAGGGAACGGGATCTGGGGCTCCAAGGTCAGGTCTGCCACCTACTAAATTGATTTTAGACAGTAATTTAACCTCTCTGAGCCTCAGTTTCTTCATCTGTAAATGGGGTTGAATAAACACACACACACACACACACACACACACACACACACACACACACACATACGCATACATGCAGTGGTGTGCGGGCAAACCAGGTCTCTATAAACAACAAAATAAGGCCCTGATTTGTGTGTTTGTCAATTTCTGTGGTGTAAATACTCCCACAAGGCCAATTCAAGCTACCAAGGGTTTAACAACTGCTCGCAAGTTTCCTGAAAATTTAACCATTGGCTCTCAGAAGCCAGTGCAACCTGGCTCCAACACACCAAGGTGATCGTGAGAATTACACCAGCAAATAATCCTAACATACAGGTTCCCAGGAAGGGCTCCGTGTGTGGTCAGAGCTACTAACGAATTTCATGATCATCTGAGGCTAGGGGCATTATTAACGCCAACTTCTTTTGGAGAGGAGAAATGTCAGGTTCAAAAGAACTAAGGGACGCTCGAATGAGGTGAAGTGCTGTCTGGATCTTATGGAGATAAGAGGTAGATAAGGCCACTGCTTCGTGGCCTTCCTCTTGCAGTCAAGTGTTGTGAGACACCCAAGCTACAAGGAGAGATTTATGTGAAGAGGTCCTACAAAGAGGGAGAGGCTCTGAGACTACAGGTAGGAGCAAGAAGCAAGGAACCCAGCTAACAGTGAGAACTCAGGTCTTGGGTGCAGGACCCTGGGCGGATCATTCCAGCCACTGCAGCTGAGGCAACACACCTGGGAGTGAAGAAGCCATCTTGGATGGTCTGGCCCCAGCAGACACCAGCCGGAGACCAGCTGTCCCTGGCGAGCCCTGACAGAACTCCTGACGCAGAATCTTTTCTGCTTTGGGTCCGGCGGGGGTGATCTGTGAAGTCAAAACCATCTTCATAATAGTACTGACACATTATTTGACACTTTTGTGGCTCTCTACCAGGTGTGCAATGGGGTTTTTCCTAAGGCTCATGACACGTGATTTACAACAAATAAGAAAATGCCAGGAGCCGGGTACCTGGGTGGCTCAGTCAGTTAAGCATCCGACTCTTTGGTTTTGGCTCAGGTCATGATCCCAGGGTTGTGGGATCGAGCCTAAGTCGGGCTCCGCACTGGGCGTGGAGCCTGCTTGAGATTCTCTCTCTTCCTCTGCCCCCTCCTCTGCTTGCACACAAACATACACACACTCTCTCTCTCTTAAAAAAAAAAGGGGGGGGGGGCACCTGGGTGGTTCAGTCGGTTAAGCGTCTGACTTTGGCTCAGGTCATGATCTCACAGTCGGTGAGTTCGAGCCCCACGTCAGGCTCTGTGCCGACAGCTCAGAGCCTGGAGCCTGCTTCAGATTCTGTGTCCCCCTCTCTCTCCTCTCCACCCCTGCTTGTGCTCTGTCTCTGTCTTTCAAAAATGAATAAACATTAAAAAAAAAAGTTTAAGTAATCTCTACACCCCGTGGGGGGCTCGAACTCACCACCCCGAGATCGAGAGTCACATGCTCCTCTGACTGAGCAAGCCAGATGCCCCCCAAAAGGTCACAGTTTTAATTTCTAGGACAGTGAATGTGGATAGCTGTAACTCATGCAAACAGAAGTTGCTTAGGGTCCTTAATACTTTTTTAAAAAAGTGTCAAGAGGACCCGAGTCTAAAACATTTGAAAACCCCTGAGAAGCACCTGGCACAGAGTGAGTGTTCAGTCACTGACTATTACGTGTTTCTTGGAGTAGGCTGTGAGCTTCGTGAGTGTAGAGAACCCTAGCTTGTTTAGCATCTTTCCCCTACGCCTCGTCAGGGTGGGTCTCTAGTGTCTGGCTGTCACCCTATCCTTTCTCACCTACTTCCTTAGTCCTAGAGTCCTCAAATTTGTAACTGGAGGCACAACTACCTTGAACAAAGACTGTACCTCCCAGCTTCCTTTGCATCTAGATGCCACTTTGGTCGCTAAGATACAGTATACGTGTCATGTGACTTCAGAGAACCTTTCACTGTATTCTTCCCCCTTTCCTCCATCCTGCTGTCTGGAACTTGGACGTGATGGCTCGTGTTCTAGCTGCCATTTTGGACCATGAGAAGTCCTGCACCCTAGGATTAGTGAAGCAGTGAGCTGGAAGGTGTCACATTACCCAGTTCGGGTTGCTTGCTTTTGGGCTTCACATGAGAAAGAAGTACACTCTTTTTACATTTAAGCCACTGTTATTTTGAGTTCTTTGCTGTTATTAGCTTATTCCAATTCTAACTAATACAAAGGCCTTGGCATCTAGGAGGTGATCAACGAATGTTTGTTGAATGCATGAATGAATGAATGAATGAATGAACGAACGAACAAGTGAATGGGTGGGCTAAATGTCTGTGGTCCAAATAGCTAGGTTTTTCACAGGGGTGGCTCAGCTCATAGAGAACCCTAATGCTGAAGGTGCTAGGAACTGAGGTTCTGCGTACATGGAGGGGTTTACAAGATGATGAGGCTAGGAGGAAGGGGGGCTGTCCAGTGACCGCTGGACTGAGCACACGTGGGAAAGACGCGCAGCGCAGAAAGAAGGAAAGGAGGACTATGGTAACAGGTGGGGGGTCCCAGCTCTGCCTCCTCCAAGCTTGTAAGGCCCTGGAGTCTGAGCGAGTACAGTGGTGAAGATGTTAGAGTCCGATGACCTGGTTTGAATTCTGACTGTCTCTTACCGACTGACTTAGGAAGTCACTTCAGCCTTCTATGCCTTAGTCTTCTCGTGGTAAAATGGGGCTAAAGGTAATACATACCTCCGAGGGTTGTGGGAGGATAAACGAGCTAATGCAAGCAAAGCATTGAGTCCAGTCCCTGGCCCATGGGTGCACCACTGCCCCTGCTAGCAGTGTGGCGGGTGTAAAACATCTTTCAGATAAAATGAGTTAACTAAGCCTGATTAAATAGGATGACAGTAAGTGAGGCAGGCAGGATGGAAGAGAACCGATCTTCATATGTAACCATTTGTAATGTAAAATGGTGTTAAAAGGGCCAAGTGTGAAGTCAGATGGCTGGGGGTGCGTCCTTTGTAAGCTGTGTGGCTTTGGGCAAATTATTCTCCTTCTCTGGGCATCAGTGTTGTTTTGTGTGATGGGGGTGTTAACCCACCTCTAACATCCACACTGCTAAACACTGTTACAAGAACTACTGGTATAAGAGTCTCTATTATAGTGTCACTTTCGGCCATAAGTGACAGAAAGCTAACTTGAAGCAGGTTGTAGAAAGATCGTGATGTACTGGGTCACAAAATTGCGAAGGCAGGGGTGCTTCTGGTGCCAGTACAGCTGGGTCCAGGAGTGCCAACAGAGTGGTGTAAGATCTCTATTTCTATGGTTCTTTCCATCTCTCCTCCTCTTTCCCAAATCTCTCGGCTTGTCTCTGCTGCTCTTGTGTGTAAGCTTCATGCATTCCTGCCAAGGACGGGCCCTCTCCAGGTGGTGATGACAATGATTGTAATTATTACTATTTCTTAGTTCTTACTATGTACTAGGCATCACTCTGTACGCAACACTTTGAGGGAGGTGCTATTAATGCTCCCACTTTACAGATGAGCCAACTGAGGCCTAGAGAGGATAGGTAACCAGCCCCAGGTGACACGGGTAGAAAGTGCTGGATTCAACTATATCTGGTAGGAGAGATGACCAGGGGCAGCCCCAAGACAACATGCTTACAGCTTCAACTCCAACATGAAGAGAGACCTGTTTCTCCCTGGGCCCATTCACCAAAATGAAAGGGAAGCCTCCATCCTTGGAACCAAGTTCAGAGCCCAAAGGAGGCCACAGGTTTCTATGATTGGCCGGGACCGGTCACATGGTCAAGGGTGGGCGGGGCGCCGGGACCCAAGGCCCCCTCTGAACCGCAGGGAGAGGGCTAGGAGACTCCCCAAACAGGAAAAGGGCCTCGGGAAAAAGAGGCCAGAGAGCTTCCCCCAAACTAGCACAGAACCACACGGGGTCCTCCTTGCAAAGCCCTCCTTTCCCGTGGGGGGGAAATAAGCGGGAACTGCAACCAGCCTCCAGGGCCATAGGGGCCCGGGCAACAGCAAAAGGTCCCCTCAGCCTCCCCTGCGGTTTTCCCGCATTGCTTTGCTCGCCTGCACTGCTGGTTAGCATCTGATCGCCACCTGGACGGGTCGCACTCCCTGCGCCGAAACGGGCGGGCTGGGCCGGCGCGAGGGGCTGAAAACAAAGGCTTGTTTTCCTGGGAAGGAGGCCTGCGGTCTGTTATGATGGCAGGCTGCTCGGGGACCGCGGAGCCCTTCAGGGCAAAACAGAGGAACAGCGACCTCTGAAGTGCGGTGCCATCAGCCGAGGGGTGGGCGCGCCCAGTCTTCTCCATCTTGAGAAGGCTGCGGGTGGGGAAGAGCTTGGAAACTGACTTCTAACAGCGTGGCCGTGAGTGGTGGGAGAAAGAAGTGTTGACAGGACTGGGGGCAGAAGGAAGGATAGAGGCGAGTGCAGGCAGGGAAGAGGGAACGAGGGCAGAAGAAAAGAGGAGAGACAGAAGAAAAAGGACACCCAGGCCCCAGAGACCACGCGAGGAGCGAGGAGGCGAGGAGGCGAGGAGGCGAGGAGGCAAGGAGGCGAGGAGGAGGGGCAAGGAGAAGAAAGTAATCTTATTATCAAGCACTTGCCATGGGCCAGGAATTGCACATCCACTGCTCCCCTGGTGGCTAGTTATGATCCATTCCCATTTCTCGGATGAGAAAGCTCAACAGAGGCATGGGAGGGAGGAACAGACTGTGGAAGACTAAGCTACAGGAAGAATGACAAGAGGGAAGAGAAAAGAAACCAGCAGAAAGAGAACTAGGGCTGGCTCACAGTGGGGTGATAAAAATCTCTCTGTGGAACACTTGGTACCTGCGTGCTGCCCTCAAACTCGGAGAAGGACCCCGCTATGATGAGCCACGGTTAAGAGGTGAGGAAACACGGGCTCAAAAAGACAGCAGGTTGTCCAAGTGCTATAGACACGGGAGAGCTGGGGCCCCAATCCAGTCCCACTATCCATTAGATAGCGCTCTGACCCTAGGAGTTAAAATGAAGTGTGGGGAGAGAGAAAGAAAAGATAGGAGGTCTGTGTGGGGGAAGAGAACCGAACAGGGATGATAAGTCAGAATGATGGGTACCTTGGTAGGGGTACTGACCAGAAAAGGAGGAATGAAAGAGGCTTCTGGGTGCTGGCAATGTTTTATACCTGTGCTGCCCAATATAGTAGCCAGTCGTCACATGTGGCTACTGAGCATTTTTAAATGTGGCTAGATCCGAATGGAGATGTACTGCAAGTATAATATACACAGATTTTCAAAGTCTTAGGAAAAAAACAGCAAAAAGGTAAATAAAACAGCTCATTAAAGTTTTTGCACCGACTCCCTGTTGAAATACTAATTCTTTGGAGATACTGGGATAAATAAAATATATTATTAGAAGTAATGTCACCTGCTCCCTTTTTACTTGTTTATTGTGACTACCAAGAAATGTGAAGCTATCTATGTGGCTTGCATTACATTTCTATTTAGGAGCGCTGAGATCTGGAAACATATGGACATACATATACATATTTTACATATAGATACATAAATATGTAAAAATTCATCGAGGCTGTAAACTTATAATTAGATCACTTTACAGTATGTAAGTTGTGCCTCAATACAAAAAAAAAAAAAAAGAAGAAGAAGAAAGAAAGAAAAAAGCAAAGAGAGGAGCGAGCCAGGACGGATTGAGGCTGAGAGCGCGGCAGGTGGGGGGCGGGGCCAGAGGCCGCGAGTTACCCGGCAACGGGCGCTGCCGGTGACGTCACCGGCCGGCGGCAGCCATTAATCCCCCTCCGGGCGGAGCGGGCTGGCCTGGCCGCCTACCTCCTCCTCCCCGGGGCCCGGATGAGATCACCGCGGCGGGCGACCGGCTGTCCCCGCGCTCCCAACAAATCGACTCCTCGGCGAGCGCCGGCATCTCATGATCTCATGGCCCCGCGGGACGGCGCCGGCCGATGAGGTCACAGCCCCGCGCCCCCGGCCGCCCGGGTCTGCGCGCCGCCGGCTCCGGGCCGGGGCCTCCGCGCGCCCCGCGCGGGTACCGACTCCAGAACCGGCCGCTCTCCGACCTCTGTGGACAAAGGACGTCGCTATTTGCGAAGGACAAAGCCGCCTTTTCCATTCTTTCGCGCGTCTTCGCAACCCCCGAGTACCAGCAGGGAGTGACCGCACCAGCTCCCCTGGACTTGGGGTCAAGAGCGGTGCCAGGCAACCTGCCTGAGTCATTTCACAGCGCCCAGGGAGGGAAGTGCTGTTCTTAGCTCGGTCTTACCCGGGAATTGAGGCTCAGTCGGCTAAGGGACCTGTCCCAAGGTTCCCCAGCTAGGAAAGGGCGGAGCAAGGACCTGAACCAGGATGGTGTTTTGCCTCTCCTTCTCTGCACCTTTGTCCTAGTTCCCGCTCTGGTCGGGTGGGAACAATGAATGGTAAAGGCCACGCTTGCTGGGTACCCCACGAAGTACTTGGACACTTTATATTAAAGCTCACTATTCCACGTGACAAACCCACTGGAGAAGTGTTATAGGACTCGTTAGATGAGTAGAGGGGGCTCAGAGAGGTGGAATGGCAGGCTGCAGAGCTGGGATGTGATTCAGCAGCGCTGCCTTTGTATTACTCCACCACACCACTTTCTCCAGAAAAAAGACGAAGACTTCCTGTTGACAGTGGACAATATACCTTCTCTCCTCTCTCCCACCCCCAGGGCCAGCCATCAAACACGGAGGGGCCGACGAGACCCTTAGAAAGCTTCACAGTTCACTTCCCAGCAGTAGATTCTCCATCACAAACTGCTCACTAACAGACCTCGGCAACATACAATGCCATGGCAGACAGGGAGAAAGGCAAATGACCCTGAGCGCCTGTACTGAGCCTGACATGGATGGACTCAGAGCCTATTACCAAGGGCAGCGCTGTGAGGGGGCAATTTCCAGCTCCGTTTTGCAGATGGGAAAACTGAATTTATTTTAACCAAAGTCCGATTACTAGGAAGTACAAGTTTCAGTTCCAGTACGATTTGCGCAGAGAATGCCCTTCCCATTTCCCTAAATGGGTCCTCCATGAATTGTTTTATTCTCTGCCTAGTGCTTACCACAATTTGCAGTGTTATGGCTGCATGCTTGTTTAATGGTGATCTCCCAACTAAATAAAAGCAGGGATCCTGTCTGTTTGGTTCACGGACTGTCATACAGTAGATACTTCATATTCCTGGACTGAACTCAAAGAATTGGTGGCTCAAGCTGGTGGGCAGTGCTGATATTCAAACCCAGGTCTGTCTGAGTATAAAGTTTGGTCTTCCTGCGTTCTTTCTAGGAAGTCCAAGGTTCTTGGTTACAAGTACTTTCTGCACTGTTCCTCTGGTGCTCATCAGAGCCTTTTAATTCTAAGTTTATTACGGCGTCGACAAACTTGATGTTCAGGTCTCCCAAGCAGCAGCGTCCTTGCTTGGTAACAAGAGAGAGCAGAGGAGGAATTGGTAGGAAGTTAGGTATGGAAGGCAATAGGGTTATACACGCTTATGCCTGCTCTGCTCTTTAATAGCTCAGCAAGAAAGGAGACAAAAAAGCAGATGGAAGGACAATGAGGGAGGGGTAACAGCAAAACTCACTTGTTTCTTGTGAGTAAAGGGAGCGAGGGAGATGGATGGAAGCCAGGACGTATGCACAGGGAGTTTCTAAGGTGCTATCCATTTTCTACGTTTTAAACATGGTTATTTGTTATTATTTTTTATACCTTGTATGGGTTATTTAAAGAAAGTCACAAGCAGAAAATTTGCCCACAATTTTAAACTGCCTGTAACAATCTCATGAGCCAGGGGGGCAAATTAGTACCCTCAATTTGTAGACAGGGAAACCAAGGCTCAGTTTCAAAGAAGTTCACCATTTTGCCTAAGATCACAGATCTAATAAGTGGCAGATGTGGGATCTGAATCCAAGTCCGTCTGATGTCAGCACGGATGCCCTTATCCACCACCACATCCTGCCTTCTGATAACTGGACACTCGATATTAAGGACCAGAGCTGGTTAAAATGTGTCATCTTCTCCCTCACACCCCCGATTTCCTACAAAGGTCCCCTCTCCTCTTCTGGCTTCTATGCCCAGGATGAGGAGGAGGCCAGAAAGCATGCCAAGGGCTGGGATAGGTCTCTGGTGCTGTTGCCCCAGGGGCCAGCACACAGAGTCCTTAGGGCCTGGCTGTGGCCCCACAGGAGTCACTAGCCTGGGAGGAGAACTCTGCCCCTCAACAGCAACAGGCAGGCACCCAATTTCATTGGCTGTGGTTCCCCTGATTTAAGAGCTTTGGCCCCATGAACAGGAAAGGGCTCAGGCTACGTGTCCCAGCAACGTGCACATCAGGAGCTTCCTTACAAACAGGGCCCTGCTCCCTGGGACCCAAGAGAGGCCCAATTATAAGGTGTTGATGATTAAGCCTGAAGTGGCCTGGGACCCTGTTAGCTGCAGAAAGGCGGATTCTTCCTTCTGTCCCGGTCCCAGGTGGATGGATGTCCTTATCTGTCCTCATGTCAGCTACAGTCTTAGGTGCAAACGCTCTGGGTTACAACTGCCCAAGCCTGTCTCCCTCCTGGGGGTCAGGTGGAAGGAAGAGAGACAAGCAGAGATAAGCAGAAGGTGCCTCCTTCCTGGTGGTCTGGAGCCCATGACTTAGAACTAGATGGACATGGGCCCCAATGGCAGGTCTGTCCTTTTGCTGGGAGGTGTCTTTGCCCAAAGGCGACATCACCTCTCTGAGACTTGGTTTTCTCATCTGCAAAGTATGTTTGTGTGTGGGGGGGGGGGGGGGGAAGAGGCTGAATACTGCTCCCCCAAAGATGTCCACATCTCAATCCCTGGAACCCATGTTAACTTGCAAGGCAAAATAACTGTGTAGATGTGATTAAGTGAAGGATTCACAGCTGGGGAAATTATTCTGGATTATGTCTGAGTAGATGTGACCAAGTGAAGGATTCTGAGATGGAGAGATTATTCTGGATTATGGGGGACAATGTAATCACAAAAGTCCTTGTCAGAGGGAGGTGGGAGGGTCAGAGTGAAGGGAGCAGAGGTTGGACAGATGTGCTTTGAAAGTAGAGGAAGGGAGTCAAAGCCAAGGAATGCAGGCAGCCTCTACAAGCTGGAAAAAGCAAGGAAACATTCTCCATTGGAGCCTCCAGAAGGAGCTGCCCTGTGGACACTTGGACTTCAGTTTAGCCCCATGAGGCTGATTTTGGGTTTGTAATCTCCAGAACCGTAAGATAATTTGTTTTAAGCCACTCAATTGGCTTACATTTGTTACAGTAGCAATCGGAAATTAATACAGGGAAGAAATCGTTCCCACCGTCACAAGGACAGTGTCAGGATGAAATGTGCAGATAACCTTATTTTAAGGTCTCTCTCCTGGCTCTGAGTCAGGATGGGAGGAGGCCAGAATGTAGGCCTGGGGCTGGGACAGAGAGGAGAGGCCTCTCTGACTGTATCTCCTACCACCAGGACTGGCTACATAAGTTGTAATGCCCAGTGGGAAGTGAAAATGTGGTGCCTCTTGTTAAAAAATCACTAGGAATTTCAAGACAGTAGCAGCAGAGCATTAAACCAAGCATGGGGCCCTTTTGCACAGGCTGCACACCCGGGAAGCTGGCCCTGCCCCGCACACTGCTCTGGCCATCCTGCCTTGCTGCTCCTTGAGCTTGCCAAGCATGCTTCAACCCCAGGGCCTTTGCACATGCTATTTCCCTTGCCTGGAATACTCTTCTCCAGATGTATGCATGGCACACTCCCCTGCTTCTTTCAAGTCTTTGCATGAATGTCAACTTCTCAGTTGAGGCCTTCCCTGACCACCCTATTTAAAAGAGCAGTGCCTGTCATAGCATTCCATTTTCTTTTTTTCCACCTCACATACTGCTTTATTTCAGCATCTTGTTTACATAAGTACGTTGAAAGTGGATATTGTGCCTGTTTCACTGCTGAATCCCTAGGACCTATATAGTACAAGGCCTGGCACAGAGTAAGTAGTGAAAAAAAATACCATTGGAATGAATGAATGGATGGATGTAAACAGAGTAGGACCCGTGCTTGGCATGGAGCACGCACACTGTAATTAGCTTCTGCAATGTTGCAGTAACATTAACATTTACTCCTGGGGGTGTGGGGGAGGGGTGGTATCATGCCTTCCAGGGCCCCCCTCCTCTGCTTACTTTATTTCTTCCTTAAATAAGAATATTTACTGAGCTGCAGTGACTAGAATGCTTCATTCACAGGCATGATCTTGTTTAATCTTCATACTGGTATGATTACTATCCCCCTTTTACAGATGAGGAAACTGAGGCTTAGAGAGCCTGCTCGCCCAAGGCCCCATGGCTAGTGAGTGGAGGGTCCGGGATGGAACCTGCTTGTCTGACTCCTAATAGACCCTCTCCATTGCCTGCATGCAGCCTGCTTGAGGGCAAACGTGCCTTTGTCACATTCCCAGTTACTTATTAGTAACTCAACCTCTGTTTTGAGTGTACCATGCACCAGGCTAGGGATAAAATGAAACATAGGAGAGACCCGGCTTCTGCTCTCACCAGGCTTCAGGTGTTTGTGTGTGTGTCGCGGGGGGAGACAAACCAGCGATCAGAGCCTCATCTGCTGCACACAGAACAGAAATAACCCAGGCACCATGGGGGGCACACAGGTGAGTCACCAAGCCCACCTAGGGCCAGGTTAAGTCCCGGATTCCCAGGGGAAGTGAGATGTAAACACAGATGTGTGAGCGATTTGAGGTCAGCCAGATGCGGCTGGGGTCAGGGGACAGTGTTCCCGGAAGAGGGAACGAGGTGACATAACAAGAGTGTAACTGAATGTAGGAGGAACCAAGAGAACTTCAAAACTGGCAAGTGATGGATGGATGTCAGGCCGGAAAGAGGCAAGGGCCCGGTGGGCGTCAAACAGACTCCCTTGCCTCTGAGCGGCTTCAAGATTACGGACAAAGCGCAGAAACCCTAGGGATGATGGTTTCCTCCTCTTAAAATAGGAGGCCTGGCTGCAGGGAGCCCCTGCCTCACCTAGTAAAGGGACAAGTGTGTTCTCAGTAATGCCAGGCCCCACGGGCCTTACAGCAAGCCAGTCAAGGCCAAGCCCACAAGGTAACAGACAGCATGCCCCTGCTCTCCTCCACCACCTTGTGGCCCCCGTGCACCTGTGCTGCCATCACTCAGCATGTGTTCATGAAAGGCTGCGATGTGCAAGGGACCCCAAATGTGTGCACAGCAGGGAATAAGAGACGGGTACTATCTCCCTGTCTTATTCTTTTTTTTAATTATTATTATTATTTTTAAACGTTTTTATTTACTTTTGGGAGAGAGGACGCAAGCAGGAGAGAGGCAGAGAGACATGGGGACAGAAGATCTGAAGCAGACGTTTCGCTGACAGCAGCAAGCCTGATGCAGAGCTCGAACCCACGAACCGTGAGATCATGATCTAAGCCGGAGTTGGGCGCTCAAACGACTGAGACACCCAGGAGCCCCTTATTCTTGTTTGTGTGTGTGTGTGTCTCCCCCTACCTCTCTGTCAGCCTCTTGAAGGCAGGAAAGGGGCTCCTCTCTGAAAACTCTCTGCTAAGCCTTCTTAATACGTGACCTTGTGTGCTCCTCACTTGAGCTCAAGGTTCCTCCTTGAGGCGGGTAATACTATCGACCAGTTCTATACACAGATGGGGCTATGGAAGCTCTAAACTGTGACCTTGCTCACCTGAGGATACACACCCAGTGGCAAAGCCAAATTCAAACCCAGACGGCTCCAAGATGCTGTCCAGGGCTGGGCGCAAATAGGTAACTGGGAAATGTAACACTTCTTTCCTTCTTTGGGCCATTCAAGGTCTGACCTTGGCACTTCTGGGCCTTGAGGAGAAGAACCAAATTTTAGTGGGCTCTCAGCCTCTGAGCAATGAACCTGGTTTTTACCTCCAAACTCCAACCTCCAGCAGAGTCCTGACCCATGGCGGCCGTGACAGAACGTACAAAAAGAAAAAATGTATACACACATCGAGCATCTAATACCCACCAGAAATTGAAGGGACCTCCACCTGTGTTTTATTTACTTAAAATTTATTTTCTAGCTCACCTTAATTCTCCCCTAAGACCCAGAGAGGTAGGTAAACAGCATTATCTCCTTTTTCACAGGCGAGGAAACTGAGGCACAGAGCAGAGAGGTGACTGGCCTGAGGCGCTACCCATGGGAACGGCCGGGCCAGGGTTTGAATTTGGATCCGCCTGCCTCCAGAGCTAAGCACTTCGCCATGGACTCTGGGACCTTTCTGGACGAGCCGATGGCGTGGAGAAACGTTAAGCAAGTGGTGGGCTCTCCTGGGCTAAATCTCAGTTCCAGGCCCCTTCTTTCACCCCAGGGAAGGAGGAACATCTGGGGGAAGCGGAAGGGCAGGACAGCACCCCCCCTCCCCCCCAGCCCAGGAAGCCAACACAGAAAACCTCCAGGCCCCCACCTGGAGGGAGGATGGAAGGGGATGCCTCCAAGGCCACCTCAGGGAGCCTGGCTGCCTCCCTAATCATTTAGCCGGAGAAGAGCACAATAATCACCACTTAGCAGGCTAATTAATCCCCGCAGCACCCCAGAGCAGGGGTTTGCCGCTGCACGCATACCCATAATGTCGCTTGGAAAGGCAGGGCAGGGCCTCGGGCCTCCCTGCCTTGCCCTGAGTGCACCTTCACACCGACCATGTACACGCACCCATCTGTTCGTTCAAGAGTCACTGCACACCTGCCGTGTGTCCCTGTGTCTAAGCGTGAGCATGGCAGGTGTCACCCTTGCCCTCCTGGAGCTGAGAGTCCAGTGGGGAGGGGATGCGCAGCAGTTACCGGGAAACATGCACACGCCAAACTGTTTCCTGCTGCCGTGCCATGGCTCTGGCTGTCCCTTCTCTCTGGCGTGTCCTTGTGGCTTGGCTTTGCCTGGCCAACTCCTACCCCTCTTTAATCCTCAGTTCTGAGGTCACTCTATAGGACTTTGCTGGGGGCTGGTTTGGTTGCTCCCCCTGTTTTCTAAGAGGGCCCTGAAGTCACTGCTTCCCTGGCCTGCTGCCCCATCAGACTGTGAGGTTTGAGCTTCAAAGTCCGGGGTCTGGGTAGCCCCCACACCTAGCGCTCTGTTGATGCCCGGTAAGTATTTGTACAATGAATGTACGAGAAGATCAATCACATGACCTGAAACTAACTTTGGGGCCTTGGTTTCCCCATCTGTACGATAAGGTCTTTCTGCATCTAACAGTCTGTGACCAACAGGGCAGAGGCGTAATTCAATCTCTGAAGGACCGGAGGGGCCTTTGGAATGTCCAAATTGGGCATTAATCATCATCATCGACCCCTACTAATGTCACAAGCAGGCCAAAGCCTTGTGAATCCCTCCGGCATCTGCCAAGGGGCTGGTGTATCCATCAAGGTCTCTGTGCCTGCAAGGAGCTAAGGCTGGCTCTGGCCCACCTACACAAAAAAAGGGACTTTGGAGGGATTGTGGCTTATCTCAGGCTTCAGAGGAGCACTGGACCACCAGGCCATCAGCCCAAGTGGAAGGATCTCTCCTCTTGCAACTTTCACATATACACGGATCGCCTGGGGACCTGGTTAGAAGGCAGACTGACCCAGGTCCTGAATGAACACACCCAACTTCTATACTGTTCATATCCTGGGATAGGGCGCTGGATCGGCCCTGCTTGGGCCAGGTGCCTGTGCAGGATTTTCAGCGATGGGCAGTGGGGTAGGGGCACTCAACAGCCATGGCCTTGGTCCCCATTCCTGTGTACCCACGTCTTCCCAGAGAAAGATGGACCTTGGGATGGGGTGGCCACCCTAAGGGGGGGTTGACTGCAGCTGGGGCAGAGCTGGGCCAGCTCTCTCCACAGTGACCATCTGAGCTGGTGAAGGGTATCATCTTTCAACCTGGAAAGTGATTTCCAGAGGCCCAGTGCAGGGTGGTGGTGGTGGGGGGGGGGGAGCGGAGTGGCAGGAGAGTTTAAACAGCAGCTGTGTTCCTAATTTCCCCAGGAGGAGGCCTGGCCGCCCCTCCTCCGTGCTGAGTGTTGGCCATTAAAAACAAACAGTATCATTTGGTTCAATGTAAAATGAATTAAAGGAAATTAAACTGCGGGGGCCATGTGGCAAGCCTTGTCCTCCATTGTCTGAAGCAGTTTTTCATCTTCCCCGGTGAAGAACAACAGCTTGGGGGGTGTGGAGCAGAGTGGGACCAGAAAAATAAATAAATAATGCACCCCCCCCCCACTTTCCCCCACCTTACGGCACGGCAGGAGGGGTTTGGGAAATCTCAGGTGCCTGCCCTGTCCCTCCTGGGTCCCCTGGTGGCAGAATGTAGCCTTTGAGAGTCTCCCAGGGATCACGGTGAAGGAAAAAAACAAAGCAAAACAAGAACAACAACAGAAAGTGATGTGCAGGCCCTGGGGACACAGCAGGGCAGGGTGGCAGAGGGAGGAGGTAATGGACCGGCCGCTGGCTGTGGCTGGAGACAGGGTGTGTGGGGCCTGGACTGCTGGGGAATGATTCCGACCCGTCTGCAGCCTCACAGAATATTTGCTGTATCATTTGTGTTAGGGGAGTTGAGTCAGGAGGGTGGGGGTGGTGAAAGATGGGCAGAGGGGACTGTGCGATGCTTGGAAGTGGGGGTTCTGGAAGGAGACTGCCAAGTTCAAATCCCAGCCCTGCCATTTACCAGCTGTGTGATTCTTGGCAAGTTAGTTACCCTCTCTGTGCCTCGGTTTCCTCATCTGCACATTGGGGATTAGAGGAGAATTAACCTCAGAGGATTGTTATGAGGATCAGTTTATGTTTATGAGGCTCCTAAAATAGTACTAGGCGAATTGGTTACATTCTATTCTATTCTATTCTATTCTATAATATTTTAGTATGATTGTTGGTCCTTGGGGCATCTCTCTTGGGATCCGGAAGACCTCCCCTTAGGTCACAACTCTGCCACAGACTTGCTGTGTGACCCTGCATAAGTGAACACACCTTGATCAAATGCAGTTCACTCCAACAATGCAAGGCTTAACAGGAAACCTGATAATACAGTTCTTCTTCGCTCTAACAGATCAATGAGGAAAATCAAATGATATTTACCAAGTTCAACACCTGGTTTAAAAAAATTTCAATAGCAGCACCTGGGTGGCTCAGTCGGTTGAGGGTCCAACTTTGGCCCAGGTCATGATCTTACAGTTTGTGAGTTTGAGCCCCACATGGGGCTCTGTGCTGACAGCTCAGGGCCTGGGGTCTGCTTCGGATTCTGTGTCTCCCTCCCTGCCCCCTCCCCCACTCATGCGCATGCTCTCTCTCTCTCTCTCTCTCTCTCTCTCTCAAGAATAAATAAACAGTAAAAAAATGTTTGTAATCAATACATTGGACTAGATGGCTACTTCCTTGACGTGATAAAACGCTGGCCTCAGCCCCTAAATGGGCATCTTGTTTAATGGGGGATTGCAAGGACAGTTTCATGCTTCAGTTTAGGCTCTAGCATCGGGTTATGCAGTCAGAAGCTGATCCAGAGGCTGTTTCAGAGGTATTGTGTAAATGTGATTAGCATCTACAATCAGTTGACTTTAAGTAAAGGAGATTATCCTCAATAATCTGGGTGGGCCTTATCCAATTAGCTGAGAGGCCACAGAGGTCTGCAGATGCCACAATGTTCCATTTTCTTTTCAAGGAACAACTGAAGTTTAAGACCTAGGCTTCAGCTCCTGTTCTGACACTGATTGGTGGAGGCTGTCGGCACTGTTGCACTGAGAGAGAAGAACCTGGGTGAAGCAGGGCCATGATGGATTAGCGATGCCTGACACAGGCTGGTAAATGGGAGCTTTCAGGCTGTTATCTCAGGGCTTCAGCGCTTCTCCGGGGATCAGTGGGTACCTGAGCTACAAACTTCAAGCAGAGCAAATAAAGAACAAATCCTAAAGATGAGTGTGAGCCCAAGAAGTCTTGCAGACCACTTGTTGCCTTAGGGTGAATCTAAAAATTAGCCTGGCAGGGGCACCCGAGAGTGGCTCACTTGGTTAAGCCTCGGACTTCAGCTCAGGCCATATCTCTTGGTTTGTGAGTCCGAGCCCACCCCCGCATCTGGCTCTGTGCTAACAGTGCAGAGTCTGCTTGGGATTCTCTCTCTCTCTCTCTCTCTCTCTCTCTCTGCCCCTCCCCCACTTGCATGCACGCATGCACGCTCTAGTGCTCTGTCTCTCTCAACAGAAAACATGAATAAACTTTATAAAAACATTAGCCTGGCAATTTCAAAAAGTCAAGTCCTTAATAATGACATTTAGTCAAACTCACTTCTGTTGGTTTCCAGCCCAGTCTCTGGACATGTTTCACCCCTTGGGGTCTTCTATTTCCCAAAGTGTCTGTCTGCTGTAGACAACGGAAATTCCCCCTTACACATAGCTTTCTTGCGAAGACCAAATGAGAAGGAATTAGGAACATAAAGATTCAAACTCCTGATCAGGGTTAGCTAACTTTTTCTTAAAGGTCCAGATATTAAATATTTTAGGTTTTGTGGGTCATACAGACTGTCTCTACTGCTCAACTCTGTCTTTGCAGCATGAAACAAGCCACAGACAATGCTTAAATGCATGAGCATGGCTGTGTTCTAATAAAATTTCATGAAAATAAGCACTGGGTCCACAGGTTGGGGTTTGCCAACCCCTGAACTAGATTTTACAGCATACTGTGCTCAGTAAAAAGGTTCGGTGGTTAACAAGTTGGGGAAATGTCAAATAAAGTGAAATGAATTTCTTGATTGCAGGACTTCTGAGAGCCTTTACTATGTTAGCAAGCAAGAAGGGTAGGGGGTGGGAGTGTAGATCATGCTCAGAGCATCTCCCAAAGTTATCTGATCACGGAACACCTTTTTATAAAACACCCATTAACGTCTCCCTAAGGCCCCAGGACTGGATTCAGGGAGCGTCTTAGCGTGGTGGCTGAATTGAAAGATTTTTCCTGACCTTCTGGATACCCTGGTGAGCCTGATCTGCCATCAGGGTGGGTCAGAGTGAGTGAGGAGAGGACCCTACTGCGTGGGTTCAAATCTCGACTCTGCCACTTTCTAGCCCAGTGGTTTGGGGCAGGTAATATCTGTTCAGCTTCCCCACTATTTCAGTTTCCCATCTGTGAAATGGGCGCAATGAGGGTGCCTATCTGCCAGGGCTGCTGGTGGATTAAATGGAGTAGCCCATGTAAAGTGTTTAGCACAGTGCATGCATCCTGAATATGCCTTAGCTGTTCTTTTTTTTTTAAGTAATTTTTTTAAAGTTTCCTTTTATTTATTTTGAGAGAGAGATAAAGAGCAAGCGGGGGAGGGGGCAGAGGAGAGGGAGATGGAATCCCAAGCAGGCTGCACGCCGTCAGCACAGATCCCCTTGAAGATCTCATGAACTGTGAGATCATGACCTGACCCGAGATTGAGAGCCAGATGCTTAACCGACCGAGCCACCCAGGCGCCCCAATGGCCCAGATGATTACTAAGCATCGCAGTATGTCCTGGGCTGAGGGGATGAGGAAAATGAACGAGGGCAGTTACCACTGTCTTAAGGGGGTGGGGGAAACTGATATTTAACTTGAGTCCTGGAGAATCACAGAATCAATGGGTCAAAGAGGACAAAGCGATTCACAACCGTTCAAGGTGTCCTTAGAGGAATCTCTTTGAAAATCCTTAGTAAATCTAAGCCGTTTCCACAATACAAAGTCCAGGTGACGCCCACCCCCAAAAAGCTAACTTTTAAATACTGCATATGCCATGAGATATGCAGTCGAGTTCTCACAACACCCTTTGAGGCGGTGTGTTATGCGTCCCCCAGATTTCTCACTGTGATCCTCAGGACTGTACTAAGATGGGCTAGCTCACCGGGGAGTCTGTTATATTACAGGAGGGAAGGGATTTTGCAGATGTAATTAACGTCACCCATCAGTTGATTCTGGGTTCATCCGAAGGGAGACTATCTGGGCGGGGTCTAATCTAATCTCATGAAACCTTTCACCCCCGAAGGGGAAGAAGTCAGGAAGATAAGAAGCAGAAGTATTCTACCCGCCATTTCTAGCTTGGAGGTGGAGGAGGTTACAGGAAAAGACCAGAGTGGTCTCTGGGAGCTCAGAGTGACCCCCAGCCAACACCCAGCCGAACGGGGACTTTAGTCCTACACCCACACAGAACTGAATTCTGCCAACAACCTAAATGAGCCTGGAAACAGATTGTCCTCCAGAACCTCCAGATACGACCAATACTTTGATTATGACCTTGTGAGACCCTGCAAAGAGAACACGGTCAAGTCTGCCTGGCTTCAGACCTACAAAACTGTGAACTAATATACGAGTGCTGTTTGAAGCTTCTAAGTTGGTAATTTGTTAGGCAGTGATTGAAAATAGCGGGGGCACCTGGATGGCTCAGTCCGTTAAGCATCTGGCTTCAGCTCGGTTCATGATCTCACAGTTTGTGGGTTCAAGCCCCATGTCGGGCTCTACACGGACAGTGTGGCACCTGCTTTGGATTCTCCCTCCCTCCCTCTCTTCCCCTTGCACTCTTGTTCTCACTCTCTCTCAAAAATAAATAAACTTAAAAAAGGAAAGAAAGAAAACTAATAGGGGGAGGCACTATTACTATCTCATTTTACAGATGAGGAAACGAGAGCAAGCAGAGGTGAAGTTTCAGGGTCACACAGAGGGTCAATGCTAGAGGGTTTCCCAAACCAGATTTGAACACAGGCGGTCTAGCTTTTAACCAGCATGCTGTGTCCTGTCTATGTATCTGCCTGAAATGATCTCTAACGTGGAGGTCGAAGCTGCATGCAGAACATTACTGTTTGATTCTATAAAGACAGGTAGGAGGAAGGTATACATGCATTTGCTTGACTATGCATATGACAGCCATGGAAAGATCCAGGGGTGATTATTACCTCCTAGGAGGTAAAACGGGTGCCTGGGGGCAAGAGAGCAAAGGGGATTTTTCACCAGAGGCTGTTTTTTGGTGTTTTCATTTCCGAATCCCGTGACCGTGTAACCTACCAAAAAAATAAAGATCCCCAGTAATTAGAGGGATGGCAGAAAGGTGGGACACATCTGAGTGAATGCAAAAGCACTCTCGAGAGAGGACAGAACCGCAGGGACACGGGTGCGTGGGTGTGTTAGTTTTCTCAGGGGCTGCCCTGACCAAGTGTCACAGACTGGGTGGTTCAACCAACAGATGAATTTTCTCCCAGTTCTGGAGGCCCGAAGTCTGAAACCGAGATGTCTGCAGGGTTGATTCCTTCTGAGGCCTCTCTCCTTGGTTTGCGGGTGCCTGTTTTCTCCCCGTGTCCTCACGGGGTCTTTCCTGTGTGTGTGCCTGTGTTTGTGTACAAATTTCCCCTTCTGTAAGGACACCAGTCAGATCAGGCAGGGCCCAACCTAATGACTTCATTTCCACGTAATTGCCTGATTAAAAGATCTTTCTCCAAACGCAGTCATGTTCTCAGGTACCAGGGGTTAGGATTTCAACATCTGAATTTTGGTTGCAGGGGACACAATTCAGCCTAGAACAGCAGGGGAGCTGACTCAGGGCCATAAAACAAACATTCAACCTGGTGTTTCTCAACCCCGGCACGGCTGGCACTTTGGACGGGACCATTCTCGGTTGTGTGCTGAGGGGCTGTCGTGTGCCCTGCGGTACGTCTACCAGAATCCCTGGTCTCTCCCCACTAAAAGCCAATAGCAAGCCCCCCCAAACCCATTGTGACAACCCAATGTCTCCAGAAATTGCCAGATGTCCCCTGCTCCCCCCCCCCCCCACCTAGTTGCTAACCACTGGTTTAACCCCTTCTAGCACCCCCTGTGCAAGAATCTGGGGCAAATGCAGCTGGCCCTTCCAGAAGTTTGCACTTTCGTACACAGGATGATGTGCTGCGAAAACTAGAGCCCAGGCCTGGGACACCCAGACCTGCCCTGGAGTAGACAGATGTCTGCTGGGGAGGGGAGGGCAGGGCAGAGAGCGGACGCTTGACCTCCAGAAGGGGCGGGGTGGGGTGGGGGGAGACTCAGCTGGTGGGGAACCTCTCTGAGAGCAAAAGTGCTGGGTTCAGGGCCCAGAACAGAGAGAGATTTTAACGGCACAAAAAGCCTCATGAATCGTCTTGGCTCTCACGTCAGAGAAAACCACCTTTCTTAACTTTCGTCCACCCTCCCTCTCTCCCTTTTCCTCCCCTGCACTTGGAGGTGAGCCAATGAGGCTGATATCTCATGGAGTCTCACCCTACTGAAAACTCTTGTCCCAGGGGTGTGGCTATGCAGGCCAAACAGGAAGTTCAGCTTAAGAGGATTTTGGACTCAGGAAGGGCTTCTTTCCTCTTATGGAAAAGGCAGAAAGTTGGTCAAATGCTGGGTTCCTTGGAGAAAAGAGTTCAGCAAAGGCTTTCCTTGCTTTAGACGCAGCTGGCCCTAGGAACTACCGAGCAGCTATGTTGGTCTTCTACTTTCTGAGAACCTGAAGAGGCTAAAAATGACCACTTTGGGGATGAGGAAGCTGAGGGCTCCGAAGAGTGAAGTCACTTTCTCAACGCTGCATAGGGAATACATCACGGAGCCAGGATTTGAACCCTGTTTTGTTCAAGGCTGGTGTTTTCTGATCTGTGGAGCTGCCCCACTTACTAGAGCCAGAGTTCTTAGACAAGCGCCTGCTTTTATCTTTTCCCATCTGAAAAAATGGGCAGAATGGCAGCTTCCTGCTACCCAGACCATTGGGGGGTTGAATAAATCCTGAGCTCAGAATGTTCTACAACAGTGCTGTCCAATGAATGTACTACTGAGAACTGGAAATATGGCCAGGGCAACCGGGGAATCAAGCTTTAAATTTAACTGATTTACATTTAAATAGTCACACGTGGGGGTGTCTGGCTGGCTCAGTCTGCAGAGCATGCGATTCTTGATCTCGGGGTTGTAAGTTCGAGCCCCACGTTGGGTGTAGACAGTACTTAAAAAAAAAAATAAAATCTTTATTTAAAAAGGAAAATAGCCACGTGTGGCTTGGTTGTCTGCCATATTGGACAGTGCAGCACTAGAATTCTGGACCAAGACTATTTCACTTTAATAAAGGGAAGGAGCAACGCATACAAGCCAGATTTTTAGTTATTACTACTACTTAATAGGAGTTCAAGTGTGTGAGATACATGTTTCTGGGACAAGATTTTTTACCCTTTTAACTAGGTCTGGATTAGGTTAATATAAAAACAGGTTTCATACTTATTTTTATATTCTCAGGGTCTAGGATTGCCCTTGTCAGCCGACAGGTCCTAAATAATGTCAGGGGGCATTGCAGGGGGCGGGGGAAGAAGTCACCAAGAACTCTATGTTCTTGCGGAAGGAAATAAAATGGGGGTGTGGTAATGCAGTTTGAGGACAACCACTTTCAACAGGGTGGTTAGGGAGGTGACGTGGTCTCAGAGCAAGTGACACTGGAGCAAAACTTGAATGACGGGAGGGAGACAGTCATGGGGACATAGGGGGAGAAAACTGCCCCAGGCGGAGAGAACAGCAGGTGCAAAGGGCCTGAGAGGGAAGGCCACTTGTGGCTGGTCCAGAGCGAGCAAGGGAGATGGTCACCAGTGATGAGGTCAGGCAGGTGGGTAGCAGCCAGGTGGGGCAAAGCTAAGACACACGGGTTGTAGAAGTCATCTGGATTCATAATACAAGTGGGTGCTCTAGACACCCAGCCGGCGTGATGGTTTGGGGTTGAGATCGCCAACCTGTGGTTGTCACCCTTAATCCCATCCTCATCTTGGCTGGCCAATGAGCCCGGCTCGCCTGGGAGGCCCAGGCGAGAGAAGATCCCTGACAGACCCTCCGGGGTCCCGAGGTATCTTGCAATTGGTGGCTCACCCGGTCTCACACGTCAGGGACCGCAGAGCCATCAAGCAAATCCAAATGCCAAAAGCCCTTCCGGTACGACGATTATCATATTAAAAACCGGCCCACCCTCTCAGTGGATGGCACGGAGGCGCGGGACACGGCATCTGTGCTGTGAGCCATTAGGGGTCCCTGACAGATGTGCTCTTTCCCCCCTCCCTCCCCCAGCTGCAAATGAAGACCCGTCCTTTTCTTCTGCCCAGACAAGGATTGATGAGGATTCGGAAGAGCGCTCAGACAGGCAAGGAAAGGCTGTGAACCTTTTCCAAGCCTGCAATTTATCTTGAGGAGACTATTCACATCACTTTTTACAGGCTGGATTATGCTGTGACCTGGCACATTAATCTCGCCGAATAAAATAATAATAATCAGAAAAAGGGAGCTGGACAGTTGCCAGCGAGGCATTAATAACTGTCGCCCACACCTCAGCGGCACAGGGGAGGGGTGCCAGGTCACATCCCCACCCTCTCGCCCCCAGAAATGCCCGTCTGAAGTAGAAGGAAGTGAGGGAGCCACGGTCTGAACTTGGGGGAATTTTATATAGATACGAGGGCCCCTCTCCTTAATCAAGTCTGAGCAACTTCCCAAACAAATCCAGGGAACTTACATAGGAGGGAATATGGCCTAGAAGCTCAGAGCAGGGGGTTCTGGAGTCGGATTCCCCGAGTTCAAATCCCTGCTCAACCACTTTCAAGCTGTGTGGCCTTGGGTTACTTCCTTAACCTCTCCCTGCGTTTGTTTTCTCCTCTGGTAAACAGGGATAAAAACAGCACCTGTCAGGAGTGTATAACGGCACAGCCGTTGTGGGAAACAGTGTTGAAGTTCCTCAAGAAGTCAAAGAATTAACACATGACCCAGCAATTCCACTCCTAGGTATGTGCCCAGGAAGACTGTGTTCAAACAGATACCTGTACACAAAGGGTTGGCACAGCACTAGTCACAGAGCCAAAAAGCGTCCATCAAACCCAAATGTGTATCAACAGACGAACGAGAGAGCAAACGGTGGTCTACCATACAACGGAACGGTATTCCGCCATAAAAAGGGATGAAGTGTACCTGTTCCAACATCCAGGAACCTTGAAAACACCACGGACAGGAGAGGGAAAGAAGCCAGGCACTGGGCCACAGAACGTGTGATTCCACTTCTACGAAATGCCCGCACCAGAAAAATCCATGCGACCGGAAGCAGATGAGCAGTTGCCAGAGGCTGGGAGTGTGAGGGGGGCAGTGGCTGCAAACGGGGAGGGTTCCAACAGGGCCGATGAAAACGTCCTGGAACTGGAGACAGGTGGTGACGGTTGCACAAACTGTGACTATGCTGAACGCAGACGGCTTTGGTATACTTTAAAATGGTTGCTGGTTAATTTTACAGCATGTGAACAGGACTTCAATACAAGACACACAAAAAAACCAACAGCACTTGCCTTGGGAGACAGATGTCAGAAAGAAATGAACACCTGGCCCATACAGAGTGCGGACTCCACACGCGCGCGGCTCCTACTGCTAGGTGTTAACTATGAGGTTTGCAGTCTTTGGCATGTGATTTCAGCCAGTTTCCGCTCTGTGACAAGAGATAGCAACATCTACCATTCCAGGATTAAGACCGAATGAGACAATGTCTTCAGTTGACTATAAAACGCCACGGGTGCGGGGATTTTTGTCTACTTTGTTCATGGATATATCCTCAGTGCCTACAATAGTGCCTGACACGTAGTTGGCATTCAGTCAATACATCCCGAACAAGTGGCAGACTTAACCTACTGCCTAGCTCCTGGTAAGTGCTCAGCGATGCTTGGCCATATTTATTATTATTGGTTTGGCTTCTAGGTAGCTTTAAGGCTCCCTGTATGGTCCTTTCCAGCACACAGAAGTGAGTACTACTCTGTCTGGTGGACTTCTGTGTCTTCATGACAGAGGTGTTTGGACAGCTACCAAATACAACAGGTTTGAGCAGAGCTGGGAAAGGAATTTAAGTTCTCACTGCTGCTATAAGAGGAGGTGATGAGAGTTAGTGCAGCTGGCTAGACTATCAACTCATTCAATCACCCATCCACCTACCATCCATTCATCCATCCACCTATCTGTCCATCCACCTGTCCATCAATCCTTCCACCCACCCATCCACTCATCCATCCATCCATCCACCTGCCCATCAATCTATCCACCCATCCATCCATCCAAATATCTATCCATCCATCCATGCGTCCACCCACCACTCACTTGCCTACCCATCTATCCACATATCCACCAACTTTCCCATCCAGCCATCAAATTCATCCACCTACCTATATATCTATTCACTCATACATTCATCCACACATCTACCCATACATACTTACAACAAACGCTTCTGAGCGCATATCAGATGTTGGTGTCCCATCAACAAACAAGCTAGATGCATTCATTTCTGCTATCACAGAGGTGACAATCAAGCGGAGAAGGCAGACAATTAAGCAAGCAATTACAGTCAGGATGGTGAGTGCTAGAATAGGGAGAGTATAGAGTCCTCATCAGGGGCACCATCCCTAGCCTGAAGGGGGCAGGGAAGGTTTCTAAGAGGCTGTGATCCAAGGAGCAGGAGTTAGTTACGACATGAAGCAGAGGAAGGGCCTTTGAGGAAGGCAGATCAGCAGGTGCAGTGGGTAGGAGACAGGATAGCACATAACCCACTCCGGAGACTGTGCACGTTAGTTATGCAGTATCTCAGTGCCTCAGGTTTCTCATCTAGCAATTGGGTTGAGGGGAGCATTTACCACATGTCGGAATGGTGCTAGTTGCTATGTGTAAAGAAATGAAAGAAGTAGCATCTGGCTGAAGCACAAAGAATAGAGGGAGGGGCAGGCGGGGAGGAAAAAGCAATGAGGAAGCAGGAGGACGGGTGGGCGGGACCAGCGGCAGAGGGCTGCAGAAAGCCTTGCCTGCCTCCTCTCCAGGCAGTGACCAACCTGCCCCTCATTCCATCCACATCCGTTAAGTCTTTCGATCTTTGCAGCATCTTAAAAAGAATTCTGTTAACATCTCAACTTCCCACCGTTAGAAACATGTTCAGGGGCACAAAATGACTCCCGGAAGGCCCCGTGGCTAGAAAGTGGCAGGGTCAGGAGGGGCCCAGGAGCTCCGGCATGTGGTCCACTCGGTGCCTGGCAGCTGATCTCCTGAAGCGGCCACGGCCGTGGGAGCTGGAAGACGTGGATTCCTATTCTGATTCTTTTTTTTTTTTTTTTTTTTTTTTTATTTTTGGGACAGAGAGAGACAGAGCATGAACGGGGGAGGGGCAGAGAGAGAGGGAGACA
This sequence comes from Lynx rufus, assembly GCF_022079265.1. Classification (NCBI taxonomy): domain Eukaryota; kingdom Metazoa; phylum Chordata; class Mammalia; order Carnivora; family Felidae; genus Lynx; species Lynx rufus. The sequence goes on along the minus strand of NW_025814839.1, from coordinate 8,197,426 downwards.
CAGAATCGGAAACAGGCTCCAGGCTCCGAGCCATCAGCCCAGAGCCCGACGTGGGGCTCGAACTCACAGACCGCGAGATCATGACCTGGCGCGCCCCCCTATTCTGATTCTTTTTTTTTTTTTTCAACGTTTTTATTTATTTTTGGGACAGAGAGAGACAGAGCATGAACGGGGGAGGGGCAGAGAGAGAGGGAGACACAGAATCGGAAACAGGCTCCAGGCTCCGAGCCATCAGCCCAGAGCCCGACGCGGGGCTCGAACTCACGGACCGCGAGATCGTGACCTGGCTGAAGTCGGACGCTTAACCGACTGCGCCACCCAGGCGCCCCCCCCATTCTGATTCTTTAACTGACTGGTTGGGTGTCTCAAACTTCGTTCAGCCTCCGTAGAGTAAGTGAAAGAATGGCTCCTCAAAGACACCAGGTCCTAATCCCTAGAACCAGCGAAGGTGACCTTACCTGGAAAAGGGGTCTTTGAAGACACAATCAAATTAAGGCTCTTGGCATGAGGAGAACATCCTGAATTATCCAGGGCCCTAAATGCAATCACCTGCATCCTTATAAAAGACAAAGAAAGGGATACTTCACACACAGAAGGCCACGGAGGCAGAGATGGGAATGACATGGCTAAGGAAGACCAGCAGCCACCAGAAGCCGGAAGAGGCAAGGAACGGATCCTCTCGTCACACCTGGAGGGAGAGCTGCCTTGCCGACACCCTGATTTCGGCCCAGTGACACTGACTTTGGACTTCTGGCTTCTGGAACTACGAGAAATCAAGTTTCTGTGGTTTCAACGCACTGGGCACAGCACCGACAGGATACTCAAACTGAGGTTTTCATCTAGAAAGAGGTGCTAATGAATTCCCTCTCACGGGGGTGATGAGAGCCTGAAGTGAGTCAGGACACGGGAAAGAATCCAGCAAGAGCCAGAGTGTGCTAGGTGCTGAGTAACCGTTAGCTGCCTGTTTTCCTTATCCTTCTCCCACACCCACTTTGAGGCAGAGCTGGGGCCCTTGAGGATGTGAAGTTCTGGGCGGGAACCCCAGCTCTAGTGTGAAATGGTCACAGCTGTGGGACTGAGAAGCCACCTGCCCCCTCAACCTCCCATCGCCTATCCATCAATGAGAGTAATGGTACCCACCTGAGATGAACAGCAAGGGGCTACGTAAGGTAATTCGTACACGAAGGGCTCTCAGCAAACTTTCAGGCACACGGTCGGTGCTCAATAATTGCGAGCTCTTATGACTCCAGGCGGTCAGTGCTGAGCGAGCTTCCCCACTTGGCTGGGTTCACGTCCCTTGCCCTCAATGGACATCGAAACGATTTTCCATCTTATTTCTGCCCAGAGATAATCAACCAGGAGGCACAGGGGCGGGGACGGAGTGAAACTCCAGTTTCTCCACCATGTCCCTCACCCACCTGCTTATAGAGCCCTGCTCTGCCCAGTGCCATGCCGGGTCCTGCAGACAGAGTGGAAGGACAGAACAGGCTTCTGGGATATGGGGAGGTGGAAGTGAACCACAGATAATCCCAAAGTGTCACAGTGCTATGAAGGAAAAGGTTCAGGGATCTAGAAGTGACTTTTTAAAATAAGATTTAATTAATCTATTTATTTTTATTATTTTTATATAATTAAACAAATTTTTTAATGTTTATTTTTGAGAGAGAGAGAGAGAGACAGACAGAGTGTGAGCAGGGGTGGGGCAGAGAGAGAGGGAGACAGAATCTGAAGCAGGCTCCAGGCTTTGAGCTGTCAGCATAGAGCCCAATGTGGGCCTCGAACCTGTGATTCATGAGATCATGACCTGAGCCAAAGTCAGACACTTAACCAACTGCTCCACCCAGGTGCCCCTTTATTATTTTTGTTAATGTTTATTTACGACATAGAGATAGAGCACGAGTGGGGAGGGGAAGAGAGAGAGGGAGAATCTGAAGCAGGGTCCAGGCTGCTCTGAGCTGTCAGCACAGAGCCCGATGTGGGGCTTGAATCCATGAACCGTGAGATCGTGACCTGGGCCGAAGTTGGACGCTCAACTGACTGAGCCACCCAGGTGCCCCTATTTATTTTTCATTTTCATTTTAGACAGAGAGAGTGCAAGTGGGGGAGAGAAAATCTCAAGCAGGCTTCATGCCCAGCACAGAGTCCAATGTGGGGCTCAATCCCACGACCCTGGGATCACGAACTGAGCCAAAATCAAGACTCAGACACTCAACTGACTGAACCACCCAGGTGTCCCTTGCGATTTTATTTTTAAGTAATCTCTACACCCAGTGTGGGGCTTGAACTCACAACCCCAAGATCAAGAGTTGTATGCTCGGGGCGCCTGGGTGGCTCAGTCGGTTAAGCGTCCGACTTCAGCCAGGTCACGATCTCGCGGTCCGTGAGTTCGAGCCCCGCGTCGGGCTCTGGGCTGATGGCTCAGACACTGGAGCCTGCCTCCGATTCTGTGTCTCCCTCTGTCTCTGCCCCTCCCCTGTTCATGCTCTGTCTCTGTCTCAAAAATAAATAAATGTTAAAAAAAAAAAAAGGAACTTGGGTTTCAAAAAAAAAAAAAAGAGTTGTATGCTCTACTGACTGAGCCATGTAGGTGCCCCTAGAAGGGGACTTTTAGTGGAGGCCCCAAGGATAAGCCTCTGACCACAGCAGCCCACGCCAGGGAGGAGCTCGGACAGAAGCAGTATAGATGCGGCAGTGGCTCCTTCTCTTAAAGTGTGCGATTTGGTAAGTTTGTTGTATGTACACACCTGTGAAACCATCACCACAGTCAAGACAGTGAATGTATCTGTTACCCCCAGAAGTTTCCCTGTGCCCCTTGGTAATCCCTTCCCTCTGGGAGGTCCCTTCAGTCAACCACTGATCTGTTTTCTGTCACTATAGGCCAGTTTACATTTTCTAGAGTTGATAGAAGTGGAATCATAAGGTACACTCTTGGTTGCTACAGTTTCCTTCACTTAGCATAACTGTTAAGTATTTTAAGATTCATTTATGTTGTATCAATACAGTTGACCCTTGCACAATGCAGGGGTTTAGGGGCACTGACCTCTGTGCGGTCAAAAATCTGCATATAATTTTTGACTCCCCAAGAACTTTACTAACAGCCTACAGTTGTTGTTGACTGGGAGGCTTACTGACAACATAAAGCCAATTAACATCTGTTTTGTATGTTGTATGTATTCTTACAGTAAAGTATGCTAGAGAAAAATAATATTAAGAAAATCCTAACTAGGGGCGCCTGGGTGCCTTAGTTGGTTAAGCACTGACTTCGGCTCAGGTCATGATCTCGTGGTTTGTGGGTTTGAGCCCCGCGTCGGGCTCTGGGCTGACAGCTCAGAGCCTGGAGCCTGCTTTGAATTCTGTGTCTCCCTCTCTCTCTGCCCCTCCCTTGCTTGCGCTCTCTCTCTCAAAAATAAACATTAAAAAAAAAAAAAAAAAGAAAATCACAAAGAAGAGAAAAATACATTGATAATACTGTGCTGTATTTATCAGAAAAAAATCGTGTATGAGTGGTTCAATTCATGTTGTTCATGTGGTTCAAAGGTCAACTGTAGTTCATCCTTTACATTGCTGAGTTGTATTTTGTTGCATGGATACACCAAAATTTGTTGATCTGTCTGCCTATTTTTTTTAGTCTTTATTTTTGAGAGAGAGAGAGACAGACAGACAGACAGAGTGCAAGCCAGGGAGCAACAGAGAGAGAGGGAGACACAGAATCCGAAGCAGGCTCCAGGCCCTGAGCTGTCAGCACAGAGCCCGACGCGGGGCTCGAACTCACGAACCGTGAGACCATGCCCTCAGCCGAAATCGGATGCTCAACCGACTGAGCCACCCAGGCGCCCCATGCAGAAGCCTTTTCACGGACACATGGTTTCATTCCTCTTGGGTGAGCACCTACGGGTGGGAGGGCTGGACTGTATGACAGGTGTTATGCTTAACCTTCCAAGAAACCTCCAAGCTGGCTTCCAAAGCGGAGGTGCCATTTACATTCCCGCCGCAAGTGTGAGTTCCAGAAATATATCTATCGGTCCTTGCCCACGGCTGTGCCTGTGCGAACAGCTGTGCGGTCTGGCCTTTCCGTGTTGGCCACCACCACGGATGAGTGCGGCATCTCACACACTGATTTTCACTGTCATTTCCTAAAGACTAATGAAGCTGAGCATCTTTTCACGTGCATATCTGCCACCAGGAGATCTGCTTTGGTGAAGGGTGTTTAAGTCTTTTAACCATTTATTAATCGGGAAAGAGTTGACTACATCTGCTCTTTACAAAGGTGTGGGCAGGTAACCAGGGTGGAGAAACTTCCACAGGTGGGGAGCTGTTATCCCCCACCGCGCCTGGAAGCAGTGAGCAGAGAGTGTAGCTGTTAGACCTTGACGGAAGGCTGTCTGCAGGGGGCTGCCCACGATGGGACCTGTGTGTTCAGAACTGTCTCCCACAACTGTGAAAGGGGATGGTAGTAATTAGAGTACCTACTTCATGGGGTGGTGCGGACTCAACGAGCTAATGCGTATACACACTTAGTGCCGACCCGAAAGATGAGCTCAGGGAAACGCACTTTGGAAACGTGACCGCCAGAACCAAAGAACAATAAATTCAAGTGGCGGTTTGTTACAGCTGCCATAGGAGACTAATACCCTAGAGGAATAAATACCTCTGCCTCTCTCTCCTTTCAGGCTTTCCCCTGGTGAACCCCGCTGGAAGCTGGGGGCTGCGGGAGCCCGCTGGTACAGTTCACCCAGGTCAGCCTCCAGGGCAGACAGCAGGGTGGGAAAGAAACGTGGACAGTGTGTCTGGAGGGGCAAGAGGAAGACACCCAGCACAATTATTCTCCCCATTTTACAGATGAGGAAACCGAGGCACGGAGAGGTTGAGTAACTCATCCAAGGTCACACAGCTGGTCATAAAGACAATACCAAGAAGCGATGTGAATCACTGAGTGCTTGCTATGTGCCAGGCATGGGGAAAAGCAGTTCCCGTTTCCTACCAGCAACTAGTACTAGTACTACTAGTTCTTAGTACTTAGTTCTATGTACTTAGAAGGAAGGTGCATTCTTGTTATCAGTTGACAGAGGAGGAAATTAAGGCTCAGAGAGGTTTTGTCATCTGCCCAAAGTCACACAGCTCGGAAGGGGGTAGCTGGGACCTGAATGGAGTCGTGCTCAATGCCAAAGTCCACGTGTGGAACCAATGGGCCATCCTGCTTCCCACTGTCAAGTCCCCGCCCCCTATTTGATACGTGGTGTGAGCTCAGGGGGCAAATGGTAACGGTGACGGTGGTCTCCGAGGGGCAGGTGGGGAGGCATCTCTGGACTTCTTGAGGTCTGTTGTTTCCCTTCTGTCTTTCTTCCCCATTTTGTCTTTAGGCCATTTTAGACCTCCTGGCACTGCCTCTGGCACCAGAGCTGTGGCTTTATCTAAGGAAACCACAACAGCTGAGGGTTTTGGGTCAACCGAATAAACCACATGGTGGGGGAGGGGAGTGCGATGTGGAGGGACAAAACCGGACTCAGACTGCCCTGGTGTGAATAATAAGAAATATATCTATCGGTCTTTGCCCCCGATTGCTGACAATGAGCTCCTAAATCCCCTGGAACTTCCTGGAGTATCTTTGGGCCTAATACGGTGACTCCTGGTGGGCTCCTGGATGGGAGCTGGTCACCAGAAAAACCAAGCCATGATTAGAAGCTTAGGACTTTCAGCCCCACCTCCCTTATTCCAGAGAGGGGAGAGGGGCTGGAAATGGAGCTTATGATCCACCCTGCCTGTGTGACAGTCTCCACAAAAATCCCGAGAACTTTAGGGATGGTGAACACGTCTACAGGTCAGGAGGGTGGTGCACCCCAACGCATGGGGACAGAAGCTCCTGTGCTCAGGATCCTTCCAGACCTCGCCTTCACGCCTCTTCACCTGGCCGTTCATCAGCATCCTTTACCATATCCTTAATTATACAATAAGCAGGTAAACGAGTGTTACGCCTGAGTTCTGTGAGCTATCCTAGCAAATGACTGAACCCACGGAGTGGGTCGTGGAAACCCTGATTTCTAACCAGTCGGTCAGAAGCACAAGTGACGATCTGGACTAGAAATGGGTGTCGGAAGTGGGGTGGGGACATCTTGTGGGACTGAGCTCTTAACCCGTAGGACGTGATGCCACCTTCAGGTAGACAGTGTCAGGACTGAGTTGAACTGTAGGACACCCAGCTGGTGTCGGAGAATTGCCTGATGTGTGGGAAACCCACACACGTGGGGTCAGAAGTACTGAGTGTGTGAGTGAAGAAGGGACACAGCATGGGGCGCCTGGGTGGCGCAGTCGGTTAAGCGTCTGACTTCAGCCAGGTCACGATCTCGCGGTCCGGGAGTTCGAGCCCCGCGTCGGGCTCTGGGCTGATGGCTCAGAGCCTGGAGCCTGTTTCGGGACACAGCAGTGTTTTTCCTAGACATCTGGCACAGGGCTTTGGGCGCCCTCAAGATGGATGGCCCGTTCCAACCTGCTCTCCTGCCAACCAATGCCTGGGACTAATTCTGAGCTTTCTTTTTTCTTTTCTTTAACGTTTATTTATTCTTGAGAGAAAGACAGAGAGAGAGTTTGTGAGTAGGGGAGGGGCAAAGAGAGAGGGAGAGAGAGAATCCCAAGCAGGCTCCACTCTGTCAGCACAGAGCCCGACACGGGGCTCAACCACACGAATCATGAGATCCTGACCTGAACCGAAATCAAGAGTATGACGCGTCACCGACTGAGCCACCTGGGTGCCCCAAATTCTGAGGTTTCTGAAGTTGAAAAGATGGCTGCTTTCACAGAATGGAAAGGAGGAGTCTCCAGAGATTCTTTGGTGCGTCTGCCTCTGTCCAGATTCCCTGCTACAGGTGTTCTCGCAGAGGCACAGGCATTCATTACACCCTAAAGATGCTGCCTTTTCCTAGCTCCGCTCAGTCCTCTGAATGACAATAGTTATCCCCCAAGACCTCTCCACCCCAACACCTGTCGGCACGCCTTTCCCTGCAGGCAAAGCACCACGGCCACCACGCCTGGTCCTGTGTCCACGGCAGACATCACTAATCGATCATGGAGCTCATTTCTTCTGAGCCTCAGAACGCTTGCCGTTAAACAAACAACACTCCTGAAGTCACAACAGTGGAAACCTATGAAAGCCACCCTTCCCTGGGAGAAGCAGGACGTGTCAACATACTTTTTTCCTTTCTCGGGTGAGATTTAGATGAAAACTGCATCAAGGGCAGTTTTGAACAATCAAACTTAGGCAGTGCCCTTGGAGAGCAAAGGACGGTGGTGACTACGAGAAGCCAGGCTCAGACTCAGGGAATTGTAAGAGGTGGGTGATGGGCTCTGTTTATTTTAAACGCTGGCATCCGCTCCGCCCAGGCCTATTCTTTCCTCCTCCAGAAGGTGCCCCGAATCCCCTGCATGATGGGCGTTAATGGGGCTACCTCGTGGCCGCAGCCGATGCCTACCTTGGACTTGACAGCCAGGATGATCTTGGGCAAGGCCACGACCAGGCACTTGAGGGCGATGGTGACGTACTTCAGCACGAAGTCTGCGATGCCCACAATCCACAGCAGGTCGAAGAAGTCCAGTGTCTCCAGGTTGGGCTTCAGGAATATGAGGCTGGTGGGGGTTGGAGGGAGAGAGTCAGGATGCTCACTTAGGATCCCGGGCCCTTGGAAGCTCTTTCTACTCACTCTGGGGGCTTTGTGAATATAACCTGTAGAAAGAGCACTGAACGGGGAGTCAGATATCTGTGTCCTGTTTCTGAATTTGCTGCTAAGTTGCTGTGTGACCTCAGGTAGGTATCTTAACCTCTCTGAGCCTCAGTCCCCCCGAGGGCTATGCAAGAAGATTGGCCAGGAGCCTCATTAGTTAGGGTTTCCTCCAGGTTTATGAGTCCACAACGGGCTTCATAAGAGGAAGCAAAGGGGAGGCAGGCAGGTAGGCTGGCCAGCACGACATACGGAGGAGAGAAATTGATGTGCAGACACTACTCACATTGCAGTAGTGTGCTAAACTAGTTGATGTGCTAAGCTACTTACTCGCTGTACCCCACTGTCCTCCACAGTGGGCACTGCTTATTCCCAATTTATAAATGAGGCACAGAAGGTTGGAGAGGTGAAGTAAGTTGCATGAAAAACATACGGGCATTAATATCATACCCGAGTTTGAATCCGGTTTTCTCTATTTATTGGACCCTGGGCAAATAATGTTATCTCTGTAAGCCTCAGTGTTTTCACGTGCAACATGGGACTCATTCCCTCCTTCATAGTGTCATTGGTGGGATTCAGGAGAACAGACGTACGACAGACCCGGCTGTGCAGCAGTGATGATAACAGCAACCCACGAGGTAGGTACTATTTAATCTGCCCCATTTTGCACATGAGGAAACAGAGGCACAGAAAGATAAAGTAACATGCACAAGGTCCTACAGATACTAAGGGACAGAGGTAGATTCAGACCCAGGTATCCCGGCTATAGTTCGTGCTTTTCCATCTTTATTCCACAGCGGCGCTACTCAAGAGTATGTAAACCCGTTCTACCCATTTGGGACCAGGTAAGTTAACTCTACACTCAGCTCCTGTACTTCCCTTGTTAAACACAGACATCAAGCCATTCTCAAACTGCCACCGGTCCACGGACCACACTTTGAGTAGCTCTGCTTTCTACCCCCAGAGGATGATGAAGTTATTTATAATAACAACGTAAGAGCTAAAATATCTTGGCTGCTTACATCATGCTGGCCTCTTCTATACACTTTACATGTCTTAACTCATTTCATTTTCCTACCTCTAGGAGGTAGGCGCTGTGATTATTCCAATCTGAGCTGGGGAAGGGGGAGCCCTAAGAGGTACAGTCGCCTGCCCACAGCTCTTGGCTAGAACGGGAGCCAGAACGGGAACCAGCAGCCAAACTGTGCTTGTCCACTCACTTTTCCTCCTGCTGGATTACAGGCTCTGAGCAAAGGCTACACCAAGTCTTCTCTGTCCACTATGAAGTAAGGACCGGTGCACACAGCCCAGCACGGATGCTTTCTGAATGCTTCTGACATATTCTGCTGGGCTGGTAGGAAGTGGTGCAAACTGGGATTGCTTATTATAGCCTCCTAGGAATGAACTGGTCTGTTTTTTGTTTTTTTTTAAGTTTACTTATTAGAGGAGGGGGGAGGGAGGGGCAGAGAGAGAGAGAGAGAGAGAGAGAGAGAGAGAATCCCAAGCAGGCTCTCTGCTGTCAGTGCAGAGCCTGAAACGGGGCTCGATCCCACAAACCATGAGATCATGACCTGAGCCAAAATCAAGAGTCAGATGTTTAACAGACTGAGCCACCCAGCTGCCCCAAACTGGTCTGGTTTTTACTTTTATTTAAAAAAAATCAATTTCTATTTATAATAAAGAGTCTCAAAGAGCTAGAGTAGGGCAAAATCAATAAAAACAATCAGGGGCGCCTGGGTGGCTCAGTCGTTAAGTGTCTGACTTCGGCTCAGGTCGTGATCTCGAGGTCCATGAATCTGAGCCCTGCGTTGGGCTCTGTGCTGACAGCTTGGAGCCTGCTTTGGATTCTGTGTCTTCCCCTCTCTCTCTGCCCCCCACCCCCACTCACATGTTGTCTCTCTCCCAAAAATAAATAAACGTTAAAAAATAAATAAACAAATGAAAATAATCTATTTTGGCAACCTTACCCGATACCCTCTGTGTCCTTTCACGTTCTAGCCTTGCCTCTAGAGGACGCCTCGCGTCCAGGTTTGAGTGGCCCTCTGTGTTACGATCCAGGGAGAGTCCGGCAGCCCCAGGTGCCCTTTGCCTCTGCTCCTGTCCCTCCTGGGATCTTGGGCTGCTTAGCTGACTTCTACACTCTGCTTCTCTGTTATGCTTCTTTGATGGCAATACATTAAGATCTGCCTTCCACTCGTCTCAGAGACACCAGCTGGTCTCAGATTCATCTGTCTGGGTTTTAGTTCACCATCTTAGGGGATTTTTCCTGTTTTGGCTTTTGGAGGAGGGGCGGGACCGAAGTGTTTTTGTAGATTGATCACTAAATCCACTTATTTCTAACTACCCTATGAACTTTCATGGACTGATGTACTTTATTATCAGTTTCACTCCTCGTTAGGCACCACCACCAACAGCTACATTTATTATAAAAGGTAATTTATTATAAAAGAATACTATCAATCAGGATAGGATTATGATATATCAATGTTTCCATTTACCCAGTGCTTTTCATGCACTATAGCATTTGGCCTTCCTAACAATTAGCCTGTCAGGTGGAAAAAGCAAGAATAACCTGGTCCTCGTTCTACCAATGAGGAAACAGGGCGAAGCCTAAGGAGGTTCCATTATTTGCCAAAGGTGGTGAAGTGGAAGGACGCTGGTCATCAGATTGCAAATCCTAGGAAGATTCAGTCTTGCTGGTAAGGGCCGCCTACCAGGACTAAGACTCATTAGGAAAGACTTCATTACGCCTCAGTTTCCTCACCCGTGAAATGGGGCCATCAATACCCTGCTGGGTCACTGAGAGGGTAAAATTAGGTGATGCCTGTGGGTATCAAACACATAGACCAGTGACATCATTACGGAAGGGGTTCAGCTTTGTTGCTTTTCTCCTAAGCTGCTCTCTCCCTCTCTCTTTCTGTGCTGCCAGTTTGACTCAGCTCTGGTTTGATGGGAGCATGGAGGTCTGAGCCTGTGAATGTGATCATGCCCAGAGAATGGCATGAGCTGGAAATTCATCCAAGATTCTGGGAAACTCCACCTCCTCCACCCTCCACCCATCGGGACCTTGATATTCTGAGCCAGACAATAACGCATTGTGTGTGATGAGTGTTGATGCCTTAAAACGAACTCTCCAAATAGCCTTTATGGGGTGGCCCCAGAAAGTGGGGAAACTTCCCATTCCTCAAAGTCCATTTTTAAAACAGATGTACATGATTTGAAAGCTTGGCTGGAGTTTCAACCCAGTCCTACAGGTCTTTACTGGCCGACCCTTCCCCACCTCCCCACTGTGTGGTTACTAGAAAACGTAAAATCACACACATAGCTTGCGGTGTATTTCTACTAGAGAGCTCTGCTCTGGCATGCGTGTATACAAGAGGGTGGAATTTAAAGGTTACGTGACACAGAGCCACTGCACTGTTCCCAAGTGAAGGAGTTGTGTGTCCCAAGCAAAGTGCCCCCCACTTTCCCACTAGGGGTCAGAACCCCTCCCCTGCTCACCTGTTGTACAGCTGTTGGGAACTGAATGTATAGAGCACGTACAGGGTGTTTCCTGCCAGAAAGGCCAAGATCCACAAGATGACCAGCACCGATCTCTTCTCCTGGAGACAAAACAAGAGATTTGTAGGGATGCTGCAATGCCAAAGGTGCACATGGCAAAACATTCCAGAATGTTCTCTGACAAGTGCCAATTTCCCCCTTTCTCAAAGGTTTGGAAGAAGCAGGGCTGATGGTGAAGGGAAGGGTGCTGGAATCTTCCCATCCCACTGGAACCCAAGGGGTGGTCACAGAGAAGGTGACAGAAATGTGGAAACATGGGGTGCCTGGGTGGCTCAGTCGGTTAAGCATCTGACTCTTGATTTTGGCTTAAGTCATGATCTCATGGTCGTGAGACTGAACCCTGCATCGGGCTCTGTGCTGGGCATAGAGCCTGCTTAAGATTTTCTCTCTCTCTATGATTCTCTCTCTATATATATCTCCACCCCAGTCCCCCCCCCCCCCACACACAAAATGTAGAAACCTGCTATGTGAAAAGGCAGGAAGGCACTACAGTTAGCAGAAGATTCTGGAGATGGACGGCCTGGGTTCAAACCCTTTGTCTGTAATCGGAGGGCTGGGCAAGTTACTGAAACTCTCTGCATTTCCCTCTCCTCATCTGGAAAATGGGTATATACTGTGTCTCCACAACGGAGTTGTGAGAACTGACGAGCACAAAACGCTCAGAACAGTGCTGTACGCAGTAAATGTTAGTTCACATTTACTGTAAAGAACTGGGGCACAGAGAAGGTAAAGAGCTGTTGCTCAAGGGCACTTGTTTGAGGTCTCTGTGCCCTCATTTGAGGATGGGAGTTTTGCTAAGGATTAAGTAAAGTTTTAAAGGTAAACATTCAGTCTACCATGGATTCATGTTTCAGGCTCAGTGAATGGTAGGACTATTATTCAGACTTTACAACCCAGCAATAGATTCAGATCTACAGGTTGGCAAGTTCCGCTCCCACTTTTTCTAGGACTTCTGGGCTACTATCCTGGCCTGGCCATTCAATACAGGGCCACAGTTATAGGGTTAGATTCAAGTTTGTACACGAGGCCATCAAAGTCTCTGCCCAAGTCATTCCCGCTTCTCTCTCCAACCTCATTTCTTTTTTCAGAAAAAAAAAAATTTTTTTTTAATGCTTATTCATTTTTGAGAGAGAGACAGAGCATTAGCGGAGGAGGGGCAGAGAGAGAGGGAGGCACAGAATCCAAAGCAGGCTTCAGGCTCCAAGCTGTCAGCCCAGAGTCTGATGCGGGCCTTGAACTCATGAACTATGACATCATATGAACTATGAAGTCGGACGTTTAACTGACTGAGCCATCCGGGTGCCCCCTTTTTTTTTTTTTAAATGTTTTTTTATTTTGGGGGAGAGAGAGAGAGGGAGACACAGAATCCGAAGCAGGCTCCAGGCTCTGAGCTGTCGGCATAGAGCCCAACACGGGGCTCGAACTCAGGATACATGAGATCATGACCTGAGCCGAAGTCAGATGCTCAACCAACTGAGCCACACAGATGCCCCTCTCCAGCCGCATTTCTGATGAGTCCCCAGGAAGACGAGAAGGAAAACCTACTTGGTTTCCTATTTCCCAGCAGCTTCTCCAGCTGAGAGCGATCCCAAGGAATTTGTGGAGAAGGCACAGAGTAGGGTGCATGCATTCTGGGGAGACATGCACACAGACCCCTGTGCTGCTGACTCTCAAAAGCTCATCTTTTCCTGGATCAGGGTGGCTGCGTTGCTGGAATCAGATGAGGTCATAACTCTCTCAGTGTAACCTTCCCTGCGGTTTTGGTAAATGCTCCACTGTCTCCAGACACAGATCAGTGCTCCGTGCACGGTTACAAAGCACATTTCCATAGAGTAGACAAAATAAATGCATCTCCATCCACCCATTATTCCAGGCGTGGTCAAGGTTAATGACCCTAGAAACCACCTCCAACCAACCCACGGCTCTTATCAATGTGAATAATCTACTCAGCAGCCCTTCTTACTCCAATAAATAATGGATTCCAGCCTAATCCCCCTGTAAATCCAAACCAAAGGAGGAATACAAAGAGAGAATTAGCAATGCCCTGGGAAGCCAAACTCTGAAGGACAAAGGGGAGAGTTCTCTAGCAGTAAGTTGATATTTCTAAACCTACTGAGGGTCATGCAGAATCTGTTTTGCAGAAAATATGTACAGATGGGCAAAACATCACCTGTGTCTTCATAGGGCTCAAGGATCCCTGCCTGGAATGCCTATCGATGGATACAGGCACTCTTTTGCCCCCTAAAATGTAAGCCAAGGCACCACTTGGATGTTACTGCATCAACAGAGAGAGCCAGTCCTAAAAGTGGCCCACTGTGGCGTTGACCAACCTGCTGTTCTAACAGCAGCAGAAAGGGGTGTGCATGAGGAAGAGGAGACCAAGGGTCATGAGGAAGCTATGGCCCCATGCCCAACCCTGGGCCTCAACGTGCTCATGTGTCAAATGGAGACCAGGCTGCCCTCATAGAGGCCCAGATGCTTCTGAGAAAGACCCAGAGAAGGGTCAGGGAGGATGGTGGCTGTTCTGGGATCACCTGCACTGCAGAAGGGGCATGCTGGTTACAAGCAGCTCAGTTAAATTTTTTTTTTTTCAATGTTTATTTATTTTGGGGACAGAGAGAGACAGAGCATGAACGGGGGAGGGGCAGAGAGAGAGGGAGACACAGAATCGGAAACAGGCTCCAGGCTCCGAGCCATCAGCCCAGAGCCTGACGCGGGGCTCGAACTCACGGACTGCGAGATCGTGACCTGGCTGAAGTCGGGCGCTTAACCGACTGCGCCACCCAGGCGCCCCGACAAGCAGCTCAGTTAAACGTTGCCTCTACGGAAGGCCCTGTGCTAAATGCCTAGGCACTATCTCATTTGAATGGTTCATCTTCTAGGGCGGCACCTGGGACTGAGATCACCAAGGTAACCTATCCAAGGGCCTGTGTGCAGGTGGCTGGAGAAGCTGGGATACCAGCCTGGGGTGAGCACAGCCTGTGGGCCCAAGGCTGGGTTCACAGCCTGACGCCACCACTTTCACGGACCGTGTGACCTCGTACGCAAGGCACGTAGTGTCCCTGAGCCACCGTTTCCTCACTGGGAAAATGAGGTAAGAACGATTCTGCCTCCCTCCTGGGCTGCCGGGACAAATCTGCAAGATGAGCTGTGCCGTCTGCCCAGCTCTGCGCTGGGCGAGGTTAGCGCCAAGCGGATATTAGATGGCAATTCTGGATGATGCTGGTGTGAAGCTGGAACGCCGGCGGGACGGCCTTAACCGTGAGAGAAGCCAGGCAGATGAGGGTGCCGTGGGCAGGCGTGGGGGGGAGACGCTGCTGTCGGAAAGGTTGGGAGAAAGATGGCAGGCGATGTGTCCCGGGGGGACAGGCGGAAGAACAGCCTCTCATAGGCCTCCCGTAGGTGTCCCCGTCCTCATCCCTGTAACCTGTGGATATGTCCGCTTACATGGCAAAGGGAATTTAGGTTGCCAACCAGCTAGCCCCGAGACGGGGAGACTCCAGGACTGTCCAGCTGGGGCTGATGTAATCACAAGAGTCCCTAAAAGTGGAAGAGGAGACAGAAGGAGAAGGGACTAGGGGCAGGTGGGCACAGAGGTGGAACACTGGTTGCTGGCTCAAAGGAGGAAGAAAGGGGCCATAAGCCACCCCTAGCACCTGGGAAAGGCAAGGCAAGGGGATCACCTCTGAACCCTCTGGAAAGAACAGTTGTGTTGACACGTGACCCTCACCTGGAGAGACCCACTTCAGACTTGCGATCCGCAGAACTATAAGGGGGTGAATCTATCGTGTTAAGCCGCTGGGTTTGTAGTCACGCGTTACAGCAACCTCAGAGACTAACTCGCCAGGTGACTCACCTTCAGAGAGACCTGTTCTCGCAGCGTGGAGTTGGCATAGGCAAAGGTGCTGGCCATCCCGATGCACACGGCAATGCCTGCGGGACAGAGGAGGGTCTGACTCCACCCACTTAGACGCATCGGGCCTGGCTCTAGCTTACTGGGGACCGTGAGCAACATTAAAAGGTCACTACCCTCTATTGCTTCACACCCACCAAGCAGCAAATTTTCTGCTGGACACATGCCAAGCTCCCCAGCACAGAGGAAGAAACAGGCTCAGAGAAGGTGACTGACTTGTCCCAGGTCGACAGAGCTGGTCAACCAGGACTGGAACCCAGGCCTCACTCAGAATCCCATAATCCTAAGCACCGTAAGCACCGTGCACCATGGAGACCTCTGCTGCCTTGCCCTGGCACTCGGGGTGAACCCCTCCTGCCCCCGACCCGGCAGGTGAAGCCCCCGGTTGACACACCCGGGACCCGCTGGACTCACCGAGCTTGTGCTGGAAGCACACCTTGGCCAGGAGGATCAGGATGAAGGGCAGGCCTTTCTGGAGCCAGCAGACCACGGCCTTCAGCTCGGACAGGGCAGGGGCGGGCGTCCCTGGCTGCTCGTCGCCCCCCTCGTCGGAGTGAGTGCGGTGGTCCCCACCCACGTGCTGCAGCAGCGAGCTCCCGCGGTGGCCGCCGTGATGGAAGTGATGGAGGGGCTGGCGGTGGTGGTAGGTGCCCCCCTCGCCCCGGCCCCCGCCCTCCTCCCTGGACGCTGGCATCTGGATGAACACGTCCCCGCCTCCGGCCGATGCCCCCAGCACCAGGCTGGATGGGAATGGGGCGGTGGGGAGGCTGCTGGCAGGGAGGCCGGGGAGGCCGGAGAAGAGTGCAGGTGGGGAGGCTGCCTCTGCCTTCAGACTCTCAAAGACGCCGCCTTCATCCACGCTCGCCTCGGAGCTGAGCGCTTGGCTGCGATTTCTGGGCCAGGAGGGAAGACAGAGCCCCACCAAGTCAGATGGAGAGATAAGCACCCCAGTGGAGGATGGGCGGGGGGTACAAATAACAGTACCAATATTGCTACAGGCTGAATCGTGTCCTGTGTTGAAGCCCTAACCTCCGGGACCTCAGAAAGTGGCTGTACTTGAAGACATGGTCTTTGTAGGGGTGATTAAGTTAAAATGACGTCATTAGGGTGGGTCCTGATCCAATAGGACTAGTGTCTTTATCATTATTTTTTTTAACGTTTATTTATTTTTGAAGGAGAGAGAGAGAGACAGAGCATGAGCAGGAAGGGGCAGAGAGAGAGGGAGACACAGAATCCGAAGCAGGCTCCAGGCTCCAAACTGTCAGCACAGAGCCCAACGTGGGGCTCGAACTCATGAGCTGTGAGATCATGACCTGACCAAAGTCGGACACCCAACCGACTGAGCCAAGCAGGCGCCCCATGACTAGTGTCTTTACATGAGGAGATTAGGACACAGACACACAGGGAAGACCCCGTGAGGACAAAGTGGGGAGGAGGCCATCCACAAGCCAAAGACAGAGTTTCAGAAGAAACTGACCCTGTCCACACCTTGATCTTGGACTTCTAGCTTCCAGAACTGTGAGACAATAAATTGCTAATTTTTTTTAAGTTTATTTATTTATTTTCAGACAGAGAGACAGAGAGACGGGGGGGGGGGGGAAGAGAGAGAGGAGAGAGAGAGAGAGAATGAGAATGAGAATGAGAGGGATGGGGCAGAGACAGAGAAGGGAAACAGAGAATCCCAAGACCCAACTTGGGGCTTGAACTCACAGACCCGTGAGATCATGACCTGCGCCGAAATCAAGAGTCTGATGCTCAAATGACTAAGCCACTCAGGCACCCAAGTGAATCCCTAATGTTTAAGCCACCCAGCATGTGGTACCTTGTCACAGAAGCCGTGTAAAACTAACACAAATAATAATAGCAATAGGGGCATAACATTTATTGAAAATGTACTGTGTGCCACTTTTCTAAGGGCTCCTCATTGATTATATCATTAAACCTTCCAACCAACCCCATGAATTAGGTACTAATAATACCCCCATCTGACAGATCAAGAAACCAAGGCACAGAGAAAGTTACATGTCCTGAGCCACATAGTTGGTAAGAGACAGAACAAGAGAGATTCAACTAGCTAACTCCAGAGCCTGCTTTCTCAACCTCTATACTTTACAGAAAAGCTAGCACAGAATCTATGATCCCAGAATCCAGATTCCAGAATCTATGAACCTCAGGAACTCAGAGACCCCTGGACCTATAATCTTCAATGACTCCCAGTTTCCAAGAGGGCCCAGCCTCTTGGTCACTGGCTGGTATTTGGAGAGCAACACACAGTATTAGAAGTAAAGTAAAGAAGAATCAAGAGAGAAGCCCCCGTTCAAACTCCAGCTCCACCCTTCCTAAAGATCTTTTTTTTTTTTTTTTTTTAACGTTTGTTTATTTTTGAGAAAGGGAGAGTGAGCGAGGGAGGGGCAGAGGGAGAGGGAGACAGAAGATCCTAAGCAGGCTCTGTGCTGAGAGCAGAGAGCCCAACATGGGGCTGGAACTCACAAACCGTGAGATCATGACCTGAGCTGAAGTTGGACGCTTCACCGACTGAGCCACCCAGGTGCCCCTCACCCTTCCTAGAGGTCTTACCAACCCTGCACTGTTTTCTCACCTGAAAAATGGCATAAACATCATCCATCCATACAACTCCTGTGGGATCAAATTTAGAACATCCTTTTCAATGTACCTAGCACATAGTAGGTGCTCAATACATGGGGATGATGACCTCTAATCCCTAAGGAAAGACCCCCAGGGCCAACTGCCCTCTCTAGTTCCAAACAAAGCTTGCTGTATTGGAATCCAGGAAAGGATTCTGTGGTTTTTTCAAAGTCATCACTGGAGGAGCAGAGAGCCCAGAATAATTACTCCATAAGAATGGAGAGACCCTCGAACTGGGTACACTTTCCATGAACACGAGGACCTGGAGTTCTGGATGTCTTCTGTCTTGGGCTTGTCTTCTTTTCAAATGGGACCATTTGAAATTCAGTCTACACCACAGATATAAGTGGAGCTGATTTGCTATATGTGCATGTGTCGGGGGGAGGAGTGAAGAGCCTCCCTCCCCTTCCCTCCCTTCTCTCACCCTGCAGTAGGGCCCCCAAGGCACCTCCCAGACCCCTATGGTACTTAAAATACACCATGACCTTCCTGTATGTGAGAGCTGAGTCTCATTCATTCTCTGCACCCCACAACCCAGGGCACACAGTAGGCACCTAATAAATGTGTGCAAGCTATCATCCAGGCACATCACACTAGACTCTGTATAATCTACTGTCCACTCAAGAGACCAGGATGCTTTTTAAAAAACACATAGATGATTATTTCCCACTAAAAGAGCTTCCCATTCTAAACTTCCTGCAGGCACAGATAAACACCCTCTACGGATAGGGACTAATGTCATTCCTCTTTTACAGATAAAGAAACAGACTCAGAGCTTCCGAAAAATACAGGTGCCTGAGACCCTGTGTTAACCAACTGAATCAAAACCTTTGGAGGTGGGCCCTGACATCACTAGTTCCTGACAGCCCTCCAGGTGATTCTAATGGTCACTCAGCACTGGGAATAGCACTTTAGACAGGACCCTGCTCCAAGAGGCCAAACATCATGATTGTTTGTTCCTACTGTCTCTCTCCTGCCCAGCACAAATGCACCTGGCACACAGAGCACGCTCAAAAAATACTGTTTGAAGTAATGACCGAATGAACATACTAAAGGCTCTGAGAAGGCCTGCAACTGCATTAAAATTTTTCATTTTGTTGAAACTTCGTGTTTCCCAAACTTACTTGATTTCGGATTCTTTAAACTATTCACATCTTATAGGACACTTGTGAAACCCAGCAGGGGAAATGCTGACCTGGAGAAATCTCAGGGTTGGCTTCTCTGGCTCCACAAACTTGACCTGGGGGGAAAGTTGTAACCCCACCCCACGGCCCATCCCTGCTGGCTCCAAAACCCAGGAGATGTATGGTCTTACTACCTGGGCTCGGGATAACATTAAAGTAATATTAATAACAACAACAACAACAGACACCATGGCTATGACCCTCAAGGGGCCGTGAGCTTTTTCTGCACTTCAAGAAACTGAGCTCAGAAAGCAGGAGTCCTGGCAGGTGCCCATGCTGACCCACATAGGGGCCAAGCTTTCTCCCCCATCGGGCCATGGAAAGCCTTCCTGGCCCCCTGTGAGCTCACCAGCCTGGAGTTCACTGGGCTCAGGGGGCCTGCAGTACAATCAGGGAAGACTCAACCCACCAAGGAGCTTTTTATAGCTGGCCTCCATTCCCTGGGCCTCTCCCGGGTATCCAGCCGAGATTTCAGCCTAAATGGGAAAGAATATTCCTTGGAGGGCAGAGGCTTCCAACTTAACCACTTAGGGGCCAGAATGTGAGGCGGCCCAGGAGAAGTAGGTCCACCCAGATAGGAGGCTGTCGTAATGCGGTGACTGAAAGCATAGACTATGGCAGGCAATGGACTAGGGCCTGAATCTCAGCCTGCTGCTTCCTGGCTGTGTGACTTCGGGTAATTTACTTCCCCTCTCTGAGCCTCAGTTTCTTATCTGTAAGAACAGTGATAAAAATAGTCCTGACCTCGTCAGGCTAATGTGAGGGTGGCACAGGGTAGGCACACAACACACCGTGGCCATTGTTTTTCTGCTGTGGTCTCTGCCCCCAAAGACCTCATGGTTCACTTGACAGCAGATGGCAATTGTGTCTTCAGAGGCTAGGGCAGCTCCAAGAGGCACGCTTGTTACGTGCTGGATACCGTGTTCCTGCATTCTCATGCTCATTCACTCATTCAGAAACAACCCTGAGTTTTATTATGCAGACTTTATGGATGGGGAAACCGAGGCTTGGGGGGTGAAGTTGCTTGCCAAAGGCACTGTAGGTGCAAAATGGCTAAGCTGGGGTTTTGGCTAAGGGTCATCTGACTTCAGGTCACAGCTCTTCCTGGCAGAACAGGCAGGCTTGATGCAAAACTCAGTCTTAATGGGACCAGTTAATACTCTTTGGGATTCTGTAGTCAACCTTGGGGTTGTGGGGGACCCAGAATGGGAGGCGAAGGAGGAAAAGCTCAGTTGCCGGCTCCTCGGACGTATGGGCCAGCACAGGGGGAGAGCATCACAATCTAAGAACAGGTCCCCATGGTGTGTACTCTCTTGGATTTCACCAGACGGTAATTCTAGCTCGTGAGGGTTTTAACCGTGTTTTCTTAGATTTTCTTGGTCTATGTGGCCTCTGTTAGAGGGCCAAAGTAACAGCCAAAGTTGTTTGTATCCCCAACCGCTTCCTTATGTGCGTCTGGCACACCCAGCCAATATTTCCCCTGCTCTAAATCCCCAGGGCCAGGTACCAGAAAACTAGAGAACACCGCTCTAGCCCAGAGCCTGGTGACATTATTCAAGCTACCCAATCCTAAGCCGTTTCCCCCTGACGCACAATAAAAGCTGTGGCCTCTGTTCACTCTTTGCTTCTTTCTGCCTCCTGACTGGTGCTTCCCCACGTGGCCCTGCCTGCTAAGGCGGGTCCCTCTCTCCCAGGAAATGTAAGCAACAGAAATCTTCTTCCACCTCTAGAAGTTAAAACCTATGGGAACAATCTTTGATGCAGTGAGTCAAGTGAATCACCTGTCACACAGGCTTAGGGAATGACCATCAAAGCAAGAGCAAGCTGTGATGCATTGAGAAACGTATGCCATCACCGGGCAAAGCAGTCTCCCACCGGATCTCCTTTGCTCATCTAACAAATAACCCGAGAGGCACGTGTCACTCAATCCAGATTTGGAGTTGCCCCTGACGACCCGAGCCCGGAGCCTCCGGCTGGAATGAACCCGGGGGAGGTCTACCTACCTTTCAGGTGGACCGTTATCCGTGTTGCTGCTGTGGCGTCTCTGCATTTTCCTTAAGACCTGAAAGTCAACACATGGAATGAGCTGGCGTCTCTCAACGTTCCCATTGCCGGTCAGATTGCCGAGGCAGCTGTAAACAAATATGACTCCTATCTCACATCCCCAGGCCTCTCTCACATTCTGCAAACCCTGTTTGCATCTGTTACGTCATTCAACCCTCCATTCAACATTCGATCCCAGTGAGGAAAGTGTTATCACCCCATTCTGCAGATGAGGATGTTGAGACCCAGGGGTGGAGGGAGTCTTCACGTGAGAGGAAGCAGTGGACCGTGCGGCAAAGAGGTGTCGGATGACAGGAGGTAAGCAGCGGACTAGCAGTACAAGACATGGCTTCTGGACCGATGCTGCTCCTAACTTGCTGTGTGACCTTGGGCAAATCAGCAACCTCTCTGTGGCCTCAGATTCCCCATCTGAGGATGGGGAATGGGGGGCAGGGGGGTGGGGAGCGGGTGTGGAGTTGCCAAAACCCAAAGCTTCCTTCCAGTCCTCCTGTTTAATAAAGTGGTAATAAGGATGTGAATTCTCCCAGAGACATGTCACCTGGTTCACGGTGAGGAGCCACATGGACTTCAGAACTCCATGTTGACGATGCTTGAGGTGGGCCTTCAGGGCTCCTGATGGGATGTGACCGCTAGAGTCCAGAGAAAGCAAGCCTCTCCCTCCTCTTTCTCTGCAGAGGGATGCACAGGTCACCAGAGCTCATCAGGTTCCAAACCTTGAACGGAACAGAACACTTCAGGGAACAGTCCATGCAATGGCTTGAACCTGACAATGTCTTAGGGCATCACGGTAGCTCTAAGCGTATCTCTGGTTAGCCTCTCACTGATCCCTCTTTAGGACTCCTGGGAATGTTATCTCAATGTATTTTGCTCTATTGTCAGACTATGAGTCCTGATTGGGGAACACAGAAAATATGTTTTAGGCCCTCCAATGGCATCACGCGGCAACCCAAATAAAATCCAAACTCTTTATGGCCTACAAGTTCGGCCTGATGCAGCCTCACCTGTTTCCAATCTCATTTCCCTCCACTCTTCCTTTAACCGCTTTCCTCCAGCCATACTGGCCTTTTTGTTTCTCATACTTGCTGGCTTGTCCCTGCCTCAGGGCCTCTGTTCTTGCTGTTCTCTCTTCCTCCAATGCTTTTCCTTCTGTCTAGTTCCTCAGGTCAAATGTCACATTCTCCCAGAGGCCTTCTCCTCTCACCCTCCTGACCCACCATGTGCCCTGTCTCATCTTCTTCATAGAACTTACCATTTACTTACATATATGCCTATTTATCATCTGTCCTCCATTAGAATGTAAATTCCACAAAAGCAGGCACCCTATGTCTGGTTCACGCCTGTACCTCAGCATCCGGAACACTGCCTAGCACAGAGTTGCACTCAACAAATACTCGAATATTTATTCAACATTTATCTATGGGTCTCAGTTACTTTTTTTGTACACCCCCTTTTCCCTCCCTAGAGAAATAAAAGCCATAGACTTTCCATGAATAGGTTTAGTCTCGAAAAAAGTATGTATATATATACATATATATATATATACATATATATATATATATTTTTTTTTTCAGGATCAAAGATGGTAGGTTGAGTACATCATAATTGGTTTTGCATGATTTCCTAATCATGACCACCTTCTTCAGGGGGCAGTATTGGTGTTACTAGGGCAGCTGATTAGGGAGACAATTCAGTGGCTAAGCCTCTCTTCTCTTTTGAAAACTCAGCTAAGAAGTGGGTCAGTATCACCATCTGCACATATGAAGGAATGTTCATTGTGTAAATATTTTTCAAGAACTTGCAATGTCACCTTAACGCCCCCTCCCAAAGACGCCCCCCCCCATCACTTGCAAATCCTTGGGGGAAAAAATACAGCTCCCAAAGTTTCCATCCACGAATTTGACACAGCTTCCAAAATCACATGTGCAAGAGTCTACTTTGAGATGCTCGCTCAATTTTGAGGGGCTTCAGGTTCTCTGTTGGAAGCAGGCCACACGTAATTATTCCTATACCGAATTCCAGAACAAAATTCTGCACGTGGGATGCATCTGAATGATTGAATGAAACGTCTCTTAACCTTCTGTTCCATTCATTGTTCTACATCCCCATGAAGAATTGCCCTGAGATTTTTCAATATATGCTTCGTTTTCAGTTGCGCCCCCGGGGCCGTTACATGCACCGAAATGCACGCGAGAGCATCTCCTGCGTTACATGCACTGGAAAGAGGCAGGTGCACTTTGGGAAAAAAGCCGCTAGCGTCTCTCATTTCTGCAACCAACGTTCAGCACAAAACGCCCTAGGACTGCAAGGGCAGGAGGCTATACGAACCATCCCCGGAGAAAAAAACCGCGTTCTTTTTACCTGCCCAGACAATTCGGCAATCACAGCGGCATCATTCACGTCCTCCCAAGCCAATCACGCGCGCGCCCCGGGTAGCACGTGACTTCCGAGTGCTTCCGGCCCCTTGTAGGGTTCTCTGTCAGGTAGCCTTAGCCAGGCGCTAAGACCGCGGCGCGGCGCGGCTCCTCTTGCTGTGCGCACGCGGTTGCCCGCCCCCTTTTCGGGATTCAGCCAATAGGACCCCGTCGCTCCTCAGGGACCAATAGCGAGGAGCCGAGCGAGGCTGCCTGGCCCCTCCGAGCGGAGCGGAGGCGGGGCGTGGGGAGGGGTCACGTGGGGCGACGCGGGGTGGCTGCCGGGAGCTGGCTGCACCGAACGCCGAGGGGCCGGCGTCCGCCGCGGTTAATGTGTCCGCCGGCCGTATAGGGGCCATGCCGCCCGGGCCCCGGGCCTTCCCCGCTGTGCGCCCCGGCCGCCGCGCCCCGCGTCCGCGCCGGCATGGTGAACCTGGCGGCTATGGTGTGGCGCCGGCTCCTCCGGAAGAGGTGGGTGCTCGCCCTGGTCTTCGGGCTCTCGCTCGTCTACTTCCTCAGCAGCACCTTCAAGCAGGTCAGTGGCTGCCCGCCGCCCTCCCACCTTTGCTCTCCCGGCCGCCTGGTTTCCCCCGGCTTGGGGGGAACCCCCTGTGCAGCCGCGCTGCCAGTGTGTCCGAGAGTCCGGTGCGCTGGGACTGAGGATGGACGAAGGGACCTGCCCATTTCGTTGGTGCCCGGGAGAGAAGGAGCTGCTAGGCTAGGGGTGCAGGTGGGACTCGAACCCAGGTGTGTCGGCCCTTAGCTGTGGTTATTACCCTTACTGCCATCAGCGTGCCTTCTACCTGCGGGGTACAGGGCTTAGAGGGGGCGTGCATTTCTTGTTTCATTCTCCTGGCAGACCTGGGGGATGGGTGTCTCCAGATTGCAGCGGGGGAAACTGAGGCTCAGAGAGGCAGGGATGGTAAGAAGCCGAATTGCGAGACCTGAGCTTGCGTGCCTCGCCTGCATTTACTTTGAGGGCTCAGCAGTTCATCCGGGAGACCCAGCAGGACCCACGAGGTAACCTTCTGTGCATAACTTGGTTGGATGGAATTTTCTTTTTACCTCCCCATCCCGTTAGTTTTTCTTCCCATGTGAGAATTTCTGGGAGAAAAGGCAGGATGCTTTGGCGAGAAATGCGGCCAAAGCAATTGAAAGTTTGTTCGGACGTCCGGTTTGAGCGTTTGGGTTTTTAGAAGGGGTGCGCATACCTCACAGCGTAATCAGGGACGATCCGGTTTATGCTGTTGCTCTGATGTAGTTATTAATAAAAGCTCCTTTTTTGACTCCCAAGGGTCATGTTCGTAAATAAAATATATTAACGAATAGCAAATAAATGAACTGTGTGGTCACCCTAGTTAAATGGGATTGGTGGGAGAGCTAAGTGAAGATTAGAGAACGGTACCCCACCTCTTACCTTAGGCAAACAGAGAGGCTGAGAGTTGTGAGCCTCTTATATTGACTGGGATGTGTTGGTGACATGCATGAACTAAGTGCTTCAGGGACTTGTGTTTTCTGCAGCCTCACAGATATTTTCTTGTGGTCACATGTTGTTCTTTCTCTGTCTGGTGGACCACTGAGTGTTATAGTAATCTTGGACTCAGATCTCTGCCTTTCTCTCTGACCCAGTGCTTAAATACCAGTTGTATGCTCTTGATATCCCAATTTATAACTTTAGCCTAGACCTATACAGAAACCCTCAGTTCTTCTATGCACCTGCCTACTTGACGTCTTCTTGAATATGTCGTAGGCTTCTCATCCTTGGCCAGAACAGAACTTTTGATTCTCCACCACCGACACTTCCTCTCCAGTCTTCCCAGGCTCAATTAGTGGCATTACTCTTCACCAGGTAGTCAAGCCACAAATACTTCCTTTTTTTCCTCACTCCCCACATCTAAAATACTGCGTCTACCTCCACAGTGTATCCTGATTCTGTTCCTTTCTCATGATTGTCACTGCTGTCACCCTAGGTGGGACTACCTTCGTCTCTTATCTGGACTTCTGCAGTAGCTCACCAGCAGGTATCTGCTTCCTTTCTTGTCTGGCAGTCTGTTTCTCTACCCAGCAGTGACAGGCTTGATAATCTGGGGGGGGGGGGGGGAAATCACAGCACTCCCCTGGGTATAATCCTCCTTTGAATTTCTGTTGCACTCAGATAAAACTCTAGACTCCATTCCAGGGTCACTGCATGGTGAGTTGTGTTTTTGTTTTTGTTTTTGTTTTTTTGTCACTTAAGCACTTCAGGCCAGACTGTTGCTGTCTCAGGCCACACCAGGTGACACAATTTAAATTAAGGTTCCTTGCCCATAGATTTTGCTTTATTTTCTTTGTAGTAGGAATCACTAACTGGACATTTCTTGTTCATTTACTTATCTGTCTTCCCTCTCTCTTCCTTCTAGAAGGTAATTTTCTTGAGAACAGGGACCTTGTCTGTGTTGCTCATAGAATCTCACCCCTGAGAATATTGCCAGGCACTTAACGGCCACTCAGATATGGGTTGAACAAATGAGTGAGTCGTGCGTCTTTTTAATTGGGATGACTTTTCCTTCCTTCTCGAACTAATTTTTCATGTCTTGACTCAGATGCCGTCTGCTCTGCGATCTTCCCTACAACCCCCCTGCAGCCTATCGAACACGAAGAAACACTTTCACGGTCGCCTCTCTCTATCCCTGCCCATCAACTCCTGGCAACCACTAGTCAGCTTTCTATCTCTACAGATTTGCTGTTCTGGACGTGTCATGTAGATGGAATCATACAACGTGTATTCTTCTATGTCTGGCTTCTTTCAGTTCGAAGCCAGTGACTTTAAGGTTTATCCATGTTGTAGGATACATTAGTACTTCATTTTTATGTGTGAATAATATTCTGTTCCAAATACAACAGAACATTATTCACAGTTTAGATATCCATCTTATTTGGAAATATGTTTTCAGTTCTCTTAGGTATGGTCCCCGGAGTGGACTTGATGGGCCACACGGTAACTCCATCCTTAACTTTTTGAGGAACTGCTAGACTGTTTTCCAAAGTGGCTGCATCATTTGCAATGACCTTTTAAGAAACCACACTTGTCCCCCCCCCCAAAAAAAAGAAACTACACCTGTCAAGTTTTGACGTAGTACTAAAGAAGATTATCTGTAATTATTTGACAACACCATTAAACTATCCCTCCCATTTCCAAAGACACATCTGCGGGAGGTAGATTTTCTTCATATGCTTCAACCCAAACAACATATTGCAACAGATTGACTGCAGAGGGTGATGTGAGAACCCAGGTGTCTTCCATTCTGCCAGACGTTAAAAGGGTTTGCAGAAACGTAAAAGCATCTTCTCACCAAATTTCTTTTTTGTTTTGAAGATTTTTTTCATAGACCAAAAACAAACAAACAAAAACCTGTTGACATGTAATAGGTTCATTGTTATTTTTAAATGAATAGATAATTTAAAGTAATTTAAGAATTTATGTTTTTTTTTTTTTTAAATTTTTTTTCAACCTTTTTATTTATTTTTGGGACTGAGAGAGACAGAGCATGAACGGGGGAGGGGCAGAGAGAGAGGGAGACACAGAATCGGAAACAGGCTCCAGGCTCCGAGCCATCAGCCCAGAGCCTGACGCGGGGCTCGAACTCACGGACCGCGAGATTGTGACCTGGCTGAAGTCGGACGCTTAACCGACTGCGCCACCCAGGCGCCCCAAGAATTTATGTTTTTAATTTCCGATATGATAAATATCAATAGCCATGATCCTCATGAACCACCATATCGAGATTCTCCGTGTAAAGAATATAAAGGGTTCTCGGGACCCACCTCGGAGCCCACCTATATGCACTTGAGTTTGCTTCTCTTGCTCTCTGCTCCCTGCAGTTCTGGTCGCTGGCACTCCTGTGCGACACGAGGCGAATGTGCTTCGTTTTGCCTGGCCTCAGGTTCGTCACTTGTGGAACGGAGATGCGGTATAGAATATATGGGGCGGGGGCGTGTGTGTTGGGTCTGAATTGAGAAGAGGCCATGAAAAATTGTAAAGCTCAGTATGGTCCCAAGCTCTGCCTCGAGTGAGATCCTGAACTCGTGGAGCAAATGCAGCTGCTGTTTTGCCTAGAGAATAGCTGATTATCCTCTATTGCTTTGAATTCCTCTTTTCTGTGGTTTTCACGTTAATTAATGCTTTGGGGGATAGTTTAAATTGTAGCGATAGAGATGGGAGCTCAGGAGAAATTAGTGACAATGGTGGGAATGCCATTGGGGGAGAGGATTGGGTGCCGAGTGACTTGGGTGTGTTTAACAAATGTTCAGTGAACCCCAGCTGTGCTCTAGGTGCTGTCTGCTAGGTGATGAAGATGGAGGGCGGGGTGGTAAGGCACAAAGCAGACAAGGTCTTATTCTCCGAGAGCCTGTATTCTGCCAGGGAATAAGGGAGCAGAAATGGCAAATGACCAGAAATGTTGCAGGCTTATGATAGGAAGAGAAAAAAGACAAGATGTTGTGGTAGAGCAACAAGGTGGGCCTAACCCTGTGGGGCATTTGAGCTGAGATGGAAGGATCCTTAGAGGTCCTCTTATGTAAATAAATGTTCTCCTAATGTTCCAGTAGAGCAGTTCCTGAAAGTCCCGGGCTGTGTGCATAACTCTTTGAAAATATGTTAACATCTTTAGCTTTAACGTAATTAAGTATGTAAGTTGCGGTAGACTAAGAGTGTAAGTTCGATACTTCTGAAGTGTCATACATCCTAAGAGCTGCTAATCTGTTTTTGTTTTGTTGTTCACTGATTATCAAGATATAAATATTTTCCAGAAAGTTTGTCAAGTACTGCCCAGGGTAGAGGAGGAAAACAGTGACCTGTAATTTCATCAACCATGGGACATTTATCTCATTTGACCATTATGATAACCTCTGAAAAATAGGACAGTTATTGAAGTACTCCTTTTCAAGTCAGGCTAAGTAACATATGTTAGTAATAAAAGCATTACAGTAACTCCTTATAATTTATGAAGAAAGTTCAGATGTTATTTTGTTTTGCTCTTTTTTGTTCCTGCTCTTTTCTTTGTACCCTAGCGTACCCTTGTGTGGACATCCATTGTGGTTAATTGCACTGATTTCTGTGCATGCTTCTTTATCGACTGCTCTGGGGACTCCTTGAGAGTAGAGAGCCTGACTGCCTTTGTCTGTATATCCTTAATGCATTGTAAGGACTTGTTACCTTTGCGGGGGGAACACACACACACACACACAGGTGCATGCACGTGTGTGTATATATACAGGCCCTGGAATTGAGACAACCTAGTAGGGTAGATCAGTTTGGTAGGGGCTTAAAACCATGGAAGGGATCCCTTCAGTGCCCCTCCCCCCCCATGCTTGCTGAGACTGGACCCTCAGAAAAATGAATGTGTTAATTCATTACATAAGTCACCATGTGTTACGCTATCTCTTGTACAGCCTTTTTTTTTTTTTTTTTTTTTTTGATCATACAACTCTTACCCAGTCTTTTTGGCAAGGTCTTAAATATTCATGTTTGAAAACAAGTTCAAGTGCTGGAAGAATTGCCTTCCTGTTTACCAGGAGTGTAGTTATGTGGAAGAGGTCCTTCTGGGATGCACTTGGCTGTGAATACTTGTTTTCTTTCGGGAAGACTAACAGGATAGTTTGAGAGTAATGTTAGGAGTACTTTTAATCTTGTGAGATCCAGTGTACTTTGACCAGCTGCTTACTAGTCTAAATGGCTATTAATTTATCTAGGGCAGCATTCGAAGCTCAGTTTCGATTGGACCTAGCTTGACTATGCAGTTAACTGATAGGGTCCCAGCAGAGCAGAGGAATATAAATGTCCAGGTAGTTAAACTGTATGTAGCTAAGTAATTTGCCCCATATTCCCAAGGCTTCTGCACTTAGCCCCTCTTCTTGCACCAACCAAGGAGTATAGATGTTGTTTATATATAACCCATCCTGTTCCTGCCAGTGCCAGTTTTTGCCTATAAATGAAACAAAAGGGAGAGGCAGAATAGAAATTAAAGCCACTAAGTGTGACTGTTGTACACTTAGTAAATTAAAGAACAAAATCCAGTACTGGTGCAGTGGTGGTAAAACTGCAAACACTGTTATGTAAATGCTGGTGATGTTACAAATGGTATATATAGCTTTGGGGAAGTTATTTGGCGCATATAGCATTAACTGGTTTTGATAATCATTACTACAAGTTATTGAAGAGAATAAACAAACTTTATTGCAATGCTACCTCTGATAACAAAGGTGTTATTCTGTAGAAGATGTGTTTACTGAATTATGGCATGGGAACATGATAGGTTATTATATAGCCTTGAAGATGTTCTTGTCAAGATAATGTAGGTACTTGGATGGCTTACCATCCAGTTAGTGTCAAGAAGAGTTGAGTGCAAAGCCTCCTACTTTGTAGTATAAACGC
The DNA here is from genome assembly GCF_022079265.1 of Lynx rufus. Classification (NCBI taxonomy): domain Eukaryota; kingdom Metazoa; phylum Chordata; class Mammalia; order Carnivora; family Felidae; genus Lynx; species Lynx rufus. Next base: position 8,167,526 of record NW_025814839.1, on the reverse strand, counting down.
CAGGGTCACAGGCTAGAAGTCAATGTATACATATTGATACAGCTTTGTTTAAGCAGTGGGATTGTGGGCAGTTTTTGTCTTTAATGTTGGTAATCACGCTTTTTTAAAGTAAAATTTTTATTTTGGAGCAATTACAGATATAGAGAAAAGTTTCAAGGATAATACAGAGTTCGTGTAGATCCCTCAGTGTCTTCTCATATTAATGGTAATTATGCTTCTATCATTTTATTTTAAAGTGAAGATATCCCAAAGATGACCAAAGGTGTTAACAATCACCTCTGTCCCTTCCACGTCTGTAGCATATCTTTCCATACTGTTATCTCAGCTCTTACAAACTTGTATGTGTATGTTGTTATAATTGTTATAGTGTGTGATAATATGCATGTTCTTTTGTAACTTGCTGGTATCACTTAATAATATATTGTGGGCATCCAGTGGTCTACACACAGTGGTCTCTGTATTAAAATCAGCTGGGTGGTTTAACAATACTGATTCCTAGGTCCCGGTCACAGAGATTTTTACTCAGTCTGAAGTTGGGCTCAGGAATCAGAATCTGTTTTAAAGACCCTGTATAATTTAATGTGCAAGTTCAGATTTAAGAACTTACTCTAGATAAATATATATCATTCACATCTGGGTTGTTTGTAGTGGCCATAGCTATGCCAGTGTTTTTCAGTCATTTCTCTGTTGGGTTTCTAGGTTTTTCCTACCATGTAAACGATGCTGTAGTAAACATCCTGGTGCATCCTTACACGGTGGTACTTTCTATAGGAGAAGCTCAAAAATGTGTTTATGGGGCGCCTGGGTGGCCCAGTCAGTTAAGTGTCCGACTTCAGCTCAGGCCATGATCTCACGGTCTGTGAGTTCGAGCCCCGTGTCGGGCTCTCTGCTGACAGCTCAGAGCCTGGAGCTTGTTTCGGATTCTGTGTCTCCCTCTCTCTCTCTGACCCTCCCCCGTTCATGCTCTGTCTCTCTGTCTCAAAAATAAACGTTAAAAAAAATTTTTTTTAAATGTGCTTGCTGTGCCAAAGGAGTGTGTGTGGATGTGTATTATTTTTTTTAATTAAAAAAATTTTTTAATGTTTATTTTTTGAGAGAGAGAGACAGTGTGAGCAGGGGAGGGGCAGAGAGAGAGAGAGAGAGAGGGAGACACAGACTCCAAGACAGGCTCCAGGCTCTGAGCTGTCAGCATAGAGCCCAATGTGGGGCTCGAACCCACAAGCTGTGAGATGATGACCTGAGCCGAAGTCAGACGCTTAACTGACTGAGCCACCCAGGCACCCCTTTTTAAAAATTTTTTTTAATGTTTATTTTTGAGAGAGAAAGAGAGAGCACATGCACAAGTTGTGGAGGGGCAGAGAGAGAGGGAGACACAGACTCCGAAGCAGGTTCCAGGCTCTGAGCTGTCAGCATAGAGCCCAACGTGGGGCTGGAACTCACAAGCTGTGAGACCATGATCTGAGCTGAAGTTAGACACTTAATCGACTGAGCCACCAAGGTGCCCCTGTGGATGTGTTTATTTTAAATATTAATAGCTTTTTCCAGATTGCTTTCCTAAAGAAATCTCAGTAACTATAAAAATCTGTTCCATTGTTTTAAAGTATGTATCATTTGCCATCAAACTTTCAAGGTTAGTCCCTTTTGCTGGTGACACGTGATAGATCATTAATGGTAAAAGCCACAGAATTCTATTAAAATGGTAGAATGTTTAAAGTATATAAAAAGCCTTTGGGAGAGAGTCTTATATAATTGTTTTGTTTTCCAACAGCAGGTTAAAGGATTCAGAAGATGGCTATCTCATGCTTGGCTTGTCTTCTGGTACTCAGGTGCCTTCCCCTTAGTTTCTGTAATAGTATAGGAAAAGCAGTTTTGAAAGCTCGGCTGCAGCTTGGAGGCTAGGAGAGAAGGTGCAGGGGCTTGCCTGTAGAGCAGCAAGTCCCTTTGCACATGTAGGTAAAGGGCTGGCTGGCAAGGATGTCTCATGTAAAGAAAGGTATGTTGTAAGGGTTGCATACTCACTGTTTTTTCATAGGAGAAATTTGCGAGTTGACATGCTTCTTCTTGCCCCTAAAACCAACCTCCCAATTCAGTATCCCCTGAGTTTACCACTGAAGTACTCGTAATGGAAGTGACCTTGTGCTCCAGATGAGTCCAGGTATTGTCTGAAATGACCATTGCAAAATTTTGTGAAGTCTCCTCTTCTATTTTAAAAGTGTATTCACATTTTACCTTTTATTCCACAATGTGTTTTGATATAAAAATAAATTATTTTATCGATGGCAAATCATTTAAGGTTTAAGACTTTTTCCCTCCAAAGTTTTGCATGGAATTAACACTTTCGTACATGTTTACAATGTGCATGTAATCCAGGGGCCGTTAATGTAATTATGCCAGTTTTGAAGCATAGCCTTATTTTACTACTTTTCCTACAGGTTTATTTTGCTTTTTATATTATGACTTTGGCTCAGACTTTGCTCATATGGGGGTGGGGGTGACGGTTCCTGTTGGGCAAGCTTTTTTATATTGTTTCTGTCTTGTTATTGTAGTTTGTATGAAAAATTGGCAGAAATGCAAGAAACGGTACTTTAACCTTTCTGTTTGTCGTCTCTGTAGGAGGAGAGGGCAGTGAGAGATCGGAATCTCCTCCAGGTTCAAGACCACGACCAGCCCATTCCGTGGAAAGTGCAGTTTCACCTGGGCAACAGCAGTCGGCCTGGCAACCAGTGCCGGAACTCCATTCAAGGGAAGCACCTCATCACGGACGAGCTAGGTAGGGCTGGCTCCCGTCCTCTCTGCAGCCAGCGATGGATTCCAGTGGGAGTCCATCGCTTGGGTTTTATACAGAGCCTTGTCCCTTCCTGCTCATTTCCAGCATTTCTCACATCTCTGTGTCTCATACCTTACTCATCATTCATAATCCCCCTCACTGTCAGAGAAGTTTGGTCCTGATAATTCTGTCTCTGAAGCATTGGACCCTGCACCAGTCCCTAGGCTGCTTCCTGCCGGTCTCGTCCTGGCCCCAGGGTATTCAGATCTTGCCAGTGTTCTCTTCTCTGAATGGTGAACTCTACAGGGTAACCAGCATTCCTCCTTGGTGACCTACATACTATCCCCATGGTTCTGGCACTTCGGAAATGTGCTCATTGACTAACTGGGTGATCTCACGTGAATTATAAACATATTCCAAATGTGTTACTCTTACAGTGAAAATGGCTGCCTGTCTGTCTGGGGGTTTCCTCCCACAGTTTTCTTGCCTCCTTTTAGTCTATAAGAAAGGCGATTCCTGTGCCGTCGAGGTAGTTGGATTAGACCACTGCTCGAGGGCTCACTACACGAAGGCTGGCCCAGTCTTCCCAAAGAGGGTCTCTCATGAATGTGCAACCTGCATTAAGTGAGCTCTTAACTGCATGTCGGGCACTGGGCTAAAACCTCTCTTTGAATATTTCATCTGATTTTTGCAGCAGTCCTGTGAGGTGTGGGCATTGTTCTTGTTACTTAATAGGTGAAGACACAGGCACCAAGGGGCTAAGGAACTTGCCTACAAGGGCAAGGACTCTTGTAAACCATGATCAGGATACCATGATTACATCAAAAAAGTAACATTTTTCCTTAATGTCAACTATTCACAAACAGCTTTTCAGAGTTCCCTGCTAGTTCTACAGATTTCTTTTTTCTCTTTTCAGTTGGTGGTTTGGAGATTATGCGGTTGGTTTGTTTGCAAGAGTAACTTGTGCTCTTATTTCAAAGAACCTGAGCACAAGTGGGTTGTGACTCTGGCAGTAGCGAAATTGACCCAGGCGACCTTGAATTAGAAAACTCCTCTATACACACTGACCGACCAAAATGCAGATGCGCAGTCTTTAACATGACAATGGCCGTGCATTTATTGTTTCTTCAAAAAAGTTTGTGTTCCCAGCAAAATAGAAAATACATAAATAAAACCTTGACGAAAAGATCTCAAAGGTATCAGACCAGATGAGGTTATTTGGAATTGAAGGAAGGGATCAGAGGCAAACCACCCACCTACGGTGGAAGAGCTGGACAGTTTTGCACAAAAATGCACTGATGCTCCAGCAGTGATGGCCAGTGTCAGCCTCCACCTCTAAGATCACACTGAGAAGGCAAATAATACCGCAGATAGCTTCTTTTTGTGTTCTGTTTTGTTTCTTAAAATTTGGCAAAGGCAATTTACTTCCGTAAGGTGATAGAGCCAGTCAGTGGGCAGACCCCGGGCCAGGACTGAACTTAGAGTCCAGTCCTTTTTTGCTTGGAGACTGTTTTGTTTGTATGACACCCAGTGAGAAAACATGAAGTCTTAACCCCCTGGGTCTCCTAGTTAACATTAGGTTGTGAGTGACAGCCGTTTTTTGTTGTAGCTAACAAACGAATAATTTCCCTCTGATTAATTCGTGGGAGACAAAGACTCTCAGATTTCTTAAAGTAAAAAGTTCCAAGAATCAATCAATAAAAATCCAGGAGCCATAGTTTTTATTGTACCTTTACGACTGTGAGAAGCAATAAACAGTACAAAGAAAACTTGGAGGAATTTATGTCTTTCAGCAAGCAGGTGCCACCGCAAATATTTCCAGGGTAACAGTTATTAAATAAGACAACCAATTAGAATGGCAAGCTTTGCCAGGGTTAGGAGTTAATTTCTCAGTCAATAGCAACACACTCTGAGGTTGTGATCTTACTGGACTCTTTGTTGGAAACAACATTTGCATGAATAGATTTACGATGCAAAAGGAGAAATCTTGATTAGCTTTATTTTACCAGCCGTCAGGAGGACCTGTGGTTTCAAGGCTAACTACCTGCAGCTGGCACTGGGGCGCAAAAGGCACGCAGTGGTGCTGACACAATACAGGAGAGAGAAAAGGGCAGAAAGATAGTTTTCACAAGTGGAGTTTAGGTTACATTATATTTTACGTCTTCCTGACACAGAGGTAATAAGGTTGGAGGGTAGTTATTTGGGGCAGAATTTTGAGAAACACGCTGGCCTGTTTGGACTTGTGTTTGTTTATAATCCCAGTGGAGAAAATGAGTAAGAATAGTTGGGAATCCCAGAAACATTTCCTATGGCGTTCAAGTCTTCTTTCAACATGGAAGACAGAATGGCATAGTCAGAAACAGCAACGCAAAGTTCCTAGTTCTCAGGTAACTGGGGTCTGGTTCTTTCCAGGCTCCAGTTTTCCAGGTGTTAAGTGCGGGTCCTCTGAGTCTCTTCCATTGTTATTTTGCTGGTGCCTCCTGCTCCCGCGCAGACTGTGTTTTCCAGAGTAGTTTCAGAAAACGACCTTGTGCTTCACCGAGTCTCATTGTCTGAGGATTAAGAAGCTGGGGCATTTGGAATGGAATGACGCTAGCGACAGCTGCTCCACACCTGTGGGCACCTGTGGGCCCGGGTGGAGACCTGTGGGCTGGTTGCACACACCTGGGAGTTTCCCAAGGGCCATGTGGTGTCCCTCGTGCACTTATTCTTACATTTTTCTGTCCCACTCCCAGAAGGTTGTAGAGAAATGTCTGTTTAGCAGCTCTGAACAATAAATTGGTTTTTGTAAGGAGATTCTTTCCTTCAAGTTGAGGATGGGTTTGATTGGGGTGGAGGGAGTGTACAGATGATGGGATTTATGAGGAGTGGAGGGAATTAGGATTTTTCTCCCTTGGGTGGTAGAGAACTTGTATTCCCTAATGTTGAGGGCTAGTTGAGTCCCAGGCCTGTATACTTACAAACAGCCTGAATCAATTTATGAAGATTAGGTAGGACTACGTTTTAAAAAAAATCTTCCAAACTACTAAGTAAATAAATGCCAGGCATTTAAAATATATTTGTAGGGGCGCCTGGGTGGTGCAGTCGGTTAAGCGTCCGACTTCAGCCAGGTCACGATCTCGCGGTCCGTGAGTTCGAGCCCCGCGGCGGGCTCTGGGCTGATGGCTCGGAGCCTGGAGCCTGTTTCCGATGCTGTGTCTCCCTCTCTCTCTGCCCCTCCCCCGTTCATGCTCTGTCTCTCTCTGTCCCAAAAATGAATAAACGTTGAAAAAAAAAAATTAAAAAAAATAAAATAAAATATATTTGTAAAGGGGGAGGGTTAGTTGGTTGGTTTTTTAATCCAGACGGCTCCGACTTTCAGGAATGAATGCCTTGGTTTTTTTCTATTTTCTTTTTTTTTTTCCTTTTCTAAAAACAATGCCATTTTTCTTCAATCACAGGTGAGAGAGTAGCTTACGTTGGTTAGGTGTGACTTGATGTGGTGATTAAATCAAACACATGACAGCAGACCGAAAGGTCGCTTTAGGTGTGTTAGAATGTATAGCCTGCTTACAACGTGGGAGTCCATGCTGCCTGTAAACGCCGCACGTAGAAAGCTCTGGTCCCCTTGTGTCTGACTCCTGGCCCTTTGGTGCCTGGGACGCTCCAGACTCCACGTTCTGTCTCTGCGTTCTCTGCGCGCAGTACCCTCATTGTGGTCACCCCGGTAGCGAGGTGCGAGAACTGCCGGCTTTATACTCAGGTGAGTCTCTGACTTCCAGGGTACATTTGTGAAAGGAAGGATTTGCTGGTGAACGGCTGCTGTAACGTCAACGTCCCCGGCGCGAAGCAGTACCGCTGTGACGGCTGCCTGCCCAACGGCTGCTGCAGCGCTTACGAGTACTGCGTGTCCTGCTGCCTGCAGCCCAGCAAGGTACGCGGAGCCGCTCCCCTCCACGTCCCCTCCTCTCTCTGTTTAGGATGAGACTTCATGATCAGCACTGACGTCTCCACGTGAAGCTGTTCTGAAGGTAGAACTGAGAGGGGCACCTGGGGATCTCAGTCGGTTAAGCATCCGACTCTTGATTTCAGCTCAAGTCGCCATCTCGCGGTTTGTGGGATGGAGCCCCGCACTGGGCTCCGTGCTGACAGCGCGGAGCCTGCTTGGGATGTCTCTTTCTCTTTCTCTCTCTCTCTCTGCCCCGCCCTTGTGGGCTCGCTCTCAAAATAAATAAGCATTAAAAAAACAAAAAAGCACTGAGGAGGGAACTTTGACATGTCAGAAATTGCTGCTGTGAAGGAAGGTTGACAGTGAAAGGAGGTTCCCAGTTAGTTTTGCAGGATGGGCTGCTGTATTGCTCATCAGATACCTGACGCATAGGGTATGGGGCGCGTGTGCGTTTGAGCTTGCTGTCTCCCTCCCCACCCCCCTTCCATATCAGCAGTCTCTTAGTTCAGGAGAAATATCCAAGGTTACCTTGTGCTGCTGAGTCTGGAATTTATTACAGGTACTAACTTTTGTTTCCATAGCAACTTCTCCTGGAGCGCTTCCTCAACCGGGCAGCTGTGGCATTCCAGAACCTCTTCATGGCCGTCGAAGATCACTTTGAATTGTGTTTGGCCAAGTGCAGAACCTCATCCCAGGTCAGAAGCTGTGATGCCTCTAGCTGGGGGATGGGCGAGTGGGAGTCAGGGTTTAGAAGAAAACTCGAGAATACGCAGCGGAGGCCTCTTGGCAGAGTAATAATGGAGAAGAGATTTAAGCGAAGCGGCGTCGAGCTTTGTTTGGAGCAGTGATAGTATTTAGAATGTCAACAGGAGGTTGCACACATTAGGGAAGTAAAATACTTATATTAAATCAAGGTCTAATCAGCTTGCATCTCCCCTATCTGATTGGCATGTCTGCACTTCAAGTGGGAGCTTAAAATTATTTTTAAGTCTGGGTAGAGTCCTCGCAGTCCGGTTCCTGAGAGCAGTTCTCTCCCCGCGTCTTTGACTGAAATGTGACTAAGGCTTTCCAGCAACCACTTGTTCAGAGGAAGTAGTAATTTGTTCTGGGACAGAGTTGTGGTTTATCTTAGGATTTGAGGGGCAGGGCAGGTGGGCACTTAAAAATACACGAATCAATCTGCGGGTTGTCGAGCTCTCGGTACTTACTAGCATGCTGTCAGTAAATGCTTTGCTCTTTGGCCACTCGGCGCTGCACCTGCCGCGGCAAGTGTCTGCACGTCTGTGCCTTTGCATCGCTCTGCAGCCTTGGCTGTCAGCTTGTGTGGTCGGGTGTTGTCGGGGCTCGGGTCGTAAGATCAGCAGACGTGTATTGCAAGCACGCTTCTTCTGGTTTGTGTCCTTGGCGTCTCCAAGACTGCTGGCTTCGTCTGAGATAGACTTGTCATTCTCTGCGACTCTCGTACCCTTGGCAGATTTCTGTAGACCACCTTTTGATTTTATGCCACTTTGTCCGTCTCTGGTCTGCTCTCAGAGCACTCAGAATCACCGGGTAAATATTTCAGGGATTATAACGAGCATTGGAAAACATGAAGAAATTCCTGATGGTCTTGTTTTGCTGGAAGAGCTTTCCACTTGAATGGGCTTTGAAGGAAATGTGGAGGAAGGCTGAACACATGACTCATTTTGATTCAGATTCTCTCTCATTCTGAGAAGTGGTAGAAAAGGCGGAATATTTTCTTTCCTTAACCGATAAAACCCAGACGCTATTTCCAGTCTTAAGGGAAGATGCTGACTTTTCTAACTATCTTTTTATTGCAAAGAGAGAGATCCTGGTTGCTGGTTGATTGCAGTATCCCAAAAAAGAGATTTGCTGCATGTCTATAAATTGGATTAATACTTACAATTTAGCTGCTAAACATTGGTTTTGGGCTAATTAGTGAACTCCAGACTAGCCAACAACTCAAGTTGCTTGTATGAAAACAAATTGCTGGAAAATTAGCCATCGGGGATGATGGTCTCTTAAGTCACACTCTCCGTTTGCTTAGCCAGATGAGGCTTATGTGGTATTGTGGGGCTGGGCTCATGTGCCAGACCTCGAGGTACATAAACCTTCATGAGAGCCACGTGAGGTGGTATCTCCTTCGTCTCTGCAGGGCTCAGGACCAGGAACTGCATTTCTTTGGAGCACAGAAGTCAGGAGCAAAGCACCCACTGGATCTTAATCTAACTTAAAATCATTTGCAAAAAAAATGATTGCCTTGAATTGCCCAGGTCATAGCTAGGCTGTTTAAAAAGAAAAAAACCAAAACAGCAAAAAAAAAACCCCTCACTGTTGACGTAAAAAGAAACAGTCACATAGTGATGTTCTGCCCATTTTCATGCTCTTCGTTGGCATTCTGTGTTGAGCTTCCACCTTTGTTTCAGACAAGTGCCTTGGAGCCTTTTGGTGGCATTTGGAGATGGCCTCGTCCAGGCTCCTGCAGGGGGTGACTGCCCGCAGTCCTGCTCTGATCTCCACTGTTCCGCGAGGGAGAAATGTGAAACTCTGCTCTCTCTCATGGCGCTCTTATCTTCCCTTTTGCCAACAGAGCGTGCAACACGAGAACACCTATAGGGACCCCATAGCCAAGTATTGCTACGGAGAGAGCCCTCCTGAGCTCTTCCCTGCGTGACGGGCACGGAAGACGACCCATGGGCGACCAGGCACCGCCGAAGAACTTGTGGCCCGAAGCCACACTCCAGTGTTCTCTAGTCCGCTTGGAAGAAGAGGGTCTTCATGCTTTGACCTTGGCTTTGACCACTTCTTGTGTTGTACTTTTGGCCTCACTCTCCACTGGGCTTTAACCCGTGAAACTGTTCTGTAAAGCAGCTTGGAAACGCCAGCAAGTCACGTTCAGGAGCAGACTACGGGCGAGCTCGTGGAGGCGTGGGCACTCGGGGACACCTCTGCCATGGTAGACTCATGGAACCCTTCACTGTAAAGTTATTTATTGCATTTCTTTGGAGTAGTGGGAAGGTGATGATGTTTGATAGGGGAGGATGCCTTGCCTTGATAGTTGAATATATTCAAGGAAATTGTTGTTGTTGTCGTTTTCTTGTGTTCTTGAGTTTCATGAGCTAAGTCATCCCTTCACCCACATGAAGTGTTTCGCCCCCCTGAAAGCGCGTGATCTCTCAAGGTAGTTATTTTTGGTTTTGTTTTCACAGCATCTTCGGGTGTGGGCTCTGAACACCGTATCCTGACATGTAAAATTGCCAATAACTCAAAAGATACTATTCCATTCCCGCTCCGTACCATGTTCCTAGCAGGGGGCATCGGGTGCCCTCAGGTTTTCTCGTAGTGGTATTTGAATATGCTCATTTACCTCTCTGTGAGCACTGTTACGACCAGAAGTTCGGGCTTGTTGTTCTGGAGGATTTTGTTCTCGTTTCCCATGCTGCCGTTGAAATGATTATACTCTGCTCAGCCGTGGCACGCTGGGAGCCTCAGGACGTCACCGCGGCCTCCTCTCCTCTCCTCTCCTGTCGTGGAAGCCCGGTCTCAAGGTGATTGCTACGTGGAGACACATCTAGCAACTGGCTGTGAGAGTCATCCTCATTGCTGTCAGCTTCGGGACACATAACAGGTTCAGACCTTCACTTTCCTTCTGATTTGCAAGGAAGAAGAAAGCCCAGGTTTCTGTCAAGGTTCTGTAAGAGACTTACTCCTGTCCTCAGTGGGACGAGTCCGTGAATGCTGGACATGCGGCTGTGCGTCCACATGCTCGAGGCACCCCCCAGGATTTCTCATGTGACACTGATTCTCTCAAGCTCAAGGTCTCAGATCTTTGGTCCTCAAAGACATCCTGCCCCTCAAATAGTATGGCTCTTTGCTCTCAGGAGACATTAACGCACAGATCTTTCCTGGAGCCCCTCACTTGGGCAAGGTATTTTTCATTTTTTGGTTGTTCAAGTTGTTGACCTTGGAGCAGGGCATTAGTTCTACAATCCACTTTTGAGATATATGTGTGTATATATATATATATATATATATATATATGTACATAGGTATATGTACATATATATATATATATATATATATATATATTTTTTTTTTTTTTTTTCCCAAGCATGGCTTTTTCTTTGGACCATGTTTGCCTTCCAGTGTGTTTCTGCAGTATGTAGCAGTTAAAATTTCCCTTAACTTCCTGTTACATCTTATATTTATCTTCCCAAAGTGGTTTGTCCCCCTAAATAAGCTTTCTCAGGGGGCGAACTGTCTGGCAATTGGTTTTTAATGTTTTTTTTCCCCAGAAAATCTATTTAATTTGCATTGGACTTTCTGGATTCTGTGTGTATTCACGGTGCTAAATCAAACTTCGTCTGTGAGAGAAAGGTGCATGTCTGGGTGTTTTACCATCTCATTCTTTTTGGTGACTCAGTCTGGTGTGGGAGTCTGTCTTACGTGGTTGTCACTGGTGTCAGTCTCTCCTTGGAGCTTATTTGAACTTCTGAGCAGGGTAACGTAGACTTAATGTGAAAACAGCGCGTACCGAGGACCAACCCACGCCTCTTTACTTCGTGCTTGAAATACCGAGGAGCACGTTCTGTGTTTTCAGTGCTTTCACAAACAGTACCTACAGCTGTGTGAGAGAGTTAAGCTCGCGTGTATTCCCACCCCACAGACGAGGAAAAAGAAGCGAAGCGACTTCCCAGAGTCCCTACTGAGATTTAACCACAGAACGAGAACAAGGACTTCATCTCTGGCTTCAGGTCCGCTATCGCCTCTCGCCAGCTCCACCGCCAGCTCTGCCATGATCATCCCCCCACCGGTCCCCCCCTTGAGAGTGTAGATTTCCATTGTCCAGGTCAAAAGAGAGGAGAGGGGGGCCTCAGTAGCCAAATTGGGTCAGTAATTTGAAGGTCATTTCCATTTGGCCCTGGAATATGTTTTGTTTGTTTGTTTGTTTAACTTAAGTTCACTGGTTTGGAAACTCACAACACTGCAGACTACATAATGAAGTCGTTGAAGGACTTGGGACATTGTTCGGCCTCCCCAGCCTTCCAGCCCAGAACCTCTCCCTGCTCTGCACGCTGTGGTTTGTTTTTCCTTGACTGAGGGTTTCTAGAATCAGGGACCTCACCTTAGTTCTGCATGCCTAGAGTTTAGCAAAGCACATGACACATGCTGGGATTTTAGGGAAACCTGAAAGAAGGGACAAAAATACCTTTAGTTAAAAAAAAAAGTTACGGGGTGCCTGGGTGGCTCAGTTGGTTGAGCATCCGACTTCGGCTCAAGTCACGATCTCACTGCTTGTGGGTTTGAGCCCCGCATTGGGCTCCGTGCTGACAGCTCAGAGCCTGGAGCCTGCTTCGGATTCTGTCTCTGTCTCTCTGCCCCTCCCCCCCACTCTCTCTCTCTCCCTCTCTCTCAAAAATAAACATTAAAAAAAATTCAAAAATTAAAAGTTTCTAAATGATGAGTGTTTGGGGCTAAAGGTAGGAGGACAATTTAAAGCATTTCCCCCAGTTCTGAATCTTAATTGTGCTGTTTGTTGCTGGAGTGCAAAGATCTGTCCCAACAGGGAAACAAACAGCAGAGTGTGTCAGGTGCCGAGGCAGGCAGATACGAAGGAGCGGTGAGCTGCCTCCACGAGGCCGGGGCCTCCGGGCAGCCCTAGACCTGGCAACGTGGGGCTGGCATCGCATCGCGGCGGGAGCTCGGCACCTCTTGGAAAGCGGGGGATGGGGTTTTAGAGCCTGGACGTCAGCTGTCCATATGCTCCCGAAGGCGGACTGTGGGCCTCCGGGAAGTGCCTCGGTTGGTGTGGCTGCAGAGGACTGTGGGCTCGGGCGGCGCCACCTGCAGGATCCCCAGCAAGGCTTTTCCTGGCGTTGGGATTTGCAGATAAATTGTACACGTGCCGAGATGTTGCTTACTGTGGTGCTGGCGGCTCCCTCGCGGGCGGGAGAGAACTCTGTCTCTTGGTTAGTGACTGCTTGCTGATTGGTAGCTCTGGGTGGTCTCCTCTCCCGAGTCCCAGGCCCTTCATCTGGAAAGTGGGGTCACCCGTGTGAGGTATCCGCGCGAGTGAAGCCTAGTGCTCAGCACAAAGTCCGCCGTCTGCAGCCCAGCAGGGGAACAGTGTCAGGTAGTCACAACGCAGGGGGGCCGTGGGCCCCTCAGGTGGAAGGGTGGCGATTACAGAATTCCTGGCATTATTTTTATTACTAGTTTTAAAAGAACTCATGCTCACGATGAAGAACTTCAGATAACTCAGAAATATGTAAAGATGAAATTAACAGTCACCGAAAATCCCATGACCCAGAGATCAGCCCCAGTCTTTTTTCTCTTCTCCCATGACTTTTCAGGCAGAAACAGGCGCCCGTTTTCCTCTTGAAGACAGTCCTGTAATGGACATCCTCCTATGTGAACATACAGGCCTGTAATAATTGTAATGACCACATGGTGTCAATTTTGTGGATTACAATAATGTTATTAACCCCCTGCTGAGGACACTTAGCTTATTAACATTTGTTTTTTGGCTGCTACAAACAATGCATTGATAATAGCACTTTTATTTTTTTTTTATTTTTTTTTTCAACGTTTATTTATTTTTGGGACAGAGAGAGACAGAGCATGAACGGGGGAGGGGCAGAGAGAGAGGGAGACACAGAATCGGAAACAGGCTCCAGGCTCTGAGCCATCAGCCCAGAGCCCGACGCGGGGCTCGAACTCACGGACCGCGAGATCGTGACCTGGCTGAAGTCGGATGCTTAACCGACTGCGCCACCCAGGCGCCCCGATAATAGCACTTTTAAATGCGTGTTTGTATATTCATCTGATAACTATTTTCACCAGTTTTTACTGTGACCTAAAAATTGTGGGAGTGTCTTTTTTTTTTTTTTTTTGCCATGCCCCTGAGACCCTCACGTTATCATTTAACTCTGCTGATGGATGTCAGTGTTCTAATTTGTATTTATTTAATTGCTACTGACCTTAACTCTTCCATGTACTAATTGGCCATTCTTCAAATGTAGTGAACTGTCCCTGACCTTGGCCAACTTTTCTTTCTTAGCTTTTAAAAAATTTGTTTTTAATGTTTATTTTTGAGAGAGAGACAGAGCGCGAATGGGAGAGGGGCAGTGAGAGAGGGAGACACAGGATCTGAAGCAGGCTCCAGGCTTGAAGCTGTCAGCACAGAGCTTGATGTGGGGCTCGAACTCACAAACCGCTAGATTGTGACCTGAGCCGAAGTCAGATGCGTAACTGAGCCACCCAGGTGCCCCAACTTTTCTTTCTTTTTCTTAGCATTTTTAAGTGAGGGCTAACTTTTCCAGTTGACCTAGGACAGCAATGGCGGGGGCACTTCTGTCCCCAAAAGGACCTTTGGCAAGGTCTGGAGACATTTTTGTCACACCTGGGGGAGGATGGTGCCTCTCGTGGGTGGAGGCCAGGACGCTGCTAAACATCCTGCCGCGCCCAGGTGGGCCCCGTGACACGGTTACCTGGCTCCAGATGTCAGCGGGGCGTAGGTGGAGGCCCTACCCTCAGGTCACTTTTCCCCCTTAGGTGGAACAGAGAAGCTACCAGGAGCTTGGAGCTGACTTTATTATTTCCCTGCCCTTGCTTTCAGCCGTGCTAAAGCGCCGCTGATTAAATTACCCTGGAATCCCAGGGGACCTGCTACTTCCCTCCCTGGTCTCTCCCAGCCCAGTGCTGCCTCCACGAACAGCATTATTACTCTGCCATGATGTCCTTAGCACACTAGTGTGATCCCAGAGCAGACGCTCCGCTGTGGGATGGCCTGCAGGTTCACAAACAGTCCCCTCCCCAACATGACAGCTTTGTTCTCCAGGTCCCCCCGCCCCCAGCAGCTCCTTGTGAGGGGTGACTGGGGGGGGGGTGGAGGGAGTTGGGAGATGCCGCTGCAGATTCCGTTTGCTCTGCTATAAGAAGGTGCCGCACAAGGATATAGTAACGCTTTTTTTGCCAGTGGATCATGAGGGTTCTTTCCTACACGAGTGCTTTCCCGACCGCGTGGCTTGTGGGCACATTGCCTTCGAGGCCCTTCTGCTTGGATTTGTCCCGCGTGGTTTGTTATCAGGGTGCCGGAGCGGTCGTGGGTGCTGGTCTCCCTGTTCCTGCGCAGTCACGCATCTGCGAAGTTCCTCGGTCAGTCCACGTTCACAGGCACCAGGAGGGATCGGGGCTGGCGGTATGCTGAGTGGGGACAACTGTCCGTTATTTTGTGCCTGCGGCTTGATTCCTATCCAGTGATAGAGCTGAGCTGCTGGACTTTCTAAAAATGAAAGGCCAGCCTTTAATATTATAATAAAGAAACAAACGTTTTTGAGACGGAGAATAGTTCCTTCGGCTTTGGACTTTTCTAATTTGTTGACTTTGTTTTTTTGTTTTTTAATATTTATTTTTGGGAGAGCGCAGGTCGGGGAAGGGTGGAGAGAGGAGGACAGAGGATCCGAAGCAGGCAGTACGCGGACAGGCTGACAGCAGCAAGCCCGATGTGG
Organism: Lynx rufus; assembly: GCF_022079265.1. NCBI lineage: Eukaryota > Metazoa > Chordata > Mammalia > Carnivora > Felidae > Lynx > Lynx rufus. Next base: position 8,152,321 of record NW_025814839.1, on the reverse strand, counting down.
GGCTCGAACTCATGAACCGTGGGATCGTGACCTGAGCCGAAGTCAGATGCTCAACCGACTGAGCCACCCAGGTGCCCCAGTTTGTTGACTTTTTACGCAAGGTGGAGCAGGCAAGCTCTGGCTTGCCGTCCGGGTTGTCACGACATCAAAAGTTTGAGTAAGAAACGGTTGCATTGGCTCTCAGTGAAATTTGGGGTTTCAGACTATGTCGGCCACACCCCACTGTTACTAAGGGCGCTGGGGTGTGTAAGTAGAACACCAGCGGTATGAGGTGCGTGGGTGGCCGCCTAATTTTATTGACAAACGTGCAGGCATTAAAGACTGGGAGTAAAGTAATGTTTTCCGGCGTTGCTTTCCTCATTGGTGAAATGAGGGTCATGGCTAAGGTATCGCGCAGATGGGAAATTCTGTTTGGGACCAGCCAGAGATGCCGCCGTGTGTGAAAGCAAGACCGGAACTCGTGCCTCCCAGCCTCTGGTTCCTGGGCTCTGATCCTCACAGGGCAAGCGGACCAGCCATCGGAGACCCGTTTTCCTGAAAGCAGGGCTTCCTTCCCCCTTCTCTCGCGAAGATGTCAACCGGGGCTCACCGCTTTCTGCCTCTTCCTCCTCGAATGTTAAATAGACACTGTATTCTTCTCTGCTGGGACCAGCTTCTCATGGATTGCTGCTCTGCACCTGTGAAAACAGCTGTTGTGTTTTCCATCATAAGAAACAGCTGCCTTTTGGCAGGGAATCACAGAGCTGTATACGCGGCTGTGCCTGAGTATGGTGCTAAGTTATTCAGGTGTGCTTAACCTGAGTTACCCAGAGCATCTTGGAATTCCGAAGAAGGGCTTGTGTAGTCGTTCCTCGGTAAAAGGTTTTCCTTTCATTTCTTTTTGTGATTACAAAGTAGAAACCTTACAGTATAGGAAACTACACTGAAATTAAACTGTGCCAAACTAGACTCCTAGGCCCCAAAGATAACCATGTCATTTTCGATGTAAGTTTTGCCTGTATTTTGTACATAAACATGTTATTTTATGTTAGTATGCCAATCAAGTAGAATCCTGTAGATAATATTTAAAAATAAACAGTCCCTGTTAGATTGATGTAACGCAATTATAGCTAATTGTAGAGTAGGAAAGTGCATGTTTTTGCTTCTATGATCCGGCCTCTGAAATAAAGCCAGGTTAGAGGCTTCGAAAGCCCTTTCAGAGTTGCACACGGGGATGGCTCTTTCCATGGGGTGGCTTTTTGTTGTGTGCAAGTAAGTGGTAGGCGGTTCAGCTTGTCCAGAGCGGACCTGCACGAAGCCTGCCGGGGACGGATCCTGGCCCAGGCTTCCCCTTGCGAGCTGAGAGAAGGACGGGGACGAGCCCGCCAGATCTCCTCATACGCAGGCCATTCAGATGCAGAAAGGAAGGGGAAGCTATGCGAAAAGTTTGGGTAAAGATGTGTGGATCGTCTTACTGGACATCTGGTGTGGAGGAAGGATGATCTGAGCTCAGGGCAGCCCAAGTGTCCCCCGAAGCTCCAGCTCTGCTTTGACAAGTGTCCGGCAGTGTGATGGTTTCTGAGGGCACGGGGGACCTCTGCTTTTAAAGATACTCCCATGTGCTCCATGGAGCCTTCCGGCGGGCACTGTTTGAAGCTGGGATCTGCCGTGCTCGCTCTCCTCGTGTGCTGGACTCCATTTCTCCTGGGAGGTCTGCACCGGGCAGAATTCGGGGATGCCCTCGGAGCTCAGTCCCTGACACGTGTGCCTGTCCTTGCTTTGCCTGTGGCCTGCTAAGTGCCAGCTTGGAAGCCCGAGATAAATAGTCTTGCAGCAGCTCAGCAGTCGGCTGGGCTCATTTATTCGACACAAATAAGCTCATTGACCTGATTTAGCGCAGGGAGGAACTGTGGAGTTAAGTCAGATGAGATCTCAAAGCCCTGTCTCTCGTCTGCAGCCTTCGCAGACCCCCAAGGACAGCTGCCTGGTTAAACGGTGCTCGTGGGCGCCATTTCAAGGGCAGAGGGGGAGAGAGGATGGAGAGGTGGAAGGAAGAGGGATGGAGAGGAGAGAACGAGGTGCTGGTGGCACAGACACCAACAATTGCTCTCTGTGCCACTTGGTGGCACCAATTCCATAGGTTTTCTGTCCCAGCACACCGCTAGTCAAGCGACCGAGGGCCTGGAGCCCGCGTGGTCTCCCTCTCCTTGAAACAATGAAGTGGTTTCTATCGACGGGGAGCCCGCTGCTGCTGAGGACACATCGGGGCTGTTGATTTTGTGCACGGACACCCGGGAGAGCAGCCTCTGATCTGCCTCTGGTGCCCATGCTGCCCACTTTCTTTTTCCTCCCCGTTCACCGAGAGGAGAAGGAGAGAGGTCTCTTAACCGTCCTTACCCAGGAGAGGACAGCGCCTTGGAAACGCTCCCAGTGCCCCGTTCTGCATCCGTCTTCTGAGGCAGGTGCTCTTTCTCCCCGTTCTGTAGAGGAAGTCTTGGATGCACAGGTGAGCTTCCTCAGGCCATGCCGTGGGACGCTGCAGCCACATGCACGCTTGAGATCTCCAAAAGGTGCGTGCAGGCTGAGTGGGCAGCACACGACCTTGGCAGACGGTGATAACAGCAACCCTCTTCTAATCATTTCTGGTGCTAGAGGCCTATTTAATCCTAACAACCACTCCTATGAGGGAGGGAGGTCGGTCTTTTCATTCCCGTTTTAAGGAAACGGGCCCGAAGATTAAATACTTTGCATAGGGACACACTGTCTTGTTTTAAACGACCAAGACCGAACCCAGACCTTTCTTGTTTTAGCCCCTGTGATGGAGTAAACGCCGCACGGGGCTCTGAGCACGAAAGGCAGGGGGCAGGTGCCGGAGGAGGACCGGTTGGCATTCGCTCTCACATTTGCACTCTGGCCCCAGGATTGGATCATCCTTGATTTAAGCAAAATGTTTCACCTTTTCGCTGCTGGTCCCTGCCGGAAAGGGCTTTTGAAGACTGTACTAGAAGGGGAACTTAACCCTTTCCGTACTAGTGAGAGGGCTGTGTCTTACTATCCACCAGGCAGAGTCCTTGTAATGGGCTGCATTGTATCTCCCCACCAAATTCATATGCCTAAGTCCGAAGCCCTTGTACCTGGGAGGAGATGAGGCCTTCAAAGAGGTGACTGAGTGAAAATGAGGCCGTTAGGGTGGTTGTAATCTGACAGCACTGGTGTCCTTACAAGAAGAGAGAGACACCAGTGGTGCAAGCAGGCGGCCGTCTGCGAGCCAAGGTGAAGGACCACAGGAGAAGCCAAGCCTGCCGACAGCAGCCTGAGCCAAAGGACAGCACGGGCAGGGGAAGACACGGCTGCACCGCTGGAGTCGTTCTGGCTCCGCGTGTCTCCTCCCTTCTGGGCCTGTTGGCCCATCTGTGAGTGGGGCACACGGTCATGCACAAGGAGCCTTCTGGCCCCAGCCCTCTAGGATTGTAGGCGCTGGTTGCCAGGACCTGCAGAGGTTGGTTGAAACCAGCAGTGTCTAACCAGAAGGGGATTTTACGCCCTAGGAGACATTGCCAGTGTCTGCGGACGTTTTCGATGGTCACCAGTGTGTATGTGGAGTCACTACCGGCATCTCCTAGAGGCCAGGAAGGCTGTTCGACGTCCTACGGCGCACAGGACAGCCCCCCTCCACAGACGGTTAGCTGGCCCCCGGATCCTCTGGTGCCGAGCGGAGAAGGCCTGGGTTAAACCTGTCACCCCTTGAATGGGACTGGCACCACACTACCAGCCCCAGCCATTCATTCTGCAGGTATTTAACGACGCCTGCTGTGTGCCTAGCTCTGGGCTAGATGCTGGGGAGCACACAGGAGTGGAAGATGACCTTCTGAAATGCAAAATTGAGTGGATCCCGAGCCTCTGGTTTGGGGAATGTGGTATCTGAGCATTGTTAGGTATTGATTTACCCTTAAGACAAAGTGTCACTTGCATTTTTATGCTTGAATGGCACAGGCACCACATGTTTATTCCTACTTCATTCATAGACCTACACTTGCATAGCTTGATTACTTTCTAAAAGGATTTGAGAAAATACATGTTTATATATAATACTGATTAGTAAAATAGAAATAAAATTAGAACAACTTTTTTTTTTTTTTTTTTAGTGTTTATTTTTGAGAGACAGAGAGAGACAGCATGAGCGGGAGAGGGCAGAGAGAGGGAGACCCAGAATATGAAGCAGGCTCCAGGCTCCGAGCTGTCAGCCCAGAGCCCAACGTGGGGCTCGAACTCACAGACCGCGAGACCATGACCCGAGCCGAAGTCGGACGCCCAACCGACTGAGCCACCCAGGCACCCCAAGAACAACTTTATTTATTTATTTACTTTTAATTTTTTTTTTAATGTTTTATTTATTTTTGACAGAGAGAGAGAGACAGAGCATGAGTGGGGGAGGGTCAGAGAGAGAGGGAGACACAGAATCCGAAGCAGGCTCCAGGCTCTGAGCCGTCAGCACAGAGCTCGATGCGGGGCTCGAACTCACAGACCACGAGATCATGACCTGAGCCGAAGTCAGATGCTCAACCGACTGAGCCACCCAGGCGCCCCTAGAACAACTTTAAAATAGAATGCAGACATGCAGTTGAACAATACAGGTGATGCAATTGAGTTTCCTGGCAGCAAGAGCAAAAAGAGAAATACTCCCTCATGTTAATGCAAAGTATTAATGACATAAACACAAAGCATTTCCTCAATGCAAAGTCTAAAATGAAATTTTTGTACAGGCTTTTGACAGAGGATACTGACTGATACTTAGATCTATACTGTGTGTAGTGAGCATACCAAAACCAGGCATATTTGGATGTTGGACAGAACGATGAATTAGAAATGGTCTCTGCTTCCAGGAAATATGGTGTGTTGTGAGAGATAGGCAGTTATGTCACTACCTGCCATATGGGATCATAAATGTGAGGATAGAGGAAGTATTGCTGTGTGGGTGAGGCTGAGAGGGCAGACTTAGTAAAATGACATGTTTATACATACATACTTTTTTTTCCTAATATTTGTAATTTTTTCTAATTACAAAGTAATACACTGCATTATAGAAAATTAGGGAGGTGTGAAAAAGATTAAAAGCTCTCATGATTCTTTTATCTATAGATCACCACTCTGGGTATGTGTCTATTTTCATATACACACACTTATATATTAATATATTTCACAAAAAAGAAAATTTGGATCCTGTTTTATCATTTTGTAACCAAATGAAGGCCCTCGAATGGGGCTTTGAAGTAGGAGTTGGGAGATCACCAAGCACAGGAAGTGGTGTGTGTGCCGGGCTGGCTGTGGAATAGATAGCCAGGATCCGTGAAGATGGGTGGGGCCCCACGTTTCATTTCACAACTCCTGGCGGGGGGGGGGGGGCACCATTCCCATGGTAACAAAGAGAATGTTGCGCCCCACCCCCACCCCTGGGCTGTACAACCCAGCAGCCCTGTGACTATTTTTGTTTTTTCATTTATCAACATAATGGAAGTGGTTTTCTATGTGAGTCTACTATGTCATTATTTTTTTTGTAACAATGTTATCAGGGTATACTCACCATACAATCCACCCCTTTAAAGTGTATATACAGTTCAATGATTTTATTATATTCGCAGTTATGCACCCATCACAGTTCATTTTAGACACTTTTGTGACCCCCCCCCAAAAGAAACCCCATGCCTATTAGTAGTCACTCCCCATTCTTTCTCCCCCCAGTGTCTGGCAACAATTCATCTAGTTTCTGCCTCTATGCATTGACCCATTTTAGAGGTTCCATATAAATAGAATCATGCAATATGTGGTCTTTTGTAACTAGCTTCTCTCACTCAGCATATTTTCAGTTTACCCACGTTGTAGCATGCATCAACTTCTTTACTGTTGCTAGATAATGTTCTTTTGTGTAGAAAACAAATGCACATTTGTTTGTGCACTCTTCAGTTGATGGACACGTGGGTGGTCTCCACTTTTTGGCCCTCAGGAGTAATGCTGCTATGAACATTCATGTGTAAGCTTCGTGTGGACATATGTCTTCAGTTCCCTTGGGTGTATCCCAAGGACTGGAATTTCCGGGTCATTTGGGAGCTCTGCGTTTCACCTTTTGAGAAACTGCCAGATTGTTTTCCAAGAGAGTTGTACCATTTTGCGTTCCCACTTGCAGTGTACGAGGATTTCCGTGTCTCCACATCCTCTCCAGCATTCGGTATTGTCCATCTTACTGATTATGGCCATCCTGTGTTTGTAACGTGGAATCCCGCTGTGGTTTTGACTTGCGTATCCCTGGTGGCCAATGATGTTGTACATTTGTATGTCCTCTTTGGAGAGAGGCCTGTCCTCATCCTCCCATTTTTAAGTTGGGTTGTCTTTTTAGTGTTGAGTTGATGGAGTTCTTTACATACAGTTTTGATGTCAGTCCCTTATCAGATACATGATTTGCAAATATTTTTCTCATTCTGTGGCTTGTCATTTCACTTTCTTGATGGTGTTCTTGGAAGCATAAAGGTTTGATTTTGATGCAGTTCAATTTAACTTTTGTTACTTTGTTTGTTACTTTGTTACTTTTGTACTTTGTTTTTGGTGTCCTGTCTAATACCACTTGCTTTTTAAAATTTTTTTTTTTTTTTTTTTTTCTTTTTCAACGTTTATTTATTTTTTGGGGGACAGAGAGAGACAGAGCATGAACGGGGGAGGGGCAGAGAGAGAGGGAGACACAGAATCGGAAACAGGCTCCAGGCTCCAAGCCATCAGCCCAGAGCCCGACGCGGGGCTCGAACTCACGGACCGCGAGATCGTGACCTGGCTGAAGTCGGACGCTTAACCGACTGCGCCACCCAGGCGCCCCACCACTTGCTTTTTAATGTGTGATCATACTCCTTGGAATGGGTCACATAAGGGGATAATTATTTGATTCTAACTTGCATTAAGGCATTTGTTTTAAATGATTCCCCCTCCCCCACTGGTGGATAGCTGCAGTTAGACCATAGTCATTTTGTCCCATCTTATAACCTTTTTTTAAAAAAAATTTTTTTTAACGTTTATTTTTTATTTTTGAGAGAGAGACAGAGCATGAGCATGGTAGGGGCAGAGAGAGAGAGAGAGGGAGACACAGAATCTGAAGCAGGCTTCAGCTCTGAGCTGTCAGCACAGAGCCATACAAGGGGCTTGAACTCACGAACTGTGAGATCGTGGCCTCAGCCAAAGTCGGCACTTAACCACCTGAGCCACTCAGGTGCCCCTCCTGTAGCCTTTATAAACACTTCATTGTTCCACATGCTTTTTCTCCCCCACCAATGTGTTCGGCTGTGCTCAGACCTCTGCATAGTGGCTGGGGAGGTGCTCAAATCTCCAGGCAGCATACCTAAGCGTGTCCTCTGCCCTGTCATTTCATGGCCAAAAGTCACAACTAACACAACCTTGCAGGACATGTCGCCATCTGCTGGCAGAGGTGGGAAAGTGCGGCGCCAGGAACAGGAAGATAGCACTTAGAGCACATTGTCAAGGACTACCTGCCAACTCTTTCCATTCGGGCCTACTCCTGTTGCTTTGAAGCTCTTCCCACCTTTGGGGGTAGTGTTTAAATATGAAATCCTTTACTAAACAAAATCTGTTTTCTACAAGACAAGGAAGCCTGGGTGGTTCTTGTTCCATGGGCGCTACCTGGGGCGTGAAAAACGTCATCAACTAGGAAGTACTGTACCACAGGTGAGGGAAGGGAGATGAGTAGGAGGCATTTGTTGTGCCCGAAGGGTAACGTTATCATTGTGTTTGCCGGGTCTCTAATGCTCCAGAATCCATCCAGGTGTGTCATTATACCTGCTACTTGCTGCCAGCTCTTCCAGGGTAGACTGTGCCCACTTTGCTGATGAGAACAATGAGGCCCTGTGAAAATAAAGAACTGACCTTTGAGGGCTGTGTGCTGACAGCTCAGAGCCTGGAGCCTGCTTCAGATTCTGTGTCTCCCTCTTTCTCTGTCTCTCTCTGTCTCTCTCTGTCTCTCAAAGAATAAAAATAAACGTTAAAAAAAATTAAAAAAAAAATAAAAAAAGAACTGACCTTTGTATGTTTTCTAGAACAGCATGGGCAACAACCTGATTTTATTTTTTTAATGAATGATAGAACAGCCAGGATGTGAAATCATCAGTACCTAGCATAATGTCTTATACTCTATTTTAATAAGTATTTATTGAACGAATGAAAAAAAAAACAACGTCTGCATCCCAACTTGTGAGCCACCTTCTTTTCACCACACCTAGCTGCTGCTTCTGTCCTAAATGCTGCAGTTATTTCAATAAGTATTTATGATGTTGTTCAATGAGAGAATACGTGTTTTTTGTTTATTTATTTATTTTGAGAGAGAGAGCAGCAGGGGAGGGGCAGAGAGAGGGAGAGAGAGAGAATCTCAGGCAGGCTCTGCACTGTCAGCATGGAGCCCAACGTGGGTCTCAGACTCACCATGAGATTGTGAGCTGAGCTGAAACCCAAGAGTCGGGTGCTTCACCAATCGAGCCACCCAGGCACCCCAAGAGCATGTGTTTCTAATTCATTTCACCCTTCAATAAAAGGAGTATAAAAATGTGACTTGTCAAAAAATGTGCAGAAAAGTTTGTACACGAATATTCACATCAACACCACTCACAACAGCCAGGAAGTGGAAGCCGCCCGAGTGCCCATCAGTAATAAATGGATAAACAAAATGTGGTACATCCTACAACGGAATATTAGTCAGCCCCCAAAAGGAACAAAGCACTGACATCTGCTACAATGTGGATGAACCTGGAAAAATATGGATGATGCTAAGGGAAAGTAGCCAGCCACAAAAAGGCCACATGTTGTACACCTCCGTTTATATGAGATGTCCAGAGTAAGCAAACCTGTAGAGATCAAAGGCAGATTCTTCATGGTTGCCAGGGGCTGAGGGGAAGGGGAAAGATGAGGAGGGACTGCTAAGGGGTAGGGGGTTTCTTTTGGGGTGATGACGATACTCTCAAGTGGATTTTGGGGATGTTGGCACAACTCGGAACACACTAAGAATACCGCTCGAGGGGCGCCTAGGTGGCTCCGTCGGTTAAGTGTCCGACTTCAGCTCAGATCGTGATCTCAGTTTGTGCGTTCAAGCCCCATGTTGGGATCAACACTGGCAACGTGGAGCCTTCTTTGGGTCCTTGGTCTCCTCCTTTCTGCTCCTACCCCTACTTGTACACTCACTCACTCTCTCTCTCTGTCTCAAAAATAAAAGAAACTAAAAAAAAAAAAAAAAAAATACCATTTGAAATCGGGTTGCATTTTATAACATATTAATAATATCTCAATATAACTTTTTAAAATATGCACAATAAAGATTAGCAAAGGGCTGGTGTGTGAGGAGGTTAGGGGATTGTACTTGGGATCCTCACAGAGGAAGTAAAATCCAGTCTGGAGAGCTGGGCTCACCAGGTGGACCCGGGCTTAAACCCCAGTTCTGCCCCTGTCTAGTAGCATCATTTTACATGAATATTTAGTCACTCTGAAGCTTGATTTCCTTCCCTGCAAAAGAGACATAATGCTCTCCGTATAGGTTTTTTTTTTTTTTTGGGGGGGGGGTGGATTATATTGACCATGTATGTAAACTTTCTTGCACACGCTATGTTCAACAAATAATCTTTTCCATCTCCCAGCCCTGAGCTGTTAGGATTCTGTGGCTTTCAGGCTAGTGAAAGGGCTTTCAACGAAGTCCTTTTGCCTTCAGAAGCTTCTAGCGGGCAGTGTGGCCGAATGGACTCAGAATGTGAAATGAGGGTTTTGGACTGAGCTAAAAGCGTGGAGTCTGTGGTTTCCTCACGTCGGTGCCCTTTCTACCTTAGATGTCCGTTAGAGTCGCCTCCATCCTACCCTGCAAGTTCCCGATCCTAAAAAAATGGCAATTTATGGGTTTGTGGGCCACGTGCATCGTCTTCTACCTTATTCCGAAATGGTGGTGCAGGGGCACTTGTGTTCGCTGCTGGCTGCCCCCAGCTCCACCGTCACCGGCTCATTCCTCAAGGGACCGATTTGCAGAGTGGCCTTAGAACAAGGGCAGTGCTGGGAGTGTGGCGAGCATCAGAGCTTTTCCCGCACGCCCTGTTAAAACAACTCTGTCCTGATGAATAAGGACCCTTCAAGCTACTCCACATAGGCAATATGTTGGATAAAGGCAAATGTGCCAGCGAGGCCGGAGGGGGGACTGTCAGGGGGCTTCTAGAAGCATCTCTGCCATCCCCAGACCAACAAGTCACAGTGGTCCTGCCCTCAGACACCTCAGGACCCAGATGAAATTGACCCTGCTGGTGACTGCTGTGCTCCCCCTTTGCTAGGCCTCTGGGTGAGCTGGAGAGCCCCGCACACCTGCGCCTCCTCAAACACCTGCATTTGAGAGAGGCCTCCCCCAGGGGGGTCCCCAGCAGAGGGGAATGAATTCGGAGCACGGAATTTTCACACTGGGTCGCAGGGACTGGGGAGAGAGAAATGTTTGGGATAAATTGCAGGGGGAGGACTCATCCTGCCGTTCTTAGGAAAATGAAAAAAAGAGGGAGAAGGACTCTGTTGGGTTTTGACATTTCCAGATTCTCACTTTTACACTGAGAAGTAAATTCAGGTTCCCTTTTTAAAAGATAACTTTGCTCGGGACGCCTGGGTGGCTCTGGCTGTTAAGCATCCGGCTCTTGATTTCGGCTCAGGTCATGATCTCACCGGCTCGAGCCCCACGTCAGGCTCCGTGTGCCGACACTGCAGAGCCTGCTTGCGACTCTCTCTCTCCCTGTCTCTGCTCCTGCCCCTCTCATGCTTTCTCTTTCTCTCTCAAAATAAGCAAACAAACCTAACAATTTTTCTACTGTCAAACTTACTCAAAGGCCTTCATCTGGGGGCTGATGCTCGTAACTGTAATGAGGTTACGGGAGGAGTGGAATCCAGCCCCAGCCCCTGCGTGGTCTCTTCTTCCACACGGCCCCTCAAACCGTGATGCAGTGGTGTTAGGCCTGAAGTGGCTTAAAATGAAGGTAGTCTGCTTTTTCTCGGGCCCTCAGCCACCTTTTACTGACAACATGTGCACGGCACTGCTGAACCCTGCCCCTGAGTCTGCTGTGGAAGTGTGCGCAAGGTTTTCTTCCCTATGTGGGTTTGCTAGTTCTTGTGTTTTGGCCGAGAGTGCTGAGTCGAGGACTTCAACGGAAGTCCCACTGATGGTGTAGACACCTGGGGACGGACAGAGGCACCATCATGGTGGATGAGCGTGGTTTGGCAGATGTGAAGAGGTGGCTTCTTCCATAAAGGACCAGAGAGTAAGTATTTTCAGCCTTGGAGGTTGTATGATCTCTGTTGCAACTGCTTAAACTCTGTTGTTGCAATAGACAGTATATACACCAGTGTGCATGGCTGTGTTACAATAAAACTTTATTTAAAGACACAGGTAGAGGGCCGGATTCAGCCTGCGGGCCTTAGGTTGCTGACCTCTGGCTCACCGAACCACCTTCATTGCTCCAACTCCTTTCTGAGTGTTGTCTCTTATTTTAGAGATGAAGTGCTAGAAAAGCTGGAATGTTTTCCTCCGTGCTCCCGGAAATGTTGCTAAATACCATGAAAGGCCACCTTCAGAGAGAAGGACCTCAACCGAGTGGAAGCAACAGGAATTTGGAGTTTTAAACCTACAGCAGATGCTGAGAAATGAAGATTCTGCTGTCTTCCCATTGTCCCTCAACGGAAGGCTGGGCGTTTTAATTAGCTAATGTTGGCAAATTGCTTTGAAGAAAATTGTAAAATGTTTCGTGCTACAAGGTGCCAAGAATCCTAATTAGCTTTCCTTAAAGATCCCACCTGGAAGTGTGATATTTTGTTGCTCGAGGTCCAAGCCAGCAAGAATAACCTGCAGATCAAAAACTGGTTTTTCGGCAAACATAACTGAGTATAAATGGATCTCTGCATCGACGTCACATTTTCTTCCTTCTGCCTAATCTGGTTCCTAGCAGCTGGGATATTAAACCCCGTAAATGGAGATTTTGGGTTTTTTTGTTGTTTTTTTTTTTCTTTTTTCCCTAAGAGAGCTCAGTGGCGACGGGGACTTGAAACAAATTAACCCATCCATGTGTTGCGGCCGACGTTGCCTTTTGGATTTTTTGGCTTGTGCCCCAGAGGCCCTGCCCTGGTGCGTCAAGGTTACAGAGAGGAGGCGGCTGGCAGTCACTCAATCACAGAGCAGGGCTGGCTCTCAGGTACCCCAGTCCAGGAGAGACGTGTGCATGCTCTTAACAGCTGGGTAATGAATGTGCTCTCCAACATTCCTGTTTCACGTGTGGCAGCGGCCACAGCAGCAGCACCCGACCTGTGTCACCGTCAGAAGCAAGTGAGATGTAGGTACTATGGACCTTAGCCTCCGACGTGCATGGATTTGGAAGCTCCAGGCTCTGATGAAGTCCTTGCCAAACTGGGGGGGGGGGGCCACCCGTGCAAGAGGAGGCAGCCGGGGGGGGGTGGGGCTTAGGGCAGGGGTCCCCAGCCTCTGCACTGTTGACTTTTGGGATCAGATGGTTCTGTGTACGTGTGTTGTGGGGGGAGAGGGCCGTCCGGTGCCTTGTAGGATGCTGACCAGCATCCCTGGCCTCTACCCACTAGATGCTGGTAGCAGCCGTCATTCCCCATGGTGATGACCAAAAACTGTCTCCAGACACGGCCTAATGTCCCCTGAGGGGATAATTGCCCCTCATGGAGAAGCCCTGGGTTAAGGGGAGGGCTAGGAGTCCTGTTTTTCAGGGAGACGCTTGGAGCAGGGCCCTAATGGAAAGTGGCTCCACAAGCCACTCCTGCCTCTTCCCTGTGTCTCACACCCTCATGTCAACCATTAGCAGATCCCAAAGGCAGCCCTACCTTGACCGCATGTTGTGAACTGACCACTTCTTGCCGTCCAGCCCCTCCTACTCTCGTTCAAGCCCCTGCGTCTTGAATAGACACGCTTGTGTGACTAGCCTCCCTCTGGTGCCCTGCTCCCCTTGGCGCCCCACAGACTGTTCTCCACCCAGCGGCCAGAGGGAGTCATCGGAAGTGTCAGTGGGAGATCTCATGGTCCTGCTGGGAACCCCCCGGCACCGTGGCACTTAGGTGGAACTCCTGCTCGACCTTAGGTGTGCGCTGAGTGCCTGCCTCGCCTCTGCACCTGTCCCCTCTGCCCACAGACGTCCTTCGCCGTCCCAGCTCTCTGCTCAGATGTCCCTCTCTAGAGGCCTTCCCCGACCCAACCTTGAAGAGCACACCTGTCCTCTCTGGGTCAGGGGTCCTCAGCCTCGGCATTACTGACATTTGGGGCGGGACAACTGTGGTGGGGCCTGTCCTGGGCGTTGGGGGATGTGCAGCAGCATCCCCCCCCCCCCCGCCCCAGATCACAGTGGCACAGACCCCACCCACCCAACTGCGACAATGTAAAATGTCTCCAGACATTGCCAGTGTCCTCTGAGGGGCAACATCGTCCTGGTTGAGAACCACCGCTCTCCTCCTCCTGCTTTATTTTTCTTCACCACACTCTCTGGTAAGACATCCAGTCTATTTGTCTTCTTCACTGGAAGGCAAGCTTTATGAAAGCTGAGATTTTGATTTGTCCCCTGCTGTATTTCCAGGGCCTAGAATAGAGCTTGGTGCACAGTGGGTACTTAATAAATGTGTTGAATGTTCTGAACTTTCTCCTTCTAAACAACCAGTGGGGCAAATGGCCTCATGGATTTTGGGCAAGACTGGACCTACAGAGTGTGTTTTGCTGGCCATAGACATGGAAATTCTGTGCCTTGGATGCCTGCAAAAGCATCTTTAAAGCACAGAGAGACCTTCTGGAAACCTCGGCCAGGGGTCTTGGTAAAGGGCAGCCCCAGGGCCCTCCCGAGTTCCGTGCTTACCTGTTTTCCGCAGGTGCCCACATGAGCTTGCAAAGCACAGTTGCAGAGACACAAAGCTCTGTTAAGAGCGAGTCACCCCGGACCTGTAAGCATTTGCCAACTGAAGGGTGGGGAGGTCTGGAGATTCAGAGAACACTCTAGCTTTCGTTTGTGGCTGCAAGTGGTATCTAGAACCTGGTCGATGAAGATGGTCAAGTTCATTCCCCTCTCCCGTGTTACTCAGACCTCCGAAGGGGCAGCCGTGACGTAGCGTGCAGAGCCCCAGGAACGCAGGCGCACACAGTGCGATGGGCTGGGCGCATGCGCACAGCTGTTTCTCTCCCGTGCTGCCTATATAGCCCCTGGTGTTTGCACATTACCCCCCCTCCCCGCCCTCTGTCCCCGGTGGAGGTGGAGCACTCACGGTCAAGCGCAGTGATGAGGAGAAATCTGACTTCAGACAGGTCCCTCCCCTAGCTGCACGACTTTGGGCAAGTTACCTTTCCTAAAACTCAGTTTGCTGATCTGTCCAGTGGGGGTAATACCTACCTCTCTGTTTCGTTGTGAGGATTGAAATGAAATGAACAGCGCTCCTGGCCTGGCCGCGGTCCGTGATCACGAGGAGTAGTTATTCCCCCGTTATCTGGGTTCCCATTTCGCCGGCTCAGCCCCTGGCCTGACTCACCTGCCTCCTGCCTTTGGCTCCTGCTGCCTCCACCGTGTCAGGCGTCCTGACTCTCACCCCCTCTCCCTCCCTTCCCAGCACGCGCATCTCATCACTGTGATTACACCGTATTAGCCCCCGTGATTGTTCCATGCCTTGGCACCTCATTACTGAAATAAAGTTAGCATTAATGGGAGTCCTGCAGCTAATCCCCTCTGCTCACCTCTCCTGAAAATGCATTCCGGTGATTAGCAGGAGAGACACATGCATATATTCATTTTTAAAACTGTTCCCTCCTCCCCCTCTCCCTGCGTGTCTACTCACAGTCACTAGAGATGGAGGCCAGGGGGCCTTTTAGCTGCCAGCCGACAGAGGAGGCAGCGAAATCGTCCTGAACTGGGGCAGGGCTGGGCTTAGGGAGCAGCCAGCTTCTCCCCCTAGAAAAAGGAACACATCCGTTTCCTGTGGGTGGGTACAGTTAAACACAAAACCCACCCACAAAACAAAAGGCCGGGGAGTGAGGCAGACTGGCGGGTCCCAGGCTCGCCACCTTCTGGCTAGGAGACCTCTGTGAAATTGCTTTAATCTTCCTGATGAGCAGTTTCCTCCACTGGTGAAGGATCATGCCTGATAAGGAACGGGCCAGGGCCCGGCGCTGCCTCTGAGGCCGGGGCGGTTCACTCTCCTGCCCTGGGCTAGGGAGCCAGAGGTCAGGTGTGTCCACGGGGCTCCTCCTGGCCCCCAGCGCCGGGACAGCCTGTTTCGGTTTCCTTTTCCACTCGGGGACTGCCAGTGCCATGCAGGCACAGTGAGGACTGATTGCTCAGGGGTGTGGTATCATTCATCAGGACTTGGGGGAACACTGCACTCACCCCTGGGGGGTCTGCACACCTGCAGACGATCAGATGGTCCTTCCCCGAAGGGCTCAGGGGCCGGCTCCCGGGTCCACGCAGGTAGCCGGCCGCTCACCTTGCATGCGTTGCCTCTGTCCTGATTGATCTGGGGGCAGGATGACCCTCGTGGAGCTCCCTCTCGGCAGCCAAGAAAAGGGAGCAGAACGGCAGAGGGAGGTGTGGGGCTGTAATGAGATTCACAGGCGCCCTTACTCACCCTGCGTGTCAAGGAGACATTTTCAAAAAGGTTTGACACAGCATCCTCGCAGAGCCCTTTGCCAAAACGCAAGGTGGAGGCCCCTGGAGTACTTTAAGCCGGCTTCTGTTAACAGAGCAGTCCGTATGCATATTATAATCACGCCGCTCCAATTCCCCGTTAAGCAGCTGTTCCCACAAAGAGGGACAATAGCCCAGCCCCACCCCTTTGAGAGCTGATTTCAGTCATGTCTTTGCTGCTGCCAATTCTTTGATCAGTTTTCACTTAGGATCTGGAGGGCATGTTACAAAGTGCTTTGGGCTGGCTGCCAGCAGGCACCTCACTGGAGCATGACAACAGCCCAGAAGTGTCAGCGTGGGGAGAGAGACGGTGCGCACAGGATGCCTTTTAAAAAATAATTATATTTGAATTTTAAAAGCAATCTTCATATATGTTCATAGAGTCATTTATATGGAAAACTATGCCGGTTGCTCTACCCTTTTAATATTTGATGTTCCGTCAGCTTCCTTCACAGTTGGGATAAGCGTTCTGTGGCGCCACGGGGAGTTTTCGGACTCCTGAGTTAGGAAGGAACCGGGAGAGGGCCAGTTCCTGTCATTTCTGTCTCCCTCCTCCCTTGGCACACACTCTGTTCTAAATGGACTCTGGAGGACGTTGAGGGCCGAGTGGGAAAGGGGCTGGGGTGTCCCACGTTAATTCCATTTGGTGGTGGTGGTGTTTTTTGTGTGTTTTTTTTTTAAGTTTATTTATTTGTTTTGAGAGAGCACGCGCGAGCACAAGCAGGGGAAGAACAGAGAGGGAGGGAGGAAGAGAGAGAGAGAATCCCAAGCAGGCTCTGCACCATCCGCACAGAGCCTGACCCAGGGCTCGAACCCATGAACCGCGAGATCATGACCTGAGCCAAAATCAAGAGCCAGGCACTCAACCGACTGAGTCACCCAGGCACCCCAAAACTATTTTATTTTTAATTTTTTAATACCATATTTATTTTTGAGAGAGAGAGAGAGAGCAAGTGAGAGGTGGCGGTGGTTTTTATTTTCATTTAATTTTTATGTTTTATTGCGGTAGAATACGCTCAACATAAAATTGACCATCTTAGCCATTTTTAGACGAGCAGCGGCACTAAGCACACTCACAGTGTTGCGCAGTCGTCACCATCATCCATCTCCAGAACTTGTCATCTTCCCAAACTGTGTCCCCATGAAACATGACTCCCCGTGTCCTGCAGCCCTGGGCACGTACCGTTTCACTTCCCGTCTCTGTGGATTTGATGACTCTGGGTACCTCACGCAGTTGGAATCATCCGGTCTTTGTCCTTCAGCGTCTGGTCTCTTTCACCCGGCATGCTGTCCTCAAGGTTCATCCGTGCTGTAGCTTGCGTCAGAACGTCCTTCCCCTGTAAGGCCGAACGGCACCCCATCGTACGTCTACACCACACCACGTTTACGCGGACATCCGGGCTGTCTGCCACGTATTAAATCTTACAGGTTGCCAGTTAGCCATGTCAGGTGTTTACCTACGGACCGACATCTAGCTTCCTTCTCACCAGCGCCGTCTTCGAGTTGAGAGAAAGGAAGCCTGGGGAGGTGAGGAACGTCGCGTCTCCTAATGTGCTATTAATTAGTGGAACCGAGGTTGGGTTTTGGGGCTGTCTGACTCTACAAACGATGGTTGTCAAATGTTGGTGAGCTCTGGGATTGCTCAGGCGAATCTATTAAAAATGCAAATTGCCGGGCCCGGTCTTGAGCTCTTTTGGTTCAGAAGGTCTGGAGTGGGATTCGGGAACTTGTATCTTAACAAGCACCCTACTCTGAACAGGCTATCAGAGAACCAGAACTTGCTCAATATGTTCTACGATCCAGGGTTTTGACCGCCATCCTGTTTATCCTCGTCCCTAAGGGAATTGGAGACCGCTCTCCCCACCTCCCCACCCCCACCAAAACATTTCAGGATCAGAGAAACGGGAGTTGTCCAGATGAAGCAGAGTTGGGAGAGATGTCCATAAGGAGTTCATACCCGGGGCGTGTGTGAGAGCATGCGGTTTGGGCTGCACGGTCAGCTCTGAGCTGCTCAGCAGCCAAAGCAAAGAGCGAAATAGGATTCGCCACAGGTGTAGCCACCTCATCACATAAAACGTGCCACCAGAAGCGCAGCTCTTGCGTGCATTTTGGTCTGCGGGCTCCTCATTGAGAAGACGCCGTGCAGTAATGGAAAAGAGTCACAAACACCCGAGTCCGTTTGACAGGACCGTCACGGGGCTGTTTCTTGAGGGTGAGCCAGGGTGTGATACCAAGGAACAGTTCAGTGAAAACCGACTCGGGTCGGGGTGGGGGTGCCTGGCTGGCCCAGTCAGTGGAGTGTGAGACTCTTGATCTCAGGAGCGTGAGTTCAAGCCCCACGCTGGGCGTTGGGCGTAGAGGTGACTTAAAAAACAAAAAACAACAAAACCAACAGGCCCGGAGAAAATTGGAAAATCGGGCCAACCCATTTCAAGGCCGCTTTTGTGCAGGGGTGTAATAGAGTTCTGTGTGTTCTGAACCGGGTCCTCTGGCTCCTTGTCAGCGTAGGGGCCTGTCTCAGCTGCTCCCTTCTCTCGGGTTCCTCTCCCGAGCCTGCGGGCCTTCCCACCCCAGAGAGAGGAGCCCAGCGGGGGGCCTCTGCTTTAATGACTAGGATGCTTGTCTTTAAAGTTTGCAAAGCCCCCTCGGCCTCCAACCAGTGGCCACTTTGGCCCCCTTCCTTCGGCACGCAAGAAAAGCTGCTGTCTGGTTGAGTGAGTTCTGCTATAAATCAAAGTGTCACCACTTAGCCAGTAGAAGTGATTTAATTAATCCGCTGTGTTGTCCCCTGAGCATCACTCCACCTGACTGCTAATCAACTTCCATCAGCAGGAGGAAAATGCAGGCCCCCTTTTTCTGAACCACATTGCATGAGATGAAGGAGGAGAAGGAGGGGAGAAAAAGTTAATTGCGGCAGGGGAGCTCAGACTGTCACGAGAAAAAAGTCTCTTGTCTGGCATCTGCCTCTTTATACACTGTTGTCCTCGTCTCGGGTGAGCTGCAGGAGAGGACCACGTTTTAGTGATATTAATATAGACATTATCTATTGTCCATATCTATTTATCAGAGATAATATCTTGCCTAGAAACCCATGACAGCTGGCATATTGCAAAGAGGAACCATTCTTTTGTCACGCACCCGGTATTTAGACCTTTGAAACACACATCACACACACAAAACCTTCACCGATAATCAGAAAAGACTGCAAGTTTATGTATCTATCTCTCGGGCGCAGGAACGTTTTTGACAAATGACCACCCCAATTTCCGTCACGTGCAGGCAGCATAAATGCAAGCCATTGCTCTGCAGTGTAATTAGGCAGATCTAGTTAATGCTGGTGTGCTTTGAAGGTGAGACAGGCTATTGTAATGAGAATCCCAAGTCCAGGATATTTGGAAGCTTCCCTTAAGAGCCTAAAACTTCCTGGAAATCTCTTCAGGAGTGGTACCTAGCATGATGGCTCCATTTTACAGGTAGGAGGAACCGCGGCAAACAAGGGTCAGGGAAATTTCCAGAAAGTTGCAGAGCGTTCAGAGTGTCCTGAAGGTGGGATCCATCCCTTGTTGAGGGAGAGGAGGAAGCCCAAGATTCTGTGGTAAAGCATGGGCTTATCTGGAGTGGGATTCTTTTCTGATTACTGTGCACTTATTCTATAAAAAGAAATTTATAGAAAGTCTCTTTAGCAGGATGAAGACCAGAAAATCTTTTATCTGATCCAAAAAATGACATCTTGCATCAATTATACATAAACTTTGGTTTTTCCCCACCAGAGAAAGCCGCCCCCCCCCCCACCCCTGCCCCAAGCAAACACGGAGCTCCTGCCCTGCTATGTGGGTGAGTCATTCTGTCTTTAAAGATGGGGTGGGGGCAGTGTTGGCCTTCCCAGCATGCTGTGTTGCTGCACAGATGTGCTTGGGATCAGAGCTTCTGCTCTAATAAAGTTGATCATCATATTTTTTTAAAAAAGAAAAAGAGGGCTCTGGAATCTAGTTGCACTAATTCTGAGAACCCAGGACATATAAGGACTTCCCTGGGCACATCCACACTTGGCCTCTTTATGTGCACCGCTGGGCCAGGGCCACCCCCAGCATTTTGAGACAGGGTGAATGACAGAGTGCCTCTCTGTTATTAGGAAGTTGAAATGCTGATTAATGCCGCATGGATATCTAAGGCAGCTTGCAAGGGGAAGAGCTGCCCTGAGACAGGGAGGGTGTGTGTGTGTGTGTGTGTGTGTGTGTGTGTGTGTGTGTTCCGCCCGACACTAGGGGGCAGCACCGCCTCCTCCTGCCTTCAGATATGGCTTTTCTTGGGCCTGCAGGAAGGCTAGCGCTGCTGGGCAGAGGCATGCATGAACAGCCGAAGAGTGCCCCCTCCTTGCCTAGGGTGAAGTCCTGCTTCACCTTGTCTGCTGCTGGGGTTGATGTCGAAACGGCTGGGTTTGAGGCCCCCACAGAGCTGGGTGGAATTCCGACTGCCACTTGCTGCGCATCTGCACGTGTGTCCCTCTCTGGACTCAGTTTCATCTGCAAAATGGGAACACCCACCTCCCACAGTGGATGTCGGGATGAAACGACATCATATACACAAAAGCCCTCAGCACAGCACTAGGCACATGGGAGCTGCTAAGTAAACGCAGCTTCCTTCTTGTCCTGTGCCTTCCCTTTCTTCCTTCCTCCCCACGCTCCTCCATTCTCCCACTGTTTGACAGGCGTGGGCCCAGATCCAGCCATGCCAGCCTCCCTCCCTCCCTCCGAGGCAGGCTCAGGGCCCTGCGTCCCCCTCCCTCCCCTTTCTGCCCTTTGGGCTGTTCCGGACACAGTGAAGTGCTGTTCCCACGTGGACCCCTCGTTGAAGGGCTTCCCTCCACCGCCATCAAATCGCACTCCAGGCTGACGCCAGGCACACGGGGGCTGGGCAGTGAGCCCTTTATCGATGGTTTGTGGGTTTTTTTCATACACAATTTGGAAACATCTGTTCTGACATTTTCCGGGGTCGCAGACAGGAAGAGAACAAGGTTGATATTTCTCAGGTGCTGGTGCCTTAGTGCATCGGTAATTGGAAAGCAAAATGGTTCCTGTTGCCTCTCCATTTCATCATAAACATTTCATTTGAAAGAGAAGGCAGCATTATTGTGCCCAGGGGTTACATTGTATGCAAACAGGTACGCATTAAAGGCAAGTCTCCTCAGTGAGAAATGGCAAAGCATTATGAAGCCAGTGGCAAAGGTCTGTGTGACTTTCTTGTAGACAAAAGACCAGCCTCTGGTTGCTGACTGCAGCCCTCTTCTGCTTCCTTGAATTGGAAGCATATTTTCTTTTTTCTCAGTTAACCCCCTTCTGTAAATGAACACGATAAAGTTTGTGCCCAGAGGTTCACTGAGGGTCGGCGAGCAAGTGTATTTGTTCAAAAACCATTTACTGAGCACCTAGTCTGCCTGGATCTGTAGCAAGTGATAAATAAGACACCACGCGTGCCCTCTTGTAACATGATTATAGCGCAAAGTGGTGTCCCCACGGGCAAGTGAATTAACATTACGGGAATGCAAAGAGGGAGTCAGGAAAGGCTTCACGAGACATTTGCCAGGCAGAAGAGGAGGAAGGAGCTTATGGGGCAGAAGGAAGAGCTTCTGCCTAGACCACAAGACGTGACAAGTTGCTGGAGCCATCAAACAGCATCGTTGGATAATTCTATATGCCTGTATGCTGACTGCTCTAAAGCCCATCAGCTCATTGAATTCTCCAACATCCTGCAAGTGCTAGCTTGGTATTATCCCTGCTTCTCAGATGATGCTGGGAGATGCTGCATTGCTTGGCCAAGGTCAAGGCCAACTAACGAGTGGCGAACTGAGATTTCCCCTCAGGTCCGCCTGTCTCCTCCCCACCCCCACCTGCCCACTTTCCCCCGGCAGCGCACTGCTTGGTATGACTCTGGCGTACAGGATGAAGCTGCAGAGGTGTGGGGACCGCAAAGGACTTTGCGTGCTGTGCTACAGAGTTTGGACTCTCTCCTGTAGGCAGAGGTTTTTTAAGTGGACATTGATTCCATTACCCATGGGAGATGGATTGGAGGAACACCCAGTGCCGGACTGCAACCCGGAACCACGACTGCCCGTCGGATTCAAGGGCCGCCCACCCCGCTTCTGGCCCAGCTTCCAGTACGGCTGGAAAAAGAACAGATTATTGGGGAAGATGAGCCTCACACGGGAGGTGGACAGGAAGCCTTTTTCTTTTCTTTATCTTTTTTAGCTAGGGTATGCTTCCTGTTGTTTTGCTATAAAGCTCACACAGGCATCTAAGTGTAAAAAAATTAAATGGCATGAAGGGCTCCTGGGTGGCTCAGTCGGTTACGTGTCTTGACTTCATCCCAGGTCATGATCTCGTGGTTTGTGAGTTCGAGCCCCGGTTTGGGCTCTGTGCTGACAGCTCGGAGCCTGGAGCCAGCTTCGGATTCATTCTCTCTCTGTCTCTGTCTCTGTCTCTGTCTCTGTCTCTCTCTCTCTCTCTCTCTCTCTCTCTGTGCCCCTCGCCTGCTCACACACTCTCTCTCTCAAAAATAAACATTAAAAAAAAATTAAGTGGTATGAAGGCAGAAATGAGAGCAAAAGTCTTCTAACTCCTCACTCCCAGGTGTAACCACTGGTAACAATTTCTTGTACAGCTTTCCTGAGATTTTGTGCTATATATGTATATATGTAAAATGGTTCAACGTTCAGAAGGGCTTTTCTCTCTCCCACTCCTGCCCCCAGCCTCTCTGCTACCTTCTAAAGTCACCGTTTTCTTGCGTTCAGGCACAGATATTTTATGCACATGCACACTAAAACTTACATATGTTACTTTTCTTTCCCTGAAGGACAGCAGCTATATAGCATGCTATCTAACACTGTTCTCCTTCTTGCTCTTTTCTTTTGTGATAATATTTTTTAAAAGCCCAATATTTAGATAGTGTTTACCAGGTACCGTGAGTTCTTTTAAGTGCTTTCCGTGCATTATCCCATTGCATCTTATGCTAGGGGCGCTGTTATGGTCTCCATTCTCTGGGGAGGAAACTGAGGCACAGAGAGACTGAGTGACTTACCCAAGGTCATTGAGTGAGTGAGTTATCCCTGACCTGGGACCAGAGCTGGAATAAGGCAGGAGAGGGAGGTGCCGCGGCGTTCAGGTCTAGTCAGACGATGTTCTGGGTATTGCTTGTTTTTCGTTGTTTGTTTGTTTGTTTTTTGCATACGCTGGAGGTCTCTTCAGATGAGCACCTGCAGACTTCTTACTTCTTTTACGTGGCTGGAGAATACGTAATTTCAGTTACTTCGTCCTTTGCCTGCTGGTAAATATTTGGTCGTGTCTGATCTCCTACAAATGCTGCTGTAGCTGCAGCATCCTTGCATGCACGTTGTGGAGTGTGCTAGGGCAAGACGTCTCTGTAGAATAAATGGCTGGAAGTGGCCTTGCCAGTCCCCGGGTGTGCATCCTTGAGATCTCACTGGCTGTTGCTGACCAGTTTGCTCTCCCCAAGAGTGCGTGAAAGTGCCGACCCCACACGCTCACCCGTTTCGGACATCGTCAACCTGTTTCATTTTGGCCAGTCTGACGGCTGAAAAATTGGCTCGCTTTAATTCACATACATCATGAGCACATTTTTCTTTTCTCATGTGTTTATTGGCCGCTTATATTTCTTTTATGAACTGGTTTTTCGCGTCCTTTGTACATGTTGTATTTTGGCTTGGTCTTTTTTCTAGAGATGTATAAGAGCCCTTTGAACACTAAAGAAATGTGTTACAGATATTCTTCCAGTTTATTGTTTGCATTTGTACGGTTTTTCACCATACAGGAGATTTTAATTTCTGTGTAGTTGGATGTATTAATCTTTTCTTTATGGCTTTTGGGTTTTGTGTTTGCCTTTTCCTCTCCATGATTATATATATTTTTAATGACCATTTTTTTTTCCTCCCTGGCCTTTTTATGGCTTTAATTTTTAAACTGAACATTAATCCATTTAGAATTTATTTTTGTATAAGGAGTGATAGAGGGGTCCAGCTTAATTTTTTGGCTTTCAGGGAAACCTGTTTAGACTCCTTGGTGCCCAGGCTTCACTGTGCTGGGGCAGCCACTAGCAGGAGGGAGGGCCCTGGTAGGGACAGTTCTCGAAGGGAGGGCCACTCCCACAGCCGGCTGGACCCAGAGCAGCCAGCTGGGGGCACCTGGAGGCAGGGGGGTGAGCCAAGCACAGAGCCCCTGTCCCCACAGGCAGAGAAGCATATCTGATTTGTCTCCACGTTGCTAGTGCCTCTCCCAGGCCCCAGCACATATTTGCTAATTGTCCTGCTGTACGCAACGAACTAATTCTGACCCCTGCTATGCTGCTGATTGGGCGCGTGTGACTTTGGGACCTTCAGCTCACTCCTTCACCTTTCTGAGCCACACTGTCCCTGTCTGTGACCACAATACCTACCTCCGTGCGCTGTTTCAAGAGGTTTCTAGAGTAAAGGGAAAAGTGGATGTTATTGCACTTGACAAACCCCGAAAAGTGCTATGGGTGGAAAGTTGAAGCTATCAGCCGCCTCTTGATACTGTTGCTGTGTCTCAGACGTGTCCAGCCTGTAACTTCTGTAATTTAGGTTGTAAGAATTACAGTCTATAGGGGCACCTGGCTGGCTCAGTCAGTTAAACATCTGACTCTTGGATCTCGGCTCAGGCCATGATCTCGTGGTTCCATGAGTTTGAACCCTGCGTCGGGCACCGTGCATTCTGCAGAGACTGCTTGGGATTCTCTCTCGCCTTCTCTCCCCACCCCCCCCCAGCTTACACTCTGTCTCTCTCAAAAGAAATAAGTAAAAACTTTAAAAATTATTGAAAAAAAAAGAATTACAGTGTATCTCCTTGTGGGACACAGTTGTTGTTGTTGTTTTAATTTTTAAATATTTGCTTTTGAGAGAGAGAGAGAGAGAGAGAGCATGCGAACAGGGGAGGGGCAGAGAGAGAGGGAGACACAGAATCCGAAGCAGGCTCCAGGCTCGGAGCTGTCAGCACAGACCCCAACGTGGGGCTCGAACTCACGAATCATGAGATCATGACCAGAGCTGAAGTTGGACTCTTAAACCGACTGAACCACCAAGGCATCTCTCTCTCTTTTTTTTTTAACTTGTAGTATGACGAAAGGAAGCTTTCTAAACATTTTTTTCTGAGTGGGGTTCTTGTATCCCCCCAATTATTATTCATTGCCATCCCCAAATCTCCAACATTTGGGAAAATAATGATGGGCTTGGAATGGGAAGGTCTCTGTCAAGTTGAAGCAGGTACCTACACAAAACGGACGGGGGGATTCGCTGCTGGTTCGTTTGGAATAAAGTCCTGGACGCTCAGGCTCTATTTGATCCTGGATGAGACTTGGGTCTCTTTCATGCCTCAGTTTTTCCCACTAGGTTAAAAAAGACACCTTACGCCAAAGCCACAATGGCCGTGTGAAACTAGTGGTTGAGAGGGTGGGTTCCAGAATCTGACCACCTGACTTCAAACCCCAGCTCCACTGTTTACTGGGTGACTTTGGGTAACTTACTTAGCTTGCTTGTCACTTGGTGAGGTAGGTGAAAACCTAAGTACCTGAGTACCTAGGAGCTTAGAACAGAGCCAGGCACACAGTAGGTACTCAATAAAGGTACCTGTTATCTTCAGAGACGTCATTGGAATTGACAGCCTGTCACCCATCGAGGCATCTTTGGTCAACAGTCCCAGGTAGGTGCTGTAGGGAACTAGGGACTGGGGCTACTGAAGAATTTAGAGGTCCTCAGAGAGCGTGTAGATCCACTCTGATAAGAGACAGGCTGCAAACACACGTGGGAAGACTGTAGGCCAAGGGCTGCAAAACCCCAGCACCTGTGGGGAGGGGACAGATGAGCGTCGTTCAGGAGAGATGCACACTACGTATATGAGTAGCAGGTACATGGTTGTGCATATTAAATCGTAAAGGAGTAATTCTTTTCTCCACAAAGAAATGTGCTTTCTCCGTTTGTCTCAAAGCTTGCTCAGCTAGATTTCCTCACATTTGGTGGAGGCCTGGCTGCAGACAACTGGTTCTCTGTCGCCAGAAGAACGCCAGTGCATGTGAATGATAATCGACAGCTGAACCTCAGAACCAAGGGGATGGAAGGCAGCCATGGGGTCTGGGCAACAGGGAGAGGGTGACCCCATCTTAAAGGGCAAGTACTTATGGGGCTAGAGTTCCTACGTCTTCAAGAGAAGGTAGAAATCAAGATTTTTTTTATCCTTTTCACTTTTTGTTTAATTTATTTTTTATCTTTAAGATTTTTATCCTGTTTTAATGTTGGATAAGATAATTTGAAGATATATGCTGGCCTCACACAGCAGGCCTGTGGGGTTGAATTTGGCCTGTGGGCCCCAGGTTTGCAACCTCTGCACATGGCCTGCCCCCTAAGAGCACATATGTGCACATTAACGCATGCTGCGAAGTCGTCACATGAAAAATACTGCCTAGCTCAGCAGTTGTATTTTTTTTTTAATTTTTTTTCAACGTTTTTATTTATTTTTGGGACAGAGAGAGACAGAGCACGAACGGGGGAGGGGCAGAGAGAGAGGGAGACACAGAATCGGAAACAGGCTCCAGGCTCTGAGCCGTCAGCCCAGAGCCCGACGCGGGGCTCGAACTCTCGGACCGCGAGATCGTGACCTGGCTGAAGTCGGACGCTTAA
The DNA here is from genome assembly GCF_022079265.1 of Lynx rufus. Lineage (NCBI taxonomy): Eukaryota > Metazoa > Chordata > Mammalia > Carnivora > Felidae > Lynx > Lynx rufus. Next base: position 8,125,921 of record NW_025814839.1, on the reverse strand, counting down.
CCGACTGCGCCACCCAGGCGCCCCTCAGCAGTTGTATTTTTTCCAGATCGCTAAAGTATTGTCTCATCACCACGTCCACCGTTTCAGCCCATAGGTTACCATGATCCTTCCACACAAAACTGCCTTTCGGGAAAAGGTAACATGGAAAGTCGAGTGTGTTTTCATACACTCTTAGGTCCAAAAAAGATATGCAGGGTTTGAAGTCGTGGGAGAATCCGTGCGGTAGCAATTGTGGACATTACCTGAAGGAGCGCACCCGTGTTCCCACCACACAATTCCCAACGGCCGAAAGGTGGAAACCACCCGAATGTCCACCAGCGATGAATGGGTAAGCAAAATGTGGCATGTCCTTGCAACAGAATAATATTTAGCCATGAAAATGAGTGATGTGGCACTGAGCGATGTTCTAACATGGATGATCCTTGAAAACGTTACGCTAAGTGAAAGCAGCCAGCTCCAAAAGACCACATTGTGTGTGAGATGTACGGAATAAGTAAAGCCATAGAGACAGAAAGGAGATTAGTGGTTTCCAGGGGATGGAGGGAAGGGGAACTTGGGTCTAACTGCTGCGGGTATGGGGTTTCTTCTAAGGAAGACAAAAATGTTCTAAAATTAGATTGTGGCGATGGTTGCACAATCCTGTGAATGTACCCAAAAACCATTGAATTGTATGGCATGGGAATGATACCTCAGAAAGCTGTTTAAAGAGGAACATTACATGGTTCGTTCACGTGGTGATCTTTCCCGCGTACCGGGACAGCATCAGTCACTGTCCATCCTTGACTACAGAGGACAGTGATGATAATTACGACCTGTGGAGTGCGTTGGCCGTCGGCTGCTGTAGGCAAAGCTAAGTGCAGTTCAGATAACGGATCCCTGGGCCCTTATTACGCTGTTTACGAACGTGTTCCCAATCCATACCCAGCACCAGAAACAGTCACGTTAATTTTAGGTCTGTGAGGACAGGGGAATTTTAAGAATGCCGGTGCCTCTTCCTATAATCTGCCTAGTTCCTGCGAGGGGAAGCCGGGGCCGCTGTGCCACCAGGCCCGAGTCACATGTGAACCCAAAGGATCTTGGCATGCGGCCACCCGCCCATCCTGTTTGCTACCAGTTGGGGGGTTTTGAGTGTGTGTGTGTGTGTGTGTGTGTGTGTGTGTGTGTGTGTGTGTGGTTAAGTTCTCTTTCTGGCTGTCCATCAGGCCTCCCCTTTACCTTCTTCAGCCCCCAACCCCATCCCTCCCGGAGCACTGCAACCCAGCCATGAGGGTGAGCTCAAAGTCCCCTACCATCTGTGCGAGTGAGAGTGAAGGAGGGCATCCAGCGAGTAAGACAAGTCCCAGCAGCCTCACCTGCTTTCTCTTAGCGGCCTCCTGCTGTCCTCTCTCTCACTGGCTGTTCACCCTTCCCCCTTGCCAACTTCTCTCCCCAAGGGCATAGCGTCAAAACCATGGTCGCCCTCCCGCCCTCCCCCACCCTTGCCCAGGACTTCAGACCACACCTGGCCAATTCCCCATTTGTATGTTTTTGTTCCCCCTCCTCTTCTCTGAGCTCTGTGGTCAGAACCCCCTCCTACTCCTTATGGCCTGCCCCGTTGTTTCACTCTGGACTGTCACTTAGCATGCTTCCTGCCTGAATAGGACGAGACCTTCTAATGAAAGTCCCTCTTCACTCTGGGGGCCCTTGACCATTAATGGCCTCTGGAAGCAGATATTGTCTGACTTCCGGGAGTCTAAAGTGCTTGACCTGCACATAATTACAGAATGACCTACCAGACAAGGAAATGTTTGTTTACTCTCCGTCTCTGCTGCCCCTCCCATGTTGCTCCCCCAGGGGAGAAGTTTGGCCCTGTCGGTTCCCCCATGTCCACTGTGAGTCTTTCCTCTTGCTTCCTGTCCTGTAACCCAGCCAGGCGGTTCAAAGCAGATCGAGTGAGTGTTCTTGTTTGGAACATGGCTGAGCCATGCAGGTAGACGGCCTTGGCTTAGCCTCACCTGCAGTGGATATCCGTTGAGCACGCCCGACATGTCAGGTGCCGTGTCAGGATGACATATGGAGACACGTCTGATGTGGTCCCTGCTCTCATGGAGCTTGTAGTGTAGAGGACATGTGCATAATGACCACGGTAACAAGTGCTTTTTTTTTTTAATTTTTTTTTAATGTTTATTTATTTTGGAGAGAGAGAGACAGAGCCTGACAGAGCAGAGGAGGAGCAGAGAGAGAGGGAGACACAGAATCAGAAGCAGAGGCTCCAGGCTCCAAGCTGACAGCACAGAGCCCAACGCGGGGCTCAAACTCACACACTGTGAGATCATGACCTGAGCTGAAGTCAGACGCTCAACCGACTGAGCCACCCAGGTGCCCCGGTAACAAGTGCTATGATGGAAGAGTTCAGGGCACAATGAGAGCATCTGATGGGGAGACCTGGCCAGTGCTGCTGGGAGGTTGAGAGGAGGTCAGCAAAGGCCTTCATGGGCCCTTTTCTCATTTAAAAAAAAAATTACATTTTGCAACTGCATTGGTGTAAATTCATTCATTTTATATATACATATTGATTCATCATTATATGGTTATTATTAGAGTCACTTTGTTCTGATTTTCAAAGAAATTAAACAAGTTTTCCGTGGACCCTAGGCACAGTACCTGCTGTGTATAATGGAGAAATTAGCCCTGGAAAAGGCATCCCTGAGGAGGAGACAAGTGAGTGGAGATCTGACGAATAAACAGGAGTTAGTTTGGTGAAGCAGGTGTAAAATGAGGTCTAGGCAATGGAAATAGCATATGCAAAGGCCCTGTGGTAGAAGGAACTAACACTTAAAGAGCATCAGTGAGATGTACTTCAGAGAACAAGGAGAAGCATGGATACTGTGAAGCTAGAGAGAAAGCAGGACCATGCGGTTGTGAAGATTCATTGTAACCTTTACCCCAGAGCAGTGGGAAATCATTGATAGGTTTAAGCAGGGGTGGGGGGGGGTTGAAGGACTCCTGAAAGTATCAATAGGAACAGGGCTGCCTTCCATGGGACTGGGTTTCCAAAGCTGCCTGGAAGAAGCCTCCGAATGCTTGCAAATGAAAGGACACACTCTCCAGCCAGCCTGCTTTCCCCAACCCCTACACAAATGCAAATAATAATTACGCAGCCCAGAATGCTCAAAGGGAACATTTGGTCTCGGTTTGCAACCCCAAGACCTACAAATTCCGGGAAGAAACTAGTAAAACATCAACCTTGAATTTCACCCCTGACTCCAGCCTCTTTCCTCTACGAGCGTATGTACCTTGGACATGCACTCATGGTTCACGTCTTTGTTGGCTGCTGTTTAATTTGAGGGGTGAGGAAGTGATAGGGGGCCCAGAGGGCTATTTTAGGGAGCCTCCGTTCCTAAAGCATGTTGAGGAATTCATTCCTCCTTCCGAATGTCCGCAATCACACCTGATTCCTGGCGCAGATTCTTCCCCTTTGGCACAGCAGAACTTGGCAGGGGCTACTGCGTCTTACAATTTGTTGTCCTGTTTGGCTTCTTGAATCCCACCCCACCCTTGTTCCTGTTTTGTTCGATTTCCTTCCTCTCTTGTGCTGGGATTATTCCAGTTATCGTGGGAAAAAAAGGCGCAGCGTTTCGCTCTGTCACCCAGTGGTTGTCTGGGTCCCCAGAGGTAGCACATCCTGTGACATCTGGCACAGAAGGAGCCGGCCGGTCTTCTCCCTTCCTGCTCTCCATTCTGCACACCTGGGTCTGAGTGCCATCTTCGTTTTCTGGCAAAATTCGTTAGCCTTGTTGAGACGATAGTTGATAATTAGTGAATCAACTATATGTAAACTCCCATAAGCTCAAGACCATGTCTTGTATTTATTTGTTCAGTATCCCTGCCGTGCCTAGCATAAAACAGCATTCCAGGGTCATGTGTTGGTTGAGTGGACAAATCCAATATTTCATAGGTGAAATGTTTCTTGGATCCCTTCCTCCCTCTGCTGCCCCAGGCCCTCGTCATCTGTTTCTTGGGCCGTTGTAATAATGTCTCATTTCACCTTCCCACCAATTCCCTAGACTTTTCAACTCTTTGAGCCCATAACTTCCACTTTTTGGCTCTAGTCGGTTTGGTGGGGCTTCTAGCATTTGGATTTTCCCGGACTACGTGCGGGTGAGGGTACAGCCCGTTCTCACCCATCTTTATATCATCAGTGTCTCTAACAACACCTAGCTCTTAATATACATTTAATGGTCTATGCTGAGTGAGTGAATGAATGAAAGAACCAATGAAGGAATGAAAAGGAAGAACCTCTATAACTCTGCCAGCCTTCAGCTCTCTCTAACACCAGCCAGGATGAATTCACGCAAAATTCTTCTAGCTCATCATTTACCCGCGGTCACCGCAGAATCTTCCTCAAAGGAAGGATCCAGAAGAGTTGCAACATTAAATGAGTCTGCGGAATTCTGTCTGCATACTCTTTCCACGTTTTGAGAGTGACTGTGTACTTTAGCATTTAAAAGCATGTTTAGAAACCTTTAAAATGGAATTTTCTCTTTAATATGGAATTTCTCAGGGTGCCTGGGTGGCTCGGTCGGTTGGGCGTCCGACTTCAGCTCAGGTCATGATCTCAAGGTTCAACAGTTTGAGCCCCACGTTGGGCTCTGTGCTGACACCTCAGAGTCTGGAGTCTGCTTTGGATTCTGTGTGTCTCTCTCTCTGCCCCTCGCTCGCGCACACTCTTTCTCTCTCTCTCTCAAAAATAAGTAAACATTAAACAAAATTTAATATGGAATTTCTCTTTAATATGGAATTTCCCAAATGCATTTGACCACGGAACCCTTGTTTCTCAGGGCATCTTCCAGAACTAGTCTTCCAAGCCTTACAAGCTAGATATGTACACCTGCATCCTTATTTATAACATATAATAACACAACGCCTGATGCCTCAGTAGAAGTCCCCTAGTCCCTGAATGCCAATTTTGGGTCATCTCTAAGAACAAAAGATCAGTCCACAAAAACGTGCAGACACGCACAGAAGTGGATATCTCTTCGAGGTCCTGATTTCAGTTTCTTCGGATATATACCCAGAAGTAGGATTGCTGGATCATATGGTAGTTCTGTTTTTAATTTTGTGAGGAATCCCCATACTGGTGTTTCATTTTCATAATGGCTGCACCATTTTACATTCCCATCAGCAGTGCACGAGGGTTCCAACTTCTCTACGTTCTTGTCGACACCTGTTATTTTTTATTCCTCTGAGAGTAGCCATCCAAATGGGTGTGAGGTGATATCCCATGGTGGTTTTGATTTGCATTTCTCTTATGATTAGTGATGTTGAGCATCTTTTTATGTGCTTGTTGGCCATCTGTATGTCTTCTTTAGAGAAATGTCTGTTCATGTCTTTTGCCCATTTTGAAATCTGGTTATTCGGGTTATGTTGTTGAGTTGTAGGAGTTCCTTATAAATTCTGATTATTAACCCCTTATCAGGTACACGATTTACAGATATTTCCTCCCGTTCTGTAGGTTGCCTTTTCACTCTCTTGATTGCGTCCCTTGACACAAAGAAGTGTTTAAATTTGATGTAGTCCCATTTGCCTATTTATGTTTTTGTTGCCTGTGCCTTTGGTGTCCTACCCATGAAATCACTGCCAAATCCAATATCCTGAAGATTTTCCCTTGTGTTATCTTCTAGGAGTTTTATAGTTGTGAGGTCTTTATTCCATTTTGAGTTAATTTTTGTATGTGGTATAAGGTTGAACTTCATCCTTTTGCATGTGGACGTCCAATTTTCCCAAGTGTTGAAGAAACTGTCGTTTCCCCCATTATGTAGGTAGGTAATTACTGATTTTTATACCAAAGTTGAAAAGCACAAAGATAGTAATGGTCGTAGTGAAGGAGGGTATCTGTTAGCATTATCTGGACCCTACAGACATCTTTCAACTAACTCTCCTCCCCAAATCTGGTTTGTCTGGGAGTAGGAAACATGGGGACCAGCCAGGTGAATGTTGGAAAAGTTCCTAGTTGATCTAATACATACTCCTCTTATTCCAGTTAAAAACCTAGAACCAACAGAGAAAAGAAATCCTCATCTTGGTTAGAATGGCGACTGTACAAGGTAGAGACACCTTGCCCACAGGAGTCCTCTTTCCAAACACTGGCCTCTGTTCTTCGTGGGTTTTCTGAAAGCAGGGCACACCTGTGCGCCATCCGCGGGCTTGCAGACCCAGCTGCCCAGGTACTGATGAGGAAGTGTCCGCTGCCCCGTACCTGGGCTGGCGGGGGAGCATCTCGAACATCTGCCTGCAGTCCGCACGCCCGTTTGGATGGCCGTCTCGGGGGAGAGCGGAGGAGGGGCAGCTGGAGGGAGGTGGGGAAGGAAGGACAGACAGCTCATTTGCGTGGCAGGCAGCAAGCGCAGATGTTTGTGGCGGCAGATGGCAGGCTGCGGCGGAACCCTTCACAGTACCCCTGGCCGACAAGGGGACATGAGAGGGAGAGAGAGGCTGGCCAGGCTCCTCTGGAGCTGCGGTCTTGAACAGCAGCGTCCGCCTCTGTGTACTTAGTGTATACACGTGCTCCTCCCCTCCCAAGCATCGATCCAAGACCAAGGGCATATGGGCCTCTTGGAGAGCCGGGTCTAGCTGCAGGCTTACTGGTGCTCTTAAACACTTACGGTCGCGGCATTGTGTGGCTGCATTTCCGAATCACCCCCTCAACCTGAGCCTGCCAGGCTTTTCACATGGGCCACCGAGTGGGGGAGGAAGCCGCCCAGGGCATCTGGCGTTTCCTCCTGGAGGAGACTGCTGCACGGGCTGGCTGCTTGGCCCTTCCGAACCGGAAACCGAGGCCCCTTCAGATCAGGTGGAGGAAGAAAGAGGCCCAGGAATACCCCCGCCTGGGTGCGGCAGAGGCCGTGTTCCTTACTCTCAGGGGAAGCCTTACTCCCTGGCAGGCGGTGGTGGAAGGAGGGGTGGAGGGTGGGAGGTGAGCGGGAAGCAGAGCAGGGGTGTGGCAGGTACCACCGCCGCCCTCGTGTGCTCACGGCAGAGCAGGTGTTTCTGCAGGGACTCTGCTGCACTTCAGAATCCTCCTCAAGCCGGCTCTTCGGGAAGCTACCTCCTGCTGGCCGGGGTTGACCCTGGAGAGGGATAGGGAGGGCTGCCTTGTAGGGTTCCAGTCCTGGTGCTGCTTCGGTGGCCTCTGTGTCCCTGGAGGAGTCCCATTGCCCTTGGGACTTTAGTTGTCTCAGCCGGAAGAAGCAGAATAGCCACTCCACGCTGGACTGAACCTTGAAGAGGTGGGTTGAGAAGCCGCGGGGCCGCCAAGGGGCTGGGGCCCAAGCTCAGAGTTCACTGCTCCAGAGTTCTTTCCCAGCCTTAGTGTGGAACCTGGGCAAGTGGAAGTCACCTACGCTAGACTGAAAGGGAAAGTGCAGAGCAGGTGGGCGTATGCCCGACGTCACCAGTGACCGGGGAAGCACGGCGGCGACAATGAAGGCCAATCCCTGATTTCAGCACTGTGCAGCGTTAGGTCCCTCAGCTGTCCTAACCACTCTGTGACGTAACCCGTAGGATCCTTCCTTTTGGACACACCATGAAAGAGACTCGGTCAGGTTGAGTAACTCGTCCACACAGCTGCTGCTGCTACTCCTCCTGTTACTGCTACAGGGCCAGGATTGGATCCCGGGCAACCTGAGCTCAAAGTCCGTGCTTCTAACCCCTCTGCGGTGCTACAAGACAAGCGAGACTGACAAACGGTGGGTCCGTTCATCGAGCCCCGATGAGGCTGTGGTGAAGGACCCGCACCCAGTTACCTCTAGGAAGGACTGGAGGCCAGGATTGAGCGACAAGTTGGGGGCATTTTCCCCTGGTCCGTGTTTATTTTGTAGTGCAGAATATAGTTCCACGTTACTTGGGCTCGTAACTCATTAAACCGAGAGGGAAACGTGAAGAGGGTCAGGGAAGGGAACCAAACATAAAGAAAGTGGGAAGGTCCTCAGAACCCAGAACCACTTCGAACGTGACCTCTTGGCTGCCAGAAGGCAGCAAGCCTGCGGGGAACTTGCACTTTGTCCCCCGCGTGCATTTGTTCACTGAGGACCTGCGTGTGCCAGGCACCGTACCGGGCTCTCTGCTCTTTCCACGCAAACCCAGGTGCGTCCTAATGCTCCGGCCTCACTGCCGCCTCCCGTCCGGGTGCCTCTGTGGCACTGAGGTCATGGCCACACACAGGGAGGAGCCGGTTCACCCCTCGGCTCTGATCTGTGATGGGCTGTTCCTCCAGAGCAGCTGCTGCAACAACATTTACTTTGTACGGCGGCCAAGAGAGAGGGAGAGAGGGAGAGCGAGAGCGCGCGAGCACGAGCCTACCCTATTCCAAAATGCTTCTGACAAAATCTGGCACTCCTGGTCCTCATCAGAATGCTGAACTTTGGAACAAATTAACATTCCACAGCCCTCGCAGGGAAGGAGAAATTCAGCCGAGACATGCTTCAGTTCACAACCACCACAAAAATAGCTTCTCCCGGGGAAGACACACTCTGCTAACAAGGTCACTTTTGTTTTGCTTCCCCTGCCATCTGGCTGAGTGGCACCAGGGGCTGGATTTGGTGCCGGCTCATTCTGCCGGGAGTGGATGGGAGCCGGGTGGTGCTGCAGAAGGCTTCGCAGCCTCCTGGCAAAGGGTGCCGGCACCGAGTTACCTTCAGACGTCCCTCGGCGAGCACGCGGGCAGATGGAGCCCCGGTTTCACCCAGCCCAACTCTGCTCTGAGCTCCGAGCGTGCAGAAGGTGTGACACCAGCAGACAGCAACAAGCAGGTGGGAATCAGAGGAGAGCGACAAACACGACAGGATGGGAAAGCTATCTTCGTCTCGAAAAACATTCCAGAACCCGATGTAATGCTCGCTCCGGAGCGTTGGAAGTCTCAGTTCCAGCAGGCGAACAAAGAAGCCTGATTTTGGTTTTGTGGGGTTTTTTTTTTTTCCCTTCTTTCTTTCTTTTCTTTCTTTTTTCCCTCTTTCCTTGTACTTCCAAGATTCCACCTCCATCAGTTATTGATCGGGGGTGGTCAGTAACCTGCCTCGGCCTCAGTTTCCTCATCTGTAGGATGGAAATCCCCTCACAGACCACCTGCATGGTGATGTGTGAGAAGAGGTGGGGGCAGCCGTTGCCTGGGGGCGCTCGGCCGGCTGGGGCTCTCGGGGAGCTGGGGCATGGGCAGACCTTTGTGGCCCAGGAGGGCTTTCCTGCAGGCAGTCGAGTGCGACCCCCCGACCGCCCTCGGCAGAACTCCCACACGTCATAAACGATCTGCCCACAGTTACTCTGTAAGGCGTAGACCTGAGACTTGGGCACAGCGTTCGGCTTACAGAGATGCTGCTGCTTCTCCTCTCCCAGTGATTTCCAATCGTTTAAACCAGGAGACTGTGAATATGCCCAAGGGGTTCACGACCTATGAAGCCGTGCACCTCCTAGGAGAAATCCAGGGGTCCCTGTTAATTATGAAAGGATACCTGCCAGGAAAACAAACAGACATATGAACAGACAAAGCTTTTAGTTCGTTAAACAGAGCAGGAACGCAGGAATCCTTAAAACGACCGAAAACTTCCCTACTCTTAAGCCAAGGAAAAGAAGTTCGTTAGGGCATCTTCTTCGAGAACTCCGCCCCCCCCCCCCCGGACTGCAATAAAAGACCCATAAGGAAACTTGGCTTTCCAGGTGAATTGAACCTGGTCTCCGAGGAGTGGGAGGTGAGGAGTGGCAGGTGCAGGGAGGCTGGCGAAGGGTCCTGGGACTCCCTGCTGTGTCGCCGCTGCCCCCTGGGGAGAGGGGGTGAGCAAGGAGAGCCGAGGGTCCCACTATCTCAGATAGTTCCTGGACCAGAACGGAGCTCTGACATCTGACATAGGATTGAAAGGTTGGTAAGAGCCCTGAGGCCACTTGTGAGCACTAATTGGTATTAGGAGTGAGCCCCTCTCTGCTGCTGGGGCAGGGGCTTGTCCCGCCTGCCCAGTTGCATGGAGACGCCTTTGCACTGCCCCCAGCAGGGAACATCGGGGGCAGGCCGCTGCTCCCCTTGGGCCCAGGCCCGGTTCACCTGCTCCCTTCTTTTGGCCTGCCTCTGCCCTCCTGCCTTGGTAGCCCCCCCCCCACCGATCTCAGACTAATTCTGTTTATTCAAAGGTCTCCCCGAAAGCACCTGCTCTTCCGTATCCGTGCAGCACATACTTACTATTAACTGTATGCCAGGCAGTGTGCCCGACTCTTGGTATAAAGCAAAGGAGGAAAGAGACAAGGCTCTTACCCTCAGAGGGCTTTCAGTCTAGTGGGGAGCTAGACACTGAACTCAAAGAACGGGATGGGGTAGAATCGGGGGAAGAGACTGACTTTCTAGGTCGAGAAATACAGGCCATCAGAACATCTCGAAATAGGTAAAAACTCTGGCGGCTCCAGAATTTTCTACCCCAAAGATACATACTAATACCTTATCTTGAAGCTAAGTTTAAAATAGCACTTGACACGCCTTTGGGGAAATGAGAGTCGTCTCAACCAAAGACTGTGTGACAGAGTTGCTCACGGAGATTGGGGCTGGTGGCTAAAGCCTACATGAGGCCCTCCTGCACCCAGCCCCTGGGAAGGAACTTGGACCCCGCCACAAAGGAAGGACAGGGAACTCATGGGCCCGGAGGTCACGGGCCGAGGTAGAGCGAGCAGCGTGCGATGAGAGTAGGCAGGGGAGGCCCAGTCTGGAGGACAGAGTTTCTGAAGCGGGACTCTTGGGGCGCATGTAGCAGGATTATCTCAGGGGCTTGTTGCCAAGGCAGACGCTTGGGTCCCTCTCAGGCTTGGAACCTGCTTTATGGGCAAGCACCCTAGGGGATTATTTGAAGCACAGGGCTCCACAGTCCACATGGATGGCTTTCCGGATCTTACCCTCGATGCAACGGAGGCCACTGGAGGTCTTGGAAAAGAGAAACAACGCGTTCCAGTTTTAGAGACGTCCTTCCTCTCGGGTAGCAACCGAGGGAGGGAGACAGACCCTGAGACGGCCAGGACAGAAGTCCATGTGCCCCCCTCATCTCTTTGCTTCCCCACCAGTAGTACCGGGTGGACTAGCTCCTGACCCCAGTGGCCAGTCCCAGGGCACCTGCCGATGCCCCCTGGTCACCTAGACCCTCATGCAGTGGCAGGTGGATTGACACTGGCCCTTGGATTGTCCACTGCTCCTTTAACATCTCACACAGTCGCTCGCTGTCACCACAGCAGTCGGTTGCTCAGGGCAAACTGCCACGTCACCTGTCCGGGATGGTTTTGACAGCATTGGGCCCGGGAATGGGGAGAAACTTTCAGTGACTCTCACGGTTCTCTCCGGCCCTATGAGTCTGTCACATGAGCTCAGGTAGGGAGGAATCAGTCAGTGAGACTGTCACCTCTCAATAGGTCAGATTCCTCACCCTGGGTCTAGGTGACCGCCCCCCTCCCCAGGGCTCCTGGCTTGAAGATGAACAAACGAGGTGCTGCGTATATCAACCCGTCCCAGTCGGAGGGTGTACCAAGTGGCTTTTGACTCAGGCTGCTGCCTACCAAAACCAGCCTCCCTCTTTCAGATAAATGACAAATTTTTCACTCTCCCCGCATTTTCAAAGAGAGGCTGACAGAGGGAACGTTGCGAATCACAATCAGAGTTTCCTGCCGCAGAGCACACAAGATGAGAATTGATCTCAAACCTTTTACTGTCATCATTTACTGAGTGCTGGAAAGACATACACATAAGTCAGCAGAGAAAAACCCAGAATCCTGGTCTCTACTGCCTGTCAGCAAGACGCCCAGGTAATGTCGCTTTGCTGAGACGGAGAGCAGAATCAAGCCGGAACCCAGCCCGGCCTCCTTAGGCTCCAGAAACATCAGCGAGATCTTTACCTCCACCTTCCCTATTCCTTTAATCAACGCTACGGAGGTATAGTTTACCTACGATAAATGGCACCCACGTCAAGTGTACAGGTTGATGTTTTGACAGATGTCTGTATCCGGATCACCATTACCTCAGTCAAAATGTAGACTCTTTCTGCCTATCGCCAGAATTCCTTCCAGCCTCTCGGAGGTCAGTCCCCTTTTCACCTCTGACCTCAGACAACCACTGATCTGCTTTCTGTCACGGTAGTTTTATAATTTTTATAATTTCAAATAATGGACTCAGACCGCATGTAGTCTGGTGTCTGGCTTCTTTTACTGGCTTTTGAGATTAAGCCACACCCCTGCATATATCAGTAGTTTGTTTCCTTTTATCGATGAGTAGTTTATCTGTTCACCTGTTGTTGGACATTTGGGCTGTGTCCGGCTTTTGGCTTTTAGGAATAAAGCTGTTACAAACACTTGTGTGCAAGTCTTTGTGGGGACGTGTGGTTTCGTGTCTCTTGGGCAAATACCCGACAGTAGCTGTTTTGTATGGTAGGTGTATATTTACGTGCTAAGATACCGCCAGGCCTGTTCCTAACAAAGACGCACCATGTTTACGTTCCCACCAACAGCGGTAGGAGTTCCGGTTGCTCCGCATCCTAGCCAACACTTGGCGTGGTCGGTCTTTTTCATTGTATCCATTCTAACGGGCATGTGGTGGGGTCTCACTGTGGTTACTGTTTGCATTTCCTGGATGACTAGCGTTTAAACACCTCTCCATGTGCTCACTGGTCATTCATATGCCTCCTTTCAGAGGGGTCTTTTCTAGTCCTTTGCTCATTTAACAAGTGAGGTTATTTGTTTTATGAGTAAGTTGTAAGGATTCTTGATAGATTCTGACTGTAATATTTTGTCAAATATATGTATTTTCTTTCAGTCTGTTGCCTTTTTTCCCCCTCCCAGTTTCTTTTTTTAATTAATTTAGAGAGAGTGCCCATACACACACACACACAGGTGGGGGAGAGGTAGAGGGGGAAGGAGAAAGAGAGAATCCCAAGCAGTCTCTACACCGTCAGCATGGAGCCCAGTGTGGGGCTTGAACTCACGAACCACGAGTTCCTGACCTGAGCCGAAGCCAGATGCCTAACCAAACTGAGCCACCCAGGTGCCCTTCCTCCCATTTTCTTAACCCTGTCTTTCATAGAGCAAAATTTTAAATGTTGATAAATTCTAATTTATCACTTGTTTCTTTTATGGTCTGTGTTTCTTTTGTCTTATCTTAGAAATTTTTGCCTACTCCAAGTTTGTAGAGATTTTCTTCTGTTTTCTTTGAGTTTTATACTTCCGGCTTTTACACTTATGTCTGTGATCCATTTCTAGTTAATTTTTTGTGTATGGGATGTAGTAAGGTTGGATGTTTATTTTTGCCATGGAGGCATTCAGTTGTCCCATCACCATTTGCTCGCAAGAGTTTTTCGTCCTTATTGAATTACCTTGATGCCTTTATCAAAAATCAACCGGCTATATACCTGTGGATATATGTCTGAATTCTCTGTGCTGCTGCACTGATGTGTGTCTAACTTTTCAGTCAATGCCATATAATCAGGTTAAGTCCTCCAACTTTGTTCTTCTCTTTAAAAAATTGCTTTGTCAGGGCGCCTGGGCGGCTCAGTTGATTAAGTGTGTGACTCTTGATTTCGGCTCAGGTCATGATCTTGTGGTTCGTGAGATCGAGCCCTGAATAGGGCTCTGCGCTCATAGTGCAGAGCCTGCTTGGGAGTCTCTCTCTCTCTGCCCCTCACCCCTCTCTTTCTCTCTCAAAATAAATAAATTAACATTTAAAAGTTGTCTACTCTAGGTCATTTGCATCTCCACATACATTTTAGGATGAGCTTGTTGCTATGTAGATACTCCCCTGCAATTTTGGTTGGGGTCATGTTGAATCTATTGATCTATTTGGGGAGAATCAACATCTTAACAATTTGATTCTTCTCATCCATGAGCATGGTATAATGTCCTGTGACATTTTACCTTCCCCCCACATTTACCTTCCCCCTCTCCCCCTCCCCCACCTGTGTGTGTGTGTGTATGGGCACTCTCTCTAAATTAATGTGTGATTTTAGTCTTTTAAAATTTCGGCAGTTTTGTAGTCTTTGTTATTTTTTATACACACTTTGAAAAATGTATTTCATGCTTTGGGGTATATTGTAAATGAGATTGTATTTGTTATTTGCTTCCAGTTGCTCATTGCCTCTTCCTCCCACTGCTGCCGCCCTTCCTCCTTCTTTTTCGGTTATCGCCTCTTCCTGGTTGTAACCTGACAGTAAAGTCTTAAATACATCTTTTTGTCCTTGACACTGCTCGTATTTAGGATTTGAAAAGATCTTAGTTGATGATTTGGTCAAGAATTGGCATTGGTGCTACCCTACATAATTGTCTCTTATTTCAGAATTTATGCCATAATCCTCACCTCATGAAGCCATCTTCTTTCTTTAAAAAATAATTTTTTTTAATGTTTATTTGTTTTTGAGAGAGAGAGAGCGCGCGCGCGCAAGAGAGCACACGCACAAGTGGGGGAGGGGCAGAGAGGGAGGGAGACACAGAATCCGAAGCAGGCTCCAGGCTCCGAGCTGTCAGCACAGAGCCCGACGCGGGGCTCGAACTCACGAACCGCGAGATCATGACCTGAGCCGAAGTCGGACGCTCAACCGACTGCCACCCAGGCGCCCTGAAGCCACATCTTGTTTCTATCACCTTCCTCTTTTTTCGTAGATCCCACAGTCACACCTCCTCCACGGAGCCTTCAAGAAAGATGTGACACATTCTCTGATATGTTTTCAACATTGAATCTTTCTGTACTCACCACCACATTGATTGAAAGTTGGTTATCTAACTGGTTGTTCAGAATGAAGGGATTTTACGTTATTTACCTCTTATATGCCTGCATTCATTTCCTAGGGCTGCTGTAACAAGGCACCATGAACTGGGTGGCTTAAGACAACAGAAATTTATTTCCTTGTGGTTCCAGAGGCTAGGGGTCCAAAACCAAGGTGTCGGCAGGGCCGTGTTCCCTCTGACACCTGTAGGGAGAATCCTTCCTCGCCTCATCTGGCTTCTGGTGGTTCCTAGCAATTCTTTGCGTTCCTTGGTGTGCAACCTCATACGTCAATTTCTGCTTCCATCCTCACATGGCCTGTATCTGTGTTTCTTCTCTTCTTGTAAAGACACCAGTCCTACTGGATCAAGGGCCCACATACTCCAGTATGACCTCATCTTAACTAACCACATCTGCAATGACTCTATTTCCAAATAAGGTCACATTCTCCAGTAGTGGAGATTAAGACTTCAACACATCTTTGGGGGTGGGGGACACAATTCAAAACATAACAATGTCTTAGCTCACTCCTTGTCTCAAATACCCTTCCTCCTTTTCTTCTCTTGAAGAGTTACCTGGAGGACCCAGTTCAAAATTCACCTTCTCAGTTATTTTCCTGAATTCCCCAGAAGCAATGAATTGCTTCTGTTCCTATCTTTATAACATCTTGCATTTCTGTTAGGCAGTCTGTCAACACTGTGTGCAGCCTGAGGGCAGAAGCTACCTTATGCATCTGGGAATAGAGCTCCGAGTCCCAGAATCCCATACAGACCACCTCTGTGGAGTAGCCATTCCAACCATGGAAATTTCAGGCACATGCTCAAACAGTCTTTAATCTGTAGAGTTGTAGATTGATGAAAAAGACGAGGAGGCTTTGGGGATTCTGTGTTATTTAATTTTCTATTTTAAGAATTTTATCATTAGGAAATACTCTGGATAACGTTTGGGGGGTCCTATCTGTCTTCTTATGTAAAATTACTTGTTCTGGCTGACTACCTTGTATTCAAAACGTAAGAGAAAATAACCTAATGCGGTATAACTGAGTCTCTCGGCCTTGGCACTACAGATATTCTGGGCTGGGCTATTCTTTGTTGTAGGAGGGCTGTCCCGTGTATTGTAGGATGTTGAGCGGCATGTTGACCTCTATCTAATCGGTGCCGGTAGCAACCCTCTCCCCAGTGTGACAAGCAAAAATGTCACATTGCCAAGCATTCCCGGGGCGGTGGGCGGGGGGCAGCCTCACCCCCACCATCACAGTTGAGGGCCGCTGTAGAATCTCCTAAGACAATTGAAAATCTTAATGTAAAAGTTGTAAAAAATCATCCCAAGTTCTCTTCGGTTCGCTTTCTGGTTAACACTCTCCTTGACTCGTAAGGCCGCTCGCTCTGCAGCAGGACCACTGGCACTGTGCGTAGACCGCACAATTCGGCTTTTCCTTGCTCCTGCCTCTGTACATCTGGAGCCTGGGGGTGGCCTCATTCACGCAGAGGGGAAAATTAATGCCCCTGCTTATCATAAAGACTCCAGGACTCAAAGTTCGAGAGAAACCAAGCCAGCACTCAGGCACGCAGAGCCGTATTAACTTCATTCTCGATGCCCCAGAATCTTCGAGAGCCCTTGCTGAGTTCTTCCTGGAGTCATTGAACTAGAAGGAATAAGATTGTGGTTTTGGAAGAAAGACTAAAAACCAGGGGTGGAAATCTTCTGGAGGGAATTTCAAGACCGAACGTGGAAGGGCGGGCTTGGGAGGCCTCGGGCGGTGGCCCCAAGCTCTCCAGAACCAGAGTTGCTTTCGGCAGCGGCTTCCAAATGTGGTCAGAGGAGGAGGCAGCCCTCGTTCGTGGGCAGACCGGGCTGGGACCTTTTAAGTGCTAGTGCAGGCCTGTGGCTGGGAAGGCACAGGGGAAGGGGGAAGGCACGCTGACTGTTCGGAAGTGGCCTTGAATCTGCCTACTTCCGACCGACTCTTGAGTTTCGGTCTGAGAGCCGCCGCACCGCCGTGGAAGGTGGTGTGCAAAGGTCCCCCTCTTTTGATTGGCTGGCAGCCGCCCCCGTGGAACTGGGAGAGACTTGCATCAGAGTGGAGACCCTGCCTTGGGCTTTGGGTCTGCTCTGTGATGTAAACCCTTCCGACCGAAGGACAGATAATGTGCCGAACCAGGAAGCTGCCTCTCTCCTCCTCTTTCAAAAATCAGGCAAAGTTCACATAATATAAAATTAGCCATTTTGGAGTATATAATTCACTTGTATTTACCACGTTCACAGTGTTGTGTGACGTCACCGCATCAGTCTTAGAACACGTTCACCATCCGCAAAGAAACCCTGTAGCCACTGAGCAGCCCGTCCCCATTCTCCCCTCCCCCAGCCCCTGGCAACCACGAGTCTACGCCATGGGTTTGCTTATTTTGGACATTGCGTATAAGTGGAATGATACTTACTATATGTGACTTTTTGGGCCTGGCTTTTACACTTAGTGCGTGTTTTGGAGATTCGTCCGCGTTCATAGCAGGTATGAGTCCTTCACTCCTTTTTATGGCTGAATGATACTCCAGTGTGTAGAGGGACCTCGTTTAGTTTATGCATTCATCTGTGAGGGACATTTGGGTTACTTCTGCCTCTTGGCTTTTGGAAGAGACATTTGTGTTTCTCATCCTTACAAAAGTTTGTAAAATGTACACCCCTGACAATTTGCCACTTTAACCCTTTAGGAGTGTGCGATCCAGTGGCCCTAATACACTCACGGTGTCGGACAACCATCACCACGGTCTGCCTCCAAATCCTTTCCATCACCCCCAGAGGAAATCCCGTACCTGGGAAGCAATAGCTCCCTAGCTCCCCGGCCCCAGCCCCTGATAATCCGTGATGTACTGTCTGACTCTCTGAGTGTGCCTTCCGGGCGAGATAATTCACGCAAGGGAGTCGCACACTATTTGTTCATCGGGTGTGGGTGCTTTTGCATAGCACCGCATCTTGGAAGCTCGTCCAGGGTGGAGCGGGTGTCAGTTCTTCATTCCTTTTGGTGTTTGGGTGATCTCCTGTTGTAAGGAGGCCTCCCGTTTTAGTTATGCCTTTACCTGTCACCGCACGTTTGGGTTGCCTCTGCCTTTCGGCTGTGGTGCACAGAGTTGCCGTGAACGTTCGTGTCTCTCACAGGTGGCCAAGGGGTGTCTGCAGCCCTTAGCATAATGTCCAGACTTCTCAGCATGACACTCATCCTGAGGCCCTTCTCTTCCCCCACCGTGGGGTGTAATCTCCTTAGGGCCTGGCCACACAGAATGCTTTCGAATCGCTGGAATTAGACTCAATATGCTTCCAGCCCCGGTGTCTTTGCACATGTACGTCCTCAGCTGGGAACACTTTCTTCGGTCCTTCTTCGCCTGCCTGCATCTTACGTGTCCTCCAAGACTGGGATGAAGTTTCACCGTTTGCTGGGGAGATTTCCCTAGCGTGGCACACCTCATTTTTCAACCCGGCCCCAGGCTGCTTAGGCAGAGTAGCAAAGTCAGGGTGCGAGTAGAAGAAGAGTTGAGGAAGTCACCCAGGAGCCCAGGCGCTGGTGGGCAGGTGCAGCAGGGGAGACAGGGCGTGGTGGGGCAAGGTGGCCTTGTGAGCAGTGCTGGGGTGCTGGGATGTTGGGGTACCAGGGACACTATCACCAGGGGGCGGGTGCTTCCTGGGCTTCAGCGGGACGGGTGCTCCAAATCCATTCCCGGGCTCCTGGCTCCTCTTGTGTTCCTGAAGCTCTCTCTGCTGATCTCCGTCACAGCCCTTACCATATCACCGCGTCATAGGCCATTGACCCGACGGCCTCCTCCGTAGACGCAGAGCTCCTAGAGCGGGGACCCTGGATGATCAATCTTTGTGTCCCCAGCACCCAGCCAGTAAGTGAACCCCAGTGAGCACAGAGGCTGGATTAAATTCGTAGGAGGTTTGAAATGAAACACAGTTCTTATTAATATCACTCATTAAATCCCTAGGATTTATGTACGTTAAAATAAATAGATAGCCTTTTGGATTACCAAGAAAAGAAAATTCCTGGGGCGCCAAAATTCCTTTGGCTCAGGTCATGATCTCATGGTTCATGAGTTTGAGCCGCGCATCGGGCTCTCTGCTATCTGTGCAGAGCCTGCTTTAAATCCTCGGTTCCCCTCTCTGTCTGCCCCTCTCCCACTTGTTCTCTCTCTCTCTCTCTCTCTCTCTCAAAAATAAATAAATAAAAACTTTAAAAAAAAGAAAAGAAAATTCCTGAAAATAGGTACACTTCTTGAGGAAACCAGGCCTATTCTTATTTACTGAGTCAGTGAGACTGAATCTTTGTTTGTTTCAATAGCTTTATCGAGATATATAACTTACCCATTTAAAATATACAGATCAGCGGGTTTTATTATATTCACAAAGTTGTGCCACCATCACCAGAATGGCCATTTATCTATTAGCAGTCACTTCCCGTTCTTGTCCCCCACCTGGTCCTGCCCTTGGCAGCTACTAATCTACTTTCTTAGACTGAGTCTTAAATACTATGAGCACTAGACACCCTCCCTCCCCTCTGCATGTCAGGTTTGAACATCTGCCTTAGTGAGAAGGTTTTTCCAGGCAGAGAATGAGAGAGGGAGGGATGTCAGAGGAAGGAAGGAAGGAAGGGAGGGAAGGAGAGAGGGAGGGAGGGAGGGAGGGAGGGAGGGAGGGAGGGAGGGAGGGACAGACCGTGTGGGGCAAAGAGGCAGCAGTTATATGTGAAATTGGGTCTGTCTGGCTCAGGAGATTCTTAGAAGAAAAGAAAGTAGGAGGTGCAGAGAAATAAAGAGTGAGCCAAAACGTATTCCTTTGGGAAAGTTTGCTGGGTTCTTTTCTAGCAAAAGAAATACTGATGTCATGGAAATGAGATGGGCTGGGAACGCTGTCTAAGGGTGAATGTTCCCGTTGGTTACATGAGCTGCTGACAAGCAGCAGCAGGAATGTTGGCGGATGATGGGTCCCCAGTCCCCCCCCCTGAAGTTTTAAAGGAAAGTCAGGAACATTATCCCTTCGGCCATCCCCCATTGTTGTGTGTGTGAGACACGTGGTCTGCCCGCCAGATTCCAAGTCTCCTCATTTAATAGCCTCCTGAACACATAAAGGTGACTTCTAGGTAAAAATATTGTATTTAAAATTTTTTTAATGTTTATTTATTTTTGAGAGAGAGAGAGAGAGAGAGAGACAGAGTGCAAGCGGGGGAGGGGCAGAGAGGGAGACACAGAATCCGAAGCAGGTTCCAGGCTCTGAGCTGTCAGCACAGAGCCTGATGTGGGGCTCGAACCCACGAACTGTGAGATCATGACCTGAGCCAAAGTCGGACACTCAACCCACTGAGCCACCCAGGCACCCTAAAAATATTGTATTTAAATGCAGATTGCTGTCTTTTCCCAATATGTTCAATTAAAAAATAAAAGAATAGGGGGGAGGCAGGAAGGTCAGAGAAGAAGTGAGACTGGAGTGATAAAGACAATGAAACGGATTCTTCCCTAGAGCCTCCGGAAGGAGCGCAGCCCTGCCGACCCATTGCAGACTTTTGATCTCCAGAACTGTGAGCTAATACATCTTCAGTGTCTCAAACTACTCAGTTTGTGGTCATTTGCTACGGCAGCCCTATAGGAAACGCGTCCAGATTTCGGCCTCAAGGCCGAGTTTTACTTTGTGGCTTCCCCCTGTTGTAAAAATAGCTCGCAGCTACCGAGTGGTAATGAGGTGCCCAGACCTGCACCAGACCCAGGACAGACATCATGTCATTTAATTCTCCTGGTGACCCTAGTAGACAGGCACCATCGCCACCCTCAGAGAGAGAGCGAGCGAGTGAGAGAGAGAGAGAGAGAGAGAGAGAGAGTGTGTGTGTGTGTGTGTGTGTGTGTGTGTGTGGTATGTCTTTGTGCACATGTGGTGCATATGTGTGGGTTGGAGGGCCACGCTCTCTCCGGACGTTCTAGGCAGAATCTGTTCCTTGCCTCTTCCGGGATCTGGTGGCTGCTGGCATTTCTTGGCCATGGTTGCCTCAGTCCAGCCTCTGCCTCTGTCTTCACGTTGCTTCACGTTTTCTCCTCTGTGTGTCTGAATCAGATTTTCCTTTGCCTTCCTCTTCTACATACGTGCAATCATATTTAGGGCCTGCCCGGATAATCCAGGATGATCTTCCCATCTCAAGATTTTTAACTTAATCACGTCTTCTGCCATGTCAGGTAACGCACACAGATTCCAGGAATTAGGAACTAAACCCATATCTCTGGAGGGCCATCTTTCAGCATTCCACAGGGGGTGGGCACCCAGAGCATCTTGCCCTTCGCGCCTCAAGCCTAGGAGCTGGCTGTCCCATTTGCCGTGTGACAGATGAGGAAGTTTGAGGCTCAGAGAAGCTTACTGTCTTGCCTGTATGTCCCATGCAGCTGCTAAGTGGGGCAGGCTCTTTGCGCTAACCCCAAAGAACGTTGGTGGAGAAATAGTGGGCTGGAGCTACCACCATAGGAGCTCTCTTGGTTTCTTGGACACCTCAGTGTTTTCATCTGTAAAATGAGAATCGTAGTAGACCCTTCCTGATCTAGGTCGGAAGAAATTAGACCATTTTCGTGAACATTCTTTGAAAAATACTATGTTCTATAGATGTAAAAAGTTATTATTATCTAGAGCGGGTTCATAAAAAAAAAGTCTTCATATATGAGAAGAGAGATGACTTGGCTGAGCATCATGAAGGAAATGCCAAAATATTTATAGAAATCACCACCCTGGCTTGGAGTGCTGAGTCTTCACTTAAGATAGTGACTAAAGTTCCGAGGTGGAGACGTTTAAAAACCTTCCCCCGTTTGAAGAATTGTACCTGGAAGCCACTTCCAAAGAGGATGGCAAGAGATGCTGAATTATTTCAAGTGGAGAGGGGGAAGGAAGGTGAGGTTTTCAAAAAAAAAATTTTTTAATGTTTATTTTATTTTTGAGAAAGAGAGAGAGAGACAGAGTATGCGCAGGGGAGGGGCAGAGACAGAGAGGGAGACACAGAATCCGAAGCAGCCTCCAGGCTCCGAGCTGTCAGCGCAGAGCCCGATGTGGGGCTGGAACTCACGGACCGCGAGATCATGACCTGAGCTGAAGTCGGACGCTTAACCAGCTGAGCCACCCAGGTGCCCCAGAAGCTGAGTTTTACTCTTGACGACTCTTACCCCTCTCTCCACGCGTCTAGGTGTGCATAATGGGGACGTTAGCATTTAATTGCAGTCACACCACCATGTGCTGTTTTTGTCCGTTAAGTTTCTGAGGTTTTGGTCACCAGGGTGGCAGAGAAAGGATGGAAGGAGAAGAGAAAGGGCGGGTAGGGGCAGGGGACATTGCAGAGGTGAGCAGTGAAATGACACCAGGAAAAGCAAGTCAGGCACAATGAAGAGCATTTAGGAAGAACCCACACGTCTTTATCAAAATTGATTTTTGACCTTTCAAAAAGACCTCTACTCTGCGGGGGTTTTTCATGCTGTACTCTTATTCTACATCCCACGTGAAAAGCATATCCACTCAGAACAGACCACATGCGGTGCCATGGCAGACATCACTAATCAATCATAGCAACCCAGAGCTCCAGGCAGCCCCTCCCAGCCAGCGAACGAGCTATCTATCACCTCTGCTCTCAATGATAAGCATAGGACATGACTTTTACTGCCTTCATTAACTTACTTCCAAAGACTTTCTGACCTGTTGTTTATACCCAAGGTCAGGCTGCTCGTTCGCTATTTTACTAACTCCTAGCTTATTGGCGACCCAACAATACCCACTGCTGATGGCTCACTGTGTACCAAGTACCCCACATTTAATCCTCGGGAGTGTTAGCTTTCTAGGTAACAGAAGCTCATCTGAATAAGACGTCTGTCAGAGGAAGGGTTCTGTGGCTTGCAAGCTGGAAGGTACTGCTCCGGAGACGCACGAGACATTGCACCAGCGTGAATTGTTAGATGGTTGAGGCACGCAAAAGAGGTTATTTACCCTCAAAAAACTTACAGTCGTGGTGTGGGCAACACAAGCAAATGCAACCCAGCGAAGGAAAAAAACCAGACCACGCGTGTGTGTGCAGGGACAGAAAAGCAAATATGACACCACGTTAGCGGTTGTCGAATATGGGTGGGAGGTACCAGGAATTCACTCTTAACTTTACTGCACATTTGAAGCTTTTTACAATAAAAAGCTGGGGGTGGAATAAAACACAGTGAATGGATGTATCTGGGAAAAAAACCATTTGGGAGCTCTTTGTCACTTCTGTTTTTATTTTATTTTTTTAAATTTTCATTGAAATGTCACTCGCATAGCATAAAATGCACCCTTTTAAAGTGTACATTTCATCGGTTTTTAGTATTCCCACTATGTTTTGCAAACATTACCACTATCTAATTCCGGAACATTGCCATCATCCCATAAGGAGCCCCAGACCTGTTCACAATCAGTCTCTCTTTCTCCTTCCCCCGGCCCCGTAATCTACCTTCTGCCTCAGGGGATTTGCCGATTCTGGATGTTTCATGTAAATGGATTCAGACAGTTGTGTGGCCTTTGTGTCCGGCTTCTTTCACTTGGCATCGTGTTTGCAAGGTTCGTCCACATTGTAGCAGGTGTCAGAACTTCACCCCTTTTTACGGTTGGATCATACTCCGTGGTGCGGATATGGAACGCTTTATTTACGCATTCACCCACTGACTGATGTTTGGGTTGTTTCTGCTTTTTGGCTCTTACAAGTAATGCTGCTAAGAGCATTCGTGCCCTAGCTTTCGTGTGGACGTGTTTTAAGTTCTCTTGGGTATATGCGTAGGAGTACAGTTGCTGGGTCATGTGTAACTCTGTGCTTAACCTTTTAAGGACTTGCCAGGCTGTCTTCCAAAGTGGCTGCACCATTTTGCCTTCCCACCAGCAGTGTGTGAGGAGTCCCATTTCCCTATATCCTCACCAGCACTTGTTACGGTCCTTCACTTTAATAGCCATCGTAATGGCTATGAAGTGACACATTGTGACCTTGACTCACATTTCCGCCCCTTCCATGTTTTTATCTTAATTCTGATGGCCAACCTTCAGCTGAGATACTGGACCTAGAAAAGCAGTGGAGGATCCTGAAAGCAGTTGCATCCCACCCACACTTGAGAGTTGTCTCCCTCTGCTCTTCAGACAACTCCGAGTTATTGTTGTGTTACTTTTCTGTTACCGTGTGACGAGTTACACAAGCTTAGAGGCTCAGCATAACCTCTAGTTCACCGACCTATAGGTGAGAGGATCAGGACGGGGGGAGCTGGGCTCTCTGCTCAGGGTGTCACCAGGCTGGAACCAAAGTGTCCCTTGGCTTGAGTTGCCATCTGGATGCCCTGGGGAAAATTCTGTGTCCGCGACGATTCTTGGCAGTGGTGGAATTCGGTGTCTTCGGTGGGCATTAGAACCAGGGGAGCACTCTCAGCTCCAGGAGGCTGCCCACATTCCTTGCCACACGACCTCCTCCGTCTTCAAACCAGCAGTGGCATATCTGTCCTCATCCTTTGAATCTCTGACTTTTCTGTCTCTGCTGTTTGGACCCAGCTTCGCAGGGCTCAGGTGGTGAGGTGAGGCCCACCCGGATAACCTCTGTCTCCTAAGGCCAGCTGACTTGGGACCTTAATTACCCCTGCAGAATCTTTTCTTAGCAGTACCTCGATTAGCGTTTGATTGTGTAACTGGGAAAGGTGTAGGGACAGCAGGAGCCGGGAATCTCAGGTGGGTGGGGGACATCCTAGAATTCGGTTTCTCACGAGGCTTTTGACACAGACACTAGAATGAGTCTTTTGCTGAGACGGCTTCAGAACGTTTGAATGCGCCAGCCCTGCACAAAGTTCCAGTTTTATGGCCGACATCGGCCAACAGCTGTTGAAAGTCTGACAGTATATGGCAAATCCGTTGACAGAGCTCATACTGACTCTTGTCATTGATTATTGAATTGATGGTTCCCCTTGGTTTCAGGAGCTCCTGGCATGTGGACCAGGACCTTGCTGAACCTTGACAGAGTGATAAATTGCACTTTTATGTCCTCGTTTGATTCTGTGGCTCTTTTGAAAGGAACACCCTTCTGATGTGCCCAGTAAAATCCTCTTTGATGTGCCAAACGTGGACAATTGAGCCTTTAAGGAATTTTAAGCACAGAAAGTGAGTATCTGCCCATATGGACGCAAGCACAGTCTTTTGTTTGTTCCTTATGGTGGATGTTAGGTTTCAGAAATGCTCCTTATTCTTGGCAATGTCCCTTCCCTCTTCTGCATAATCATCCGGCTCTCCTGTTCTGAAACCGGAGCAAATTGCCTCTCGTTAACATTAAGTCGAATAAACTAAAGTGAGCACATGTGAAAGCGGAAATGACTTTGAAAGAGAAAGCCAGTGGGAGCTACTTCCCGTTGCAGAGGTTAAGTCAGAAGTGAGTAGAAATTTTTATCTTTCTTCTCATATTGTTGAAATGCAGTAGGTTTCCACTGGTCTGAAGCCAGCATTTCCAGTGTGTGTTATCGGGACACTGGTTTCACCCAATGCATTGGTATGTGTTAAGTAGAAAAGGGTTCTGTGGTCAGTCAGATAGGTGTGCCGTTAAGTATTTGAAAATGTCCTGGGGAGAGATACAGCGTGTTGCGATTTCCAAACCTAGAGGTTGCGCTGAATGCTCACTTGGTTTAGGAAATATTTATGAGGTTAGAGCTTTACGGAACACACTTGGGAAAGGACTCTGTGGAGCAAATTCTTTGTCTTGGGAAGGCAGACGTATATCTGGTGGCATATTTGTTACACAGACCCAGAAATGGACACATCTCCATTTGGGTGACAAGTACATATATATGGGTCACAGATGGACCTATTTTGGTCAGACAAATGGATAGCAGTTTTTCTGCCTCAAGTAAGTTTCTCAGTGGGATTGTCTCCTAAACCCTTCATAGTCTATCAATACCATTCCCAATCTAGGCTCGGAAGTAGCCTCCAACACTTCAATAACAATGGTACGCATCTAGTGGCTGGAGAAGAGAAGGAAATTAATACTTATTGATTACCCCTAACGAAGGTAGGTACTTTGCGTGTGCTTTATCCTATTGATTTTAATGTTTGTTAATGTGGTGTTTATTTTTGAGAGAGAGAGAGAGAGAGAGACAGAACACGAGCAGGGGAGAGGCAGACAGAGAGGGAGACACAGAATCCGAAGCAGGTTCCAGGCTCCGGGCTGTCAACACAGCCCGATGCGGGGCTCAAACCCACGAACTGTGAGATCATGACCTGAGCCGAAGTCGGACGCTTAACTGTCTGAGCAACCCAGGCGCCCCTGCTTTTATCCGGTTGAAACTTCATAGAAACTTCATACAACCCTGCTGAAGTGAGTCTTAGTTACTTTCAGTTCATAAATGAGGACGCTGAAACTCAGAGAGTTTAAGCAGTTTGCCTAAGGTCGCACAGCTTAATAGCAGAGGGCATTTGGAGCCAGGAATGTGATCTTGTGACTCCAGAGCCCCTCCTCCTCTCAGTAGCTTGCTTCTCTGCCCTTGTTGCTGATCTATTCTAATTTATGCTACAAATGAGTAGTTTACTAAAAGTCGGGTGTAGATCAAACATTTCCAACTGACTTATATGTTCCCACCGATCAGCGTTGTGATTTCAGCCACGCTTCCTCTTTAGCCGACAGCGATTTTGGATACTTGAGTTCTCGGTTTCCCCATCCCTTCCCTATTCTCTATCTAAAGTGATGAGTGACCTGAGAAACAAACTTTTACAATGCCCCAGGGAAAACTAACTCTGATTTCTGATTTATTTTCCATCTTTCGATGCTTCATAAAGTATTCATAAACGTATCCTTCCATTGCTTTGAACGGCTACGGGGAGCTTCAGAGCCAGACTCGGGCTCAAAACATTTGACGTTCGGCTACTGGCTTCATTTCGTGCCCGTTTGTAAAATGGTCTGTAAAAGTCTGTAAAATGGGAATGATAAATCCCGGCCGAGGACAAAATAAGGTCGCGAAAGTGGACATGAGTTTAAAGCACTTACGTAGGAGTGCTTAGTAGACGTGAACCTGTCTTCATCCTTAACAATTGGAACAATATTGGCGATAAAGATGGAAAGACAGAAAAAGAAACAGGACACCTTTTAGGGGCTCTGAAAATAGATTTGAAGAAATGAGCACCTGTCCTCTCCCTCTCTTACCTGTCTTGCTACTCCCAGTCCATTTGTGGCCAGCGAGCACCAATTCAGAGCGTACTTGAAAATTCGAGTAAACACGAACATACATTAATATTAACCAAAGAACAAATATTTGTGAAACTCCCCTGGCCGTCATGTTTACTTTTGCTCTGAGAGACGCAGTTAGCAGAAGTAACATCAAACAAACAAAAGAAAAGCTATTCCTGTCACCCAAGGAAAGTTACGTCCCCGCTTTTGCCACATCAGACCTTTAGCTACTCTCTGCCCTAAATAGGGAAAGGCAGTTGGTGTTTAAACACGAGGTATTTTTTCTTAAACATATGTCATTTTAAAATGCTCTTATCTTGATATCCACAGAGCTCTCCAGCACGCTGCCTTGCCCGTGGTAGGATCATTTTGTTGAATTAATGAATATTTACGGAAACATGCTAAACTCCCATCTCCCCCATTTTTAACTCCCAACGAGATGAACAGGTTTTGTTTTGTGTCTGGAAATAGTTCGGCTCCTGGAAAATATTTTCCCAAGGAGCGTGGTGGAAGATGAAATGGCCTGACTTTGCTCAAAATAAAAGCTATGCCAATATTTGTTACCCAGACTCACCAGCTCTGACCTTCAGCTGTTTGAGACAGACTTTCATGGCTTGGCAGATACAACAGCAGGGATCTCACTTCTGCCTGAAATCTTAAGTTGACTCTAGACCCTTACACACACACACACACACACACACACACACACACAAATACATGTCCCATTCAGAACCATCAGCTGTTCAGTTCACTCATAGCTCCTTCTGTAGGGTAAATAAAGAGTGCTAAAGCAATCTGGGAAGCCTCTCCACCCTCTTAATTGATCCCATTGTGTACGCACTTCATGACCCATTACACTCTGCCCCTCAAGGTTGCTTCAGAGCGTCTCCTAATCACTGACCAGGGCCAGCTTCACTTGGAGCATGCCGGAGAGCGGCAAGGTTTTCCAATCTTGCACTCTGTTGCTTTTATGAGTCCTTCGGTATTCATCTTCTGGATCATATAGATTAACCCCATTTACGGCAGATTCCGCGCCGAGCCCTGGCGAAGCCAGTCTGGCCACTGAACGGCACAGGCTCGGGGGGAGCACTTTGCATAAAGCCCATTGAGAAGGTGACAGCCGGGCCTCCCTCTAATAATTCACAGTGGCAGATCAGAACAAATTGTTCTCAGTTTTTCATAGTTGGAAGAGTCAATGGGTTGGGCTGGGCGGAGTGGGGAGGTTGCCGGCAGTACAGAGGTAGTCTCCCTTTTGGCTAACAGGGATTTAAAAATAGTGTCTCAAGAAAATCGTTGCAAACAGGAGACCACAGGGATGCTACACAGAAACACGCAAGGAGGATGTTGCTATTTCTGCTAGCTGTTTGGGTCAGGACGATGAGTGATTTTTTTTTTTTTAAATGGGGGCCAAGGGGAGAGTAAGTGAGGAGAGGGGTAGGATTTGAGAAATAGAGAATGCCATCCAAGCCTCTTCCTGATATCTGGGGTCTCGCAAGCCTAAGATAAGACAGCAGAACTTGTCTCTGAGGACAGGTGCAGCTATGGGTCTATGTTGTCCTCCCTCCAGGCTGGACAGGAGCAAAAATAATGACAGACAGGAATCCAAAAGCCCAACCCCCGTGCTTCTGCCGTGTCCCTGGCATTTCCCTGCTGAACACAGCCCTGGCTCCTGTCACACTTTTTTGGAATCACTTCTATTATTGTTTTTAATTGTGGTAAATACGCATAACATAAAATCTACCATTTTGCCATTAAAATTCTCTTCTGTTGCTTAATGTTCATTTGTTTCTGAGAGAGAGGGAGACACCGAACCTGAAGCAGGCTCCAGGCTCTGAGCCGTCAGCACAGAGCCCGACATGGGGCTCGAACTCACGAACCACGACACGGTGACCGGACGCTTAACCGACTGAGCCACCCGGGGGGCCCCACCATCTTGACCGTCCTTAAGTATATAGTTCCGTAGCATTAAGTATGTTCACGTTGTCGTGCAACTACCACCCGCCTCCGGAACTTTCTCATCGTGCAGAACTGAAACCCCATAGCCAGGAAACACTAACTCACCACCAGCTACTGACACTAACCTCCATTCCGCTTTCTCTCTGTGATTTTGACCACTGTGGGCGCCTGCACATGAGTGGAATCATACAGCGTTTGCCCTTTCGTGTCTGGCTTAGTTCACTTCGCATGTCTTCAAGATTCATCCATGTTGTAGCAGGTGCCAGCATTCCCTTCCTTTTAATGCCCGAATAATATTCCATTGTACACACGTCCTCGTCTTGTTATCCGTTCACTCGTCAGTGGACGCTTGGGCTTCGTCCACCTTTTGGTGACCATAACGCTGCGGCGAACGGGGGTTAGTCGAGATCTTTTATCAAAACTCTCATGCTCGTCTGTTTCCTTTGGCTCCTCCAGTGGGCTCTTCCTCAAAGGATGATCTGGTGAACCCAACTCGGATGAGCAAAGCTGGAGACTCGGGGGTTGAATGGGAAGTCGGGAAAGTCTCCTTGTGAGACTTTAGATGCAGGAGGAAGTGCATCCTTTCCTTTATAAGAAGGGGCTTATGTTCTGGTGACCATATGTCCCCATTTGACCAGGACAGTCTCGGTGGTACATCTATCATCCCAGGGTAATTATTAACGCCGCACCCTTTCACTCTTAGAAGGATCCCTGGTTTGGGCAGGAAATTACAGGGGCACCTTGTCTATGGAGAAATTTGTACCCTATTGTCAGCTGGGGAGGAGGTGAAACTGAGAACAAAGTGGGCACCTCCTGGAGAGACTTGGGATGATCACGTGGGATCCAAATGTAGCTTCGGGGTCTGAGGAGAACCGAGGGCTGAGGAGTGGGATCAGGCACAAGTGTCCCCAGTATGCTGAACCAACACCTTTCAGTGTTGCTGGTCATTCTAAGACAGAGGTTCCCGACTGGTGGGGCTTTTGTGCCCTGGGGGCATGTGGCAATGTCTGGAGACATGTGTGGTTGTCACAACTTGTGTGACTGGCATCTAGTGGGCAGAGACCAGGGACCTGCTGAACATTCTGGGTTGCACAGGACACCTTCTGATGACAGAGAATTACCTGTCCTGTGTGTCAATAATGCTGTGGTTGAAACACCCGGTTTAAGGGATGCAACGAAGAAGAGAGGACCCTGGAGGGGCGAAGGGAGGACTGAGGACGGAGAGGAAGAAACCACAACAGGTGCGGACTGTAGGTAGCCACGGGCAGAACTTGGCTTTTCCTCTCTCCGCTGGGCCTGATCCCCCTACCCAAGCCACTTAGTCCCTCTTCCCCTCTGCTCAGTGGGGCTAACACCAGCCTGCTGTGCCTGACACAGTGGCTGAGACAGACTTCACGAGGTGCTCCGACGACATGATCCCTCACCAGCACTGGTGCGTAGGTCTCCCCATCCGGGTCTGGCCGAAGGCCAGGAGGTGAGAGAGCAGGGAGGAGGCATGGCCATGTCTCTAGGGCAGTTCCCAAGTGTGATTTTTTTGCCCAGCACTAGCATCTTGTACACAACACTTACTCCTAAGAGAGTCGCTGTGTTTCAGATCATAGGTTGATATTCCCAGAACACCCAAATGACGCATGGCTTTTTCAAGTCCTGTTTTCTGCATTTTAAGGCATTCTGGGTTGGTGACAGAATGCAGAGAAGAGCTGGCCCCTATCCCCTTGGGTCCTGTTTGCAGTTTGATCTATTTTAATATGCATGCACATCGTAACACTGGATGACGTAATTGTCTTGCTCACAAGTGCTCACCTGTCTGGTCTGAACTTCATTTGCAAATGCTCCCAACCAGCTCCCTATAAATATTCATTAACGATGAGGTCACATGACGAATTCAGCAAAGGATCGTTACTAACCCAAACCACAGCCTTTTCCCCTCCTGAAGGGATCCTGTGCCTCTCCCAATAGGAGCAAGGAAGGCACAGGATCACCTTTCGAGAGTTTAGAAGAAATCAGACTGAGTTTAACTGAAATCGGGACAGGAGAAGATGTGCGGGATGTTAATTACAGGGCAAAATACCCACCCGGTGGCCAAGGTGCTGTTCCTTTAGGGCCTTGCGACTTTCACTTACTCTATCCTGCTAATTTCCCTAAGCGCAGCAGGACTGGTGAAAAATCTTTATGCCAATAAAAATATTCACGAGCCACTTTTTTTTTTTTTTTAATTTAGTAAGCCCACCTAGAAGGCTGGCTTACCTACTGATGAACTGGAAAATCAAAAACCACAGAAGTCACCTTCCAGCAGGGGAAAGTTACCTCGTAAACACCAAGCCTTATTTGCATGAATCCATGGGTCACACATGAACATCCTGTTCACCAGCCCTGGCATGGGTCTTCGGGTTCTGGGGAGGGGGGGAGGGGGACTGCCTCAGTTACAGACAAAATAGATGACTAGCCTGGTGCCAATTAACCTCCCTTTAATTGATAATTAATTTTCAAACCTATTTACTCTCCCCGGAACAGCTGAGGCTTTAAAGAGACCACTGTGAAAACAAATGGAGAATAAAGTCATCTCTCAGGGAGTGAAGGGGGCCTCTCAGGCCCTGGGAAAGACCAGGCCTCTTGGACAAGCCATTTTATTAAAGGGTTCTGAACGTCCACGAAGGTGACAGACCAAAGTCACCTTTGCCACCTTAGGGTGGCAAGAGCTGCCTCGAAGCTTTGTTGTTTCATTACATCCCTGGCGGGGTAACCAACTGTCCCCGTGTGCCCCAGACCCAGGGTTTCCAGGGACACGGGATTTTCAGTGCTACGAAGGGGAGGGGGCCTCATGCCCCGCCTGAGCCCTGAACCCCGTTGGCCCATTCTGTGCATCCCCTGGGTCCTTCGGTCTGCAGGCGTCTACCCAAGCCCCCCAACTCTATTCAGCAATGGTCCGAGTCCCCCCCCCCCCTGCACACCCCACCTTTCAGCCTCGAGGCTCTGTAGAGCTCACCGAATGGCAGTATTACCACACTGATGGGTGCCTGGCATTCGTTATTAAACCCCTTCTTTGGTTGCTTGTTCAAAAATGGGTTTATTTTTCCCCCTGACTATAAAAGCAGCTAGAGTGTGCTCCCCAACAAAGAACACCGACAAACTCAGAAAATGCAGAAAAATATAAAGGGGAAATAAATATACAGACCATAAATACAAAGAGCAAAGCAGAGATGGCTTTGAATCGCAGCTCTTGTGGAAACCGCCGTCCATATTTTTGTGCAGACGCTTTATTAATCTTCAGAACGGTAAAGTCACAAGTCTTCTGGCCAGTGTCATATTTCATTCGTTTGCTCGTTAATGGTCTGGAGAGAGTGCAACTGTGATCTCCACCATATCTTCACATGATGGTTCTAGATACTCAGAAGAGACTCAAACACTGAGAGTCTACTATTCAGAACAGAATCTGATGCCGTTTTGGTGTTTCCTACCATTGCTAAAGAAAAATGCATTTGGGGTTGTTCAGCATTTAGGCCAAAAAGTGTTTGGCGGGGTGGGGGTGGGGAGGGGTGCTAAGAGAATCCTCAGCTGAATGCGTGCATTTGACTGTGTTCAAGGTGTGACATGAGGTGTCACCGAGGGCTGTCCTTAGCCTAAGTCTAGACCTTTGGACCAACCCAGTTACTCCTGCAGGGTTTAAATTGGTGCGCTTGAACTTTTCTCACCCTTGGGATCTCTGAGCTCCACAGGAGGTTCTGTGATTCAGCACGCAGTAAAAGATCCATGACTCAGAGTTTGAAACCCCAATTCCCTTGTGAGACATGGATGTACTAATATTTACCAGTATCTGGCAGGGGGATTGGTAAAATACCCAAACACTCCATGAGTGCAAATTCTCATTAAGTACAGCAGCCCCAGCCAGCTTCTGCCCAGCTAGATAATAGAGTCCTAGGACTCAAAGCAATCTCTAGAGATCACCCTGCTTCTGGAAATACTGGACTTACATAGTACTTTTCACTCATTCACTCAGGAATTTCCTTACTCCCTCCCTCCCCGCCTTCCTCCCTCCCCTCCCTCCCTCCCTCCCTTTCTTTAAGGCAACTCTACTTGAAACCATGGTTTCTCAAGCTAGACTATCCGGGTGCAAACGCCACTCTCCCATTTTATTAGCTGTGTTCTCTCGGGTGAATTACTTAACCTTTATGTGCTCAATTTTCTCATCTGTAAAATAGGGAGAAAAGGGCGATTGCGAGGATCTGGCACATAAATAGGCATATAAAGCGCTGAAAACAGTTCTAGCACGTAGTCGCTCAGCAAATGCTAACTTTCGTTGTAACTCATTCATTCTCCTAAACTCTGTTGAGTTATTACAATGGATCAGGAATTGTGCTAGATCTGGGGGACCTTGTGTTAATGAGTAAACATGATCTCTGCCCTCATAGAGTCTGTAATCCAGTGAAGGAGACGGTCAGTAAACAATACACAAGCACAGAGTGGGGTGTGTCCTCTGGAAGAAATGACAGTGTGGTGAGTTGGAACACGACGAGGGGCCATGCATTGGGCTGCAGGGTGGTCCAGGCAAGCCTTCCTGTAGAGGCGACACTGCCGGGGCTTTCCAGGGGTCGAGCATGTGTAGGGCTGAAGGGAAACCTTGCCAGGCAGAGGACATAGCTGGTGCACAGTCCGGAGGTAGAGAAGAATGTGTATTGGGCCCCGCATGGTGAGCTGGATCCCCACCACGCAGCGCCTCGTAGAGGAGGCGCGATTTGACCTCAGTTTTTAAGAGATCGTCTGGACTGCCGACCGGAGAACAGATCGAGGAGGCCATATTAGTCAGTTCTTGGGGTAAACAACGGAATCTGCTTTGGCTAGTTTAGGCAGAAGAGGTATTTATTTACTCAAGGATGTGAAGTCACTCGCAAAGTTACTGGCAAGAACCAGACTTGGAATGTCACTTGCCAGGACAGCTCCCCGAAACAGTGCCTGCAAAGTGACTGGTGCCTGAACCCCTGATGAGCTGCTCCTGAGCAGAGGCCTGGCGCACAGCTTCCCGCAGCCGCTACTGCCCCAGCACCCAGGTCCCATCTTGGCTTGGCAGCCTGTGGGCCAGTGCCACTGCTCTCGTGGCCGCAGGCAGTCGGGGGTCTCTGCCGCCACCTGCCCCGATGAAAGCAGACCCTCTAGACACAGCGTGTGGGGGGAGCGGCCAACAGACCGGGCCCTGGGCCCACAGAGAGCCTGGGAATTTGCATCCAGACTCCTAAAACGTGGAGGAGGTGGGCTCGAATGATCGAAATTCTTTATTCCAAGAAGGCAGCCAAGAATATGTCATGTTCCAAGACCGCGATAGCAGGGGGAACCATACGTGGAACCAGTTGGGAAGCCATCATAAACACGCGGGCAAGCGCTGACGGAGTTTGGACGAGCCGGGTGCCCTGGAAATACAGAAGGAGCCGCGAGTAGGCTTGAGGTGTGATCTGGAGGTAGGACCTGTAGCCAGGACTTGCCAGTGGCTTGGATGGGGGCGGGAGGGCGGGGAGCGGGAGAGAAGAATCGGGTGACGGCTGAGTTGTTGGCTTCCAGGCTATAGATAGTTCGACCATATTTTTTTTTTAAGTAAAAAAAAAAAAAAAAGATATTTTACCCAGCAACAGGCTGAAATTTTGAAATTAAACAATTCCTGCAAAACTGAGGCTACGTAGGATCCATCTACCTGCTCCCTAGCTTATCGTTCATCCAGAAATTCCTCTGGGTCGACTTTCCGTATAGATCTTAATTATTCCCGGGTACGCAGGGAGTGAATAACTGAAAAGGTCTGATAAGCAGGAGTCATTTCAGTTCCCCATCTCCCATCACCCCTCTATCCTTCCCTCTAAGCTTCTATTTTGAGTTTCTGCTCCTCTCTGACAGAAGTGCTAACAGGCTGTGAAATGGCTGAGAGGCAGAGGCTGCCTGGAGGTGGCAGGAGAGTCCCCATCATCCCCGGGGGTCTGCAGGAAGCCCTGGACCCTCTTGGGCTGCACCTGACTAGTGGTCCCCAGCTCGTCATGGGGATGGTGGGTGGATTCAGTGACGGAGACGCAGAGCTTCTGGGGCTGCCTTTGGCTCATGTAGAAACACAGTCCAAAAAATAACTCGATTCTGTGGACCGTGAGCCATCAAAGTCTGCTTTGCTGCCTTGGAAGTTGGAGTCAGGCAAGGATGGGAAACCAAGTTAGACGCAGAGAAAGGGCCAGAACCCCATCCCCCCCCCCACCCCATCTCTGCGGTTTGTGTCTTGATGATTTCTCCTCACGGGGTGTCTGCATTCTTTAAAATTAAAGACCAAAGGACAAGGCAGCGTTATCCCAGTGTATTGGGGCCCCACAGTTGTTCTAGAAACATCTTTCTTACCACTCCTTAATTCACACCATGGAGATCAGTGCCCTCCATCACTACCATTGGGGTTGGCCTTGCTTTGGTGTTGGCTTCTCACTGTTCCCACACGTACACTGTGGCTTTACCACCTGCCCCTTGGCTGAGAGTTCTGTATGTCTCTGAGGAGAGGGGCCACCAGAGAGGTCCCGGCAGGTGTGGAGGGTTCAGGTGGACAAGTAGCCGTTTCACAGCTCACACTCAGTGTTGCTCATCTGCTGGCTCACCTTGTTGGCTGGAGGCAGCGGCTGGGGTGGCAACTACCCCTTCTCCTCCTGGGTCCCCTTCCAGAGACACCACCTCCTGGGCCAGGTGTGTGTGTTCAGCTCTGTGATGAAGGGCCCTGCTTCCTCTTTGTTTTTTTTTTTTTTTAATATAATACTGTCTCACTTTTAAATGTATTTTATTTGAGAGAGAGAGAGAGAGAGCAAGCAGGGGAGAGGGAGACTGAGTGAGTAAGAGAGGATATACCAAGCAGGTTCCGTGTTCAGCACAGAGCCCGACATGGGGCTCAATCCCACGACCCTGGAATCATGACCTGAGCCAAAATCAAGATCCTGACGCTCAAATGACTGAGCCACCCAGGCGCCCCCGGCCCTGCTTCCTCAAAATACCCAGACCCCTAATACCAGAGGTAACAACAACAGTCATGGGTTTCAGTCCATCTTCATGGTGTTCCAGCGTGTTCTTGACCTCCCCCACTTTACCTCTGTGTTTATCTCTGGGACTGAGATTGATATCCTTGGAATTTCCATGTAAGAGGAGTGTCTTTGTTAATTCACACGCTGCTTGGGTCATACCTGAGTTTATGCTGAGCAGTGAGATGGCTCAGCGTGGGGCCATCTGACCAGGATGGGCTGGTCAACTAGAAAGACCCACTGCCTGGTGAGCACGTTGGGGCTTTGAGCCAGCCTGACCTCTGGGGAGGGCATGGGGCTGGGATTGAGTGAATGGCATGGCCGATGATTCAATTGATCACGCCTATGCAGTCACATCCCATTTCAAACTCTGCACGCACCAAAGCCCGGTGGACCTTCCTAGGTGGTAAACACATCAATGTACCCGGATTTACACTGATGGCAGAACACACTGATGATGCCCTGATTCCACAGGGAGAGAGCATGGTAGCACCATGGTCAGGACCCTCCTGGGCCTCGCCCTATGTGTCTTTCCCTTTGCAGTAAACTGTGATCACTGACATAGCACTTTCCAGAGCTTTATGGGTCATTCTAATGAGTTACTGAACCCAAATGTGTTTTGGGAACCCCTCGGTTTTGTGGCCAGTTGATCAGTTGCACCGGTGGCCTGGGGACCCCACTTGAGGCTGGCATCTGAAGGTGGGGGTGGAGGGGGTGGGCGATCATAACCAGTTTATATCGGACGAACATCCTTCTTAGCTTTCCTAATGCCCTCCCCGAGGACGTCAAGCCCAGCATCAGACACGAAGACCGCTGGCCAGCTCCCACAAGTTGTGTGAGGTCAGATTTCCATGTATAAGCGTATGTATGTGTGCAGGCGTGGACGGTGGCCCAGCCTCTCTGACTGAGCTCTGACTGATACAAATGCCTCATCCACTGGTACCTCCCTGCCTTCTCTACCCAGGGCGCTCTTCAGTATCCACCCAAACCCTCTGATCATTTATTACACACCTGCCATTTTCCACTTGTCTGGGTGTCCCAGAGGGAGTGATGCCGTTCAACTGTGCAGACACCCGAGGGATGAATATTGCAATGACACTAACAAAGCAAGGGCAAAGCCCTGGCAGATCTGGGCTGGCTTGAAGGAACCTAGCATTCATCTGGCTTTGGAAGCGCGGGAGAGCTTTCTGTGGACGAGAAATTGGGTGAGGTCTTCGCAGGAGTCTTTTCCTTCCTGAGAATTGTTCTGACACTCGCTGTCCAGCGGATCCAGCCCCGGGACCGTGTGTGCTTTTCCTCGTTTGACTTCCCATTGCCTTTAAGGGTCTTTCTCGGTTAGGCTGCTATACTCCTCGTAACAACTGCCATAGGTAAAGGGGCCACTCTGTGCCAGGGGCTTGCCATGCATTATCTCTGAAGCTGGCTCTAAAGCTGCCTCTTAATCCCCGTCACCTATTTCACCCATCCCCCACCCCCCTGCCCTCTGGTAACCGTCTGTCTGTTCTCGGTAGTTAAGAATCTGGTTTTTGGTTTGCCTCCACAGGTTGGCATTATTAGCTCCACTTTACAGATGGGAAAACTGGGGCTTACAAAGTCCCACGTTTTGGACAAAGGACCATACAAATGAGTATAAGTGGAAGAGCTGGGATCCGAACTCAGACCCCTGTGGCTCCAAAGCCCATGCTATGCTCTCCCCGCCCATGTAAGCTCCTTCAAGATGGGGGAGACCCCTCTGCGTCCCTGGCACATGGCGCCAGGTCTGGCTGGAGCCGCCGCCCCTTGGGTTTGTTGAATCCACCTCCTGCCCCACCATCCCCACCTCCTTATCTGGCCCCTCTTCTCTCGGGACAGGGAGGCAGAGGGGAGAAAGGTTTCCCCTGCTCGCCCCCGCTTCGGGCAGATCGCTGGGTATTTTTACCAGCCCGGGAAGACTGGGAGTAAAACGGGCTCCGGTTTTGAACTTGCCTTGTCAGCCCTGCCTCCCGAGTCCCCCCGGCAAAAGGTTTACGGTCGACTCTCGCAGCTTTGCTGATGCAGCCGGTAATGTTTATAACCACAATCAAGCACTCCGAGAGCCGCAGCACTGATTTCTCGCCCATCTCTACCCTGTAACAGAAGATTTTTCAATCGAGTAGGTTCGTCTCATGCACAACATTAGTTTTAAAATAGCTCTAGCCCAGCTCTGAGGATTGCACAGGGATTTGTACTTGAAGTCATGGAAATACATTTATTTTACCTTCCTCTTACTCCCTCTTTGAGGGATTTTAATACATCATGCAGGAGTACTTCTCACGTGTCAGGAAAAAGATGGTCTCTGCAGCGAAGACAAAGGACTGTGTGTATTGTATTTGTTGAAAGAGAAGAGCTCCACTTGGGCTCACCCCCGTGGGCTTCTCAGGGTCCCGTAATTGGGGACTTTCCCTCGTGCCCGACCCTGGGGGCATCGGCTGGAAATCTCCTGCAGCCCCGGTGATCCGCCAGTAATTTAAAGGCTGGATGTGGGGTCGGCAGAGGGAAGGTGCCCGGCAGAGGCATCACCCAGCCAGTTCCCGTGTAGCCGGAGAGACGCACACCTCGGTGTGACTCAGGCCCTGCAGACAGCCTGGGATCGCAGCCCGAGCCCCTACGTCGACAGGACAGCAGAGCTGCAGGTATCGGTGAATAACCCGGGCGTAGTCATCGTGCTTCTGTATCTGTAGCGTGAAGTCCTGGAAGGGAGCAGTTGCTGACCCAAAGGCTGTCTTTGTTTCCTGTGGCTGCTTAGCCACGGAGTGACTTGAGGAAACGCAGCCCTACTCTCTCACTGTTCTGGAGGTCGGAAATCCAGAATCCGTTCCCCTGGGCTAAAATCAAGGCGTTGGCAGGTCAGGTTGATTCTGCAGGCTCTAGAAGAAGCCGTTGCCTTGGCTTTTTGCAGCTTCTGGTGGCCACTCGCATTCCTTGGCTTGCGGCCCCTCGGTCCCTTTTCAAAGGACGTTGCTCCGGTCCCTGCTCTGTCAGCCCGTTGTCTTCTCGAGTCTGATCTCCCGCCTCCCTCCTGTAGGGACGCTTGTGATTACGTCAGACCCCCCTGGGTGACCTGGAATAATTTTATCATGTCCGGATTCTCAGCTTAATTGAATCCAGCACCCTGTTTGCCATGTAAGGTAACATTCACACACGCCAGGGGTTAGGATGTGGACCCCACGATTCAGCCTGCCTCAAAGCTTAAATTGCCCTCCGTCGGGCTTGTAACAATTTACCTCCTCGCCACCAATATAAGGGCCTACCCATTCCCCATACCTTAGCCATACAGCTCTGTCAACATGATCTTTGCAAATTTGATGATAGAGAAAAATCATACCCGGTGTGGTTTGAATTCGCATGTTTCTCACGAGTGAGATAGAGAATATGTTTATATGTGCAAAAGCCATCTGCATTTCATTTTTGGTAGACTGTATTGTCACATACTT
This sequence comes from Lynx rufus, assembly GCF_022079265.1. Classification (NCBI taxonomy): domain Eukaryota; kingdom Metazoa; phylum Chordata; class Mammalia; order Carnivora; family Felidae; genus Lynx; species Lynx rufus. The sequence continues at coordinate 8,086,546 of NW_025814839.1, read as the reverse complement.
TGCCTGCTTCTTTTGCGGGGTGGGGTGTGAGTATGGGGCGTGTTGGCCTTTTCAGCCCTCTGAGTTGAATTAGAGACGAAGACATGAAAAGCCCAGAGACCTTCAATAGCTCACCCGAGGCCACGGGCAGGTGGATGGCAGGCCCAGGACTGAAGCCGTCCTTGATTTTCAACTTCATCTGTTACAGTCTTATCACGCGGCAGCTAGGTGTAGCTGCTTCTCTGTCGAGCCACACATTAGGGATAATGAGCAAACCGCTAATACTGATTGGGCTGTGCTTTTGCCATTTTGTCCAGGAGCTTTTGTTTTCGTTTATTTCCTTTTTATCCTCCTAGGTATTACTATCCCATTTCACACACAGGGAAACAGAGGCTCAGAGAGACTTCGGAGCCTGGCTGCAGGCATATGACTGATGAGTGCAAACCCAGGGTCAGAACCTGCTCCTCGTCCGGAGCCCTTGTTCCTTTGCTGTCAGCCATTTGTGGGTTTCCTATAGCACCTTGAAACTGTTTTCACCCTATCCGTGCATGACTGTACAATTGCTTATTTACTTTAATTTTAAAGTTGACTCACCTTCTAAGAACTTCACCATGTCCTCATCAGCCACAGTCATAAAAATCACAAGTTTGATGCGTCTCTTCTATTCATTCCTCATCCCACACATTGAAAAATGTTTGTGTACGCACTAAAATTCTCTTCTTGTTTCCCTTAAGTGGTACAAGTAACTGCACGTTTTGGAAACATTGCATTAAGTCTGTAAGACCTGATGGGAAGTGACGGGCCGTCAGTAAAGCTGCCTTTGTCAAGCACCTGCTAAATGCCAGATGCTTCATTTAGTCCTTACAGCAACCTTAAGAGACCAGGCTTTCCAAGTTCATGGAACAAGAAATGAAAGCTCAGAGAGGCCGGTTGACTTACCCAAGGTCACACGGTCATCAAGCGACAGGGCTGGGATTTGAGCTCAGGTCTTCCTGCCTCAGAAGCTTGTGCATTTACCCCAGACTTGCATTGCCCCAGGTCCCCCCAGCCTTGGGCACTCATTTGCTATTTACAAAGTCGGTCACCAGTTGGTGATTGCTGGCCAGGAGGTGGGCGTCCCATGAGATGGGCAAATACAATGAACCCATTTACAAGCAACGAAAGCAGAGAAGTTACATGATTCCCTAAAGTCACCCAGCAAGTAAGCCAGCTGCGTAGCCAAGAATAATAGAATAATATTATTTCAGGAGACTCAAGCTCACTGAACCTAAGAGCTTCCCAGGGCCCCGTGGTACTCAGGCTGTCAGAAGGTGTTTCCAGGGCTGTGACCCTTCAAAAGCAATGCTTCCCACCAAGGCAGAGGTCTGGGTGCCGCACTTAGGTGTGGGAGTTACTCAGACTGTCAGTGTGAGCTCAGACCACCTCCAGCATTTTCTCTCCATTATTCTTTTCAGATCATAGCTTGATTATTTTTTTTTCCATCAAGAGAATGGCACTACATATTTCGTCTTGGTAAAAATAATACAGATTTTGCCTAATGGAATGCTTCCAGGGTTACTGGGAAGATGAATGGATTAGCATTCAAAAAGCACTTTTGAATCCCAGACAGGCTGAAGTGGTGGGCAATTCTATTGTTATGCACCTAACAATAGTAATTGATTGGAGGTGGGGGGGTTCCTTGATCACCTTTGGGTTTTGCTGTGAAAAACTGGTTGAACAAAAGGTTGCTCTTTCCCATAGGTGGAAAGACAATTCCTTCCCTCTGACCTCCGCTTCAGCCCTTTCCCTGCTATTCTCCACTATGATTCTAGAGGCCCATGTGATCTCCCCAACCAGAGGAAATTCCCTCGCCTTACCCAGCGTCCGCGGACTGTCAGGAGGACGCTGTACAACGGAGACACAGCCGGTTCGGTTCGAAACTTGGAGAGTTAAAAACTTGTGTCCATACAAAAGCCTGCTCGTGGATGTTTATAGCAGCCTTATTCATAATTGTCAAAGCTTGGAAGCAACCAGGATGCCTTTGTGTAGGGGAGTGGGTAAATAAGCCATGGTGTGGTCCATCCACACAATGGAATAGTATTCAGCGCTAAAAGGAAATGAGCTATCAAGCCACAAAAGACATGGAAAAGGTTGAAATGCATATTATTAAGTGAAAGAGGCCAATCTGAAAAGACTGCGTGCTGTAGGATTCCAACTATAGGACATTCTGGAAAAAGCAAAACTATGCAGACAGTAAAAAACAGATCGGCAGTGGCCAGGGGTTGGGTCGCGGGGAGGGACATAGAGGACTCTCAGGGCAGTGAAACTATTCCATATGATACCATCATGATGGCGTCGTTATGCATTTGCCCAAACCCTTGGAATGTGCACCAACCACCAAGAATGAGCCCGAATGTTAACAACGGGCTTTGGGTGATAATGATGTGTCAGTGTGGGTTCATCAATTGTAACAAAGGTACCATCTGGTGAGGGATGTTGATAGTGGGAGAGGCTCTGTGTGTAGGAGAGAAGAGGGTCTTACATGGCAAATCTCCATACCTTCTGCTCAGTATTGCTGTGACTCTGAATCTGCTCTAAAAGCTAAAGTCCATTTAAAACAAAACAAAAACTTGGAGGATGGGCTCCTGAAGATGCCCATCAGGGAAACTGAGGCCAGACTTGGACGGGCAGCTGGGATCTGACCCCTGGTCTCCTGACCGTGGAGTCATTGTTCTTTCCACTGTGCCTTCCTGCCAAGGAAAATGTCAGTATCAATCCATCCCTGACCTCCTGGTCACTCCCACCCAGAATGGAAGCCAGCCAACTCTGACATCCATGGCCCTTACGAGCCACTGTCCCCGGGAACTCCTCCTTAAGCACTCTTACTGTTAAAGCATGTTGGGGACCATCATCTCTTCATTGCAGTAGTGTCCATAGGCTTAAATAATGTCTGGAATCTTGTGGGTTCATTGGCTGGACATTACGGGACGCCTGTGTTGTGCCGTGAGCAAAAGAAGGCTTTATTCACACCGGCATCTGGGCCAGAGGGGTCTGAAAAGCTCAATTATTCAGCAGAGAGTGATGGAAAAATAAAACCCTGAGTAGATGTGTTTAAGGTCATCCTTTGACTTCTTGGAAGGTGGGGAGCCAGGAGTCCCGACTGTCTCATTGGCCTTAACTGTTGCTCGAGGCTCTCCAATCTTAACTTTACCCCCAATAAAACAAATGTATGTATAACTTTATTTTCATTAAAAGTTTCATACCAAGAAGACAGCGTGACTCATATCTTTGAATCGATGTAATTTTGGTTCATAAAGTGGGATTAAAACGGAGGAGCCAACTTCCGACTCGCACGGAGTGTTTACGCTGCTCCTAGAAGCCCCCGGGAGGAGTTCTGGCCCCTTTGCTGTTTCCTCTGACCAGCAGCTGATTCCTTTGATATCCCGTCTTGTGTCCTGTCCAAAATAAATGATGGGAGCGATGCAGGCTCCAGTAGCATGGAGAGACCGTCTGCTGGTGCCATCTGATTCCTCAGCAGGTAGAGCTGCACAATCCTGGGATGCGGTGGCCACCAAGGCGGAATTGTGGGCTGCAGGTGGGGGATGCCACCTTGCCCTTCACACAGGAAAACAGCCTACAAAGGGGGAGCACTTTGCACAGTCTCAGGTTCCAGTTCCTGGAACTCCAGCCAGGAAGTCGCCTGGATCTCGGATCCTACAGGAAGCTGCCTGTGTGAGGGATTGCCACCAACTTGCTTTGTGACCTTGGGCAAGGCACTTGCCCTCTCTGAGCCTAACTCTCCTCATTTGTTAATGGAAAGAATATAACGATAATTAATGAGTGCATCCTAGACGTTCTCTTAGTATCCCCCCCCCCCCACAAAGGACCTCTGTGGTTGGCATTATCCTTCTTTTGCAGATGAGGAATTATAACCGAGACATCCATCAGTTGCCCACAGTCACAGAGCTAGTGAGTGACACAACCAGAATTTGGGCTCAACCCTACAGACCCTGGAGCCTAAGCTATTAACACCCCACAGTATAATAGCAGACACCTTCTGCACGTTCTCTCTGAATCCTCACAGCAAACCATATAAGGTCGGTGCTATCATTACCCACATTTTATAGATGAGCAAAGGTCTTGTAGCATCTTTTCCACCTGTGAAAAATCTATTATTTTGAAGTCCGGGAGAATGGTGACAACAGCATCAGATTAGGAAGGTCAGGGTTCAGACTTCCTTTTGGCTGAGGGAAAGAGAGAGAACACGTGCAGGGTAGGTGGGAAGAGAGGGTGATTCTGCAGAATCCAAACCCCTAAGCCAGGTCTTCCAGGCTCTTTCTAAGGGGCCTCTCCAGCCTCTCCCAGATCATAATGGTCTTTAATTGCTATAACCCCAGGAGGTAGGTGCTGTTATCATCCACCTGTTATGAAGTGGGGGGGCAGGGAGGGGACAAACAAGGTGCCCCAGGTCACAAATCTCTAAAGTGTTGCCCACAGGACTTGAACCCAAGCTCGTCTGATTCCAAAGACCTGACCGAGCCCTTTGCCGACTGTCCTGCCTCCTGGCACTCACCCCTCCCGAATTCTGCAAATGCCCCCAGATACTTTCTGACACCCTCTGTCCAGAACACCCCTTTTCCTCCTGTCCATTGGTCAGATTCCTTCAGAGTCATCTGATCGGGGGGGCGGCTCAGGGGTCACATCTTCTGAGAAGATGTGAGAAGCCTTTCCTGACACCCCAGGCAGACATCACACCTCTCCATCTGTGTCCCCCAGGCTCTGCGAAGGCTGCAGCCTTTCTTGGTCCTCATGGGCCAGGTGCCTGCTCAGAATTTACACATACTTCATTTGACGCATTCCCATCACCCCTGTCTTTCTGATGAGGAAGCAGGCTCAGAGAAATTAAATAACGCTCCAGTGGTGCCTCAGCTAGGCGCCTATGCCTGGGTTTTCATCAGTAGCCGGAGATGTGACGATGGAAACAAGAGATCGTAGCGATTCTAGGAAGGAGCCACAGGCCAAGAAATGGGAGCAGGCCCTAGAAGTGAAAGAAAGTACTCCCCTTGAAGTCTCCAGAGGGAACTGGACCCATCGACTTCTTGATTTTAGACTTTTGTGGCCTCCAGAACGGTAGGATAATAACTTTACGTTGTCTGGGGCCGCTAGGTTTGTGGTCATTTGTGACAGCAGCAAGAGGAAACGCCTACAGGTGGAAATGCTTTTCAAGAGCGGGGCTGACGTTGTGGGGTCCGCACCTTAACCAGAGCCCAGCCTCCAGAAGGTCCCAGCCCGTGTCTATTCAATGAAGACACGCAGGTTCCGTGTCATCGATGTACAGGACTGGCAAAGACTCCAGAAATGCCCCGCTTCCGGAAATGCTGGCTTTCAAACCCAGATCTCCTGTATCGCGGCCTGGCCTCTCTGGCCACCACCCCAGGAGAACAGGCCTGCCACCTCCTCGCCCCCCACGCGTCCCGTTTGGATGAATGGTTCTTTTCTGTCTACAGAAGAGATGATTGTTCCCAGTTATTTGTGCATCTCTATGGAAACATCCCTTAAAAATACTATACATCAACTTGAATTTTCCACCAGCAGCGTTTTTGGAACATCTGCCTGTGACCACGGACTTGGTTTACATTGAGGGAGGAGGTACTTCCCTTCCGTCCACTCATCAGTGATAGATAAGGCAATGGAAAAGTAGCTTCTGGGTGGCAGGAAGCCTGAGCTCTGGCCCAGGCCTGCCCTTAACTTTCTCTGTGACCTTGGACAAGTCACTTCACCCCACATCCTCGTACTTGAACTCTACTTCCTTACTCGTAAAGTGAGTACGTTGAGCCGAATAATCACGAGTATTCTTTGCTGCCTAAAATTTATGCTTCTCTCTATAGTCTCTTAGTTAGAAATGATGCTGTTCTACCTACCAACTGGTCTTGTTGTTGACCACCGTCCCTTTGCACTGTGTCCCGGCATTACAGAGCTATCTAAATTTTCCTGAATATAGAATAATAATAATAACGTACCAATGTCTTCTTCCCATTTGATGCTGCTCTGCTAAGCACTTTACTTGCATTATCTCATTTAATCATTGCTGTCTCAGGAGTGTTTTTTTTTTTAACTTTATTTTTTATTTTTTAAAATTTGCATCCAAATTAGTTAGCATATAGTGAAGCAATGATTTCAGGAGTAGCTTCCTTAGTGCCCCTTACCCATTTAGCCCATCCCCCCTCCCACAACCCCCTCCAGCAACCCTCAGTTTGTTCTCCATATTTGAGTCTCTTCTGTTTTGTCCCCCTCCCTGTTTTTATATTATTTTTGTTTCCCTTCCCTTATGTTCATCTCTTTTGTCTCTTAAAGTCCTCATATGAGTGAAGTCAGATGATTTTTGTCTTTCTCTGACCGATTAATTTCACTTAGCATAATACCCTCCAGTTCCATCCACATAGTTGCAAATGGCAAGATTTCATTCTTTTCGATTGCTGAGTAATACTCCATTGTGTGTATAAACCACATCTTCTTTATCCATTCATCCATCGATGGACATTTGGGCTCTTTCCATACTTTGGCTATTGTCGATAGTGCTGCTATAGACATGGGATGCATGTGTCCCTTCGAAACAGCACACCTGTATCCCTTGGATAAATGCCTAGTAGTGCACTTGCTGGGTTGTAGGGTAGTTCTGTTTTTAGTTTTTTGAGGAATCTCCATACTGTTTTCCAGAGTGGCTGCACCAGCTTGCATTCCCACCAACAATGCAAAAGAGATCCTCTTTCTCCACATCCTGGCCAACATCTGTTGTTGCCTGAGAGGAATAGGTGTTTTTGTCCCTGTTTTACATATGAGTAAACTTAGGCTCAGAGAAGTTGAGTAACTTTCCCAAGGTCACACAGCATGTGAGTGACAGCTCATTTAAGTGAGCTGTTTTCAGAGCCAATGACACACTTAACCACTAAATCATACAGCACCAGGAACACGGGAAAGATCGAGTTGGCATTGGAAGAATGTTTGAATGAAGAATGAATCTGAAAATCACCCCCAAAAGTAAAATAGTTACTCCGCTACCCTGTTGGGGGGCTGAATGTGCATCTTAGAGCAGCCGGCCCCCAACTAAGAGCACATGTGGGAGCTTCCTGATTGGTTTATGGCATGTCCTGCCTCAGGGTCATAGCCGTGGAAGAATGACAAGGTCTGAAGCATGGCTTTAGATTGTCTGGTCAAAGCCAGAAATCCCAGGGGGAGGGCATCCCAGATGAATGCATTTTGTTGCTTTGGGCTCAACTATCACCATTTATAGTATGTATGTCCCATTTGTAAGCTCCTTCCAACCTTGTTTTCTTAACCACAGTCTTGTGATAGTTGTATATACAGAGATAGCCTCACTTCAGCCCCACCTTACTCTGGAACAGACCCCAAGGGAGTTTTATGCTAGCAAGGGGTTTCCCACCTCTCCGCCAGCTGCTCCCCTCAGCAGCCTGTACCTGGTTTCTGAGTGAAAACTCCAGGTAGGAATTCTCAGATGCCACAACGAAAAATGACCGTCATTTCCTGCATCCATTTCCCCTTCTGTGGCAAGGAGGCCAAGAGAAAACCTGAGCGTTCCCCCCTGTACATCCCAGCAGGTCTGTTTCACAGAAGACCTTTGCTCAGAAGGTCTAATTCTGTTTTAGCAGAAGCCTGGGGCCTCCTACAGCTGCCATGCCCCGTGGTCTGGGCCGCTTCCAGAAGGGCCCGGAGAAATGCATCTTTAGAGGCTATTGTAGCCTTTTGGAATAGAGTCATCCTTTCAACCCTTGTAGGAGACTTGCTGTGTACATGCTAACCCCTTAGAGCAGGAGTTCTCTGTGGGGGTGGGTTTGCCCCCCAGGGAACACTGGCAATGTCTGGAGACATTTTTCGTTGTCGCGGTTGGGTGGGTGGGGTCTGTGCCACTGTGATTTGGGGGTGGGATGCTGTTCCACATCCAACAGCGCCCAGGACAGCCCCCCACCACAGTCGTCCCGCCCCAAATGTCACTAGTGCCGAGGCTGAGGACCCCTGACCCAGAGAGGACAGGTGTGCTCTTCGAGGTGGGGTCAGGGAAGGCCTCTAGAGAGGGACATCTGAGCAGAGAGCCGGGACGGCGAAGGACGTCTGTGGGCAGAGGGGACGGGTGCAGAGGCGAGGCAGGCACACGCACTCAGGACATACGCTCAGGTGACTGAAGATTTCTGCGTAAGTGTGAATGGAGCCAGGAGTTCCCAGTGGACCGTGAGATCTCTCGTTGACCCTTCTGAAGGCTCCCTCTGGCCGCTGGGTGGAGAACAGTCTGTGGGGGACAAAGGGGAACAAGGGGCCAGGGGTGAGGGGGGCCGCAGGCATGTGTAGACGGGATGCAGGAAGCTGGAGTTGGAGAACTGCGTGTCATATGTCTACGACACATCTAACACTCTGCCGGTGTTTGTGTGTTGGTTGGAGTCAGGGGGGCTCAGCAGGAAGCACATGGTTTGGGTTTTTAGGAACTTCCAATATCATCAGAAGATGAATACAGGATAAGTTCTATTTAAGAGTCTGATGGCTGGCATTGACAGGAAGTATTATAGCTGCGTACAGCCATTTCTGTAAATTTGGGGATTCTACTCGACGAGCGCTTCTTAGCCGTTTATCTAGTAAATATTACATAGCACCTATGATATACCAAGTCCAAGGGATCCCATAGATGGCCTCCTGACACTTACCAGCTGGATAGTATATTTACCAGTATATGGACCTCGGGTAGTATATTTCTTCACCTCCCTGAGCTACAGGGACATCGTCAGAATACTGGAGAAAGATAATAATGGTATTAACCTCATGGCGTTGTTGGGAGTGGGATAAATCGCCTAGCATCCTGCCCAGGAACCTGCAAAGTCCCAGTGAATGGTGCAGCGATGAGGTGCTGTTCCTGTGGCCCAGGAGCTCACAGCCAGGGCGGAGGGCACCAGAGAGCACTCAGTTTAATGGCACCATTTTATTATTAAATGACATTTTAGCTCATCCCTACTGGAATGGATGTGCAAGGCATACTGTTAAATGCAAAAGGGTATTGCAAGAAGGCATGCAAAGCATGGTCCCCTTTTTGCAAAGGAACTTTTCTGTATTACACATGAGCATACAGCACAGTAAGTTCTGAGCAGGTGCATAAATATGCACATATCAAGAGCACCGTCTGGAGGGATACTGACCGAGCAGTTCACAGGAGTGCAGTACAGAGTACAGAGTGAGATCGGGGCGCGGAGGTGACCTTCAGTTTGTGGCAAAGGCAGCCACGCCCACTTCTGTCTCCTCACCTCCATGTGGTTACTTTGGGGCCAAGGACCGGTCTGGCCCCTGGAGCGAGCATCTGTATGTGCCCCTTGTGGGCAGAGGTTATTTAAAGGTGGGAGTCTTCTCCCCTGCCTTCCCTTGCTGCAGTGACTCTAGGGGTGGGGGGGGGGAGTCACCACAGTCTTGCGTTAGACCGTGTGCAAGTGAGAGATGGACTTTTTATGGCTGCGACTCCAGGGCGTGTTTGTCACCACAGCAGAGCCTAGCTACCTGGACTGGTTCACACCAGAGGTGGGATATACTTCTGCGCAGCTGGAATTTTCCAGAATAAGCGCGCTTTTATTTATTTGTTTATTTTGAGATAGAAAAGTTGACTGAACATTAAACTTTTCTCAGAAAAGCCCTTGTAGTATATACCTCTGACTACAGGACATTCTGGGAAAGGCAAAACTATGGGGATAGTAAAACGATCAGTGGTGGCCAAGCAGATGGGTTGGGGGGCGGGGAGAGGAACAGGGAGCACAGGGAATTTTTAGGGCCGTGAAACCAGTCTGTGTGATATGGTGGCTGATGGTAGATACGCATCATCATACATTTGTCCAAACCCATAGAACATTCTATGGAGAATGTACAACACCAAGAACAACTATGTCAACTATGGGCTTTGGGTGGCAATGAAGTGTCAGTGTAGCTTCATCGATTGTAACAAGCATCCTATTCGGGGGGTTGGGGGGGGTTGATGTTGACGGGGGTGGGGAGCCAAACTTTCCACTCAGTTTTGCTGTGAATCTAAAACTGCTCTAAAAAAAGATGAAGCGTGTTTTTTTAAGAGAGAGTGGGGGAGGGACAGAGAGAGAGAGGGTGAGAGAGAGACAGTGTTGAGCAGGCTCTGCCCTGTTAGCGTGGAGCCCGACGTGGGGCTCGAACCCACAATCTGTGAGATCACGACCCGAGCGGAAGTTGGATGCTTGACTGACTGAGCCCCCCAGCCGCCCCTGAAGTTTTTTTTTTTTTTAATTAAACTTCGGCTGTGGCATGGACTATTCCTAAGACTTTAGAAACATAAAAATTCCTGACAACACAGATTATTACACTCAGGAATTAACCAGTCATGAAAAGTCTAGATGTTCAGTGCCAGTGTAGGTGGCTTACTTGAGTATAAGGCCGATTGGGGGCCTCCCAGTAGACTGGGGTCTCGGAGACGCTATGGCTTAGCATAAAGGAAAGGGGAGTAAACGCCTTCCAGAGCATCGCACCGAAAACAGAAGTCTGCAAAATCAAGGGCAAGTTTATTTTTGTGAAGCTGGGTCTGTAAGAGCTGTGAGCTGCCTCTTTTCCTTTTAGTGTCTTTATTCAGAAGGAGACCAACAGCCCGGCCAATATCTATAAATAAGCAGCCCACGGTGATCTGTCCCCCCTGGTTGCAGTTGTCCCAACAAAGGAACGTAGACCGTTCCGGGATCCAAGCCCCCCTTGACCACTCTGAAGCTTCGGCAGCATTTGAGTCTCCAAAAAGAGATTTTCGCGGTTGCCGTGCAAGAATCCTCAAAGGCGTTTTCAGCTCCAGTCCCCGGCCACAATTTAAGGATAGACTCAGCCAACCATTTGTGAGGCTAAGTGGGTGGAGAAAAGGCAGAAGGAGGAAGGCATTTCTTAGTGCCCTTGGGACTCAAATGAGAAGTCGTCTTTACGCGGTTTGACTTTTTAAAAAAAAATCGCTTCCAAACTGACACAAACTTGCCCTCTGATCTTGGCAATGGAAGAACTTCTCGAGATACGAGGGCCAGGGGCTGCTGTGCTGTTCCCTCACCTCCATTTAGTCCGCTGTAGAGCTTCGTCCGGTTTTTGCCTCCTCTGCTCCTGAATCCCTGGGCTCCAAGGCCAACGGCAGTGTCCTAATCTGCAAACAGAGTGGTGACTTCATCCTCCCGTTCGTGACCCTCTTTCCTGTGACTTTTGCCCACTCCGTGGCTCTGACCGCGTCTTCTCCTCCTTCTCCTGCCTGCTAACTACCCAACATGAGTTTCTTCTGCTGCTTGCAGTGAGTGTGGCCCCTCCGTGCAGGCCTGTCCCCAACCCTCTTCCTTCGTGGTCTTCTCCGGTCTTCTCAGGATCTGTCTTTGTACCTTCACACAGGTACGTTCATGTACCTTCAAGCTGGCTGCAGCAGGGCCAGCTTCAGGGCCCCAAGACCCTTAAGAGGCCCCCCTGCTTGGTTCGACGTGCGGCTGTCTCGGTCGTGAAATTCTTAACAAATTTTGACCAAAGGGGTCTCATCTCCACTTTGCAGGGAGCCCTGCACATCACGTAGCCGGTCGGTCCTGCCTGCAGGAACCTTGGACTTCAGTACTTCCAAGAAAAAAAAAAAAAAAAGTATGTGGGCAAGTGACTTAACTTCTCTGTGTCACCGTTCTCTTGGGTTATTAGGAGAATCCAGTGGCATCGTGCGGGGACAGCAGTAAGCACAGTGCCTGGGCAGGCAAGCAGCAGACACTGAGCAAGCACCCAGAAGGGTTATCACGGCTTCTCGCCTCTCTCCTCCGTTGAGCTGGTTCCCTCTGGCTCCTCTCGGTCGAAGGGATTACCAGTCATTCAAAAATATAATCCGCTCCCTGCTGGCTCCTCCTACTTCCACTCCCCACATCCACCGGGCTCCTTTTTAGTCTGCGTTTGAAATGTTTATCGAACCTTTCCTCCCCTTCCCTCTCGGCTGCCACTGTGCAGATTCAGCTTACACAGGTTGTTGTAAGAGTTTCCTAATGCGTCTCCTCGCCACTTGATCCTCACCGAGAATAAGTCAAGCTGGCCCCACAGGAATGTATGCAAATGGCCGTTCATCCTTGAGGAAGGAGCGGGCTCCTCGGAGGGAGGATGGGAAGACACAAGCCGAAGGCAGTGGCACTTGTGTGCCAGGTAATCGTCACAAAGACCCTACTTCGGTTGACATGGTCAGCACCCTTTTGACCGAGAAGAAACTACGGCCCGGTTTCGGTGGCGGAGCTGGGATTCATACCCACACCTCTCTGGCATGGACGTCCTCGTTCTCCAGAAAACAGACATTAGTGGAAAAAACTAGTGAAATGGGACTAGGACCTGCGTCTTAGCTGCTGGTCACGTACCAATGTTCGTTTCCTGGTTTCGATCATTGTACAATAGTTATGTAAGATGTTGGCACCAGAGAAAGCTGGATGAGGACTGTACAGGAAATCTCTGTACTATTTTTGCACCTTTTCTGTAATCTAAAATTATTTCAAAATGAAAAGTTAAAAAAAAAAGAAAGAAAAAGAAAAGAAACCACCTGCCCTTTCCACTACATACTCTGTACCTGTCACTGAACTTTTTGACCTTCGTGTGCACTTGTCACTACTGTCCCCACCCCCGACGCATATACACACATACACATACGTGCACACGCGCACGCTCGTACAAATTCTACACCGTGTCTTTGCACGGGGAATATTGCCCCAGATCGCCACACCCACAGCTAATAAGGCTCTGCCTGTGACCTGCCCCAAAGCGTCAGTAGGAATGAGGGAAGGAGACAGGAACAGGGCCTGTGATTTGCACTAGGCTGTGTTCATCCACCCACCCCTCCTTTTTGGCGACAAAAATGCAGCGGTGTCACTTGCGACTTATACGTTGCAAAACGCCTCTCCTCCCCCTCCCCATCCCCAGTACCGCCCGCCTCCCCTCTCTCTTTGAGTTGGCGTGTAACCTTGATGATTCAGCCAAATGAGTTATTTGAGATGGAAACGTTAATTTATTTGAGCAGATGGGTGTCAGCGCTGCTCTGTAAAAAGGTGGCGGTATGCCGTATTGGCCCAGAGTGCTACAGATGAAGTCGTGGCTGCGTCGCTGAATCACCGAGTGTGAACGGAATCATATGTTAACAGCACTAAGGGAAATGCCTATTTAAGCCGAGCCCTTCCAGAAAACAAATCATTACCCCCCAATTTTTGTTTTAAATCTGGATTTTCACATCTCTTGATTTGCCGAGGGTCTTGAAAAACCTGAAACTCATTATTTCTCAAAGTGTGGTCCAATGACCGCCCACATCAGAGTCCCCCAGGGGCTTTATTAAAAACACAGATCCGTGGGACCAATTCCGCCCCCTCCCCCCCAACCTATAGACGCCCACTCTCAGGGGTGCAGACTCTGGAGATTCTGTAGTTTTAACAAGCTCCCTGGATGACTGTCGTGCACACAAAAGTTGGGCCCCCCCATTGCTGAAATGGTGCCCTCAAACTGCCCAGGAAAATCTTCAAAACAAAACAAAACAAGAAACCTTGGGATTGGGACTTGAGGTGGGGCTTTTATTTATTTTTTTTTCCTGTCCTGTTTTCTTTCTTTCTCTCGTTTCCTCTACCCTTACAGATTTTGTACAAAAAAAAAAAAAAAAAAAAAAAAATTTTTTTTTTTTTTTACTTTTGTGGTCAGAAAGAAATAAAGGGAAAAGTAGCACAAAGAGACTATTTGTGCACTAGAAGCAAAAGACGGTTTGGAAATTTCAGGAATTTCCAAGACAAGGGATCTCCCTGTCCTTGGCACTGAACTTTAAGCCTGGCTTCTCCTCGGGCGCCCTCCCTCCTGCCCGCCTCCCCCTCCCCGGCCGCAGCCTTCTCTAAGTGTTACATCCAATTTTCTCTTGAATACTTGTAGTGAGGAAACGCAATGACTTCCCAGGGGACCCTGCTTATGGGGAAGCAGTGCAACGAGAAGATTTATGGAACGTCTGTAAAATATGTGTGTAGAAACTCACGACGTTTTGATCGCTACCAAGGAGAAGAATGGACAGTTTCTTACCAGTCAGTTTCATGGGCATTTTTTATGGGTTTTTAAAATTAATTAATTTTTTCCCCCTTTGTTAGGAATTCTTGGCACAGACACAAGCCCCGGAGAAAGGAAACATTGCCCACGGGCTGTGTGTCCAAACTGTCAGGTTCTCAATCCCAGATCTCTGGGGGCGAGGCCAGTCCTCGTGCGGTTCCCATGGAGGGGGGAACGGCCTGTCAATGTTGGCAAGAAGAGGGGGGTCTTATTAGCAGTGTTGCCACCACGGCTCTAACAGGCTTCGTGCACAGCCTCTTCCCTGGGCTGTCTCCACACCCAGAGCCATTTGCGGGATGAGAGAGGGCCTGGAATGTTCACCGCGTCATGCCAGGCCTGTCCACCTCTAGCACCCTGGTCAACTGCAGGGACCATCCTCTTGGCCTCTGGTTTTTCTCAGCCTCACAAGTTTTCGTTGCTCCCCCTGGGGACTTCGCGGCCAAAGACAATGAACCCGGCGGAATTTCCTGGCCGGAAGAAGAAGAGCGGGGTGCAGAGGGGGAATTGGGGGCCCGCATCCTGCTTCTGTCACCGGCTCGTCCTGGGTTCTTTCTTAGCCACCGTCTCTTCTTCTGTGAAAGACAAATCCGGCGTCTGTTTTTTAGTGGCGTGTGACAGAGATTAGAAAAAATATGTAAACAAGTGCCCTGGCCCCCATCCCTACCCTCAGGGGACAGATGGCCACATCTGTAAGTCACACAGGGGTGGGGGCTGCCACTGGCGTCGTCCTCTGATACACAGGACAGCCCTCCACAATCAAGAATTGTCTGGCCCAAATGTCAATGGTGCCAAGGTTGAGAAACCCTAATATAAAGGGCCTGGCACACAGTCGGGGATTAAAATGATAATAATGAAAAAGGGTGTGGAGAAAGGAATACAGTAAGTGTATTCAGTAAACCTTACTATTATTAGTAGATCCGAGATAATTGGTAGTCGCTTCCTGGAAATGCCTCGAAGGATTCTTGGGCTACAAACAAGCTTAGCTAGACAGTGTCATGATTGATTAGTGATGTCTGCCGTGGGCATGGCAGGGGGAAATGGCAGCATGAGTGCAGTGTATTTTCTGACCCTGGACACTATGATGTCTAGCATCTGTTTCTGCTCTGACATCCTGTGATTCCATTGCTGTGACTCTGAGAGTCTATCTATAAACTTCTGTAGTCAGCATTATTTGCAGAATATTTAAGCAGCCCAGGCTCCTGCAGGCTTGCTTGGCAGGGCAGGCTGGGGAGCCGAGAGCCAGGAAGACAGCACCGGCTCCGTGCAAGGCAAAACAGAGCTGCTGAGAGCATGTGACGCGGGTGATGTGGCGGCTCCCCACTTACCCCCTAAAATAGTCCCCATCTCTCTCGGGCTAAAAATTTTTACTATTAGTCACTCCATTGGATTAAAATATTGTCTCCAGGAGGGCTTTGTTTAAATGCGCAGGTATTGCCTAGAAGGGATAAGCACGCCGATGTGTTAACTTGCTAAATTCGTTGCTCAGCAGAATAGAGCTGAGAGGGAACGGGGCAGGAGAGAGGTTATTTTTGAGAGCGGGTGAAGAGGTTCAGGGCAGGAGTCAGACTGTAGTACACAGCTCCAGAAGGTGCTGTGTACTCTGAATTAGGATGACCAACTCGTGCTGGGACTTTCTCAGACATCGAAATGAAGATCTTATGTTCCAGGAACTCCCACTGTCTCGGGGCACACCAGCGTGGTTGGTCACTCAACTCTAGGCCATGTGGCATGGGGGGAACTGTGTAGTCCTTGCTGGGATTTGTCCCTCACGTGGTTGCCCGAATTCTCTCTTTGGACACGCTCCTCCCTTGCTTAGGAACCTTCCATGGCTCCCCAAGGCCCACTGGATGAGGTCTCCTTATGGTGTTCAGGGTGGCCCTAGCCTTGCTTCCTGATGTCACCTGATCCACCACTCTCCTGCCAGGTGTTACATCAACTTTGCCATCCTGGAGACCCAATGAGTACTATTCCCTCTCCCTGGGTTAGAGAAGGAGCTTTCCTAGAAGGGTATTGGAGGCTATTCAACTTGTGTCAGCAGCGAAAGAGTTAATTAGCCTGCCCTTTGCATTATAAAACTCATCTGACTCCCCCAGTGGGTTGGGGCTTGGGATAAGGCTACCACTTTGTGCCAGGAGGGACCCCACTTTGTCCCAGAGAGCCCCTGGAACCCTTGGAGGGAAAGGCCAAAGCCATCCCATATAGGAAACCACCTCAATTGAAAATAAGGGCTCCTTCCTTCCTTTAGCCTCTAAGCTCTTCAAGCAGTTGCACATACATTACTTGGTAGATCCCCTGTGTATCTCTGATCAATAGGGAAGACAGGTGTCATGCCTGTCCGACAGGTAGAAAAACCGAGGTCCCAGGCAGAGGGCACTATACATGATAAAGGTTTCCAGACAAGGAGGGGCAGGCACAGTAGTGGCTAACGTCTCATGGCACACCGGTGGCTGCACGGTAACTAATCAAAGTCTCCTGACCTATGTTTTCTGATGTTTTCACTCATTCATTCATTCATTCATCCACTCAGGTTTTTATTGAATGCTTATTATGTGTCAGGCAGTGTGTTCATCTCAAAACGATTATAGCCAGATTACAACCTGCAAGTCCCTCTACTGCATTCCGTATGTGCCCTCGTTTTAGGGCTCATGGCAGCCCAGTAGGGTCTGGTTACTATTACTATCCCCAGGCACAGGTGAGTGGCCGAGACAGCAGAGGGAAAGCAGTGCTCTCAGGGTCGCTCAGCTCCTAGGTGGGGCCTTTGCTGAGGCTTGTCCTGTGTGCTGGTGTGTGGTCTGCCCTGGTGGGGCCTCACTCTTGTAAGAAGAGAAACGGACCATTTTTCTGAGGCCTGCGCTTTGCCTCTGAGATTGGCCAAGCTGCTCCCGCCCGGTGAGCCACATTCCAAATTGGAGAGAAAGAAGACCATGTTGCCGAAGCATCTTCTATGGGACGGGCACGTCACATATGTTTTCCATGCCACCTGGCAAAGGAGCCGTAGTTGGGGCCAGAAGAAACCGAGGCTTATTGAGTCGACAGGGTTGGCCAAAGCTGGCGCAGCTGGTTTGTGGGGAGTGGAGACCCAGCCTTGGATGGCTATGTCAACGACTCGCTTTTTCCCCCCAGTCAGCCATGGCTGTCCCAGAGGACGGGCGATAGGGAGAGAGTTTGCCGTGAGTCCTCAGGTCACACGAAAACCACAGGAGCAGTTCTCTTGCGGCTTGTACGTGATCTTAGGCACAGACTCTCCGGACAGGAGGCAGAAAGCCACTCTCCCACCCACTGTAAGTCTGGGGAAGTGGGGAGAGGACCCAGGACTGGCCCCAGCTGAGTCCTGCTGCCCACGATGGGCAGCAGGTGGCGCTGTGGCCCCGGTTTAACAAGGGCAGCGGGAAGGTGGAAAGGAGGGGGGGAATCCAGAAAGAAAAACTAGTGGAAAACAAGGATTTAAAAGAAGAACAATTTGTTCCAAAACATTTGCCTTGTAACGGGGTCATCTATAAATTCTGGGATTTCCTGTTTGCTGCTGGGCAGGCTGGCCGGCAGGCAGGCCGCTCTCTTCTCTGCAGTCTGGAAGAATCATTTCAGCCCCACTCCCGAGCCCCGGCCTCCCCTGGCCCAGATTGGCTCTGAAATTTCCCGGCTTTTGTGCCCAGAAGCAGGATCCTGTGACAGCAGGTCTCCTCGAGCTGTGCTCCAGTTTCCGCTGGGTGGGAGGAGGAGCAAGACCGTGGTCTTTTTCAAAGGAGAGACTATATTTGTGATCTCCCTGTGCAAGCCGTGCTGCCGGGCTTGTTCTGAGTCATAAAGTAAGAGAAAAAGAATAAAATGAAAGAGACAGAGGTGGACCTCTCATTTTTACTTGTCATAGTTACGTGTGTGTGTGTGTGTGTGTGTGTGTGTGTGTGTGGTAAGAAGACTCAAGATGTACCCTCTTAGTGAATATCAAGTGTACAATGTGGGATTGTTAGCTACGGTCACCATGCTGTGCGTGAGCTCCCCAGAACTTACTCATCTTCTCACTGAAAGTTTGAATTCTTCCACCAACACATCCCCATTTCTCCTGCCCTCCCCGCTACTGGAAACCTCCATGCTACCCTTGGCTTCTGCAAGGCTGACTTTTTAAAATTCTACATACAAGTGATACTCTGCAGTGAAGCCTTTCTGTGTCTGGCTTATGTCACTTAGCATAATGTCCTCCAGGTTTTTTGTTGTTGCAAATGGCAGGATTTCCTTCTTTTTTTATGGCTGAATAACATTCCATTGTGTGTATATACCACATCTTCTTTGTCCATTCATCTGTCAGCTGGACACTTGAAGTTCTTTCCAGGTCTTGGCTATTGTGAATAATGCTTCAGTGATCATGGAAGATCAGGTATCTCTTTGACATGATAATTTCATTTCCTTTGGAGATACACCCAGAAGTGGGATTGCTTCATCGTATGGTAGTTGTATTTTTAAGTTTTTTGAGGAAGGAGGTGGCCCCTTAAAAAAAAAAAAAAAGAGAGCTGTTCTAGTTAATAATGGGGATGGAAATGTCATTGGAAAAGAGAGAAAATTCTTTTTAACAGTCCAATAGGACTTGAGCCAAGTCCAAAGCCCAGAGAGACATCGATGGATATATGTCTAGAGAAGATGTACACATCCATCCACCCATCCATCATCCACCCACCCATCCACCAATCAATCCACCATTCACCCATCCACCCATGCATTGACCCACCCATCCATCCATCCATCTGTCCAGTTGTTCACTCATTCATTCAATTATGGAGCACCTACCATACGCATGTACCTTGTCTTGTTTTAGTCGGAAGCTAAGCCTAGACCAGTCCTATCGTCTCCTTCTGGGGCCAGTGGCATGTGGAGGGCATGTGAGTACCATTTGGAGATGGGATCCAGAAGGTGGGCTTAGGATTCCTGGACAACAGCTGCTGGGACCTTTAATGAGGATTGCAACATATTTGGCCAGGGTGAGGGGTACAGTTTGTGGCTGAAAACAGAGTTTTTCTCTGAATAAGTCCAATGAGCCCGCCTGGGATCAACTCCACGAGGGCTGGACAATCTGGTCCCAGCAAATTAAAACAACATGGGCACCAGCCAGCTCCATTTTTGAAAACAGTATTTTTGTTGTTTTAATCAAGGACACCACCCTTGTCCCCTGCCCTTGACAACAAGCTCTGAATTGAAATGAGGCAGAATTTATAAGAAAATAGAGCAATTCTTGGTTATTCCAACACACGCTCGTGTTCCTTCCTATCAGCTGCACGATTTAAGTCCCTCTCTGTACCTCATTTTACCCTCTGTGCGCAGGCCTGTCAGGATGGATGAGCCCGGGCCAAGAGAGTGTCTCGAGTGACACAAGAGCAAAGAAGCCCTTTCCGTCTGTAGCTGAGGCCAAACTGTTGTGTTCTCCCAGGTGGGGGTTCCTCTCCGCCAGGGTCTTGGTCCCTGCAGTGACAGTGGGCGGCCAGGGGGGCAGCATGAGTCCCTGGCTGAGTCTGTGTGTTAACTGTGCCTTTATTTGCTGCATTCAGATGCTTTGAGGTCTTGAGAGCCTGGCTACTCTAAAGGGACTGCCCCTCCCAGGGTTAGCGGGTCCTAGAGACAGTGAACAGCTTGCCAGGAAGTGTGCTTTTCAAACGCAGGCCAACCAATCCAGAGCTCAGATCTCCCACCATCTCCTTTGTGGGGCCCTCACACTCCAGGCCACTCACCACCTGTCCTAACCACCCCAGGGCACATAACTGGGGGCAGCCCCTCTGCCCCAGAGCTCACTGAAATTATTCAAATGAGCCTGCTCACCCTCCCTCTCCCCTTCCTGTAAAAACCACAATAAAGGTTCTTACCCATGTTCCCCCCCACCCCCCGCCTGTGCCTCCTGATTGACCCTGCACGGTAGGCTGTGCCCCCTGTTTCTAGAGACCCGTGAGCATAAGAACCTTCTTCTTTCATGACCATCACCTCCCTGTCTGGACGTCTTACATACCTGATGAAAGCAAATCTGGGTACCCTCACGACAGTTTGCACTTTCTGAGTGACAGTCACAGCTCCCTGTGCTCACTTACCTGCAGAGTGACATCCAGTCATTGTGGGGATTGAGTAGGTGACAAAGCCATTTCCCAGCCTCAAGTCCCTCTTTATCCCACGTTCATGTTCTCTTTTCTTTGTGACACTTATGTGCATTCCAAGTGACTCATTTCTTTCTTTGCCCACCCCTCCCCCCCACCACTAGAATGAAAGCTTCTGAGCACCCAGTGCCTAGACCACTGCCTGGCACCTAGTAGGTGCTCATTTAACAGCATGGGATGAATGCGAATGCGCCCAGCACTTAGGTATGCCCATGCGCTGGTTGCTTTCCTCCCTCCCTCATCTTTTGGGATCCTCTGGTGTGAACTGGCGTGGATCTGGGCCACTTGACAGACTGGAAACCACTCAGCGAGATTCTCGTCCCTTCTGCTGGCCTCGTACTCGCGTGGAGGCTCTTATCCAAGACACTCAGAGCACTTTAGAAACACGAATGACGTAAATGGTGTACTTTGTTCGTGGCAGGTGGGGCATGATTTGCTGAAGTGAGATGGTTCCCAACGAAGCCAAACCTGCTCTGGAGGAGAGTGGAAAGTTAAGCGCCGTCAGAGACCTCAGGGGCCATTGGGCCATTTGCCCAGTGACGTCCGGCCCAGTGGCTCAGGTCAGCAGAGATTCCTGGAAGGCGGCCCCTCCTAGGAACCCCTCCCTCCCCTCGCAGCCCCGTGCCCTGGAGCGGTATTGTTTTGCTCCTTTGGCAGAACTTCCTGAATCAAGTTAAGAGGATTCTCTGGCTGCCAGAAGGCTCCTCGCATGGATTTATTGAGTCCCCACTTAGCAGAGGCGCTGAGGCTGTGAGTTGTATCATGCTCACACCCATTCATTCGACAGATCCTTTTGAGCATCCAGTCTGGGCCAGGCAGTCTGGATGGAGGGACCCGGAGACCGATGAGGGGACACTGACTCATGAAGGAAGTACTTGGCTGAGCACACATAGCACAGGGTCTGTGGGAGCCCAGAGAAGTGAGTTGGGTCAGGACAGGCTTCTTGGAGGAGTCCTGCTTCTGTTGGTACTCGGGACTCCTTAAGTTGTAGGTTACAAAACCCCAACTAAAACAGGCTAAAGCCTTAAAGAGAAGACATTGGCTCGCGGAATGCGCGAATCGAGGAATAACTGGTCAGCGTCAGGCACAACTGGATCAAGGTGCTTGAATAAGGACTCCATCTCTTGGTGGTATTTCTCTCTCTGTATTGGCCTCATTTCCTCCCAGCTGTGGCCAGAATTCCTCCCACTTGGTGGAAAAGCTAGGAATTGGGAGCTTTTGGTTGACAGTCTTCCCTTCTACTACTATCTAAGTAAACATACTTACTTAGCCAGTGTTTACTGAGTGGTGAACAAGACAGTGTCCTACAGATTTATCCTACAGACAAGCTTAGGTTTATGTGCCAAAGACACATGTACAAGAATATTCATTTCAACGTTGTTTATACTGACCAGAGCCTGGAAACGACTTTAAGTGGCCACCGACAAGGGATTGGTTAAGTAAATTACACCATGGAAGACCAGACAGCCCTTCAGAAGAATGAGTTAGATGTATATCAGTAGTCCTCACTCAGGGCAACCTCCTCCCCTCCCGCCCGCCCCCCCCCCCCCGCATTTGGCAATGCCTAGGGACATTCAGTTGTCACAGTTGAGGGGGGAGGGGTACTAATGCACGTCACAGCACCCCTTCCCCGCAAAGAATTATGCAGCCCAAAATGTCAATAGTGCCCGGATTGCGGAACCCTGATCGGTATCTGCTGATACAGAAATCTTTAAGATATGTTGAGTTTAAAAGAAAAAAAAAAAAGCATTGTGGAAAACAATAAATATAGTAGACCGCCATTTATGGAAAACAAGGGGCGTATCTATCTCTGTGCTTGTGTATGCACAGCATTCTCTCTGGAGGAGCACATAAGAGAGTGGGGGCTGTGCCTTGTGAAGGCCTGAGGGAGAGGTGCGGAAGAGAGATTTATTTTCACTACACGGCTCTTTTACTGTCTGAATATTTTTAGACCGCATACGTGTATTCTTTTCCTTTTTTTTTATGTTTATTTATCTATTTTGAGAGAGAGAGAGCGAGAGCCAGGGAGGGGCGGAGAGAGAGAGGGAGAGAGAAAATCCCAAGCAGGCTCCACAGTCAGCATGGAGCCCAGGGCGGGGCTCGATCTCATGACCATGAACGAGATCATGACCTGAGCCGGAATCAAGAGTCGGACGCTTAACCGACGGAGCCACCCAGGCACCCCATAGACCACATACGTGTGTTCTTAAGAAAAAAAAAGTGTGTGTGTGTATATATATGTATATATATATAAGAAGTCTGAAAGTTTGACCACACCCACCCACATTTCCTGCCTCCCATGTCTTCTCCCTCTGAGACAATTAGCTGAAGAACATCCCACCAGGTCTCAGCTGGAACAGCTCACAGAGATCAGATCTTAGAAGTCATCACAGAGGCCTCAGAGGTGCCGACTTAGACCCATCTGAATGCGTCTTCACTGGAGGACTAGAACCTTTACCGGAGGGCCTCTTAGAGCCTTTAATGCAAGCGTGTGCACGGCACATCTCGGAGGGGACACGGTAAACAGAATTAGCACATGTCCTTGCCTCCTTTATTCATTCCCTAGGACTGCCATAACAAAGTACCACAAACGGGGTGGTTTGAAACAACTGAAAGCTACGTGTTCACAGGTCTGGAGGCTAGAGGTGTTGGTCAGCAAGGCCTTGTTCTCTCTGAAGGCTCGAGGGAAGAATCCTTCCTTGCTCCTTCCAGCTTCTGGAAGTCTCCGGCAGAGTCTTAGGCATTCCTTGGCTTGCAGCTACATCCCTCCTGCCTCCGTCTCCATCACCACACGACCTCGTCCCTGTGTGTCCGTCTTCACATGGCCGTGTTCTTACAAGAACGCTCTATCCAAACCGTGTTGGTTAAAAGGTCCGCTCTGCTCCAGCATGACCTCATCCTAAGTGAGCTAATTACAATTGTTCTATTTCCAAATAAGGAAACCTTCTGAGTTATTGGGAAGACTTCAGTATATCTTTCGGGGGGACGGCATAATTCAACTCGACAACTCCTAAGCACACACACGTATGTGAATAGTTCTTTCCATTTCATTAAAAGCAGACAAACCAACAACCCCACTGTTGCACTGATTAGGCTTCAAGAAATGTGGATCCCACGAAATATCTTCACTTTACGGTTGAAGCGTCTGACGCCCAGAGAGGGACGGTCATTAGCCCAAGATCACATAGCACAGGTCGGGCTGACACTAAAATCCAGGTCGGCTCTCTCCTGGAGGAGACGGTCTGTGAACCCTGTCTGTCCTTGTAGGAGCTGCTCTTTGTATGTGAGGCCACGGCTGACTGGCTGGTGATCAGGAGGGCGTCCGTCAGCTCCTCCGTCCTTTACCTCCCAACACGCAAGCAGAGTTACCCGCCAGATCAATCCCTGCTCCTAGACACACGGGGTCCTATTTCTGAATGTCCCCAAGGGTGTTCTTGGGGACTCTGGGTTGTAGGTGACAGAAACCACTGCAGAGGGTTGGCTCATGTATCTGGAGAGGCACAGCTAGATCCAGGATCCCTGAGCCGTCTGTCTCCCCTGCCCTCCGTCTTGTTTCTCTGTGCATTGGCGTCATCCCCAAGCACACTCGCCACACGGCCGGAAGCATGGGGCCTGCCTCATCAGCATTCGTGGGAGAGCCTGCCCTTTCCCCAGGCTCCAGCCAGCGTCCCAAGGACGGCTTGCTGGCCACGTCCCAGAACCCATGCCTATAGCCAGAAGTTTTTGGTTCTCTGCTTGGCCTGACCTGGAGCAGTGAGTGGGGTCAACTCCACCCGGACCGTAACAACTGAAAATGGGGAAGGGCCGGTTCCACTCGAAGGTCAATTGAAATACATGCGTCCACTGCAGTGAGTTAGCTCTGTTCCCCCTTCACTGATTCCTCTCCAACTCTGCAGGTGCATACAGTGGTGACTGGGTGAGAAGACTGCAAGGCTTTAGACAGCCCCTCCCCACTGCAGGGGGCCATTTTGAGCCATGGACGGTTTGGCTTCCTCTGGGTTTCTGTAATCCTTCCCTCACACTACTGGATGTTTACTTTTCTATCCCTCACCCACAACCAGGCTGTAAACTCCTTCTGGGACCTTGGCTTATTCCCCTTTGCAAACCAGCATCTAGCACTGCAGGTAACAAGTAGTCTCTTAATAAATGTCCATTGAATTGGGAATCTCTCATAAGGCCAAGGATATAATAAGTACACTGTAAAATTTTGCTGAATGAATGAGTGAATGATTGGATGGAGGGAAGGAGGGAGGGAGGGATGGATGGATGGATGGATGGTTGGATGGTTGGATGGTTGGATGATTGGATGCATGCATATATGGGTGGTTGGATGGATGGATGGATGGATGGATGGATGGATGGTTGGATGGTTGGATGGTTGGATGATTGGATGCATGCATATATGGATGGATGGATGGATGGATGGATGGATGGATAGATAGATGCATGGATAGGTGGGTGGATAGTTGCATGAATGGGTGGATAAATGAGTAGATGGAATAGTAGATTGATGGATTGATGGATGGGTGGTTACATGGGTAGATAGATGGATGGAGGGTAGATGAATTGATGGATAAAGACATGGGTGGACGGATGAGTTGATGCTATTGTGATCACCACTCAGTCATAGTCTCCTATGCAAAGAGCCACTACTATCAAGGGCAGACATAGCTCACTGATTCCTTCATTGTCTGGCTATCTGATTTCTGTCACACAACCTACTCACTTTCTTTTATAATGCAGGGGAGTTAATGCTCACTTGCCTAGTGAATTCCATTCTGATTCTGCTGCTTATCATTGAGGACAGTGACAAACCACGCTACAGAGGAGAAGGGGCCAGGTGTCTGTTCAGAAAGAGAAGGAAACGGTTAAGAAGTAGGAGCTGTGTGCCCCTCTCTCTCTTCCTGCAGACAGACTTTATCCCCACGGTAGTGAAGATGGCTGGGGTTACCCTCAAGTCACATCCTTCCGGCTCTGTGGATAGAGGCAGCTCTCTTACCCTGGCTTTTACAAGCCAGGAGAACCCAAGAGACCTGGGTATGATGCTCTGGAGGCAGTGTATCATGACTTCCCTAAATGTGCTCTTGGAGACTCAAGCTCTTAGCCTGCCCCCAATTCAGATGGGAGTTGATCCCACCAGGGGAAGCATTGCACTCTTCCCCTAAGGAGCTCTGGCTTCCTTATTCCCTTGCTCTTGTCCTCATGCCTCCTGGGAAAGGGGCCACCTAAGCAGTTAGTGTCAGAGGGAAACCCTGCTGAGAAGCATCCCCGAGGGCCCACCTGTGCTGGCAAGCAGTGGTTACTGACAGTGCGGTGGCCCTCTGGAGTCCGGCTCGCTGGACAGAGAGCGCTCACATCACGCCCTGTAGATCCATCATCTCCCTTAGGCTTCAGCTCTTCCGAGGTTCAGTTAAACAGTTTGCTGGATGCTGAGCAGAAAGGCTCATTCCCACTGCCTCTGCCACACTCTCCATGGGGCGCCGTATACAAACAGCCACGAGCGTGCGTGCAGCTCTCGCTACGTGCCAGGCTCTCTTCTACCCTCGTGAGACAGCTATTAATATCCCCACTTCATGGAAGAGAAAATGAGGCTCAGATGGTGAGGTTGGTGGACTCACTCAGCTCGTGCAGCCAGTAAGTGGCTGAGCCAAGATTCAAACCCGGGGCTCCCTGCAAATTCACAGCTGTCTCCACGGACTGGCACGGCTAGGACTTCACTGATGTTCGCTGCTGATCCGTTTTGGAGTTTAATCAATGGAAACCTCACTTAGCGTTTTATTTTCTCTATCAGCAATTCGTGAACTGTAATAGCCTATGAGGGAGGAAAAATAGCCTATGGAAACAAAGATTGATGCTAAAAACTGGAAATGAGTCAGTGTTAGCACTCGCGTGCCCTTTCTGTTTCGGCTGCTGGAATTGAGTAAAAAGCATGGGCCCCTGGGAGATGTGATTGAAGGACCCCTGAATGTTCCCATCACCTAACAGCTCCTCTGTTCCCCAAGATTTCACCTGGAGACTTTCATTTCTTTGGGTCTGAAATCCTTTTTGATTTTCAAAAGACCTTAATTAAAATGACAGTACCTCTGAGAGCGGTCATAATAATCCTTGAGCCTATGCATCAGCTAAAGGCTTAGGCAAAGGAGCTGGAGAGTGAGGCCCTAGGGAGGGGGCTCAGGATACACAAAGGTGGCCCGGAAGCAGGTATGGGCCCTAAAGGGGGTCCCACTTTACCTCTATCACATTTCCACCCAAGGCCAGCTGCACAGGGAGAATATTGGGTCTGCTGTTTATTGGTACGTTACAGATCACTCTGACGCTTAGAAGCTCAAAGCAGCAATAACCATTTATTTTTTCACACAGTGTCTGTGGGTCAGGAATCTGAGAATGACTTAGCGAGTGGTTCCGCCTTTGGATCTCTCACGAGTTGAGATGTTGGCTGAGCTGTGGTCTTACTTGAAGGCTTGGCTGGGGCTGGAAGGTCTGGTCCAAGGTGACTCTGTCAGTGGCTGTTGGCAACACGATGCTGGCCAATGGCAGGACGCCTCCATCCCTCGCCATGTGGACCGGCCCAGAGGGCTCCTTGAGTATCCTCACAACACAGTGGCTGACTTTCCTTAGAGCTGATGAACCCAGAGAGAGAAAGAGAGAGAGGGAGAGCAAGCAAGCAGAAAGGGGCTGCAGTGTCTTCTGTGACCTTGCCTTAGCAGCCATACTCCTCCATTTCTGCAACATTCTACAGGTTACACTATTCAAGGGGAGAGAGTCCTACACAAAGGTGTGAACACCAGGTGGTGAGAATATTGGAGGCCCTCTTGGACGCTGACCTAGGGCTACCACAATCATTATCTTTATTTTACAAGTGATAAAACGGAAGCACGAAGAGCTCACCTGAATGTATCCAGGATTTTTCATGACGAAGGGGTCGTGTCTGATTGTTCACTCCAATATTCCTGGAAGCACCTGGGACAGTGCCCAGCTTTTAGTAGGTGTTCAGGAAACACTTGCTGAATGAAATATGTACGTGGATGGATACTTGCTCCAGAAAAAAAGGGGCCTTTGAAACTGAGTCCATTTTATTTACTGCTCCATTAGATATCTGTAGGGGGCAGGGATCAAGGAACAGAGTTTTGCATTGCTAGACTTCTGATATCATTGACGTTTTGTGCACATGTGTATCCTTGTGGCTTATTGTTCCGTGAATCGTCTGTTTCTTTAAGACCTGAATCAGCTGGGGTGTTGTCGAGGGAAGGGGTGTGCAGAAACTGAACAGGGAGGAGCCTTCCCCTTCTTTGGATGATAAAAGGGTCACTTTAATTGAAATAGAGTTATAACTGGTTGCCAGATTTATAACTGGTTACCAGATTTAAGCATAAGGTCAAAACCTTAGAGCAGAGAGATTATATACACAGGCAGCATGGTGTATATAAATGTATGTATAATTTATGCAATATTTTTCCTATTCGCGCTCTCTACTTAAGCTATCCATTAAAGCCCATCACATTAATTTAATTGAAAAATTCTGGGGGAATTGTATTAGCTTTTTTCCCATTAAATTAACATTACAGCCTTTAAATAGATGTCCTGGATGCCCATTGTTGCTAACAAAATTATTATGCAAATTGAAATCTGCCCTTTCTGTATTTGGCCACCAGTGTCCCACCCTCCTCCTTTTTCTGTGACCTCTTTAATTTAATTGCCCTTTCCCCGAGTTCCCAGGCCACAGATGTGGGATGGAACCCCCGGCCCAAGCGTAGCCTCTATGTGAGACTGCAAAGCCTGGTCTACACCAGCAGAACTGCACGGAGCTAGCTCTGGAGGAGCTCCGGTCTCTGGTCTCCGAGGCCCTTATGAAAACACTCTTATGTCAAGAAAGGAAAAAGGGTGGGCGGTCTTCCCCCAGGCGTGTTGGTGGCCTAGAGCACACTTAGTGTCATCAGAGAGCACAGTCATATGAGTCAGATGGGCTGGGTTTGAAATCCGATTCTGCCACTTAGTGACTCTGAGATTTGTGAGCAAGTTTCCTAACCTCCATAAGACCAAGAAGACCACTCCTTTCTCAAGGGAAGCTGGAGAGGAACATGAAACAGTGGATAGTGCCACATGGAGTGGGTGTTTATCAAGGGTCGCCATTGTCATTTATTCACAAACTCCATTCATCCCTTCATCGGGGCTGGATCAGAGAGGCCAGGTTAGATCCGGGCCTGGGCCTCCTTGGGTGGAACCTTTTCTCTAACCTGAGCTGTTAGATGGCCGGAACCGGAAGCTGGATGACAGATCTCTCTGTGAACCGATCTCATTTTGTCTCGTGGATGGGGTAAGGGTTTCCCCAGCCCCACTGTGTGTCTTTTCTTTCTGACCGCCGCTCGGGAAGTAATCCCCAGCTAATCTCTGGATGAACACCAAGACTTCGCTACTCTTCAAGAGTCTCCAAGGGAGACTTCTCTCATCTTTCCCATCTGTTTAATCTCCAGGAGTCTTCCCTTTTTATGAATGTGCCCTTCCATTTGCATAGACACTGAGTAGATTAAAACGAGGCTTGAAAAAGGAAGGTCGAAGCCTTAGGTGGTTGAAGACATACCTCTAAGGTAAGCAGTGGGGGTAGAACCCAGCCTACCCCGGTCCACAGGGTATGGTTCTCCCAGTGAGACTAATGCTAAGGGAGAACCTGGAAAGATGGGTACCTTCCTTCTTCCAGTTCCCGTTATCCACTGCTGCGTAACAAGTGAATCCTAACCACCGTGACTTAAAGCAATGGGTAGCAATTACCCTTCGTGGTTTCTGTAAGCTAGGGATTCAGAAGCAGCTTGGCCGGGCAGTTCTAGCTCGGTTTCTTAGGTGGCTGGAGTGGGGGGCCTCTGGAAAGCTCCTTCGTGCTCATCTGGATTGGGAAGGCTTGTACAGCTGAGGGCTGGAACAGCTGGGCTCCTTGGGTGTACATGATATCTCAGCATGGTCTCTGCACAAAGTCTCTCCAACGTGATGGCTTCAGAGCAGCTGGACTTCTTACATGGTGGTTGAGGCACCAAAGCAGGTGTCCTGAGAGAGGGAGAGTGAGCAAGCCAGGTGGAAGCCATATCACTTTCTGTTACCTGTCCCTGGCAGTCTGTTACCTGTTGCTGTCACTTCTGCCTTCTGTTGCTCGGAGCAGTCGCAGGGTCCAGCCCCAGTTGAAAGGAAGGAGAAGCAGACTCCACCTCTTGATGGTAAATGGCAAAGTTCTAGAGGACTACAAGGGACTGAAAACACTGCAATGGGTAATGCCTACTTGTAAACCTTCCCGGTTGAGATTATCAAGATAGTTGTGGCCTCAAATACGCAAAGGCAAGCAATAAAGCTTCTAGAGGATAGCATAGAAGAATATCTTCATGACTTTAGGATAGGCAAATGTGACAGGATAAGAAATATATATTGGTCTCTGCTGTCTGGTTCCTGACACAAATCTCCTAAATCCCTTATGATTTCCTGAGTGATGGGTGTGATATGATCGTTTCACACAGAGCTCTTAAATCCCTTGGAATTTCCTGGGTGATAGGAGCATCTTCTAAGGAGGCCGACTCTTGGTGGGCTCCTGAATAGCTCCAGGATGGGGGCTGGTCACCAGAAAGATTAAACCAGGATTAGAGGCTTAGAACTTTGAGTCCCCTCCCCCCACCCCTTCCTCTGGGGAGAGGAGCAGAGCCACAGACTGAGTTAAAAGTCAGTCATGCCTATATGATGAAGCCTCCATAAAAATCCCTAGATGGTGGGCTTGGAGAGCTTCTGGGGTGGTGAATGCACCCATGTTCTGGAGAGTGGCTCCATGGGGACAGAAGCTCATATGCGTGGGACACTTCTAGGTCTTGCCCTATGTACTTCTTCATCTGGTGGCCCAGACCCAAGTGGCAGTGTTGTGGCAACTCCTGACTTTGTAGCCAACTCAGAAGTGTGGGTATCCTGGGCACCCATTTACTTGTGACAGGCATCAGAGGGGGTAACTTCTTGTGGAATGGAGCCCTTAACTTGGATCTGATACTGTGTGGAATTATTGTCAGAAGTGAATTACAGGACACCCAGTTGGTGCCCCAAAAGTTGGAGGATTGGGTGGAATGGGGGGGAAAACCCCCCACACATTTGGTGTCAGAAGTGTTGTGAGTACATGGGGCGCCTGGGTGGCTCAGTCAGTTAAGCGTCTGACTTCGGCTCAGGTCATGATCTCCCAGATCATGGGTTTGAGCCCCGCATCGGGCTCTGTGCTGACGGCTCAGAGACTGGAGCCTGCTTCGGATTCTGTGTCTCCCTCTCTCTCTGCTCCTCTCCCACTCACTCTGTCTCTCTCTCAGAAATAAATAAAAAACATTAAAAAATCAAAAAATAAAGTGTTGTGAGTACAGAAACAGTTTTTCTTGAGCAAATATTTCTGAAACAGGACACACACACACACGCATACACACACACACGTAACCATAAAGAAAATAATTGACCAACTGGACATTATTAGAACTCTGTTCGTCAAAAAACTCCATTAAGACAATGAAAATGAAAACCACAGAGTAGGAGGAGATAGTTGGAATAAAGATACTAAGAGAAGGACTCACATTCAGAATATTTCAAGAACTCCTGTAAAGCAATAAGGAAAAGACAAACAACCCAGTTTTTTTTTTTTTTAATGAACAAAACACATGGATAAGCTTTTCACAAAAGAGAAATCCAAATGGCCAATAAGCCGATCAAAAGAGCGTCAACATCATTAGTGATTAAGGGAATGCAGTCCAAACCACAATGGGAATTGTATATATGTAAAAAATTTTTAGGTGGGCACCTAAGACTTTTGAACTTTACTGTAGATGAATTTTACACAGACACCTACAAGACTGGCTGGAATTACCAAAAAAGAATCCTGTCCATGCCAGTGTGTTGACAATGCTTGGAGCGGCTGGAACCCTCCCATACTGAAGATAGGAGTGCAAGTTACCACAGACGCTTGGGAAAATTATTTAGCAGTGTTTACGAAAGCTGAATGTAGTACATATACTCTATGAATATGCCCAATTGTGGAGTGGAAATATGGGTACTAGAAGACACGGCCGAGAATGTTCTTGTATTATTTGTGATAGCCATCTATCTTAGTTCGTTCAGGCTGCTATAACAGTACCGCAGACTGATTTGCTCATAAAAAAAAAAAAACAGATCGATTTCTTACAGTTCCAGAGACTGGGAAGTCCAAGCTTGGGGACTATGGAACATACATAGCAATGACTTTGGACAAGCCCACACAATAGCATGGAGGGATCTCGCTCATAGGTCAGTGAGTGAAAGAAAGTGCTATAGGACTCCATTTACATTAGATTTACAGCCAAGCAAAACACATTATGAGGATGAAAGCAAGATTAGTGGCTGTCTTTGGTGACGGGGGATGGGGATAACTGGGAGGGGCACGAGGAACACTTCTGGGGAATCGGTAATGTTCTACGTCTTAATCTGGGTGGTAATTATGACGTGTTGTGTTCACTTTGTAAAAACTCACCAGATTTGTATACTTCCACAGCACGCATATTATTCATACTTCAATGAAAAAGTTTCCTTTTAAAAGATAATCATGCCCGTGGCCTATAGCAGAGGTCAGCAAACTATTAGCCCCTGGGTCAAATACAGCCCACTGCCCGTTTTATAAATAAAGTTTTATTGGGACACAGCCACATTCATATACATCCATGTACGGATTGTCTATGGCTGTTGATACACTCAAACAACAGAGTTGAGGAGTGTGACAGAGGTAGGATGGCCGAGAAACCCTAGCATATGCACTATTTAATCTTCTACAGAAAAAATTTGCTGACCCCTGTACTGTAGCATATTACTTTGGAGGCCTCATTTAATCTTTCCATGTGTATTAGAGAAGACTCAGGACTATTTCTCAGGGAAGATCTTGGCCCTATTAAAAGGCTCGCCTTCAGTCCACCCTCATGCATAGCTGGGGTGTTTTATATTAGCTGAACACCCCTTGAGTTCAGTGCTTTAAAATTCCATACCAGGAGACCAGCCCCACCCTGCCTTCCGGTGATCCTCAAAGTAATTTGATTTGCTTTGAATTCTCTTTCCTAATTCTGCTTTTTAAAAATTCGGATCCTTTGAATTATGAAGGTAATACGTATCTTTTGTAACAATCCAAACAACAGAGAGGCATCTAAGATAGAATTAATAGTCTCTCTGCACCTCTCCAATGCAGCTCCCTGATGCAATCACTGTTAACAATTCGCTATGAATGTTTCCCTACTGTTGCCTGTATTTATAAAAACATATACAAACCTACTTAGAGGGTGTGACTTTTTTTTTTTGGTCTCTTTGTTTTATTTTTTTTAATGAAAATAAGATCACACTTGCTTTTATTCCATCTAGCAAAGTATTGCAGGCGTACCTCCCAGTCAATATGTATGATTTTATTTTATAATTTTTCATAGCTACACTGTATTCCTTAATATAAGTACATCGTGATTTGTTCAACTATCGTCCTATTAATGTACGTTCAGATTGTTTCCACAAACGATGCTTCAGTGAACTTCTTCATATATTTGTGCCTTTATAGACTGGCATTTTCATTTCTGGTGGATATATTCCCAGAAGTGAGAGTGCCAGGCCACAGTTTAAATTTTCAAAAATACCAACAGTTGATTTTCCACGACGCTGTAATAATTTACCGCCTCTCCCCTGATGGTGTTTGAGAGAACTGGATTCCTTCCACCCTTGCCAGCTCTGGATGTTACACATATTTTCCATTTTTGCCAATCTGATGGGTAAAAAATAGTACCTCATTGTTCTCATTTGCATTTCCCTGACAAGTGAGCCTGAGAATCTTTTCATATGTTTATTGGCCATTTGCATTTCTGCCTCTGTGAATTCTGTAGCCTTGGCCCATGCTTCTACTGGGTTGTTGGTCTTTTTCTTATTAATGTGTAGGGTCATTTTATAAATTAAGAATATTAACTCTTTGTTAATTATATGGCCGCAAATATTTTCTTTGTTTACTGTATGTTTTTCCGTGGCTCTGCTTTTGATTAAAAAAAAAAAAAATTAAATTTCTGTCCCCAGGTTCTTGCTGAGAGCACAACTAAAACGGTTTTCCTTTTTAATTCTTATCAGAATCTCAGCTGTGAGAATATATGTGGTGCTTTGTTTAAAGCGGTGGTTCTCAAACATTTTCTAGTTTTAAGTAACAGACGCTCCCCATCCCCCAGTCCCCCAACTTCCCCCCCCCCCCACCTCCCTGCCAAACACACGATTAGGTAGATAAGAGAGAAACTGCCATGGTTAACTAGGGTTTGCAGGCTCAGCGATCTGCGTGCCGAGGGTCTCTTCATTGCTCTCTTGCAGCCCCTGAGACACCGCGAGAACCGCTAGTGCTCCACGGAACCTAGTTTGAGAATCATTGGCCACAAGGCTCTGCAGCCCCTCCATCCGTTTAACCAGTTTTCTGCAGTGTGTTCCGTGGAATATTAAGTAGGATACTAACAAGAGCTTTGTGAGGAAAAGACTCTGGGATCGTTCCGTGGCCTTGCCAAAATGAGACATGCTTTCCCTTTTCGAACTAGATCACACTTTGATTCTTTTGAGATGGAAATGCTAGCGTACCAAGAGACAGGAACTGGACAGCGGGCGACACACACCCTTTCTCTGTCTTCACACGCAATGCCAAAACAGTTGTTGCCCTTGCTCCCGGCCATCTGCTGAAGGTGCACCTCGAGTTTTCCGAGTGAGCATCGCTCAGTTAGCAGTCTGGCTTACGGAGAACCGAGGGGGTCAGCAAGGGAGAGGTATGTACTGACCCCTTTGTATTTTCTCAGGGGCAGAAACGGTGGGCTTTTGGTGACATTCAGGCACCCCTGTCTTCCGCCTTCGTTGGAATTTGGGAGGACAAATTTCTCCCCAATCTTTTTTTTTTTTTTTTTGAGTCCTACCTATAACAAAGAACAAGTAAAAAGGACTTTAAACCAAGGTGCTTTAAGCAGAAGGTTTGCAGATACTACTTTCTTTCCTTCCTCAGTCCTTTCAAGAAAAGACAAAGGAAAGAGATTTCGGCATAACTTGTTTGAGAACAGCAATCTGCTAATTCCTACGCTCTTATGAGAAAGAAAAAGCACATAGTAGGAGCAGTGAACCTAGGTGCCACTTGGACGCTGTGGCTAGGTTCTTGCACAACAGTGGTCAAAGAAGCTTGGAAAATGCTGGGTTTCTTTACTGCAGGACTTCTCAGAGCCTTTATTTTTTTATTTTTTTTTTTAATTTTTTTTTTCAACGTTTATTTATTTTTGGGACAGAGAGAGACAGAGCATGAATGGGCGAGGGGCAGAGAGAGAGGGAGACACAGAATCGGAAACAGGCTCCAGGCTCCGAGCCATCAGCCCAGAGCCCGACGCAGGGCTCGAACCCACGGACCGCGAGATCGTGACCTGGCTGAAGTCGGACGCTTAACCGACTGCGCCACCCAGGCGCCCCATCAGAGCCTTTATAAAGCCAGTGTTCATTGTGAAGTTCCAAGAAGAAGACACGGATGAGTTTTCCCAACTTTTCCTGACCACAGAATCCTTGTGGGCAGAACCTCTCCAGGAACCGTATTCCATTGTCTACCCTTTAGAAAAAGGCTGGACTAGATCGTCTTACATTTTTCCTGAGATAAAACCAGACTCTTAAGAGAACGGCACCCTTTTCTTTGGCCACTTACGGATTTGCTTGTGTTGAACTTCCCTTAACCTGCAATGAGGGACATTGTGTGGAATTCATTGTATAAACTTGCTATGATTTTTACTGAAGAGAGGCCGTGATTTTAGATTACCTTTTTAACGTTTATTTATATTCTTTATTTTTGAGAGAGAGAGAGCACGCATGAGCTAGAGCAGGGAGGGGCAGAGAGAGAGGGAGACAGAGAATCCGAACCAGGCTCCGCCCCGTCAGCACAGAGCCAGATGCAAGGCTGGAACCCCTGAACTGTGAGATCATGACCTGAGCCGAAGCCAGGAGTCGGATGCTTAACCAACTGAGCCACCCAGGCGTCCCAAGGAGGTTGTAATTTTTTTTTTTAATTTTGTTTTCAACGTTTATTTATTTTTGGGACAGAGAGAGACAGAGCATGAACAGGGGAGGGGCAGAGAGAGAGGGAGACACAGAATCGGAAACAGGCTCCAGGCTCTGAGCCATCAGCCCAGAGCCCGACGCGGGGCTCGAACTCACGCACCGCGAGATCTTGACCTGGCTGAAGTCGGACGCTTAACCGACTGCGCCACCCAGGCGCCCCTTAATTTGTTTTTAAATGTTTGTGTATATTTCAGAGAGACAGTTGTCAGTGGGGGAGGGGGAGAGAGAGCGGGAGACGCAGAGTCGGAAGCAGGCTCCAGGCTCCGAGCTGTCGGCACAGAGCCGGACGCGGGGCTCGAACTCACAAACCGTGAGATCATGACCTGAGCCGAAGTCAGACGCTTAACTGACTGAGCCACCCAGGCGCCCCTCTTTGATTTTTTT
The DNA here is from genome assembly GCF_022079265.1 of Lynx rufus. NCBI lineage: Eukaryota > Metazoa > Chordata > Mammalia > Carnivora > Felidae > Lynx > Lynx rufus. The sequence goes on along the minus strand of NW_025814839.1, from coordinate 8,050,865 downwards.
ATAGTAGCCATTCTTTTTTTTTTTTTTTTTCAACGTTTATTTATTTTTGGGACAGAGAGAGACAGAGCATGAACGGGGGAGGGGCAGAGAGAGAGGGAGACACAGAATCGGAAACAGGCTCCAGGCTCTGAGCCATCAGCCCAGAGCCTGACGCGGGGCTCGAACTCACGGACCGCAAGATCGTGACCTGGCTGAAGTCGGACGCTTAACCGACTGCGCCACCCAGGCGCCCCAGGAGGTTGTAATTTTATATAGCCTATCGCCAATAAAAGTTGTGCTTTCGTAAGCAGTCGTTTTGTTTATACCTAACGCCACGAATTTGGTAACTGGTTTACAGTTGCCCCTTTGCCCTTATCACCAGGATGCTCAAGCAGATTTCTGGGCCACTAATAACGGTATGGAAATCCATGTTACATATTTTGGGTACTGATCTTGTCCTTTATTTCAACATGGCTTCCTACCTTGCTTCCCCCCACTTGGTCCTCATTTCCTTGTTTTAAAATTTTTATTTTGTTGTATTGATATATGTAAATAAGCTACTTTCTAAGCCTATTTTTGGAATGTAGTCGGATGTAATAGCATACAAGCACATGCCTACATGCATGTCTAACTAGCATATGTATGTGTCTGTGCATACATATAAGTTATATATAAATGAACATATATCTAAGTTTGTAAGTAATACAACTTATATAAGTTATGTAGGGTTTTTTTAATTTATTTATTTATTTTTTTAATGTTTATTTATTTTTGACAGAGACAGAGTACAAGTGGGTTAGGGGCAGAGAGAGAGGGAGACACAGAATCCGAAGCAGGCTCCAGGCTCCGAGCTGTCAGCACAGAGCCCGATGCGGGGCTCGAACTCATGAGCTATGAGATCATGACCTGAGCCGAAGTCAGACGCTCAACCGACTGAGCCACTCAGGTGCCCCTGTAAGTTTTTATTTTAATCACCCAGTACTCATCACAACAAGTGCATTCCTAATCCCCATAACCCGTCTCCCTCATCCCCCGCCGACCTCCCCTCTGGTAACCGTCAGTTTGTTCTCTGTAGTTAAGAATCTGTTTCTTGGTTTGCCTCTCTCTCTTTTTTTTCCCCTTTGCTCAGTTGTTTTGTTTCCTAAATTCCACATATGAGTGAAATCATACGGTATTTGTCTTTTTGCCTTTCTGTGACTGACTTATTTCGCTTCGCATTGTATTCTCCAGCTCCATCCATGTTGTTGCAAATGCAAATGCAAATTCTTTTTTATGGCTGAGTCATATTCCATTATATAGATACCACATCTTTTTTATCTGTTCATCAGTTGATGGACACTTGGGCTGCTTCCGTAATTTGTCTATTGTAAATCATGCTGCTATAAAAATAGCAGTGTGTGTATTCCTTTGAATTAGTTTTTCTGTATTCTTTGGGTAAATATTCAGTAGTGTGAATTACTTGATTGTAGGGTAGTTCTATTTTTAACTTTTTGAGGAACCTCCATACTGTCTTCCACAGTGACCGCACCAGTCTGCATTCCCACCAACGGTGCATGACGTTCCTTTTTCTCCGCGTCCTCGCCAACCCCTGTTGTTTCTTGTGTTGTTGATTTTAGCCATTCTGACAGCTGTGAGGTGATATCTCTTTGTGGTTTTGATTTTCGTTTTCCTGAGGATGAGTGATGTTGAGCAGCTTTTCATGTGTCTATTGGCCACCTGGATGTCTTCTTCGGAGAAATTTCTATTCATGTCTTCTGCCCACTTTTTAATTGGATTAAATATTTTTTGAGTGTTGAGTTTTATTCTAATCTGCATATAGTAAAATGCCTGCTATGTGCAAGGCACCTGCTAGGTTCCGGGGAAATAGAAATAAATAAGCTGTGGTCCTTGTTCCGAAGCACTTACGTGTGTTGCTGGTGAAACAGATCTAATTACCACCATCAATGGGCATGAATAACCACTGTAGTGTTGTGTTAAGTAACAATGAAGTATATTTAAAGTTACAATGAAGTATGTTTACAGTTCTCTGGATATGCCAGAGAGATTGAGTAGAGAGACCAATTGACACAGACAGAGCTGCCCAAGGACCCCTAGCTTTGGGGGGTCAGCTCCCCAGCTGTTCAGGTCTTTCCAGTGTCAATCTCCAGCTGGCCAGGTGAGCGAGCAGTTCTTCAGATGATTGTGGCCCCAGCAGCACTGAGTGGAAGGGAGAGGGCACCTCCAGTCCCTGCCCAAACGACAGATGTGTGCCCAAACTACCTGTAGTTCTGAACTAAAACACGAAAAATGCTGTGGGAACCCAGTGAAGGAGCAAATGACCTCGTGGGGACTATCAGGTGGCTGAAGCGGTGGACGAGGTCCTGGGCGTTTGCTTTCAACTTGAAAAGATGCGTAGGATTGTGTGGTGTATGTGAGTCTGTGCCTTTTCTGAGAAGAGGGTCCATTGCTCTTGTCAGATTCTCAGAAGAGTTCACAGCCCACAAAAGGTTAAAATCCATTGCCTTAAAAGACAGTTGCCACGGGGCGCCTGGATGGCTTCATCGGTTAAGCATCTGACTTCGGCTCAGGTCGTGATCTCACGGTTCATGGGTTTGAGCCCCACGGTGGTCTCTTTGCTGACGGCTCGGAGCCCGGAGCCTGCTTCGGATTCTGTGTCTCCCTCTCTCTCGGCCCCTCCCCTCGCTCATGCTCTGTCTCTCTGTCTCTCAACAATAAATAAACATTAAAAAGAAGAAGAAGAAGAAGAAGAAGAAGAAGAAGAAGAAGAAGAAGACGACAACAGTTGTCAGGACAGCAAAGGGTGGAAAAATGCTCAAAGGTATGGAAGTGTTGAAGTCTATAGGGTAGAAGTGACTGGGGATTCACAGGCACTCACTGAAACATTCTTTCCTTCAACAAATAACTTATTGAACAACTACTATGGATCAGGCATTGTGAATAAGATTGTTTGTCCCTTTACAGACCTCACAGGCTCTAGACACTTCCCCAGAAGGTGGTCCTAATCTCCAGATCTCTCCCACTGTCCTGGAGGAGGAGCTCCAAAGTCTACCCTTCTTCCTCTAAGTGTTTTGAGTTTACCTTCTCTCCCTGCGGCCCTTACAAAGAGAACAGTCAGACGGGACACAAGTCCCTAAAACCCCTCCAGGAAGTAATTGTATAACCTTGTCAGGCCCTTTCTCCATCTGCACGAAAGTACTGAGAGTACCGTGATCTCTTTCTTGAAAGAAAAAGCCCCCCAAGGAATGAAGAAACTTCTTTCTAAGTTGAACCGGAGGGGGAAAAAAAAAAGCTAAAACACAAAGCTGGAGAAAGAACTTAGCCATGTGATGTGAGGTGCTTGTGATGTGAAGTGAGGTGACTGATTTCAGTTTAAATCTCGACTGTGTGCAAATGGCACCTCTCAGCACCTAAGTCTCTCCCAAACCTGGGCGTCTTTGAAGACTTGTTTTCCTTTTTTTCTTTCTCCCCTCTCTCACTCTGTTCCCTCCCTCCCTCTCTCTTGTTTTCACATCATCCTCAAGGCCCATCGGGAGAGGTTCACCCTGTAGTCACGAACGTATTTCTTGGTTTTACCGCTGACTCACAGTTCCACGTACTATACCTCAGGTTTTCCATCTCTGAAATGGGTATGATTATACAGGAAAGTAATGTCTGTGGAAACTTTAGGGACCTCAGGTGGTGAGTTTTGTAGACATTACACACACACACACACACACACACACACACACACATGCACGCACGCACGTACACACACGGTATCTGATTAGCCTCCAGGCAGAGTGGGGGTAGCAGGATTTCCTCAGAACAATCTAAGCAGAGAACATCTGGTTCCCTTACCTGTTGGTGCCTTTGTCTATACGTTTGGTTGAACTAAGCTGCTTGATAAACTAGCCTGCAGCCACCGCATACTCACTCTTGAAACACAGAACATTCTCTTTCAGGCAAGGAGCTGCCAACTCTGGTGGTTCTAAGTACAGGAAGGGGAATGGACGTGTTTCATTTCTTGCTCTGCTCCCAGGACACAGGTCCATGCTTGCCTTTCACCCCCGAGTGAGTTTTATTTGCTGGAAGCCTTCCTCGAACACTGGCAGGCGCAGAGAATCTCTTCCCAGTGATCCCTAAGCCGTGCTTCTGGCCTGATGCAAAGTGCGTATTGCCTATATGCTGTCTGTAAAATGGAATCGTCATGGGGAAAGTCTTTCTGTGTCACAGGGGAAGGCAGGGATGCCAGGGGAAAGAAGACAGCTCTGCCGTTCGGTGGTTAAATATCAAAAAGAAACCACAAGGCTCTGACTGTAAAAGCCAATCCTACTTAAAAGATTTTCTTCTTTGCTAAATGTTGTGTAATGGACCTGTTGTTTTTGCCTGCCTTGCGGCCATACTCCTTACTTCTGTCAGGAGCAACCCAGTTTTGTTTTGGTGATCTATCGTCCCTCATTGGATATCATCTTGGTAGTATCATTAATCAGAGCATCTTGCCCTCCTCTGGCCAAGAGGTAAGCCCGTGATTGCAGCTATGCCGGACATATTCTCCTGGAAATTTGAGAATTTCTTAAAGCTCTCCACAGGGTTGGAGCTCATTCATCCAGGAGTCTATGCCCTAAAGAGACTATCTCTTAGTTCCCCTGGGTCTCCAGAACTTCTCTGGTCTCTGTCCCTTCTGAGAACTATTCTTTGGCTATTACTTCTATTCTGTGTCTCCCCCAAGCCCTTTCAGTACATTTTCTTTCTTTCTTTCCCTCTCTCCCTCCTCTCTCTCTCTCTCCTCCACCCCTTCCTTCCTTCCTTCCTTCCTTCCTTCCTTTTTTTTTTTTTGCTTAAGTTAGAGTCAACTTCTGCCTCTGGCCATAATGAAATAACTAGTACCAGACTTGTTTTCCATCTGTACACAACTAGAAAGCTGAAAAAAATATATGAAACAACAGTTTTCAGACGTTGAGCAACAGGCAATGCATAGCTGTGAGCCCTCAAAAAAGTGAGGCAAATGAAGTGAGCCCTATGATCACCTTGGCTTTCTGCCTAGAAGTACTTTTTAGATTGCAGCAAAGGGAGGGGAATCCCAAGCAGGGGAATCTTGGAAGTTTCCCTGAGTTGAGGACATATAGATGATCATATGTGGAGGTTAAAGAGGCTGGAATTTGTGAGCCAAAGTTCTAGAGAAGAAGGTGCTATGTAGATAAACAGTGCCAGAAATCTGTACAGGGAACCCCTTGAGTGATTGGTTGAATATGAAATTGCCCAAGCATTGAGTGGAATGCTATAAGGATGGCAAAGAACAACCACTGGGGAGGAATAACTTGAATAATTCCCAGAGCTCTCACAGGACTGGGGGACATTCAAGTTTTAGCAAACCAGAAGGGGAATAACTTGTTGAACATCCAAGGAATTCATTAGAGACCCACAGTGAGGCCAGACTTTAGTAGTAGGGCTAAACTGGCCTTAGAAGAAAGGCTCCACTAGGCTCACTCAGCAAAGCTTTTTTAAGAAGCTTGAAAAAATCAAACTGACCAGGAAGTAACTTAACTGCCTGTCAAATGAGTTCCAAAGGAAAATGACAGATATCTAGACATTCAATGGCATAATGCTAACAATGTCTAGCATCCAACATAAAATTACTAGACACCCGAAAAGCAAGACAATGCGACCCATTACCAGGAGAACTACCAATCAGTGTAAACTGATCCCAGATGACAAAGATGATGTAATTAACAGACAAGGACTTTAAAAAAGCTATTACAAATATGTTCAGAGATTTAAAGGAAAGCATGAACATAGTAAAAAGTGGAAGTTTTTTTAAAATGTTTATTTATTTTGACACAGAGAGAGAGCAAGCATGAGTAGGGGAGCGGCAGAGAGAGGGAGAGAGAGAATCCTGAGCAGGCTCTATCCTCAGTGTGGAGCCCTACATGGGGCTTGATCCCACAACCCTGAAATCATGACCTGAGCTGAAATCAACAGTCAGACACTCAACTGAATGAGCCACCCAGGTGCCCCAAGTGGAAGGTTTTTTTTTTTTTTTTGTTTTTTTTTTTAAGAACTAAATGAAACTTCTAGAGAGGAAAAATACAATATCTAAAATGAAAACTTCACTGGATAGGTTTAACAGCATATTAGAGATTGCAGAAGAAAAAAATAGTGCACATGATGACATAATAATACAAGTTGATGCAGCACAAGGAGAAAAAGACTAGGGAAAAAAGGAGCTCAACATCAGGGACCTCTGCAACACTATCAGATGGTCAATCCTATGTGTAATTGGAGCCCCAGTAGGAAGAGAGGGCAGAACAAAATCCTTGAAATGAAAATGGCTGAAGATGTTCCAAAAACTGATAAAAACTATAAAGCTACAGACCCAAGAAACCCAACAAATTGCCGCCAGGATAACCACAAAGAAAACAACATCACAGCAATCGTAATCAAATTACTTAGAACTAGCAACAAAAAGAAAATCTTGAAAACAATCAAGATAAAAAGAAACATTACATTCAATGAACAAAGATAAGAAATATCACTGCTTTCCCCCTTAAAAACAAGGCAGGCCGTAAGACAATGGAGTGACATCCTTAATACGTTGAATTAAAAAATGAAAAAACAAACAAGAAAAACCTGCCAACGAAGAGTCTATATTTCAGTGAAAATTATCCTTAGAAAATGACAGTGAAATAAAAATGTTTTTCAGACAAACAAAAGGTGGTAGAACTTGTCACCAGCAGACTTGCACTCTACGAAATATTACAAGTTCTTTTTTAGGCTGAAGAAAAATGGTACCAGGTGGAAATGCAGATCTACACAAGGAATGGAGAATAACAGAAATTTTAAATATGTGAGTAAATATAAGAGAATTTTTATTTTTGTTTTTCTATTTCAAGTTGTTCGGCATCAGACTGACTTTCAGAATCCAGAATCAAGGTACAAAGAATTGTGTGGGACTTTCAGAAATTGTCTGGCCTCTGAAGCAACTATGACAAAATGCTAACATCTGTTAGCCATGGATGGAAAATAGAAGGTTGATTGTCATAGTAATCTTTATGTATATAAATATATATTTAATATTTATGTTTATTTTCGTATATTTAATATTTATATATTTATTTTAATATATACATATTTAAAAGATTAAAAATATACCAACTCTTACGTTATAGATGAGCCACACAAGGCCTTGAGATTTTTGTGACTTTCTCAAGGCATGACACAAAAGCCTAGGTGCACTAACTATATCTGAACTTCCTGGGGCTGAGGGGACCACATCACAGCCCTGGGCTCAAGTCACAGCCCTGCCACTTACTAGCAATGTGATTTGAGCAAGTGATGAAATGTCTCCGAGCCTCAATTTCCTCTCGTAAGATGGACATCATAAGATGCCTACCTCCTTGAGTTGCTGAGATCATCACATAAGATGATGTGCGAGTCAGGATGCTTTTGTTCGTAAGAGGCCAACTCAAAATGTCTTAAGCATGAAGAATACGTATTGTCTCATGGAACCGGAAGTTTGGAGGTACAGATGGTTTCAGGCACTGCTTGATCCAGGGACTCAATATCATCAGGAATCTCTGTCTCTCATCTCAGGTCTTTTTGGTTCTGGCATCATCCTCAGGTAGGTTCTCCCAAGGTAGTGGCAGAGATAACCTCCAGCAGGTCCGGGTTTATACCCCACTTACATAGCAGAGCCAAGGGAGAGCAAAGTTTTCTTTCCCGGTAGTTTTAGCAACTCTTCACTCCCATGCCCACCTGCGAACTAATCCCTGACTCTGGCTGGTTGGTTCTGGGTTGTATATCCTCTGGAACGAGGCCGTAGAATAGGGGTGGTTTCCTGAAGGTAAAGTGGGATGCTGTCGTCAAAAGATGGTGTCGCAGGTGCTGAACTACCGAAACCAGCAGCCGTTTGTGACAGTTCTGTAGAGCACTGGGTGGTAAGGGCTATGGAGTACCGCCTTACACGTGCTAACTCAGTCCTTACAGCCAGATTGAGGAGGAAGCTCCTGGAAACCCCAACCTCATGGAAGATGATGGTGTTCCAGCTCCAGCTTCTAGCCTTGTGCGACCCGGGTGGTGTCTCCCGTCCCCAGGCTCCGACTGGAGATTGGCTGGATACTGCACCTTCAGCTCTGGGCTTTCCTTCCTTCTTTGTTTTTGGCCTCTGGCAATTGCCCCAACTTCCTTAGAATCTCTGGCATGCGTTAACGGTGGTTATTCTTGACAACATCTCTGTTTCTTAGCAGGGTGGCTTTCAGGTCATCTTCCCGTTGTCCAGATGAGAAAACTGAGGCCTAGAGAGGCTAACGGCCTCACCCCAGACCACCCAGCCAGGAAGTGGCAGCACAGGTGTTCAAACCCAGAGCCTGTTTTCTAACACACAGTGCCCAGCGACCTGTGAGTGCTGGCTGGGTGACGAGGGCACACACCTGGCCTGCAGCAGAGTCTCATCCAAACCTGGGGATCCCAAATCCCACCTAGTCCCTGGAATCCTCAAGTCCTTCCTGATAATCACGAAGCCCGGAGGAAAGGGAAGCTCGGTGTCCGTGTAAGACAGCTCGCAAGCAAGATGCCGTGAATGCTTTCAGTCTGGACCTGGACGAGGGGAAAGGGGTGGCTGGGGACAGGACCCAGCAAATGGTAGCTGTGGCTGTTCTATAATTTCCTGTGGCTGCCATAACAAACCCTTGGTGTCCCTCGGCCTTAGGTGCATATCACACCACCTCTGCCCCCGTCTTCACCCGGCCTTCCCCTCCCTATGTCTCCGTGTGTTCTCGGTGTGTCGAATGTTCTGCCTCCCTCTTACAAGGACACCTGTCATTGGATTTAGGGCCCACCCAGGTAATCCAAAATGATCTCCTCTCGAGACCCTTAAGTCAGTTACATCCACAAAGACCCTTGCTCCGGGCACATCACATTCACAGCTCCCAGGGGTTAGGACACGCTCACATCTCTCTCTTTTGGGACGGGGCACTGTTCAAAACCCACTGAAATGGAAAAGCAGCCAGGCTTTGCTCCGTCTCTGAGCTGCAGGCTTGGGTGAGGGGGCGAGCTGCCGTGGGCTTCCGACGGTGCCTCTTTTATTGTTTTGTATTTTTCTCTTTTGTTTTGAGGTTTTTCTGCCCTGTTTTCTGGAAGGTGCACGATGCTCGGCTCTGTGGTTATTTTCGCCTAACAGCTGTGTTTCCGGTGAGCAGCTGGGGGATGCTTCTGACTCAGCAAAAACTGTAGCAGTAACCGTCAAGAAGCCGTTCAAGCAAGGCTAGAAATAAAGAAGCAGTTTCTTCCCCGTCCCTCCTCCTTTCACTTCCCCACCCGTGGGTACCTTCTGAAAGTCTCACAAAGCACTTGTTTAAAAAAAACAAACAAACAGAAACCACCTTGAGCAGCAGGCGGGAGGCCCCACTGAAGGTGAGCCTCAACTTGGCACATCCCAGAAAGGACTCTGCCCAACCAGCCCGGCTTTGTGTTTGGAAGGCCCGTCCCCAGAGGCCCTCCCCACTTCTCCCCACCGGGCCCAGTCTTACAAGTTTCCCACAGGTCTGAGCAGTGAAAGCAGAGGTGGTTGGGACCTCAGTGGTTTTCCAGGGCGTGGCTGCAAGTTGCCTTGGCCGGGCCAGGGTCCCTGCGTCCTGCAGCTTGTCCGTTTTTAAAAGGTGATCATCTCACCCCGGCTCTAGGAGACAGTGCCAGACTTCTGCCCACTGGCACAGGATTCTAGCCCCAAACTACAGAGAGGCCCTGGAAGTCCCGCCCGCAGCGGGCAGGGAACAGACCGGAAAGGGATCCACGTCCCCGAGAGCCAACCTCTGTGCATGCTGGTGCCTGCAAAAGGCTCACGGGAGCGCGAGGCAGCTGCACTCCCAGCCTCATTGCCGCTGTTCCGAGAAAGAAAGGAACAAATAAATTTAGCTCCGTCCTACGCATCCTTCACAGCTGCTCATTGACCAAACAGAAGGAGGCCTCTATTTCAACCCTGGTTTCTCAGGTCGTGGGGGTTTTTTTGTTTTGTTTTGTTTTGTTTTTTGTTGTTTTTTTTGGCCTGGTGAGGTCTGCCACCGGCCTGTACAGGGGACTTTTCTAGGAGGTGCTGGACCTGCCACCTTTAGCTCCCGGGGAGACGTTCTACAAGGAGTTCAAGTGCAAGGCGTGTACTGCTTTTTAGGCATCTTGAACCAAAACGGCGCACAGAGACGTTTCCACAGGGGCCTGGGCTCCTGGAACTTCTGATGTGTCTGTTCGGAAGCCACAACGCGCAGAAGGCCTGCGGGACGTGTGGCTGCTCCGAGGCCAGCCTAGACTTCCCAGAGCCGTTAGCTTAATAGCACCGTGTGTGGAAATAAAGAACTCGCTGACGGGGTTTGCGAGTTAAGGGACTGGAACAAAGCGCTGAGGAGGCTTCCCGCAGCTCAGGGGTCTCTGGGGGGGAAGGGCGGGCGAGCTGGGGACTTCGGGTCACACAGGTCCGAGCGTAAGTCCCAGCTCCACCTCCTAAGGACAGGGTGCCCCTGGGCACGCCTGGCTGTCTCTGTACCTGGAAGTGAGCGCTGGCCCGTGACGCGGAGCCTCTCCGAGCGTCAGCAATAATGATGCAGGTTGTCATGAGGATTAAAGGACATCGTGTACCGAACACGCTGTACGAGCTGCGCCCAGTTCTTGGTGTGCCATGAGGGTGCAGAGCGACTCTGTTTCACCTGGCAGGCCTGTTCCCATCTCTCTGTCTCTCTCTCTCTCGCCTAATCTTCTCTGTAAGATTCGGCGATCACCTTGCCCGCAAACTCTTCAGATGCACAGGTAGCTCAGGCCATCGTGGAGACTTCCACCTGTCACGGGCCATAGTGATTAGATCCTGGATGTGCAAGGGACCCAACCAAGCTAGGACTGTCAGAGCCAAGTTCAGGACTGTTGATGGAACTATTGGAATGGAGAACATTTTTCTGCTGGGTTTCTAAGGGGTCAGGTTTTAGATATGGTGTTGCTGGCGGCTCTCTTTCTATAAAGGAGGGAAACCTGCCTGAAAATGAAGCCAACAAAGAGGGAAACAAATATTGAGCGACTGTCCTGACCCTTTGGGCCCCTTGATCCAACCATGCCTGAAGTTTTCACTCCTTGAACTTGCCAGTTAGAGGAGCCAATACATTCATTCCCTTTTTGCTTTAAGCTTGTGTTAGGTTTCTGTCTCTTGCCATCAGAGAAGTCCTCAGTAATACACAGGCCCATAAATATCTTTTTGAATCTGAATTTACCTCTAGCCTCATCCAGAACCAAGAGGCAGGCAGATGACTGCACAGTGTCACCTCTAGTAGAGTCTGTGAAGAGTCTATTTTCTGGCACACTGATTTCCTTCAACCCCCTTTTGCAGATAGGAACGCAAAATGGTGAGATGAAAAAAAAAAAAAAAAGGAAAGGGTTTTTAAAGTAAAACAGATTGGATTCAAATCTCTATCACTTACTAGCTCTGAGACCTTGAGCAAGTAACGGACTCCCTGTGATCCTCGGTTTCCTCACCTGTGCACTGGGGTAATGATACCACCTTGGAGTGCCAGCACATAGGGGTACTCAATTCTAAAGTCCAGGCACGCTACGCAGGAAAATCCCTTGTACTTCCTTCCCCTGAAGGAATGGCGTTGCCACGAGCCTTCGAAAGTTGTCACGGCACAGACACTTCCTCCCCACGTTGCACTGATCACTGCTCCCGCGGTTGAACACCAGGCGAGGCACGGCTCTTGGGCCTTGGAAATCTATTACATAAAACATACACGCATTAATAAACTCCAGAGCAGTGGTTCTCAACCAGGGTGATTTTGCCCCTAGGGCACATTTGGCAATGCTTGGAGATGCATTTGGTTCTCACACCTGGGAGGGGCACTGGTGACACGTAGCATGTAGAAGATGCTGCTAACCTTCCTCCAAGTGCCTCCAACATCCTTCGCTGCACAGGGCACCCCCCCACCCCCACCCATGATGAGTGATGACCCAGCAGACCCAGAACGTCAACAGTGCCGAGGCTGAGAAACCCCTACGGTCACGCTTGGGGCAGAGAGCTCCCTGTTCTAGGAGAGGCTCTCAGGATTGGAGATGGCCAGAACACGGATCCCTGTATCCCATTTCTGGGTCTTCCAGGTGGCAGGTCACATAGGGCTGTGACAGGTGGCACTGTCCATTTCAGCGAGCACTTCTTCCTTTTCGTTTTGGCCAGCTGCATGTGGTTGAATTTGTGTCAGTTAACGGCACGCAGGGTATACTAGCTCCGCTTCTGCCTCATGGAGTTACTGTCAGCACCCAGAGTACGCTTTGCATAGAGCCCTTTGCTCTTACTGTCTTTATTATTTTCACACGTAGCACAAGCCTCGTGGATAGTAAGTGCCCCATGTGGCTTTGCTGAATTGTCTTAAATCCACAGCGGCTTCTCTGGGCCCCGTGAGGGAGGAGGTGACAGTTCTGAAGAAATCTTCATGCACAGTTCGTGTCTGACCTTCTGGCTCAGACAAGACCTCCTACCACCACCTGCGTCATAGCTGTCACCCTCCTTTGCTTTGCACAGCCCTTGGCCCCAACCGCAGGGAGCATGGGATCATTTCCTGCCAGGAAAATAGGGATCCTGACCCACACCTCTGCATGAGATTGTCCAGAGGGGCTCGTGCTAACCATAAGCCTCGCAGCAGACCCCCCAGGCCTCAGAGTCAGCCTACAGGCTTGTGTCATTTGGCCCACTCTCTTTTTTCTTGAATATTTGCGTTAATTTTCCCAGTTTTTTGAGTTAATTCTCCCAGTTTTATTTTTTTTAACCGAAGCGCGACTCACATGATATAAACTTAACCATGTTAAAATGAACAATTCAGTGGCTTGTAGCACATTCACAATCTTGTGCAACCGCCGTGCCTGGTTCCGGAACATTCTCATCGCCCCAAAAGGAAGCCCCGTACCCGTTAGTCATTCATCCCCGTTCCCTTCCCTCCTCGGCCCCTGGTTCCTGATCTGCTTTCTGCGTCTGTGGATTTGCTCAGCTCTTTGGGGCATGTACCTAGGGGTGGGATTGCTGGGTCACGTGGTGTTTCCATGTTTACCCTTTCGAGAATCCTTCTGGCTTTTCCAACAGTGGCTGAGCCATTTTATGTTCCCACCAGCAGCGCACAGTGTTTCCTGTTCCTCCACAGCCTCGCCTGCACTGGTTACTTTCTGTTTTGCGCATTTTATCATAGCCCTCCTCGTGGGTGTGATGTGCTCCCTGCTTCTAGTTAAATTAGATTATAACGGGTAAGATGAAAAGATTTCAGAGTAATGGCTTCTCTTGAGAGACGAAAGATCTGTCAACACTGGGACCGCAGTCGGGCAGAGGCAGGCGTTGTCTCAGGCTAAGTGGCCTGCCCATGTGGCCGGGCCACCCCTGCCGGGTCCTCCGCAGACCCCATCCCTCCCTATTGTTTCCCCAGCTTGGAGTCAGCTGCCACTTCTCATTGGCTCCACTGGAGACCATGCCGTGTCTCCAACAAAAGTGAGGAAAAGAGGGGTGCCTGGGTGGCTCATTTGGTTAAGCTTCCAAGTTTGGCTCAGGTCATGATCTCACTGTTTGTGAGTTCGAGCCCCGCATCGGGCTTGCTGATGTCAGCTCAGAGCCTGCTTTGCATCCTCTGACCCCCTCTCTCTACCCCTCCCCCACTTGTGCGCGCGCGCGCGCGCTCTCTCTCTCTCTCTCTCTCTCTCAAAAATAAATAAACATTTTATTAAAAAAAAAAGCGATGGGCACCTGGGTGGCTCAATCGGTTAAACGTCCAGCTTTGGTTCAGGTCATGATGCACGCGTGGGGCTCTGTGCTGACGGCTCAGAGCCTGGATCCTGCTTCGGATTCTGTGTCTCCCTCTCTCTGTGCCCCTCCCCCGCTCACACTCTGTCTCTCTCTCCTTCAAAAATAAATGAACATTAGAAGAAAATTAATAAATAAGTTTTTTTTTAAGTGAGGAAAAGAGAGACTTGTGAAGTCCTGTGTTTTTGAAATCTAGGAAGATCCGCAAGGCTTCGTGGAAGTGTTTCTCATTTGCTAATTTGGGCCATTTGCTAATTTGCTAATTTCTGCCACCGGGTCCCAATGGATGTCTGAGTGGCGATACACACACACACGGCCAGCACTGTCTTCTGTCCTTTTTAGGGGTCACAGGGAGTGACGGCTGGGGCTCCAGGCTGGTGCATTCAGGCCGGCTGGGCTCTCCTTGGGACTTGTCCATGCACAGTCCCTCCTTCTGGAACTTCCCTTCTCTTCCCCGGCACATCTCCAGTCCCCCCTCTCCAGTGGAAGCGCCGTTTCCTCCACAAAGTCTTTGCTGATGTTCCAGAGCAGATTGAGTGTCCCTGCCGTGCATGCTGGCAGGACCCCAGACCCCTTGAGCCCTCGGCACAACTGTCACTAATGAATCCCTTCCTTGTAAAGTTTGGACCCGAAGCACACATTCCCAGAATCGCTCTGCCAGTTCATGCCACCATTGCAGCATCTGTCTGTTCAAGGCCCCCTTGTGCTTTCCGTATTATTTTTTGCCTTCGTCTACTGTTACCACTTCTCACTACCTCCCACAGGCAGCAACTCCAGTGTATTCAAAATAAATCCTTCCAACCCACTTTCCAATGCTTATGAAACACACATAATGTTGTTCTTTGGGTAAATATTTCAGATTTATGTCAATGGTATTGTGTCATAAATCTTAGTCTAGTTTCTGCTTTTTTTCATTTCACACTATGTTTTTGAGATCTAACCATGGCAATATATGCAAATCCAGCCTCTGACTTCTGCCTGCTCTGGATTTGTCCATCATCTGCATGTGTCACATTTGGTTTATCCATTTCCCCGGTCATGGACAGGCAGGTCACCTCTGGCTTCTTGCTGTAACAAACCTCGTGGCCACCAACATCCTCACGCACATCTTCTTATCATCCTAAACAGGAGCATCTCTAGGATACACATCTGGGTGAGGCGTTGCTGTGTAATGGATTGTTATGGGTCGAGATGAATCCTCCAGAAAGATATGTCCCAACCCACAGTACTTCAGAATGTGACCTTGTTTAGAAACAAGATCGTTGCAGGTGTAAGTGGGTAAGATGAGGTCTTAATCCAATACAACTAGTGTTCTTATAAGAAGCTAGTGCTGTGGTCCACTATAACAAGGAGGAAAGTGCTGTGAAGACAGAGTCGCACAGGGAGAACACCAGGAGGCAATGGAGGTAGGGATTGGAGTGATGTGGCCGTGAGCTGAGGAAGCCAAGGGTTGGTGGCTACCACTGGAAGCTAAGATGAGGCAAAGAAGGTTCTACCCAGCGTCTCAGAGAGATATGGCCCTGTGTTGACATGTATGCCAGGTCTGCATCGTTGAAGTTCTTTGAACATTTGGAACTGAGAACTTTCTTTCCATGATGAATACTGGTAATTTGGATCACTCTCCTATACACACATGCTACACCCATCCATCCATTATCTGTCCATTCAGCGATCACTCATCCTTCTGTCTATCCAACTATCCATCATCCCTCCATCGATTTATCCATCCATCCATCCATCCATCCATTGTCTATCCATTCAGCTATCATTCATCCTTCTGTCTATCCAACTATCCATCATCCATCCATCTATCCATCCATTTATTCATCCATCCGTTGTCTGTGCAACCACACACCATACCTCCATTTACCCATCTACCCTCCATCCATCCACCTATCCGTCCATTCATCCATCGTTATCCACTGTCCCTCCTTCCACTCATTTTACAGATTTTTACTGAGTGCCTTCTTGGTGCTGGGGTCACAGTAATGAACGAGATAAACAAGTCTTTGTCCTCAAGGAACTCGTCATTAGTGAGGAAGGCAGATACCAAGTTATATGTGTGATAGGCCCTGTAAAGGAAAAACACGCTGCCTATGAGAGCATAGAGTGAGGTACTTGACAAAGCGTGGGGGCCACGGAAGACTTCACTGCCAAGGTGACATTGCAGCTGAGGCCTGAGGGATGGGTAGGGATTGGCCAGAGGAAACATGTGCAGGAAGAGCCTCCCACACAGGAGAGAACAGGTGTGCATAGTTTGAGGTTGGAAAGCACTTGGTGCTTGTAAAGATGTAAAAGAAAGTCAGCATGGCTGGCATGGAAGGAAGGCGGGAGAACACAGAGATGTGGCTTAATAATTGTGTCAGGGCCAGTATCTCCTGAGTGTCCCCAGGGGACCTATGCATTGGCAGTAAAACACCACACTAGATTAGGAGTAGGAATTAGTTCCAGCCCATCAGTGTGGCTCGCTTCAAGCCTTTGCTCAGTTTGCTGACTAAGAAATGGGCACACTCCCTAAAAGAAGTGAGCAATAACACAATACCCCTAAAATGCCTCAAGGCTCCTCAGGGTAGAAACAACAACAACGGTATAAATCGGTCCTTTTGGCCATTATTTAAAAAACGAGTTAGTAACCCATGCAGTAAAAACAAAGGAAAAGGCTATCCTTTGCAATTACCTGGCTCTGGTCTTTCTGGGGGACGAAAAGATGTAGAGCCATGTCTCATTTACCCTACAGCAGAACTACGAAGTAATAAAAGGTGGGTCAGTATCGAGGAGGCAGGACAGAAGATGAGAGGCCAAGTCACCTCCCAAGGTCATGCCACGAGGCTGGGGGAGAAGACAGGCTTCTTGCCTCTTGGTCCAGTGCCAGACACATTGCGGCCAGACCCGGGCTTTTCTCCATAATTGGGAATACCACTGAGAGCTAATTTCTCCCCACTAGATCCACAGAGTGGAGAAGAGCACTTGACCTAGAGTCTTGTTAGGGGGGCAGTCTGTCATGCAGACTGTGAAAACAATCAGCTGGCCATTCCGTCTCCATTTCTCTCAGGCTGCTCCTGTCCACGGAGGAAGAGAGGGAGCCCCAATCAGGGCTAGGAGAGCTGGTCTGCAACACATCCACTCAGGGCTGTCAATAATCAGGTTTTACGGATGCCCAGATTCAGAGGCGAGAGCTTAGTGCCTCTCCATCGATTTAACTATCATTTCGGCTCCATAGCTCACAGCTAGAAACCAGCCTACATAAAACCTCACATTATGATGCTTCTCTTCTTTAGGACACTGCATTCCATTAGGAAAACCAGACTGTTAGGGGAGGGTTTGATGGATGAGCCTGGCACTATCATCTCGCTGAACAATTACAGGGCTGTCCTGTTAGAGGGGGATACCCCGGTACATGTGTAGGATTTGGTAGATGAGATGTCCAGAACATGGGGAGGGGCTGGGAAGACAGAGGGTAGACCAGCAAGCCCAGGCCTCCAGCCCTTCAGTGGGCATCCAGCTTTACCCTCAGCAGCCCGTAGGGAATTGCACTTCGGAGAGACCTTTCTTCTGACCTAATTTCAGAGTCCAAACAATGAATGTTCATTACTGAACAAGTGTTTTTTTTTCAGTGCCTCCTCCGTCTAAATTCTGGGTTCGTTAGTGGGAAAATATAGAGGCTTTAAGCTGGTGCTGTGGTCTGAACGTGTCCCCCAGAATTCATATGTTGAAATCCTGATGCTCAAGGTGATGATATTAGGAGCCAGGGCCTTCGGGAGGTGATTAGGTCACTATGGTGGAGCTCCTATAAATGGGATTAGTACTCTTATAAAAGAGGTCCCTTGTCCCTTCCGCCACATAAGGACACAGCGAGAAGGTGCCACGTGTGAGCTAGGAGAGGGTCCTCACGCAACCATGCTGCTGACACCTTGATCTTGGGCTTTTTTCCTCTAGCACTGTGAGAAACAAATTGCTGTTATTTATAAGCTACCCAGTCTGTGATGTTTTGTTTATAACATTCCTGAATGGTCTAAGACAGCTATAATCTGTGCTCTTAGGGAAATTTTGATCTACTTAAGAAGGCCAATAGGTAATGTAGATGATAGATCATAGAAAAATGGTTGATAACAGACAAGAAAGTAGAAAGATTAGATAGATAGACAGGCAGGGAATGGATGAATAGATAGGTGATGAGTTGGATGGATGGATGGATGGATGGATGGACAGACAGACAGATGACAGAGGTCATAGCAGCCTGTGCTTATTTCCGACTAAATGATACCAAAAGTAAGTGCTCGAGGGCACATTTGGTAAATCGGTGGCCCTTTTCCTTCCCTCATTCATGAAAAACATTCCTAATTGCTAATAGTGTCTATTATGAATTGGATTGTATCCCCCCAAAAGATACGTTGAAGTCCTAACCCGGGCACGACGAGTGGGGTCTTTGTGGATGTAATCAGGTTAAGGTGAGGTCGTTAGCGTGGGCCCCAATCCCATGACTGGTGCTCTTATAAGCAGAGGGAGACATACCACACGCATCCACACAGAGGGGAATGCTATGCAGAGACACAGACAGAGAGGGAAGACAGCCAACTGGGGACGGAGGCGGAGACTGGAGTGAGCAGCCACAAGCCAGGGACTGCTCGGGGCCACCGGAAACCAGAAGAGGCAAGGGAGTATCCTCTCCTAGAGGCTTTGGAGGGAGCATGGTCCTGCCCCCAGCTTAATTTCAGGTGTTTAATGTCGAGACTGTAAGAAGATAAATTTCCGTTGTTTCAAGCCACTCAGATGCTGGTACTTTGCTACAGCAGGCCCCAGGGAACTAACATAGCATCATTTATCCCAACTCAGATCAGTTCTCAGTATCCTCCTCAACATGGTGCTTCAGGTAATCCTTGCCAATTTGATTCCAGTCAGTACTAGCGATGAAGCCTACTGGCTGTCTCTGCTTTAGGAGTTCAGAGGATATTTAAGAGAGGCTCCTTGATAAGGTGGGGAGGGCTAGGCTTTGAATGACAGGTAGAATGTAGATAGGGGAGTTGGGATGTTTGGTCAGGCAGTATTTTGAGACAGGCCAGTTTCCATTTTCCATCCATAGGCATCTTAGCTGATCCAGGACATTGGCAAGGTCAAGTGAGGGCAGATTTATAGACATCTGCTTTGCAGACACTCAACAGAGCACACACACACATGGAACGCGCACACACACACACGCGCGCGCACACACACACACACACAAAATATATCTATTCTAGGCATGCTCATTAGCAGCTAACTTTAATCATCCTTCACACTTGCATCTCAAATACCAAATACTTTGGTGTGTGCTGTCTATGAACACACACCAAAAATAGTTCTGGGTAGATAAACACATGAGCCAAGAGGCTGGCTGATTGCAATTTGAGTTGAGTGAAGTTACTGCCTCCCAGATCCCTTCAGCGCAGCCAAAGCTGGGATCTTAACACAGGGTATCAGTAAATAACTAACCTGAACCACCCCCAGCCAGGAATGCACGCAGCTGACCACCCTCTATGGGAAAGCCAAGATGCTCTGTCCCAAGATGTGTCTGCCTGAGGGTCACAAGCTGTAGCTGAAACGCACTGCTTTGCGCAGCCCATCCTCCCACCCCCAGGGTGCTGTAGCCCTTGCAGTTAGGTATTCTGTGGCTGCAAACCCGCATCATTGAAAGAGTTGATGAGCATCAGTGAAAAGGAGAGGTCGACAGTGACTTTCTGCCACCTGCTTCTCTTTCCTTCTGGGCTCCCAAGTACTTGATGCTGGCTGCTGCGCTGATTTGTTCATCATGACAAGGATAAAAGGAAAAAATTAAATTACAGGATTATCCAGCCTTCTCCTCGCCCCCCACCCACACGAAGAAGGACCTAGTATCATTTTGTAGCGGGTTGAGTGGTAGCTCCCTGAAAAAGATGAGTTCACATCCCGACCCCCTGGGACCTATGAATATGACGCTATTTAGAAAAAGTGTCTTGGAGTGCCTGGGTGGCTCAATAGGTTAAGCGTCCAACCCTGTGATCTCAGCTCAGGTCTTGATCTCAGGGTTGTGAGTTCAAGCCCCATATTGGGCTCCGAGCTGGGATTGAAGCCTACTTAAGAAAAGAAAAGGAAAAGTGTCTTTGCAGATGTAATTAAGTTCAGGATCTTGAAATGAAATCATCTTGGATTATCTGGGTGGGCTCTAAATCCAATGACAAAACCTCCCAGGAGACACACAGGGAGATACAGTCGGGGAGATATACATGGGGAGATGCACACACGGGGAGGTCCACTCGGGGAAAGGCCATGTGGAGACAGATGGTGGTTGGAGTGCTGTGGCCACAACCCCAGGATGCTGACAGCCACCAGGAACTAGACGAGGCAAAGAACAAAGTCTTCCCCAGAGCTTTGGAGGGAGCACGGCCCTACCAACACCTTGGCTTTGGACTTCTGGCCTCCAGAGATGCGAGAGAATGAAGCCCTGTTGTCTTAAGCCACCGAGTTTGTGGCAGTGTGTTTTGGCAGCCCCAGGAAACTAATAGACATTTCTTTTTTGCATTAGTGGTCAAGTGGTCAAATGGGGCCAAGTTAAAAAAGAAAACAATATTGGAGAAGGCAATAGGATTTAAATAACAAATTTCATTTATTGAGTACTTACCACATGCCAGGTACCTTCTCCAGTTAGAATTTTTTTGTTTTGTTTTTTGGTTGTGTGTGTGTGTGTGTGTGTGTGTGTGTGTGTGTGTCTGTGTGTGTGCATGCACGCATTGGTGTTCCTTGAGGAATTTGGCAAAGATTTAAATTGCTCTCCAGCCAAAGCATAAGAGACTCTTAAAAACTGAGAACAAACCGAGGGTTGATGGGGGGTGGGAGGGAGGGGAGGGTGGGTGATGGGTATTGAGGGCACCTGTTGGGATGAGCACTGGGTGTTGTATGGAAACCAGTTTGACAATAAATTTCATATATTTAAGTAAATAAATAAATAAATTGCTCTCCAGTTAAAACAAAATTTTTCTTTTAAACTTTGACATGAGACTGTGCTGAGACTGGAACATCTGGTACCTGTGCGTTATACGGGTTACATTTTCACTCAGTCGCCCTTCATTCATTGAGCTCCGTTTGGCTTGTGTGCCACCTCCTGTGCTCAGTGCTGGGCAGGCCTGCAGATGTGTGAGAACCAGGTCCTACCTTGGAGGGTTCAGCTTGTCCTTGTCCAGCACACAAAGATCCTTGAGTTTGGACACCCTTCTGGGGGCAGGGGGAGTTTGTACGCAGGGGAGACGAAGCTGAGACAGAGAGCAAGAACTGGTTCTCTGTTCCCCAGGCTGCTGAGCCGTCTGGATCTCCAAGCCCCCCAACCCCAGCCTTTAGCGCTCTATTGGCTGAGGGGATAAACTGATCCTTACTAGCCTCCTGAGGATTAAAGAGCTATCTCATTCAGGGAGCACAATCAGATTTCAAAAATGTTTTCTCTAGTTTGTGTGTGGGGGGGGGAGGGGGGTGTCAAAGGAATGGGAAGTGGGGGGTGTACCGTGGTCGATTGACTTTCCTTTAATCTTATCTCCTTGGCAGCCCCTACAGAAGCCAGTTGTAGGGGCAGTCCTGGCATTGAGAAAATATTTGCCTTGACGGTCCGGACAAAACCAGATTCTGTTCAGCTTGGAGACTCCGGGGGAGTCCCATCTGATGTGCTAGAGAAGCTCTACAGTTTACGGAACTCCTGGGAGGAACGCACATTCCCATGGTCAGAGATGACCCATGAAACCCCTCGGAGGGACATTAAATGGGAGCCTACGGCCTTTTCTCCATCAGTCCAAGGTTACCAGGTTGTCTGCGGTGCTGGGGAAGGTTGTCGACCGGCAGTTGAGCACCAGGTGAAGAAGTTGGCCAGCGTTTAGAGGCCACACTATGTGAAAACAGTAGACAGTGAAACACTAGACTCATGCTGAGAGCCGAGAGGCAGGCAGTGGTGGAGGCTGAATGGACCCCCGTTCTACTCAGGAGAAGGATGGCAGGCAGAAGGCTGCCTGGTGCTTACGTTCATTTATCCTGTCTTTTCTCTCGTTATTATGTTATTGTTGTTATTTTTACTATTCTGCTGAGTGCTTATAGTTGAATTTGCAGAACATAATTGCACACATTACAGGACTACGCGATAATGGAAATTTTTCTTGAAACGACCCGCTTTTCAATATGAGAGTTACACCCTCCTGGCTGCTGAAACAGGGCTTTAGGGAAATCAGAGCATTTTCTTCTCTGATCCTTTCTGAGAGTAAAATTTGGCCAGCTGAGCTGTCCATGCGGCTCTGCCGAGGGATCACATCTTCCGGCCAAGTTGGGTCTTATCCACAGTGGTCCGGAAGCCAGTTTTCTGAATAAATCACAAAATCGTTCCTGAGCTGGCATTATTTACTCAAAACTCATCTTCTATTGCTATGCGTGCATAACGGTTGTGGATAGATTTTGTATTTTACAATGCTTTATATAGTCTAATATTTCCCCGAGTGTGCTCTGGGGAATACCAGAGCAGAAGAAGGCTCTGTGGAAAACTAGTTTCCTGGCCTGTACAAGTTTGGAGACCCCCGGCTCTTGGATGTGCTTCCACACATCCACTGAGTCTAAAGTAAACACAATCTGGGCAAGTTGTTTGAATGTGCACTGGCCAGATTTGGTTGTCCGCGGCATCATCCTCTTTGGTGCACTTTGGGAACCAGACGCGTAAGGAAGCCTCAGGAAGGAGCCGGGGCGAGGTGTGGCCATGTGCTTGCCAGGCTTCCCAGGCCCTAGGGCAAAGCTGAGTTGGAGGGTGGTGGGGAAAAGCGAATGTTTTAAACTGGTCTGACCTGGACTGGCCTGATTATTACTGGAGACTTGCCAGAAAGCTGTGACATCTGCCCAGGGTGCCACTAAGGGCCGGGGAAGGAAGATTTGTAAGAAGACGGCCGGTGATGGTCTTTGGAGGAAGATTAAACCCCTTCGCGTCTGTACCCACTGGGCTCAGTAAACCTGCCACAGAGACTGTCAGGCTCATCTTCTATTTGAAGGTGTCTGTAGAGGGTTGAGCAGTTTGCCCCAATTCTGTGTCTACTTGGAGTCTTGGAATGTGACTTTATTAGCAAACAGGATCTTTGCAGGGGTGGTTAAGGTAAGGGTGGAGGTGATCATGTTGCATCAGGGAGGGCCCTGGATCCTATGACAAGGTGTTCTTAGACGGAAAGGGACACACGCAGACACACAGGGAGAGGCCATGTGAACACAGGCAGAGATGGGAGTGCAGTGGCCACAAGCCACGAAATACCTGGTGCCACCAGAGCGGGAAGAGCCAAGGAAGGATCCTCTCCCGGAGGGAGGGGGGATGGCCCTGCCGACAGCTTCATTTCAGGCTGTTGGGCTCCAGATCTTGGGAGGATACATTTGTTCAGCCACCGGCTTGGAACCCTATGTCATGGCAGCCCCAGGAAACGGACGCGACCCCGATGCTAAGTGCCACCCTCGCACGAGACCGGATTCCCCACGCGGACCGAAACGGTCGGTCATGCCCAGCCCGGTCGGCGAAGGTGTACGGGGTGGGTGTGAACTTGAGAGGCGCTCATTTTTGCACAAGCGGTGGATAATTAGTAGGAGGCTGCGTGCCAGTGTCGGGGGCTCAGACACAGCGTGGAAGGGGAGAGATTGCAGAGCAAAGGGGCGGCTTTGGGGACACTGGGAGATGACGGGGTATGGGGAGGGCAGGAAAGTCCATTAACCGGGAGAGGCGAGTCCCCTTGAAAAGACGTGAAGTCCTAGACCCGGCGCTGGGGGAGCCCTGTCTTGGCAGACCTGACAAGGAGCAGCTCAGGAAAGAGACGCAGCCAGGAGGACTCCAGCGGGGCGGAACCCGCAGGCCAGGTTTGCTGTGACTTGCCAGGTCGGCAATCTCGAGGGCCCAGGCACTGGTTTTACAGTTAATCACCTCTGCCCGGGAACAGCCCTGACATTCCAGCGGGCTCTTGGTCGCTTCTCATATCGCCCTTAAGCTCAAGTCTTTAGCCGTGCGACCTTCCACTCCCAGCACCACCTCTCTCTGCCTATGTTCTGACCTACAAAACAGGGGTAACAACATCGGCCTCGTAGGACGTTGTGGGTGCACGTGAAATAACGCAGGCCAGGCACTTCGCCCGGCTCCTAGCACGCAGCAGGACGCTTGCTTTGTTAGCTCCCAGGACTGTTACCGTCGCTGGGTACAGGACGGGGTGCCCGGCTACCAGCTTTCACATATTGAGTGCTGACTGTGTGTCCGACGGTGCTGAGCATTGTGTCCGTGATTTTAATTCTCACAGCTGCGGGAGGAAGTGCTCACAAGTATTATCATTTTACAGAGGAGGGGACTGAGGCAGGGGGAGGACAGGAACATTTGCCCAGAGTCAAACAGATGGCAAAGCCAGGTTGCAGACTCCAGGCCAGCCACATCCAGTGCCCGCTCGGAATGTTTATAGCTGTATCTGGGGGAGCCTGGGGTGGTTTTATGTGCTCTGCAGGTGAACTTTTTACTCCTCATACTTATGTATCTATTTGACTGCCAGTTCAAAAACAGAAGTTCCTATTGAGAGTAGCATCCTTTTATTTTTTTTAAGTTTGTTTATTTTGAGAGAGACAGAGCATAGCAGGGGAGGAGCAGAGAGAGAGAGGGAGAGAGAGAGAGAATCCCTAGCAAGCCCCATGCTGTCGGCACAGAGCCCGATGCAGGGCTCGAGCTCACGAAACCGTGAGATCATGACCTGAGCCGAAACCAAGAGTCAGACGCTTAACCGACTGAGCCATCCAGGTGGCCCTACAGTAATTTCCTTTTAAAATAAACTCCCTGAGGGGCGCCTGGGTGGCTTGGTCGGTTAAGCGTCCGACTTCGGCTCAGGTCACGATCTCACGGTCGGTGAGTTCGAGCCCCGCGTCGGGCTCTGTGCAGACAGCTCAGAGCCTGGAGCCTGTTTCAGATTCTGTGTCTCCCTCTCTCTCTGCCCCTCCCCTGTTCATGCTCTGTCTCTCTCTGTCTCAAAAATAAATAAACGTTAAAAAAAATTTTTTTTTAAATAAACTCCCTGAGTTTATGTCCTCACTTCGTCAGGACATCTATGAAAATCCGAACGCTACAGAGATTGGTGTGGCCTGTGCCCTAAAGATCACACCCAAATTCGTGAAGCGTTCCAGATTTTCACAATGTTATGTCAGTGATACCTTAATAAAATAAATAGATAAAATACCCTTATTTATCAGTACTATTCGCAATAGCCAAAAGGCAGAATTGGCTCAAAATGCCCATCAGCAGATGAATGGGTGAGTAAGATGTAGTCTATCCATACAGTAGAATACATTTGTCCATAAAGAGCAATGAAATACTGATACATGCTCCCACGTGGATGGACCCTGAAAACATGATTCTGGGCAAAAGAAGTCAAGGACAAGAGGCCACACACTGTGTGATTCCATCTGTGTGGAATCAGCACAGGCAGACCCACGGGGACCAACAGTAGATTAGCGGCCGTGAGGGGCTGGAGGAGGTGGGGTTGGGGACACACTGCTTCACGGCTGTGGGGTTTTATTTTGGACGGGGGGTGGTGGTGGAAATGTTTGGCGACGAGACGGAGGGGATGGTGGTTTCACAACTCCGCGGGGGTACCGAACGCCCCCGGAGCCGTCCCCTTCAAAATGCTTGATTTTACGTCGTCACTTTTGTTTTAATAATTTTAAAACATGAAGCTTAAAGAAGGAAATTAGTTTGCTTAAAGGAAAGTTCGTTTATTTAAAGAAAAATAGGAAGCAGCACATCACAACCCAGGGGGCGTGTGCCGACGTGGGAGACACCGCGGAGGTGGCCCTGAGAAGTGAGGGTGCCATATCGTGCCATTGGGAACGCAGGGCATCTCCGTCAGGGCCGCGTCTGGTGGAGTCTGCACCTTACCCTCCTTTGTTTTTTTTGGTTTTGTTTTTTGGGGTTTTTTTTTTCTTTTTTTCTTTTTTTGTTTTTTTTTTTTTTCCCCCTGCAGCCAGCTCAGTGCTTAAGAAATACTTGTTGAGTTCAGCTCAGCCCGGCTCAGCCCGGCTTAGTTAATTGAGTTAAGGCGAGCTGAGTAGTACTGAATGCACCAGCTGGCTGGCCTGGAGGAGATCCAAGTTGAAGATGTTACGAATCGCACTAATTCAATAAGCTGCTGCAAGGTAGGCTAAGTAATGAGACCGCGTGCCTCTCTGTACCTGACTTACCCGTGTTCCGCTGGCGCCTTATGAGCCGTGCCCACTCAGTAATATAATAGTTCTCTCCCTGGAATCCCCTGTGCGTGTTTGCTGAAGCCACGGGGCAGAGAGTGTGGGAGAAAAGGAGAAAGGGAAACCCAGAGCTCCTCAGACTCCGCCAGAAGCCCCTGGGTGGTAGAAGGAAGGGACTGAATGAAGGAAGCAGGGAACTTTCTGTCTGTCTGTGCGCCGGTGTGGTGACAGTCTACCTCTTGTCCCAAGCGCTCGCCATGCGTCCTGCGTAGGAAGGTACCTAAGAGCTCACGCGCTTGACTCCGATTGCCTGAGTTTGAAGCTCTCTGAGGACCTTGAAGAAATTAATTCATCCCTCTGCACCTCTGTCTCCTCCTGTAAAATGAGGGTAACAATAGTACCTACGGGAGGATTTAATGACATGATACCTGTCAAGCACTTAGCACACAGTTCTGGGAACAACTAAGCACTCAGAAGGGTTAGTTGATGATTAGCAGTGGCCCTTGCTGCACAAAGGTGTGTTTGAAATATGGGGCAGGGCCGGTGCCAGGAGACCAGCTCCCCAGACCCTGGAGCGCAAAGCAGAACAGTTAGTTGTTTGTAAACATCCTGAACAGAAGCACATGGCTTACTCACGAAGGTTCTTCTGGAACGGTGATGTAAGCCCCCCGAATGAGGAGGCAGTAGCGGGAATCTGGCTGTTGTTCTCCCTTCTGGTAGGATCCTACCTACAAAGCGAGTCCCCCGTGGCTGCCTGTGCCCAGAGACTAGAAAAAAAGCTTCAAAAAGCTTCCCTCTTTCTGCTCTGCTCTGGAAACTGCTGCATTAGTGTTAAGATCTGCCTCTTTGGCTAATAAATCAGCCCTGTGTGGCGGGGGTGCATGTGGTGGTCTCAGCCCACGGATCTCTAACCCACCTGCAGCCCTGCAGGTGGGAAGGGCAGGAGATGGTGGGCATCCAGAGGCGTGATTTCTCGGACTCGCTCTGCACTGTCCTGCTGCATGGCCTTGGTCAAGTTCCCGCCTCTTTCTGAGCCGTTGTTCCTCATTTATGAATGAGGGAGAGGGCAAGCGTTGTGGAAAAATCACTTGACTTTCAAGCCTTAAAAATACGAGGAGCTTGGGGCGCCTGGGTGGCACAGTCGGTTAAGCGTCCGACTTCAGCCAGGTCACAGTCTCGCGGTCCGTGAGTTCGAGCCCCGCGTCGGGCTCTGGGCTGACGGCTCGGAGCCTGGAGCCTGTTTCCGATTCTGTGTCTCCCTCTCTCTCTGCCCCTCCCCTGTTCATGCTCTGTCTCTCTCTGTCCCAAAAATAAATAAAAAAACGTTGAAAAAAAAATTAAAAAAAAAATACGAGGAGCTGTTTCTTGAATTGAGAGCGTGCAAGGGAACGGAAGGTACGAACGGACACAAGAATTGATTGCCGCGTGGTTGAACTAGGGGCAGAAGGAGGGGTCCTGTAGGCACAGCCTCTGAGTTCTATCACCCATCCTCTTTGCCTCCCCTCCACTCTTCCTCCCTCCCGCAAGCTCCCAAGATGCACATTTTGAAAACTGCCGACCAGCATGAATTCACGTGGCAGGATTGAGCTGGAGTCCCAGGGAGGGCTAGAGCATTAGGGGGTCCTCGAGGTGGTCTCCCGCAGCATGGAGAAGGTAGAGGGCAGATTGGCCTGCCCCTTCCTGACAGCACGGGCAGCTGGACCTATCAGACGGCACCGGACCTAACCCTCATCCAAGGAAAAAGCTTGGATTTGACTTCAGGAAAATGTAAAAGGGTGGAGAGAGCCCATCTAAAAACAAAACCAGGGGGGCCTGGGTGGCTCAGTTGGTTAAGTGTCCGACTTTGGCTCAGGTCATGATCTCAAGGTTCGTGAGTTCGAGCCCTGCATGAGGCTCTCTGCTGTCAGCATGGAGCCCGCTTTGGATCCTCTGTCACCCCCCCCCCCGCCCTGCCCCTCCCCTGCTCTTCTCTCTCTCTCTCAAAAATACATAAACATTAAAGAAATATTAAAAAAATAAAAATGAACCCAATAGAGGGAAAAGCAGAGCCAAAGAGCCAAAGAGAAGCAAATTCCTGAAGACTTCACTGAGGGCCTAGATCCAGCCGTGCCTGAAGCTAATAAAACTCTTTCTTCTCAGTTAAACAATCCAATACACCTTGGATCTGGCTTAAGTCCATTTTAGATAGGAGCTTGTCATTTTGCAACTGAAACCTCAGGACCAACCGATACCCACAGGCAAGTTATTTATCCCCAGAAGTTTCGGTTTTCTTACCCCCTAAGTGTTTCTAAGAAGCTATAAACCTCACCTTTAAGCTGATCTATAAACACATATATCACAGCAGCAGCAGCAGCAGGACATTAGCAACAGTGGGCAGTCTTGAATATGTCTCAGTTCTAGGAAAAGCAAAGCAAAGACTGGTTAATATCAGTCCACTTTATTCTCTTAGTAAGGGTGGGAGTGGGGGGAGCAACAGACAAATAAATGTCCATTACAAATGGGAATGAAGAAGGTCACACATTACCCGGAAAAAATGCCATGGGGAGTGCATGAGGCCCTGATTTTGGCTTTTTCAATTAGATGGGAGTGGTCTGCAGGGGGCTAAGGTTCCCACAATTCGGGAGGCGGGGCTGAGCCTGAGGGCAGCCCCCAGTTATATAAGCCCCCAGGCTCTTGAGGCTAGGGAAAATCTAGGGGAGCAGTTAAGCTGAATTTGTTTTACAGCAGAAGGTTCAGGTTCAGAGGCCTGAGCCCCACAGCTGTGGGTGAGCTCCTGACAATCCATTGCAGTTCATAACCAACATCATGCATGTGGCCCAGTATTCCCTGGACAGACAGACTGGCCTTCTGTGGCTCCGGAGAGCTGTTCCCGGGGAATGCCGTCTCAGAACACCATTGTGGTCTGCTCAAGAACCCTTGAAATCGAAAGCCCCCAGCCCCCCTTGTCACAGCCGTGGCACATAAATATCACCAGGGGGGATTTCCCACGGAATTTTTTGCAACCACTCAAATGTTTCATTTCCCATTGTTTGCCAGCCCCTCTTGGAGCCTCAACTGTCAAAGCAGCAGCAAACACAGGCTGCTTTTCCCCCAGGATCTCACAGTACTTGATTGGTCGCATATGAATCGGCTCGGCCAGGGAATAAGGTCTGTTAGTCAACTAGTGAAGCAAGTCAGCAGAGGGAATACCCAGCTCTACCGAGAGCCCACCCTGCTGGGCAGGCAGAGCTCTGTGCCACCCCCGCCCCCGTTATTACTATAATCATGGCGACTAATAATTATATTTATAGAAAGAAATCCCTTCTACAAATCCAAAGCACTTGACCGAAATATATGAGGCAGCTGTTAATTTTTTTGCTTTTTAAATACGAACCTGCATCATTTTTTCCCCTGACGCGGCATGGTTTAATGGAATTCTAAGTCGCATTCCATACATCAGCGTACAGAAAAGATCATCTTTACTGATTGACTGAAAAGCATCTGTTTCCAGCAGCCACCTTGCTAGGCATTTTGGGGATGAGGTCTAGCTGCCTGTCCGTGAGGAGCCCATCATTTAGGGAAGCACGGAGATTTCAAGGCAACGTGGGATGCAAGGATGGTGGGAAGTTTGTCCAGGGGATGTTGGTGTGAGGGGTGAGTAGGAGCAACCAGAAGGACGTGCGTGTGATCGGTCACCAGTGGGCATTGTCTGAATACGTGTAGTATGTATCACGCTGGGCACCCACACAAGGCTGGGCATGTGTAGAATAGCCTGATTCCGTGAGATCAGGAGTGGGAACTAGTCCTTCACCAGGGCCCATCCCTTTCACAACAGTGATGAATTTATTTCTTTGCCCGTGATGAATTTCCTTCTTTCCTCGTGGTGAATTTATTTAAGTAGCCATCCATCCATCCATCCATCCATTAACGCCACGAACATTTACTGATTCCTTTAGGGTGTGCCAAATAGAAACTATATGCTGGGAACAGCCATTAAATGAATACACAAAATAATAAAGAACGATACAACACGAGAGCAGTTGAAGACACCTGTGAGACCCTGCCTGTCCCTCATTACTGATCTCCTACTTTATGTGGCGTACTGCGAGTGCTACAAATTTGGGTCAACTCTTTATGCAGCAAAACCTCTAAGACCAACCAGAACTCCCCATGGGAAGAGGTGACCAGCACATGCTCCAGGTTGCACGACCCCGTCTACACCCATGGACACTCTGGATCCCTGCCAGCAAGACCCGGGTGGATAGTTGAGAAGTTACTCTTCACTTCGCAAGGCAGGAATGCGAGGCTCGGAGAGGTGAAGGGACCAGCCTGCCTGAGGTCACACAGCTGGCCGGGCTGGGATTGGCACGCGTACTTTTACAATGATAGCGACGGAAGTAGAGCAAAAGTGATCATTTTATTTTCCCCAAACCGCACTATGTGTCCCCCGCAGAGGAAACAAAAGTGCAAGACTCCACCCGGAAGGGAAACTTAAGATCTTGAGACAGCCGAGTCTCAGAAAGAAGAGGGCTGAGAGATTTTAACACAGGGCATGAATTCCAACACATCTCTCTTCTAATGGGACCTCTCCTCCCTGCCTCCGGATGGGTGGGCCTTAGGCCGGCCAGAGCCGGATCTGAAGTCACCAGCACTAACGTTTATCCACACCTCTGATATCTCAGACATCACAATGTTTCTGCCAGGAAGGGTATTAAAACTCCCATTTTCCAGATAAGGAGGGTGAATCCCCGGCCACACACAACTTAGGCAGTAGCAGACCCGGAATTCCAACGCTGGTCCCTCGGATCTGAGCCCCGGAACCTGTGGAGCGTCTGACACCCAGAGCTGCCTCCCCCCAGGAGGCCCAGAAGCCCCCGCTGAAGGATGCTGGGGGAGCAGGCCTGGGGAGGCAGAGCCCAGGGCAGGGGCTGAGACTGCAGTGTCGCCCGCCGCCGGGAACCCGGCCCGGCCCGCCCACTTTTTAACATGGTGGCATCCCTGACAGACACCCTTGTCCTTTTCCTGTGCTGGCCATCGTAACACAATAAATAAAGCCTTAGAGTAACGTGACCTGAGCCAGGCAGTAAATGATGGCACTGTCAGTTGTACGCGACTGTTGAAACAAACACAGACTGTAATCATCGCGCTGTACGGGGAGAAAGACATTTGGCAAATGAGATTCCATTTTCACATTGGTTTGTGCTGAGCATATAAATTTCCTGCGGGCCGGCCAGCGTTGGGGATGTGTAATTGATTGCCTGCATTATAATAAACAAGCCGTGACAGGTGATCATTCATCATATTCCGCTGAACGTTCCAGCACACCAGAAAACGGAGGAAGAGAGGGAACGCGCGAGCGAGGGGAGAGGAGAGGAGGAGTCTGGGGGAGGGGTGGGGATCGGAAAGACCGAGTATTCCCGACAGACAGAAAGCCAGGGAAGGGGCGGGGGAGAGCATCCGCAGAGCGGGCTCGGGGAAAGTGAAAGCAATTACTATAATTCTTTTGATTATCTAATTTGTTCTTTCTGGTCTTCGTCGTAGGACCCTCCACCCCCACTCCACCATAGAAGGTCCCCCTCGGGGACTTGGGAAGACACAGAGAATGCTCCTCCCAAGATCGAGGGGAGGAAGGGGAAAGGCGAGGTGGGGGAGGGGCCGCGTCTAGTTGTAACCGGAGTAGATACATTCGGGAAAACCTCGGGAGGAGGGGTGTGTGTGTGTGTGTGTGTGTGTGTGTGTGTGTGTGTGTGTGTGCGTGCGCGCGCGCGCGCGCTCGCGCCAGCACGCGCCGGACTCAGCTTCGCTTCTGCACTGCGATGCCTCCAATCAGATGGCTAGGAACCAGTCTCTTTAAATAAAAAATTTTAGAGGGTGTTTGAAACACACACATACACACACACACACACACACACACACACAAGCGAAAAGTTCCTTTTATTGGAGAGAAGGACAGAATCCAAGTTGGCATGGGATCTGTTTCCAGAAGCCTGTCATATGGTGTGCTCTCTCTCCTCCCGCTGGTCCCCCGCCCCAGCTTCTCTCCGTGCCCTTGGCCCGGGGTTGGGGGTCGAACAGGAGCCGTTGGGAAGCACCCTCCTCTCCAGGCGCGTCAACCTAGACAGACAAGAGGCGGAAGCACATTGGCATGTGAAGGACAGAAAGACAAATGAAGAACTCTGGAGCTGGGGCTTGCATTAAATAAGTACTTACATTATGCAAAGGCCCAGGCCCTCAACCAGGGGGTGAGTGAAGAGCGGGGACTGGAGGGGGAGGGATTAGTCTCCCCAGTTCTCACCCTGTCAATTTCCAGCCCTCCCATCTCCGCCCATCAAATGCCCTCCATTCCCACCTGGGTACCAAATGCTTCGCGCAAGTGGGAGCCTCCAACCTAGGGAGCTGGGAGTTGAGGGGGCGTAGCCCGCGCTAACATCGGGGGCGGGGTCCGGGTGGGGCTTAGCTGGGGGCGGGGCTGCTCTGCAGGGGGCGGGGCAAGGGCAGAAGAAAGCCGGTAACGTTCTGGGGGGACTTTGCTTTTCATCTACGCTACGCCGGTTCCTAGAGTCCTCTGCTTTTTTACCATAGCCTTAACAACTGTAATCTATTACCTTTGAGATTATAAAATCACCGCTTTTGGAGAATCTCTTCAAGGGACCTGCCTCCCCAAACTGTGACTTCAGCCCCAGCAGTGTGGGCTGCTTCCCTAGGTGATCTGTGTTCTTGGAAAGGTTAGCAGCTCATGTGGGTCTCCCAAGAATTCCAGAAGATTAGCTAGGGCAAGTGCTGTATATGCTTATCCCTTCCCGTCTCTACACAGCGATCTATAAAGTAGGCCTTAGGGTCCTGATTTTACAGGGGGAAAACCTGAAACACAAAGACATGAAGTTCTTTGCTCCAGGTCTGGCAGCGAGAAGAATAAAAAATTGAATCCAAGGGTCTTCTTCGCGCATGCTTCCCAGCATCCCTGCGAGGACACATACTTTCCTCCAAGCTCCATGAATAAGTGCACAAATGTATATGAGGGGACAGAGTAGGTCTATTTGGCGTGCCCTCAATAACGCTCTTGCTATATATCACTCGGATCTGCCCACTCTTCTCCACCAGCACTGTGCCCCCTGGTCCAAATCATCTCTCTCCAGGACCACTGCCCCCCCCCACCCCCACGTGTTGCTCACTTCCATTCCTTCCCCACCTGCAGCCAGGATGGTCTATTGATTGTCCTCAGTATTAACACATTATCCAGCTCCCTCACCAGCTGGCTGGCCCTCCCTCCCTAGCTCCATATTATTATTATTATTATTATTATTATTATTATTAAATACACATAACATAAAATTTACCTCTTAACCATTCTGAAGTGTGTGACTCAGTGACATTAAATAGATCCATATTGTTGTACATCCGTCAGAACTATTTACTCCAGAACATTTTCATCACCCCAAACCAAAACTTCTTACCCGCTAGGGGTCACCCCCCACTCTGCCTCCCCTCCCCCCTCCCCTGCACCCCATTCTGCCCCATCTCTGGGCACCAATCTGCTTTCTGTCTCTATGGATTTGCTTATCCTGGACATTTCATATAAACAGAACCCTACCATCTGTGGCTTTTTATGACTTACTCTTTCCCTCAGCACCATGTTCTCCGCGTTCATCCGTGTGGTAGCATATCAGTGCTTCATCCTTGTGTGTGTGGTTGAAGACTATTCCATTGCATGCGTATATCACCTTTTGTTTATCCACTGGTGAACGTCAGGGCTGTTTCCAACCCTTGGCTCTTACGAATGGTGCCTCTCTGAAATTTGTGTACCAGTTTTTGTTTGAACATCTGCTTCTAATTTCAGGGGGTATACACTTCGGAATGGAAATGCCAGGTCGTGCGGTAATTCTGTTTAACCTGTCGAGTAAATGCCAGACTGTTTTCCATTTTACATGCAACCGCGCCGTTTTGCATTCTTCACTAGCAGAGCACTGGGGCTCAAGTTTTTCCAATTTCTTTCCGGGTCTTGCTGTTTTCCTTTTTTATTTTATTTTTTTTCTTCCTCCCATCCCAGTGGGTATGCCTCACTCCATCTTTTAGGTCTCTTCCCTCACTTTTCAGCTCTGGCCCATCATACCCTCAAAGGTGCCACTGTCTCTTAAGAGGGGCCTTTGCGTATGCGGGTGACTTCTGCCTTCCCTTATCTCCAAGGCTAGATCTGACTCCCCTCTGAGGACACAGCCTTCCGTTTGTTGTCCCCCATTCAGTTGTAATTTTGCATCTCCTTGTGTGTTTACTGGTCAACGTCCATCTTCTCGGCTTGACCACAACCTCTCCCCAGGCCGGGACAGTTCTGCCTTTGCCGTCCAGTGCTTCCCCAGCACTTAGCACGGTCCCTCGGATATTCTAGGTTGCTCAGTAAATATATGGTGAGTGGAAGGATGAAGAATGAATGAGATCTGAGCTTGGGTCCTATGTCCTTATGAATTTCTCTTTTCTGTTTTTCACTCTTCAGTGAGTAAGCAGGCCTCTGTAAGTCAGGGACTGAAAAACCCTGCTTTGTCCATAAGGCATCTGGAGACTGATGGGGTTCTGGCTACAGGAAGAGCACATAGTAACGTCTCCCTTCAGAGCCATAGCGACTCTGGCACGGGATTCTGAGTCTTGCTTGGGAATTGTGTTCAGTTCTGCCCTGTAGTGCTGCTGAAGGTTTAGCAACTTGAAATATATTTACTTGGTGTAAACATGACCTCAGCATGACAGGGTGATCCCTGTGTTTGCCAAGCCATTAATTTTTATGTAATAACAACGACCACAACAAACTGCATTTCCCCCCACATTCTGAGTTGTTCGTAAGGTCAGATCTGTGGGATTGTGCGAGACAAAAAAAAAAAAAAAAACAAAAAACACACACACACACAAAATCTTATAAACTAGAATGTAGTGGTAAGTTCTCTGTGTTTACAGCTCCGCTCCTACACACAGCTCCAAAGAGCTGAAAATTGAGGATTAAAAATTCATGCAGCTACTTTCTTCCAAGGAACTGCAACTGCTTCCGATGCTCTTGTTATCCTGTGAAGTCACGAGCGGTCAGATAACCCCATGCCCATCTCCAAGACAGGGAAACAGAGGCCCAGAGACCTGAAAGCGGCTTTACCAGGGCCCCCCCTGATAAGGAGGCAGCGGGCTCAGGCAAAGAGCCCCCTCCCACCTACCTTTCCAGTCCACATCCTCTCCATTAGCTTGATTAGGACAATTGATTTATTCAGTCTTAGTGGTTGAGAGGAGGAAAAAAAAAAGACCCAACATGCCATTTGTGTGATATAAATATCTTTGGAAAAAGCTAAAAAACATTGTGTCATACATATTTTCTTAATACCACAGTCAATCACATATGCCCAAGTGCATAGTTCCATCAACCGAGGGGGTGGGGGGTGGAATCGGGTGGAGGAGAATCAGGAGAGACTTAGCTCTGGAATCCTCGGTCCCAGCTAGAGATACACTGGCAGCTTTATTTATTTATTTATTTATTTATTTACTTATTTATCTTGAGCATACTGCCTTTAGAGAACCTATCCTAGAGGTCTCAGAAGCTTGGTGTTGGGCCAGAACATTAGTAGGGAGGAAAGCAAGGGTGCCAGGATGCCTGTAAAACTGGTCGATCCCCAAAGAAAAAGATGGGGGTTGTCACTTTCTCACTCAGCATGCTCCTCGACTCACAGAAGGATTTGGATCTCAACATGGTTTCTCTTCATCCACCCCCCCCCATCATCAAAAGGCCTTTCATCCCAGTGATTCTACTGTTAGGAATTTAGCTCAAGGAAATAATTAAAGACATGTAAAATGGCTCAGTGACAGGATGTTCCTCACAACACGTAGACTACGGTGAAAGATTAAAAGCAACCCCCACAGTCAGTCAACTGTAGGTGATCGATAAGTCAAGTCTGGTGGTTCATCTCCTAAAACCTTGCTCAGATTTAAAATTTTTTTTTTTTCAACGTTTATTTATTTTTGGGACAGAGAGAGACAGAGCACGAACGGGGGAGGGGCAGAGAGAGAGGGAGACACAGAATCGGAAACAGGCTCCAGGCTCTGAGCCATCAGCCCAGAGCCCGACGCGGGGCTCGAACTCACGGACCGCGAGATCGTGACCTGGCTGAAGTCGGACGCCCAACCGACAGCGCCACCCAGGCGCCCCAAACCTTGCTCAGATTTAAAAAGAAAAAAAAAAGGCTGAAGGGAGTAAACCAAGGTGTCCACAGGGTTTGTCTTTCGATGTGGAATTATGAGCAATTTTTTCTTTCCTGTAGTAAGTTCTTGTTTTGGGGTGACCTGTTATTCAAAATCCACTTAAATTTGAGTGACTTTATTTTTTTTTCAAGTTTATTTATTTATTTTGAGAGAGAGAGTGGAGAGGGGCAGAGAGAGAAGGAGAGAGAGAGAATCCCAAGCAGGCTCTGCACTGTCAGCGTGGAGCCCGATTCAAGACAGGAACTCAGGAACCACAAGATCATGACCTGAGCCAAAACTAAGAGTCAGACGCTTAACCGACTAAGCCACCCAAGGTGCCCCAAATTTGGTTGGCTTTATTAGAGACTCTATGAAATTGCTAAGATTTAGAAGTCAGAAATGGAACAGGAAGGGCACAGAAGTAAAGGCCACGGGGCAGATCAGGGTCAGGGAGGAAAACAGCCCGACTGGACTCACGGATTCCACATGTTGAGTGCTGAGACATATGGAAGATTTGTGGGTTGTGGACAGACTGTTTATCTTTTGAGAGCCAAGGAGAGGAGAGTACACTGGCTGTGACAGGCAACTGGGAGACACTATAGATTCTGGAACAAGAAAAGGCACTGGAAGTTCCAATCAGTCCAAGAAGTAGATTCACTGGGAGCGAATCTGGTGGTCCCCTAATTCTGTTGTGGAAGGGTCTGATTTCACTGGATCTGGGGGTAAAGGTTTGAGAGAATTACAGAACTCTAAATCTATGAAAGAAGTCTTGAGATTGCTTTCATTTTACAGATAGGACAGCTGCAGCACAAAAAGTTAGACAGATTGTTCCCAGACCCATACAGAAAGATGGCAGCCCAGTTGGAACTGGCAACCAGGGATCCTTTTTTTTTTTAATATATGAAATTTATTGTCCAGTTGGTTTCCATACAACACCCAGTGCTCATCCCAAAAGATGTCCTCTTCAATACCCATCACCCACCCCCCCCTCCCTGCCACCCCCCATCAGCTCTCAAGTTTGTTCTCAGTTTTTAAGAGTCTCTTATGCTTTGGCTCTCTCCCACTCTAACCTCTTTTTTTTTTTTTCCCTTCCCCTCCCCCATGAGTTTCTGTTAAGTTTCTCAGGATCCACATAAGAGTGAAAACATGGTATCTGTCTTTCTCTGTATGGCTTATTTCACTTAGCATCACACTCTCCAGTTCCATCCACGTTGCTAAAAAGGGCCATATTTCATTCTTTCTCATTGCCACGTAGTACTCCATTGTGTATGTAAACCACAATTTCTTTATCCATTCGTCAGTTGATGGACATTTAGGCTCTTTCCATAATTTGGCTATTGTTGAGAGTGCTGCTGTAAACATTGGGGTACAAGTGCCCCTATGGCAACCAGGGATCCTTATTCCTAGTTCCAGTCCTGGCCCACCTCTCTGTCGCTCAGGATCCTTTTTCTTTCCTTTCCTTTTCTTTTCTTTTCTTTTCTTTTCTTTTCTTTTCTTTTCTTTTCTTTTCTTTCTTTTTTCTTTCCTTCCTTCTCTTTTTTTTCTTTCTTTCTTTCTTTTCTTTTCTTTCCTTTTCTTTTCTTTCTTTCATCTTTTAATTTGAGAGAGAGAGAACACATGCAAGCAGGGGAGGGGGCAGAGGGAGAGAGAGAGAGAGAGAGAGAGAGAGAGAGAGAATCCCAAGCAAGCTCCACATTCAGCATCAAGCCCAACACAGGGCTCGATCCCACAATGTTGGATCATGACCTGAGCTGCAGTCAAGAGTCAGACCCTCAATGAACTGAGCCACCTAGGTGCCCTTGGGATCCCATTTCTGAGATGTTAACCACACGTCCAACCTTCTAGGAAAACTGAAGATGCTGACTTAGTTTTTGGAGTCCCACCTAAAACTGTCTTTCATTCATCTGTTCATCCAGCACCTAGAATACACACAAGCCCGGTGTTAGTGTGGAGGCCAAGAAGAGACGACAATGGCATCTAGTAGGTGATCAATAAATATTTGTGGAAGGGGGAGAAGGATGGGAGAGAAGGAGGGAAGAATAGTTCCTGCCCTCAGATCACTCCAGATCTAATTCGGGAACCAGAAACAACCTTGTATGGGGGATGAAAGTCATGCTTACAGCTCAGGCAAGATCTATAGCAGAACCAAACTCAAAAAATTCGACCCCCAACTTCTTTTACACAAGTATTCAACTCAACTGATAGAGAGCTCCTGCAAGGAGTGGGACCAAGGGATTCAAATTTCTGTTATTTCCCCTCGGGGTACATGTTGAACCCAAAGTGAACAGGAGAAAGGCTCTGTGGAAGGAGAAAACCCAAGGATTCACCCAGCACCCGGAAATGATCGATTTTGTAAGTTTCTCTGGACAACCTTGACTTCTTTTTCAAGCTCCAGTGACTTGGTTTGATTCTCCTTTGGCACTCAGATTCTGGGGTCCACCGACCGCTCTGGTCTGGTGGGGGAGGGCTAAGCATAAGCCACCATCAGACCCTCCCACTGGCCCCACCCTTCTCCATTGCTCGTTTCCAGTTATTCAGTATTCTCAGGCCATTTCAACCTCGCATTGCCAAGGGGACATAAACCAAGAGGCCGCAGCTCCGGGGCTCTTTGAGAAACACGGAGGGGGGCACATGGGTGGAGGAAGGGGAAAGAGACATAAGGAGAAAGTTATACGTGGTTCCTTTAATCACCGGGTGGAAGGAGAGAGGAGAACCGTTCAAACAGAGCCCCAAAAGACTTGCTGAGAAGTCAGCTTTAAGCTGCACTGTTCCAGCAACTGCTGTTGGCATCACTGGGGTTTGTCTTGGCCCAAACCTGTCCTGGGAAACAAGAGAAACTCACGCTCTTGGAATTTGCTCCCTTAACGATTCACTCAGCAACTCCAGCTTTGGAGGACAATTAAAAAAAAGAAAAAAGAAAAGAAAAGAAAAGAAAAGAAAAGAAAAGAAAAGAAAAGAAAAGAAAAGAAAAGAAAAGCCATCCAGCCAATGGTTAAGCGTTTACTGCCAAATTCTTCAGCTTGGGCTGGGCCGGTTGGGGGGTGGGGGGAGGAGAGAAAAACTTTCCGAGGCTCCCACGGGGAGATCCTCCCAGCTGTGCCCAGCCACATCCTGGAGGGGGATACCGAGTGTGATGGAGAAACAGCAGTCTGGAGAGCTTTGACTCACATGCTGTCTGCTGTAGTCCGTGGGCTTTGGAGAGAGGCTCCAGATAAGCAGTGAAGGTGCAAGGTGGCACTTCGACAGTTATCTTTTAATGAGCGCTTTCCACGCGCAGGCACTATACCTTCACTTTCCATGCCTCTGTGTCGTTGGGTCCTCCCAGCGACCCCACCTATGCACATTCTTCGGCCTCATCGTACAGGCGGGACTCTGAGTCCTGACCCATCGTGGACGAGTGGGGCACTTGAATGTGAATCTGGTCTCCAGTGTCCCCACCCCCCCCCACCCCACCCCCACCCCCGCCAGGGCCATGGCCTTGAACACTGTGCCCTCCTGCCTTTATTTCTGGCTTGATCTCCGTGTGTCATCACCGAACCCTCCCCGAAGACGTGGAGAACCTGGACAGTCCAGCGCTCAATCAGAACGAGATAGGACCACGATGGCGGGAGGCGTCCTTCCCAGCCGAGATACTGCGGCCCTCCCAGCCCCGGGTGCTCATGGACAGCAACACACACGGGGCAAGGCGCAGAATGCCCCTGATTCATAAGGGTCCTAAGCCTGGCATTCATTGTCAGATTCCTTGTAGGTGCGTTGCTAGAATTCAGGGGTTCGTGCGTGTAGCTGGGAGAGAAAAAAAAAAATACCGTTTTTACTTTCAGTAAAAAGTAAAGGCGGCATTTTCTTCCATTGGGAACGCAGGTGACAAACCGCGGTAGTGTCATCAGTTGCTGTGCCTTCAGCGCTCACACAAATGCGGAGCCTTCCGTGTCACTAACGGTTGTTGCAAAGTATCATTTGTGCTCCTTGAAACTTAGAAACTGCAGAAGTAGATAGACCAGTGGCAAGATTTTGTTACTCCAGACATAATAAAGAAGCTCATATGTTACTATTTCACAGACTTGGCTTTTCATGTTGTGATATCTGTATTACAGTATAATTGGTTTCCTTTGCAATCCCACGTGCTGTATTTTATGCACTGAAAAGCACGGTTTTGAAAAGGGATCCATAGGCTTCAACAGGGTGCCCAAGGGGTCCTGGAAGCTAGAGTCCTGTTCTTAAAAAGTGTGCAGCCCAGAGCCTGGAGCCTGCTTCGGATTCTGTGTCTCCCTCTCTCTCTGCCCTTCCCCTGCTCGCGCTCTGTCTCTCTCTCTCTCAAAAATAAATAAACATTAAAAAAATAATAATTAATGAATAAAAACTGTGCAGCCTAATAGGGAAAGAGACAAATAAACATACAAATATGTAAGATGCAACCTTAAGCGTAAAAGAAAGACTAAACTCTTTGAGGGTGAGGATTGTTTTTTTTTTTTTTTATTCATATCCTTAGCACCCAAAATAGTGCCTGATAATGAATAGTGATAGGTCATCAATAAATAGTGCCAAATGCATGAACTCAACCATCTCAACCTACACCACCAGCCACTTAACAATCTGAGTGATCTTGGGCGAGCGATCGTTGCCTTTCTGTGCCTCGATTTCCTCATCTGGAAGATGGGTTTAACAAAACCATCCCAGACGTTGTCCACGCAATCAAATGAGATGGGAGGCGGGCATGTGCAGTATAGTCCTCGGCTCATTGCACGCGCGTGGCAAAGGTCAGTGGCAAAGGCCAGTTCCATTCGACGGCAGCCCCTGTGGGCCCCAAACCTTTCTTCTCTGAGAGATCAACCCTGAGAAACCTCGCCGGCAGGCTCCACCCCTGGGTTAGAGGTGAGTCACCCTGGGAGAGTCTGCATCTGAAGAAATCAGATAAGAGTCTGAGAGATCAGGTGATGTGGGTCTGTCTGGCCCTTTCGGTGTTTCTCTGAGAGCCGTGATACCCCCCCCGCACCACCCCCACAGAGGAAGCACTGTCTCGCCCTTCATTGTCCTGGGAGGCAGGACAGGGTAGGTGCAGGAAGGACTAGGCACTCAGGTCCCTCGGCCTCCTGCCCACCCCCCGCCTTCCGCCCCCCGCACGCCTGGGGGGTACGATCCTTGATTGGAGAATGCCTGCCTTATCTTGCCAGAGATTGCTTCACCACTCTCCCACTCACACATTTGCTTGGAAGATGTCTGTGTCTGTGAGGGCTGGTAAGGACCTGGAACAGCCTTTGAAGGTATCCAGCCAACTGAATTTAATTAAACTGCAGTTCCAGAAGCCAGCAGCATTTTCCTAAGAAAGCAATACGACTTCCAAAAGTCCCCTGTGCGGCCCTTGCCTATTCTTCAGACTTTGTCATAAAACTGTCCATGGGATGGTTTCCTTAGAGGATGGATCCGATTGGCAGGACTTTTTTTTTTTTTTTTTTTTTTTTTTTTTTAAAGCCAGGATCACTGTCTTAAGTTAGGAGCATCATGACCTGTCCCTCACACTGCATTTCTTCTTGCTTCCCAAAGCTGAGGTTATGGGACCTCTATCTTTTCAACTTGGTTTCTTGGGTGGCCCCAGAGGCCGCCATCTTGGCAAGTCACCATCCCAGCAGCCCAAGAGTAGGGCAGCATCGCACTCCACTCTGGAGCCAGATGACGGTTGTATTACTGCCCTAAGTGGGGTAAAGTGGTGGCTAAGGAATACTCCTCCTTCCAAACATACTTTGCAGCCATTCATTCTTCAGTAACTGAGCCCTTATTCTAAGCCAGGGGCTGACGATACAAAGACAACAGGGCTCCCCCCTTCACAGAACTTTAGATGTTCAAAGGAGTGACAGATAATAAGTACGTAAGCAAATAAAGACATGAAACAGCTACAGATTGTTCTAAGTGCTAAGGAGAAAGAAACAGATGGCTGGAGAATCATGAAGGATATTCTTAGATAAAGTCAAAGAAGAGCTCCCTGAGAAAGTGACATTCAAGCTGAGACCGAGCCAGCCGTGGGAAGAGCCGGGGCAAAAAGATTCCGAGGCAGGAGGAGCAGGAAGTGCAAAGGCCCTGGGGTGGGCAAAGCGTGGCAAGCGCGAAGAACTGACAGAAGACCGGGGTCGGTGGAGCGTAACCGATAAGGAAGTGAGTGGCAAGAGGCGACGAGAGGGAGAAAAGCAAGTTGCAGGCCCTGCCAGAGCAGAGAGGCCATCGCAAAGAGTTTGGGGTTCACTCACGGGGGCGGGGCGGGGGACGGAACCGAAATTTACCTGGGAGGTGCCCCGCGTGTGAACTGTGTTAGATGAATAGATGATTTAGAAATATTCTCCCATTTGGAAGCTTAGGCATCAAAGTCTTCAGTAATGACATCTCTGTCTGAATCCCCCCAGGACTCATTAGCTCTATCACCCGGTTGGTCCTTTTGCATATATACCTATAAATGAGCTCTAAAGACGTGGTTTTCAGAAGACCCAGGCATGGGGTGGCCAGGGCAGCTGCGTTGCCTAGCTCCAGAGGGAACCCACTCTCCTTGTGTTCTCTGTAGAGGGCATTCCTGGGAGCACAACACAGGACTGGAGGAGATGTGCAGGGGGTGGTCCTGGTCCCAGCTCGGACCCTCACAAGCTGCGGGGCCTGGAGGAGGATGTGCGTGTCTCTGGGTCTAAGGAAGCGGGCAGTGCGGCACCTACCTCCCAGGCTTAGTGAGCACTTGCAGACTGAGGAAGTGAAAGCAGAAGATGTGAGTGTGGTAAAGAAGTGCCCCTGCCCGGGGTCCTGGGGCGGGCTGCAGGGATCGGTGGACCCCAGAAACTGCATACAAAGCATGTGTTGTGTGTGCACGCCTGCATACACAGGAAAGTGCCTTTTTCAGAGGAGAGGATCCTGAAGTCCCTCCTCGACGTCTGAGAGACAGGTGAACCCCCCCCCCCCCGCCCGCGGTTCAAAAGCATCGTACGCCTGGTACTTAGAACTGCTATTGACCCTTGAAGGTGCTCCCTGTTCTGAGCGCTAAACATTTGCTTGGTGGCGGTGTCTTAATTCCTCCGCTGAATCTGGAAGCCACTGGGGGCAGGAGGCTGTCTGCTTTGACCTTTCCCTCCTCACCTTCCAGTCTTGCTGACCCCTCCCTTCCCAAGGGATCACCCAGCAGGGGTCCAGCAGCCAAGCCCTCCCCCGCTGTGCTCACAGGGAGGTCCCCAGGCTCCTGCTGCACCAAGGGCGAGGACTGGGTGAAATGGGAGTGTTCTATTCCAAGAGCCAGCGGTGACTGCCTTCCTCCTCCCGGGCAGTGAGATGCCTTCACCCAGATGCACAGCTTCAGCAGCGTATACCCCCAAGGAGCGAGAGCTAATGGTGGGCATTTGTGGCATCACGTTAGGCCCACGAGGAAGGTGTTTTTGTTTGCGGGAAGAGAAAGGAGAGTTTTTAACTTCCACCCACCTACAGAGGGTTGACCCCGGGGGGGTTATCTAGGGTGGTTTATCTCCGTCTGCCTTACACACACAGCCAGCACAGGCGCCCAGGCACTTAACAAAACAATAAATAAATAATGGTCACTTCCAGCCCAGGCACCCACCGCGGCCTCCGGGGGATCCTAAGGCAGTGCACTCACCTCTCACCTCGCCCATTCCTAACTGGCACCCCCACGTCTTCCTGACTAGTAATGAAGGTAATGATACCTTGTGTCAATGTTGCATGTTCCTTGTCAGGAACTCCAAACACTTGGCTGTCATTATCTCTTCATCCTCATTGCTGAATTAGATTACAAAGCCAGGGGTGGATGTTCTACCCAGCACGACCCCCCTGCCTGCCCCTTCACCCCCCAAGTCGGATCAACGTTACTTCAAGGAAACTGAGGCCTAGGACAGTTTTTTGTCCTGATCCGCAAGTCCCAGGCAGGGGAGGGACAGGAACAAGGACCCTCCCCCTCCCCTGACCATCCCTGAATTTGATCCGTCCGAAGGCTATTAAAATCTTTTTTTGTTAGGAGGCAAAGCCCATCTTTCTCATTCTGCTAGCGTCCCCACTAGCCTCTCAGTTCCTGGGTTTGGGGAGAATCCCCCTGCTCAGGAAGACTCCCGCGGGGAAGAAGAGATCTCTGACCGCTTGTAGCCAGACCCTGGGAACCCGCTGCCGTCTGGGCCACAGTGAATTCACATGCAGCTCCCCCAACCCCGCACCTACAAACGAGCGTGAGTTCGGGATTCTGGGTGGGCTTGCATCTGTACGGCAGGCTTCGACTGATCGCCCTCCTTGGCTTCCAGAACAAAGCGTGCACCCTGGTGAGTGGTTCTACAAGGAAGAAGGATGGCCCCGGGGAAACCAAGAGGTTTGCTCCTGGCTCTAATCTGCCGAATAACCCAAGAGCAAGTCGGGAGTTTCCAGGCCTCAGC
Organism: Lynx rufus; assembly: GCF_022079265.1. NCBI lineage: Eukaryota > Metazoa > Chordata > Mammalia > Carnivora > Felidae > Lynx > Lynx rufus. Next base: position 8,006,312 of record NW_025814839.1, on the reverse strand, counting down.
TACTCCATCAATTAGATGGGTTTAACATTAGCCCCTCTGGGTGCCTCATTAGGAGGTCGGCAACACAAAGCAAAATGACAGTTGTGAAAGTGCTTTGAAAAGCATCCACTTGAGACTCTGGGAGAGATGCAGTCTACCCTCTGGGGATCGCCTGGGGAATTTCAGAGCCGGAGGGTAACTCAGGGCTCGCGTGGTAGACTGAAAAATGCCCCCCTGCCCCCCAAAAAACTCCATCAAATCCCTGGAACCTGTGAATGTGATCTTATTTGGGAAAAGGGCCTTTGCAGATGTGATTAAGTTAAGGATCTTGAGAGGAGGAGATAATCCTGGGTAACCCAAGTAGGCCCTAAATGCGATCAGACCTATCTCTGTGAATTAGCCATGCAGAGCACAGACACACGCAGAAGACGGGTGACCACAGAGGCAGACATCTGAGGGATGCGCCCACAAGTCGAAGGATGCCCGGGGCCACCAGTAGTGGGAAGAGTCAAGGAAGGATCCCCCCCCGCCCCCCCGGAGCCTTTAGTGCAAAGGCATGGCCCGCGAACACCTTGATGTCAGACGTCTAGGCTCCATAATTGTGAGAGAATACACTTTGTTATGTGAAGCCACCCGTCTGTGGAAATTCATCACAGCCACCTCGGGAAATGAATACACAAGGTGTGCAAACTCCCACCCCATACGGATGGTAGAACCAGGCACCCAGGCTCTGCATCCAGCGGGTGTCGTGTCACATCCTGCCTCGTCTCTTCCGGAGGAAGCCATATAGGCTACCCCGAGAGCCATCTGCAAAGCTCAGGGACAGGGGAAGATGGCAGCCGTTGAAACCAGCCCCTTTTGGTGTCATGGGAGGAGGGGGGGAGGGGACCCATGGCACACACAGAAAATGCATCTCACGAGCCAGCTGATGCTGGAACTCACCACATCTCCCAGTGACCACGCCAGCCGGCCAGTCCCTCTGCCAGAGGAGGAATGGGTCCCAGCTACTGACTAGATGCCTGGATACGCAAGACCGTGTCTTCCAGCCAGGAGCTAGTCCGCGTGCTCCGGCCCCCCCGCCGCAGCGCAGCCCCCGCCGGGCAAGCTGCTTGGACAAGCGTTTATGGGGGACGGATACTTGGAGCTGATCGCCAGTGTGGCACAGGGACAGTGGCCAAGCAAGGCCATCAGCACGAGTGATTCTACTCCCCAGGGCCCGCGAGAATAGTCTCATGATCCAGGGACTCCAAAGATTGGCTTCTGAGCAGATTTTCATGGAGCTGTCAGAAACGAGCGCCTTCTGACTTCTCGTTCCCCGGTGAGCCTGTGGCTGAGGCAGGAAAGTCCCGCTGAAGTTTTGGCATCTTCTGCTCCCAGTTCTCAGAGTTGCACAGAGGAGGGGCAGGGGGACACGGCGCAATCGGGGGAGCACAGCAGGCTTTAGGGAGGAGTCCGTCTTACCTGCTAGGAGTCTGAGTGCTCAAACCACACGTAGTTGGGCCCGCACGAGAGGCTTCCTTTTGCTGATGGGAACGGGGGTCAGTCCCAGACTTCTCTGCAAGGCGCACGCACTAAACAGGAGGGGTCTGTCTAGCCCAGGGGTCCTCAGCTTAGGCACGACTGACCTCTGGGGCCGGCTGATTGCTGTTGGGGTTTGTCCCATGGTGCTCCTCGGGGCCGATAGCACCTTCCACTCTGTGTGACAACCAAAAGTGTCTCCAGACATCGCTCACATGTCTCCGGAAGGGCAGAATCGCCCCCCTTGGGAACCCCTGGTCTACACACACCTGGTTTCCCTTCGCCAGGTGATAGAAGCTTTCTCATGCACGGTCACCCCCGTGATCCCTCAAATTTTGCTGTCCTTCACCACCACTGCTGTTCCCCCCCCCCCATTGGATGGGGAGTCAAAGTAATCGTGGTGGTGACAATTTATTGCATGCTTATTTTAAATCATTCACCTCATCTAAATCTGTGGTAGCAACTATGGGGCACCTGGGTGGCTCAGTCAGTTAATCATCCAACTTTGGGTCAAGTCACGATCTCAGGGTTCGTGAGTTCAAGCCCCATGTCGGGCTCTGCACTGACAGTGTGGAGCCTGCTTGGGATTCTCTTTCTCTCTCTCTCTCTGCCCCTGTCCTGCATTCTCTCTCTCTCAAAATAAACAAATAAAAAATTAAAAAGTAATAAATAAATAAATATATCCTTGGTAGCTACTATATAAAATGATTTCATTATAGGGGTGCCTGGGAGGCTCAGTCAGTTAAGTGTCCAACTCTTGGTTTTGGCTCAGATCATGATCTCAGGTTTGTGAGTTTGAGCCCCATGTCAGGCTCTGTGCTGACAGCATGGAGCCTGCTTGGGATTCTCTCTTTCCCTCTCTCTCTGCCCTCCCCTACTTGTGCTCTCTCTGTCTTTCAAAATAAATAAATAAACTTAAAGAAATAAAGAAAATAATTTCGTTATAATGTGTTATGAGTAATCAGGAGTAATGGGTGACAAGATGGGGAGACAGAGGCAGAGAAAAATCAGTGAACTTGGTTAGGGGCACACAGAATCGGGATTCAAACTGAGGCAATGTAACTCGTAAGCCCCATTCAACACTACAGTTTCTGTAACACCTAATTTCTGCATATACGTTAGCATTTTTAAAGATGTAAATTCTCACTTACACCACTGGTCCTGAGAGGGCAGGTAATATTATTATTAATGTTGTGATATTATTATCATCCCCATTTTCCAGATGAGGAAACTGAGGCTTGCCTAAGGCTATGTGGTGCCTAAAAGACACTCCTGGGACTTGAATCCTGGTCTCTTGCATAGAATTCAAACTTTTCCTCCTATGCCAAGCTTCATCTGGATGGGAACTTTAAAAAAAGTTTTTTAACGTTTGTTTTTGAGAAAGAGAGAGACAGAGCACGAGTGGGGGTGGGGCAGAGAGAGAGGGAGACACAGAATCCGAGAAGGCTGCAGGCTCTGAGCTGTCAGCACAGCGCCCGATGCAGGGCTTGAACCCACGACCGTGAGATCACGACCTGAGCTGAAGTCGGGTGCTTAACGCACTTAACCGACTGAGCCACCCAGGTGCCCCTGGATGGGAACCTTAAGAGGGAGGGGCTGAAGGTGCAAATGTCCCTTCGGGTGTCCTGGCTGGCATTAGGCCAGGGGATTGAAAATAGAGCCTCTGCTTTTTCATAGCAGTCTTCCTGGAGCCAGAAGTGAAAACCCGTGTGGGTTACTGGGTACCTCAGTGCATTCTGCATATCTGATACGGGGTGCAGGACATGAATTTGTCTGGAGCCACCCAGACCTTTCTGAAGACCGGTGCCCAGAATGCCCAGAACCTGTGAATGTCATCTTTTTTGGAAATAAGGTCTTTGCAGATATAATTAATTAAGTTGAGGATGCCTACAGGAAATCATCGTGGATCCCTAGGTCCAATGACAAGAGCTCGGCAGAGAGAGATCTGAGAGACCTTCACACACGAAGACAGGGGCCGGGACTGGAGGGATGCGGCCACAAGCCAAGGAACACCGGGAGCTACGGAAGCCAGTAGAGGCAAAGAAGGATCCTCCCAGGAGCCTTTGGAGGGAACACGGCCCTACCCACACTTTGATTTTGGATTTCTGGGCTCGGGGACTGTGAGGGAATCCGTTTCTGTGGTTTTCAGCCATCAGGTGTGGTAACGTTCAGTCCCAGGAAACGAATATGTCACGTCGGGATCATTTGGAGAAGGAAGACAACCGTTGGGTGCAAGATGGCCCGGGTAGCGCTATCAAAATTCACCGGGGCAGACCGTCTCGTGCCATGTCTGAATGACACAGGCAGGTTCTCCGTGGGAGACACTGAAGCAAATGCAGCGCGAGCCTCCAACCCCAGACTTCCAGCTGTTAAAAAAAAAAAAAAAAGGCAGCCGACAAGTCAGCAGGGTAATTAGACAGAGACAGCAGTCAGGAAGCTCCAGGCACCTTCACGGGAAGGGTGTCATCAGCCCCAATTTACTCATTAGCGTCCAAGAGCTCCTTGATCCCTCGCTCTTCAACAAACATGGACCGCGCGTGAGCTCCGTGGGGAGGCCCTGTGCCAGGCGCCAAAGAGGACAGCACAGCCCTATCCCGGGAGGGCTCAGAATCCCGTGGGGGAGCAGTGTCAGCCCCCCGCGCTCGGAGGCAGCCCCGACACTCACCGGGACCGTACGGATACACTGACTCTGACACGTCTGTCCGTAGCTGTTGGCAGATAGCTGCTGACCTGAATCGCTAAGTGCCACCTGCCATCTTGGGTGTGCCAGCCCCTCCTGTCCCAGAACTCAGGGACCTTTCCATGGTCCACTATCGAAAGGGATGATGGGACCCTGGTCCAGCAGAGGGGGCCTCTGGGATCCTACTTCTGTGCTACCGCCAGGATCGCTTCTGACTGGTCATGCCTCTGCTGTCCTGAGTGTCGCATTTTTTTTTTTTTTTTTTTTTTTAGTATCATTGCTGACTGGACCTGGATGCCAAGAGAAGGAGAATATGGCTTTGATCCTGTGCATCTCGGCTATTTAACCTCAGCTAGCCACCTGAAATTGTGGGCCACAAGTGCAAGGCCGGTGAGTGAGGAATGGACACTTCTGCCTTGTCCCGCCTCCAAGTTTTTTGAAAGTAGCTTCAGCCACCTCTTACTTTAAGGGCACTGAAAGGGGTCTAGAGAGAGCACCGGGACCTGAAGGCGCAAACAGAATGGCCAGGGCCACCCCTGGAGTTGTCAAGGTCAAAAGCCAAGGCCGGGCTTTGAACCTCACCTTATGTGGCTCTGCTAAAAGTGAAGAGTCTAGAGCTGGCAGGTGAGAAGGCAGGGCCAGGAGGCTAGGTTAGGGGAAGGTTCCAGAGGGACCAGAGAGTGCCCACTCAAATGCCTGCAGGAGTCAGGCAACTGAGTTAATTAGTGAAGCAGCCATTATTAATACGGCGGTTAACACACTTCCGAAAGCATTCCTATAATTCTTGCAGCACAAAGGGCATTTTCATGGTGAAAGGGCTTCTGGCCCACAGCTCTGTCAGGAAGCTGGCTGCAGGTGCCCTAGAGGGAGTGAGTTTCTCTCCTTCTTAAGCTTTCTCTACAAGGCCAAGAAGGCTTCTGGAGTCATCGCGTTTGGTTTTTGAGAGTTGAAGCTGGAGAAGCCCCTTCCACGGGGCTCGAGGGGTCAGCAGGAGGGGCATACCTGGTCAACAGCATTGTTGCTGTTATACGGGGGTGAGGACGTCGGGTCCGTGAAAGGACGAAAGTTCCCAGTGGTTCCAGAAACCAAAGATGGGATGGGCTGCCTTGTGCCACTTAACCAGTGATTCATTCTGCAAATATTTTTGCAGACCCACTATGTGCAGCCTTTTAGGGGCTTTGGTGGGGAACAAGTCAAAAGTGGTCTCTGCCTTTCTGGCACTTTCAGTCAACTGAGCACCTACTGTGTGCCAGGCACCTCACAAAAACGATGCCCAATAATGCTCACTACTCCCACTTACCCAGGGCTCATGCTGTGCCAGGGATAGTCAAGTTCAAGCGTATTCTCTCAACTAATAATAGCAACAACAGGAATTGATCTGTTGCCTTGTGCCAAGTATGTGCTTTGTGAGCGTTATTGCAATGAACCCCCCAGCCGCCTTTCTAGGCTAAACACTGTTAGTGCCCCTGTCATCCCAATAAGGACACAGAGGCACAGAGAGGTTGTGACCGGCCACCCCACCAGCTAGTAAGTGGCAGAGGAGGGGTTTGAATTTGCACAGATTCTAGAGCAGATGCTTTCAATTATGCTGCCTGCTTATGAATTCTCAACTCGTCCTTACAAACGGTCATCCTTAGCCCCATGTCGCGGATGAGAAAACTGAGGCTCTGGCGGCTACTCAGGGCTGGACGTAGGGGTGCAAAAGTAAAAGGGGCACCCTAAGGCGCAGTGATCAAGATAAATAGCAATTAATGCCGTATTGTTTTTAAACTCAGAATGAATGCCAAGAATCCAGGGCGAACAAAGTTGTAAAGAAGGACCGGCTTCCGCGCTATTCTTGCAGGACCTCTCTTGCTGTACCCTGATGTCAGTTTTGTCTTTATCTAAATTTTGCATAATTTGTCCATCGTTAATTTTTTTTTTTTTTGGCATGGCTTTTCAGTATAAAATACTGTGTTAAAGTAGGATTTATCTTGATTACTGAGATTTTTGGCTGCCCTTTAAATTTTGTACCTTGGCAAGTGCCTCACTGGCCCCGCCCTGGAGGGGGCGCTGCAGGGCTCACCTCCCACAGCCGCCTTTTATTGAGCGCTCACTACGCGCCAGGCAGTCTTCCTGGGCCTCGCCTGTGTCTCGGATTTTTGCTCCCAACAGTCCAGTCCCAGGAGGCCGGTGTTATCCTCGCCCCTAGTTTACTGATGCGGCTACTGAGGACCAGAGAGGTCAAGAGCTTTGTTTAAGGTCACACAGCGGAGAGGGCGGTAACTTGAACCCAACTGCGCTTCCCTGACGGAGGGAGGGAGCTCCCGGCGCTGAGAACAGCGCAGGCACCGGCGGGGGGCCGACAGTCGCCGGTCCAGGGCATTCCTGCTGGGCGTGGGAGGCGGGACTTGCTGACCTCCGTGTTCCCCACGACGCCCGATCCCAGCTTTCTACAATCCCATTGTTTCCTAAGAGACGGCCCCGTGACTCGGCTGGGGAGCGGAGCCCGGGCCCAGACTCCGGCCGGGGCCTGGGGGATCCGGGGCGGGGTCGCGGGGACTCTGCGAGTCTGGGGGTGGGGGCGGCGGGGCCCCGCTCCTCGCCGCGCCGAGCAGCCCTGGGAGGAGAGGCGTTGCGTGGCAAGAAAGCTGTTAGTAATCAGCAGAATTGGGTTTTAATGGGGTTCGCGCGGATAGAACAGAAATCAAATTAGGGCCTAATTGGCATGCACGAGGCAGCGAGCGCGGCGGCGGCGCGGCGGGCCCGCTGGGGCCGAGCAGCGAGGCCGCCCCGGGGGACGCCGCGTCCGGCCTGCGGGGGGACCCCCCTCCCCCCCCCCCCCCCGGCTCCTCCGGCGGCGCCCCTCCCCCCGGGGAACCCGGCCCGGTCCCCGGAGCGCGCGCGTGTCCGCACGCCCGGCGGGGCGGCGGGAGGGGAACCCTCCGTGGGCCCCGCTCCTGCAAAACGCGCCGCGGCCGAGCAGCGTGCAGGCTTTTTTGCTTTGTGCATGGATGGGAAAGAAACACGGTGACGGGGGGGGGGGGGGAAGAGCGGGAGAGGGGAAAGTTAGCGGCAAAAGGAACCGAGAACCCTGCGCGTCGTAATTTATTAGTAGTCGTTTAGTAGTGATACTGGGCGCCGGCTCGACGCCAGGTCCTCTGCCAGCAAGTCGCACGGATTTCCATGACGAATACGAAGTTCGGTGCTCAGCTTTCTCTTCATTTTACGCGCGAGGAATCGCAAGCGCAGAGAGGTTTAGTCGTTTACCCGGAGTTGCCCAGCGAGGACACCACGGAGCTGACACTCCAGCCCAGGGCTGCCGACTCCAGAGGTTATGTTTGTATCTGTTCCTGCCACAAACAGTGCAAATAGATTCCCCCCCCCCCCCCCCCACACACACTCTTCTTCTCTATTTTTAAAAATACAAGATTCTTTTGAGAGTGGTGACACCTTGGTTTTATTATAGCAACGTGAAAAGTTAGGACATTTCCCTCCAAGGTTTTCCAGTTCAGATTTTCACTCTGTTTAAGGAATCTTACATCTGCTATAGTTCCCTGGGGTGGCCTTGGAAGTCTTATGCCTGTGCAGGCCACATAGGTCCTGTGCCAAGAGCGCTCCTTGTGTCTGGGGGACAAAACCCCAGAGCAGCAAAGAGATCCGTTCCAGGGATGAGCAGAGCAGTGGTGGAGGTGAATCACTGGTGGGTTACCCATAGCAGCTCTCCCTTCTCAAGCATCCCCTCTGTAGTATGTCTGCTTGTCAAACGGGTCTTCAAGGGAGGGAGTTGTATCCCCATCTTTAAATGTTGAAACAGGCTCAGAGAGGTACAGTGACTCACCCAAGGTCACACAGCAACTCCATGGTAGAACTCATATTCAAACCCAGGTCTCTCTGACCCCAGATCTCACATGGCTCTCGTGGAGCTGTGCCACACACCAAGAATTAGCCTTGGTGTACCCCCCTTTGGCACCTGGGAGGTAGATGTCTTGCTTCCATCCACACTATAAAGCCTTTGCTGTCTTTGAGGTCTGACCAGATTGGGGGGAACTCGGAGCACCCAGTACTGGGCATTTCAAGCCTGGGGTGGTGCCTTGATCTGCCGCCAAGTGGGATCAAACATTTCTTGGTGCCAGCTGATTGAGAATATTCTAGGGCAGCATTTTCTGAAACATATTACGTGAAACGTGTCCAGAATTGTCCATGAAACAGCAGACTCTGTGATCAAATGATTTGGGGAAACTTGGGGTTGAACAGAGTTAAACCTGCTTCTTTACAGCAGGACTTTTCAGAGTCTTTAATGTGCTCACAGGCATGTGAATTTCCAAAAGGGTCGGGAGTAAGTAGCAGTTTCCCAATCATGGAACTCTTTTTCCCAGAGCGTCATGTGGGACTGGGGTTGCGCAGAACCCACTCTGGGAAATGGGATCTAGAGTGTTGCGGAATTCATGCCTTTAGAATCCTGGCCTGGATTGGAGGTAAAGCTTTGTGTCCTCTCCGTTGTCTACCTACCATTTATGTCCGTTTGCTAGGAAAGACATTTTATTTTTTTTTTATTTTTATTTTTTTTAAATGTCTGTTTATTTTTGAGAGTGAGAGAGGGAGAATGTGCATGAACGGAGGAGAGGCAGAGAGGGAGAGAGAGAATCCCAGGCAGGCTCCACACTGTCAATGGGCTCAAACTCACGACCTGCGAGATCATGACCTGAGCCGAAGTCAGGTGCTTAACCGACTGAGCCACCCAGGAGCCCCTAGGAAAGGCATTTTAAAGCCCTGCTCGCAGAGAGCTGTGTTCACAGTTAAGCAAGGGAGCCCCAATTGTGTGTTTCCCCGAAGCATTGCCAACCACACTGTTCAAGCAAAAATATTCATTTGAGTCCTGCCCAGAGCTTTACAGGAGATTTAAAGATGTCCAAGCAAATGAAATTAACTAGATGATGTATATAGCATGTTTGGCACTTAGCACATGGTGGAGTTAGCGTTGTGATTTCTGTATCAATTCTGCTATTAGATCCCAGCCCACCATCTTGGAGCTCATGGTCTGGTTGGAGAAATAAAATACACACACCCAACATAACTCACAGCTTGCTGTGTCTGTGACAAAGGCCAACTGCAAACATTTTGGAAGCATCGCTATTCTCTTCCCCAAGCACATTTAAAAATCTTTATTAGATTTTTAATTATAAAATTAATACAATGCCCATTGGAAAAAAAAATGAACACATTAGAAAGAAAATAAAAAGCAAAAAGTTCCCGTTCACATTCTTTACCCCACCACCCTTGACTCCCTAGAAGTAATCATTGTTAATGCAGTGTGTACCAGAGTTTTCTATGCATAAACAAACATGTAAATATAGAATTTTCTTTTTCTAAAAAATTGGGTCATAAGACACACTGCCTGCAACCTACTTTTTTTTTCACTTAACTATTCACTGTAGACCTTTATAATATGCAAAGATCAACCTCCCCCCCCACTTCCAGCTGCCCCCAGAATCCCACCCCTTGGGTGGAGGCTAACAGGCTTACTGGTGAACCCCTGAGGAGGAAAAAGCTGTAAGAGCCAGCTCATCTGTTGGGCATTTACCATGTCCCAAACACGTGTGTGCTGGGGGATGGGGAAAGATGGAAAAGCATGTAGGTGGAGGGAACAGCCTATGCAAAGGTATGCAGTTGAGAAGTCAGGTGAGTAGTGCCAGGTGTGGGAGATGCACCTGTCCCTTTTCAGTGCCCACAGGCCATCCCATTCTAGCTACGTACCATGATTTATTCGCTCAGCCCCTTTCATTTTGAAATGCTTTTTTATAGGAGAGACCGGAATGTAGTTGGTCTGGTGTGGCCAGAGCATAAGTATGTAAAAGGCAGTGGGTCAGATCTCTGTAGGGTTTTATCTGACATCCTCTCCCTGCTTATGCTGTGACTGGCAAGTCTGTTCGCCAATTTTGTGATTATTTCCAAAGGCACTATGAACCAGAATCACCTGGTGTGAGACCTTTTTACTTAGAAGTGCACGGTCAAATAGTAAACTTGGAGACGCGAATGAGTGATTTGAGCACGTCACCAGCCACTTGTCACGTTCATTCACACACCCAAGGGATCAGTTGTAACTGCAATTAGCTGGTTACCTAGCATTGGTCGGGCTCTGCGGAGTTGCTAAAACGTAGCAATGGCGACAGTAGGAGGGACTCCCAAGTGCAAGGGCAAATATCGTCCCGGTGGCAAAGGGGGAGAGGGGTCCCTTTAAGAGTTTCCCCGGGAAGCAGCGAAGAATTAGAAAGCAATCATAATTAGCCTTCCAGAATGAAAGTGGATGGGCCGAATGTCAGACAGTCCTCCTGTTTCGATGCCACGAACTCAACCAGGCAGGTCTTCCTTGCATTCCAGCACTCGGGTTCCCTGCAAGGAGGCCAGGAGACTCTATTAAAAAGCCCAAATAGCTGAGATTCTCCAGGGTCAGCAAATCCACACAGAAGACCTTCAATCAGCAGAATCTGCAGGCTTTCGCCTCGGTGGCTGGTGTGCAGGGCTTTTCAATTGTCTCCATTCAGTTCCTCGAGTGGATCTCATAGGCTGAATGAGATCTTTATCATTTGTCACAGGGGCGATGCACGCTGGGCATGCCACCGCGGAGTCAGTCGCCGCCGCATAAAGACATCAGCAGCTCGACAGGGCCCAGCCCCTGCCCTGTTGCCGCGTACGGGGTGTTTGTCCCAGCCGAGGATGCCAGACGCCCCCGGCTTCACTTGCCCACGCCAGAATGGCACCACCTCTCTTTCCAGTCAGCTACAGCCTCCCCCCACACCCCGTCAGAACCTCAGAGAAGCAATTTTGAGTGGCTCATCAGACGGGGCCATCCTAATCCGGAAGGTGGCTGTGGACAGGGACTGGGGAGGTACCCCAGTCTGGGGCTGTCCCAGCTCTGCCGCTTGCGGGCTGAGTGCCCTTGAGGGCACCATTTGTGCTCCTGGAGCCTCCAGTATAAACATGGGTGATAAAACCTCCCAGCATTCTTGAGAGGGTGAAACGATTTAGGCAGAATAGATACTTAGCGTCGTGTGACTGTTCGGAATAGCATGCCCTGTCTCTAGGAAAACTCACACCATTAAGACTTCTGACATCATCATCATCATCATCATCGTCATCATCATAATGGTACTGGTAGTAAAAACACTTATCGACATAATAATGTGAATATACTTAATGTCACTTGCAAACAGTTAAAATAATACATTTCATATTATTATACTATAATTGAAAACAACACAGGGGCGCCTGGGTGGCTCAGTTGGTTGACTATCGGACTTCGGCTCAGGTCGTGATGTCCAGGTTCGTGAGTTTGAGCCCCGCGTCGAGCTCGCTGCTGTCAGCACAGAGCCCCATTCTGTCCCCCTCTCTCTCTGCCCCCGCCCCCGTTCACACTCTCCCTCTCTTTCAAAAATAAATCAAACATTAAAAAAAAAAACACCCCAAACAATGCATATTGAGCAACTGCTCTACTTATTCTGTGCAACTCCCTCGGGTGGGAGAAATTATCCCCATTAAAGATGAGGAAATTATCTTCCAGGGGCCACCCAGCTAGCAAGGAGCCAAGTCGGGATTTGAACTAAGCTGGGCTCTCTCAGTCTCGAGGTTTTGAGGTCTTGTTTGCCAAAGGGTGGTAGAGTTGGATGTCTGTGTTCATCATATCACAGTGGGTCACGACCTGCTCAGACACACAATCATTTGACTTGGGTGAGCGCCCGATGGGTGCCGGAGACCATGTGAGATAGCGGGCAGGCATAAATGTGTGGGACCCCGAGGGCACTCCTCTCACGGGCCAAGGCAGGGAAGAGGCAGAAGACTAAGCGAAATAATGAGTCCTTTAGGTGTGGAGTGAGTTGTGGACAAGAGGGCTCTGCGAGGAAGGGAGTCTTTGCAAAGGCAGTAACATCTGAGCTGCATTTTGCAGAGCGTGACAACTTATTCCAGGAAGCAGAAAAGGAGACGGTGTTAGCCAAGGCTTGGTGGCTGAGGGCGCACGGCCAGTACGTCCAACAGGGTGCACAGGGGCTCAGGGAAGGGAGTTTAAGAGTACGCTGGGGCCAGGGGCTGATAGTGTGAGCAGAGGGGGCTGGAAAGCATCTTGTAGGCGTTGGGAGGCTTCAGACATTTGGGAGCAGAGGGTGGCAAGATTGTGTTCCTCCAGCTACTGGGAGAAGGTCCTACTTCACAGCTTTTTGTTGGTTGGTTGGTCCTGGTAAAAACTATAGACCCGAAACCACCAGCTGATGGAGAGATAAACACACCATTGCAGATCCACACTGGATAATTCCACAACGGCTTATTATTCACCTATAAACACGGAATGAAGTACGGATACGTGTTGCAACATGGATGAGCCTTGGGAACACGATGCTGTGTGAGAGAAGCCAGACACGAAAGGCAAAAGACTGCGTCTGGTGTCCTGTCACTCGTAAGAATAGCGACTCTGGAATAGGCAAATCCATACAGATGGAAAGGAGATCACTTATTGCCCGGAGCTGGGAGGGGGGAGGGAGAATGGCAGTGGCTGCTAGTGGGCACAGGGTCTCTTTCTGGGGTGACAAAATGCCCTAAAATTAGATCTCTGTACAGCTCTGAGAAAATACTAAAAACCACTCGATCATCTGCTTTGAAAGGGTGAACTTAAGGTAGATGAATTCTGTCTTAACAAAGCAGTTATTAAAGCGTAATATAACCATATTAAATGAAAGTTTAAGATAGAGAAATCAGCTAGAGTGTTCTGTACTTGCCCCCCCCCCCGTTGTAACTATTTTCCATTTGGGCATATTTCCTTCTTTGTTCCTGCACTTATCTTCTATGTACACTATCAGAGAGTATCATTTTCTGTTCCTTTTCCAACTCAGTATTTCATCACAAACATTTGTCCACATTCCTGAGGTCCCTATAATTGTTTTCAGATTGGAGTTTTAGGAAGATGAATGAATTCATTCAACAAATATTTTTGAACACATGCCAGGAACTGTTCTAGGCACTGGACAAGGCCCCTGTTCTCGTGGAGCTTATTTTCTGGTTGGGAAGACAGAAAAACAAACAAATAAATGAAGTAGGTAATTTCTGATAGGGAGGAGTATGATATGAGCAGAAATTCAAAGGGAAATGAGACAGAGTCACTGTAAAGAGGCGTGGAGGGCGTGGAGGTAACTTAGAAAGGTTGGTCAAGGGACAAAGGTGACCTTTGAGAGATGCCAGCTATGTAAATACCAAGGGGAGGTGTCCTAGGAAGAGGATAGCAAGGCCCCGGGGCAGCAACATGCCTGGCATGTTTTAGGAATAGTAAGAGTTTGGGTGACAATACAAAGGGTGGACTTAGGGGTCAAAAGATGGGACAAGAGGATTCGAGTCATCTGAAGCTACGGTCAAGACCACATTGGTCAGGAGCAAGGACCGGAGTGCTTCCCTTCTGGCCTGTGCTTGGGTAGGCCCTGGGTCAGAGTCGGTGCCAGCACCCTGCTCGGCCCTCTGGCTTTCCCAGGAGCCCAGGTGCTTTCCAGCACAGCCACAGGAGGCCACACCCAGAGAGCCCCAGAGGGCTCCGGAGCCTGGCTACTGCGTAGGCAGAATCAGCAAGTGCCAACCTGACAGCTGATGGCAGCCCGGCCCCTCCCTGCCGCCTCAGCACCTGCACTTCAAAGTGCCAGTGCTCCTGGCACATCCGCTTCCTCTGGCCCTGACCCCAAGGAGCTGGCACCATGCCCCCAACGCAGAACTCTCCCTGCACCTTCCGTTCGGCGCTCCCGGCGCTGGGCATTAGAACTCTCTCCTCGCCTCTCAAATCCCGGGCTTGCTTCGGAGACAGAACAATCTGGGTCAGGTCCCCTGTGAAACTCGCACAGCTCCCCGAATTCTGCTTTGTATCACTCATTATTCACCCATTATTCTTTGGGTTAATTGCTTAATAGCTGTCCCTCCCTTTTGACTGTAAGCCCCAGGAAGGTAGGAACTACGTAGCCATAGCGCTTAGTAAGTCCTAAAACACTGCCAACAGACGTGTCGTGTAAGCCATTCCGAAATTTAAAATTGCCTAACAGCCACATTCAAAACGTCAAAGGGAAGGTAAAAGGAATTTTATTAATTTATTTCGTTTAATCCAACATATCCCAAATATCTTTTCAACGTGAGATCAACACAAAAAAGGTTAATGAGATAGTTTACATCCTCTTTCTCCTTCTAAGTCCAGTGTGTAATTTTATTCGTATTATTTTTTAATATTTATTTATGTTTGAGAGAGAGCGTGAGCAGGGGAGGGGCAGAGAGAGAGAGGGACATAGAGAATCCCAGGCAGGTTCCTCACCGGCAGTGCAGAGCCTGATGCGGGGCTCGAACGCACGAGTTGTGAGATCAGGACCTGAGCCGAAACCACGAGTCGGACGCTTAACCGGCTGAGCCACCCAGGCGCCCTTGGTGTGTAATTTTATATTACAGCACATCTCAATTAGGATGCTAAGGTTTCATTGGAAATACTTAATCACGTTTAGATTTTTTATGAAATTTACAGGGAGAGTAGATTCACTGACCTACGTTGTTCCGCACTTACATACAAGTTTTCCAGTAGTTGAATGAGAAGTTTTAAACTTTATTTATTTAAAAAAATGTTTTTAATCTTTTATTTATTTTTGAGAGAGAGGGAGACAGAGTGTGATCAGGGGAAGGGCAGAGAGAGAGACACAGAATCTGAAGCAGGCCCAAGGCTCCGAGCTGTCAGCACAGAGCCCGATGCGGGGCTCGAACCCACGAACCGTGAGATCGTGACGTGAGCCGAAGTCAGACGCTCAACCGACTGAGCCACCCGCGTGCCCCAGGACTTTTAAACTTTAAATTAAGTAAAGTTAAATAAAATTGAAAATACCATTGTGGAGGCACACTGGCCATATTTCAAGTGCCCGATAGGCTACCATATTGGACGGCAAAGATGTAATACGTGAACAAGTGGACTGATATTTGCAGAATGGATGGACTGATAAATTCTGCTCTCACCATTTGGCAGTAATATGACTTGGGCCTTTGGGTGGTTTCTAAATACCCACAAATTCTTTGCTACTTCTCCTTTCAAAAGGTGGAGTCTCAGTCCTCTCCCCGCTGAGTGTGGGCCAGGCTTAATGACTCACTTCTAAGGAATGGAATGTGGCTCAGTGACAGCATGTGACTTACAGAAGCGGGTCCTAATGTGCATTGTGGGTCTGCCACGCTCTGCCCAAGCTCCCACCTGTTCTGGGTCTTGACCTTAGACTCCCCCAGAGAGAGGTCTAACTGGTTCGCAAGCCACTGTGCCGTGGAGACCACCCCCATCTGAGTCTCGGTCTTTGGGTCAAGTCCACGCCTGGACCAGTGGGCTGTGGTCAGGCTGGTGAGGTCATGAGGTCACGAGGTCAACGGTCGAAGCACCAGGGACGTACCAGTCTTGTGTCAGCAGCGACCCCGAGTGAGTCGAGTCACGGATGCGGGCCTGTCTCCATGTCTGTCAAACGACGAACGATAGAAGTACCTGGAACACCTCTTCAGGTAGCTGCGAGGGCCCAATGAGGCGGCCCGTGGAAAGGCCCTCCTCCAACCCAGATGCCTCGTTTAAATATCATTTGCTGCGACAAAGGCAACTTTCTGGGTGCACGAAGCAGAAAACTGTAATCATTGTAATATTAATCAGGACTGTTCCAGTCACACAAGTCACAGAGACTTAGGACACTGGGCCCGTTTTAAACACCAGTGAGACGGAGATGAAGCTGAGTGAAAGAAAAAAAAAGAAGCAGCAGCAGCTGTTTCTTGCCTGTGGCGTTTTTAGCTTGTGCGCGTCGTCCCTGTAATATTTCTTCTTCCTTTTTTGTTAATGGCTTGGGGGTTTGAACACTGTTTTGTTCAGCCACACGGGGAAATGTTTAATGAATCCTTGTGAATATTCATTAAATGCTGTTAATATTTTCTGGTGGGGGAGGCCCCGCTGCCCATCCGGTGGGTCTCCGCAAGGCAGCAGGGGAGGCAGCCCAGCGCTTGATGTGTGCTATTTGTTTTCCATCTTCATTGCCCTATTTTCTGAGACCTCAGGTGGTTTGCAGGGGCCAGGGGTGGAGGCAGAGTGGCTTCCTTGCCTCCTCTCCCCGGCCTCGCCAAGGAGTTTCAGAGCGTGGTAGGGAGGCGTGAGGCTGACGATGTGTGTGCACCCTCCACACTCGGTGGGTGCCTCCAGGAAACCCTCGCACGAAGAGGCATCCAGGGAGCGCTCACAGCAGCGCTGATCGGAACAGCAACAAAGTGAGAAGGCACACAACTGTCCGTTGGCGGGAGAATGGCGGACGTAGACTCTTCGTACTGATGGATTCCTATACAGGAGTGAAAGGGAATGGCCAGACCCAGGTATCAACATGGTTGAATCCTTCTTTATTGAGATATGATTCACCCATCGTAAAATTCACTCTTTAGAGCGTACGATGCGGTGGTTTGGGGGACATTCCCGAAGGGGTGGAGCCATCACTGCCATCACGTCCGACATGATTCCATCGCTCCAAAAAGAGGCCCACGTCCATCAGCTGGCACTCCCCATTCCAACGCGTGTGCAAGCCCAGGCCACCCCTAATCCACTTCCTGTCTGTGTGGATTTCCCTATTCTGGGTGTTCCATATAAATGGAACTGTACGCCCTGTAGTCATCTGGGACGGGCTTCCTGCCTTTAATATGTTTTGTTTGTTTTGTTTCGCAGGGGTTTTTTTTAAGTTTATTTATTTTCAGAGAGAGCGCAAGTGGGGGAGGGGCAGAGAAAGAGGGAGAGACAGAATCCCCAGCGGGCTCCGCACCATCGGCACAGAGCCCGATGAGGGGCTTGAACCCACAAACCGTGAGATCATGACCTGAGCTGAGATCAAGAGCCGGACGCTTAACTGACTAAGCCACCCAGGCGCCCAACACCACGTTTTTAAGGTTCTTCCGCGTTGTAGCGTGAATCAGTACTCCACTCCTTTTTTTACGGCCAAATAGTATTCCATCCATGGATATGTGATCGACACATGGGCTGCTTCCACTTTTTGGCCCTTGTGAAGAAAACCGCTATGAACGTTTCCGTGCAAGTTTTTGTGCAGACCTTTGTGTTAATAGTCTTGACTATTAGGAGTGGAATTGCTGGGTCCCGTGGCGATGCTGTGTTTAACTTTTTGAGAAACTGCCAGGCTATTTTCCAAAGCGACAGCGCCATTCTTATTTCTTCACATCCTCGTGTGGTTAAATCTTCACAGACATAATGGAGCGAAAAAAGCAAGCTGTAGAAGAATCGATTCAACGTGACCCCATTTCTACAAAGTTTAGAAACACGTAACACAATACTATGTATTACGTAGGCCGACGCTCTGTGCAGTTAAAGTATGGGAAGTCCTGGGAGTGAAAAGCACTGAACTAGCGGTAGTGGTCCCCACTGGGGGTGAGGAGAACCGTGTCATCAGGGTTTATGAGCATGCGGGGCTTCCAGTGTCTGAGTACTGTTTTATTTCTTAAGCTAGGTGGTGGTTCATGGGAGCTGTTGAATTACTCTTTATCCTTTGTTGTATCGTTCTGTTTTTAATATGTCTTTTAGAGTTTATTGATGTAAGTAATCTCTACACCCAATGTGGGACTTGACATCATGACCCTGAGATCAAGAGTTGCACACACTCCTCCAACTGAGCCAGCCAGGTACCCCTCTTGTTGTATATTTTTAATATTTCCTGGTAAATTATTATGTTGGGACGTATTTCTACATAGGACACGTTTATAGAAGCATACCTATCTTTTTTTTAAAAATATTTTTTAATGTTTATTTATTTTTGAGAGAGAGAGAGAGCGACTGAGTGTGAGCGGGGCAGGGGCAGAGAGAGAGAGGGAGACAGAGAATCCTAAGCAGGCTCCGTGCTGTCAGCACAGAGCCTGACGCGGGGCTCGAACTCATAAACCGCGAGATCATGACCCGAGCCGAAGTCGGACGCTTAACCGACTGAGCCACTCAGGCACCCCAAGGCACACCTATCTGTGAGAATCTTATGGAACCAGAGTTTCTGAGTTAAAAAGGCTTCTGAGGGTTTTGGGTTTGCCTTACCTCCCCAGAATGCAATGTTCCCTGCCCAAGATGGCAGTGCTATGTGGTGTAAAGAACATTGGCCTTGGGATCTTTATACATAAAGAAGACCCAACTACAAATAACTAGAGTGGTTTTAAGTCAAAACATTCTTTGATACTGTTCCCTGTAAGAGGTAGAACTTAGTTTATCTCCCCATGAATGTGAGCTGACCTAGGCAGCTTGCCGTTAGTGAACAGAAAAAGGCAGAAGTGACAATGTGTGATTTTAGGGACTAGGCCATAAAAAGCACTGGGGCTTCTTCCTTTCTTTCGATCACTCATCCTGGGGAAAGCCAGGTACCATATTGTGAGGACACCCAGGCTGTCCTGTGGAGAGGCCCATATGGTGAGGAATTGAGGTCTCCCGCCAACAGCCATGTGAATGAACCATCTTGGGGGGAAAAAAGCTCCAGCCCCAGTCAAACCTTCAGATGATACCACATCCCCATACAGCTTAAGCAAGTAGAAGAAGATGAGACACCTCTCCCACAGGCACCTGGTAGACTTCCCCATATGTCTCCTTGATCCAGGCACATCATATATAGCTGGCTAAACCAGCTCCCACTGCCAAGGGGTGGTGGGGGTTGTAGAGCTGACTCTACATGGTGGGACCCTAACTCCACATCAGGCTGGTCAAGACTGAGGCCCCTCCTCCCCCATCCACTTCCTTCCTACCACCCTTCCCGCATGCAATCTACAGGCTGTGCCTGCCTCCTTCTTTGACCCTGTGCAGGCATCTTGCCCAATAAATCTCTCGCACTTCTAATGTGGTCTTGGAGTCTGCACCACAGAGGGCCCAGATCGCCACATATCCCTCTGGGTCTGGGGACAGGCCTCGTTCCCCACAGGTGGAATGCCATGCACCCAAACAAAATCAGGGAGGGGGGGGGCACAGAGGAATGGCTATTGGGCAGGTAACCTGTGGCGCGTGCACAATGTTACATGAGCACCAATCCGAGCAAGTTATTAACCTGTCTGGTCCCGGCCTCCTCTCGTGTAAAAACACGTGCTAGGATCGAGGGCCACTTGAAAGAACACATGTACAGATCCTAGCGCGTAGTGTAGCGTAGCGTAGTAACAACAAGATCCTAGCGCGTAGCGTAGTAACAACAGCTACCCTTTGAGCGATTCCTAGCTCAAGGCACTTTTCGTCATTTATTTAATACTCGCGATTACCCTTTGGGGTGGGTGCCTGCTCTAGCCCCATTTTACCAAAACTGAAGCTCAGAGAGGTGAAGCGGTTTGCCAGAGCCCCACCCGAGGACGACGTGGCTCAGCCCGGGAGCAGGGAGCACAGCCGATTGGATGATAACGCCGGGTGTGTAATGCTTGGGGCGGGGGAGGGGCGCTTCCGGCTGCGCTGTATGCCCGTGGGGCTTGACGAAGGCTGCTGTTGGCCTGGAGGGTTCCATTACAAGGGCAGTTCTGCACGATGATTGCTGACGTCTCTCCAGCGCTAGCTGTTTGCCAGAGAGGGCGTCGCAGCCCATTTTACAGGCTAGGAAACAGATGCACAGTGAGGAGGGGGTGAAGCTAGGACTGCAGCCGGGCCACAGGGTCCACAATCAGCCACTCCCCAAAACGGGGTGGGCCTGGTCGCAGTCCCAGCTCTACCTCTGAGCCCTGTGGCCTCAGGCAAGCGACTTCCTATCCCCTAGCCTCAGTTTCCCCAACTTGTAAACTGGCGACAGATAACACCCACCTCAAAAGGTTTTTTGTCTCCTTATTTTCTTTCTTTTTGGGGGAGTCGGGGGTGAGATTTAAATGAGAAAACATCTTTAAAGCTAGGACAGTGCCTATTACAACTAGTAGACTCTTAATTAATCATCGCAGGATTCCAGGTGTTGTTGACATTTATCTCGGATTTTTGTCTTTGCAGAAATCATAAATCTGGTTCTGATTATCACCTCACGCACAGATTCTACCCAAGGATTCACAGTCTTATTCTTTTATCTGTTCTCTAAAATATGATCCAATTTACAAAACTTTGACTTACAACTCCTTTAGAAGCCCAGCTGGTGCGTAAAATGATGCTCTCCGCAGCCCGCTGCACCACAAAGAACAGGCCCCCGGGGGACCTGGCAAGGAATGGGATCTTCAGTTCTTCTGTACAATAGAGGATCCTTTTGTAAAATGAGTAATGCCAGATCATGTGTCTGTTGGGACAGTCCAGATTTTCCTGTGTAAAGCAGAGCCCCAGCATCTACTGCCCACAGGGGAGGCTGGCCGTACCCCCAGCTCTTCCAGAACTCTTCAGAGGCACAGAGCTGTGGCCATTGCCCCTCACTCAGTTTCCTCATCTGTAAAATGGGCATGCGTAGTCACGTTCTACAGTATTCTACACCTTTCAGGATGAAGGAACCCAACCAAGTATGGGAAAATACTTTAATGAGGTGAACCTTTGTAGAATCTGAATTAGGTGGTTGGACAGTTCCTTGGACCTAACAGAAATATAATCACTGCCCTTCAAAAGGGTTTGTTTCCAGTAGGGAAGACATTTTATAACATAGAGCAGTATTTTTTAAAAATTTTTTAATGTTTTTATTTATTTTTGAGACAGAGAGAGGGCATGAGCAGCGGAGGGGCAGAGAGAGAGACACACACAAACACACACACACAGAATCCGAAGCAGGCCTCAGGCTCCGAGCTGTCAGCATAGAGCCTGACATGGGGCTTGAACTCACGGACTGTGAGATCGTGACCTGAGCCGAAGTCTGACACCCAACTGACTGAACCACCCAGGTGCCCCGCATATCTTAAGTTTTGGTTAAAGCCGTGCCTTCTTTACATGCACTCAACGATTTCATGTTCTAACGTTATTTGAAATTTCCAAAATAAATGAAACATGGCCACTAAAAAAGAAAGCTATTAAAACAGTGAATACTCCCAAGAGAAATGAAAATATATGGTCACATAAAAGTTTGTACCTGAATGTTCACAGCTGCGTTTTTCGTGACAGCCCAAAGTGGAAACAACCCACATGTCCATCGGTGGACGAATGGATAAATAAAATGTGGTATATCCATAAAATAGAATATTATTTGGCCAGAAAAAGGAATGCAGTGTTGATTCATGCTACCACATGGATCGACCTTGAGAACATTATGCTAAGTGAAAGAAGTCAGTCCCAAAAGTTCACGGATTGCATGGTACCGTTCACAAAAATCCAGAATAAAGAAGTCTATAGAGACAGAAAGTAGATTAGTGGTTGCTTAGGAACAGAGGGAGGGAAGGGTTAGAAATTGGAGAATTAAAACAATAATAAGAAAATGTTGGCTATCACCCCTTACCCATCTAATGAGACACTTGCCTCCGGGGCTAACCATCCAGTAGAAATCCCCATCCCGAAACCTGTGAGTGGAATGGAGGAAGCCTGGGCGCCTGGGTGGCTCAGTCAGTTAAGTGTCTGAGTTCAGCTCAGCTCATGATCTCGGGGTTCCTGAGTTTGAGCCCCGTGTGGGGCTCTGTGCTGACCGCTCAGAGCCTGGAGCCTGCTTCGGATTCTGTGTCCCCGTCTCTCTCTGCCGCTCTCCTGCTTGTGGTCTCTCTCTCTCTCTCTCTCTCTCTCTCTCTCACATAAACATTGAAAAAAAAAAAAAGGTATAGAGAAAGAAAAGAGATGGTAAGTAAAGAAAACGTGGCCTATTCACCTGAGAGGGAGAAGGCAGAGCAACAGGGCTCACCCCAGGAAGGATCTGGGCTCAGGAGTCAACAGAGCGCGTTTGGGAGATGCTGAAGAGATGCGTCTGGCTGGCGGGAGTAGCAGGTTAATTTTAGGAGATAAGGAGTGGATGAGGTCCGAGTGCTGGATAAGGTGGGATCGTGGGGGTCCTGAGGTGCCACGATTTCATCTTGCAGTGTTAGGAGATCTCAGAGGCTTTTGAGCAGGGGGCTGACGTGGTCTCGTGGTTTAGGATGCCCTGAAATTGTCCTGACGCTTTTGAAGTCTTTACACTTAGACACACGCATGTGCTCGCACATGCGCACGCGCAGGGGGAGTCCTGGGGCGCAAACACCCAAGCATTTTTTGAAGGAAGCAACCAGGGGCCTAACCAGGGTGGGGGGGTCTTCAGGGATCCATTTCCAGAACACCTGTCTTCAGAATTAGGCAGAAAGATTACGCTGAGCCCAAACGACTCCATCCGGAACCCCAGCACAAGTAAATTCCACCCCCTCCACAGAAGTTGGCTCCCACCAGAGCCCCTGGCGGCACAGGGCCCAGGGCCGGGCAGTGGAGGAAAGGCCCGGCCCCGGGAGGGCCCCACGGCTTGGGAGGAAGTCGGCCAAGTGGAAGGGTGAGAGAAGAGGAGGACAAGTGAATGGGGACCATGGTTGGTGGTGGTGGTGGTCGGCGGGGGGGGGGACCCTCGGGAGCTCGCCGGGACACTCAGGCAGGCTAGGTGAGAGCATCTGCCTCTGCCCGGCTGAGTGCAGGCCTCCCGCTCGCAGGGAGGCTGCTTGAATAACCGTGTTAATCTGTGTGCATCCCGAGGGGGAGCCCCTAGGCTCCCTCTCTAATCAGGTCGCTACTCTCATTTAGAGGGTTTAATGTTCCATCCTTCATAGTGGGATGCGCGGTGTCAACCCTCAGCTGCTCAGAGGAGCCCCCTTTCTGCCTCCTCCTTCCACCTCTGCCTGCCAAGGTCACCCGGACCCTGGACCGTTGCCCCTGGCGGCCGCACACACCTCTCTCCCTCTTTCCTGGGAGAGGTCCTCCCCAGCAGTCAGAGTGATCATCCTAAGGCACAAAGCTGCCCCCACTTCAAACCCTTCCCGTCTCCAGGCCAGTTCCAAGCCCCAAGCCGAGGTAGACTTTGACCTTGCCCCAGCCTGCCCCCGTGCTTCATCTCCTGCTTTGTCTTTCCCAGCTCTCCACCCAGGACCCAGCTGACAGCAGGCAGCCCGCCTGCTCTGGGCGGTTTCTCAGCCTCCGCACTAGTGACATTTGGGGCTGGGTACTTGTTTGTGCTGGGGGCTGCCCTGTGCGTTGCAGGAGGTCGAGCGGCATCCCTGGCCTCCACCCAGTAATGCCAGTAGCACCCCTCAACCCCAGCTGTGACGACCAGAAACGTCTCCAGACGTTGCCAAATGTCCTCTGGGGGCCAAGTCACCCCAGATTGAGAGCCACTGCTCCGTGGGAGTGGACGGAAGGGTCAAGACCACCTGCTCTTAAGCTAGACAGACCCAGATCCAGTCCTTTGGCCTCTGAGCTGCACCGTACTGGGCAAGTCACTTTAAATGAAGATAAACTGGGTACCTGTCTCCTAGGTTTGGGTGACTGTCAAATGAGCTGATCCGTGAAAAATAGCTACGTGGCCAGCACGTAATAAGTGTTGGCTGGTGTTATCATGCCCTGTTTGTTCCACATCCCTGGCTGTGCCTTCCTTTTTCTGTTGGCCCCCAGGCTTGTATTTGTTCTTCCAGACTCAGCTGACACATCAGCTCCCCTCTCTGTCCCTCCCCAATCCTGGACACTTCTCCCCTGCCGCAGTACCTCCCACGCTGTTCTAGAGGTGTGAATTTTAGGATGTGTCTTCCACACCTGCCTGTGAAGGCTTGAGGAGCAGAGGTCACCAGCATCCATGCTCGGCCGGTCTGGGGTGGAAAGGCAAATCTCATCTGCAGAGACTGAAAGCCCCTGTGTCTGGCCCATGTTAGGTGCAGGGGGCTGCAGTCACCACATGGAGGGTGGGAAGCTCATTCACTCAGAGAACATCATCCAAACGCTTGCCCTCACTAGTTCAAGGCAGTGACGATGCAGAGAAAGTGCCCTGGCCTCTGGCCTCAAACTCAATCTCTGCAGCCAGGAGTTGAGTCTCAGTTTTTCCATCTGTATAATGGCGCTGATCCAGCTACCCACTGGGGTGACTTTGAGGATGGAGGTGATGTGGTGAGAACAGTTTGCCCATGATAGATGTACTGGACCACAGGCATGCGAACCCAGCAGGGGGGGAGGAGGATTTGGAAAGCTCATTTCTTTACTATCGAAGCCCCAGCCAGTGGTGGTGGTGGATGGGACCGTGTCTTCACATCAGGGAGAGTTTCCTCTCCTTTGTTTGTGGTCGTAATCTGGGAGATGGATGGGAGACACAGCTTATTTTTCTTGTTGTGATGTACAGAAAGGTCTCCGTGTCCACGAAGGAGAGAGGCAAAAGAAAGCCACTTAAGTCATAGTAGCCGATATCTAGCTTGGAATCCAGGAAGAATTAATTGACAACAAGGGTCATTAATCCCCAGAGCAGGATGCCACCAGCACAGATAATAGAATTTCAATTACTAGAGGGTTTCTTGTCTATTAAAACCCTCCTGTTTCTACAAGGCAGTGTTTAACTACCGCAGCTCCCAGGACACCTTCCATGCCACCTCACTGCCTGTAGCTCTCATCCTCCTCTGACCTCTAGAAGTACTCACTGCCTGTGCCCTGTCTTGTCGCGCGCGTGTGTGTGCGTGTGTGTGTGTGTGTGTGTGTGTGTACGAGAGAGGAAGGGTCCCACACAGATCACAGAACCCACGAGAGTAGGAAGCTGAGTTCCTTGCTTTGCTCTAGCTTTCTCTACTAAAACGCCTTTGTAAGATAGTCAATCAATACGATTCCTGTTATTAAAAAAGAAAAAAGTTTTCAAGTTGCACGGATAACACATGTTCATTGCAGAAAAATTAGAAAAATCCTGACAAACCACAAGAAACGAAAAAAAAATCATCTATAACCCCTCTACGCAGAAAGACCCAGTGTTAACATCTTTCCGTGGTTCTTCTTTGTTTTTAAAATTCAGCCAAGTATTACATGAATGCATGCAAAGTATTCAAAAAGAGGTGAAGTAGAAAAGAAAAAGTGCCCGTTTGGCTTCTCCCCCCATCCTTCCCCACAGAGGTAACCGATGTTAACTGTTTAGTGGGAACTTGTCCAACCTCTATCCGTGCATTTGTTGGCACCCATGTAGATACAGACTGATGTGCAGTTGGGTTTTTTTAAATGGACAGGGTCCCGCGATGTGTCTGTTTCTTTGGCTTCCTTTTTTTCACCTGCCAATATGTCTCGGAATACTTTGGGTCTTCTTTAGTCTCTTTGACAACTGGGTAACATTCCATTGCAGCAACAAGCTGCAATTTATAGACCCGCTCCCCTACTCATGGGCATATAGCTTGTTTCCACTTTATCACTAATCGAAACTGCACACCTTGGTCCGCTTGTGCAGGGACTTTTGTGGGGAAGATTGACACACGTGAAATTGTAGACTCACTTGATTTAAATTTTGATTTAAATCCCTCTCCCAAAAGGCTGTGCCAAAGTTCTCACCGGGCATGAGAAGTCAGATCCCCTTCCCCCCCCCCCCCACCAGCCCATGCCCTTGACGACACCGGAAATGATCGATCCTTAATATTTTTTTTTTTTGGTCAATTTCACGGATGAGCGTGGTGCATCCTCTATGTCAGCACACACGCTTTTGCGTCATTCCTGGTGGCTATAGCAATAGCATGTGCCGGTGCCATACTTTTCAATCGGTTCCTCATTGTCTTTGCTGTTTTTGCCGAAACTGGCGAATATCATTATAGCCGAGTGACGCACTGAACCCTCTCTTATTTCCTTGGAATGGATTCCTGGGGGTGGAATTGCTGGTCAAGGGACACACATATTTTAAGGCTGTTGCGACTTATTGCCAAAGCGCTCTGCAGAACAGCTGGCTGGCAAGTTTATATTCCCGCCGGCAGTTCATGAGAGTGTCCGTAACCAGACATTGCCAGATGTCCCCTGGGAGGGCAAGATCCCCGCCCGTTGAGACCCACTTCCTTAGAGACAGGATGGCTTGAATCCTCAGGCAGCTCTAGACAAACATTCCTTTTATTCCCCCCTCTGGTCTGACTCAGTGGTTCTCAAACCTGATCGGTCCGTACACAATACCATACATGCCCTACTTTAAGGGCAGGGACTTTTCAAGGGTAATTTGACTCCATCCATTTGCGCCCTGCCTGCTTACTTGAGAACCTAACACCGGCCCCCCTCCCCTTAAATTTAACACCACCGGCCTCCCGAATAGCTCTGCAGAGGTCACAGAGGTCTTTCCAGCCCAGAATCCCTCTCATGCCCAGGCTTCTTCTGGGAGGCCCGTGGTGATAACTGCCATATTTGAGCACTTCCTGTGGGGTCGGGTCGTCTCGCTGCGTGTTCACATGGACACTGTGAGGTAGGTGCTATTCCTGCCCCCTTTTCTCAGAGGAGACACCGAGGCTCACAAAAGCTCAATAACTTGCCCCACATTACAAAGCGAGTAAGTGGCAGAACCCATTTGACCGCAAGTTGTATTGCTTTTCGATCAAAAGCATCCGCCAGCAGTGAGAGAGAATGTGTGCGACCAGCTCTTGTTTATTGATTGACGTCTCTGCCTTCGTGATTCCAAAAATCAAGAGATGAGAAGTTAAAAGTGGCTCCTTGCTCTGTGTGTCTTGGAGGGGGCAGAGGTCAGCGTATCGTAAGCTCTGGGCAAAGTGGAGGCATCAGTCTTTGCTGGTGTGGAAGCAGCCATGTCTGAGGCAGAGCGCTAAGCCAATATGACCTCTTTTTTTTTTTTTTTTTAACGTGTATCTGTTTTTGAAAGAGAGACAGAGCGTGGCAGGGGAGGGGGCAGAGAGAGAGAGGGAGACCCAGAACCCATAGCGGGCTCCAGGCTCTGAGCCGTCAGCACAGAGCCCAACGTAAGGCTCGAACTCATGAACCACGAGATCATGTGACCTGAGCCGAAGTCGGACGCTCAACCGACTGAGCCACCCAGGTGCCCCACCGATGTGATCTCTTCAAGTACCATGCAAAACCACGATGTCGAGTATCTGCCATTTAATATCCGGGAATGATGCTTCTGTTGTAACTTGAAAGCATGAATGTTCTTTTGCAGTTGAGGAAACCGCCCCTTGCCCTCCGCTCTCACCTTCTGAAAGACTCTTGACCCTAATAAGAGGGAAGCCCTTTGAGCTCCGTGGAGGAAGCTGCACCTACAAAGACCAGGGTGTGATTAGATCATCTGGGCTCTTCCTGTTCCGACCAAAGGAACCAATTAGATGATCTAATGGGAACATTTTTTTGTCACCCAGAAATTATATGATGCTGTGGAGCTGCCCACTATTATGTACCCTTGATGATAATAATAATGTCTCCTTCCAGGGTCATGTAACAATGTAATAAACTCTCTCGACAGCCTTGGTGTTAATGGCCCTGCTCCCATTTTGCTGATGGGTAGAGTGAGGCAAAGAAAAACCAGGGGCCTGGCTCACCTTCCCTCAGCAGGGAGACTTGCCAAGTGGGCTCATTGAAGGCAGGAATCTTATTTCCTATGCTATCAATCTGAAATTCCAGCTGGAGCAGAACTTCCCCAAAGTTGTTTTTTTGGGGGAGCGGGTGGGAGGGGAAGTGGTATTTTGGAGAACATTAGTGTCACAAGAAACTCTGACAAGTCTGGGAAATGCTTTATTTCTAGTCCTCCATGGATTTTAAGCACATATTAAAGGCTCTGAGCCTTTAAAACATTAAAGCATATTAAAGGCTCTGAGAAGTCCTGCAGGCTTTAAAAAAAATTTTTTTTTTCTTAACGTTGATTTATTTTTGAGAGAGAGAGTGCACAAGGGGGAAAGAGACAGAGAGAGAGAGGGAGACACAGAATCTGAAGCAGGCTCTGAGCTGTCAGCACAGAGCCTGATGTGGGACTCGAACCCATGAAGTGTGAGATCATGACCTGAGCCGAAGGTGGACGTTCAGCCAATGGAGCCACCCAGGCGTCCCTACCTGCAGACTTCTTTTAAATTGTGATTAACCAGATATTTTCAAAACTGATTCGGCCACAGAATCCTGCTTTTAGGTAATAGCTCTTGGCAGTCCTTGGATGCCCTTCTGGTAATTCTGTGTTTGAGATATTTAAATGGCCTCTGCTGTCCCAAAACCTTCTGTAGAGAGGCCTTTTAGTCAGGTGGAGGGGAGCAGAGGCCATCACTGGGGAATGGGCTTGGTGATCAGGATAGCAAGATAGCTTCTGAGGAATCTTTTTCCTTCTTTAACAAATGAACCGGGTGCCTGGGTGGCTCAGTCAGTTAAGCATCTGACTTCGGCTCAGGTCATGATCTCACGGCTCATGAGTTTGAGCCCTACGTGGGGGTCTCTGCTGTCACCACGGAGCCTGCTTCAGATCCTCTGTCCCCCTCACTCTCTACCCCCTCCCCCACTCACGCTCTGTCTCGCTCTCTAAAAAATAAACCTTAAGAAGAAAATGAGCCCCAGACCCCTAGAGTCTAGACCTTAAGGATGCCCTAGCAGCTGCGTCACATCAGACCAGTTTCATCGTGGGAATATGTTGGTATTTTCCAACCATTTTCAAACTGGGGCAGGATCGTTGCCACGTGCTGAAGTTGGTGGGAGTGTGACCTTGGAGACAGTGTTGGGTTGAACTGAGAAGGGTTCTCAGGAGGGAATGAAGACGGAGCCTGGAAAACAAGGTGTGAGGTTGTGAGGAGCCCCTGGGATGTGCCCTGAGACCAGGCCAGGAGGGCATTCCTGGTTTGAAAGGAGTTAATGTCACCTCCATCAAGGCAGCATGGCAGCATGGATGTCTAGTGTCTGTATTTCTCCTTCCACAATCGTCTAAGGCAGCTCACTGGGTTCTGAAAAAATATATAACTGGAAGGAAGTGGAGGGGGGGAAGGCAGGACAAACAGAAACGGAGACCAAAAACAGATACAGGAATAAGGCTGGCACCATCACAGTGGCCATTTGTGTCCTCGGCATTTGCTGGCCCAGCCGCCTGTTGGCTCACACATATTAGGAGTCTGTTTGCCCAGTTGGGCAACAACGTTATCAGGCACCTACTATGCGTTGGTTCCTGTGCTAAATGCATTTTATATTTGTTTTCCAACAAGGAGACTAAACGCCTTGTGTGTTTTCTTCTATGCGGAAGGCTTTTCATCTCCATTATAGAGATGAGGAAACCAAGAGACCCCAAAGGCTTAGAAATTGGTCCAAGCATGCAGAGCTAGCACGGTTTGAACTGGGGACTTTCTGATGTCAAAGGCCATTTTCTTCATCCTTTCCCCCCTCGCTTCTTTGTGTTTAACAAAATGCTTGGGTCTGCCCTCTAGCTATAGTTCATTTGTTTTCTTTGCTGTATTGTATTCCATCACACAACCAGGCGGCAGTCTATCCCTTCTACTGCTGATGAACATTTGAGTTATTTGCAGATCTGGGCCATCACGACAGCGATGCATTGTTATACGTGTTTCTGAGTGCACTTGGGTAAAAGTTCCTCTAGAACAGAAGCTCAGAGTGGACTTGCTAGGCCATAGGGCTTCACCTTTTCTGGATTAATGGTTGAGCGTCAACCTCTTGTCCCTCCGTGGCCTCACTGCTA
The DNA here is from genome assembly GCF_022079265.1 of Lynx rufus. Lineage (NCBI taxonomy): Eukaryota > Metazoa > Chordata > Mammalia > Carnivora > Felidae > Lynx > Lynx rufus. The sequence goes on along the minus strand of NW_025814839.1, from coordinate 7,976,663 downwards.
CCTCCACCCTTCACCACGCTGTCCTTAAATTTCCAAAAGCAAGTGAAGCAGTTCAGCATATATGCTGTTGGAACACACAGCAGACCCCATATTTACAGAATCTGAAGCACCAAAGGGCCAACCCAGGAATCTGTGCTTTTCATAACCTACCCTAGTGGTCCAGATAGCTAGCCCTATCTGAGGACCACTGGTCTAGAGCCTTGACACATTTTCTTAAAGTCCTGAGGTCCTTTCTTCAAACTCAGTCTTATGTAGAATGCAATATATAAAATAGAATTGGAGCTGCCCTGCTTGGAGCAGTAAGTAGGAGTGGAGGGTCCCATGAAACAGCCTGGCTGGCTCTTGACCACAGCCCTTCCTTTTCCTGCTATAGCACAGCTAAACTACATTTCCCAGCCTCCTTTGCAGGTAGGCGTCATCATGTGACTGAGATCCATCCAATGAATGTAGGTGGAAGCAATGGAGGAGGGGATCTTTCCAGGCCTGGCTCATAAAACCCTGCCACATCTGTAGGCTAAATGCCGAAGAGGCTGAGAGGTGAGCTGAGTCCAAAGCTGGAAGGAACTGGGGTCCCCAGACGACCTTGTGGAAAGCTGCCTGACAGTCAGCAACACCCCTTTGGGATTTCACATAGTCAGAAATAAATGTCTGCTGTATGAAGTCCTAGATATTTGGGGGTCAGTTTGTTACAGCAGCTGGCACTGCTGTTGCCCATCCCGGCCGGTCCTCGGTGAAGCTGGTGTGCAGGACCACGGAGGCACGTGGAAGGACAGCTACACGCAGTCACAAACCCTGGGCTTTGCATCTCCACTCCCTCATAAGAGGAGGGAGAGAGGACCCTACCTCCCTCTGCTTCTGTATGGATTTAATGAGATAATATATTTGGAAAGCACTCCGGGTGCAGTGAAAGGCATTTCAGATGTGAGTTATATTTAGTTATTGATACTGTGTTTCTGCATGCGTTTCTTTCACTACCTCCGCAGCCAAGCCTCTCTCCAGTGGCTACTCCACAGAAACTGGAGAAGCATTAATGCAGTAAATCTCAAAACTCAGCCCCTTACTCCCTTCTCCAGGCAGGCCCGAGCTGCGGTCCCCAGAGCAGCTGACCCTGAGCATAATGCAAATATTGCGTTCCATCAGGCTATTTTAAGACAGGCGAGGAATAAGACTCCCGCTCTCCCCATAAGAAATGTACATCATTCCCTGTTCTTTAATTTCCTTTTGATTAAAAAAAATCAGCCTATCTGAAAAATATCTGCTATCTCTCCTCTATGCTGAGAGAGATGGGGGGCGGGGAGCCAAATATGCTTTCTGGACTTTCAGAGTCACAGGGGCCGTTTAGGGCTTTTTTGCTGTGAGAGGTATGTGGATTTTTTTGGTGAGTGATGAGGGTATGGGAATCTGGTTTTAATAGGCTAGCGCTTAGAATTATCTTGGTTTTCCAGGCTGGAGAAAGAGGCAAGTTATGTTCTTCTGAAATGGGTGATGGAGGTCGTAGCCTCCAAATGAGCTGATCCCCATCTGATCACCAAAGGAGAGAGAAGAGGGGCCAGTTTCTGCTTTTCTCCTGGTCCCTAAACCTTGACCCAGACCCCTTTACCTTTTCTTATTTACCCTCTTCCACTCAATCCCTCTCCAGTGTATTCACACATCCATTCATAGATCAGCACCCAGTAGGGTGGACAGTTCCCATTTCTGCAGGCATGTCTAGAGCCCCTACTGTGTGCTGGGCACTGTGCACAGCCCAGAGCACACGTTCCCTGGGATCAAGCCCTGTTTGCAGCCCTCAACCACAGCAGACTTCCTAACTGGGACCCAGTCTGCCATCCCTCCTCCCCTCTGTCAGACCAAAGCAGAGAAAGACTGGGCTCTGGAGTCAGAATTCTAAATCACCTACTTCACTCAGTGCCCAAAGGCTACCATAGCAAATTACCACAAATTGGGCAGCTAAAAACAACAGAAATATATTCTCTCATAATTCTGGAGGTCATAAATCCAAAATCAAGGTATCAGGAGGAAGGGTTCCTTGTGGAGACTCTGAGGGAGAGTCTGTTCCATGCCTCTCTCCCAGCTTCTGGTGGCCCTCAGCCATGTCTGGTGCTCCATGGCTTATAATCACATCACTCCAATCTGCTTCCATGGTCACGTCACCTTCCTCTCCTCTTGTCTCTGTGTCCACTCCCCTTCTTGTAATAATACCAGTCATTGGATTTAGGACCCACCCTAAATGTAGGGCGATTTCATCTTGAGATCCTTGACAAATTGTATCTGCAAAGACACTATGTGCACATAAGGTCACATTCTGAGTTTCTAAGTGGACATGATCTGGTGGTGGGGGTGGGGACACTATTAAACCCACCTGCCCTCTGCTCACCCCCCAGTACACATCCATTCTATATGCAAAATTTATTCACCCATCTCAAGAGCTAGAAATGGAGGAATGGACACTGGAGAGTAGAGGTGATTATAAAACCTCCCACCATGTGTCATTTGGACAATAAAATAAGGCATTAACCAGCTTAGCACAGTGCCTGACAAAGAAAGAAATGCAATGCTGAAAGGTAGTAATAGAAGTATTTGTAATTACTATAATGATGTACAACTGGACGGATTTTCCCAAGACACTGCTTTTTTATCACTTTCTTCATTAAAAGCCAGCAAGGATTTCCCATCACCTGCAGAACAAAGCCTTGAGCTTGTTGGGTTCATTAGTAAGGGCTTTGCAATCAGTCCTCCATCAAAAGTTCCTCTCTCTCTCACCTCTTGCCCTCAAGACTAACTGGCACCTGAATTCTCCCAGCTTTTTCTTTGTGTCCTGTCTACTCACTCCTATCAGACCCTCCCACGTCTGCTTAGCAGTGCCCCCTGCAACAGTACTCCTTGCATTTAGGGAAATCTGCCCCTATTGGGCTCCCAGAGCCCATACAGGTGCTCATTTGGGCCCACCGACTCCGACTCGTTGTTCTTTTCTCCCATGTGTTCATTTATCTGCTCCACCGTAGATCATAGCTTCTTAAAGGCAGGGGATTTGTGCCACAGAGGAAACCATGGGCTCTGGTATCACAGCTCTGCCCCTTAAGCACCGCAGTTTCTGAATCCATAAAATAGGGATAAGTCTGTCTCCTTGTTAGGATTCTTGGGGTATTAAGCAAGGCAACACAGGTAAAGTACCTGGGACCAGTAAGCAGTTGCTAAGTCCCCTTCCGCAGCTGAATGTTACCTACTGAAGCTGGTGCATAATGGGTCCCGGGGGCTTTGCAAATGTTCGTGGGTGAAGGTCAGCGCCAGAGAGGAGTGGACACATCCTCGCATAAATTAGGGCATACATTTTTAGCCCAAACAACAAATGTATCGAGCCTGGTGCTAAAGCTTTCCGTGCATGGTTATTTAGTCCTCTTACCAAGAAAGGTATGTCACCTACCGTGCCCAGTAGAGGTCCTGCCATGTTATGGTGGTCACTCAAGGCAACCCTGAGAAAAATCATCCTGGCCAGGATTCAGTGGGGTGGGGAGGGGGGGTGTCTCTCCTTCCCCCAACTTTATAACCTCCCCTCCATCCTGCAAGGTCATCTTCTGCCCCCTCCCACCAAAGATCCTTTCCTGCCCCCGTCCCCAGTGCGCCCTTGTGAAGTGCACTCAGACCTTGTCATCCAGGTTTCCCAGGGGCCGGGGATCTGACCCATGGCCATGGGGGAAACGTGTGGGAAAGTGGGGTGCAGGAAGAGCTCCTAGAGAAATGGATGGGCGCGATTCCCATGTTGACTTGAACGTTTGTGAAGCAGATTCTATGTGTAAGAACCTCCCCAACCTTACCGTCTGGGACACAGGGCAGGAAAGCTGAGACACGTGACCAAGGAATGCGGCACCAACCAACAAACAAATGGAGTAACAATTCCTTCTACCCGTCTGGGGCCCTATAATTGCCCAAAGTGCTTTTCGGTGGAGGGCAAGGGAAGTGCGATGCTCTGGCCGAGTGCAACTTGCCAGCCTCCAGGTTCCGAATTTGGAATGTGGGTGGGATTGCTTTTTAAAACAATCCCAGCCACCCGCCCGGATGGTGCCTGCTGGAGTCCTTCCTGGGAAACACGAGTTTTCACAGCAGCCTGCAGGAGACAGCCACATGCTGCCTTTGGGCCCATTAAGGTCAGCTACGGGAAGTTCAGGCCACGATGGGCCAGCAGGAGGGCAGCAGGAGGGATGGCTGGGGGCAAGTGGTGCCTTAGCACCTCTCAGATGGCCACCTGTGAGTCACCCCGAGCCCAGCCCTGCCAATATCGGGCTCTGATTCCCAGCCTTACTTTTGTGGCTGGTGGTGTTTGCACACTTTGCACAAAATGCCCCCAACGGCAGACCTTATGCCGTGCACGCAAAGGAAAATTATCGTCTTGGATTTGAATAGCTCCCCTTTCTTGTGCAGCTCTGAGGATATGATTTAGGAAACGTTTCGACCTGCTGTTGTTCCGATATAGAAAATGCTGAAGGTAGAGTTGCTCCCTTCTTGCAGCGTAATCTGGTTAGTGTAGCTTAAGAGTTCCGTCTCTGGAGAAGCATAAATCTGAGTTCGAATCCCCTGTCTCCTCAGAGCTGCCACTAGCCCCCACAATGCCACTGTGGGAATTAGGAAAGGATGCCCATCCCCCGGAAGGACGCCGCTGAGTGCAGCCTGCTTATGCCCCCTATTTGACCATGACAAAGTCGTTTATCCTCTGTGACCCTCAGTCTCTCCATCTGTGAAATGGGCATATAATAACAGAACCCACCTTACTGGCTGGTTGTGAGGATTAAGTGAGCTAATAATATATGCCACGCACACAGTGAGCGCCACGTAAATGCTAGCGATAACTGTATTCTGATAATCATCATATTCTGCCTGCCCGTAGATTGACCAACCAGCCCAACAAAATTGTGTGCCTGACAATTTTCTCGGGACTCAGGACATTCGGCATGCAAGCTGGGTCCCGGGCAAAGGCCAGGCCAGAGCTCTCCTTTCTGCTTTGGTGTTTGGCCTGAGAGGTGGGTGTCTGGGCTGAGGTGCCTGGGAGGGATCTCGGGTGTATATTAACACTCCTCCTTGGGGGGAAATGGGTGCTGTCCAAGATCAGGGACTAGGTCTGTTTTGCTAGGATCACCCTTCATCGGACCTTCGCTATAGCAAGCCCCAGGCCGTGGGCCGGTGTGCATTCTCTTTGCACTCGCTCCGTGCCTGAGCTCTCTGAGCCTCAGTTTCCTCCCCTGTGAAGGGGGGAGGATAAGATCTGGCTTAGAGGATGAGTCGCACGGTTTGAGATCTGATCAACATCAGGTCCTGGCACAGCTCCTAGTTGGAGCCCAGGAAATAATAGACCACATCTGCAGGGTGCCTGCCTCGCGCCAGGCCAGCGGCCTCCGTTCTCTACGCGCTGTCTCCTCTGCTCCTCGCGAGAAGCTTAGGTGGCGAGCCCCATTGTTAGGGCTAGTTCACGGAAGGGGAGGAGAGAGAGGAACTCCCCCTGCTGAGAAACTCCGAAGGAATCCAGTGGAAGTTTCTCTCAGTCCCGTCACACTCAGACTGGCTTTGTCCACGCTTCCGTTTGAGTGCGGCCTTGTCATAGAGAGAGTGTGATCACACCCTCTTTTCTGAAGCCCGGTCACACAGCCCAGCGGCTGGGTGTAAGCTCTCGCATCTCCAATCAAGTGTTGCCGTTACTCAGCGGGGCCATCATGTCGGCCGTTGGTGTGCGTGGGTATGTTCCAGAGGCATGTTCTGCCCCAGGGTTGCCCTGACGTGGGTGGAAAAGGCTTGCCTGCTTTGTGTCCTCAGATGGGTCCCCATCCCTGGGTGCAGGCATCACCAGCCCGGCCAGGCTCCTTGAACTTCCTACTGTGATGCCTACAGCAACCCTGGGATTCTGTTATTCTCACCTGCTTTGGACACATGAGGAAACTGAGGCTCCAGGAGGGGAAGTCAGTTGCTGAAGTGGCGGAGACAGGATTTGAACCTGGAGCTCCTGCCTCCAGGGTCCGTGATTGTGACCCCTTTGTCGTACTGCCTTCATCTATAGCATGAAGGTCTTGGACCAGGTCAGAGGCCATTTTGACGGGTTTGAGGGAGTGTCTTCTTTTCCCATAGATTTCATTTTTTAGGACGATTTCAGATTTGCAGAAAAATTATGAAGATCCAGAGAGTTCCCATCTACCCCACACCCGGTTTCCCCCATAATTAACACCTTACGTGAGTACGGTACATTTGTCACAATGAGTGACCCGATATTGATATGCTATTATTAGCTAAAACTCATACTTTATTATTCAGTTCCCTTAGCTTTTCCTTGATGCCTTTTATTTGTGTTTATTTTATTTATTTATTTTTTTTTTGGTCTCGGCATCCCATCCAGGAAACCACATTATGTTTTTGTCATTATGTCTCCTTAGCCTTCTCTGGTCTGTGGTGGTTCCTCAGACTCTCCCTCAATTGGATAACCTTGGCAGTTGCGAGAAGTACTGTTCATGTATTTTGTAAGATGCCCTCCTCTTGGAACGTGTCTAATGTGTTTCTCATGAGACTGGGGTCGTAGGTAGGGGGAGGAAGACCACAGAGGTCCATTGTCATTCTTACCACCAAGAGTATATACCATCCACTTGACCTCTTCTGTTGGCGTCGACCTTCATCGCCTGGCTGAGGTCCTGTCAGTCAGGTTTCTCCATCGTAAAGGGACTGTTTTCTTCTGGGGGTTATCTTTTTTTCTTTTTTTTAACTTTTTAAAATGTTAATTTATTTTTGAGAGACAGAGCACAGGCGGGGGAGGAACAGAGAGAGGGAGACACAGAATCCGAAGCGGGCTCCAGGCTCCGAGCTGTCAGCACAGAGCCCAACGCGGGGCTCAAACCCACGAACCGTGAGATCATGACTTGAGCCAAAGTCAGACGCTTAACCAACTGAGCCACCCAGGCGCCCCTCTGGGGGTTATCGTTTTATCACTTACAATGAACATTCTTTCTAGGTACGGAATCTTTCTCTGTTTGCACCATATGAAATCCTACACCGAATCACAGCTGACAAGGGCTGGCTGCCTGGGCAGGTGACAGGTGTGATCACGCAGGACCTGCGCTTGGGGATTAATGCTCTGCTGTCACCATCTTAAAATTGTTAATAATCTCATCTTTGGATTCGTTTCGTAAGGGGAGGTTGATAGGACAACACGACACGCACGGGGGGCTTGGAACCTCAACCTTGGGGCACGTCCTGCCGCCTCCCCGTCTCCCCGGGATGGATGTTCTGCCAACTCCCCAGCCCTGCCCAGTGACTTTTGCCACCCTCTGTCCCCGGCAGGGGTCTGCAGGTGGTGCAAGGAGAGTTAGGGTGGGCGTGCGCGTTTTGTAGCATCTCAGGGTGGGGACCAAGTGGGGTCCATCGGCATCCTAGGCTGGCAGCACCACGATACATTCAGTGGGCAAGTGAGAGGGGGCGAGCCTCTTGTCCCCTCCCCACCCAGGTACCAGGTGCACTCCAGCGTGGAGGTTGCAGTTTCTCTGGGGTCACGGGTCCTCCGTGGATCGGGGAAGTGGGCCTACGAGGAGGAGTTTCCCTGCCCCTGCCCAGGGCACCCATGTTGGTCCCATGACTGGCAGCCAGCAGGCCATGCACGCGTGGATGCCCCGTCATGGCAGGGCCCTGGACCCCCGTGAGGGTCTGCATTCCCCCCCATCCCCCGGGTATCCTGATGCCTGAGTGAGCACAACATTCAGTAGCAAATAAAAACATGACAGGTCCGGAAAGGGAGGCCACAGAAGAAAGGAAAACGCTTTTTACGTCTTAAGTACTTTTAACAGCCCAGTTTCTCTCTTTTGAATAAAGGCCCGTATTTTCATTTTGCACCAGGCACCACAGATTTGAAAGCCAGTCCTTCCCCCACGGCTCCTAGTGTCCCCACCCCACACTACACCCCAAGTGTCTCTGAGGAAATTCCCGTCTCTGCGGGATGGAAAGGGAAAGCCCTGGGAGAGGCATGCTGGCTCTGACTCGAGGCCATCCATGGACCTGGGTGGTACAGCATTTCTAGGCCATTCCGGCTCAGTGTCGTCAAGCAGGGGAAACCTGGGGAAACTGAGGCACAGTGACGAAGAATGACCGAACGGACTCTGCACGCAAGCTTGCAAGCCAGGGTTGGACTAGGGGTTTCTGTCAGCTCAACGCAAAGTTGGCTGACGGCTGTGGAATACTCAGAGGACAGCCTGAGACAGAGAGAATGCTGGGCTAGGGGTCAGACGGAGCTGGGGTGAGGGCTCGGCTAGGCCCAGTCAGGCCAGTGCTCTTTCCTTGCCGAACCTTGATGTGCTCATCTATTTAATGGGAGTGAAACCCGAGGTCCCTAGGACCAAGCTTAATCCAGATAATGCACGGGGGACTCACATGCTGTGGTGCCCCACCTGGATACGAGATGTCCTCACCCCACACATCCACCACAGCTTCACGGATTTGCCCATTTCACCTTCACGCTTGGGTTATGTTTCAGTGCGTCCCCACCGTCTGTCCGGGGATGTGAACACCCAGAGGGCCCAAACCACGTCTGTTTAAGTCCCTCTGGGTCCTGGGTGGAGTAGATCCTGGCTTAACAAGAACCTTGAACAGGGAGGGAGGTGATGTTACTGCTCCCTCACCTGGAGCAGGCTTCTCTGTTTCAACTCCATAAACTGTGAAGGCGACAAAGCCCTTTCTGTATTTTGCGAGAGATACAGTTTGCAAATGATCTCATTACCCCCGCAGCCATGAGCAGAGTTATGTCGGGCCTTTCTAACAAGTGGCAGTAAAACATTTTATAGGCCCCTCTGCCCCCCTCCTTCCCCCACCGTGTAATTTGCTCTGTTTGGGGTTGAACTTGGTGTTTTCCCTCTTTCCCTTCTCTTTCTCCTTGCACTTTCTCTCATGTTAATTATATTAGTTGCCATGGAAACAGTGATGTCATTGGCACGGGAGCGCTCAATGACATCCAAAAGCACAGTTTATAGCATGGCTTGAAATTTATTCCATGGCTCGCAGCCTTGAGGGGGGTTATATGGCGATTATATCGCGGGCACCATCTGGGCGTGAGGGTGGGAAGGGGTGGAGAGTAGCTGGGCTGTGGGGTGCTTCCCACAGCCCCAGATATTGGGGGGCCGTTCCATTTGGACACCGTGGAGGACACCTTGGGTACCGTGAAGAACTGTCTCTTCTTGGCTTTTGCCAACACTCGCTACCTAACAGCACCCCGCCCCACGTTTGTCCCCATTTTAGGATTTCAGAACCCTGCATGGGGCGGTCTCAAAAGTGCTTAACACAAGGGCGGGGTGTGTGTGTGTGTGTGTGTGTGTGTGTGTGTGCGCGCGCGCGCGCACGCGCACCCGCTCACACATGTGCTTGAAGCATCAAACCATGCTGTTAGTATGAAACTGTGATCCGCAGCGTGCAGCGCACGTTACTTCACACACACGGCTCGCATACACATGCACACACTTATTTGCCCATCTGTACTTCATTCTAGAAGGTGCAGTGGCATGCACATTACTGAGTTTTGTGCCAGAGCCCCCATCCTCCACAGCTCACTTCTGGAGCTGCAGGGGCAGGGTGGGGAGCAGGGCTGCGCCCGAAGACAATGCGGTTGCGGTCGGGGGTCGGAGCGCCGCGTGCATACCCTTGCAGGGAGATGCGCCAGGTGTGGGCCTGGCGAGCTGGCCCCCGGGCTGGGCCTTCCGTTATTCGGTGGGAGGCCTCCGTGTCTCGATCTGACACCGAGCAGACAGGCCCCGAGGCGGGAGCCACTCGGCAGGGTCCCCTCTTCCTCCCTGGGGACCCGTGGACGTGTTTTTCAGTTCCTGTGCTAGGTATCACCTTGAGTTTGCCGAGGGAGCGCGGCAAACAGCGCGCAGAGCTAAAGGGGACCTCCAGGTGTTCCTCATCAATTCTGGAGCTCTTGTGTCTCAGATCAGAAGCATGAAGGGCTCTCTGGGAAGGCCCGCTTGGAAGAGCAGGAGAGGAGGCACTGTAGGGCGGAGGCCACCGGTTTGGGAATCAGGGGTGTCACTCCAAACAGCGTCAATGCAACAGGCAAATTATTCGCCTCAGAAGCGGAGTAGGTGGGAACTTAAGGCATCACCTGCCCTAGGGCCGCAAATAGGGACATCTGGCCTCTCGCGGCACCTCTGAGTCCTGCCTGTCTCTGTTTCGATTCCCCCTCCTGGTGCCCTCAAGACTGCAGGGAGCGCCCGCTCCGCCTTCAACTCCACTTTGTTCCAAAAAAATGTCACGGGACCGCGTCCAAGTCACGTGCCCATCCACGAGCCAACAACGGTGGCCGGGGCGGCGTGGCTTCCTCTGATTGGCCAGACCTGGGCCACGCGGCCTTCCCTGGAGCCAGTAAGAGAGAGTGGCCGCAGCAAGCGGGCTGGGACCCTGAGAGCGGAGTTGGAGCTGGGCTGGTGGAACCCGGGGCGGTCCCTGAGCTTCTTTCTGTCCCCGTGGTAGGCGTCCCCCCAGAAAGTACTTGTCCCGCTCCCATCAGAGCCTTCAGGGGTCACTAGGCCTCAACCTCGTCTGTCACGGGGACACCGAGATGAGTCAGCCATCGCCCTGCCCCGCCCTGCCCTCAGCCCCCTGCTAGCCCCGGGGGGTCACCACCAGAACTGCTGAAAAAAGATAGGAGCCTCCACTGGAGGAGCCCGAGGGCGCTCCAGGCCCTGAAGCAAGTGTGGAGTACCGATCAGATCGGACCCAAGTCCCCGGGAGGACGAGGAGGAGGGTGGCGAGTGGAGAAAGGGGGCGAGGTGGACGCAGGAAGAGAGAAAGGCCTGTGCAAAAGCAGATGCGTGCAAGGGCACAGCTTAGGGAAACTGAGTCCCACATGCAGTCGTAATAATAGCAGTAACAGACGCTCTGCTCTGGGCTAAGGGGTCCAGCTTTGTGATGACCAGCTTTACCACGGGCCTATGAGACAGGTGCTAGGAAATTAGTCCCTGGCACTTAGGAAGTCCCGTATAAATGTTTGCTATGATAATAATAGTAATAGGGAGCCATGGATGATTTTAGCAAGGGAGAGAATAAGATTGAGGGATTTGGGTACAAGGGAAGAGAGCAGAGATGGTTTAGAGCCACAGTGGTTCTCAACCAGGGGTGATTTATCCCCCAGGGGAACATTTGGCAATCTCTCCAGACGTTTTTGGTTGTCACAATTTGGAGGGAGAGGCGCTACAGTCATCTAGCGGGTAGAGGCCAGGGATAGTGTTAAATATCCTGCAGTGAGCAGGACAGTCCCCACCACCCCACCACAAAGAATTATCTAGCCCAGTGTCAATAGGTCTGAGGTGGAAAAATCTGGGTTTGGGTTAAATATGGGGGCTGATGCAGAATATAATAGGGCTTGTCAGAGGGGGCTGTGAACAGGACAGTGGCCCTGGGCTGGCCAAAGTCTGGCAGAACTTCACCCCCCACCGAATGGGTATCCTCCCTTCCCGATCTCCTAGCTGGTGGGGGTCCATGGCGCAGAAGGTGCTGGCGGGGAGAAGCGTGTCACCCAGAGATCTGCAGGCCCTGGCAGACGGCGGGCCACAGTGACGCTGGCTCCAGCTGCGTGCACCTCTGAATCAAAGACCCAGCAGGTTCCTCGCGTGGGGGCAGATGTCCTGTCTTGATGTGCCACTTGCCACTTGGAGCCCCCAGCCTGGAAACGTGGATGCCTGGCCACTCGCAGATCGCCAAGCCCAGTCCTCCGAGTCAGAAATGTTGATTTGTTTCAGTAACGTGAGCATGGGGGGGGGGGGACGGAAGAGAGGAAAGTGAGCAAGAGAGACAGTGAGTCAAAAACCATGAAGCTGACTGAGACAGAGACTGGGAGAGACAGACACACTCAGCAGGAGAACCACCGAGAAAGAACAAACAACACAGAGAGGCTAATAATACTAAGGGATGGAGCCCGAGATGGAAGGACACAAATTAAGAGCAGGGAAGAGACACAGAGAGAGAAAACCAGACCGAAGAGAGCCAGATGGATTGAGATTAGCAAACAATAAAAAGAAACATAAATAATAAGATCGAGGAAGAGCAAAAGAAAGATTGAGTAGAAGACAAGACGGGGACAGCGAGCAAGAGAAATACCTCCTCCCAAACCCCGTGGGAGAAACTCTCCAAGGCTTTGCCATATTTTAGCCATGAAACCGGGAAACTGGGGCAGCTTTCTCACTGCAGGTCCGGGACGAGCAAGCCTTGTTCGCATTATTGCTGGCATCCCCTGCGAACTGGACATTAGCCAACAGGAAATTCCTGGGAGAAATCTTTCCACTCAGAGTCTTTTAAAACTTTTTATTTATTTATTTTAATTCCCCCCCCCTTTTTTTTTTCAAGGACGAACAAAAAAAGAGTGAGGTGGGAAAGGAGGAAGAAAGGAAAAAAGAAAAAGAAATGATCCACCTGGTATAAGAAAAACTTATCTGGCAACAGCCCCGGCCAGGCCAGGGGAAGCTCGGGGTCCATTGTGTCCGCTGTGTCCATTCTTCCTCTGGAAGGATTTATGACCTCACACTCCCATGACATCACAATGCGTTGCCATGGCTCCTGCTTTATTATCGTAAACAAAGAGCTGTTCCTTGGGACACTGGCCGTCTGAGCAGGAGGGGGAGAAAGAAGGCTCTGTGTAATGTGTTTTCTTGGGAAGGCAGCTTGTTCGGAAGTCTGAAAAGCTGCGAAAATAGTTGTACACAGTTCTCTGCGTGTAGCCTCTGGACAAGGTTAGGACGGGGACAGAGGAATGAAGTCAGCTCTCCGCTGGAGGACCCTCGGGCTCTGTGTGTTCTCACCGCCAAAGAGCGGCTTCCTGGGTTTCCCTCACCGCTCAGATAAAGGTTTTCATTCATTCGCCAAAAATGCATTGAGCGCCTACTACGTGCTAGGCGCTGGCAGATTCTGGTTTCTAGATGGGTGAGACGCAGCAGGCCCAGGCCCTGCCGCTTGCAAAAACCCGGCAGAGAAGTCACCAGGAATGTGTATAGAGTTGTAATCTGGGTGAGGATGAGAAGGAAATGAGGATGAGAAGAATGGGGGAGGAAGCTACTTGGATGAGCAATCCAGGAGGGCCCCTCTGAGGAGGTGATGTTTTAGACAAGACCTGCAGGAAGAGAAGGGGTCGACGGTGAAGAGTGGGAGCAGGTGACAGGGCCCTAAGCGAGGACAGCCGCTCCAGGCTGTGACTGTCAACATTTAGGTTCCCACCAGGGGTGTCTTCCCACACATTTTGTAGTATTTCTTTCTGGCCAGCTGACTTCGTTGGGGGGGGCTTGTAAAGAGGAGTCACTTTTGCTGAGTCCGAGTGAGCCTTCTGAACCCTGGCCACAACAGTGCCCGCCAGCTGCCATTTCCAGATGGCAGGGACGGGGGTCTCAGCCCGGAGCTTGGTGAACACAGATTAGCCAGGAGCAGAAACACCTGTGGGACCCGAGCCCCCTCTCCCTGAGTCAGTTGTGCAGGGAGCAGGTGATACTCTTCGGCCACAGGAAGGAGAGCAGGAAGGGCAGCGGCAGGGAGGAGGAGGACAGATGTGGGCACTGCCTGCCGGTCAGGAGACCAGATGGGCAGGCAAGGAGGCCATCCTCCCCACCCGCCTCCCAGGAGGTGGACCTTGAGGGAGCTGGGACTCGACATACAACAGAACGAGAGCCGCTAGATCGTCAGCCCGGCCGTGGATTCTGATGGGGACGCAGAGGCCCAGAGGTGGCACAGGAAACTAGGTACAGAGTTCAGCCCCCACGTTACTGAGTGCCCTGGGGGATCTCACTTCCCGTCTCTGAGCCCATAAATGCAAAGACAAGAATGCACATAAGCACTTAGTGTGGCTGCAAGACAGTCGCTCTTGCCTACCCCCGCTTTCCGAAGGACGCGTTTCTGAAACCCTTCCAGGCGCCATGCTTCCAGCGTCTCATACGTTTAGCTCATTTAACACTCCGGGAAGTCCTAAATGGTAGGTGTACCTGTCCCCGTTGTGCAGATAAGCAAACCGGGGCCAGGGGGGGTCGAATGACACGCCCAAGGTCCCAGGGTCAGATCCCAACCCTGCCTGACTTTTTCAAACAAAGCCCATGTTCTCGACCACTGAAGCTTGCCCTGCCAGGAGGCACAGCTAGAGTGCGGGTGGGGGTCGGGGTGGGATGTGGCAGAGGGGAGGGCTGACGCCGTGGCTGCCCAAATGGTGGTGACCCTCTGACACGGAGCCAGGAAGGTGAGATCTCTGCAGAGCTGTGAGAGCCGGCCAGCTAGAGTGACGGCATACCAGAGACCCCCAGGACGTCAGGGAGGGGAGGCCACGGCAGACAAGAGAGAACCTTCTCTATATGCTGAGCGATGCTTCCAGACGCAGGAATCTGATTTTTATGTGGGACACGCACTTTAGGCTTCTCCAGAGCAGGGTAAACAAGGCTCAGTTCCCTACGAACTCAGCTGGGTCCAGCTGTTAATAGGAAGGGCATCTGTGTGGGACATCAGGGGACAGGGGGTGGACCATTAGACCGTGCATCCGGACTTTAGAGAAATGTCACATTTAATGGATGCCTGGCCCTGGGCTAAGCACTCGACTGACCTGGCTTTATTCAATTCACCCATCTTGTCCCGGCTGTGTGTGCCCCTACATAGAAGTAGAATGTCTCTGGGCCTTATTTTCCTTTTATAAGAAACGAGAGGATCGATCTTAATCAGGGGTTGGTAAACTTTTTTCCGTAAAGGGTGAGACAGGAAATATTTTAGGCTTTGTGGGTCACATCATCTTTATCGCAACTGCTCGACTCGGCCACAGTAGCATAAAAACAGCCATAGACAACATGTAAATGACAAATGAGCATGACCGTTCCAATAAAACTTTATTTACAAAAACAGGTGGTGGCACTTCACATCCACTAGGATGACTCCAATCGAAAAGTCAGATTGGGGCGCCTGAGTGGCTCAGCGGGTTAAGCGCCCAGCGTTGGCTCAGGTCATGCTCTCTGGGTTCGTGGGTTCGAGCCCCACATCAGGCTCTGTGCTGACAGCTGGGAGCCTGGAGCCTGCTTCAGATTCTGTGCCTCCCTCTCTCTTCGCCCCTCCCCCACTCATGCTCCGCCTCTCTCTGTCTCTCAAAAATAAATAAACTTTTAAAAAAATAACAGCTGGAAAGTCAAATAGTAACAAGTGTTGGTGAAGATACGGAGAAACCGGAATTTCCATACGCTGCTAACGGGAACGCCAAACCGAATAGCTCTTTGGAAAACAGACTAGTAGGTCCTCACAGGGTTAAACGTAGAGTTGCCATGTGACCCAGCAATCCCAGTCATATGTATCTGCCCAAGAGAATTGAAAGCACATGCCCACACAAAAGCTTGTACACGAATGGTCATAGCAGCATTATTCACAATAGGCAAGAAAGTGGAAACAACCCACACGTCCGTCCAGCCGTAAGTGGATAAACAAAACGTGGTCTGTCCACACCATGGGGTGTTATCCAGACGTGGGAAGGAATGCGGTACTGACACCTGCTAAAATGTGGACGAACCTTGAAGACATCAGGCTAAGTGAAAGAAGCCAGACACAAAAAAACCATAGGTTGTGCGGCTCCCTTCGTTGGATGCGTCCAGAATAAGCAAATCCGTAGAGACAGGAAGTGGATGGGTGGTTAATTAGGGCTAAAGTGGGAAGATTCAAGGGTTGGGGGAAGGGGGTGTGGATAACTGAAGGATATGGGGTTTCTTTCTGAAATGATGAAAATGTTCCAAAATTGATGGTGGTGATGGTTGCACAGATCTGTGACTATACTAAAAGCCATTGAAATGTACACTTTAAATGAATGAATCCCAGGGCATGTGAATCATACGTCGATAAGGCTTATTTGAAACATTTGTTTACTGAGAAAGAAAAAAAAAAGCCTTGAGGGAAATTTCAGGGGTGAACAGAAGTGTTCCAATAATTGGTTTTCGGTGCCACTTATGTGACTACCTATATTCACAAAAGCATATCATATTTTACACTTAAGATGGGTGAACAAATTTCCCTAACTTCTATCTCAATAAAGTTCTTAAAGAAGAAGGGAAAAATACGGGCAGGGGATTGGATTTGGCCCACAAGCCACGATTTGCTGACTGCTTGTCTAGTGGTGATCAAATCAGGACTGTTTAGATCCCGAGTAGGCAGTAACCCAACTCAGGCTGGTTTAGGCAAAATGAGGCATCTGTTGATGCACAGAACTGAAAAGTCTAGAGGGTATGTGGGCTTCAGGCACTGTTGGATCTAGGTGTGCAAGTATCATGAGAACTCCATATTGCTTCCATTCTCAATTTCCATGAAATGGCTGCCAGCAGCTCCTGTCACATTTTCCCGGGTTCACATCCAGCAGAAAAGATTAAGTAGCCTTTTCCAAAAATCACTGTGTTCCAGTGGTTCTGACTGGGCCACATGCCCAGCGATCAGAGGAATGCAGTGTTCTGGTTGGCCAGTCCGAGTCACGTGGCACCCCTAGACCCGGAGGATGCATTTAGTATCACCCAAAGCCCAAAGACGGTACAAGGGGTGCCAGGGAGAGGTGGTTTCCTGGAGAATTGGGGTGCAAGCGAGGGGCCCCCACAAAGAAATTTGAGAATATTTTTTTACACCGAATATTACAGCGAATATTTTTGCTTAAGCAGTTCCAAACACCAAAGGAGTTAAATAAACATTGCTAGTCATGTTCTGTCAATGACAAATCGAAGCCCCCAAGAGGGAAGACAGCCCGCAGGTCATTGGGAAAGCAAACCCCGCCCCCTCCAGCCCCGGTTCACCTTTGCTCTCAGCATGCAGTTTAACTACCTGCAAGTCAAGACAGAGGGGTCATTTATTCAACAAACGGTTGCTGCAGTCAGCCACACACCCCGTGTCTGTAAAATTCTCCTAGATCAGGAAATGGAAAGGCCTGGAAATTAAGGGGCAGACGTAAGGGCTGCGTAGCAGAGCGTAGGCCGGCTCTCCAGTTCCGGGGGGCAGTGCCCACTGCTGAGATGAGCCAGGCCTCTGGGACAGCAGCAGAGCCTTGAAACGTCTTCTCTGACGCCCGCCGAGCGGCTGTCTTCACCTCCCCGGAAGGGGAAGCAGGGGTCAGATCAAGAGGAAATTAGAAATGGGGATGCCTGGGTGGCCAGTCGGTTAAGTGTCAGACTCTTGGTTTCGGCTGAGGTCATGATCTCGTGGCTCTTGGGTTTGAGCTCCACACTGGGCCCCACGCTGACGGCACAGGGGATTCTCTCTCCCTCCCTCACTCTCTGCTCCTCCCCCACTCATGCCCTCTCTCCTGTCTCTCTCTCTCTCCAATAAATAAAGTAAAAGGAAAAAGTTGTGAACAGCTAGTTTCTCTGAACCTCGGTGTCCAATGAAATTGAGACCATTTCACTGACTTGTCGCCCCTGCCCCTGGTGCCCCCTTGAGCCCCCAGGTGAGCCCCCACCCCAGGTCTCTCTCCCTCACACATCTGGTTTCGCTTTCTCAGCAAGCGAGCTCAGCTCCAAGATGCTCAATGAGTGTTTATTTATTGTGCAGAAACAATTCTAGGACAAGTGGGGACAAGGTGCATGCTTGTCCCAAACACGAAGGAAGGCTCAATGCCAGAAGCTGGGGCACGGGCTTAGGGTGTCCAGTCTGTCCGGTGACAGCATGGCCTGATTTTCTTTCTTCTTGTTTCTTCCGATGGATGGTTGGTTCTGAGCCCGTGTCTCCTCCCTCTTCTGCACCTTCCCCCAACACCCGGTGGGTCCTGCCCGCCGCCAGCCACGGTGGGCGTAGGGTCCACACACCTCCCTTCAGTCCTTCCACAAGCCCTGCCAGCTCTTCCCTCTGCACCTCTGCAAACCAGACTCCCTCCCTCCCCTCCTTTCCCTGCTCATCCTCATCTGGACCCTGCTGTCCCTGCCGTTGGGTCCGTGCCTCTCCTCACCCAAGCACCATTCTTATATTGCCTCTGGGCACCTCGCCTGGCTCCCCGTGTTCGGGCTGATCCTTTTGCCTCAACACCCTTCCCTGTTTCTCTGACTGGCTCCTGCCAACACTCCCCTTTAGAGTCAGCTCAGCACCACCCCTTTCCGGAAGATGCCCTGCCCCTGCTGTGGGGTGGCTTAGGCGTCTGTTCCGCCTCTCCACCTACTGGGGGCTGTAGAGGCCCTGCCCGCACTGGAGGGAGCGGCCTGCCCCCTGTCCCTCCCCAGCCAGACGTGAACACCTCGAGATCAGAAACGATGTCATCTGTCTTCGCTTTCCTGTGCTGAAGACTGCCTGGCACACAATAGCTGCTCATTAAATGCCTTATCGAATGAATGCAAGAATGCCGTGCAAGTATGCATGTGGGTGCTACGGGGGCAGGGGCTGTGTCCTGTGTCATCCGGGCCTAAGTGTCTGGCCTACGGTGAGCTCTCAATAAATGTTTCGGGAGTGAAGGAATGAAGAGGTGAATGAATGAATGGTTCCCTGGAGGCCTAGGGGAGGTTGCCTCCTCCATGAAGGGTGACCAGCTATCCCAGTTTGCCCGGGATGTGGGGCTCCCAGTGTGTAACGTGGGCAAGTCCCAGGCAAACCCGGAAGAGTCGGTCACCCTACCCTACGCGCTGCCTTCATGGCACCTGTGAGACGTGACCCTAGTCAGGCTGCACCAGTCCCGTCTCTTGCTATTACCACGTATTTTATGGGTTCCTAATCCTTTCACACATTTGTGTCCAGCCTTCGAATTTTGCCAGAGGGCAGACACCATCTTTCTTTGTGGCCCAAGGTAACCATTCAGGGCTAGACAGAAATGGCCGTAGAAAGATCTCTATCCTTATCATCATCACCGTTTATGAAGGCCTGTCTAAGCTCTTCACCTACGTTTTCTTCCTTAATTCTTCCAGTGACCACATGAGATAGGTATTTTCTTTCTCGTTTTAAATTTTTTTTTTCAACGTTTATTCACTTTTGGGACAGAGAGAGACAGAGCATGAACGGGCGAGGGGCGGAGAGAGAGGGAGACACAGAATCAGAAACAGGCTCCAGGCTCTGAGCCATCAGCCCAGAGCCCGACGCGGGGCTCGAACTCACGGACCGCGAGATCGTGACCTGGCTGAAGTCGGACGCTTAATCGACTGCGCCACCCAGGCGCCCCTCTTTCTCGTTTTATAGATGAGGCTCTCAAAGCCCAGAAGCCCAGACCAACCCAAACTTGGGTCACGGACACACCTAAGAAGGCACAGGATTTGAACCCAGGACTGTCGGAGGCCACAGCCCATGTGTGAGGAGAGGCAGCCCGTCTCCAGCAGCCCAGGCCTGGTTCTGTGGGGTCTGGTGGCTTCCTGAGCCCCCCACCCTTCGCCCCTGGGTGCACAGCCAGACGAAAGCCCTCTCCCTCCCCGCCCCCCCCCAGCATAGAGCCCTGTCTTCCACCTGCTGGTGGAAGGACCTGAGTTCTGGAGAGCAGACAAGAGACAAGACTCCCAAGTGTGGAGAAAACGAGCTGCTGTCCAGCTCTGGAGATGTGACGGGACCAGGTTGGAGGGCCTGGAACCCTCTCCTACTTCTAACTGTCCTGCCATCATCCCATCACACCCAGGAGCAGGCAGAATGGGGCCCCAAGGCCGGGGGTTGGAGTTGACTGCTAGGGCTCCATAAGAGATGACTGCAAACTGGATGGCTTGAAAACTACAGAAACTGTTCTCCCACGTCCTGGAGTCCAGATGTCCAAAATCAGGGTGTTGGCCCGGTCGGTTCCTTCCAGAGGTTTTCGGGGGACGTCTCCTCCACGCCTCTCTCTTAGCTTCTGGTGGCTCCAGACCACCCTTGGGTTCCTGGGCTTATAGCCACCTCACTGCCATTCCTGCCTCTTTTTGGCTGTTCTCTCCATCTCTGCGTCTCCCTTTCCTATCAGACACCAGTGGCTGGATTGAGCGCCCAGCCTGAAGACAGGATGACTTCATCTCAATGGCTTTACCTAATTACATCTGCCCATTTCCAAATAAGGTGACATTCAGAGGTTCCAGGCGGACACGAACCTGGGGACACCTGTTCAATCCTGTCCATCAGCTTGGGTCCTCCTGGCCTCTGCTGAAAACCTTCCCTGCTTTCCCGTGCCCTCCCCCTCCCCTGGGACACACCTGCAAGAGGCCGCCACACGCCTCCCTCCCTGCCCACCGCCCCCCCCTCCCCCGACCCTCCCAGGCTCCGTGACAAGCCGTGCGTGCTCGCGGGAGATGTGCAGGGAGACCACAGTTGCAGGATCCCAGTGTGAAAAGAAAGAAAGTGCTGACTTAAAACTTGAAGCCCTGACAGATGTAGCACTTTTTAACTCCGCGATGGGCCTGTTGGCACTTGTCAGATCCCAGCATGTTTGCTAATGTGCATTTTCATCAAAGGGATGAGCCTGCTCGGCTCCCGTGTTGGCCCCTCTTGGCTTCCACTTCCTTGGCTTGGTTGGTCCTGCCTGTGCTGGTCCCTCCACCCCTGCCTTTGGGCCCCGCCCTTTCCAGATCACTGTCCTTCTCCCTCCCCTCCCCTTTCTCCCCCTCTGGGCCTGGGGCCTCATCCCTAGTCTCTCTCCCAGGGCCCCCACCACGGCCCTCCCACCCCGCCTCCTCTCTGCCCTTCCAGTTCAGAGAACTAAAGGTCTGTGGAGCCATCAGTGGCAAGGACTGTGCTAGGAGGGAACAGACAGGGCTGTCTTCCCCACCCCCTGCCCCCGCCGGTTGCTCTGTTCCCTGTATCTCTTTCCCCTTCCTTCCCCTCCTCCCTCCTGGCACCTTCTCTCACTCCTGTCTTGCAGGCCAGTTCAACCAACTGTTCCCTGCTTTGTAGCAGACACCCGATTAGGTGCTGGGGACACAGACAGTGGTGAGACGAGGTCGCTTTGTTGCCTCAGGCTCTGCGTGTGCCCTCTCTCTCTCTCCTTCTTCTTCCTGTGTCACCCCTCCCTCACTCCTCCAGCACCCCCCCCCCACCAACTGTCCACTTCCTGCCATGCCCGGCCCCAGCCCCAGCGTCCCGCCTTCCACGGCCCCGCTGGCTTCTTCGCCGCTGGGGCCACGCCGGCCAGGTTGCGGGCCCGGAACAGCTGATGCGTGCGGACAGACAGACGATCCAAAAGGCCCTTGCCCCATCGGCCCCTGGCCCAGAACTGCTGATCAGCTTGATGTATCTGACTGAACAGGAGCAGTTCTGAGAGGCCGCGCGGCCCTGCGGGCGGCCGGGGAAGGCTGATGTGGGTGGACACATGATCCGGAGCAGAACGCTAAGTTCTCTGGCCCGGCTCTGCGCTGGGCTGGCTGATTGGAATGGACATGTGGGGTCACTGGTTGGCTGGACGCCGGGGGTGCCGAGGAAAATCGAAGGCGGACGATGCCCAGGTGCTGGAAACCGTGGTAGAAAAGGAAGCCAGGAGTGGGGGCAGGACTGGGCCGGAGGTTTGCTTTTCTGAATCATCGGAGAGGCCAAGAGGAAGGCAGCTCTGGGTTCAAACTCCGGCTCTGTTCGCTGTGGCTGACCCCACCCCTCCCACATCCTCACTATCTATTCTACCCAAATGACACCTCCAGGCGGGGGACCCCCCCCATTCCCAGCGCCCAAGATTGGTTCACTGGTGGCCACGCGATCCAGTGACGGACAAGGAGACACGTAGGAAGGTCTGCTGGGGCTCCTGGGAAGCTCTCCTCACAGCTGAGGGGAGGCTGGATGGTCATTGTTGTGTCTGAATGGCATGCTGGGAATGCTGCTGATGGGGGCGAAGTCAACCCCAAGGATGTCAGGTCAGGGACGGGAACGAGTCAGCTATGGGCTGCACGCTTACAATGTGCCTTCCTCGGGTTTCTCATCCTGTGAGATGATGGCTTTTCTTTAAAAAAAAAATTGTTTTAAAGTTTATTTTTATTTATTTTGAGACAGGGAGCTAGAGAGCAAACGGGGGAGGGGCAGAGAGAGAGGGAGAGAGAGGGAGAATCCCAAGCAGGCTCTGTGCTGTCAGCACAGAGCCCAGTGCGGAGCTCGAACCCACGAGCTGCGAGATCATGACCTGAGCCGAAGTCAAGAGTCGGCCACTTAACTGGCTGAGCCACCCAGGTGCCCTGATAATGACTTTTCTTATTGTTTAAGGCCACTGGAGCCCGTCTAAGTTGTGTTATAACTGTAGCCTAAAGCATCCTGAATAGGCGAGCACAGTGCCTAATTTCTCCGAGCGTCCTTGGAGGTCATCATGCCTGTGCCCCGGGGTTGCCCTGGGAATTCATGAAACGATGCGTTCAGCACAGTGCCTGGCACGTAGGAAGCGCTCGGCAAGCATCGCGTTTATTACTCACGTAGCAATACAATAGAGTTAATGCATTATTTACAGTCAGTTATATGTGGCATAATGTCATTATCGTTCTTGGTCCCTCTGGGGGTGGGAAAAGCCATGCGACTATTCTCACGGGCTGACCCCCTTTCTACCACCTCCTGGTACCTGTGTGGCCCCTCGTTTTGTCCGTGTCACCCTCTGGCAGCTCACCCAGGCTGTCGGTGCTCCCGCAGGGCTGGTAAAACGCTACGTCCCTCTGGCAAAGCTGCCTGGACTCCTGGGGACCGGGCTCTCTCTCCTGTCACACACAGCCATTCCCTCCCAGGCGCCCACAGGCCACCTGGAGGGGGGAGCTCGTGACACCAAAATCATCACCCGGCCCCTTTAGGATGGGTGCAGCCTGGAGCCACTCTTTCTCTCTGGCTCTTCCAATGTGATGAATTCTTTCGGGGAAGGGGTGTACGTAACTCCCCCTGCACGCTCGCTGTCACAGGGCTTTCCCGCAAGCCCTAAACACGCGGTTCTGTGTTTGAGCCCCAGTGGCAGACAGAGGCTTACCTTGGCCATGCGTGAGAAGGAAAGAAAGAAAAAAAACTATATTAGCAAAGATATGGGGGAATCGGAGCCCTTGGGCATTGCTGCTGGGGATGTCAAATGCGCAGCCGGCGTGGAAAACAGGAGAAAGTTCAATAGAGAATTGCCCTCTGACCCGGCAATCCAGTTTCCAGGTGTCTCTACCCAAGAGAGTTGAAAACACGTCCACACAAACACCTGTACGCAAATGTTCAGAGCATTATTTATAAGAGCCCGAAAGTGGAAACAACCCGATGTCCATCAGTGGATAAATGGATTGACTAAGCGCATATCCAAACATGGAATAGTACGTGGCAGTAAAAAGGAACAAAGTATCGTTACATGTTACCATGTGAATGAACCTCAGAAACATGAGGCTAAATGAAAGACGCCAGTCCCCAAAGGTCAAATATACTGTGATTCCATTGATTTGTGATGTCCAGAATCGGTAAATCCATAGTGACAGAAAGCACATTAGTGGTTGCCAGGGGCTGGTTGGAAGGAGGAAGGACATGGTGGGGGTGGCAGGGAGAGTTGATACATGAGTAACAGGTCCCGGGATTTCTTTTGGGGTAAACAAAATATTTTAGAAATGTAGATAGAGGTGGTGATTGCCCAAGATTATGAGTGTACTGTCACTGGATTGTACACGTTAACACAGTTAATTTTTTTACTGTTTATTTATTAGTGAGAGACAGAGGGAGACAGAGCATGAGCGGGGAAGGGGCAGAGAGAGAGAGGGAGACCCAGAATCTGAAGCAGGCTCCAGGCTCCGAGCTGTCAGCACAGAGCCCGACGCGGGGCTCGAACCCACAAACAGCGAGATCACGACCTGAGCCGAAGTCGGACGCTTCACCGACTGAGCCACCCAGGCGCCCCAACACAGATAATTTTTATGTCATGTGAATTTCACCTTGGCTTTTTAAAATATCAGTAAGCAGAAGTGTTTAGGGGGCGGGCGGGGAGAGGAGTGACATCCAACTCCAAATCCCAGAAACGCCCAAGCCCACCTCCTGCCTGGCCCCTGAACCCTCTCTATGGTATCAGTCAAGGGCAGAGCCTGGTGCATGGCATGAGCTGAACAAACGTTCGCTCTCCCCGCCCTCATCCCCTGCACCTGCTCCCTATATAAAGGGGAAAAAGAATTCTTCTAATCATCGTAACCGCCGCACTTGAACCTTTGGACTGAATCGTGCTGCCCTGAGGGAGGGTCTTGTTCACATTTGTGCCCTGGCCACACGCCTGCACTTTGGATTCCGCATCAACCCGGGCAGGAGAAAACCCCGCCCGGGCTCGGGCTCCAACGGCTGTAATTACGCTGGGTCTCCCTGCCCCTGTCTCCCTGCCCCTGTGTACACAGTCAGCATCATAATTAGCTGTTTATTAGGGTCTTTCAGGCCTGGCTGGGATTCCCCCAGATGCAGCGAGCCGCAGCGTCTCCGGGCTGTACCTCTCTCTCCCCACCTTTCTGGAAAGACCTGGTGGCCACCAGCCAGAGTTCCTACACGCTTCAGGAGAGACTCCTTCTCCAGCAGGTGTCCTTGAGGCTCCCTGGGCCGGAAGCTATCCTTGGGGTGTTGAAGGGAAGTGGGGGCAGGGCCAAGAGCTGTGGCCACCTCTCGGCCTCCTGGCAGGAGTGTGAGCACCTGCTACCTGCTGGGCATGGACCAGGAGGGAGGGAGAGAGAAGGTGTCTTAGATCCTGAACGTTTGTTCAGCTCATGCTATGCACCAGGTTCTGCCCTTGACTGATACCGCATCTTAGATCTGGAGGAGCTCGCGGTCTAGGGAAGGAGGAAGAAAGAGAAATAAATGATTGCCCCCTTTAAGGTGCTGAGCAACACCAGCCATGGAATTTTCGGGCCCCGGTGCAAAATGAAAATGTGGGGCCCCTTATGAAAATTATCAAGCATTTCAAGACGGTGACAGCAGAGCATTAACAAGCATTACCCTTCTGTTAAAATTGTTTTTATCGCATTGATTTATTTTTGAGAGACTGAGACACAGCACAAGATGGGGAGGGGCGGAGAGAGAAGGAGACACAGAATCCGAAGCAGGCTTCAGGCTCCGAGCTGACAGCACAGAGCCCGACGCGGGGCTCGAACCCACCAACTGTGAGATCATGACCTGAGCCGAAGATAACCCTTCTAAGTGCCAGGCTCTGTGTAACTGCCCGGGTCCGACCCCCCTGAAGCTGGCCCTGACTGGGATTACTAACGGCAAACATGAACTGAGCATTCACTGTATGCCCTTGGCATTAGAACTCAGGGGTTAAGAGTACACGGACGTCTGAGTCGGATTTCAGCTCTGCCTCCTGTTCTGTCTGTGATCTTGGGCAAATTACGCAGTCTCTCTGCGCCTCCTTGTTTTCATCTGTAAGATGGGGGCAATACTAGAAAACAGTGCAGACCTGTGTCTGGCATGTAGTTACTACTTCTTAGGCATTCCTTGTTAATATTCTTCGGCATGGATGGACTCAGCTGACCCCACAGACATCTAAGAGGTGGAGGTGATCACTATGTCCATTTCTGGGGGGGGAACCAAGGGATACATGGGTGGGGTAACTTAACCTCAGTCGCTCAGAGGCAAGGCTCAGATTTGAACTCCGGTGGTCTAGCACCTGGGCTGCGGTCATGGTGTTGTCATCGGAGAAGGGGAAGAACAGGGTGGAGGAGGGCAGAGGGGAAGGCCTTGTGCCCCCTCTCGGGGACAGGGGAGGAAGATCTCACCCTCCGCTGTGCGTGGCTCGGAGTCGGTGCGCAGTAAACGTGTGTGGAACTGAAGCGCTGATTTTGTGGATGGGTCCACTTTGTGCCGGGCACTTTCCTAACACTTCATGCATATCTCGGATGCGTTTGATCATTTCCGCTGTAGGTGGGGGCCTTAAACTGGGCGCCGGCGGAAGTCTCCCAGCTGGTACCACCTAGCCAGGATGTAGCAAGTCAGGGACTGCCCTCCTGGGTCTCTTGGATCCCAAACTCCCGGCTTCTTCTGGCCCAGCCTGCTCCCCTCCAGAAGCTCTGCCCAGAAACGTGCATGGTTGGCATCGCTGAGCCTGGGGGCCTTGGGTGGCCCTGATCTGATCAACACCGCCCGTGCCATTCCTTTGGGCACATACATCCTCTCCTCTCTCGCCCCTGGTCACTGGCCGAGGCAGATAAAACAGTGAAACGGCCCCAGCGGTGTGCTCTCAGCGATGTTCGTTACCAGAGAGGGGCTCCTCTAGCCCCTCAACTCCATTATCCTGTGCTTGTGGCCTCTGAATGGGAATCCCCCAAATTCAGGTGAACAGGGAAGACAGACTTGTAGCTGAGCCCTTGGCAAAGTGCGCCAGAGATCTCCGGGGAAGGACTGTCGTTGTGAAAAATCCAGAACCTGGCCTTGCCTTGGGAGAAGGCTGGACGTGAATGGGGACGGAGGTGGTGACTTCAGTGGAAGCTGCTGATCATTGCCAGATGCCAGGCGGCCTGTGGGACACAGAGCGGTTCCCTGTCACACGTGTGCCACCAGAGGGAGACCAGAAAGGGGCAAAAGTCAGCTCTCTGTGTCAGGGATTTCCAGGGAGAGTCCTGCCCCCAAAGTGGATAGTTTTTTCCTCTTTAGGGGCATCCATGCACACACCAGAATCTCCTTCTGCCTTTGAAAAAAAAAAAAAAAACTCAGGGGCACCTCGGTGACTCAGTTGGTTAAGCCTCTGACTCTTGATTTCCGCTCAGGTCGTGATCTCATGGTTCGTGAGACCGAGCCCCGCATCGGGCTCCGTGCTGACAGTGTGGAGCCTGCTTGGGATTCCCTCTCTCTCTCCCTCTCTCTCTCTGTCCCTCCCCCACTCATGCATCTCTCTCTCTCTCTTTCTCAAAATAAATAAATAAACTTAAAAAATTCTTTTTTATTTAAAAATAACATCAGACTTACAGAGACGTTGCAAGAACGGTACAAAGAATTCCCACACACTCCCTACCCAGATTCCCCAAATGTGAATGCTTTGGCCACCTGCGTTTCACCCTGGTCCCTTTCTCTCTCTGTAGATATGGACATATAGAAGAGAAAACGTGTACGTTCTTTTTTCAGAGCTGTTCCCCAGTAAGGTGCAAACATAACACATCTTTCTTTCTAAAATTTTTTTTAATGTTTTTATTTATTTTTGAGAGAGAGAGAGAGAGAGACAGAGCACCAGCTGGGGAGGGGGAGGGGCAGACAGAGAGGGAGACACAGAACCCGAAGCAGGCTCCGGGCTCCGAGCTGTCCGCACAGAGCCCGACACGGGGCTCGAACTCGTGAACTGGGAGATCATGAGCAGAGGTGAAGTTGGATGCTCAACTGACTGAGCCACCCAGGTGCCCCAACACATCTTTCTTTCTTTTTTTTTAATTTTTATTTTATTTTATTTTTTTATTTTATTTTATTTTATTTTATTTTATTTTATTTATTTTTGAGACAGAGAGAGACAGAGCATGAACGGGAGAGGGTCAGAGAGAGGGAGACACAGAATCTGAAGCAGGCTCCAGGCTCTGAGCCGTCAGCACAGAGCCCGACGCGGGGCTCGAACTCACGGACCATGAGATCATGACCTGAGCCGAAGTCGGACGCTTAACCGACTGAGCCACCCAGGCACCCCCACATCTTTCTTTCTAAATGCTAACTTTTACTTCCGAAGAACACATGACAGCCTCATACAATATAATATCTTATAATGATCAAAACCAGGGAGTTGACAGTGATACAGTCTTCTTTAAAAGAAGATACAGACTTCTTTTAAAGTCTTCTTCTTTATTTTAATTCTGAAAGAGACAGAGAAAGAGCAGGGGAGGGGCGGAGGCAGAGAGAGAGAGAGGCAGACAGAATCTGAAGCAGGCTCCAGGCTCTGGGCTGTCATCACAGAGCTCGACGCAGGGCTTGAACTCATGAGCTGTGAGATCATGAACTTGAGCCGAAGTCGGACGCTTAACTGACTGAGCCACCCAGGCATCCCTGCACCACTACAGTCCTATTATCTGATCTGCAGACTTTCTCCAGGTCTCATCATTTGTCCCTACAATGTCCTTTATAAACAAAAGGAAACTCTGGGTCACAGATGGCGTTCAGCCGTCGTGTCTCTTTAGCTTCTTATAATCTAGAACATTTCCTTGGTCTTTCTTTGTCTTTCAGGACATTGACGTTATTTTTTTTTTTTCAGAGAACGGGTCTGTTATTTTATAGAATGTCCCTCAGCCTGGGTTTGTCCGATGTTTCTTTGTGATTGTGTTCAGGTTATGTACATTCAGCTGGACCGTGGCAGAAACGTGTTTCATGCTTCCCAACGTATCCTGATCAGATGGCTGGTGTATACCGTCATTTTGCCCATTCTGGTGATGCCATCTTTGATCGCTGCATTGAGGGACCCTGCAATATTTTAAAATGAAAAACAAAGGGACACTTGAAAACAGAGAAGCTTGAATTCTAGTATACCGTCTCCCACCTCGCAGATCAAAAGCCGCAGATACCCCCTCCCCAAAAAGTCGACGTATTTGTTATCTCTTGCTGTGTAACAAACTACCCCAAACCACAGTGGCTTGAAAGAGTAACCATTTTATTGCTCCTGAGTCTGTGGGTCGGGAATTCAGGTCGGCAGGGGGACCCCAGTCGGGCAGTTCTTTGGTCTCACAGAGTGCTCTCTGGACTCACATGTGTGGCTGTGCCCCGCCCGGGACCTTGGCTCGGGCTGCAGAATCCAAGATGGCTCCCACTCCCATGTCTGGTAGTTGGTGTTGGCCACCAGCAGGGGTGTTTGGTTTTCCTCCGCGTGGCCTTTCCAGCAGGATTGCTTGGGCTTCTTTACATGGTGGCTGAGTGTCAAGAAAGTGAAAAAAAAAAAAAAAAAAGGAAGCTGCAAGACCTCTCAGGGCCGAAGCCTAGAAGTTGACCAGCCTCGGTTTGGCCTTGTTCAGGGCAAGGCAGAGGGCCAGGCCAGACTCAAGCACAGGATACGTAACCCGGGCTTTGGATGGGAACAGGGGCAGCATTCGTTGCAAAAGAGCACGTGAGATAGGAATAATTTCCTCAGCCGTCTTCGGAAGCAGCGTAGCCCAGGTGGGGATCGAGCGCACCAAGCATACCTGCTTACTTGCCCAGAACGTGCAAGAGAGCTGAAAGGAAGAGCTGGGCAAGCAGCCTTTCCCAGAGGAATAGCCGTCCCTGTGACTGGAATATTTGCTTCTTACTCTCCTTTTTAATTCGGTGCAATTCCCAAAAGCCTTTCCTAGGCGCCTACTATGTGGTGGTATTTATTGAGGACCTACTATGCATGTGGGGCTCAGTGCTGAGGATAGGGGGAATGAAAGTGAGTTGGTCCTTGCCCTCTGGGAACTCACTGCCTACAGATAAAAGTGACCTATACGCAAAGCTTTGCAGGTCATTGTCACGGGAGCAGGTGTGCTAGGGGTGGAATGCAGAAGAAGGATGGGGGGTGGGCACTAGGGAAGGGACATGGACAGATGGGGACAGTGCCAGAGCCGACTCCTAAAGGGGCAGATGGGCAAGCCAGGCAGAGGGGACAGCCCAGGGTAGGCGGTGGGTGCGTTGAGAACGACCCCCTGCTGGGAATGCTTATCCACAAGGTGCGGTGGGGCACAGAGAGAGTGCAAGAGGGTAAGACCTGGGGGCAGCCACGAGCTAGAACTCTACAGCCCACCGGTGTGGTGCTTCTCATCTTCCTCTCTTTCTCCCCCAAGACAGATCTTTAGTCTCCGACTAGACTCCGTAGGATCCCACTGAACCCAGACGTGCAAAGGTGGGGAGGAGGACTTTGTAGAGAAATGCAATCTGAGAGCTAAAGTTGCACACAACTAGGTCCGTAAAGAAGCCACGCAGGGACCTGTAATTTACACGGGTTACGTATTCTTTTACGCGTGCACAAACGGTCCTAAGGGAGGTCGCAGTTTTCAATTTTTTTAAGAGTTTTCATTTATTTATTGAGAAAGAGAAAGAACACAAGCAAGGGAGGGGCAGAGAGAATGCTTAGCAGACTCCCCTTGGTGCAGAGCCCAGTGTGGGGCTCGAACCCACGAACCATGAGATCATACCTGAGCCAAAGTGGGGCACTTAACCAACCGAGCCGCCCGTGGGCCCCGGAGGAGTTTATTCTTGAGGATCTTTACATCACTTAAAACTCAAACAATCCAAGCAAACCCCTGAAAGGGGATGGGGAGCGTGTCTCTTTATCCATTAAAATGTCACGAACGCAGGGCAATTGTTTACCACCATTTAAATTTCACTCGGGCCCCACTTGGTTCTGAAATGATACAGTTACAGATGTCCTTTTTAAAACCGGAGAGATTTGCATTCTTCCACATTTTGCACCTAAAAGGAGGCTTTGTTTCGTACATCTTTTTATACTGAGCTACTTCAAATTTGCAGTTCTCTCTTTTTTTCGTCGTGTCTCTCTCCCACGTGAGACCCAAACGCAGAAAGGGAGCCCCTCTCTGGAGCTCAGACACGTGGGCTGATCTTCCAGTTCTGGCGGAGAACTTGGGTGTCGGAGTCCCTACCACTTTCCGGCTTTCTGACCCCGAGCAATGCACGTTGTGGTCGCTCTGAGCCTCAGTTTGCTCACCTGCAAAAAAGTGGTTACTAACAGCCACCCCCAGTTAGAAATAACAGGTAACAAGGTTCTCAGCATGTGACCTGTCTCGGGGTAAATGCTCAGTAACAGGTGGCCATCAGCACACAACGATGACGACATCACCTTGCCCTCGGTGCCTTACTTATCTGTTTACGGTTGGTGTTCCAGCCAGACTGTTTGTCCCCCGAGGGCAGGGCCTGAGTCCCAGTCTTGCTTCCAGTCCCAGCCCTGCACACAGAACAGACCCAGTGAAAACGAGGGACGTCCGCTGGACCCCACGCCACACCCCCGTGCACTGGGGAATTTGGTACGCCCTTGGGGATCTTAACTTTCATCCTTGTGATTTCAGGCCCAGGAGCTTCCCCTCTATGTCTCCACGGGGGAAGTAAGTGAGCCCCC
Source organism: Lynx rufus (assembly GCF_022079265.1). Lineage (NCBI taxonomy): Eukaryota > Metazoa > Chordata > Mammalia > Carnivora > Felidae > Lynx > Lynx rufus. The sequence continues at coordinate 7,945,825 of NW_025814839.1, read as the reverse complement.
ACCTCCTCCCTTCCGCACTTCTCTGCGCCCCACCCTTCCGCTCCAGGGTAAATGGAATATGCTGACAAAAGTCATTGACCGGTTTACCTGAGGCTCGGGGACCAAGGGGGCAGATTTGCATTTTAAAAGACCTCTGAGGAAGCAGGGCGGTGCTAAACGCAGGGAAAGTGCTCTCTGATGCTAATGCTAAGGAGGGCAATGTGGAGACCGAGGCCAACTTTCCAGGGACTTTGGGAAGTGAGAATAATCACCTGCTTACTCTCCCCACCGGGGACTGGTGCTGTCTTCCTCATGGTTGGTTTCGTGGTTGTCATCCTCATGGGAGGTTGACAGAGACCAGACCTACTAGGTCTCTGACTCTGTATCTTGCCAAACCCCCCCCCCGCCTCCTCCCCCCCCCCCCCAGCAGTAGACATTACTGGGACCTCCATTTTGCAGTTAGGAAACTCCTGCTCAGAGAGGTTAAGTGACTGGAGGGACGACACACAGCTTACAGGCCACAGAGCTGGGATCCAGACGTGTGCCGCACCGAGGCCGGTGTTCTTTCTCGAATCTCTCCCTGGGGCAGAGGCTGGGAGGCCAACTCAGAGGAATGGAATGTCTGACATTCGTGGACCTCTCCGACTCCCCCAGCAGCCCCCTGGGAGATCTTGACTCAGTCCCCTCAGCCTCGCTGCCCCCAGCCTGCCTGCCTCCTCCCCAAATCCGCCAGATGTCTCGGTAGCCACTGGCCATACTTCCTCACTGCACATACTCCTTTCCGTGCTTTGGTACACTCTGTGCCTGAGTCTGATGTTCCCTTCCCCCACCCCGTGTGCCTTGAAAATTCCTTCACTCCCTAATGATCAGCTCACATGCCTCTCTGGCCCTATGAATGTAACTCATATCCTTATTTTTTTCTCCCATAAAGTAAGGCTGACACATACCATTGTACAGGTTGCACACTGCACAGTGCTTGAGGCACCATTTGCCTAGTGCACCATAGCACAGATGTTTCTTCTTCTTCTTTTTTTTTAATGCTTATTTATTTATTTTGAGGGGGGTGTGCAGAAAGAGAGGGAAAGAGAGAATCCCGAGCAGGCTCCACACTGTCAGCGCAGAGCCCACAGTAGGGCTCGATCTCATGAACTGTGAGATCATGACTTGAGCCAAAACCAAGAGTCTAACGCTTAATCGACTGAAGCCCCTAGATGCTTCTTTGTTGGAATTGTATCTGTTTCCGACTACAAGCTTGGAGCTAGGGATGAATGAATGAATGAATGAGTGAGTGAATGAAGAAACAAATCCTGTAAGGTATGACTATAACATAAAAAGACCACAAACACCCCAGATCTTGCCCTTCCAAAAAGGTGTTTCCCCTACCATAATCGGCCCTTCGCTTATTCCCACCAGGCCACCGGTGCTCAGAGCACTATCGGAAGTCCTCTCTGGGGATTTCCTTCAGAGCCAGGTTCCAAGCCACACAAGTAACCCCTGCTCATTATTTTGCAATCGTGGGCCTTTATCACCCAAAGCGATCCCAGCCAGCTTCATCTTCTACCTTGTTCATCAGACCTGGCTCCATTTAGCTTTGGGCTCTGTCCAGAAATCAAGTCCAGTCTCCAAGGAGGAAGACCTGCCGCCACGGAGGACAGTCTGAGGAAACTGCCAAGGTGTCAAAGGCTAAGCAGCAGCTGGTGCCCAAAACGTGTCGTGCCCAGCAGCCTGGCTGGCCTCCCAGAGGCCTCCTTTGAAGGATCACACTTACTTCATTATGTATGTTCGGGTGTGTTGATTTTCAAAAATTCGATTGAGCGTTGGTTTACCGAGCGTTCACGAGGTGCCATGTTTTTAGAAATATTATCTCATTTAATCCTCACAATCGCGGGATGGATCTAACTCTCCCCATTGTACGGATGAAAAAGTTGAGGCTCCGAGAGGTGAGGGGGCTGGCCCTGGTGCCTTATTGGCTCACTGAGGGGCTGAGTCTTGGACCCAGACCTGTCAGCATTCAAAACTGATGTGTTTTTTACTACAAGTACCACATTGCCTGTTCCCTCCCTCCCCCACCCCACCCCCACTTCAGATACAGCTTCTTGTGATGTTTTACTACCCTAGGAATAGACATCTGGGTTACCTGTCATTCGCCCCTAACGGGGTGCCGTTCGCCCCTCATCATGCTGGGTTTCGTCGTGTTCTACAACAAGGGTCAGCAATCTACAGCCCTCGGGACAAATCTGGACAGATGCCTGCTTTTGTAAATAAAGTTTTATTGGAACACAGCCACCCCCATTTGTTTACAAAATGTCTACAGCTCTGTCTATGCTCTAACAGCAGAGATGAGGAGCTGTGACCATATGACCCCAAAGCAAAAAATATTTGCTCTCTGACCACTTACCAAAAACATTTGCGACCCCAGTTCTAGAAGAGGCGGGACGTTTTTCTGACTTCCCAGCCTCCGAACCTCCTCCTTGTAATTGAGGAACTTGCCCTCCAGTGAAGTAAAGCTCACTGCTGGCTATAGAGGCCGGAGGTACAGACAGCTGAGCTGAACGGTGGCCCCCGAAAGATATGCCCATGTCCTAAACCCCGGAACCTGTGAATGTGACCTTCCTCGGTAAAAGAATCTTTGCTGGTGTGATTAAGTTAAGGATCTCAAGGTGAGCTCTCCCTGGATGATCCAGATGGGCCCTAAATCCAATCAGTGTTTCTATAAGACACACACATAGGAGAGACACAGAGGAAGAGAAGAGAAGGCCGAGTGAAGACAGATTGGAGGGGCTGTAAGAAGAATCCCTTCCTTCCTAGAACCTTCAGAGGAAGGGCAGCCCTGCCGCCACTTCGATTTTGAACTTCAGGCCCCCCGAACTACAAGTCAATTTCCCTCGTTTTAAACCACCAGGTTGCTGGTAATTTGTTATCGCTGCTACAGGGCACAAACACCTACGCCCTTTCTCCCTCGCGGCTGGGGCACAGACATGTGACTTTGCTCTACCAATCACATGCAACTTCCTAGATGAAGTGGGAAGCTATTGGTTGGAGGGAACCAGACCTACACCCTCACTTGCCTTCTTCGTGCTCGCGAGGGTGGGGGCGGCTGCCAGGTGGCTTGCAGGGAGGCCAGTGTCTCTAGCTTTAGTGGCGTCGGCCGGTGTCCAGAATTGTTGGTGACGACGGAGCCTATTACTGTATCTGTGGCAGAGGGGACAGCGGCAGCGTCTTCACTATCGGATTGTTTCTGGGGTGATTTCGGGGCATAACTCCTGGCTACACAGACTCCCAAGTCAGAGTTGCCAACTGGAAATTCCGCAAGCTCCGCCCTATCTTTTGGGTACATTTGTTTGCTGATAAAATCAAACAGTGGCTGTTGTCCTCGGGGACGTGCTGAAGCCAGCTCACGTCAGTCCAGGAGTACCGGTTGTTCACCGCCCTTTCCGGATCCTCATTCTTGTGATGTCATGTGGGTGCCTTAAAATCAGCCACCACGGGCGTATTTACACCACGGAAATTGGCCTGTGCAATAAACCAGAGTTCTCTGTTTCCAGAGAGTTGATTTATCAGCAATCCACAGGTTGTTTCCAACTAAAACTCTGATGGACGGCCATTGAATATCTCATTTCATCCCCGTCTCTAGCTGGGAAGAAAGATTTGATAATCATCTTTCTACAGTGAGGAATCTAAAAAAGATGAAAGGATTGTTCAAAGTCATACATCTATGGGGTGATAAATTCGGGACCCGAACCTCTGATTTCACATTCAAAATAAAGCAAATGACCCGCTTTTTTTTTCCCCCTTGAAAAGCGAAGATTTAAAGACAAAACTCCACCCAAAAGCAAACAGGCTCCCAAACAAAAGCCATGCAGACCTCCACAGTCCCCGAGGGGACACCGTCTGGCCTAATCACCCCGTGTCTTGCCCAAGGGGGATTCCTCCGGGCAGAGAGTTGGCAGGTCAGAGCTCGGGTTCAGGGGCACTTAGATTGGAGCTGGAGCACAGCCTCCTTTGCAGTTAAAACCCCCTTCGTGCTGTCAGTGTAGAAAGAGACAGCCTTCCACATTTGGAGGGCAATAGATTGCAGGTACAATTAACAGGCTTGAGGGAGGCAGACAGTCTCACCTTGATGCTTTCAGCGTCCAAAGCTTGTGCTGTGGGCGCTGACAGATTTGCCATTAGCAGGACACGTCGAGAGCCTCTGCGCCTCATCTCCAGGAGAGAGATTTATAATGTCTACACAGCTGTTTAGGTGCGGCTGCAGCCAGATACCATGGTCTGGGAGCGAGGCCTCCTGTCTGAAGACAGCCTCACTCCTGCCCGCTCGACCTGGAAGCCTGGACCTTGGGAACAATGGAAAGAGCCCTGTGGATGTTCCCCTGCTGGGATCACACCCTTCTGCCCCCTTGTCTTCCCCTGGACATACGCTTTCGCTTGTGGAGAATGCCATTTCCTGGCCTCTGCCCGGAAAACAAGCAGGTGCACCAGGGAACTCAGCAGCAACAGGGACAGGAGGTTTCACGTGCGTCCATGCTCATGCTCCAGGGCCCCCGGGAGGTGTAGGGGGCACTGACGTGTGTCGGGTTGGAAACACCTGGAACCAGAGCTTTACAGCAGCTGCAGGGGGTGGACAGATCCAAGACGGATTTCCACAGTAAGAAACATAAAGACTTCTGTTTCGTGAGACCTCCTATCTATTCTGTATACACGCGCTCAAATCCTGACAACAGCCCTGTCGGGCATGCATGATGCCCTCATTCTTCCGATGAGGAATCAGAGGCCTGGAGAGGTTAAGAAGCAGCCCCAAGCGGTGCCTCAGTGGCGTCCCACTCTTGACTTTGGCTCAGGTCGTGATCTCATGGCTTGTGAGATTGAGCCCCGCCTCGGGCTCTGTGCTGATAGCGCGGAGGCTGTTTGGGATTCTCTCTCCCTCTCCCTCTGTCTCCACCCCTCCCCAATCACACACACACACACTCTCTCTCAAAAATAAGTATTAAAAAAAACTTCCAAAAAAAAAGAAAAAAAGAAGCAGACCCAACGTCCATAACCCATTAGTGACAAAGCCAGGATTTGATCCCAGGACTTTATGACTCTAACGCTTGGTTGTTGGACGGAGTTCAGTAGGGACCCCCCGCATACACACAGATTCACGTCCATGCGGAACCTGTGAATGTGACCTTATCTGGAAATAGAGTATTTGCAGATGTAACTACTTAAGAGGGGCTCATACTGGTGTAGGACGGGTCCTCATCCAATCTGGTGTGCTTCCGTGAAGAGGGCAGTTTGGACCCAGAAACCAGACACACACGGGGATTCGCGGAAGGGACAATGACGACAGGGATTGGAGCGATGCAGCCGTAATCCCCAGAAAGCCAGCCACTGCCGGCCACCAGAAGCTAGAAGAGGAAGGATCGTCCTCTCGAGACTTTGGGGGAATCATGGCCCTGCTGATGTCTTGATTTCAGACTCCTGGCTTCCACAGCTGGGAGAGAACACATTTCTGTTGTTTTAAAACGTCCAGTTTGGGGGCGCCTGGGTGGCCCTGTCCGTTAAGCCACCTACTCTTAGTTTTGACTCAGGTCACGGTCTCACAGTTTGTGCGTGACGGTGTGGATCCTGTTTGGGATTCTCTCTCTCTCTCTCTCTCTCTCTCTCTCTCCTCCCCCCCCCCCCCGCCCCTCTCTGCTGGCTCTGTCTCTCAAAATAAATAAACTTCCAAATTAATTTAAAACAAAACACCCGGTTTGTGGTATTTTTGTGACAGCGGTCCTAGGAGACCAACACAGGTACTTTGGCAAGACGGAGTTTCGTGCCGGGGGCCCTGGGAGAGGCCGGGGAGGTTGCTCACACCGCATGCCCTGTCCTGCGTTGTCCCAACTCCACCCACAGTCATCTCTCTGCCACGACCAAACCTAGGGAGCTCTAGGACCAGGCTGCTTCCTGGCCCCTGATGAGAGAGAAACCAGAGGCCAAAGTGACCAGTCCCTTCACCTCCCACTTCTTTTCCTCAGGAATCTGTCCCCAGCTCGCCCTTCAGGCCTCTGCAAAGGTACCGTGTGTCCAGAGGGCGGGAAAAAAGGCTCCTTCCTGTCAGTGAATGACACCGACAGTTTCTTTCTAGCTGGTGGCTCGGTGGCCCTTGTGTCCACGTTGTGTGATGCTGGGGCAGTTTTGCCGCAGAGAGACCAGGCCACCCCATGAGGCCCCTGGGCTTCTGAGGAGCAAGGCCGCCCTTCGGTATTCCGAAACGCGGTTCTGTGTCCAGACACACCCTCGCGGCCGACAGCTCAGAGACGTTTTTCTTTTTCTGTTTTTCTGTTTGGGATTGGAGACGCCTCTGCCGTTGCCCTGTGTCTCCAGGGACGGCCACAGCAGTTCCCTCAAGACTCTGTGGTTGGGTCCGCCCTCCCAGGAGGCCGGCCTGCCAGGGAAGCCTCTGAGAAGGAGCGTGTCACCCTGTTTGAGCGAGTGTCTCTCATGAGAGGCATGAGGATCAGATCGCGCTGTCACTGTTCAGCTGCACCCTGCTCTCACTGGACGGTGGCCCTGTTCCCTTTTCCCAGTGAGTTCCCAGGAGCTGGCACAGAACAGGTTCTTTGTGTTCGTGGACTGAACAAACCCCGGATTCACTGTAGAGAATCGTTTCGATTGTGTCAAACCAGTCCATTCAGTGACTGAATGGTTTCCACCAACAAAGCCGCCATTTTGGACTTCCTACTTGGTGCCCGTGGTCTGATATTTGTCACCCCGTGAGAGTGTACGACTACAGACGAGGCGACTGAGGCTCGGAACGGCAGCATCATTCGCTCGGGCTCACACAGCTGAGACACATCAGAGGTGGCATTTGAACCCCAGTCTGCAGAACTCTGGGGTTCCCTCCGTACCCAGTGCCTTTCCAGGACCTACTCCCCCCACGCCAAATCATCTCTTTGGGGACCGCGGACACACAGCCTTAGTCTAGTTCTTTCAAGAGAGTAAGTGCAAAAACAGCCCATCCTGAAGTCAAACCTCTTTATACTGGGTTCCTCTAGAACCTCTTCAGCCCACATGACTGAGGTTCCTCAAGAAGCCAGCGGACAGTGACCTCCTACCGGGAAATCTTGTTCCTGCGAGGTTGACCGCACCCCTCAACAACACTGCGCTGGGGGGCCCAGGAGGGTGGGGTGACTTTTCCTGGCCCCCTCAAATCTCTGAGCTTTCAGTCTCAGGATCTCCATTGCCAGGGAAAGAGTCTGTTCTTGGGGGAGGTGATGATGATGACCATGATATGATAACTCTGACGATGAACACGGTCTGGGCTGTGCACTGCGCTGAACTTTCCCACATCTGTTTAGGCCTCAAGTAATCTCCCTCCGCAGACGGACACCGTCCCCATTTCACAGGCAAGGAAACTAAGTTCACTCGCACAGGCCCGAGACCCCATTCTGAGCGATAGGCTGCCTCTTAACTCCGTGACACTCTGCTACCTTCAGACAGAGCCGACCGCAGAAGGTCTTCCGGGATGTTCTCACGGGTAACCTACCTCCTCAGCCTGCAGGGTTTGCCCTGGAGACGTCAACAGGAGACTCAATTTACTTCTGTCCAGAGCCCAGCAGGGCCTCCTTGTGCCGTGGCTTCCAGGTAAGTGGGACCCAGCGTGAGGCCCAGCTCTCTTTGACCCCTGGGGTCACCGAGGCAGGGAGGCTCCAGCCTCCCTTTGACTCCTCAGTGGAGTTCCCTCAAGTCACCCCAGTTTTCCTCTGTTTAAAAGGAGACTAATCATAGCGAAGCAGTTTGAAGCCGTGGTCTGAAAAGCATCATTATCGGGAGAAGAAAGAAAGAAACCCACATTGATTTCTAATGCAAATTGGGTCTGAAGAGGGTCGCTGGGCTCTCTGGAGTTCCCAGTCACCCACAGAGGAGGGCACACCCCAGGGGGGACTGTTGCCTCGGGCAAAGAATTTCCTCTCATCAAGACAAAACCCAGCCGTGGCCACTTCCCCTTTCAGACCCCACCCGCTGCCCGCCCCTAGCATCCTTCTGGAATGTGGCTCCAGTCAAAGCAGAATTCCCGAATCTGGGATCATCTGGCCGCTTTTCTCTCCCTCCTCCTCCCCCCCGCTTCCCTTCCACCACCTCTCCCCATCGTGTGCATGCTCACGTGTGCACGCACACACATGTGCACACGTGCGCCCAACATGCTCATGCGTGTGTGTGCGCACACAGTTCTCACGCACGCACAAAACAGATTTACAGACACTCGCATACGCACACACACATCCACGCAGGGGCGCTCATGCAACCTCAGGACACATGTGCGCACACGGTGCTCACACTCCCCCGTGTGTACCCTTCCCTGGTAGCACCCATTTCCTTGTCGTTTTCCTCATGGCTTTGCCCGCCCATCAACCCGTCTCTCCCGGCCCTGGGATCCTCCGTCCAGATGTCAGAGTATCTCGTGTCTGACACACACACAGAGCAAATGCACCCCGGGTTCGATGGAAATTTGCTTCTTGTAAGGGGCCTGTCAGCTTCATCCTGCTGGAAGACAAAGGGAAGGAAGTGAATTCTGGAAGGCCTTCCTAGTCCCTGGCACCGGGCAAAGGCGTCTTGCCCTCCATACCACCCTGAGAGATGAAGATTATCTTTCCCAGGCCTTGGATGACGAAGTCGAGGCGCAGAGAGGCCCAGGGACTCATCTCTGTCGGATCAGTTCTTTCAAAACATATTTATCGAGTGGCTATTACGTGCCAGGCCCTGTTCTGGTAGCAGGGGAGGCGACGCCGAATGGAGCACAGAAGTCGGCCCTGCGTGTACGTTCACAAGGCTAGTGAGTGGGGCAGGCGGGAGTCCCCCTGTGGTTCTTCTGACTCCAGAGTCCTTGATTTTCCTATGTCCCTCCAGGGCCACTTGTGTGTCCCTAGGCACTTTGGCGTTTGTGGACCACTTCCTCCAACGTGATCATTTGTGGCTACAGAAAGTGTAATCCAGGCCACATCAAAACCTTTCCTTTGACCCTGAAAGTCCTCGGTCTTCAGATTTTGAAAGAAATCAAGGTGTGAGCATGGGACCACAGCACTGTGCCTGCTACACAGAATGCACACAGGGTCGGTCTGTGCTGTGTCCCTTAACTCCGGAGTGGGGTTACCTCCCCTCGAAAAGTGAGCCTTGGGACCTATTCACCGCGGCCACGAGGCGGAAACGCCCAAATATCCGTCAACGGGTGAATTAGCAAAACGTGACTCATCCAAGCAACGGACTGTCGTGCAGCCGAGAACAGGGGCAGAGCCCCGACACCCAGCACAACGTGAGTAAATCTTGAAGGCATCGTGCCGACACAGAGGTCACATGGCGTACGATCCCGTTTGTGTGAACTAACCAGAACGGGAAAATCCACAGAGATAGAAAGGGTCACGGTTGCCAGAGGCTGGAGGGAGGGGGGGAAAACGACTGCTTCATGGGACAGAGTTTCCTCTGGGGGTGAGGAGGAGGTTTTGGAACTGGGTAGCGGTAAGGGGTTGTACAACATTGGGGGTGTACGAAATGCCGCTCAACTGTACGTTTTAAAGTCGTTAATTTTATATTACACGCATTTCACCTCAATTCAAACAAACTAACAGCGAGCCATGGGGCTTCTCTTTCCACATCACACTGGAGCCTCTGGGTACAAAGCCCTGGCGGTTCTCCCCAGTTTTCTACTCCCGTTCCCTTCCTCTGGGGCCCTCCTCTTCCCTTCCGCCCTTGTCACGTCCCTCCTCTTGTCCTTCTACTGGCCTGACACAAAACACCTTGGCCCAGGAGCCCTGGCTGTCGGGATGTGCTGTGGGGCCGGAGGCCAGAGATTGCACCTGCTGACTCCAGGGCCCTGTCTAGCCTATCGACATATTTTCCTTGGCTCATACGTTGTTCTTAAGAACCTCCATCCGGTTGCCAATGTTTCAAAACTGAGAGATTTTCCATGAAACACACACACACCGAAACACACGCATTTCCAGCTTCTCTGGAGGATCTCGGAGGCCCTGACCGCAGCTCCGGGTCCTTGTTCCCCTCACGGCTGTGAGAAACAGGCTGGTGCTGTCTTGTTAGAGGGGCTCCTTCTCTCCTGTTTGCCACAGTCCCCACCAGGCCTTATCGTCTTCTCCGATGGCATCGGTTGCTGCTGGCTGGTCCCCGCGGCCATGGAGTTTGTGACCCCCAAAGCTGCGGCCAGTGACTGAACCTCTCCAGACCTCACCGACAAGGGTCTTTTCAGCAGAAAATCTATGAGTCTTAGCTTGCGAACTTGATTTCTGGACCTGCCGTTTTGCTGGGCCTGGGAGTCCACCGGATGTGAAGTTCAAGGATGCCGTTTGTTGGTGCCCTGGCAGGACCCCTTTACGGGACCAGTGCAGGGCCCTCCGCTGTGTCTCGACCAAGTGGGAGCTGCCTCGCCTGGTCTGTCCTCACTCCCGGAGCAGCCCCTAGCCAAGGACTGACCGACAAGGTGCAAAAGGCCCACACGCCTACCTCAATGGTGTGTGTGTGACCGTCTCCCTCTGGGTTAATATGAATAATTAATCACCGCTGTTAACATCTTTATGATGAGTATCAGACAATGTGCACAACCCTGTCCTGGCGTTATATCTAACACTACCACAGCCCTCACTAGGAGATGGCTCGATATCATCCCAGAAGAGAACCCTGAGACAGCAAAAGCAACTTGTGATGGAATACGAAATACATTTTGGCCTTTGTCCCATGCCCTGTTCCTGGCACAAAGCTCCTAAAGCCTTTGTAATGTCCTAGGTGGTAAGAGTCATAAGAGTGTCTTTTATTATAATATTTGGGGTATTGGGGTTCCTGGGTGGTGCAGTCGGTTAAGCGTCTTGACTCCAGATTTTGGCTCAGGTCACGTGGGGTTTGCGTTTGAGTCCCACGTGGGGCTCTGCGCTGATGGCGTGGAGCCTGCTTGGGATTCTGTCTCTCTTTCTCTGCCCCTCCCCCACTCTCTGTGCCCCCTTTCTCAAAATAAACAAACTTAAACAAAAAAAATTTTCGGTTCTGTCCCCAGTTCCTGAAAGCCTCCAGAGTGATGAGCCTAGAGGAGTATCTTTTGCTGTCGGGAGTAAACCCCTTTCAGCCACACCTGAGTTTATTCTAATGAGAATGACTTAGGGTGGGGCCCCTACATAGCCTCAGGATGGGGCTGGTCACCGGAAAGACCACGTGATCAGAGGGATGGACCTTCCCATCCCATCCACCAGACCTCTGGGAAGAGGGGGAAGTGGAGGTTAAATTTCTCTTGAGCAGGGAGATTCGACGAACTTCCGGGATGGTGAGCACATCCTTGTGCCAGGAGGGTGGTGCACCCCAGCTTTGTGGGGACAGAAGCTCCTGCACTTGGAGCCCTTCCTGACCTCCCCTCATGTGCCTCTTCATCTGGCTGTTCACCTGTGTCCTTGATAAGAAACCTATATATCCTTTATAATAAGTAAATGTTTCCCTGGGTTTGGGGAGCCGTTCTAGCAAACGGTCAAACCCAAGGGGGGTCGGTCATGAGAATCCCTGATTTATACCTGGTCGGTCAGAAGCACAGTAACAGCCTGGGCTTGGGTTGGGGACCGAAGTGGGGGCAGTCTTGTGGGACTGAGCCCCCTTAACCTGAGGGTCTGTGTGAGCTCTGGGTGGCGAGTGTCAGAGTTGAGTTGAATTGCGGACGCCCAGCTGACGTACAAAGAATCAGAGCCGTGGTTGGTGGTGCTGGAAAACATTCCAGAGACGTTGCTCGCCTGAAGTCACGTGGCCAACGAGTGGGCAACTTAAGACCCAAAGCTAATTCCTCCTGACATCTGGGCGTTTCACTCACTGTGTTCAGTCACAGTGCCATGGTTGAGTGCACACCTTTGGTGCATACTATCATCTCTGATGTACAAGATCCTTCCTGTTTTTTATTTTATTTTTTTATTTTTTAAATTTTCTTTAATGTTTATTTATTTTTGAGAGAGAGACAGAGAGAGACAGAGCGTGAGAGGCGGAGGGGCAGAGAGGCAAGGAGTCACAGAATCGGAAGCAGGCTCCAGGCTCCGAGCTGTCAGCACAGAGCCCGACGCGGGGCTCGAACTCATGGACTGTGAGATCATGACCCGAGCTGAAGTCGGACGCTTAACCGACTGAGCCACCCAGGCGCCCCTACTTTATTTTATTTTAAAGTTTATTGATGGGGCGCCTGGGGGCCTCAGTCGGTTAAGCATCTGGCCTTCGGTTCAGGTCACGATCTCACGGTTTGTGGGCTCGAGCCCCGTGTCAGGCTCTCTGCTGACAGCTCGGAGCCTGGAGCCTGCTTCAGAGTCTGTGTCTCCCTCTGTCTCTGCCCCTCCTCCACTCGTGCTCTGTCTCTGTCTCTCTTAAAAATAAACGTTAATAAAAAAATTAAATGGGCTTTCTTTACTTATAAAAAAAATAAAGTGTATTTATTTATTTTGAGAGAAAGAGAGAGAGCAGGGGAGGGGCAGAGAGAGAGAGGGAGAGAGAGAATCCCAAGCAGGCTCTGCGCTGTCGGCACGGAGCCCAACATGGGGCTCAACGTCACAAACTGTGAGATCGTGATCTGAGCCGAAGTCAAGACTCAGATGCTTAACGGACCGTGCTACCCCAGCACCCCCCATTTTGCAGGTTATTATTCCTCCCCCACCCCCATTCTCCTCTTCAGCTGCCACCCTCCACCTCAGCACCCGCTTATTTACTGCATGTCCTTTCAGTACATCTGGCCACCTGCCAGAGGCCAGCACTCCCCATGTGTTTATTTACCTATAAGTGAAACTCTATACCATTTTGTGTGCATTTGATTTACATAAACGTTATTGAGCAATAAATCCCGTTCTGTTGCCTTTTTCGCTCCACGCCACGCTCTCGGGAGGCATCCATCAGAAGCCATCACAGTCTCCCCTTCTAGGGCTGCTGGTTTTAGTGAAAAACAAAACAACAGCCGTCAAGTTCAACTGGAATTTCAGAGGAACAACGAATACGATTTTCAGTATAAGTATATCCCATTCCGTAGTTGGGCTATACTTATGTCAACAAAGCGACTTGTATTTTATCTGGCAGTACTCCCCTCTTTCAGATGAGAAAAAGGAGGCTAGGAAAGATGAGTCAGTTCCTCCAGTAAGCTGCAGAGCCAGGAGCCAAAGCTGGGTCGGTCTGCAGCATCGAGAAGACTCCTCAGCCTATGGCCTCTAAGGCATCTGGGAGAATGGGAGCAGTTGAGGCGCAGGAAGCATTATTTTAAGAGAAAGCCCGGGGGCACCTGAGTGGCTCCGTTGGCTAAGCATCTGGCTCTTAATCTCGGCTCAGGTCACGATCTCACGGCTCGTGAGTTCAAGCTCAGGCTCTGAGCTGCCAATGTGGAGCCTGCTTGGGATTCTGTCTTCCCCCCGCCCCGCTCTCTGCCCTTCCCCTGCTCATGCTCTGTCTCTCTCTCTCTCTCAAACTAAACATTAAAAGAGAGAGAGAGAGAGTAAGCCCTGCCGAGGTGGGGGAGGTGGCTGCCTGTTTCTGCACCTGTCTCGCTCTCCTGTTTCTGCGCATCTGTTGAGTTTCTGCTGGCACGCATCCCCCGTGGTGCCAAGTGGCCCCTAGGCCCCCGCCCAGTGTTTGGTCTCAGCGAAGCAAGTGGTCAGTCCCGTACAGCCCTGGCCTTCAGCACAGTGCCTGGTGCCCGGTGGGCGCTCGATACGCATTTGACGACCGGGTGATCATTTTTACAAGGTCCAGCAACACCCCCCTCTCTGACCACGTGTCACCCCGGGAAGCCCACAGTGGCTGCACGGGGAAACCCGTCAAGCACGGAGCACCTTCGTGGCTGTGCTGACGCCGCCATCCGTCTCCCTCACCTGTGAACATTCTCTGAGACTCACTCATAATCGTGACTGAAAGCAACATGTTTCCGATTTCCATATTATTAGAAAGGGGTGGAGCTCGCCATAAATGATTCAAGACGTGTCAATCAAATGACAATACAAATGATGCATTTATTTATTTACGCCTCTCATAGCCGCCTTGCTTTGTTCTAGCTTTCTCCTTCTGGGGAGTTTCTCGCACCCTCCTTTTCTCTTTGAAGTGCGTTGGCTGATATTTTATTCATTACAGAATTTAACAAAGCCTGCATGGTGAAAGAATCCAGGTTAGCCTCTATATAAAGTGCTTAGCACAACTGTAGAGAGACCTTAGGGCTTCCGTTGGTCCCAGCTGGTTCTTCTGAGTTGATCTGGTTTTTGCAGGAGGCAGTGCGGATACAGCAGCGAACAGGACAGACACTCTCCTTGCCTTCATGGAGCTGACATTCGAGTTGTGACAGCTGTCGTGTGGCCCCGGCCAGAGGCTTAACCATTAGTCAAGTCCCAAGTAGCCCATTTCAATCAGGTCGCTGCCTCGGAAAGAGATGAACAAAACCATCAAAATGTGCATCCTCTTTGACGCTATTGTTGTATGCCCAAGAATTTATCCATAAGAAACAATTAAGGATACGCACAAAGGCTTAACCACAAGGGTCTTGGTTTTGGCTTCTTTCCGTACGGCGACCTTACAACGTGGCTGCTGTTACTTTTTGTAACAAATGTTTAAAGTTTTATTTCTTTATTTTGAGAGAGAGAGAGAGAGCAGGAGAGGGGCCGAGAGAGAGAGAGAGAGAGAGAGAGAGAGAATCCCAAGCAGGCTCTGCGCTGTCAGCACAGAGTCCGATGTGGGGCTCAAACTCACAAACCGTGAGATCAGGTCCTGATCCAAAATCAAGAGTCAGACGCTTCACCGACTGAGCCCCTGGGCGCCCCCCTGCTGTTGTTATCCCTGGTTTACTGATGGGGAAACCACGCAGAGAAGTGAAGCAAGCCCGTGGGCTACAGTCTGAAGCCCTATACCGTGTACTCTCGACAGCTTCTGGCAAAGTCTGCAAGAGTGAAGGCAACAGTGATGCTCCCTGGTGGTTGGACTCTGGGTGCTTTTGATTTTTTTTTCCTTTTGGCCTGTGTGTAATCCGAGTCTTCTGCTATGACCATCAGTTTCTCATGCACCCTGCCAAAAATAAAGCGTGAAAAGAAGTATCACATATTCCAATCAACCAATCAATCGATCACTCCATCAGTCAGTTGGCTGTGCTCTTTCAGTGTGTCTTCTGTTGTGAATGAACCAACCACCCCAAATCCCAGCCAAAGTCGTTGGTCTCTAGACGTTATGGCCAGAGGGGCCCCCGCCCTGTGGGGTCAGCCAGGGCGTACGTCTCAGTTGGCCCCAGTGACGCCTCCCAGTGTCCTGTAGTGCTTGTGAAATCAAGACACGTTGCGTAAGAGTGGCTTATTCTGGAGACGTGAGGCTGTTTATCACCCCTGAGTTATTTTTATTGGTGTGTAAATCGAGTTGTCCTCCTTGGGAACTTTCTGGGGCTACGGAGAGTCCCACAGCCCTTGGAGAGGGAGGATGGTGTTGGCCAGCGCAGGGCAGGGTGTTGGCCTGGCATTTTGCAAGGAGGCTCCCTATTCCTGACTCAGAAAAGGGTGTCAGAAGGAGCTGGATGTCCAGCCGGCCATCCCGGACATTTGCCCGGCCTGCCTGGTGGCAGTGACCATGGTGACGACGATGATGGTAATGTTAATGATGTTATGAGGAAAGCAGACAGACCTTCGACGGTCAGACGGTCGTGCAGACGGTAAGAATGACTGCACCAGCAGGAATGACACAAAACGATCTTGCGAATCGATGGGATAAAATAACATTATTGTGTGACCTTTAGCATTTTTTTGTCAAAACATTGAAAACTCTCCTACTGTCAGTGATAAATGTTTAAGGACATGAAAAGATAGCAACACTAACATGTATTTAATATACTTTAATTTAGAACATCGGAAACACTGAGAGCTGGAGCGTTGTATTTCTTTGTATAAAAATTGTCCAGGGGGCGCCTGGGTGGCTCAGTCGGTTAAGCATCTGACTTCGGCTCAGGTCATGATCTCACAGTTTGTGAGTTTGAGCCCCGTGTCGGGCTCTGTGCTGACAGCTTAGAGCCTGGAGCTGCTTCGGATTCTATGTCTCCCTCTTTCTCTGCCCCTCCCCTGCTCATGCTCTGTCTCTCTCTCTCTCTCTCCTTCAAAAATAAATAAAAACAATTAAAAAAATAAAAATAAAAAATTGTCCAGAATAGTTTGAACAGTGCTCGCCTCCTTCTTCTGGTTGTTTAACTAATACTATGGAGGGAGCATCTTTTAAAAGCCTTGGCACAAGATAGGATCACCTTCCCACATCTTATCCTTCGTACCTTCCAGTGTCGTGACATTCTGAGAGTTCCCGCTGGCCTCACTTTCTCTGGGATGTCTTCATCCTTTTCGTCACAACTACTTCCCTCATTTATGTCAGTAAATCTGTCTTCCTCTGGTGGCAGTTCTAGAACCTCTTAAATTGAAACAGCATCAACATTCTCATAGTCATCTATTTCTATAATTTTTGAATGGTTATTTTATGTCAACTCAGCTAGGCCACGGTACCCAGATATTTGGTCAAAGATGACTCTGGGTATGTCTGTGAAGGTATTTTTCAGATGCAGTTAACATTTAAATTGGTGGGCTTTGAGTAAAGTAGATGATTCTCCATATTGTGGGTGGCCACTTTTCAACCTCTGGTCTCAGCTCCCTGTGCAGTGGCTGGCCCAGAGTGGGTGCCCGTGAAAAGCCTGTTAGACGAGTGAGTAAAAGCCAAGAAGACCTCGTTCCCAGCCTGCCCGCATTGAATGTGGCTGCAGAGGATAGCCAATAACATTCATTGAGGACTTGTCACGTGCCAGGAACCAATGGCACCAGGCCCCGCGTGCGCATTATCTGGCCCGCTATCCAGGAAGCCCCGTTGGACGGGCGACATTATCGTCCAAACATTTAAGCAACGGATCAGTAAGGCCGGGATTTCAGCTCGGTCTGCAGGATGGCGTGCCTTGTGGTCCCTGTCCAGCAGGGTTGGTGGGCCGGCAAGAGGGAAGGGGGATAGGAGGAAGTGCAGGAGGGGTGGGGGAGTGCTTTTCAGAGGGTCAGCCCTCATCTGCGGGGTGCAGAGTTGGGTGCCGTTCAGAGAGGCAGTTCTGCACCTAGCCAGTCCGAGACACCTCGATAAGGAGTGTCTTCCTTGTGGCTCCTCCCTGTTCCAACTTGCCCGGCCCCGGTTTCATCACCCCGGGCTCCGGCTCCCTGTTGCTGATAATGGGTGGTGCTGGGCTACTCAGTTCAACAGATCCGTGCCCTCCCTTGACCACCCAAGTCACCGTGGAAGCGATTCATTAGGGAAGCGGATGCGGCTGTGGGACAGCTCATCCGTTGCTAGATTGAGCCGTCCCCTCATTTTTCATTGTTCTGCAAGTTTTCACAAGGGGGTTGTTTTGTAGGCTCCTCTTACGGTCCCTGAAATGGCTCCCCGCCACCACCCCCATTCCGGGCTTGAGGCACGATAGATGTTCCAGAAACTCTGGGTGGGTTTTACTGTTGTATCATGTGCCCTGGCACATCGAGCACAGTGTACCTCTGGAGACCGAAGAAAGGGAGGAGGGTGTGGGGAAGGTGCGTGGGGCATCCAAGGCTCAGGGCTACCACCCGTCACCCTCTTCCACCCTCCAGCATCCCGGGGACCCCCCAGAACACCAGAGAACTAAGTCTGAGAAGCCGTTGACCACTTTCTCGATGGGCTGACCTATTTGTTTTCTGTAAACTTCTGGAGAGCAGCTGGGATGACCCAGAAAACACCTGGAGCCAAACCCTGGTTTGCTTTCTGGCTCTGCTACTTACGTAAGCCCCTCGGTCACCGGGCCTCAGTTTCCTCCTCTGCAAAATGGGGATAATCGTAAATACCTACGTCATACCGTTGTTGCAGTGACCAGATTAGCTACTGAAGTACCTTGTAAAGCACAAGACAGACGCGCGTGGATCTTTCTCCCACAATGATCTGTACGCAGTGGGCACTAAACAGATGTTGGGTGAGTGTGGGTAAATTCCCCAGGGACCTCTAGGAGCAGTTTGGATGGTGGAGATCTCAGGTGCAGTGATAGGCCTGTGGGTGATTTGGGGGTGGGGGGTGGGGATTCTGTGTGTGCCTCTAGTTACCTCAATTGTACAGCTATGACGGTGTTTGCATGTCAGGCTGGTCCTGTCGCCTGTAGCTCTCTGGGCCCGGACAGCAGTTCTCTAAGAAAGAGAAAGAGAAACTAGCAGCTTCTTAGCGTCGTCCCTCCCCCGCTACTACCCCGGCACCCCTCCAAGTTTCCTCTTCTCCTTGGCATGCGTCGGGTGGAGCCAGCTTCCTGTGGCACCAGGAAAGGAAAGTTGGGCTCTGGTCTGCATGTCTTTCGCTGCCTGGGACTCACCAACTTCCACGAAGGAGATCTGTTCGAGTGTGTGTCTCACTGGGAGTGTTAACTGAGCATTTACTACGTGCTAAGGATTCACATGTGTTCATTAATCCTCACAATAGCTGTGCAAGAGAAGGATGACTATTAGCCCCATTTTACAGAGGAGAAACGGAGGCTTAGCAATGAAAGGAAACCAGGGAGGGGCTGAGTCAAGCTTTTGGGCCAAATCCGATGGGCTCCAGAGCCCTTGTATTCACCACTGCCCTGTACCTCCCCAAGCCTTCATCAGGACCCAGTGCACACTCAAGGTTATAGTCAGCTGGGGTAACGCTCCTGCTTCCCGTGGGGCTCCCTTGTTGCTCCTCATAAAGAGACCAAATGGGCTATTTCAGCTTCAGACACTGAACTTGTTCCTGAGGATCTTTAGGCCTGGTTCGTTGAGTTTTGTAACTGTGCTTCCCCAGATCCGAGGCCGTTGGATCTCACATATCAATTTAGGATTTGACACATAACGATGGATCATCCGTGCTGTGCCACACTCTGTGCAGGGCCCCGGGGGTATAGACATGGCCCCCACCTGCAGGGGCATGACATCAGAGAGACAGAAAAGTAAACAGATGATGGTCTCTGGGACTTAGGTCCTGTGTTCTCTCATGGGGTAGAGCCCAGACCCACTAAAGGAGACCCTCCGAATCCCAAAGGTTGGCAACCTATCCATCCCTCCTATATTAGTTACCTGTCGCTGCAGAGCAACATTCCCACAAGCTTAGAGGCTTTGAACAACACATATTTATGATCCTATAGTTCCCGTGGATTGGAGTCCACACAAGGCTTCTCTTGGCCCACTACTTAGGATCGCACGAGGCTGCAAGCAAGAGATCTGGCAGGGCTGTGGTCTCATCTGAAGCTCAACTGGGAAGAGATCTGCAGCTGTGGGAGGAGAGGGGCAGAGTTGCCCATTAGGGTCTGGCCTCAGAGGGGACAGCTAAAAGATACATTTTTCACTGAGAATACTGGCTCCCACTGGCTTCTCTACACCTTCCCAGGCTAATAGCCACCTCCAAATACAAATTGAGAAACAATGAGATGGGCATTTCATGCCCATTCGGTCATCAAAATTGAATAAAATCTGATGATTCCAAATGTTGGCAAGAATGTGACAAAAAGTAGAACTCTTATTTGCTCCCGGAGGCTTGGCATTTTCTGGTGGATTAGAAATTTGGAAATACCAAGTAAAACTAAAGATACACATACCTTATGCTGCAGCAAATACATTTCTAGATAGATGCCCTAGAGACACTCAAACACGTGTGCACAGAGACCTGTACAAAGATGTTTATTACTGCATTATTGATACAAACAAAAATTAGAAAGCAATAGCTCTCTTTTACTAAGAGGGTAGATTAATAAGCTGTGGTTTATTTACAAATTAGAATACTATACAGAAGTTAACATGAATAAACTAGGTGTCAGCATATATAGAGAAAGGCAATTATGAAAGAACAAGTTCCCAAATTTTATATATCTATGGAAGCACTTCCAGAATGGGAGAGAAAAGACCTCTGAAATTCTACTCCTCCATAAAAGCCATGGGGACACTATAAAAACTGTCAAAATCAACTTTTTTAGGACTTTGAAAACTAATGAAAGACAACAACCCAGGGAGATACATATATGTATAGGTATGGATATACATATATAGCCATACATATTTTTTAATGGCTTAATCTCAGTGAAAATAGTGAGCTTTGCAATGTTTTAACTTAACCTAATCCCGTCCTCCTCCCCCAGTTCTGTGGTGGCCTTGGTTTCCAAGGCAACTGTAATAGCTAGGAAAACCAACAGCCTCACAGCCTAGCAGTCACTGGAGGGGTCAAGGGCGTTTAGAGCTCCCTAAAAATCCCATTCCCAGAGAATTGTCACCATGTGGCCTGTCTGACAGACAGCTGGAAAGCTCCATTCTTAGGGTTTGTCTTTATCTGACCTGACCCAGAACTCACTTAGTTATATCCCCAGGGCATTTGTCAAAAACAATCAGTGGCAATTCTTTAACATCACAGTCACTGGGGCTGTTCTACCATCTGGGGATAAAAGAGGCTAACCAAACAACTGCAGAGAAAAAACTGGGGTATCCGCTGTCCACGAAAAGCTCTGATGTAGTCCCGGGAATGTAGAAGGCCATGCACACATGCAAAACTATGTGTATGCCCGAGAAATACTTGAGAAGGCC
This sequence comes from Lynx rufus, assembly GCF_022079265.1. NCBI lineage: Eukaryota > Metazoa > Chordata > Mammalia > Carnivora > Felidae > Lynx > Lynx rufus. The sequence goes on along the minus strand of NW_025814839.1, from coordinate 7,925,297 downwards.
CTCCTCTGTCAACTCTGGCTGACTTTGAGGGTCTGCAAAAGCAGAAGTGAAGCCTAGACATTATAAACTGCCTGCCACAGCATGGGAAGTATGCCCAACACATATACAGGCCCTCAGCAAAGCCTGGGAGACTAATTCAAGCCATTTAGTAAACTCTTTGTCCAGGGGCGCCTGGGTGGCTCAGTTGGTTGTGCGTCCGACTTCGGCTCAGGTCATGATCTCACGGCTCGTGGGTTCGAGCCCCGTGTCGGGCTCTGTGCTGACGGCTCAGAGCCTGGAGCTGCTTGGGATTCTGTGTCTCCCTCTTTCTCTGCCCTTCCCCTGCCTATGCTCTGTCTCTCTCTCTCTCAAAAATAAATAAACATTAAAAAATTTTTTTAAAAAAGAAATTCCTTGTCCAATAAAATGTTACCACTAAACTAACCAAGCAGAGATTTCAGTGGCTATGTACAACAAAGAATAAAGACTTTCTAGGTCTAGTCCAGGAAAATCACTAGCAAACAGTAAAACAGAAAAAGTTGCCAGGGATGAGGGGAGTCTAATTGACAGAGCTGCCACCATAGATCACGAAGAATTTCTAGTTTTCAATTTAAAAAAAAAGTAAGACATTGGGGGAAAAAAAAAAAGGAATACCTGGCCTTTACTCAAGAACCAGTCCCTTTGGGAGCCAAGACATAGGACTTACTAGACAAAGATTTTTATCAGCTATTTTAAATATGTTCAAAGAATGAAAGGAAAGTATGAGATGATGTATTACCAAATAGGGATATCAATAAAGGGCACTTACAAAAAGAACCAAATAGAAAAATCTGGACTTGAAAAGTGCAATGCAATAATTAGAATGAAAAATTCAGTAAGGAACTCAACAGCAGATATGAGCGGACAGAAGAAAGAATTAGCCAACGGGAACACAGAGGCCAATTGAGAGCATCCAGTTTGAGTAACCAAGAGAAAAGAAAAGAATGAGGATCAATGGACAGAGCCTCAGAGGTCTGTGGGATCCCATCAAATACACCAAAATATGTATAATGGCAGTCCAAAAAGGAAAGAAGAGAGAGAATGGGGTAGAGGAATATTTAAAGACTAATCATGGCTGAAAAGATCACAAATTTGATTTTTGAAAAAAAAATTAATCTGCACATCCAAGAAGCTTAACAAATTCCAAATAGGATAAACTCCAAGAGATCCATATCTAGACACAGCTATGTCATAGATGGTTCAACCGTCAAAAGCAAAAGACCAAGAGAGAATCTTAAAAGCTGAGAAAAGTGACTCATCGTCTCAATAAAATGAACAGTGAATTTCTCATCAGAAACCGTGGAGTTTAGAAATCGGTGGGAGGGGACGTTGAAGGGGCTGAATGGAAAAGGCTGCCAACCAGGAATTCTATACGCAGTAAATCTGCCCTTCAAAAACCAGGATGAAATGATGGAAGTGACAAACAACCAAAACTAAGAACATTTCTTGCCGGGAGACCTACCCTATAAGAAATCCTAAAGGGAGTCCATCAAGATAAATTGAAAGGACAGTAGGTAGTAACTTGAATCCACACAAAGAAATAAAGAACACAGGTAAAAGTAATCACACTGGTAAATATAAAATAAGGCATATATTTTCTTGTCCTTTCTTATTTAAAGGACAACTGCATAAAATAATACTACAGACCTGTGCTGATGGGCTTATAATATGTGAGAGCGGGGGCGCCTGGGTGGCTCAGTTGGTTAAACGTCCGACTTCAGCTCAGGTCGTGATCTCCTGGTTTGTGAGTTCAAGCCCCGCGTCGGGCTCTGTGCTGACAGCTCAGAGCCTGGAGCTGCTTCAGATGCTGTGTCTCCCTCTCTCTCTGCCCCTCCCCTGCTCATACTCTGTATCTCTCTGTCGCTCAAAAATAAGTAAACGTTAAAAACAATTTTTTTTTAATTTTTAAAAAAATGTGTGAGAGCTCTAATTTTTCTTTGTATTATATGGTAAGACACCAATAGCACAGAGAAGGGGTTAAGAATCAGAGTTATACTGGAGGAAAGTTTTTGTTTACTGTTGAAATCAAGTTGGCATTAATTTTGTCTTAAGATGATATTTATAAACCCCAGGGCAACCACTAAGAAAATCACACCCCAAATGCAGTAAAAGATAGAACAAGGGTATAAAAATGGTACACCAGAAAGTATTTAACACTAAAGGAAGCAATAATAAAGGAATAGAAGTAAAACAAGTCATAGACACATAGGAAACAAATGACAAAATTCCAGAGACCTTATCGGTAATTACATTAAGCCCTGGCCTATCAGTAACTATATTAAACATGAGTGAACTAAACCCTCCAATCAAAAATTTGAAAGGAGCAGAACAAATTTAAAAAATAATCCAACTGTGTACTGTCTATAGTAGGGATATTTTAAAAACAAAGAAGGTAAAAAGAAAGAGAAGAAAGAAAGGAAGGAAGGAAGCAAGGAAGAAAGAGAAGAAAGAAAGGAAGGAAGGAAGGAAGGAAGAAAGGAAGAAAGAGAAATACAATGCAAATAGTAGCCAAAAAGGAACTGGAAAAGCTATACTAATATCAGACAAAATTGACATTAAGACAATAACTGTACTTGAGACAAAGGACATTTCACGATGGTAACAGGCCATCAGTCAAGGTGATAGAATCATTATAAATACGTAACAACACGGCTCCGAAATGCACGAAGCAAACACTGACAGAACTGCAAGGAGGAAGCTATTCAAGAATAAGAGTTGGAGACTCCCAGGCTATCCTTCCAATAAGGCAGAAGATTAACAAAGAATAGAAGACGTGAACTATACTATTCACCGACCAATCCTCACAGATCTGCAAAGAATACTTCACCCAACACGAGCAGAAAACATTCCTCTCGAGCGCACATGGAACATTCTCCAGGATAGACCATATGTTAGGCCATTGAAAAATCCTCATTAAATTTTAAAGGATTGAATTTGTAATTAAAGAAACTTCCTTCGAAGAAAAGCCCAGGCACAGATGGCTTCACTGGTGAATTCTGCCTAACATTTAAAGAAAAACGAACACCGATTCTTTAGACACTCTTCCCAAAAATACAAAAGGAGAGAACACCTCCCAAATCATCCTCTGTGACCAGCATTACCGTGATATCAAAACCAAGACATCAAAAGAAAACTATAGACCAATATCTCTTATGAATATAGATGCAAAATTTCAATAGGTGCAGAAAGAATATTTGACCAGGGCAGGGGCACCTGGCTGGCTCAGTCAGCAGAGCATGTAATTCGTGATCTCGGGGTCGTGAGTTCAAGCCCCATGTCGGGCATGGAGCCTACTTAAAAAAAATTTTTTTTTTAAGATAAAATCCAGCATCCTTTCATGATAAAAAAAAAATAACACTCAAAAATGAGGAATAGAAGGGATTTTCCACAATCGGATGAAGGGCATGTATATATGGAAAATCCATAGCTGATATCATACTTAATGATGAGAGACAGAATGCTTTCTCTCAAGATTAGAAGCAAGACGAGGATATCCACTCTTGCCACTTCTATTCAACATTGCACTGGAGGTTTTAGCTAGGGTAATGAAACAAGAAAAAGAAAAAAAAGGCAACCAGATAGAAAGGAAGATCTAAACCTGCCTCTATTTGCAAATGGCGTGATCTTGTATATAAAAAATCCGAAAGAATCCACAAATGCAAACAGCAACAACGGAAACAAAAAACCATTCAGACTTAAGTATGAGTTAGGCAGAGTTGCAGGACGCAGTACCAAACATACAAAAATCAATTGTATTTCTATACGTCAGTAATAAACCATCTGAAAATAAAATTAATAAAACGATCCCATTTACAACAAACATAAAAAATAGGGGCGCCTGGGTGGCTCAGTCGGTTGAGCATCCGACCTCGGCTCAGGTCATGATCTCACGGTCTGTGAGTTCGAGCTCCGCTTTGGGCTCTGTGCTCACAGCTCAGAGCCCGGAGCCTGCTTCGGATTCTGTGTCTCCCTCGCTCTGCCCCTCCCCCGTTCACACTCTGTCTCTCTCTGTCTCAAAAATAAATAAACATTAAAAAAAATTAAAAGAAAAGCAATAAATACTCAGGGATATAGTTAACAAAACTACAAGACTTAAATATTTAAAACTATAAAACATTACTGAAAAATTAAAGAAGGCCTAGGTAAATTGAAAGACATCCCGCGAGGGGCACCTGGGGGGCTCAGTTGGTTGAACATCCGACTTTGGTTCAGGTCATGATCTCGCAGTTTCGGGGGTTTGAGCCCCACATGGAGCTCTGTGCTGGCATCTCAGTGCCTGGAGCCTGCTTTGGATTCTGTGTCTCCCTCTCGCTCTGTCCCTCCCCCACTCATGCTCTTGTCTTTCTCTCAAAAATGAATAAACATTAAAAAAAATAAGAAAAAAAGAAAGACATCGCATGATTATGGGTTGGAGGACACAATACTGTTAAGTTGGCAGTGCCTCTCGAATTCATCTACAGGTCCAACCCACCTCCATCAAAATTCCAGATGTCTTTTTTGCAGAAATTGACAAGCTGATCCCACTATTCATATGGAAATGCAAGAGACCCAGAATAGCCAAAACTATCTTGAAAAAGAACAAAGTTGGAGGACTTACATGTCCTCATTTACTACTAAGCTACAGTAATCAAGACAGTGTGGAACTACATAAAGACAGACATTATAGATCAATGAAACATAATTGAGAGCCCCAAATTTAACTCCGACATTTGTGGTCAACGGATTTTCAACAAAGGTACCAAGCCAATTCAGTGGAAAAAGAATAGTCTTTTCCCCCCGTTGTTCTGGGGCAACATGCGGAAGAATGAAGCCAGACCCCTACTTCATGCCATATATGAAAATTAACTCAAAATGGATCAAAGAGTGAAATGTCAGAGCTAAAACTAAAATTTTTGGAAGAAAACATAGGCATAAAGCTTCAGGACCTTGGATTGGGCAACATTTTCTTTGAAAGTTTCCAAAAAAAAAAAAAGCAAAAATGACAAAAGAAAAAGACAGATAAATTGAACTTCATCAAAATTTCAAACTTTTGTGCATGCTCCCACAGAATGGGAGGAAATATCTACAGATCGTATATCTGATAAAGCACTTGTATCCAGAATATATTTTTAAAACTCGTACAACTCAAAAATAAAAAAAAACAAATATGCCAATTTTTAAGTGGGCAGAGGATGTGAATAGACCATGTCTCCAATGAAAATACACACAGGAAAAGATGCCCAGTATCATTAGCTCTCAGAAAAATGAGAATCTAAACCTCAATGAGAGACTGCTTCAAACCCACTCGGATCGCTATAATCAAAAAGAGAGCCGATGACAGGTATTGACAAGAATGGGGAGAGATTGGAACCCTCAACATTGCTGGTGGTACAGTGAAATACTGTAGCCACTCTGGAAAATGGGCAGTTCCCCAAAAACTAAACAGAGAGCTACCATATGGCCCAGTAATACTACTAAGGAATGCAGACTTCCTCTGGAAGATGGTATGGAGGTTCCTCAAAAAGTTAAAAATAAAACTACCTTAGGATCTAGCAATTGCACTACTAGGTATTCACCCAAAGGACACAAAAATACTAAGTCAAAGGGGCACACGCACCCCGGTGTTTATGGCAACGTTATCTGGAACAGCCAAATTATGGAAACAGCCCAAGTGTCCATTGATGGATGACAGAATAATGAAGAGGTGATATATATATACACACACACGTATACAATGGAACATTACTCAGCCATGAAAAAGAATGAAGTCTTGCCCTCTGCAACGACATGGATGGAGCTAGAGAGTCTAACGCTAAGCGCAATAAGTCTGTCGGACAAAGACAAATGCCATATGATTGCACTCATATGTGGAATTTAAGAAATGACACAAATGGGCAGGGAGGGGGCAAAAGAGAGAGAGAGGCAAACCAAGAAACAGACTCTTAAGTATAGAGAACAAACTGATGGTTACCAGAGGGGTGGTGTGTGGGGGGGATGGGTAAAATGGATGATGGGGATTCAGGAGTTGCGATGAGCACCAGGTAATGTATGGAATTGTTGAATCACTATATTGTACACCTGAAACTAACAGTACGCCGTGTGTGTGAACTAACTGGAATTTGAATAAAAACTTTAAAAAACAGAGAAAAAGAAAATCACTCCTAAGTATGTACCCAAGAGAAGTGAAACATAACGTCCGCACAAAAACTTGTACGTGAATGCTCATGGCAGCATTATTCATGATAGCTGAAGAGCAGAAACAACCCGAAGGTCCATCAACCGATGAATGGATAAACAAACTGTGGCATAAACCAAAGGACTATCTGGGGCCATGAAAAGGAACGAAATATTGATACATGCTACGACATGGACGAATCTTGAAAACATGAGGCTAGATTAAAGAAACCAGTCCCCTAAGACCACATATATTTTATGAAGTGTCTAGAATAGACAAGTTCATAGAGGCAGAAAGCGGATTAGTGCTGGCCAGAGGTTGAGGGGAGAGGAAACAGATATGGGCTTCTTTGGGGGGTGATGAAAATGTTCTGGAATTAGACAGGGGTGATGGTCGCACCATTCTGTGAACATACTCAAAGGCACCGACTCGTACATTTGACAAGGATGAGCTTTCTGATGTGTGAATTGTATCTTTATAAAGCTGCTAATTTTTAAAAGGATAAATGCAGTGTGCTACCATTTATATAAAATTTTTAAAGCGCACACGAACTAATACTATCAATTATTTAACGTTACATACCCATGCAGTGGAAATGTAACAACATGTACGAGAACAAAAGACAAAATTCAGGACTGTGGTTATCTCGAAGGAGAGAAGGAGGAGAAGGAAGGTGTTTGTAATGTTTTATTTTTATTTTTTCCAAGACAGAGATCAGAGCAATTATGGAAAAATGTTAACATCTGTTAAATTTGGATTCTGGGTACACGGATAACTGTTATTTTATATTCTGTATTTGTTTATATTTGAACTCGTTCGTGATTGTTGAGTTTTAAGGGGGGGGCAAGGGAATCCTTCTATTTCCTTAGCGGGCTGAACGGTAACCCCCAAAAGATACATCCCCCTGTGGAGGTGACCCTATTTGAAAAATGGGCCCTTGTAGATGTAATAAAGGTAAGGATCTCAAGAGGAGATCATTCCGGGTTAAGGTGGTCCCTAAATCTGATGATGAATGACCTTAGAAGAGAAAAGGAGAAGGGAGAGGCCATGTAAAGACAGAGACAGACATCGGAGTTAAAGCGGCCACAAGCCACCTGCGGCCACCAGAAGCTGGAGGATGGGAGAAGGGATCCTCCCTCCAGAGCCTCCGGAGGAAGCGTGGCTCCTTCCTTCTCCCAAGCATCCCTCAAGCCGACCTTCCCCGAAGCCCACAGCCTTTCTTTCTTCCCTCCCCGACTTCCTTCTTGCTCAGCCAAACCATTTTCCCCGCTGCAAGGACAAAGTTGGGGTGCCTTTGCGGCCCAAATCTGGTGGGGTGCCTTTGCGGCCACATCTAAGATGTTGTTTTCACTGGTGACGCTGCTGGCTTTGGAGGTCTCCCTGCTCACCGTGCCAAGCCCTGCCTCTGCCTCTTCTCACCGCCTCAACCCCTGCCAACTCGCTCAGCCCCCACCCCCACCCCTACCGCCTGCCTCCTGGCCCACGGCTCCCCCTGCCCCGCCCGCGCCCACCCAGACGCCCGGCTCGCAGAGTTCTGCTTCCCGCAGCCAGCAGCCTGAGTCCCGCCTTCTAAATAAAACAACACACAAGATGAAAGGCAAGGGGAAAAGCGAACGTTTTAGCTACTTTCACATCTTATCATCTCACTTAAATTTATGAAATAGGTACCATCGCTATTTTTGTCCTGAGATGCTTGGAGAAGTGGAAGAAGTACAGCCAAGCCGAGCTGGGCTTTGAACTGGGACCGGGCAGACTTAGGATCCTGGCACAGCCACCTACTGGCTCTGTGAAACTGAACCTGTCACTTAACCTCCCAGCGCGTCCATTTCTGCCTCCGTGAAAGAGGAACCGTGATCATTTCTGTGTCCGGAGCTTGTTGTGTGGATGCAACAGGGTTCCCTTAGAAAGCCCTCACCCGGCACATAGAAGCGCCCGATAAATGTCAGCCAGCCTTCTCAACCTCAGTGATGGTTCCGGCGAATTCGCGGTCAAGGTTCGTCCCACTCATTTCAACACTCCACGGGGAAAGGGTTTTGTTCGGTTACTTAGTTTTGTAAAACAGTGGCCCGTGTTAATTTTATTTGGAGCCCATGTTCTCTCTCATAGTGGACTTAGACGTGCCTCTGAGGGTTACCCCCAAGTCCAGTCTGAAGTCAGGCCTGGGACGGGTGACACTGTCCCACCCGCGCTGGGGCCAGACGGCAAGTTCAGAGAGCCTTCTGGGTGTGGGCTTTTGCAGCAAGCCTGCTTCCTTGGAAAGATGAGCATCTCCAGGCTCTGAAGTCTCCGTCATAGGGAAAAATGCCTTCTTCTCTGGCTTATTTGCTCAAGGTTTAAAAGGTATTTCTGGGCTTTGGCTGAGAGGAAATTTAGCTTTCGAGCAAATCCTTGTGCACTGGCTTTCTGTAAACATCTGAATATAGCGTGTGCAGCTTGGAGCCCACACGGGTTGGCTTTTCCCGGATTTTACCGCCAGTGGGGAGGGAACGAAGTCAGCTCCGTGTTGGTATAGTGACGTCCGACATCTGGCTGGACAAGCAGGTTCTAGATGTCGCTGCGCTGGTGACGTGGCGGGGAGGAGGGAGGGGTGATGGTGTGAGTGTCGGGAAAGGATGGATATTAAGTGGCACGAGTGAGACTCTGTTGAAACGTTACCAAGCAGGCAGCTTCCCTCCCACAAGTATTTCCTGAAGACCCACTGCGTGTGAAGCTCTGGGCCTGGCCCCCGGGAGGATGCCACCTTTACGAAGCTTGAGTTTTGGTGGAGGTGAGCCCTTTCCCAAGGAGACCCTAAACCACAATTTCGTTGTGTCAAAAACATGAGACATCATATGATGAGTGTGATGAGTGAGGGCAGGCTAGTGACAAAGCCTCGTCTCAGTGGGCACCCCAGTAGGGGTGGGGGTTTTCATCACAGCCGTGTGCATCTGAGCTGGGAGTTTGGAAGGAGCCTGGCTCCATCCAGTCACTCGGGGACCCAGGCATCTTCCGTTCAGTGGTGCTACCATCCCTCCCCTCGGGTCTCAGAATCTTCCATGGGATCCTCTGTGTCTGGCAGAATCTGGGCTTTAAAATTTTTTTTTCTTGGGGCGCCTGGGTGGCTCAGTCGGCTGAGCGTCCGACTTCGGCTCAGGTCATGATCTCACGGTTCGTGGGTTCGAGCCCCGCGTCCTGTGCCGACGGCTCGGAGCCTGGAGCCTGCTTCGGGTTCTGCGCCTCCCTCTCCCTCTGCCCCTCCCCCCACTCACGCTTTGTCTCACTCTGTTTCTCAAAAACGCGTAAATGTAAAAAAAATTAAAAACATTTTTTTCTTATGTTTATTTAGTTTTGAGAGAGACAGAGGCAGAGCCTGAGTGGGGGAGGGGCGGAGAGGGGGGGGGGGGACACAGAATCCGAACTAGGCTCCAGGCTCCCAGCTGTCGGCGCAGAGCCCGACGCGGGGCTCGAACTCAGGGACCGCGAGATCATGACCTGAGCCAAAGTCGGACGCTCCACCGACCGAGCCGCCCAGCCTCAAGAACCATGGGCTTTTTAAAGGGCCGGGCCGGCAAGTGACCTGCCAGTGCTCAGAATTTAGGCACATGAAGCCAGCTAACTGCCAGGATCCGCGTGTGTGCCTCAGGGAATAAAGTCGCGGCGTTTGGTGAGTGCCCAGCACGGTCTCTGTCACCGCGTCTTTGCGCCCAGGACCAGAAGGAGTGTGTCCGCAGTGCTGGTGGCGAGTGTGGCCAACAGGAATGGGGCGCCCACACCCAAGTACCAGGCCGTCTGATCACAAGGAAGACAGAGCGTCCTGGAGCCCAGACTGCCTGCTCTCCGCTCAGCTCCTCCGTGTAATAGCCATGCCTCCCCGGGCACCTTGTCCAAACCTCACCGGGCTCCCCTGGCACACACAGATGTGAATCCCAGCCCCCGCGTCACTGGTCCGTGGGAAGAATAATGGGATGGGAGAGGGGAGGCAAGTTCTGAGGCCAGGGCCTGCCACGTGGTCAGCACCTTAGAAATGTGGGTCATGATCAGAGGAAGCTGGCCTGGACTTCCCTCGGCCGCTTATGAGCTGCGGAATGACCGCGGCCAGGTCACCTTGACCCCCTCTGGGCGTCAGCCTCCGCATCTCTGACGCGAAGACAATACCCATCCCCGCCCTGGAGGGTGGTGTTAGGATTAAAAGCAGGTGAGCACAAAGCAGGTGCAAAGCTCGCCACGCAGCTTGACGCGTAAGCGTTCGATGAGTCCTAGCTATTGAGTCGTAGTAGACGAGCGGGTGCACATGGGTTGCCCGGACTAATCCTTGCAGCGACTCCCGGAGACAGAAGACGGCAGGTGAGGGTGCCCACGCGTGAACGTGAAAAGAAACAGTCACGTGCCCTGACAAGGAATGAATGCAGGGAGGAATGAATGAATCATCACAATAATTTGTGTCTTTTGTGGTAGTAGGTACAGTCTCCATTTCTCGCAGCAATGGTGAAGCGTGCCAAAATAAATTAATTTTCCCACATCAGTGACTCATTTGGCAGGAATAACAGCCTTGCAAACTGAATAAAGAATGAAGAGTGGGGGGGAGGCCACAGGCGGGGGTGGGGGGGGGGAGGGCTGGGAGAGGAGCTCTGTAATGACTCAAAGATAGGAGAACTAGCTGCTTCTTCTCTCTCTCTCTCTCTCTGCTCACTCTTGCTCTCTCTCTCTCTCTCTTTCTTTTTAACCAAAAACGTAGCTCCAAGGTTCACATTGGACCTTTGAAGTCTGGGGAATAGAGTCTCCAAGCTATTAAGTGGTTCTGGACAGAAGGAGCAGAGAAGGCAACATGGTCCCTCGCTCAGTGGACGGGGATTCGGGGCTCACTGTGGCCACACGGTGCACGGCAGGTCAGACCAGGACCACTGCCCCTTCTTATCCCCCTGGCCCTGGGTCGGTGCTGGGTACTCGAGACACTTACCCTTGCCCAGCCATTCTCACACCCTGCCCACACCTCCTCCAGGAGCTGGGGAAGCTTCAGGGCAGAGGAAGGAAAGAAAGATCAAAGACTGGGACCACGAGTCCTAAAAAGGAAGAGACTTAATTACCTACTTCTTGTCCGCATGGGGGGTTTTACGAGGAAGACTCCAGGAGGGGAGGGGTTCTGCCTGTCTCCTAGAAACCAGGCCAGAGGCAGTGAGCCTGGGATAAAAGAGATTTGATGACAGACACAAAAAGGAACATTTTCACCTCTGAAAATGATGACGTGGCCCCCCAAAACAGGGCTCGAATGGTTCCGATGGGCTCACTCTCCCACTCAAACTTTCTCTGGCTCCCCATCGGCTGAGGGATACAATCTGTTGGAGAATCATGGTTAAGGCCCTGGGCTCAGGGCCAGAGAGACCTGGGCTGGACTCACTGCCTGGGAAATTAACTTAACTTTCCCAGCCATTAGTCTGTGAAATGTATTCGTTTGCTACGGCTGCCATGATTTGTCACTGTGGAACGTTGTTTATTCCACAGAATGGGGGCTTCAACACAGACATGTATTGTCTCACGGTTCTGGAGGCCGGAAGTCGGAAATCAAAGTGTTGGCGAGGTTGCTCCCTTCTGAGGGCAGTGGCGGGAAGGGCCTGTTCGGGAGCTGTCCTCTCCTGGCAAATCTTTCCGTTCTCTTCCCTCTGCGTGCATCTCTGTGTGTGTCCAAATTTACCCTTTCTGGAAGGACACCAGTCATCTTGGAGCAGGGCCCGCCCTAATGACTTCAGCTTAGCTAGTTATACCTGCAGTGACCCAACCTCCAAACAACAGAGGTCCTGGGCATTAGGACTTCACCGTATGAATGTAGGGGGGGATATAATTCAACCCATGAAGAATGGGTACATCCTAGAACATGTCTCGAAGGGTGACTGCAAAGAATGAATGAGTTAATGCACACAAAGCCCTTTAGTGCAAAGCCTGGTGGGTTGTGAGCGTCCAAAAAAAATGTGACTTAAGATAATCATCATTACGGTCATAGACATGCTGGGTCACTCACCCGCTGACCCCTTCTTTCTTCTTTCTGGATAAATTCCCCTCATTATGTTCAGGAGAGCAACCTGTCCAGGCCCAGAAGATGGGTTAGGTCTAATTTTTTTTTTTTTTTTAAGGCATTCTCTTTGTCAGTGATTGGTCAAGGGCTGGGAAGGTGACCCAGTTGTGGCCAAACAAATGTAGAAAGAAGTCTGGGGGTGGGGTGTCTTGGAAAGATTTTCTTTCCCAAACGAAAAAGAATTTCATGAGAACAACTCCTGTCTCTTTCTCCTATTCTGTGTTTGGCCGTCATGTGAAGATGGGGTGCCCTGTGGTGTGGCAGCTTTCTTGTAACCATGAGAACAGACATCATCAATACTTTGAGATTGACAGAGGAAAAAAGTAAAAATGGACTAGAGTCCCTGATGATATGTTGAGCCCTGACAACAGTGGGACCATGTGCCCCTTAACCCTTTGTTAAATAAAGAGTAAAGATTCATACAGCGTAAGCCACTATTAGTGGAGTTTTCTGTGATGTGCAAATACATAACTGATTATTAATTGTGCCAGCCAGTATCCAACAAGGCCTCCAATGATCCCTGACTCTTTAAAAAAAAATTTTTTTTTAATGTTTTTATTTTATTTTGAGAGAGAGAGACAGAGTGTGAGCGGGGAAGGGGCAGAGACAGAGGGAGACACAGAATCCGAAGCAGGTTTCAGGCTCTGAGCTGTCAGCACAGAGCCCGACACGGGGCTCGAACTCACAAACTGTGAAACCATGACCTGAGCCGAAGTCGGTCGCTTAACCAACTGAGCCACCCAGGTGCCCCGATGGATGTGACTTCTAAGGCTGGGTCATACGTGACACCGTGGCTTCTAACCCATGCCCTCTCTTGGATCACTCACTTGGTGGGAAACCAGATACTATGCATAAGGACTCTCAACCGGCCTTATGAGTAGGTCCATACTGTGAGGTCCTGAGACCTTTTGCCAACAGCTAGCACCAATTTGCCGGGCACATGAGTGCGCCATCTTGGAAACAGATCCTCCAGCCCTGGTCTAGCCTTCAAGTGACTACAGTCCCAGCTGACATCATGACTGCAATGTTATAAGAGAACCTGACCCAGAACCGGCTCCCCCAAGCTGCTTCTGAATTACTGACTCACACAGAGCGTGAGCTAATCAGTGTTTAATATTAGGAACCACTAAGTTTGGCGATGATTTGTTACATGGCACTAGATCACCATACAACTATTATTTGAGACCGTCTAAGATTTGACCCCATCTTACTTTCTTAGCCTTATTTCCCATAGTGCCCTTCATCCGCCCTATACTCCCACCAGTGTGGTCCTTACACATCATGTTCTTCCAGGCTCCTGTTGATTCCCTTGCCTAGAGCACCCTCTCCCGCATCCCTGTAAGTTCCATCCTTTCAAACCTAGTGGCTCAAATCTCTTCTATGTGAAGCTTTTTTTAGTCCTTCTTGAAAGTGATTTCTCTCTGCACTTCTAGAGCACTTGATACGTACTTTTAGGACCAACAGACATTTATAGAGCATCTACTGAGTGTTAGACATTGAGAGTGCAAACGTGGATAATGGGTGCTATCCCTGAAATTGAAGTTCTTCTGTTTTTAAGTGGATGTTATAGTTACATATGTAGCCATAGTCCCTTGAGACCAGGTTCAATAACTAATTCTAATCCTTATACCCCCAGAGCTCTCCGCGTGTATGAAAACTCAATGAATACCTATTACGTGAATGACTAATAGAGGGTTTTTGTTTAAGTTTATTTATTCATTTTGAGAGAGAGAGAAAGAGATTGAGAGAGTGCAAGCAGGGGTGGGGCACAGAGACGGAGAATCCCGAGCAGGCTCCGCACTGCCAGCACAGAGCCTGACGTGGGGCTTGAACCCACAAACCCTGAGATCCTGACCTGAGCCAAAACCAAGAGTCAGATGCTCAAATGACTGAGCCACCAGGTGCTCCTAAAAGAGGTTTTAAGAGAGGCTTTAATAAATAACAGAAACTCCACACAAAGTGATTTAAGCAGTAAACAGATTATATAACTAAAAATTCCATAGGTAAAGCTTTGGGCAAGGCTGGATCTAGGGGCTCAAACGATGTCATCAAGGCCTGGAATCTCTATTTCATGGTGCTGTGTTGTTTCATTCTCAGGTAGATCGTCTTCACAAGGTAGCCTTTTGCAGCTCCCAAGTCTGAGACCAAGGGACAGAACATCTCTTTCCCCTCTGATCTTACGAAAGTCTCAGGATCAGTTCTGATTGTCTCTGATTGAATCACGCAGACATCCTTGAACTAATTCACTGTAGCTAGGGGAATGCAATGCTCCGGTTGGTTAGACCTAGGTCACATATTCACCCTATATTAGCTATCTACTGCTGCATAACAAGTTACCCCCAAGCTTAGCAGTTTAAAACAATTCACGTTTGTTATCCCATAGTTTCTGTGGGTCAGGAATCCAGGGCACAACTTAGCTGGATCCTCCACTTCACATTCTCTCACGAGGCTGCCATCAGGGTGTTGGTCCTGGGTCCATAGTCTCATCTGAAGGCTCAACTGGGAAAGCATCCACTTCCAAACGTACTCAGTGGTTGTTGGCAGGATTTGGTTCCTTGTAGGATGTTGGACTGAGGGCCTGAGATTCTCACTGGCTATTACCTTGGCTGGAGGTTGCCCTTAGTTCCTTGCCACATGGGCTCTCCCACGTGGCAACTTATTTCCTCAAAGCATGCATGCTGAGAGAGCAACAGAGACCGTCTGTTAGCAAGATGGAGATCACCGTCACTTATAATTAAATCACAGAGGCAACATCTCATTGCCTTTTCTCTGTTCTGTGGCTTCAAAGCCAACTGATAGGGCCAGCCCACACGCAGGAGCAAAGGATTACTCAAGGATGTAGATACCAAGCGAGAGGGATCATGGGGCCATCTTGGAAGACTCTCTACCACACACCTGTATTAGCCAGAGGTGAAATCAGCCCAAACTACATGGATGGAAAGTGGAGGGAGTAACTGCCCCAAGGAATAGTGGGGTCCTTTTACCAGAAGAAAGAAGGATGGCTTCAACATGGACAAAGAGCAAAGGCCTCTCTGAAGCCACTGCGGGGCTCTTGTAGTGATCCCCTACATGGGCATAGGTGTTATCTGCCTGGCTTGTTTCTAACAGATTGTACTATTTACCCTGGATAAAAGAATGTCTGACTCACCAAGTTCTCCCCGGCATCAGTGTTGGGGTTCCATCTTTCCCTCAACGTTGCCAGTTTGAAAGTTTATAAGACACATTTCTGAGTGTGGTTTAGCCTGTATATCCCTAGTAATGGTTGTTGAAGGGCGGGCTCTCCCTGTTGGTTTTATAATGGCATTTCTCTCTTAACAGTTCTCCAGCCGTTTAATGTCTGCCGGCCTTCAGATTTCCAAATAAGATTATAAAATCCCCAGGAGCAAGGATCATGTCCCCCTAGGGCACACAGGGCAAGTCCT
Organism: Lynx rufus; assembly: GCF_022079265.1. Lineage (NCBI taxonomy): Eukaryota > Metazoa > Chordata > Mammalia > Carnivora > Felidae > Lynx > Lynx rufus. The sequence goes on along the minus strand of NW_025814839.1, from coordinate 7,909,657 downwards.
CTGCCCTCCTAAAGACTGAACAAATGGTATTTACCAACCCACGAGCTTCAGGCTTTTCTGATGTTTGCTGAGCTCACGATTCTTTCACAAGAGGGACTGTGAATCTACATAAAAATACATGTGTAACTGGAAGAAGCAGCGAACTGTACCGGGTCCACGGAGTTCAGAACCACAGTTCAAGTCAGCGATGGATAATGTGCACTTAACCCTGTGCCTCATCACTGGGGAAAGAACAGCTTGGTCTGAGGCCAGTGGGTGGGCAGGAGTGTTATTGTCTTCTTGGGATAAATGAAAGATTAATTTTTCAGTCTTCTTTAAATAACCCTCGGAGAGGTACTAAAGCTGAAATTACTTCTAATTGAGCCAACTTAGCACTAGCTCCTGAATATTCGCTCACGTGAGCGGAATGAGATTTCACTTGGTTCCAACCTTGAACCTGTCTCTCTTGTCTCACTCTCTCACCTTCCCCAGGCCAAGCATTTTTTTTTTGCTGGGGGTTGGGTAGGTTGGGACAGAGTGAGCGTCTGGGTTCTGTTTTTTGTTTGTTTTTGTTTTCTCTGTCTTCAGCAGACCTTAAGATTTATCAGTATAGTGGAAATGGCACGAACTGGGATCAAATCCTGGCCCCACCACTTCCCACTTCTCTGGGAAAATCACTCGGCATTCCTGAGCTACAATTGCTTCATTTGTTACAAGGAGATTATAATCCCTCCCACAAAGGTTGTGATAAGTGGAGTGCAGATAAATGCTGAATAACCAGCGCTCTCTCTCTCTCTCTCTCTCTCTCATTCGGAAACCCTGGTTTGTAGTATTTGCCAATTACCATGGTGCAAATACTCCCACCATGGCCAATCTCAAGCCGCCAACATGAGGTCCCTGAACAGAGCCGGGAAGAGATACACTGGAGCACACGCCATAGTTTGGTATTATCATCATACAGACAGAATAGAAGTAATCCTCGAAGCATAGATAATAGAAAGCTGTAGTAAATTAATTGAGGAATTTTGAGTATTTATTTCCTTTGTAATATATTTAGTTGTAAATTTATATGATTTCTTTTTAAAAATAATCGCTGTTCCCTCCTGCTCTCCAAAATCCTATACCTTGGGGGCATGGGGACCCAAAGTTGAGATGGTGGGGACCAGCCTGCTTGTAGCTACGGTATAATCTATCGGGACGTTTAGGACTGGGAATGCAAAGTCAAACAGACCTGTCTTCAAACGCTGTCTCCCCAGATGAGCGGCTAGGTCAGGCGGTTCACCCTCTCTGTAAAATCATCCTCTTGCGCAAAACGGTTTACGCTCATCCGTACGATTCTCCTCTCTTTGGGTTATTGTCGTGTCTAAATGAGATAAGGTGGGGAAAGCCGTTTAGCACAGCGCCTCGTACATAGTAACAGCTCAATAAATGGTACACGCTCTCATGATTCATGTGACAATGGCACTAATGGAGAAGTGTGAACGTCACGTCAGGAGCCTGGCAGAGGGACAGACTAAGGAGCTGGGTTCAATCCAGGCGTGAGGAAGCAGGCAGGGGGTGCAGTTGGAGCTGGAAAATTGGAAGTGGGGTTTCCTTGGGCAGATGGGCAGCCGCACCCTGGAAGAGAAAGAAGCCCAGATAGGAACCTTGAGGCTGCCCCTTGCGTGGGATGTAAGCCCCTGTCGCTGCGGTGGGAGCAAGGCACAGGGAGGCAAATCAGCGGGCTGAAAAAGCAAAAGCTGGTCAAGTCATGCGAGGCACTGCCCGGAGAACTGTGAACTCACAGTGGTCGGAGGAGCAACCACGTCCTGAGACCAAAGCTGAATTCAGAAAAGATCGTTTGCTTGGATAAGGAACAGGTTCGCTCACTCAACCCCACCTGTCCTTATCGCCAGAGACCCAGCTCAACGTCCTCTGAGGCTCAGACAGAAGCAACAGGACTCTGGGCGGTGACCAGCTCCTGTCCTCAGAGCTGAATACGGGGCGGTGGGGGGGGGGGGGGGAGCCGGGACTCGGTCTCCAGTGCTCCTCAACCAGGAGACGTCCTGGGTGGTGACCACAGGAGCTTTAATGGTGCCTGTCCGCACAGGACGAAGAGGCTGGCAGGTGTGGCCCTCCACAAAGAGCCACGAAGATTCCCAAGCAGCCAGGCACCCACTGCAGCTGTTCCCGGCTAAGTCTGGGTTTTTCTTAAACCAGAAATTACCACTTAGCGTTAACGCCGAAGATGCACCCCAATCAGCCCAACGGCTTGGCTGGCCACCTTTGATCTGCTCCCAGATGCAGCCACTACTCGCGCCGCCACCCCCCTCATTTCCTCTTTCTGAGCTGCAAAAAAAAAAAAGTGACCATAGCTAACATCACTGAGCGCCAGGCACTTTATCCGCAGACTCTCGTTTAGTCCCCGCAGCAACCTAGCAGGTCGGTTTTATCCTGTCATATCCCCATTTGATAGAGGAGACTACTGAGTTCGGGTAAGAGAACAGCCCCTTCCGCCGTCACCCAGCTAGCAAGGGGCCAAGGGCAGGATGTAAACCCAGCTCTGTGTGCTCCAGCCCACGGGCTGCTCGTGGCCCTGGAGACCCTGCGTTCCCGGATGAATTACTCCCCCGGGACCGGCCAGGACCGGGGTGCAGCAGGCACTGCAAAATGGGGGGAGGGCTCACGCACCCCCCAGGGCCGGCTGAGGAGGCTCTTGCCCACACCAAGATCAGGGCAGGTCCCAGACGGGAAGAACATTCCGGTCAAACCAACAGTGACCAGAGTTTCTTTCTCCCAGCGTCCTTCCCCAGGGCTCTCTTCAGCTCTCTCCTGGCCTGGGGACTTGGGAAGCAGGCTTGGAAAAGGAATTTTCGGAGGACCTCGTGGGCCGAGGGAGCCCTCACTTGGTTTCTTCCCGTGTCTACTGTGGCTCTCCCCCGCTGGGATGTCCCTCTGGGCAAACTCGGGGGTACAGGCTCTGGGCACGGTCATCACCCAGACCTGGTTTTGAGCCCCGCCTTCACTTCCAACCACCTGTGTGATTTTTGGGCAATGGACTTTTCTCTCTGTGTGCCTCGGTTTCCCCATCTGTAAAACGGGACCAAGGATGCGTGCTTTTAGGGTGTATTAGTTTTTTATGGCTGCCCTAACCAACTATAGTAATAATAGTCATTGTTTCCTGCGTGGAGGCCCCAAGTTCAAAATCAAGATGTCGGCTCCTCTGAAGGCTCTAAGGGAGAATCCTTTCTGGCCCCTCCCAGCTTCTGGTGGCCCCAGGCCATGGGTGTGGGTCTTCACTTCAGTCTCTGCCCCATCTTCACAGGGCCTTGTTCCTGAGTCTTATAAGGACACTGTCACTGGATGTAGGGGCCACCCGAATCCCTTCTGATCGCATCTCGATTCTGCTGTAATTACACCAGCAAAGACCCTATTTTCAAATAAATTCACACTCTGAGGTTCTGGGGACATGAATTTGGGGGCCACTACACAGAAATAGGTCTAATCTCCCCTCTGCTCTCTTCTACCCCTCGCGGAGGCTGCAGTAGGTATTTATTTGTTTATAAATGTTTATTTATGTATTTTTGAGAGAGCACGCGAGCAGGGGAGGGGCAGAGAGAGAGAGAGAGAGACAGAGAATCCCAAGCGGGCTCTGCGCAGGGAGCGCAGAGCCCGACGTGGGGCTAGAACTCACAAACCGTGAGATCATGACCTGAGCCCAAACCGAGAGCCGGGTGCTTAACCCACTGAGCCACCCAGACGCCCTGCAATATTCAATTTTATGGGTCAGCTGGACGGGGCCAATGGATGCCCAGATATTTGGTTCAGCATTGTTTCTGGTTGTGTCTGGGAGGCTTTTTAAGGATGAGATTAGCATTCGAATGGGTAGATGGAGTAAACCAGGTGGCCCTCCCCTCCCCCACGTGGGCGGGCCTCGTCCAGCCCCTGAGGGCCAGAATGGAACAAAAATCATGGAGGAAGGGAGGATCCCCTCTCTTCTCCTGCCCTTGAACTGGCGCTTCACCACCAGCTCTCCGAGGCTCCACCTTGCAGACAGCAGATCGTGGGACTTCTCGGCCTCCATACTTGCATGAGCCAATTGCTTATAATAAATTTATTTTTCTCCCTCTCCCTCCCAATAAGTAGACAGATCAATAGAGATAGGTATATGTGATATCTATATCATATATTCTATATCTAAATGTCTCTATATTGATCTATATCACATACCATATATATCATATATGTGATATATGCTGTATATCATGTGATATATGATATATATGATATGCGATCTATATCACATATAGGGTACCTATATATCTCTATACAGAACTATCTAGATGGATAGAATTATATATTTTTCTGGTTTTGTTTCTCTAGAGAACTCTGGCGAATACAGGGGCTTTTTCCCCCATGGAAAGAGAAGGGCCGCTTCCAAGATCAGTGTGCTTGGGCGGGTGACTGATGTCCCCCCTGCCTTCAGCCAGTTCCCTCTTCAGCGACAGGCTCTTTTCTCCCACTTCTGAGTAAGTGTGGGGGAGGATGAATCAAGGCCAGACTCTGCACTCATCTGAACTGTACTTTCCATGGACATAAACTTTCCCAGGGAGGCTCACTGCCCTCTTGCTCTTCTCGGTCCAGAGCCTGAGTTCGACGGCCAAGTCAATCAGGACAGGAGAGCCACCGCTGGTGGGAGCCTGGCACTTGTGACGTCTAGCGTGCGGGGGAAGATCTATACTGTAAGGAGCCCGAGGGACACAGCACGTAGGGGTGGCCCTGTTGGAAGGTTATGCTGATTGCACGGTACCCCAGCCCTCGGCCCAGACCGTTTGCGATGACACTTGCTTTAGGCCGGGAGGCGCTCGCTCCATCCTCGTGGCCGCCTGATGAGGCTGTTGCCCCAGTCTGCAGACGGGGCTCAGACAGAATAGAATCAAAGTTCAAAGAAGGGCGGTTCTGACTCCATGAGCCCGCAGCCTTCAGAGTCAGGGTCAAACCTAAGGCCGCCCAGCCCCCAAAGCCCTCTTTTCACCCTCCCCAGACCCCTCTCTGATCCCACTCTTCTCTGTCTTCCTGATCCTTCGCTGTGTGGGGGCAGGTGTGGGAGGAAGGTTTCCCAGAAGGAGGGGGCTGGGGTAAGGGGCTATCTCCTTCATCTGGTCTTCATTCTGCAGAGAATGAGAAAGAGCCTGGGTGTGTAGGAGTGAGTGAGTGAGAGTGTGTGTGTGTGTGTGTGTGTGTGTGTGTGTGTAGGTAGGGGAGGGACAGGGGTTGGGGCGGGCAGACATTCCTTGGAGGTTGGGCCAGGGGTGGCGAAGGCATCCTCCCCTCCCCCTCCTGCCCCCCTCCCATCCCCTCTCCTCCCCTCTACCTCCCCTCGCCCCTCCCTGAGGATTCCCGTTAGGCAGCCTGGGACGAATGAATGGACTGAAAGCCAGGGCTGGCACATCGCAGGGGGTCAGCAGGGGCTAAGCGGGTCAGGGCCCTCGCCTCTGCCTCCCTGGGTTCCTGAGCGCTGAGGATTACAGCTTCGGCTTCTGCTGTTTAATCAGCTGGTAGCAATTTAACCATTACACCCCAGTGAGAGAATCCAAGACATTTCCTACAGGAGGGGGAAAGGGGAAGGCTCAGATGGGAGGAATGCAGAAAGGGGGGGCAGAGACACAAAACAGCTTTATTAAAAAGAAAAGGGGTGGGGGGAGGAACATGATCTGCAATTGTATCTCAGCTTGAAATAAAACTCCCAGGCCTGGGTGGGGAAGCAGCCCCCGGAGATGCTGGGGTGAGGGAAGCTGGGGGTTGAAGTGGGGAAGGTGGGTGCAGGCTGGGGGTGAGGGGGACATCAGAGGAGCTTGGAAGTGGGATGTGGGAAGGGATTTTGTCTCCTGCAACGAGGGGCGGTCTCCCACCCCGGAGAAGGCCCTGCCCCTTGCTGGATGCGGGCCCCTCTGAAACTGGGAACAGCAGAGCAGTTGAGCAAGCATCCATCCACTCGCTTTGCACCACTGGCTGATTTGTAAGTGCCTGGAAAATGAGATCAGTAGGCGAGGTGAGATTCTTTATCAAATGCATGTTCATTCTTTAAGAAACAAAAACAAAAACCTTCCCTGCCCACTGCCTTTTTCTCTGGGTCCCAGGGCGCCTAAAGTGCCCACACCTGAGCCCAGGTGACTGAGCCCAGGTGACTGACTCCGCCCCGGGCACCTGCTGCACTGGGGCTCCCAGGCCAGGTGGGAGGGAGCCACCTCTGCGGCCTGATGCAGAGCGCTGGGGAGTGTCCGTGGAAGGGGACCTTGGAAGAAAGCAAGGATGGCCCTTGGGCTATAGAAAGAGCTCCCACGTTGAAGCCTGATCTGAACCCCAGGGCTGTCCTGTCCTCAGCTGTCCGGCTGAGTTAACTGTGGCAAGTTGCTAAGCCTCTCTGAACCTCAAGTCTTCATCTTGGTTTACGGGGGCTGGCACGCTCTTTCTGCGAAGGGTCAGATGGTAAACATCCTTGCGGGCCATACAGTCTCCGTGGCAACCATTCAACTTGGTTGCTGTAGCCTGTGTGCGGCGACGGCCATACATAAATGAAGAGGCAGAGCTACATCCAATACGACTTTACAAAAGCAGACAGCTGGCCTGCAGGCTGTGGTTCGCTTCCCCGTGGTCTAGAAAATGGGAGTGAGGACGCCCACCTCCTGGGGCTCCAGTGGGAACGCAACACACGTTGCCAGGGTCCAGAACAGCTTGGCTGATGGGCGGGGCGAGTGAGACAGTGAGATTTTTCTGCCCAACAGACGTTCCGCCAGCTTTCCGTCATTTCATGTCAGGCGCTGGCCAGATGCAGCACTTCAGTTGGCGAATAAGCCACCAGTGGGAGTCTGAGGGGACAAGGGCCCGGGCACTGAGGAGCTGGGCTTTGCAGGGTGAATAGGAGTTTTCAGAGAGACGATGTGGAGGAGAAAGGGAAAGAAATGACATTTCTGCTCAGGAGAATAGCACGTGCCTAGACACAGAGGCAGGAGGGTCCAGGGTGGGCTGTGGGTATGGAGAGGGGTGTGGAAAAGAAAGGAGAAGGAGAAAGGCAGGTGTCAAAGGTCAGGCCTCTCCCCACACTCTACCTTGGGCTAGAGCAGAAAGGATTATTTCGGGCTGAAGGGGATGTTCATCAGAGGCCTGACGAACCGGAGGGCTTCTCGGCTCTGTCTGTTGGACCGTCCCTTTCCATTTGTCCTCAATGCCTTGCAGTCCCCAGTGAGTGACCAGCCACTTCTTCCAGGCAAGGAGGCTGCAGGGCGTTAGGGTTCAAATGACAGACACTGGAATCACACCATGTGGTCACACAGGCCCCGTTGACCATTTGCTTGCTGTGTGGTCTTCGGGAAGTGCCTTCCCCTCTCTGAGTCTCTATTTCCTCATCTGCAAAATGGGGGTTATAATCTCACCCACCCGGCAGGTGTCCTGCCGGGGGGTTAAACGGGATGAGGAAGAGAAATGCCTGGCCCGGAGGAAGCATGAATAAACCGAAGCACGCCCCTCACAGAGGACCGCCAAGGGGTCTAAATGAGCCGTGGGGGCATACTGCTGCCCGAGTCTGGGAGGCCTGGGTGGTGGCCTTGGCCCTTCACTCTGCCGCAGGACGTGATCTTCAAGCCCTTCGGAGGCATCCGGCCCCACTCCCTCGTCGTTAGACTGGGGAAGAGGGAACCTGTGTGCCAGGCGTAGAACCCACTCTGCTTTTGCCGTCTGTTATCACGGTCCTGCAAGATAGGCGTTCCCAGCCCCGTCTTCCAGATAAGGAAACTGAGGCCTAGTGAGGGTGTAACTGACTTGCTCAGAATCAAAAATGACCATTGCAGTAGCTGGCAGAGCTGGGGTTTGAAACTAAGCAGAGGGCATTGCAAACCCCAGGCTCTCTCTGGGCCACAACGAGACCCTCTAGCTCCTAAGAACCTGCCCACCCAGCTGTCCAACCTGCCATCTTGGTAAGGTGCCCAAACATCCTGCTTTGTTCCGAAGGGAGGAGGTTCCAGGGGGCCAGACCTTCGGGGCTAAAACGGGGGCAAAAGCCCTAGTCTGAACACCAGGCCAGGCCGCTGGCCCCGCCAGCCCGCCTTCAAGCGTGTGCACTTCCGGCCCTGCATTTCAGACACCCTTTCCTCCGAGCCTGGTTGTGCCACGCGTGTGGGTCGAGCCCTCCACGGCCAGTGCTGTGAGTCCCCACGGATTTCCCAAAGTAAGGCTTTGTGAACTCACCTTAGGGCACGCTGCACTAAAATCAAAGCATTAGTTAAAATACATAAAACACGCCCGGCGAAAGCAATGGAAACAGCTGAAATAGTATAATAAAACATGTCATTACAGCAGATTAGGATGAAAAATAGTTCTTGCATTATGCCCCAAAGGTTGGCAAACTGAGACTTCGTAAATATGTCAGGAAATGTACACACAAACGCACACGCACAGATATTTATATACGGAGTCTCAGAAAGCAGTGGCAACAGCTGAAGGGGGAGAATTATGTGCATTTCGTGGATACGGCCCCGGATTATACAGCACACGCTCGGATATATCCTGAGGAAGGGGCGGAGGCTCTGGGGTCCGATGAGCGAGGCCGGGCCCCGCGGTTTTGCATCAGCAGGGATCTGTGAAGCGAAAAGCTGTCTGTCCAAGATCCTCTTCCGGCCCCCCGCGCGCTCGCCTCTCCGAGGTCTCCCTGGACTTTTACCTTGGCTGGTGCGCCTCCCGCACAGGTCCCACGTGACCCCGCATTCTTACTGCTAATGGGTTCACGGTCTGTTTTGCCATATGGGGGCAGGTAGGATTTCTTCAAGGCTAGGCACAAGCCAGCTTTCACCCAATGTTGCTTCCCCCTGGGGTTGACTGTCACTCGCACCTGGGGCCACCATCCCTGTTTGTCCGGGATTGGGCGCTGAACGCCCTACGTCCCCGGGGAGAACCACGGTCCCCGGCGAACTGGGATGTCTGGTGGCCCCTTGCAGTAAAGCCGCAGTCGTACGGCTTTTGCAGGGTTGGACCTACCTCTGTTACGTTTTTCGGTTAAAGACGCTCAGTGTCTCTTCTCCCGCTGGCTGCAAAAAGCAACGTGTAACTCGGGTAAGAATTAGCAGAAAGATATGACTGGTGTGTGTGTCACCAAAGGCCCACTGTCCACTGCCGATCAGCAAATTAGCCAATTGTTTCTCGGGTTGATCTTTCTGGCAGGTCTTCGGGTCTGTTTTATTTAACTGACGGCATCTGTCTCTGATAGCAGGGCGCTCCGAGTGATAAATTGCGTCCATATTTACTCTTCTTCCTAGAGCTAATTGTTGGGGGGGGGGTTGTGTTTTAAATACCTTTTTGATGTGCTAAGAGCTCCCTGTGAGGTAAATAAACAGACTGTTAGGTTTAGCCTGGAAGCAGAAATGCAATCTCCTAATTTCTGGTAGTTAATGGACATTAACCTCTCAGGCTTTCCTCTCTCTGCTCACCCCCTCATCCAGTAATCATTGTCATTACTTATAATAACATTTCACACTTGTGGGTCAGCTTGGCTTTCTAAGTGCTCTGGTCTCGCCTAATGAGTAGCTTTTGAATCTAAATAATGAAGTATTTGCCCTTCTCGGGTTTCCACATCTAGGGCAGGGAATGCTCGTCTCCCGACCTTTGGTTGGGGCATGTGCACATGCACAGACACACGCTTGCGCGCGCACACACACACACACACACACACACACACACACATTCAAGGGCACGTGGGCTCACACAGGCATTTACATGCACACCCACCCACTGAGTTACCACCAGGCACGGAGAGCACTTGTCATTTCCTTATCTTCACGATGCAATCATCATGATCGCTACCGTATTTTGAGCGCTTAAAATCGGCCCAGCTGCTGTGCTCAAGGCACTTGCGTGCGTTTCCTTTTCAAAGCAACAGTGTGGGGCAGGCGATGAGCCCGTTCTACAGACAGGGAAACTGAGGCTCTAAGAGGTGCAGCGACTTTCTCAGGGCCTCATAGCTAATAAGTTGCAAAGCACGATTCCAACCCATGACTGTCACCAACGCCCACGCCCTTAGCCGCCACCGACCCAAATGACCCCGGTCTACTCCGGACCTTCAAATGCCCTTGCCCACTCTGTCCTTGGGCAAACCTGGGGAGACAAAAGTACCCAGGAGCCTCTTCTGACGGGTAGCATTTTGCAGCTACCGACCTCTTTAAAGGGCCAGAAAAGGCACTGTCCCCTCTGGTCCTGGCCTGACATTGGGGCCATCTGGACCCGGACCTACCATCTCCCCGACGGCTTCTCCAGTCTCCTGCCGCCCTTTCCGGCTGGATACAGCACCGCTCGCTCTGCCCGGCCAGCAAGGGCAGCCACCGCCAGGCCAGCGCCCCGGAGGGCCCGGAGCCCAGGTTCCCGTTGCTTCCAGCCTCGAGGAGACAAGACCGACAAGACCGTGGCAAACTCAGCATCCTTTCTGCCGGCAGCTTGGAGCTATTTGAGGCGTCAGACATCCCCCGTTTGGTTTCGAGGCAAACGCCACTTGGCTATGGGAGGGGCCCCACTTCAGCAAGTGTTGTAGCAGAATGCCAGCGACCAAAATTATATGCCTTCCCCTCACGGCTTAAAAAGCTGCCTTCGGGGGGGCGGGGGGGGGGGGGTTGCCCATGTATAATTCAAGAAACGCCGAAGCTGGAAACTGCATCCTCGGATGGATTTTCCTTCCCAGGGAGGATCTTTGTCTCAAGCCACAATTGTTCAAAATTGCAGGGTCGCGTGCGTGGAACGGAATGGCGCTGACCTCTTGTTCACGTGACACTTGTCAGGCCCTCCTCACTGAGGAGCCTGCAAGGGGACGCGCAGCGAAACACCCGAGTGGCTTTGGTCTGCATCCAAAGTTCTTTCTCTCTCTTTCTCTTTGTCCTTCCCTCAAGAACACAGGAGCACGAAGCAAATGGCAACCCGCCCCGCCGGACTTCGGTGCCGGGCGTCCTAGAGGCTCTGAGGACATCTCGCTGTCTGGGGTTGGCGGCTTACACGCCCACAGACTCGCCGACAACCGGCCTGAGCATGCGGGCCACACGGCCCCCGCCAAGTTAGTAGGGCAAGGACACCGGGGTCCTGTTGCTGATTGCTCGCCCCTCATGGACCTTGGGGGAGCCCACTCTGCACCTAACAACAGACCGCTTCCCTTACCAATGGATGCAGTCACCCAGGCGTTGGCAGCTTCCCACATTATTTCGCGTCCTGGGCGTGGCAGGGGGGAAGACTCCAGAAGCAGGCAGATCAGGGTTCGAATCTCGGCCCTGCTACTCCCTGGCTGTGTGACCCCGGGCAAGTTGCCGGAACTCTCTGGGCCTTCTTTTCCTCGTGGATGAACTGGAACTGAGAGGGACTGCCTTGTGACGTTAGGAAGATTACAGGACCGTGTACGTAAGTGCTCGCCCAGAGTGCTCAGGGCCAGCTTCTCTGTTGAGCACAGCAAGTACAGTGCCTGTAGCCGCGGTACGTGTCTAGGGACCCACAAAAATATTTCACTTCTTGCGGTGAGCAAGGCGCGTACCTTGACTGGGCTGGTGTAACGGCGGATATAATTGAGGCTGAATTGTATTCTTCTTTATATCCACACAATCATTAAATATAATTTTTAGTATTTTTTTTTATAGGGGAAAGGGCCCACTAAAGTCCTCATGCGGCCCTGTTGATATCTGCTCAGCATCCCATAATCATTTCCTATAAACCTCACTGCTCTCTGTGGGTATTGTGAGCCCCCTTTTAGAGGCAAAGAGCTTGGGGCTCAGGGAGGTTCAGGGCTTTTCTTGTTAAGGGCCTGCTTTAGGTCAGAAGTCCCCTTTGTACAATAAGGGACAGATGTTAACCTGGTTCTGCTTTCTGTGGGGCTACAGGTGGAGTTTTGCCCAAGCACCCCGAACCAGGGGGTTGACCACATGCACAAACTACCTGTGTTATTTACTCCGTAAATTTCCTTAAATGAACTTGGTTCTTTCTTTCTTTCTTTCTTTCTTTCTTTCTTTTTAATTTTTTGTAATGTTTTATTTATTTTTGAGAGAGAGAGACAGAGACAGAGTATGAGTGAGACAGGGGCAGAGAGAGAGGGAGACACAGAATCCGAGGCAGGCTCCAGGCTCTGAGCTGTCAGCACAGAGCCTGACGTGGGGTTCGAACTCGTGAACCACAAGATCATGATGTGAGCCGAAGTCAGATGCTTAACCGACTGAGCCACCCAGGCGCCCGGTTCTTTATTTATTGAAATTAACATATTTTAAAAGAAAAGAGAAAGAAAAATGTCATCTCTCTGCCATAAATGGAAAACTGGGAGCACTTGCCATAAGTTTTAAAATATACCTAAGTACTGGGGCTCCTGGGTGGCTCAGTCGGTTGAGCGTTCAGCTTCGGCTCAGGTCATGATCTCGTGGTTCGTGAGTTCGAGCCCCACATCAGGCTCTCCGCTGTGAAAGCAGAGCCTGCTTTGGATCTTCCGTCCCCCTCTCTCTCTGTCCCTCCTCTGCTCACTCTCTCTTTCAAAATAAACAAACAAACATGAAAAAAATATATATATATATACTTAAGTATTAAAATTTAAAATATTCCCTTACAGACCACCGAAAAATCAGCTTGCATCAGAGCTGGGACATAGTGAGATGGGTGAGCACCAAGGTCATGCGACTAAGGGTCAAGGTCATTCAAGTGACAGTAGGAGTCAGGTGAGTGAGGATAAGATCCCTGTCTTTATTATGAATGTTGGTATTTGTTCCCCATGGGTGTTTTCCATCAGTCTTAATTTTTTTTTTAATATTGCATTCCATATTTTGTCTTGATTACACCTTGAGTTTCTTGGCAACCACTTAAATTTGGGTCCAGAGGCAAATGTCTCACTCGCCTCACCCTAGTCCGGACCCTGTGTTACATACAGAAGGAATGTGTCCCACTCTTTGAGTCCTGGGTCAGTGACTTCCGGATGTCTTAGAATAAGTCAGACCGAGCAAACCATGAGTGGTTCTGGGGAGCTGCAGGCAGGGCGTGGAGATCAGTGTGGGCAGAAGTGGTTGGCAAATGGATTTTGAGAACTATTTTCAAGGCCGAATTAACTTGCAGGCCTGGGGGGACCATTAACTTCTGCTCTTAGACTCCCCTTAATGGACTGAACGCTCACTCCCCACCCAAGGTAAACCCCCCGCCTCCTTCCCCCCTCAGTCGCCCTAGGCCTGGTGTTTATAAAGCCATTTGCGCTCCCCAGAGAAGGAGAATGTATGGTGATTGTTTCATCATTAAGTTAACTCTGCAACAACTCAGACCCAGCGCAGGGGTGTCCCCATTCCTGTCCTCCTGCTGACTCACAAGTGTCCACTGTTTGTAAATACCACCCAACACTGTGAACAGGTGTGAGATCTGGCTGAGTGAGCCCAGGCTGGGGCTGGAATGCCGAACTGCACCTTGTGTTTAGGGGGTTCTCAGGCTGCAGAGTTCCAAACATTTCACAGGGCCTCTCTGGCAAAGCTAATTAACTTCCTGCTCCCCCCGGGCACCGGGGTAGAGCAAGGCATAGGAATTATTGATGTGACCGAGTTTCCTAACAGCTGGTGGGTTAGGGTAGCCTTCTTGTGCTGATCTGAGGGGGCACTGGGACCTTGAACTATATACACGTGCATGTGAGCCCCCACCATGGGATACCATAAAGCGTGCGGGGAGCTTTCTGAGATGTTCTATGAGATTCAGCTCTCCCTGAAGGGAGACCCTTGAGACTGTGAGTAGATAATATCACATGGTTGAGGTGCATTGTCAAAGATAGTGCTGGGATGGACAGGACACCTAAGAGAGGAAAGCCATGGGAGGAGAGAGATGCTCCAAAAAACATACGGGGAATGTACTGAGCGTATAGGAGGCAGTAGGGTAGCATATTCACTCCTTGATTCAGCCAGTATTTACTCAGTACCTGCCATGTGCCAAGGGAGTCAACAGTGAATGAGACAGACAAGGTCCCTACCCTCATAGATCTCACAGTCTAGTTGGGAGATAAACCTAAGCAATGAAACAACTCCTTATCTCAGCCTTTAAGGCCTTTAAGGATCTGGCCCTGGCCTTGTCTCATCCTGTCACCCTCCCCTGGACCATCGAGCTCCAACCACTTGGCTTTCTTTCCATCTCTTGAACACACCAAACTTATTCCCACCCCAGGCCCTTTGCACATGCTGTTTCCGCTGCCTGGAACAGATTTGCCTCGGGTTTTCACATGACTCTCTCCTTCTCACTCTCAGATCTCATCAGAAACATTGCCTCCCCCACTTCTAAAGTGCCCCTCCCTTCTCTGTCACTTTGTAGCCTGCTGCCTAGTTTTATTTTCTTCTCAGTGCTTATCACCGTCCTGGATAACTATTTGTTCCTTGGCTTCGGTGCCTTTCTTCTCTATTTAAATGTGAGCTCCTTGAAAGGAAAGCCCTTGTTTAGATAAGGAGGCAAACAAAAAGTTAATAAGTGATTGTGATTTGTGACACAGTGAATAGGCAGTTAAGAGAGAACAGCACTGACAGGTGTGGCCTGTTCAGCAGGGGGGTGGGGGGGGAAAGTGGGGTCATGGAAGGCCTCCGTGAAGGATGATGTCTAAACCAAAGGCTACAGGACGAGGAAGAGCCAGCCTGGGGAGCGGTTAGGGGCTTTGGAGAAGGTGTCAGGCAGAGGGGCTGTGCACGCGGGAGAAAACCCCGAGATGGGAGAATAATTGGCATTTTTCAAGGAACTGAAGACGCCCCTACGGATGGGTTTTTATTCTGGCTCTGCTGTCTCCCGGCTGTGTGACCTTTGGGCAGTTCACTTCCCCCTCTGGGCCTTAATCTCCTCCTCTATAAAATGGGGATTAAAATGCCTTCCTTGAGCCATGTTGTAAAAATTATGTAGGATAGGGGCGCCTGGGCGGCTCAGTCGGTTGAGCGTCCGACTCTTGATCTCGGCTCGGGTCACGATCTCACTGCTCATGAGATCTAGCCCCACGTCGAGCTCTGTGCTGACAGTACAGAGCCTGCTTGGGACTCTCTGTCTCTCCCTCTCTCTCTCCCTCTGTCTAGATAGATAGAGAGAGAGATATTTTTTTTTAATTTTTTTTTTCAACGTTTATTTATTTTTGGGACAGAGAGAGACAGAGCATGAACGGGGGAGGGGCAGAGAGAGAGGGAGACACAGAATCGGAAACAGGCTCCAGGCTCCGAGCCATCAGCCCAGAGCCCGACGCGGGGCTCGAACTCACGGACCGCGAGATCGTGACCTGGCTGAAGTCGGACGCTTAACCGACTGCGCCACCCAGGCGCCCCAAGAGAGAGATATTTTTAAAAGTGTGAAAGATAATGCATACAGAGTTTGGTACATGGGAAGAATCGAATTGGTGTTCATTTCTACCTCTCTTGTCTTCAAGGGGTTGCTGGGAGACACCCCAGGCTGCTGGGACTGGCCTTTTTTAAGAGAGGACCCACTCCCTCCCCGTGCCCGATGCCCACCGCCTTTGCCCCTCTCCCAGTGTCTGAATCTTGAGCGCCCACGCACCGGCGTCCCCCCGCTTACACAGCCCGCCCGGCCCCCTTGGGTCCTTGTCTGCCATCCCCTCACTGACAGCCACCCAGACACGGCCACTGGCAGCCAAGCGGGAACGGGACCCCCAGGCCATCCAAGACCTGCATCGTCTCCATCGTATCAGACGGAGGCTTAGAATCGTGAGGTTGTGGTGGTTCAGTTTCCAAGATGCCACACCCTTCACGTTCAAGACCCAGGAAGCAGTACCGCCGACTGGCCCGCTTTTCGGCTGAGATCCGGCCAGCGGGAGACTGATGCCTAAGTTACCCAGAGCTGCCAGGAAGCTGGCTATGCAGCTAGGTTCCTTACAGGCGTGACCTGATGACCCTGCCGCCTCAGGAGCCCAGGGAGGTGAGTATTGTATTCCCATTTTGCAGACCTGCCCACGATCCCGTGGCTACTCACGCACGGAGTTGAAAACCTAGGCAGGGGCCGTGTTAAAAATCTTTAACGACCCGCACAGCACGGCCACTGGCAGGCCAGAACGGATGCCAGCTATGAGCACGCAGCACGCCAATGCTTCCCAGCTGAACAACAGCCTCAGTGAGGCTGCCTTCGATCTATTAAACCCGGAAGGAGCCCTCCTGGGGAGGTCGCTGCATGTGGGATGTAAATGAGGGAGCTTCCTGCTAGTTCAGACAAGCTTGGGAGTTGACCAGAGGGCTGGCCCCAGCACCAGGGTGAAAAGAATATGATGTGTAGCCAAGAGGTCACCTCCGGGAGGCTAGTCAGTACCCTAGGAAGGAGCCAGAAAAACCCCAGAAGCATGGGCCAAGAGGAAGAACACAGCATGTGAGCCCAACACATGCCGTGGCAAACCTGAGAGCTGAGGTCGCTGAGGGCCCCCAGGTGCTAAAGCAGGCAAAGGTCTGACTATGTAGGCCAAGCTTCGTGGGTCCGAACGCGGTCCAAATTCCTGCGTGGTATTCGGCCGTGACTCCTTTAATTCCGTTCAAGACCAGCAGCCCTTTGGTGACACTGCCCGGATGGACCTGAAGCCCAGATCCACTCCCTGTTCGCTCTGCAACCTTGACCAAGTTGCTTAACCTCTCTGTGCGTCAGTTTCCTCATCTGCAAAATGTTACTGCGGCGATGATTACATAAATTATGCTGTTTCAGCCCCTCGAGCGGTAGTCCATAAATAATTTTCCCAGGGTGGTGTGATCAAGCACTAATCACACCAAACTATTCCCTTTCCTCTTGATGTGTCCACACCTTGAATTGGTTAGGAATTGTGCTCGGCTGCTAGTAATAGAGAACTGAAATAATAGCGGTTTAAACAAAGTAGGGGTTTGTTTTCTTCTCACTTAAAAAGAAGTCCAGGGCTGGCATAGTGTGGCCCATCTTCATTTTGTTCGTTTCTCTGTTATCCTTTATGAATGGTTTCCATTATCAGGGTCGCAAAATTGCTGCTGCAACCCCAGCCATCATGTTGTGATTCCAGGCACGCAGAAGGAGGAAGAGGGAGCCCCATTTTTAAAGGAGCTTTAACAGTATCCACAAAGGAAGCTGGAAAGTGTAGTATTTTT
Organism: Lynx rufus; assembly: GCF_022079265.1. Classification (NCBI taxonomy): domain Eukaryota; kingdom Metazoa; phylum Chordata; class Mammalia; order Carnivora; family Felidae; genus Lynx; species Lynx rufus. The sequence continues at coordinate 7,892,600 of NW_025814839.1, read as the reverse complement.
AGTTGGTCTCTCGCCACTTCTAATAAAAGTCAAAGTTTAGTTGCTAAGGTAAAGGAGGTATCGACGTTGAGTGGGCAGCCACAGAATCTGCCTCTTTTTATCCATGATGTTTTTTGTGTACTTGCAATATTCCCTCTCTATTAAAATCATACCGATCCATGGGGCGCCCGGGTGGCTCAGTCGGTTAAGCGGCCGACTTCGGCTCAGGTCGTGATCTCGCGGTTTGTGAGTTCGAGCCCCGCGTCGGGCTCTGTGCTGACAGCTCAGAGGCTGGAGCCTGTTTCGGATTCTGTGTCTCCCTCTCTCTCTGACCCTCCCCCGTTCATGCTTTGTCTCTGTCTCAAAAATAAACGTTAAAAAAAATTTTTTTTAAATAAATAAAATGAAATCATACCGATCCTTTGAAGCTTAACTCAAATGCCACCACTTTCCCTGAAGTCTCACAGAGAATCGTCTGTCTGGCACACATCCTTTTCTACCTACATTGCTCCACACAAGAGCCACGTGTGGCCGCCGAGCACTGAAATGGGGCTGGATTTTTCATTTAGATTAAAATTTTAAAAACCTAATACTGCATTCAGTTACTGGAAAACTTTAAGTATGTTTGGAACGACTTGGGTATGTGAATCTAATTTTTCAACTGTAAATTTCATGAAATCTAAATACGGATCAAGTATTTTCAATGAAAATTTAGCATCTGAATTAAGATGTGCTAACTTACACAGATTTCGAAAGATGTAGTTCCAAAAAAAAAAAAAAAAAAAAAGAACGTACACTGTCTCATTAATTTCATATTGATTGCGTGTTGAAATGATAATATTTGGGGTATATTGGGTTAAATAAAAAAATCTTACTAGACTTCATTTCATGTGTCGCTTTTTACCCTTTTAACATGGCCGTTAGAAAATATTTAGTTACGGGCGCCTGGGTGGCTCAGTTGATTAAGCATCCGACTTAGGATTCTCGCTCTCCCTCTCTCTCTCTGCCCCTCCCCTTCTCATGCTGTCTCTGTCTCTCTCAAAAGAAGTAAATAAAGGGGCGCCTGGGTGGCTCAGTCGGTTAAGTGTCCGACTTCGGCTCAGGGCATGATCTCACGGGTTCATGGGTTCGAGCCCCCTGTCGGGCTCTGTGCTGAATGCTTGCTCAGAGCCTGGAACCTGCTTCGGATTCTGTGTCTCCTCTCTCTGCCCCTCCCCTGCTCACACTCTGTCTCACTCTGTCTCTCAAAAATAAATAAATGTAATTTAAAAAAAAAGAAAGAAAAACTTAAAAAAAAAGAAAAGTTTTAGTTACATATGTGACTCACAGTATATTTCTATCACACATCTCTGTTTTCTCCCTTCTGTATTCCAGTCAATGTTAATATATCTGTTTTTTTTTTTAATTCAAAAACTGTTTAATACTTATAGATTCTCAGGAAGTTAAAAAAAAAAAAAAAAAGATAGGGCGATCTGGTATACCCTTCACCCAGATTTCCCCAATGGAAACATGTTGCACAACTTATAGCACAATATCCAAACCAGGAACTGACATTGATACACTTGACTGGTTGTTCGTATTTTCCCTGCTTGGGTTTACTCACTTGTGCGCATGTAGATTTGTGGAATCACCATTGCAGTCAGGACCCAGAACTGGTCCATTGCCAAATGACTCTCCCTCATGCTGCCCAACCACAACACCCCTCCCTCCAGCCCCTGGCAGCCACTGATCTGTCCTCCGTTTGTTATTTTGAAAATGTTACATAAATGAAATCACACAGCATTCAAACTCTTGAGAGTGGCCCTTTTTCATTCACTTAGCCTAATGCCCTTGAGATGCATCTGAGTTGTTTTATGTATCAAATTGCATTCTTTTCTGTGGCTGTGTAACGTTTCATGACATGGATGTACCATAGTTGTTTTTTTGGCTCTTGTTGTTTTGTGGGTTTTGTTTTTGTTTTTTTGTTTTTTGGGTTTTTTTTGCTTTTACTCATCCTCCGACTGAGGGGCATTTAGGTTGTTTCTAGTTTTTGGTAATCCCCCCCCCCCCAAAAAAAAAGCCACTATAAATATTCATGTTCAGGTTTTTGTATGAACGTGGGTTGTTATTTCCCTGGGATAAAGGCCCATGAGTACGATTGTGCACCACACGTTTTAATGTAACGTCATTTCACCAGATCATCTCTGTTGCCGTAGGCAGCATGCTAAAGGGAAGAACACGGGCTTCGGAGAAACACCAGGATTTGGATCTCGATTCTGTCACATATAGTGGGTGCTGCTCGGTTCACCCCTCCGTCGTAAAATGGTGTGTTTAACGTAAGTGTCAGGATTTGTGAGCTGAGAGGTGAGCCTATGCTATGACGATGCCGGCACCGGGTGGCAGGTGGTAGGAACTCCACTAAGGCAGGCTTCTCCTCCTGCATCCCCGGCGGTTCCTAGCACGGTGCCTAGAACATGGAAGGTGTCGGGTCAAGGAAGGAAGCTGGGGGTAGCAGGTGGGCCGGGCAAAGATCAGAGTCTGTCTGGAGTTTCAGAACAGGTGGGCAGGCTCACAGGCTCTGCACACAGCCAGGATCTGGCCTAGAATGGAGGTCACCTGCTCTGGCTGGATTGGAAGCCTTTCTTGGAGTGGCAGGTGGCAGGTGCGTGCTGCTCGCTCGGCAGGTGCTTGTGGCTGGCAGTGTAGACCGTGGCTCCGAGTTCCTGGCCACAACTGCAGAGCAGGCTTTCAGAGCCCTCCCCTCTCCGCAGTGACCACCTTGCACCGGACGTCAGGAAAAGAGGGCCCGTCTCTTCTACGGTGGGTTGTCTAGAATAAGCTTATGGCCGTTACTTGCTGACCGTTTACTGTGCACCAGACGCTGTGCATAAAGCCCCCACGCAGTGGTAAGAGGGAGGGATTTTCATGGTCCCCATGTTACAAATGAGAGCAGTGAGGGTCAGAGAGATGATATTAGTTGCCTAGCTTCATGTGACCCGAATCCCCCCTACTTGATCTCTGTGCCGTGCCCCACACCAGAATAACCAGCCTGCCCTGTCACCCATATGCCATCACGCCAATCACGCCAACCCTCTCTCTCCCCCATCTACCGAGCAGAAGAACCAGCAAGAAACCACCCAGAGAAGGGACTAGCGTAGCCTTAAACCCATCCTTGAGATGAAGGTTTGCCCAGTGGTTGGAGGTACAGGCAAGGACTCTTACTGAGTTAACAGAAACTCAACTCAATCTGACTTACGTAAAAAGGAAAACGTATTGGCACTATTGACGAAAATGTACAGATAGCTGGGGCGCCTGGGGGGCTCAGCCAGTTAAGCGTCCGACTCGATTTTGGCTCAGGTCGTGATCTCACGGTTCATGGGATTGAGCCTGGACCCAGCTCCGGATTCTCTCTCTACACCCCCTCTCCCATTTGCACACACACTCTCTCTTTCTCTCAAGACAAATGAATAAACTTTAAAAAAATGTACAGGTAGCTAGTTTCAAGCACGGCTGGATCCACATGCTCAAACAGCATTGCCAGAAATCTGTCTCGTGGAGGGGAAAGGGGGACTTGACTTCATTGTTGAATAGCCTCTTTCCTTCTAGGGGCAAAGACGGTCACCATCAGCGTCGTGATCCCAATGAGAAAAGAGAGCACCTCTTCTCAAAGCGTTCCCATCGAAGTCCCAGGATTGACCATCACAATGTGACTTGCCCTGTACCTGATCCAGTCACTGTGTAGCCAGGAGAATGGAACACACTTCCATCGGCCAGGCCTGGGACACGTACTCACCTCTAAAGCTGCGCGCAGAAGTTCCCCCTCCATCCAAAGACCGACCATGAAGGTAGGATGATTCTCCAAAGTAGAAACAGGGTTGCTATTCCAGGAAGTGAAACGGTATCTAGGCAAAGCAAACCAACAAGGCTGAGAATCCCCCTGCCACTCCCCACCCCCCCCCACCCCCGGAATCGTTTCTTCTGTGTGACTCTTTGCCTGTGCCAATGCGGGGACCAGGGATCCCCTGCTGTGAGATGTTGCAAAAATTCTCAGTGACTTTAGGAGACCAAACAGGCAGTGTCATAGTTGCTAACAGACATTTCAAGGGCGATCGTTTGGGAAAGACAAGCGTTCAGGGTGAGGCTTGAAGTTACTCTGTTATCTCTAGATAAGCTTTCTCTCTCTGTTCAACAGACTTCAACTCTTCAGAGGTATTGCAATCGGGAGGCTCACGTTGAGGGGGGCGATTGTCAGAAGCTCACAAGTCAGGGGACTTGATTCTGTCTCTGCCTTGAGCCTGGCAAAGAGAGAGAGGGAAAAGGCGGGAGGCCCCCAATGTCCTATGCCTGCAATATCTTTAGGTTTGGGGTCCAGATACAGCCAAAGACTTCCACCAGCTGACTTAGAGAGCTTGGGCCGGCCTGGAGCGGCCTGGAAACCACTAAACTGAAGAGGTTCATCAGGTCCCTATAGCTCATTTGGACTTCACAGCTTCCCCCACCCTCACCCCCACCTCCGTGTCATTTTTGTCCCAAACACCCTAAGTAAAGGGACAGAGCCGCCACACAGAGAACAAAATGCTCTTGGGTCCTGAGCCCTTCGGCTCTGACAGTCCGTGAACACTCTTCCTCCCCCTGATATAGGAAATGCAAATAACAAAAGCTTTTCGACTTGTCCGAGGAACTTGCCCCTTCTGGCCCCGTTGGGGCTGGGCCTTTGTGACGTCACACCGGCAACCGGCCAATGGGCAGGTGGTTCCGACTTCCTAATCTGCATATCGCGGCGCGTGTGGTTCAAATTTCAGGGCCATCCGGACGGTGGTGGTTTCTTTAAATTCAAGGTTACCACGCGACAGGCAGAGGACCAACTAGGCTTCTAGCCTTCCTGCCCAGCTAAGATTTAAGGATTGGGATTGGGGGGGAGTCAGTCCCTTCTAGGAAAGGGGCCACGTAGAGATTATGAAATCCAGGGGGGGGGGGCGTGGAAGGATAAAATGTGCACAGTCTGGAAGGGAGAGTGGCCGGAGTTGGTGTGGTGACCCCAACTGGCCTATCTTGACCCCGCAACCTCCCCCTGCATTTGCCAAGTGATTTAATTGTCTATCCTTTATCTCAAACCTCGTCAGCCCTGAAATTTGAGTGAGGACAAACCAGACACAGGTTACTTGAACTATTATGGTTGATTTGTATCTTGCAGTCGGCTAGTAGCTGGGGCATGTGAACTGAACATGCAAATGTTTGCACCACAACTGCGTAATTTGAGCTCCTCAAATTAACAAGGGGGAAACAACTGAGTAACCTTACTGCTATCTTTGAGGCGCAATTTTCTGAGAATGTCCTATTATTATTTTTTAAGTGTCTGAAAGGAGGGCTTGGAAAATGGAAGGAATCTGAAGCAGAAAGAAGGGTGTATGTAAGCGACTAGTGACAATAAAAATGTAAGGGGGTTGTGATATCGAAATATAGTCAGATTCCACTTACTTGGGGAGCATTTAATTTGGGTTTGGTGTTGGGGCGCCTGGGTGGCTCCGTTGGGTAAGGGATCAACTTTGGCTCGAGTCATGATCTCAGAGTTAGAGAGTTGGATCCTTTGCGCCCCCCCCCAGCCCCTTCCCGACTCTCTCTCTCTCTCTCCCTCAAAAATAAATAAACATTAAAAGAAAGATTTAAAAATTGGGGTTTTGGTGTAAATAACCTGCCCTGTACCTTGGCAGTATTGATAAATATGTCATCTATTAGACCTCTGGTTCTCCACACCCAAGGTTTTAATTCAACAGGTCTGGGCAGAAGTAAAGGAAAAAAAAATGTTTTTCAATTTTTAGCTTGAGAGTCAGACTCTTGGTTTCAGCTCAGGTCATAACCTCCTGGTTCATGAGTTCGAGCCCTGCATCAGGCTCTGTGCTGACAGGGCAGTGCCTGTTTAGGGTTCTCTCTCTCCCTCACTCTTTGCCCTGCCCCCACTGTTCTGTCTCTCAGTCAAAATAAATAAACAAACTTAAAAATTTTTTTAGTGTTTATTTTTGAGAGAGCAGGCAGGGGATGGGCAGAGAGAGAGGGAGACAGAGGATCCCGAGCAGGCTCTGTGCCAACAGCAGAGAGTCTGACGTGGAGCTCGAACTCATGAACCCCGAGGTCATTACCTGAGCTGAAGCTGGACGCTTAACTGACTGAGCCATCCAGGCGCCCCCAAAATAAAGAAATGTTAACAAGTGTTCCGAGCGTTTCTGCTGGAAGAGGACTACCCTTGAGAGGCTCTGCTTTGATTGTTAAATATTTACCACATGGTCTCCACAAACCACAGGATTATCTCAGCGACTGGAATATTTTAGCATGCAACCTTCACCTCTTTGGTTACCTCCCATACCCAAAAGCGGTGCAGGAAGCCCTACTCCAGACTTTCATGCATTCAAGTTGAAATTGGAGCCACTGTAACTATACGGAGAGGAGGAGCAACCATGGCAATGTGCCTTGAGGACCTCTTACCACAGGGCGCGTAATCAATCACGGACCTCAGTACTGGCTTTGACATCCCCAGGTCTTCTACTCCCAGCCCATGGGAGCACAGCAGTGATAATACACCAAGGGACCCCCCCCCAAACCTTCCAGCAGTAATCACACACCAAGGGACCCCCCAAAACCTTCTGTAGACTGCACGGTGCTCTAGGAATGCTCCCACAAAACCTTCCTTCCTCTCCTCACTAAGAGTCTCAGGATGGTCCTCCTAACCTTGCCTTGACTCTCTCATTTTTTTTCTCACACAGACCTTTCCCCTAACAAAATCCTTCTCAGTCCCATTTGAGCCTCTCCTTCTAGGGGAGTCAAGACTAACACAAAAGGATTTTTTTTTTTAATTTTTTTTTCAACGTTTTTATTTATTTTGGGGACAGAGAGAGACAGAGCATGAACGGGGGAGGGGCAGAGAGAGAGGGAGACACAGAATCGGAAACAGGCTCCAGGCTCTGAGCGGTCAGCACAGAGCCCGACGCGGGGCTCGAACTCACGGACCGTGAGATCGTGACCTGGCTGAAGTCGGACGCTTAACCGACTGCGCCACCCAGGCGCCCCAACACAAAAGGATTTGACATACAGATTAATTGGTTAGGGGCCCCTGGGTGGCTCAGTCAGTTAAGTGTCCAGATTCTTGATTTCGGCTCAGTTTCGTGAGTACAGGCCCCACATTGGGCTCTGCATGGACAGCACGGAGCCTGCTTGGGATTCTTCCTCTCTCTCTGCCCCTCCCCTGCTCGTTCTCTCTCTGTCTCTCAGAATAAATCAATAAACTTAAAAAAAAATTTACTTGGTTAACAAGTATAACAGGGATCACATTTTTGGACCTTCCCTTACTGGGAAGCCAGCTTCTCTGTTTGCACTCTGTCCACCTTCTGTTCGGGGAGCAAGAGTAGAATAAATGCCATTTCAAGAAAGCAGACAGGGGCATCTGGGTGGCTCCGTGAAGCGTCCCATTTCGGCTCCGGTCATGATCTCACAGCTGGTTGGTTTGAGCCCCACGTGGGGCTCTGTGCTGACAGCTCAGAGCCTGGAGCCTGCTTCGGATTCTGCGTCTCTGTCTCTCTCTCCGCCCCTCCCCTGCTCATGCTCTGTCTCTCTCTCTTTTTCAAAACTAAACATTAAAAAAAAATTTTTTTTTTTTTAAAAAGAAAGAAAGAAAGAAAGCAAACAGAGCATATGATGTGGGAGAAGCCCACATCTCGACAGGAAGACCAAGGGGAAAGAGGACCTTCCTGGGGACTCTAGGCATCATATGCATAAAACAACTTATGTCCTGTTACTCACTGAGCCTTACATGTCCCTTTAAGTAGACTGCCCACCACTTCCCAGCACTACCACTTAGGCTACTAGACTTTTTGCTAGGTAATTAAGGACTTTCTTTCCAAATAAATTCTATCACTCGAATCACTTACTCTTTTATTTTTTATTTATTTAATTTTTTTTTTGGTGTTTTATTTTTTTAAATTGTTTTTTTTAACGTGTCTGTATTTTTGAGAGAGAGATGAGAGGGTGAGCCCCCCGACGTGGGGCTCGAACCCGTGAACGGCGAGATCGTGATCTGAGCCGAAGTTGGACATTCAGCCGACTGAGCCACTCAGGTGCCCCAGATCACTTACTCTTAGATAGTCTCTCCTCGCACAGTTCACATTAGTGAGTTCGGATTTCCAGACGCCATGCTGTATCAGCTGAGAATGTGTATCTGGGGGAGAGAGGGAAAAAGAAACCTTCCTTTTTTGTGTTCTCTTGGCTCTTCACTCTGCGACACTGTCTTACTCCAGGACTTCTACACTGCAGGCGTCTCCTGGTGATTTCTTGCCTCATGGAGACCAGAGTTCTGCTTCCTTCTAATTCTTATTTAGGATCCGATAATTCTTCAAAAGCCCTTGTCCCCATTGTCTTGGGGGGGCAGCACTGGCAATAGCTGTGTTTTCAGTAACCCGGCAAAGTCTTTCCTTTGGGCGGGAACAAGACCACGTTCACTTTGGAGCTTATCCGCGGTGCCGCTTTCCTGGGTGGGGGTTACCCCGTGGTCACCCGTGGTTTGGAAGCAGATGGTCCTCCTGAACATAGTCGGAAGGTCAACAGCAGCCTAACGGCTGTGTCACCATGCCTACGTCACGCGCCCTACTCCGTCTCATCGCGTAGGCATTTTATCATCTCACATCATCACAAGAGCAAGGGTGAGCTCAGTACGGTAAGGTATTTTGAGAGAAAGAGACCACGTTCGCGTAGCTTTGATCACAGGTCGTTGTCATTGTTTGTATTATCGGTTATTGCTGTTCATCGCCTACCGTGCCTGATTTTATAAAGTCGATTGCACCATAGGTGTATGTATGCACGGGAGAAGAAACGTGGTATATGCAGGGTTTGGTACTATCCTCGGTTTCTGGCATCCGCTGGGGGTCTTGGAACGTATCCCTGACAGATAAGAGAGACTGCCAAACAGCTTACGAGAGGGTAGGTTTGATCAAGTCTTCCTCTGTGTGGAGGGCGCCTGGCTGCCGCCTGGTTATCAGAGCGACTGGTGGCATTCAAAGTTGCTGAAGGCCTCTGGGGCATCAGCGCTTCCCCTCGAAGGAAAAAGTGGGTCTGGGACCCAGGGCAGGGGACTCTGGGTCAGCAATTCCTTGAGGTTTCCCTTTGGAACCCATTTGGCGTCTGGCAGCATTTCTTCTCCCCCATTCTGGGTCTGACTGGTCTTTGTCGGGGTGGGGGGGCGCCCTGATGGTTCACAGAACTCTCATACTTCTGGTCTGGCTCTAAACGCGCGGCATCGCCTGTTTACATAAATGTCTCTCTGCAACGTTTTCGTGCACAGACTGTATCTCTAGGCTGCCATTAAATCCCTAGCGTCTGGCACATTGCCTGACACGTAGTAGGTATTTGATAAATGTTGGATGAATGAAAGCTGCCAAGGAGATCAGAAGAGGCTAGTGTTAGATGATCCGGGTATGGACATTCCTTCTCTAGATCCTGGGACCAGATGGACCCGGGAGAGAAAAGGAGATGAGATGCTCTGGACCTAGGGTCCTGGATTTGGCCAAGTGTTAACCCAGAGCTGCCAAGGGTGATGTCATCACAGGAATTGGCATAAACCTTCGCTGAGGAGGGAAGGCAGAGCTCAGTGACACAGTTGTGGGTTAGGAAGTCAAGTGTGACCTATCGTTCAGGAGGGAACCGTGAGATCACAGCCAATGGTGTGGAATCATAAATCAATCTGGGGGTTAGTGTAGGGGTTGGAGCCGAGATACCTGGAGGATATTAGGAACAAAAGCCAAGCTAGCGAGGTCAAGGCAAAGAGGTCGGGACAAAGGTTGAGTGGACAATGTCAGTGGCTCGTTTGTACTGAGTGCTGGCCATGTAGCTGAGATGAGACCTGCCAGTTTAAAGGCACATGGCCAGGCCAGGCCCCATCAAATGTCTAAACATTGGAACAAGCCCAGGAAACAGACATCCCAGGCCCAGGCACACAGGGCCGGGAATCTCCGGCCAGGTTGGGCCCTTGGGATCCCTTTCAGGGGAAAGAGCCTATTAACCAAGATCCAAGTAAACCCCGGGCCCAGCCAAACGGAAGGGTCAACCAGTGGAGATCCAGGCAGACGGATGGCTCAAAAGTAAATACGGATGGCTCAAAAGCAATTATCCCTGGAGAACCAAGATCTGTGACTGGGAACCCATCGTATAGAGTTCATCCACCTATCCATCCATCTAACCGTCCAGCCATTCATTCATTCATTCATTCATTCTTTTATATAGTGGGCAAACAGTGATAACTCGGTATCCCAGTATCTGGCATACTGACCTGGAAACCTAGTCCCCGGCATTGAGGTCCTGAAGTCTGTGCAGCGCCAGTTATAATCTAACTCACTGTTGGATCTTTGAAGCTATGGACTACCTCGTAACTCTGAGAACAGTGACAGAGTGGGTCAGAAAAATCTAGGCCAAGACTGAGCTGGGAGATAGGGTTTTAAGTAGGCCCAGTTTCCACGGATTGGCTAATACAGATGCAGGATACCAGGCACACAAACACGTGCACACACTGCACACACACTCCCCATGCTTCAAATATCAGTCTAGTTGACCTTCCTGATATAGACAACTCTCGACTGCCAATATATGGATTATCTACCTAACGATCCCAACACCTAGCAAACTTCTCCCCACCATCACTCAATCTGTGCAAAGTAATTTCTATGTTAGCCAAAGAAGAACATAATTAGGAAGGTAAATTTACAGAATTCAAATTACATAATGCATTCCAAAGTCAAATAGAAATTATTATGGATTAGCACAGGTGGTGATGGGGTGGAATCTGCAGGACTCGATCGTCCGTGCATTCAGGTACTCGCTCAGCAAATGTTTATGCATGGTCAGGGTGGGGGGAGAAGGGGCTATGGCCCCTTGGAGTTTTTAAGCCTTCTGCCTGCTCAGCTTTCTATCTTATTCTGAGCAGCAAGTGAACAAAGAGAGAAGGTCGTAAAATTAACCTCCTGAGAGATAACCAGAGAAACAAGACGCCAAAACCTGTTGAGGAAGCCGAGGGGGCAGGGCATGTAGTGTGGTGAGAACCCAGGCTCCAGTCAGGTGTCAGGGGGTCCGAGCGCTTCTTGTCCCTGCCGGAGACCTGTTCGTCTGGCCCTGACGTGGCCCAGGCTTCCAGGTTCGATGGAGGCACTTCCTCCCCCTCCAACTAACCTGTTGCCAAGTTTCTGGCTTAGCAAAGGGGGCTCGGCTCTCCTGTGTTCTGCTCCTGGCCTCCCCGTCAGGACCGGAATTCTAAATTGCTGAGCCTGTCTGCTAACCCGACTCTAGACCCCAGACACCCATGACTTGGTGCTTTGGTCTGGTGCTCTGGGCTCTGAACAAAAGCCTATCGATGATCCATCCTGCTCAATCAGTCAGGATTACCTCTGGTAGCCAAAACCATTACAGTGGCAAACAGATTTTGTTTAATCACCAAATTGAAACAATGGTGTTGGTTGAATGCTTCCCTCATGTCAGGACTACTGTCTCTGAGAGTCTTTTGACCACTTGCTCGTGATCGTATCATGGCTGCCACGGCTCCAGCCATCACTTTCCCAAGTCAAGGCAGGAAGATGAAGGCAGAGGCAACACCAGCTGCGACCTCGTTTGTCAAGAAAGCAAAAGCCTTCTGCTGAGGTCTCGTTGTCCAAAAGTGGATCACACGGCCAGACTAGCTCAGGCCCTTCGTGAGCCAACCTTGGAGGCTGGCACATTGCCACCCCAAACCAAATCGCGGGCATTAAGAAGGAATGGATATTGAGTCCATTTCCAACAGGGGCTACCCAACTGTCAAAGCAGCTAAAAGGCCGGAGTCAGATTCCCGTCCTAGAGAAAGTCATGAATAAACATATTAACCCATCACTGGGAGCTTTGGGTGATACAAAGACTTTGGTTGGGTGGGGAACAGGCAGGAGGGAGAAGTTGGCAAGGATAAATACCCATGACAATCTCTAGCTTTGATTGGCTTCCAAATGTCTTGCGTGTTGTTCCATTTTATCCTGATAACACCCCTGGGAGGCTGTCTGTGTCATCTACCTTGTTCGGATGCGGCAGCTGGAGCTCAGACAGCTTCAGCGACTTACTTGCTCCGCCTCCCTCGTGGGTTCATGAGAAAAGTTGGGAGCCTAGCAAGCCTTTGAACTATGTTTAAGAGCGGCTGCTGGTGCAACCGTTCACCAAAAACACCACAAGGGCTGTGTGCACTTTTCTCTTGTTTGGGACGCGGATGCCTGAGCCCCCTTTGCGTCTGGGCCACGGCTGGTTGTCTTTCAAGGGCAACTCTTACTCTTCCTCCTCCCGGAAGCCTCTGAGATTGAGCCTTTAGCCTGAAGTGATCTACCCTGTGCGTTCCCTGCATCGTGTGCCTAGCGCCCCTCTTGAATTTATTAAGCTCCTTAAGGACAGGAACCATGTCGCTCTTATCTAGAATAGTACTTGGACTGAGATGTTAAGTGACATGCTTTTGATGAGTCTTTTTTTTTTTTTTTTTTCACTTTTAAAAAATGTCAGGGGCGCCTGTGTGGCTCAGTTAAGCGTCCAACTCTTGATTTTGGCTCAGGTCACGATCTCACAGTTTGTGAGATCGAGCCTCGCATCGGGATCCGTGCTGACAGCGTGGAGCCTGCTTGGGATTCTCTCTCCCCTTCTCTCTCTGCACCCCCCCCCCGCCAAATAAATAAATAAACATTAAAAAATAATGTCAATGCCTTCAATGCCTGCAGAAGAGTCCTAATTACTTACCATGGCACAGAAGCCCCTCGCTGTGGAATGAATGAAGGAATGAATGAATGATGTTGATCATGAACCATTCTGGAATGGCAAGACGCTTGCTGCATTTTGGGTGACGAAGCTTGAACCACAGCCAGCCTGTACCGCTGGGAATGAGGACATGCCTTCAAATACTAGGGTATTTAACACATCTACTGAAATGATACTAACAGCTATCGACCGAGTCCCGTCTTGGGTCAGGCACCAAGCCAGGTCCTTCACGTGCTTTGTCCCATTTAATCCTTCCAACGAGCCTGTGACAGAGGCATCCTCAGTCCATTCTATCTTGGCGATCTGACGTGACAGACTGAAGGGGAGGAACTGGGGGGCAAGAAAGACTTGGGAGGGGAGGGGCGGGGAGGGGGTCTTCAAGGGTGAGGGTGAGTGGAAACTGGAAGCCTAAGGCGTGGGGGGTGGCTCCTCGGTGGGAACAGGTGGGTGACACAGGAGTCCGGTGGGTGGAGAGACGGTGCCCACACAGGCTTTCGGTCACGTACGAGCCACTGGCTGTCCAATATTTGTTTTTATTTCCCCGCATGGTTAATTATTGAAGCCAGTGGGTGATAAGACAGCGGCCCTCCCGCCCAGAGAGCCAGGGCGGTAATGAAGCAGATAAGCTTCTAGGTAGTGGCTGCTTGGACCGTCATTAACAACTCTGCTGAGAAACTCTCAGCAAGAAACTCTGCAAGTTGTGGGACTAACCGTGGCAGGAGAGAGAGACAGAGGCGCCAGGAGAACAGAGTAGGGATCCAGTCTGGTCTAACAGCCCCAGGGCCTCAAGTGCAAGCTCCCGGGGCCTGGCTCAGCCCTCTCACTCCTGACTGCATGGGGAACCTAAATACTGACACAAAGGGAGGCTTCTCTGCTCTAGGTGCCCGCCTGCATTTCTTCAACATAACTCCAAGTGGCAGGTGTTGGTCTATCTTCTGTCGGAGGAAACAGGCTCACGGAGCCCAGCGGACTCCTCTTAAGCTCCAACTATTGCCTGTCGGGTTCTGTGTCAAGAATTTCCCGTTTTTTAAGGGTGTTTTATTTACTTATTTATTAATTAATGTATTTGAGAGACAAAAACTGGGGGTGGAGGGGAGGGGCAGAGAGAGAGGGGGAGAGAGAGGGAATCACAGATTCCATGCTCAGCATGGAGCCCGATGCCGGGCTCGATCCCACGACCCTGGCATCATGACCTGAGCCAAAAATCAAGAGTCAGACTCTTTAAAAAAAAATTTTTTTTAATGTTTATTTATTTTTGAGAGGCAGAGCACAGGTGGGAGATGGGCAGAAAAGAGGGGGAGACAGAATCGGAAGCAGGCTCCAGGCTCTGAGCTGTCAGCACAGAGCCTGACGGGGCCTCGAACCCATGAACCAGGAGCTCATGACCTGAGCCGAAGTCAGACGCTTCACTGACCGTGCCCCCCAGGCGCCCCCAAACATTCCCTTTGTTTTAGCTCAGGAGTCGGCAAATTATGACCCGCGGGCCATATGTGCAAATTACATAAAATTCAGTGTCTATAAGTTTTTAAACAGCCTCATTGGGATATAATTAATGTATTATCGGGATGTTTTGAAAGTGTAGAATCTAGTGCTTTTTAATATGTTTAAGGGGGTGTGAAAAAACTCAATATCAAGTTACTTTAATATGATATTTTTTAAAATAAAAATTAATGCCCCCCAACATCTACGATAAACTATCAACATTTTAAATAAAGGCAGGATCTGTAACAGTGCAGTGTTGAGCCATATCGGGGCCTGCGGCAAAAAAAAAAAAAAGAAATCATTTTGATTCTATAAATTTAAAAATTAAAAACTTAATATTTGTTCATCATGGATTTTTCCGTTCATTTTGATTTTTTAAAAAATGAGGCATTAAAATATTTACTGTGATTACAAAAGGAAAAAATAAAAGAATAAAATATTTACTGTGATTACCGAAGTTTTTGGTGTCACCTTAAATTTTGCCCCCCAGGGCAAGTGGCTCCCGCCCCTCTCCCTAATCTCAGGCCTTTGTGTGAGAGCCCCAGGCTAGAGCAAGTAGCAATTCATGTAGAGGCAGCTGACAAGGCAGGCCAGCAGCTGGGAGGGGACAATTTTGCTCAGATTCCTAGAACTTTGGTCACATTGTAAGTGGCAAAATTTTCTTTTATATTGTAAAAACATGCAAACAACATAAACAAAGATTTTATGAACATACTTTGTTTCTGATTCTAATAATAATAGAAGAACCTGGGTGACTCAGTCAAATATCCGACTTGATTTCAGCTCAGGTCATGATCTCACAGTTTGTCAGATCGAGCCCTGCATGTGGCTTTGCCCTGCCGGCAAGGTGCCTCCTTGGGATTCTCTCTCTCTCTCTCTCTCTCTCTCTCTCTCTCTCTGCCCCTCCCCTGCTCGCTTGCTCTAAGTAAATAAATATGCATGAAAAAAATGTTTAAATAAAAAAATGAAAACAAATAAAAATAATCAAGGGTTCTTGCAAAAACAAAAAAACAAACCCCACAGAAACCTTCAAACAGAAGAAAATAAAATTCGCTCCAAATGCCATGCCCCAGAGATAAGTACTGTGAGCATCTTCAGTGTCCCTCCTTCCTTCCAGATTATTCTCCACACATTTACAGAGAGGCATCCGTATTCAGTTTATGTAAATGAGATCACACCATGCATGCTGTTCTGTGATGTGCCTTTTTGCTTGACAATATGTCCTGAACATTCTTCCCTCTCACTGAATGCAGACCCACAACATCATTTTTAATGGCTGTGTCGTACTCTGTCATAAGATACAGCAGGTGCCCAGTAAACCCCCAGCTCACCAGCACGTGGCTGCTTCTGATAAGGAGGAATTCTTTTAAGAAAAATAAATCATTTCCACTTACTCCCAAACAACAGATTTCGGTTTTTCCCTCCTCATCCTGTCTGCATGTACATGACGTACTTTTACATAGGTGCTGTCATAGCGAACATTCCATTTATATGTTGCAAAGCTCGGCATGTTGTAAACGTTTCCTCAGGCTATTTTATGGCCTCCGTCCAGTTTTCCCTTCCTCCGGGGTCAGCAAACTTCACATAGTCATTGTTTGCTTGTTTGTTTTAACAGTCTTTTCAGAAGGCTTTTTAAAAAAAAAAAACAACAACAACAAAAAAACAAAACAAACGGAAAAAATTCTTAGCTTGGTGGCTGCGTAAAAAACAGGCCTCCGGTTGAATTTGACCCGTGGGTTTGCCAGCCTACAGGCCATTTTGCCATCCTGGTGTCTGGGCTGCAGGGAAGGTCTCTATGTATACAGCTTTTTCCTTCTTTTGAAACACTTCCTTTGGATAACTTCCCAGGAACGAGATTACCGGGTAATTGGGCAGCAATGTTTTTATGGCTCCTGATATACGTTGCTGTGTTTTCAGGTTTGTGCCAACCAACAACTTGTGAACGTACAGGTTTCTTATAACCTCACCAGCACTGGGTATTAGCAGTCTAAACGTTATGCTAATTCAGTAGCTATACAACGATATCTTGTTTTTATTTCTACATCTGATTGTTCTCAAAGTAGGAGATTTTTCTCACGTGTTTGGTTGTTCTTCGTGAAGTCGCTTTAGAGAACCCGAATGTCAGAATCAGCTGACAAGGAGCCATCCTGAGCCCCTTTCTGTGGCTCAAAGATGAGATGCTCCTTTGGTTCCAATGCAAGTTTGCATGTAACTTCTCAGTGAGTTCTGCCGCATTAAAATGGCAGAGAGAAGCCCAGTGAGGCCTTATCGCTCTGTGGCAGCAAAAAGGACTGGAAAGTAGGTCGAGGAATTAATCCTGCTGGTTCCAGTAATTAGAGCAGACAATGGGGTCGAAAGTTCAGGCTGAGCTGGGGAATGCAGCCGGAGTGTCTCTTACCAGGCTGGGGCACATTGGTCCCCCCCACCCCCCCAGCCTTCGGCACTGCCCCTGGACCAGGCCTCCCCATCATCCCCAAGTGTGTTTTCTTTTCGCCCCCTCTTCCAGTTTAGAAAGCCGTTTTTGGCTTTTCCTCCCCTGAGACATCAGACGGTCCCAGAGGCAGAAAAATGATCCCAGGGAGGACCCTCCTGCCTTCCAAAGGAACCTCTCCCCCCCACCGCCAAGGTTATTTTCCTCCTCCAGCTGCAGCAACTGGTAAGAAGTATCGTTCTGCATCTCCGATCGAGTGCAAAACCAACGTGACATGCTCCCTTAATTCTCCACGCAGGTCGGCATGTAAGACTTTAGCACATTCGGTGCATTAAAATGACGAGCAGAGGCTGATAAGGTAGGACTCTGGTAGAAAGATCTAGAAGCGTGAGGTCAGTGTTGAAGTGAATGTAGAGTCCTGCTAACCCTTTCTAACCAGGTGGTTTACATAGAGCGTCGATGGCCATCTCAACAGGCCACGGGAGCCAGACAGGTAATGTGACAGAGTGAAGGAGGCCGCTGGATGCATGACAATAGGTGGTGGTGAGGACTGTGGTGAAACAAAAAAACGTACATTCTTGCCCCAGAGCATTTGCAGGCCAGTCTTTAAAAATCCTAGTTCCGGCCAAACAAAACAAGTTTGCAAGGCTGAAGTTGGCTCCGTAGTCCGCCCAGCTTGTGAACTCCAGAAGAGTTGGCGGCTTCCTCCGTGTCTCCATTTCCCCGTCCTTCCTCGGCTCTGCTCTACACAGATAGGCTCACCCTGACCCCACGATGAAAAACACCAAAGCTTCCCCCACAGGATCAGCTTGGGGTGGACAGGTGACGCATGTCCAGTTAATGATGCGAGGGTCTCTGCCGTGGGCGAACTTGAGAGCAGGTGGTCTAGTCTGAACACCCTGAGTTGTGAGGAACGGGGACCTGCTCAGGTCCCACGGACAGGACAGGACGTATTGTAAAGGTGGAGTTCTCTCAGAAACCAAGGACGGGGAATCCATGAAGAACAGAGAAGCCTACTGAGAAATGGAAAACCCCTGGGAAGTATTCCCAGGCTGGGACGGAGGCGGGTTCTCCGACATGGGACGTGAGTGCAGGCAGGTATCTTAAAGTGGGTCTATTTCATAGGACTCAGGAACAGATACATCATTCAGTTGAATGAGCTTGAGATTTTAGCCCGAGTGCCCAATGAGTGCCTAGCAGGAATATAACCTACTGCTGAGAACCACGCATACACCCCCTCCATCTGTTTCCCCAAACTGCGTGTAGAATTCAACTTTCCACTAAGGCCTCAGAAACGAGTTGATAGAGGCTCATTAATTAAGCTTAACGAGCTGTGTGTGGCCACCAATTAGGAGATGTGTGGAGGGATTTCTCCTTCCCGGATGCTGAATTGGAGCCCCACAGAACAAGTTTGGGTCGTGACATGGGAAGAGAGCCCACCTTGTCTGATGCCCACGCCTGTGATTTCAGAGGGGTTCAGGCTGGTGTCTGGGGATCAGAGCTAGAATGGGCAAACATCCCAAATAGCTATGAGTGGGGAAAACCACAGATAACCGCAAGTTGGGTCCTTCGAGAGGTGTGTGGTCAGGGATGGTGAATTTGAGGTGGGCCAGCACATCCACGGACACGAGCACTCTCATGGACAGGACGTGAGTCCAAGCAGAAGGACTGGAAACGGGGAGAATGGAAACAGAGTGGGGACAAAGAACAAGGATGTTCCGGCCATGCCAGCCTTCTTTCAGGGGTCTTAAAAATGTCAAGAACTTGGGACTCCTGGGCGGCTCAGTCAGTGAAGTGTCCGACTCTGGATTTCGGCTCAGGCCATAATCTCATGGTTCGTGAGTTCAAGCCCTGCGTCGGGCTCTATGCTGACAGTGCTGACAGCCTGCTTGGGATTCTCTCTCTTTCTCTCTTTCCCTCTGTCCCTCCGCCACTCGCTCGTATGTGCACGTACTCTCTCTCTCTCTCTCTCTCTCTCTCAAAAGAAATAAGCGTTTAAAAAAATGCCAAGTGCTTTTCTACTTCATATCTTTGGCCACATGGTTTCCTGACCTAGAACAGTCTACACCTGATTCTTTGCATGGCTGAATATCTTGCAGGCTTTAGGCCTCAGCTTTCTTTTGCCGTCTCCTTAGTAATGCCTTCAATAGTCAGTGTCCATTCATTTGGTCTGCCTGACATCCATACCAATTTTGGGGGTGACGGCATCATTTTCAGTGGATTCGTCAGCTTTGCCGCAGTAACAAACACCCCCAAGTGTAGTGGTTTCCAACAACAAACATCTATTTCACGTTTATTACATTTCAGCTGCCACAGCTCTGCTCCACGTACCTCTTACGCTGGGACACAGACTGAAGGGGCAGCCCCCATTTGGGACAAGTTGCCTTTATGGCTCATGGAAAACAGCAGGTGACAGAACTGAATTGAGCAATCTCTCTTAAAGCTTTCAGTTCAGATCTGGCATGTGAATATGAGTCAGATCTGCTGACACTCCATTGGCCAAAACCAGTCACATGTCCAAGTCTGTCAGGGACGGGGAACTATATACCACTTCTGGGAAGCACAGCAACTTCTTTATGTGAAACATGTAAGACACTCCACCCCTTCCTGCTCCCTAGACCCCCAGAAGTTCCCTGGTTCCTGTCTTTCCTGAACCTCATCCAGTCTTTTCCGTTGCTTCTGTGAGCCACCTGCCATCTTTCCAATCAACTTCCAGCGTCATTTTCTGTTGCTTGCACCCACAGAACCCTGACCACTGTGTTTAAGCAGGGCCTCCCCTGCTATTCTCCACCTCAATACCTTGTTTGGTTTTTTTAAGCACCCAGATTTATGTAATTGCTTTGCTGTTTACTTGTGTGATGTCTTTTTCCGATACCAGACTGTAAGCTTAACGCAGACAGGAAATGTGGCCGCTGGATTACCACTGTATGCGCCAGAACTAAAATATGTCTGACATATTTTAGAGTCTTCGTGAATATGCATTAAGTATATGGAGGAGGTCTTTGGCATTTGGAGGTCAGGACTGGAATTTTAATGTTATTTATGGCTACTTGTTGTCTGAAGTGTGTTGTGTGGATAAGTCATTATGGTTTAAATGTGCAGAGCCTGGGTTGACGTAAGGGCAGCGGGAAAGGTCAGGGCTAGTGACATGTGTGTGAGTTGGGGGTCAGCTAAAGCACCCCAGAGAGGGGATTTCTGAACTTCCAGATCTTGGAACAGTGGCTCTCCAATTCGTTTTGACCTTGGGCTCACTTAGGCAAGGCCAAAGCCTCTTCCTGCCTCCGGAGCCCCGGTTTCCCGCCTCTGATTTGTGCAGTAGGAGTTTTACAGTGTTGGCAAACGTGGAGCAGAAGCCAGACTTCCAAGAGGAGCACGGCGCTGAGTTCTTGGTAAACCCTAGTAACATCCTAATTTTAGTTATGACTAGTAAGTCGTAGTAACTCACTTAGTAGTTTCCTAGAAAGTGGCACTTAGTCATGCATAAAGCTGGAAATCGATGAATGGATGTGTTACTTGTTCATAAGAACCAGAGGAAGAGTGGCCTTTGGGTGGGAACCGTGGGCCCACGCCGTGGGCTGCAGGCCACGGACTGAGAGCCACTCCACTAAAACCTGCGGGTGGCAGAGGTCTGGGGGCGGGCGGGGGGGGGTGGGTTGGGCTCCGGAGTCACAGTGAGGGCCCCCATATCCCAAGTACAGCCAGAATTGTCCATAGAATGAATAAACAATACCTCCCACACGTAGGCATATGACTAGATTTTTAGTGCAAGGGGAAAAAAATTCCATTAAAAGCAGGGAATAATTCATAGCGGCTTTTTGTTGTTATGCCTTTTCTCAAACAGGTTCGTGAGCAGGTGGGTGAGATTTGGGGAGGTTTTAAAGAGGGCATCTCGGTGCTAAACACTGGGATGGCTGGGGATGGTTGCCGCAGGGGAGAAGTGTGGGGCTTGGTTTTGTGCCTCCCTCAGCTACGGAAGCCAAGGAGGGACAAATTCTTCCTCACCTTTCTGGACACTCACCACCTCCCACCTGACACTGCTTCCTGAGGCCGGCAATCACTTCCTCCTTCCCCAGGCGAGCACGGAGCGTTGGGTTTGCATAAGCTAAACGCATGTATGGTGTAACCCCGTGGTAATAAGTTTTTAATATTATTCTTTAAAGTTACATTAAAAAAAAAAAGTCATCAGGAGTCCCTTTCTGTCCACCTCTCAGCTCTGCCTTCTTTGGGTTGGCTTCCTTTGCAGGCAGGACCTCCCACAGATGGCCCCCAGCAGCTACTAGCTCACATTCTACCAGCTTAGCAATCCTACCAAGAAAAGAAAGCCGCTCTCCCCATGGTTTCAGCCAAAAAATAGCTGCCATTCATTGAGTGCTTCTTCGGAGCCAAGCCCACCTCCCGAGCACGTTCCAGGATTCTCTCATTTATTCCTCACAGTGCCTGTCTGATGGCGCTGCTATTATTATCCGACTTTAAAGAGAGGACACTGAGGTTACATAAACGAGCCCAAGGTCACCGGGCTACTAAATGCCAGAGCCGGAACCCATGTTCTCAATCACTGCCCTCCGCGGCCTGCTGCTACCCCGGGCTTCCCTGCAGTGATTCTCCAGCTCTCCGGGGTTGGGAAGGACCCGTAGTTGACAATGGTGACGCAGTATCAGCTCTGTTCCCTCCAGCTGCTTTAGGAGTATTATCTCACTTTTGTCCCCATTGCCCGGGTAAGGAAACCGAGGCTCAGAGAGGTTACTTCATTTTCCCATGCTTGCACAGAGAGAAAGTAAGAGAATTCAACATCGGAAACCAAACGTGCTGGATTGTAAAGTCCCTCCCTTAAGGGCCTGGGCACTTGGTGGTCCCTCTGCCTGGAACAACCTTCCCTAGGGGCCTATGTGACTCAGCCCACTCTTTCCTCCAACCTGTTCTCACGAGGCCGTTCCTGAATAATCTGTTTAAAACTGCAACTTGCCTCCTCTATGTCTCCCTAAGCCCCTTTACCTGGCTTTTGTTCCAGAGCATTTAGAACCTTTTAACACACTAGGTAATTTTCTTGCTTATCTCCCCCTGCTAGATAGTAACTGATGAAGGTGAGGGTCTGATACATCCCAATTTTCTAGAATAGGGCCACACATAGTAGGTGTTCAATAAACATTTGGTAAGTGAATGGATGATAGGAATATAGATGGCAGGTCAAGAAATCATCCCAAGGCCATGTCTTAAATTCCATATTGAGTCCACTCAGAGTAGACAGGAGCTTAGAGAGGGGCTAAGGGCATGTGAACCCAGAACATCAGATGGTCTGTGATAGGTGTAGAAGCCAGGAGGGGCTTGGTTTTGTGCCTCCTGCAGTGCTACAGAAGTCACCCAGGAACAGATCCAGCCCTCAGCTTTCCAGATGGCACTCGACACCTCCCACCTGGCCCTTTGCTTCTGGAAGATCATACTCCCGTCCTCATTACCAAGTGGAGGTCAGGCTGCCAAGAATGGGTTGGGAAGTTAGAAAACAGTGTGGAGGGACTGTGTCTTGTTCTGAGTTGGCTGTTGATTCTCCAAGCTTAACAGGAAATGAGGAAAAGCTTCCCAAAGCCCACGAGTGATGCCGGCCCTGGGACATGGGGCAAGTCCCTGCCTCCGTTTCCTCCTGTGCAAATGAGCAAATGAATGTTAGTTATGAAGCTCAGAATTTGGTTAGGGTTCTATGAGGACCAGAAATAGAAAGAGAGTCACCTGGATAGAGAAATGAGTTTTTGGAAGGTTGTGGCGTGGCTCTGGAATTAAAGGAGAGATGAGCCCCCAGGTCTTGGGAAGAGGGTAGGCCAGAACAGACCTGCAACTCTTGGCTACAGGGACTCATGACAGACGACTACCAGATGACTCGGCAGGCGTCCACCCTCTACCCTGACGAGTCCAGCTTCTAGACAAAATCTTTCACTGGTCTTGCTTGGGTGACACCCAAAGGCTGGGTCGGTGAAGATAGGTTCTTTGAGTTCCTATCATGTCCCAGGCTCTGTTTTAAGGCCCAAGGATGCAGCTGTAAACAAGACAGACAAGATCTCTCCTGAATGACCCGGTGGCGGGGAACACAGACCAAACGCACACAAACAAGTAAGGGAATCTTAGGTCCTGACCAGTACTTTGAAGAAAATAAACTAGGGCAGATCAGGATCTTGGAAGGGGCAGCATTCGTGACGGCCTTGTAGGATTTCCCTGGCAGCGAGGGAAGGAGGAATACTCCAGGCATGAGGGGCAGTAGTGTGAACGCACACAGGCCTAAGTGCAGGGCAAGTCCTGGGTGTGGAAATAAACCAAGGAGGAGTGTGGGTGTGGAAGCAGGGCAAGGATGTTGGGGTCACACCAGGTAGAGGCCCCAAGAATCGAGGAGTCTACACTTCACCTCTCAGTTCCGGTGGATCAAGCGGACGGTGTCAGTTCCCGTGCAGTAGACCTCTCTTTCCCGTTCCTTTGGGAACCTGCCTTTCTCCCGCTAGAGTAACATTTTACAATTACAGTTCCCGTAGGAATTCCCGAAGGCATAGGGGTGACGCTACCAGGGGAAGGAGGAGGGGTGCCGAACAGAGTAGAAAAAGGTAGATCTCCTATAATCAGAGTCATTCTTCAGTCAACAGTGAATATGTATTGAGGACCTACTTACCAGGTGCCACACCTGTCCCTGACACAGAGCCATGGGGTCTTGGCTAGAATCTTCCCTCCGATGCTCCACTTCTCACTAGTGGACTCAGCTACTCTCTGCTTGGCTTCAATTGTGGCATTTTTTTCAACTCCAGATTCCCAAAAGAAGTCTGGTTCTCTTGTGTTTCGAGTCCAACTATATCAGAGGCCACGGCCTGGGTCCAATCAGGACCCATCCTGGGACACAAAACAGCTCCCTGAATGGCCTGGGACACAATGGCTCCCTGAGTCAGGGCGGTTTCCATACAGAGGGAGATTCGGTGGGAAGGGCTCCATGTTAACATAGCCACTTAAAGTCATAAGCAAGGATTATTACAGCAGGTCAGCCTTATAATGTCCTTCACTGAAGCCAAAACATCACTCCTGACGTGTACCCAGTTATCTTAATGGTACTGGCTAGAGTCCTGTGCCAAGCTTGCAGATTCGGTCCCATGCGCTAGGGAAAAAAGGTTATGAAGTCTCCTAATGCAGACAGTAACAATGATAGGGATGCAAATTATTACTGACAAATTTTTACCACTGCGTTTGCATTAAACCATTTAAATACTATTAAATGATTTATACTTTGAAAAGGTCCCCATTTTCCTTTGCAGGGTATGGGAGGCACAATCAGCTAATGACTCGTAATCTCTGAGGAAGAGGCATAATGACACAGAGCAGGGAAACAGACACGCATACGTTGCTGAGGTTTTGTACAACTGGGCCTGCCTTTCTGAAGAACAATTTGGCAATAGGTATTAAACATTAAAAACATACAATCCCTTTGGTCCGGCCCTTCTAGGAACTCATCCGAAGGACATGGTCAGAGACGTACGTGGAAATGTTCTCCCAAGGTGGTTCACGGCAACATTAATATAATACTGAAAAATTAGAAGCAACTTAAATGTCCAACAGTCAGGGATTAGCTGAGTAAATTATGGCACAGCCAAAGGATAGATTCAGTGCAGTCCAAAAATATTGCACAGGAACATAGTAATTGACACGAGAAAATGTGGCATGTGAGAAAGCAAGTCATGAAACATTATGAACGATATGCCATTTTTGTAAGGTCAATTTTGGAAATCTTTGGCTCATAGGATAGAGTGGAGGGCTACAGAGCAAGGGCTTTGAGGTCAGACACAGGAGTTCAATTCCCAGCTTCAACACTTGTGCTATGAGCCTCAGCTTCCTCATCTGCGAAACGGAAACGGGGCCAGATAGTGCCTGGATAACACCTAAGGGAATGGCTCTCATTAGATAGACGTTTCTAATTAAAATGGTGGCTGAGGGGGTGTGTGGGCGTGTGTGTGCATGCGGGCACATTTGTGTGCTCACCTCGCGGTGCTTTCTGGATGCATTCAATTCTTTCTGAAATAGGCAGGTATTGCTTTTGTAATTAGGAACAAAGTCATTACCATAAAAAAGGAGAGGCAGAAGAGGAACCCTGAGAATATTATTCAACCTAAGAAATGTCATTGGGACAGAAGGAATGTCAACTGTGTGCTAATTTCCCATCTCTGTCTGCTCTCAGAGTCGTCTGTTTTGAATCATCCTGTGACATTTCTGTTCTTAAGGACTTCTTCCAAGAATTAAAAAAATAATAATAATAAAAAGGAAAGAAAGAACCCCCCCCCAAACTTCAAGCCATGTGGGTGAGTGCAACTTGCAGAAAATATTTCCAAAATGTTGTAGCCAATACAGACCTTGTTTTAAACCTCAGACATCCTAAGCAAATATCTCGATGACGCTTGTAAACCATAGGAAGTTCCTCCGCTTGGTAACACCTTGCTTGTTGGAGATAATTTAGAGAGGATTCAAGGACCTTCACTGGTTTTGCCTGCCCAGCGTTCACCCTTCTCTGATACCGACCTTCCTCCCCTCCCCCGCCGTAGCCAGGCCTCAGAATCTAGATATTTCTCTGGGAGAATGCCCTCCTCCCCTTGATCCTGGCGGTTGCAATGGACCTGCGGGTAGGCAGTGACCAATTTTGACTTACAAGAGCAACACTGTTCTGGCCACTGGGATTGGCTCAAGGGTGAGCACGTGACCCAAGCTGGGCCAATCAGAGCCAAAGACTCTTAGCCCCGGGATTTTTACCTTTCCAATCGAGAAGCAG
This sequence comes from Lynx rufus, assembly GCF_022079265.1. NCBI lineage: Eukaryota > Metazoa > Chordata > Mammalia > Carnivora > Felidae > Lynx > Lynx rufus. The sequence goes on along the minus strand of NW_025814839.1, from coordinate 7,867,161 downwards.
GTGCTTTCTTTCCACTGGGATGCTGGGCTGGTAGAATGTACAGCTGAGACAGCCAGGAACAGCTTTCACGGCATTTAGGGGAAGCCTGCTTGGGAATGGAAGGGACACAAAAGAAGAAAAGCCAGGAAATGGACAAAGTCAGTTTCCTGCTGACATCCTTTAAACACAGGGACTCAGCCTTGCCTAATGCTAGCAAACATTCCTTTCTGTTTCAGCCAGTTTTCGTTGGTTTTCTGTTGCTTGCAACTGAAAAGGTCCTGAATGCTACCGGAGATCAGTCTGAAGTGGCAGATACATTCATTTCATTGTCAGTTCCTAAGAGTCTATAGTGTTTATAGTATTTCAGGTGCTAATGACTCATTCAGTGTTTCTTAAGTAGAGCTCCTCCAGGACTGGCTGCACAGAACACCTAAGAGCCCTTTGTAATTAGCTCATTAAAGGAACCCTGGCAAAGTGGTTGTCAACTTGCTTGAAAACAGTTGTCTTGAGTCGGCTAAGCCTTTCTCCCCTGCTACCTCGCACGCGCGCGCGCTTGGCCTTCGCAAAGCATTTTTCAGAGTCAGAACAAATCTAGGCCCGCATTCAAGCCCGGGTCCAATTAGTAGCATTCTCACTAAATATTGAAGTGAGTCTTTATTTGTAATTCGTTCACACTAACAGAAACAGTAACACAAACAAAACATTGCAAAGAGGTTGTGTTTTCTACAGAGAGCCACCAGCCGCCGCTCCGCGTTATAATGTACGCTGCAGATAACGGTGAGGCTATTTATATTTCTTTTTATCACCCTGTTTCCACTCTTTTTGGTATTTACCAAGCTGTAGATCGCCTCAAAATGTTGAGTTTCCCGGGTAGTTGTTCCTTTCCCCTTGTCAAAACGTTTGAAAGGACCGTCAACCATCTGAGGGGTTGATTCGCATCCAAACAAGTCTTTACTGGATTTCCAGGGGCTACAGGACAGGGTCAGGTCTGAAACAGATGGAAAGATGAGGGACTCTAGTCCAAGTCTCCTGGCGATCACTGCCTGGTTGGGGAGATAAGAATGTGGTTTAGTGTCGAGAGCCCAGTCTACCTCCATTTCTGGCCTCTCATTTCCTAGCTATGTCCTTGGGCAACTTATTGAAGCCCTCTGTACCTCAGTTCTTCATCTGTGCAATGGGAATAATAATGCTAGTATCTACCAAATAGTTACGTTAAGATGATTAAATGAGTTAGTCTATATGAACTCATAGAACAATGCCTAACTCTCATAAAATAAGAAAGATAACTTTGACTTTTTTCTTTTGAGAAAAAAAGGCAGTTATCTTTCTTATTTTATGCCTTCATAGATCTCTTTCTTTCAACGGTTATTTATTTTTGAGAAAGAGAGAGACAGAGCACGAGTGGGGGAGGGGCAGAGAGAGAGGGAGACAGAATCCGAAGCAGGCCCCAGGCTCCAAGCTGTCAGCACAGAGCCTGACTTGGGGCTCGAACTCACAAGCCGCGAGATCATGACCTGAGCCGAAGTCAGTGCTCAACCAACTGAGCCACCCAGGTGCCCCGTATGTCTTCACAGATCTCTTGAGTAAGGGCTGATGTTGATGATTTTCCAGCAATTCTCAAGTATATCTTGGGATCAAATATCAGCATGTTTGACGATAGCCACATGTATCCCTCAAAAGATCTCTTAGGAAATGGCAACACTGGTCATCCACAGACTATCTCTCAATACGGTATGTTCTGTCTAGCCAATTTATCCCACATTATTCTTTGGTTGAGAGCAGGATGAAGCAATTGCCTCAAATTTAGGGGTCAGATTATATGAGAAATGACGACCGTTAACCACTTGGAAAACATTTGTAAAGACTGGATTCCCTCTCAGGGCAAGAGAGGCTGATGACCCCTGAAATGGCAAGGGACGAGCACCCGCAGGCCCCACCCACACTCACCTGGGCAGGTGCATGCACCATACGTGACCGAATCCATGTACATTAAAGGTGTGTAGGCTGCGATTTCCCTCTATTCAATTTGCTTAGTAGTAAGACGGTTCAGAGCTGGTAGACATGAGGGCTAGTCTAGTTCCTGAGTTCAGCACACCTTTACCTTGCAGGTCCTTATTACAAAAAGCATGAAAACGGGGCTTCGAAGCCTGTGACTTGAGTATGAAGCCTGGAACTACAGTCTACCGGGGGTGGGGGGGGGGTGACCTTGGGGCCAGTCACTTGCTCTCCCCCAGCGCCCGTCTCTTCCTATGAAGAAGGGGATCTCAAAAACCTATACCACCCACAGTTACTGGGAGAATGGAGTTAAAGTGTGTATAGATGTTGGGATCCAGGGTGCGCTCGCGTATTATTCACTAACTCAACAAACGCGGTGTGGGGCCAGGGTCTGGTCACCACGAGTAAGTCAGGCCCTGACCTCGGAAAGCACCCAGCCACGTGGGGAAATGCAGGAGTAAAAGTGTAATGGTGCTGTGAGGTGGCAAGTGTGATCGAGATGATTTTATAGTACCCGTTGATATGCCCCGATTCGAGAGACCCCCGAAAACAAACCACCAGAGTCCAGAGTCAAAGCCAAGCGGCAAGGGTCGTTTATTGCAGGTTCGAACCTGGTCCTCCGGCGCACTCGTCGCCGGTGAGCAAGAGGCCCCGAGCAAGGATCTTACAGCTTCTTTTATAGACAGGCACAAACAAGTTAGGGATTTTTTTGTGGTTACAGAGCTGTTATTGGTTGACATTTAAATTTGAACGCTCAGCAGAACTTGATTGGTTCCCGCCTTTATTTCAAACCATTCAGCAGAACTTGATTGGTTCCCGCCTTTATGTCAGACTACCACCGGGCGCGCCCTGGCTGGTTTCAGGAAGGGCGGGGGAGGGGAAAGATCTTTTCTTTGCAGTTGTGAGTACACCTGGTAATTTTTCTCTTAGCCTCTCACCCGCCAACACTCTGGCCTTTTTGTAGCTCCCAGTGAAATGATCTGTTCTGTCGTGAAGGTGAGTTAATGCGCGTTTGGGTAGCTTCTGTTTGGCGTTCTGGAAGAGAAACGCAATTTGGAGTATCCATATCCTCGCTAGCCACGACATTGGGAGAACTGGCCAGTAGAAACGGTCTTCTTTGGTTCAGGGGAGTCATCCTGAATAACTGCTCATGATCAAATTAGATTTGTTTCCCACTAGTAAACAGCCGCTAAGAGTTACCGAGTTTACACTGGGCATATTTTCTATTGAAAAGCAATACAGCTTGGCGTCAAATAGGTCCCACCATTTACTGGCTGTGTAGTTGGTGGCAAGTTATTTCACTTGTGTGAGCCTCGGTGTCTCCCCTTGAAGTGGGGCAGAAATAGTACCCATCTCACAGCGTCAAGGGAAGGATGCAGTGAGATGGCCTGACTCCATGGGAAGTGTTCAAAAATGGCCGTTATTTGGCTCAGTCGGTTCAGCGCCCGACTTCGGCTCAGGTCACGACCTCACGGTTTGTGAGTTTGAGCCCCACATCGGGGTCTCTGCTGTCAGCACAGGGCCTACTTCAAATCCTCTGTCCTTCTCTCTCTCTCTGCCCCTCCCCCAGACTCTCTCTCTCTCTCTTTCAATCTCAAAAATAGACCTAAAAAAAAAAAGGAAAACAGTTATCATCGTTGGCTTCATAGGAAAAACCCTAGGCATGAGAGAGAGTCTGTGCTGGTAAGATCTTTGTGACCTCTGCCGGGCTCCTCAGGAGGCCAGAGATGTTAAATTTAAGAGAGAGGTTACGTTCGTATGTAAACACGGGAGGTAAAAATGGATGGAGTCGAATTACCTTTGAAAAATCTCTGCCCATGTAGTAGGGCATATACGGTATGGTGTATGGACCCCCCCCCCCCACCTCGGGTTTGAGAACCACTGAGTCAGACCATAAGAGGGAATCAAAGGAAGGTTTGTCTCCAGCTGCCCGAGGACTCAAACCATTCTGTCTCTAAGGAAGAGGGTCTCAACGGAGGGCAGTTTCGCCCTGCCAGGGGACATTTGGCAACGTTTCCAGACATTTTTGGTTGTCATAACTAACGTGGGCTATGCTATTGGCATCTAGTGGGTAGAGGCCACGGATGTTGCTAAACATTCTACAACACGGGACAGTCCTCAACAACAAAGGATGATCCAGCCTAAAATGCCGAGGTTGAGAAACCCCGCTGTCACCTAACTGTCAAATCCACACTTAGGACTGAGTCATGGGTAGAGTCTGCTATGATATTTCTGTTTCTCTTGGGGGTTTAATGAGATGCCATATATAAGAGACCTTAGTACAGGGCCTGGCACATAGTAGGTACTTAATAAATAAATGTTTGCTGGCTTTAAAGTTAGATCTTGCTTGATGGGGCCCCATCACATACACTCTGTTTTTGAGATGTGGTGGAAAAGAGCTCTGCCACCTGCTTCCTGTCTTCCCAAGCTGGTACTTCCTCTTTCACCCGACTAATCAGTGATGGGGCTCCTGGAGGTATTTTCCATGACAGGAGGCCAGCACCAAATTCAGGTGCCACTCCACCAGATCACTATTACCAAAATTTTCTTATTTGGATTCAAAATTACTGACTTCTCAACTCTAGGCGAAGAGACTTCCCTTGCCACGGCGAGATTTACAAAAAGGAGCTCTCATGAACTCCAACTCCATTCCCCACTCCCCTCTAAACAAGCTGGATCTGAGACAGGATTCTGTGAGTCCATAGCAAAGGGGTGGGAAGGTGGTTGGCACTCACACGCTAGGAAACTCTCAAGGACCACAAAGGCAAGAAAATTACTTTTAAATGAAAGAAATATTTCCATTTCATTTCAACCCTTAATGTATCATATAACTCTAATATCATTCCCTGTCCAACTGAAATATTTGAATCCAAATAATTCTTAAGTCATTTGGACTCTATTCAAATGTGAATTCATCTCTTTAATCATCTCTGCCCTTATTTTTGAAATACAGACTAATATTGAAACTTAAGAGTCTATTTGTGGATTTTTTTTTAACTTTAAGATTTTTTTTTTTTTTTATGGTCACTGTTGCTTTCTTCCCCATCATTATGTATTCGTCAGTGTGTTGAAGATCCTAAACTTGTCTTTTTTTATTTTTCATTTCCCTTCATTTAAATATTGTGGACAGCAAGCAGACTGAATAATGATGAATATGATTAATATTCTGACTTAATAAGTCTTTTGAAAGAGACCTTTTTATTCCAAGGAGGAAGTGTTGTTCTAGCAGCATATGGTGTCACAGTGACAGAGTCGAATGGAGGGTAACCAGACGGAAGGAAACGGCATTTTCTGGCCATACTGATGCTGAGAGGGAGTCACTCATTTGGTATCCTATTCCAATAAGTCCAGTGAAGGAAGGAAAATTTCTCCCAAAAGTGTGTTTCTGTGTCATGTCTGTCTTGAGAGCTTTCTTGAATCGAAATGCTATCTTGGCGTATCCGTGTGAAATGGAGTGAGACGTGTTATGCTCAGATGTGCTGTGTCTTCTCCATGATGTTCTCCTTTTGCCTAGGACACTTGTGATAGAAGACAAGACCATACCAGGGTCCAGGGATAGCAGACACACAACAGGTCCACCACTCTCCATTCCCTTGCCTATGGCAGACATTACCAATCAATCGATCATAGCACTCTTTTCCAAAGACCATGCATACAGCCACCACCAATTGATTGCAGAGTCAGCACACAAGATAAAAAAGATTTCCTGCCTCTGCTAGGGAAAGAAAGTTATGCTTAGAGGAGCTTTGGAATGTCACCACCACTGCATCCTTTTCTAGAAACCTCTTCAGTGCCGCAAATCCTGTTTGCCCAAAGGTTAGAATAGAAGAGGGACATGTTGGTTTTGCTTTCTACATAGCAAACTATGCAGAAACAAGCAAACTGAATGAATTCTCCTTCTTTCTTAACCGACTGAGCCACCCAGGTGCCCCATTCTCTTTCTCTCTTGATAGAACCTGAGTCCATAGCTTTTAAGCAAGGTGCAGATTTATCTTTATTTTTTTACAATTTACCTCTTGAAACCATATAATATTATATGATCCCCCCCCAAAAAAAAACCAAACCCTGAAACTACTGTTTTTCTTCAAATTCCTGGCATTATTACTACAGGGACTTCCCCCACCCCCTTTTTCTTTCAAATAACTCTTTGATGTGACTTTATCCATTAGGCCTCAATCTGAGATAGAGTTTTAGAAACAATCTAGAACCAAAATTAATTCTACCATGTTATAATTTGCCCAGTCAGATGCAAAAAAAAAAAAAAAAGTATATGATTTTCAAGTACTTTCTACACTTAAGACTAAAAACAGCAGTTTTTTTTTCTTTAAGCAAATGCAATTCTCTAGGTACTTACTGTAAGAGGATTTTAGTCATTGGAGACATTTAAAAAAAGATCTCAAGCGAGAATCTTTCTTCACATTTTTTTTTTCAAAAGGATATTTACTTTGGGAAAATGCTACATTTAGAAAAATTGTGCCCTTGGATGACAACTGGCCCACTAAGTTTTACTGTGTTGTGTTTTTCTTTTTTTTCGAGGGAGGGGGAGAGTGGGGCGGAGGAGGCTGGAGGCTGTGTGAAGGCAGTTCTAGTCACCCACCAGCCTAGCACAATTTTGGAGTTCATTTTCATTCATTGACTTCCATTCATTCATTCATTCATTCCAAAAACATGCTGAGGGGCCGCCATGGACAGAACACTGTGGGACACAATGGGATTACAGCCACAAACAGAATACTTTCTTTGACCTCCTACCCTTGTCAACTGGGTACCACCAGAGAATGATGCCCTAATGTCCCAAGGCAGCAGTTCCCATTAGGCTGATGTTATCTGCCCCCCCCCCCCGGGAACACTGGGCAATGTCTAGAGACATTTTTGGTCGTCACAACTAGGGGGACGGTGCTATTGGCACGGAGTGGCTGGGGTGCTGGAGTGACAGGGATGCTGCCAGGACAGCCCCTACCACAAAGCATTATCCAGCCCCAAGACGTCAAGGGTGCGGAGGTTGGGAAACCTTGACCTAAGGCATCCAAGAAACGTAAGGAATTAGCTCCTAGTCACCGGTTCTGGTTAAGTACCATCCTTAGGAGAACTAAGAAAGTAGTAGCTCGACTTATTTGCTGTCCGGCTTTCTTCTCTCATGGGACCCTGACTGAGAAGGTTGGTACCATTGCTCTCAGGGTACCGGCCGTGGACCAGCAGCATCGGCATCACCTGGGGGCTTGTTAGAAAGGCAGAGTCTCGGGGCGCCTGGGTGGCTCAGTCGGTTAAGCGTCCACTCTTAGTTTCTGCTCAGGTCATGATCTCACGGTTCGTGAGATCAAGCCCCACGTCGGGCTGTGTGCTGACAGCGTGGAGTGTCTTGGGATTCTCTCTCCCCCTCTCCCTTTGCCCCTCCCCTGTTCTCTCTCTCTCTCTCTCAAAAAAATAAATAAACTAAAAAAAAAAAAACAAAACCAGAAATAAATAAAGGAATGCAGAGTCTCAGGACTTAGACCCCAGATCAGCTGAATCAGCACCTGCACGTTAACACGATCTCAGGTGATTTGTGTGCACGGTAGTTTGAGGACTCCTATTCTTTTTTTTAAATTTTTTTTTCAACGTTTTATTTTTTATTTTTGGGACAGAGAGAGACAGAGCATGAACGGGGGAGGGGCAGAGAGAGAGGGAGACACAGAATCGGAAACAGGCTCCAGGCTCCGAGCCATCAGCCCAGAGCCCGACGCGGGGCTCGAACTCACGGACCGCGAGATCGTGACCTGGCTGAAGTCGGACGCTTAACCGACTGCGCCATCCAGGCGCCCCAGAGGACTCCTATTCTAATCAGCAGAAGGTTTCAGTGACTATGTTGCTAAGTGCTTCTGCTACGGACTGAATGTTTGTGTCTCCCTAAATTCATATGCAGAGATTCTAACCCAACTTGTGAGGACACTTGGAGGCGGGGCCTCCGGGAGGTGAGTAGGTCGCGAGTGTGGAGCCCTCATGAATGGGATCGGTGCCCTTGTAAAACGATCCCCTAGAAGCTCCCTCACCCCTTCTGCCGCGTGAGGACAAAGCGGTCTGTGAACCAGGAAGCCGGCCCTCGCCAGATGCGGAATCTGCCTTGATCTTGGACTTCCCAGCCTCCAGAACTGTGAGAAATACATGTTTGCTGTCTGAACCACCCAGTCTGTGGTGTTTCTGCGACAGCAGCCTGAATGGACTAAGATAGCTAGGGAGGAACTCAGTCCGAGGGGTCAGGGAAGGCTTCCATGAAATTCCGGCCTGTAAATTGAGTGCTGGATGAGAAGCAGGAATCGGCCGGGAGAAGACTGTTCCTGGCCGGGGGAACAGCACGAGCAGAGGCTCAGAAGCAGGAGGGAACTTGGTCAACTGGAGGGTCTGGAGGAAGACGTTTCACGTCGAGAACCCTGGGAGCGAAGGGTAAGAGGGGGTGAGGGTGGAGAGGTGAGCAGGGCAGGTGGGACTCTGTCGTAGGAGCAAGTGCGAGTGGTCTTCTGGGTGTGATCCCCAGGCCCTCGGCTGGGGTGGCACCGGTGGGCAGGCCATCCGTGACCACGGGGCAGGATGTGGCCGATCCCTCAGCCCTGCGACATGGACCTTCTAGACATCGGAGCCACCTGGTCAGACCAGGGTCTGAATCCCATGAATGATAATTGTCCCCCACCGTGGCCCAAGTCTGCCACGAGACACAGCGAGAGCAGTGCTGCTGGTGACAAGGTGCCCCCCGACCCCTCTGACTTAAGGCTCCGGAGCCCTGATGTCGATATATTTTTGTACAGATTTTGTAGTTTATTACACATTCTGGCAACGTTTAGATGCGATTTCAATGAGCCAGAATGTAGTACTGTAAACCTAAATCTGGATGTCCCTTCAAGCTGTTAGAATCTGGCAGGAGAACCGCTCCCAATTACAAGCAGTTTCCAACCTCACTGTTCCCGTCCTGAAAGCACTGAAAACAAAATCCATTTTTAATGAGGGACTACTAAGCACTCTGCATTCTATTAATGTCCCCTTTGGGCTTCCAAGCCGCAGGATACCTTACACGCAAGAAATGACCGCCGCTGATGGCCAGGGCACGGGGCAGCCTGGGGGCTTGGCTGGCGGTGCAAACATGGCGACCGAATGAACGGGAATTCAGTCTTTTCTGTCCTCATCCGCCTTGATTCCTGTCAGCGTGTGGAGAGCCTATCAGGCTGGGTGGGGAATCGGGATCAAGAGAAGTCCTCGTATCACACAGACATATACGTTTGGCAGCCTGTCTCCTCATCCCGAGCATATTACTAATCTCACAAGCCATCCCTTATCCACTCGGTAACTGGCAAACGTGAACTTGGCCAGCGTCAAAGCCGAATGAGGAGATCCAAGTCAGGAGAAGTGGGAGAAAGAGAGAAAGTACAAAGATGAGCCAGACGGTTTTCCAACCTGTAAGAACATGCTGTATTTACCAGGCTGGGTACGCAATCCAAACTCCGTTCCCGTTGTCGGTTTTCCGCTCCGGGCCTGGGTTATGTTTGGTGCAAACAGGTCAGCTCTCCCCCCCTGACTTCCATCCGATGATTGGCGTAGTGTTTAGAGACGATGAGGGATGATCTTGTGTTCTGGAGGAAGTTGGCAAGAAAGTTTAATTCTATAAAAAGAAACGCGCGGTCAGGATACGGTTTCCTATTCTGAGTCAAGGCAGAGAAGAGAGTCAGAAATTCCAACCCAGAGGGTCAGGACCGGCTCCAGGACCTCTTGAATCACATCTGAAACATGTTCCCCATGCTCCTCTCTCCTCCCTGTTCTTACAACTGGCCAACTAGGATTACACAACTTGCACTAACTTTATTCCACATGTGGCTGTTTCTTATTAGGAGCCTGGACCTTATTTTTTCCTGTGCGTGCCATCCCGCCTGATTCAGGTGAATAATTCCGTTTCTTAACAGGGGGATTCTGTTCACACTCTGGACTGGACTGAAAAAAAAAAAAAACAAAAAACAAAAAAACGCACTTAAACTTTTTCTTAAAGGGAGAGCCTTTATGTGTGTTTTAACCCCGTGATCTTCCTTTCTCTGTTCGGACTCTTCTCGTCCCTATTCTGAAGGGCCCTCCTCAACAGGAACCGACGGAAAAGCAAAATATCTGAGGCAATTAGTGGAAAGTCTTTGGTCACCCAATACGCCACAACTGTTTCTAGAGGGTTTTGTTTTCTCCCCCCACCGGACCGTGCGTGTTCTTTTTTAACTCGCTTGGCCAGATGTTTTGGTAGTGCAGAAACCTGGTTTTCCTGCCTTCCAAGCGGATGAGGATCGCACTCGCAGCACGTTGCCTCGGCTTCTCCCACCAAGCACTTAATGGTTCTTGAGCATAACGCAAAGGTGAGTTCCCTTTTCTTTAGGCCGTGGGACCACGGGACCCAGGTGTTGGGCATTTTCTGGCCTTCGAGGCCTTAGACGGTTTCTAGGGAAACCCCAGATTCAGGAGCGTGAGTAGACTTCCCTCACCGCTCCCTTCCTCCGCCACTTTTCTTTTTCTGGCCGCGGATCAGAAGCTGTAAAACTGCACACACACCACCCCCCCCCCACCCCCGCCCGCCCCAAACCCCTGTGTAGGGCAGAAATGCAGGAGTGGCACCCTCGTGATTCAACCACATCTGGAGGAAAACGGCTCGGCCATCCCCCTCCGGTGTTCGCAGCGCCGGCCCCCACCCCGAGCCGAGGGGGGAAACAGGACTCCTTCATGGGCCTCCCATCTCCCTCCGCCTCGTGCCCTGTTTTGCTTCGAACAAGCCTGAGCACGCCATGCCACCTCGCCAGGCCTTGCCAAGATCCACGAATGGCACAGAGCACACATTAAACAGACGGAACGCAACATACATGTAAAGAAATAAGAGCTCTGCCAGGAAAGTTGGCAGCCGCTCTGGAATGCTTTACACAGCGTGTGTGTGGGTAGAGCGAGCCCAGAGTCGGCTAGGGTGCCTCATTCTCAAGAGCTGTTTCTTTTACAGCCGTGACCTGTTTTGCCAGTCAAAATAAATACGGTGTTAAATGCCCCCTTTTACTGGCTTCTGATACCTTGGCAGTGCAGTTTGAAATATGACCTGTGCTCGTTGGAAAAATGTCCTTTTAACTGAGTGGAGAGGATGTGCCCCTTCTAGGCGGTAAGTAGGGGGGTCATGGATGGTGGAGCCTTCTGAACACAGACACGCTCAAGGAGCGCGAGCAGAACCGCCATGGAGTGGATACCGCCTGTTGGGAAGGCACTGCCTCCAGAAGTTTCGTCACAGACCAAGGGACTCCTTGGGAGCACAGGGCTGCCCGTCGGGGCTCTCTTATCACCTTGGCTTCACGGTGAAGCAGCAGGCCAGGACGTCTGGCGCTTCCACGGGGCACCTTGAGACAGTCAGGCCGTTCACTCGGAAGGAAAAGAACAGTGGTAAGGGCCACAGGTTTAACCCACTCGGGTTTAACCCACATCTAGCTTTGTGGGTCCCCCACGGCCACAGGCCATTCTGCAACCACATCGGCATCGTGCCCCGGGTGTGAGAAGCTAGATGGATTGGCGGGGGCACATCATGGCCACCTTTTTCTGTGTACCGGGCACATCCGACGTGTCCTCCGGATCATCCCATTATCTCACGGGGTAGGAATATTACTACTCCTGCTTTATGACCAAGGAACTGAAGTTCAGCGAGACTGAGTCACTCATCCAGGACTACACAGTATGAAAAGGGAAGCTGGACTCGGAACCCAGGCTCGTCTGCTCTTAACGATCAGGCTGTAAGAGCCGGGCGCTGGCTTCTCCCAAAGAGCGTAATCATCTCCGTCTTCAGATCTGCCCAGCAGAGGCAAGTGGTTCCGTTCTCCACTGCAGATGCCACAGGACGCGTTACTTTTCTGGGGTGGCTGCGGCACATTACCCCCAACTGAGCGGCTTAAAACGAGAGAAATTTATTCTCACACAACTCCGGAGGCCAAAAGTGTGAAAGCAAGGGGTGGGCTGGGCTGGGCTCGCCTCCAAAGGCTCTAGAGGAGGATCCTTCCTTGTCCCTTCCAGCTTCTCTGGCTTGATGGCCGTATCCCTCCCGGCTCTGCCTGTCTTCGCACGACCTTCTTTACTCTGTGTCCTCTCCCCTTCTCTGGTCTTCCAAGGACACCTGTATTGGACTTGGGGCCCAATGTAATCTGGGACGATCTCATCCCAAGACCCTTAATTACCCCTGCAAAGATCCTCTTCCTAATAAGGTCACATTCACGGTCCCAGCGGTTTGATCCTGAATCTTTCCGGTGGTGGGGAGGTGGCAGGGCGGGGGGCGGGGGGGGGGGACGAGGGGTGTGTGTTCGTGTGTGCATTTTTCGGCCCACCACTTAAGGAGAAGATAAATCAATTTATCCAATAAGGGTCTTTACGATCTTGCAATCCTGCAGGATTTATTACAAAACTTTTAAATAGTTTTGCCATCCCGTGTCTTCTCTTTAAAACAACGAGTACAGGGGCACCTGGCTGGCTAAGGCGGTAGAGCATGTGACTCTTAATCTCAGGGTCCTGAGTTCAAGCCCCACATTGGGTGTGCAGGCTACTTAAAAAATAAATAAAATTAAATTAAGAAAACAGTGAGTATAACAACCAACATCTAATAAACTCTCGCCGAAGTTCTCGCACGTAGTGTCCTTTCATCCTTACGGATACTCTGCAGCACAGACACAGTTCTTTCCTCGCTAGGTGGGGAAGGACAATCAAACTACAGGAGGTTAAGAGATCTCCTGGATCTCCAAGATCTCACAGCCAGGAGCCAGTGCGGGTTGGACTAAAACGCCAGTCTGTCTGAGTCTGGAGTCTGAGTTCTTAGGTGGGACGCAAAACCGCTTTTTCTGGGAGGTTTAGGACTTGGTTGCGAGGCCGTGGTTTGGAAGGAGGTGGAGGGTAAGGGGCGATGGGACAATGTACACCCCATTTAGCCAAGAACTATTCTTGGGCAGAACAGCCAGAAAGGCTGAAAAACAGGAACTTGTGATCGGGAAGGCAATCAACAATCTGGTTTCTCTGTAAGATTGAGGCCCCCTGTCTTTCCCCTCTCGTGGCTGAAACTGGAGTCTTCCTTGAAGAGAAACAGGAAGTGGGAGGCAAATGAGAAAAATGCCCATTTTTTATTGTTCTCCAGATTCCGGTTCAGTAACACGTGTCCATCGTTGTATTCTTATGGTAAGGAAATGTTCGCTTTTGTCGAGCAATCTGTCTGACCCAGGAGACTGGGGAGACCCAGGAAGGCAAAATCTGCACTGCTGATGTGGGGATGGCTGTGAATGGCAGGCAACTTCTCTTCCTGTTCTCTGGTGGCTGCATCTACCGATTCAGGCTCCGAGGTGAACGGGGTCCGATTTCCCTTTCCGTCAGAGCTGCCGGTGGCTAGTTGCTGCAGGCCGCGTCTCATGTGGGTTTCTCAACAATCCCGCGAGGCCAGATCAATAATGACCTCATCTGACGCTCAGGGAGGTCAAGTCCCTCACCAGAATATGCCAAGTGGCGAGTACTAGGGTCTCTCCAGGTTGCCTGAGGCCAGAGTCTGAGATGTTAGCTACTCCACTACTTTCCCTCCAAACCCATGTACCAAGAATCCCCAGTGCCTCGATGAAAGGAAACGTAGGTGAGGTAATGAGGAAGGGCACCCGTTCATTGATCCATCCATACGTGTGTGTCTTTGTGCGCACCACATGCCAAGAAAGCCAAGAAAATCCCTTCGTGCACATGTGTGCATTGGTTCTGTGTGGTAAATGCTATTGTAGAGATACGGAAGGAGAGGGCAAGAGAGAGAAGAGAGGGGTCAGGCAGGCTTCCTGGTGGAGAAGACCCTTGAGCTGAGGTCTGAAGGAGGAGGAGGAAGGTGTCGGCCAGAGAAGGAAGGGCTGGTCTGAATTTCAGGCAGTGGGTCGATGTTCAACAGGCATGACTCACATGGTTAAGCCAGGTAGAATATGTGATTATCTCCATATGGGTGGGTAAGTAGCCAGTGCGTGGAGCCCACCAAGCGTCCACCTGCCTGACCCTCTCTTCCCCATGATGCAGATAGGAAAGAGTTAAGGTAGAGTAGGAAGCCCCAGGACTCAGCTTCCTTTCTGCTGTTCAGTCCTTTCCAGTTGGTGCTGATGCCACACTGGCTGTTATTTTTTGATTTGCATCCCTAGGCCAGGGAACAGTTGGATTAAGAAGGCACAGAGGTGGGACCTGCCAGTACTCAGCATAGCTGGAGAATGGGGAGCCACAGAGGTGCTGGAGGTGAAGCTGGAAAACGAAGAACAGACCCTTGGGGAAGGACCCTGTATGACATGTGACAAAAACAGACTTTATCTTGAGGGTAATATGGAGTCACTGGGGTGTCTTTAGGCATAGTTTTTCATTGATGTGTAATCATACGCAGGGTAACGCATTCTTCTGGAGTCTACAGTTTGATGAGTTTTGACAAATGTTTACCCCCATGGGACCACCACCACAGACATCCATAGACAACATACCTGTTCCTCCAGAAAGTTCCCTCTGTCCCATCCACAGGAGGACTTTAGGCACGGGAGTTACATAGTTACACGCTGCATCTTTCGATCTTGGATTTAGAACAGTCTTTTGCTCATTTCTTGAGCCCTCTTTGTGTGCTGCACACTGTTGTAGCTGTAGAGAAGAGGGGTGGGGGACATTTGGGTGGAGGAAGGCAAAAGATGGTCAGAGCTGGCTTTGCGGGCATTCGACCTATACGGTCACCAGGGCTCTATGTTTGGTTTAATGTCCTGCTGTCGCCATCTTGAAATTCTTAATTCTTTCCGAACGAGGGAATCCCGTGTTTTTATTTTGCACCGGGCCCCCTAAATAATAATAAAGGGAATTAACAGCGAGCCAAGAGAGAGGATATGGCAGGGGTGGGGCGTGTGTGTGTGGGGTCCGACAGTCTTACAAAGAAGACCCTCTTGGGAGGAGCGAGGAAAGAAACCAGGCAGGTAAAGAGCGAGTGTCGCAGAAGGATCTGATCCCCCAAAGTTCTCTTTCGAGGGCTAAGTGCGCCGTGGTGGAGACATTTCATATCGGCTGTTGTTCCTGTAACTCTACCCACAGCACCAGTAAATGTATATGGGCTCAATTAATTACCATGACTAACACATCTGACAAGCCAAATATTAGCTCGAGAGAACTGAGCACACTTACAAGTATTAAGTACAGATACAAATAATTAACAATAAGCTCACTGGCATTATTATCTTCTAATTAACCGTAAAAAAAAAAAAAAAAAAAAAAAGAATCACACCTTAATCCAGAGCAAAAATGGAAACAAAAGGATAGTGCCTTGGTCCCTGTTTCTCCCTGCTGGGGCCAGATGTCCGAAGGGAAGGGTTTGGCATCATTACCAGAGGTGGGAGGAGCGACATTGGCCTCCCCACTGGAAAAATCCATCTGTACCCAGCCTCAGAAACAACCTCTTGTCTCGTCTCCAGAATTTGGAGCGAAGAGAAGGTGAGTTGAAAGGAATCCATTGTCTCTTGGTGATTGGTTCTTCTTCCTAAGAGGGGTTCTAGGTTGAGTGGTTCAGTCAAAGACCCCAAAATAAACACCTGGGCTGCAACGATATCCCCGGTGAACGTTTCCAAAGCCAGGGAATCTAGAAACAAACATTTCCCTGACTGATGTTGCTTTCCAGACACTCTAAGAAGCTTTTGCAGTTATCTGGAACACTTGGCCCTAAAATCTCTATTTTGGTCCAAATGATGTGGCTTTGCCGCTTTGGGCTTCCCAGTCCTCTGGAAGGTGCGGACTTCCTTGTCTACATTGTATTAAAGCCTCGTTACCTTTGGTGGCCTTAAACCTCACTGCAGATCACACAGGAAGCTGAACAGCTTCCCTCTTGTTCACTTTCTTTTTAGCTCCTGATCAGTCCCTGCAGGGGAACACGCTATACCTTGATAATAATCGTGGCTACCATTATTCTGTGCTAACTACACGCGGGCTCGGTGATAACAGCTTTTACCGCATCATCTTATTTAACGCTCCCAATAGGAAATTGTGTCGGCTTGTACCTTCAGAAGGCATTTAGACCCTGACCATCTCTCACCACCTCCACGCAAGCACCCCGGCCCAAGGCCCCAACTTATCTCACGTGGATTACTGCAAGATGCTCCCAACTCGTCTCCCTGCTGCTGCCCTTGTCTGTCTGTGGTCTATTTTCAACACAGCAGATTGAACGATGCTTTTGAAATATAAAGTCAGCTCAGGTGAAAAACCGACCAGGGCTCCTTATCTCTCTCAGGGGAAAATCTAGAGTCTTCACCGTGGTCCACAAAATCAGCCCCTCTGTTCTCCCTCACATGCACTCTGGTCCAGGCACACCAGTCTCCTTGCCTTTATGTGAGCATGGCAGGACACTCCTGCCCCAGGACCTTTGAGCTACCTCTTCCTCCCAGCTAGCCACATGACTTCTCTTTCCTCCTTCAAGTCTTGGTTCAGATGTCATCTTTTTAGTGGGGCTTATGCTGATCACATCACTTAAAATGCGGGCCTGCCAGGTGCCCGGGTGGCTCAGTCGGTGAAGCATCTGACTCTTGATTTCAGCTCAGGTCATGATCTCATGGTTCGTGAATTTGAGCCCCACATCAGGCTTTGCGCCGACAGCACGTGGAGACTGCTTGGAATTCTCTCTCTCCTGTCTCTCTGCCCCAACCCCCCACACACGTGCCCTTTCTCTCTCTCTCTGTCTCAAAAATAAATAAATAAACTTAAAATAATTTAAAAATAAAATAAAATGCAGGCCTTCCCTGATCCTTCTTGTTCTATATTTTCTGCATAAAACGTACCACTCTCTCACTACCTTATTATTACTTATTGTTTATTTTTTGTCTCTCTCCACAGGCTGGGATTCTTGTCTATTTTTGTCAGTGCTAATAAATTTATGTGTTGCACAGCAGGTGTATAATACATGTTGGTTGGGGTGCCTGGGTGGCTCAGTTGGTTAAGCGGCCAACTTTGGCTCAGGTCATCACCTTGCAATTCGTGAGTTCGAGCCCCGCGTCAGGCTCTGTGCTGACAGCTCAGAGCCTGGAGCCTGCTTCAGATTAATGTTGGTAGAATGCGTAAGTGATCTATGAAGTATGTCCTATAATCAGTCCCATATTGCAGAGGGAGAAACTGAGGGTCTTAGAAGAGTTAAGTGATTTTCCCAAGATAAGTGAATTAATGGCAGAGTTGGGACTTTAGCCTAAGTCCTACTGGCCAGACTCAGAAAACATTATACAGAAATTCAGGGGAAGTTTTCCCCACTCATCCTGGCCTCTGTGATCAGAAACTAGCCTTCTGGGGTTTGAAAAGCAAATCTTGATGAGGATACACAAATAATTACCATATGGCCCCACAATTCCACTCCTATGTATATACCCAAGAGGAGTGAAAATTGATGTTCAAAGAAACATGTGTACAGGAATCCTCATGGTAGCATTATTCATAATACTAAAGGATTAAACATCCAAAATGTCCATCAACTGATGAATGGATAAACAAATTGTGGCATGTCTTTATAATGGAACATTATTCAGCCATGAAGAGGAACAAAGCATTACAGCATGGATGAACCTCGAACACATGATGCTAAGTGAAAGAAACAGGTCGCAACAGGCCATACGTGGTGTGGTTCGGTGTATATGAAGTGTCTAGAACAGACAAATCCACAGAGACAGAAAGCAGACTAGTGGTTTCCAGGGGCCTGGGGGTGGGGAGAATGGAGAGTAAAACTAACGGGTACCAGATTTCCTTTGGGAGTGATTAGAAAGTTCTAGATGCACTGACGGTTGCCTAACACTGTAAATGCACCCAGTGCCACTGAATTGTACACTTTTAAAATGGTTACAATGGGCGCCTGGGTGGTTCAGTCGGTTGAGCGTCTCTCTTCGGCTCAGGTCGTGATCTCGTAGTTCGTGAGTTCGAGCCCTACGTCCGGCTCTGTGCTGACAGCTCGGAGCCTGGAGCCTGCTTCCAATTCTGTGTCCCCGTCTCTCTCTGCCCCTCACCCGCTCATGCTCTGTCTCTCTCTCTCTCTCAAAAGTAAATAAACATTACAAAACTTGTTTGAGTGGTTGAAATGGTACATTGTATGTGACGTATATTTTAGCACGATTTTTCTCGAGAAGTAGAACTTTCAATTCTGGCCTTCGTAAAAGGACATGTTGGTCTGCTCCTGGTGTGGCAGGCAGGGAGCTAAGGATAAAGCCCCTTTGTGGCAACTGTAGACCAGGAAGAGCTAGGTCTTCAGAGTGAACTGTGTAACAGACAACAGACTTGCACCTGTGGCTTGGTTAGACGGTCCGTGCCACGGGGTTGAGCCCCGATCTTCCACAGCCTCGGACACAGGGGCAGGCCCGGCACAGTACTAGTCAGACATGTCACAAAGCCGGCTCTTTATGTCCTTTTGCATCACCAAAGCCATATACCCTTGTTGCGAAAAGTCTAAAATCAGAAGAAGGGAAGTTTCCCCACTTGCCGGTGGCATTTCCACCCTGGGTGTAGCCTCCGCCATCGACGGCCTGGCGTCGATCAGGCCTTCCCCGCACATGTGCAAACATCTCCCTATAAACGGGCACATCTTTGTTGAAGGTTTTTTTGTTTTGTTTTGTTTTGCTGCCTCGCAAAAACGAGCTTGTACTATATATGTTGGTCCGCAGATTGCCTTCTTTTTCACTCAATACCATCTCACAAAAATTTTTCCATATGAGCACGTACAGATTTATCTCTTTCTTCATGGCTGCAGAGCATGAATTTGTCACCATTTACGTAACTAGTCTCCTCTCGTCCGATAATTATCTTGCCTCCGATTTTTCGCCATCACAAACCAGGTTGTGAAGAACACCCTGTTCATGTGTCCTTGCATCCTCAGAGCGGGGTTTCTGGGGGAGAGATTCCTGGAAGTGAAATTGTTGGATCGAAGGAAGAGCCTTTCTTTTTTTTCTTTTTCTTTTCTTTAAATGTTTTTATTTATTTTTGAAGGAGAGAGAGAGAGAGAGAGAGAGAGAGGGAGAGAATGAGCGGGGGAGGGGCAGAGAGAGAGGGAGACACAGAATTGGAAGCAGGCTCCAGGCTCTAGGCTGTCGGCACAGAGCCCGAAGCGGGGCTCGAACCCAAAAACTGGGAGATTGGGAGATCAGGACCCCAGCCAAAGTTGGACGCTTAACCAACTGAGCCACCCAGGCGCCCCAGGAAGAGCCTTTCTGATCCGTGACTTTTTAGGAGCACATCCCTTTAGGACACCAATGTGTATTGTCTTCTGGCCTTTGGACAGAAAAAGCTAGAACTTAGAGCTGGAGGCTAGGCTCCGCCTGGCTTCGCGGTCCACCCTGCCTCTCGCATCCGCAGCTATTTTCATTCATTTTATAGGCTCACTGTCTCCAGATTGACTCCAGCAGAGGGAAAAGAAATCAGGTCCTTCTGTGCCATTCTTCAAACATTTAGAGGAAATTGATTTTCCACATGGGCTGTAGCCAAGCCAGGGATGCGCCGGCACAGAATTCCCCGCGACAGGCTATTCCTATAAGCACTTGCAACAATTAGCCGCAACCCAACTTGAGATATTTTATTAGCGAGCGTAATTCCTCATCAGGCTAATATTGCCGATTGCCAAAAGCAGCAGCAATTCTAAAATAGGATTTACTTCATAATCCCTTTTAAAGGAAGAACTTGTGGAGACTTGAAGTGTCTGAAGAAAGAAAGCTTTTTATTCTCCTGAGCAAGGACAAAAGGTGGTTGGTCCAAGAAGCTGATAGCTCGCCTTCCCTTTCTGCTCAAAACCTTTCTTGCGCTCTCTCTCATGGCATCAGGGGCGATGCTTTCACCTGCAAAGAGCAGAAACGCAGTCTCAAGCTGGCTTCGATAATACGGCAATGTCCTATACCTCTTAAACCTGAAGTCCCAAGGCGACGCGGGTTTAGGGCTGGTTAACTCTGCGCCTCAACGATGTCATCAGGAATCCAGGTTCTTTCCCAAAATGGTGAACGGCAGTGGCTCTGGAACTAGACCGTGAATCCCAAGTCCACCTCTTAAGAGCCGTGTGACCGGGGACACATTACTTCACCTCTCGGAGCCTCAGTTTTCTCATCTGTGAACAACAGCATAATAACAGTACCCTCACTTCCAGGGTTGTTGTGAGTGGGCGAACTTTCTCTAGAAAGGACCAGACAGTAAATATTTTAGGCTCCGCTCTTGGCAAAGTAGTTGGCAGTCTCTTCAGCTACTCAGTTTGGCTGTTGCAGAATGAAAGCGGCCACGGACAATAGGTAAATGAGTAGGCATGGCTGTGTTCCAATAAAATTTTATTTAGGGACACTGAAAGTTGAGTTTCATCTAATTTTCATGTGTCCTGGAATATTATTGCTCTTTTGATTTTTATTCAGCCGTTAAAAATGTACAAACCGTTCTTAATTCACGGGCCACCAAAAGAGGTGGGGCCACCCTGCTGAGCTAAAGCGTATGATACACTTAGGATAGTACCCTGCACGCTCTAAAGGCTCGCGAAGTGTTTGCCACTGTTGTTGTTGTTGTTGTTGTTGTTGTTGTTGTTACCAACATCATCCTCTGTCCACTCTTCCCCTCTCCGTGTTGGCTTTATCTCCAGTCTGGTAGCAAGGTGGCCGCCGCAGTTCACAGTGGGACATCCAGAGGGAGGAGAAGACGCTGCCTCTTCCGAGGATACTTTGTTAGGAGCAAGGAGATCTTTCCCCACCTGCCTCACACGTCCCCACAGGTCTCAGTGGACAGAACGGGATGACGTGCTCTCTGCCCAACCAATCACCGGCAAGGGGTGGGGTTATCCTTCGACCAATCAGGCTTACCCCTGGCGCTGGGGGGTGGAGCCAGTTTGCCCTGAGTCGCATGCTACACGGGGATTGGGTGAATGCCCGACCCAGACAGGACTTCTGTTAGGACCGGCGGAGGCAGGGCCTGGACGCTGGGTAGGCAACCAGCAAAGCTTGCTACTCCCACTCTTTGAAATCCCCGTGAATTTATCACAAGCAGAGGACCCGCTAATCCAGTTTATATATATCGTCTTATAACAAGAGCCAGTCTTTTGAAGATTTGGGCTGGAGAACATTGGCTCTGCTGACCTTTAAGTCTTTTTAAATAGTCACTGTGGTCATAACTCATCGGATCGTAAGAATTCCAAACAACTTTACAGCACTTTTGAGTTTACCACACACCCTCCCCGTCTGATGCCTCATTTGACCTTCACAGTTCTCTGAGGCGAGGACCATCATCCACATTTCATGGGAAAGCGGAGTGACGTGTCCAAGGGCGTGTAGCTAAGCCCAGAAACGGGACTTTGAACTTCCCAGATCTCTGGCTCTTTTCCACCCTGCCTCTTCGGCGCACTGAGAGGGTGCAGGTGACCAGGCATCCGAGGGGATTTTGCGGAGAGTCAACACGGCGCTAAAACCTGTGAAGACTTTTGAGTAAAATTTCATGATTTTCTTTAGAATGTCCACAGCTCCCATATACTATGGAATCTCAGGAAATGATAAAATCATAGCAATCATTATTCTGATGGAATACAGACATGCCTTTTTCTGACCTCAAAAGGGCAACTTAATGGCCCACGCATTTCTTTACATTTCAATCATAATTGTAGGTGTGCCTCTTTACATTTAAGTCCTCATTTTGGCTTGCTGACCTGCAAGCCGAGGAGAGGGAATCCCCCAAACTGAAGAAACTTATTTGAGTGAATTGGGTTTAGCCAAGTGGAGGAATATTATGCAACCGTTAGCTTTAATGCGCACGGAAAAAATTCAATGTCCTGAGAACACTCTTAAAATATGGCATTAAGGGATAAAATTAGGACACAAAATCACATGCAGAGACAATAACAACTCTGTGTTGAAGACGATAGAAAAGATTGGCAGTAAAGAAAAAAAGCGTTCACCGAGTTGCCTTTGGGTAGTGAGGTCATGAGTAGCGTTTTTTTCCCCCGGCTTCTTTGTGTATTTTTCTATACTTCCTACAAAACTCATTTTTTATGATCAAAGAAAAACGTAAAGTAAAAGCCACAGGAAGACTGGGTGGTTTTGCAGGCTAGGGTTTCTTAGCATACAGACCGATTCTGGCAATAAAGGACAAAGTGAGGGCCATTTGCAGAGTGAAGGGACGAAAACCATGTCTGGGCGAATGCTCCTCCTCCCAGGTGACACTCCCACTCCAGCACAGCTGACCGGCAGAAGAAACTGGACAGAATCTTCCAGATACGTAGTCAGAAACAACCTGTGTGGCTTTGAGCAAATTACCCTCGCTGGTCTTCTTCAGTTTCTTCATCTGTTACATGAGGATAATCATGCTTGAAATTCTTTCAGTCATGTAATAAATTTGTACTGAATACCTACTGTCTTAGGGAACAGTGACCAAAGAGAAAAGGTTCCTGCCCTCCAGCACAGAGTGGAGGGGTAGGGCTGGGGGAATAGCGAGTGCAAAGGTCCTGGGGTCGCCAAAGCTTGACCCTTTATGCCAGAGAGTGGTCTTAGGTATCTGCAGCTTAGCAAGCCGGTGGAGAATGGGAACAGATGTGGGGGAGAGGTAGGCAGGGCCCAAGCCTTGCAGGCCAGGGCAAGAAACTTTGATTTCATTCTAAGTATAATGGGAAGCCACTTAAGGGTTTTAGCCGCAGACTAGTACGATCTGATTTAGAGTTTATATCTTAAAAAGGCCACTTTGCTGCCATGCAGAGGATGGATTGTAGGATTGTGTGAGACGATCAATACACGAAAGCACTTAACATTGGGTCTGGCACAAAGTAAGTGTCTTAATAAGTGGTAACTGTTTTTCATTATTATCATCATTATCCTTATTATTATTCCTACTCTTTTGTCTGCCTGGATCGGGCTCACAATTCTTGGACATTTGACTTCACGCAAAATTGACAAAGCATTCCAATGAGCCGGTAGATTTTTCAAATTTGGTTTCCGGGTGTTTTCACATCCTCAGAGAGGGTGATGGTTAAAAGCAAAACTGAAGCCGATATCTGCAACTGAAGACAAGAACAAAACCAAACCAAACCAGCAGACACGCTCCTGAATCCGCTCCTCTTTCGTACTTCCAGGGTACCCGTTGGTTATCTTGTAGCTCAAAGAAGACCCTGGGCCTCGATTATGGGTTCCAATCTCCACCAAAGGACTGGCTGCCCACAGGCCCCGTTGTGAAATGCAGCATATTTGGGTGTATTGAAAAATACCTGCCCCTTCCTTAAGACTCTGCTCAGAGATGACTTTCTCTAGGAAACCTCTTGTGACCTTGGCCCAGGCCACACCCCACACCACAGCTGTGTCCTCCTCTGCGCTCTTGGGCAGAGCCTTGGCACAACACTTACTCCCTGATGGATGTGAATTTCTTCACGTAGGCTCCAAATTCCTCCAGCTGTCTGTGCTAGTTAATACGTTAGCCACCAGTCACACACAGCTCTCTAAAACTACATTGAGTTTAATGCAAATTAAATAAAATTTAAAATCCAGTCCCCCAGCTGTACGAGCCGTCTTTCGAGCCCACAGTAGCCACCAGCGGGCACCGTATTGGACAGCACAGAGGCAGATATTTCTATCACCGCAGAAAGTTCTAGTGCACAGCGCTGCCTAGGAGGGACAAAAGTCGTGTGTAATTTATTCATTTAGGACTCCGCAGGGTGCCTAAGACCTAGACTTGAGAGGCAGGCAGCCCTCAGTTCAAATCCCAGCTCCTAATCTTAACTAGCTGTGAGATCTCGGCCAAGTTCAGATTCTCGCCACTTACCCCACGGTGTGGTTGTGAAGGTTATAGACGTTCGTACGTGTGAAGGACTTCAAACAGAGCCTAAACCCCGAGTAGACCCAAGGAAGTGTTAGCTACCATTATCCCCAGCCCCAGTAAAACAGCCAGCACGTAGCAGGCGTTATTAAATGTTTCTTGGTTGAGTAAATGGGTACAAGAACAATTGAATGAACGGACCTCACTTCTGGCCTAAATGAAAGCACGACACCTCTTGTGAAACCAAACGTGACTACAATTAATACTGACAGCTTCTAGCTAGTCAGCACTTACGGCATACCCGGGGCTGTTCTAAGCGCTTCACGTCGTCCTCCCAACAGCCCTGTGAGCAAGATCCTATTAAAAATGACTTTGCGGGGGGCGCCTGGGTGGCGCAGTCGGTGAAGCGTCCGACTTCAGCCAGGTCACGATCTCGCGGTCCGTGAGTTCGAGCCCCGCGTCGGGCTCTGGGCTGATGGCTCAGAGCCTGGAGCCTGTTTCCGATTCTGTGTCTCCCTCTCTCTCTGCCCCTCCCCCGTTCATGCTCTGCCTCTCTCTGTCCCAAAAATAAAATAAACGTTGAAAAAAAAATTTTAAAAAAAATGACTTTGCAGGGCGCCTGGGTGGCTCAGTCAGTTAAGCGTCCAACTCTTGATCTCAGCTCGGGTCTTGATCTCAGGGTCGTGAGTTCGAGCCCGTGGTCGGGTTCCACGCTGGGCGTGAAGCCTACTTAAAAAAAAAAAAAAAAAGACTTCTTTGGGGGGAAACTGAGGCTCCCAAGATACGAAGTAAAAGCAGATGAGGAGATTAGGATTTGAAGCCGCACCTGTCTGCCTTGGTGGAGATATTGCTTCTAGATCATTGGCCACCAGGGTGCCTGGCTGGCTCAATCTGAAGAGCATGCGACTCTTGGTCTTGGGTCATGAGTTCGAGCACCATGTTGGGGGTGTAGATTACTGAAGCAAACAAATAAATAAATAAACTTATACAAAAGGATGACTGGCTGCCATGATTGCTCCCAGAGGTGTTCCCCTCCTACCGTCTCTGGTTCTGTTCTCTTGGTGGGGTAGAGGCTGGGGGCAAATTCAGCCAGGGGCTGGATGTGCCCATCATCTTCCCTGACCTTGGGGACGGCCATGGCTCCCCATTGGGAGAACACACACCTGTAGGAAGGAAGGCAGCCTGCTCGGTTTCTCTCCTCTTCACAGAGAGACTTTTGACCCTGGTTTCTCAGATTCTTTTCTTTCCTCATCCAACCTCAGGGCACCCGCCTTCTGGCCGTGCCCACCCCTCCCCACCTCCCCACATGCACCACAGAGCAATGGCGAAGCAGCAGACAAGGACGCCTTTCTTCAAAGTGGTTCGCCTTCATCTCATAAACTCCCAGCCCTGGCCCGATTGGCTGCGCCCAAAACGAGCTAGGCCCCCCGCTCCAGTCCTCAGATACAAAGTGAGTTATGTGCAGTTTGCCCACGTGAGGCCCATCACGGGGGCCCGCCCCTCTCGGAAATCCCAAAGGACAAAATACCAGAGAGCCCCAACACAGTGACTGCCTGGTCACAGGATCAAAATTATCTGGCGAGACAAAGGAAAGCAGAAAGTTGGGAAAACCAAGACAACGAAGAGGCACTGTGAACAAGATCCTTTCCAACCTGAAGACTTGAAAGACATTTAACCCTTTCTCCCCAAACCTTTTCACTTTCCAGCCAGAGAGAGAGAGATAGTCTGTGCAGATTGGGACCATGCCCGAGCGTTGGGGGAATGGTCCGCATTTCAACCAGTCCTGATGGTTCCTTTTGCCACTTTCGAGAACTTGCCTTTCCCACGAAGCATGATTCCAATGTTTCCCATTTTTAGGCACTAAAATTAGTCGAACTGTGCCTTCTAATTCTGTAGACACAACCCAGCTTTTGCAAATGTCCCTCTCTTCCATTTCTGGGTGAATTTTTGCATAGTGCAGACTGCCAATTTTGTGGAGCGTTCTCGGGGGAAGATAGAAGTTTAAAATCATCTTGCTGTTAACCATGAAACAAATGCTGTGGAGCCCAAAGCTCTGATTTAGAGAGAATGCTGCACATAGCACTCTCAGGAAAAGAAAAACACAGACAAATGTCCTCCATGGATCACTGCTGAACATCTTGGTGAGAATATGGACTGTAATTTACTGAGCAGTCACTAGGGAACCAAGCATTCCCCAGGCTCTCCTTTATTTGCCGGAATGTTACTATCCTCCGAGCAACCTTCCCTCTGAGGCGAATGCAGTTTTATCCCCATTTTACAGGTGAGGAAACTGAGGCCCCGCGAGATTAAGTAACTTGCCCAAAGATGCAGCTAGAAATTGACCAAGCTGAGATTGGAGCCCAGATCTCTCTGACTACAAAGGCTGAATTCTTATGTTTTTATTTATTTACTTTTGAGAGAGAGCACACATTGGGGAGGGGCAGGGAGAGAGAGAGGGAGACACAGAATCCGAAGCAGGCTCCAGGCTCTGAGCTGTCAGCACAGAGCCTGACGTGGGGCTTGAACTCACCAACCGCGAGATCATGACCTGAGCCAAAGTGGGACGCTCAACCGACGGAGCCACCCAGGCGCCCCCTACAAAGGCTGAATTCTTAACCTCAGTGCCGAGTGAGTGGTAGTCATTATTATTTTTGTCATAAAATACAATGGATTGTCTGCAGGAATAGAAAGATGCTTACAACCCAGAGGTGAAAACACAGGCAACAAGATTGCACACTGTCTGTGATTGTATTAAAAAAAGATAGTAGATGATAGATGGATAGGAGGCAGAATACTAGAACAATCTTTGCCAAAAGCTTGAGTGATTTTCTCTTATGATTTTTTTTTTTTTTGCTTCCTCCTTCCCTTGCTAGTGCTTTTCTTTGCTTCCCATGTGTTCTTTGTGAAGCATGTATAACTTTTGCCATTAGGAAAGAAGGGTGTGTGTGTGTGTGTGTGTGTGAGAGAGAGAGAGAGAGAGAGAGAGCGAGCGCTTTAAAAGCAAGAAGGAATAGAGAAGTTGGCAAAGTAGGCCAAGGAAGCTGGAATATCAGTTATTTAAATCCTGTCCAAAATTGCAATTTGGGGATTTCATAATTATCCCAAAACGATGAATCAAAAGTTTTAAGCCACCTGCCCCCTCAACCAAGTGCAGCCAAGTCACGGTGACATTAAACAATGTTCTAGAAGGTATGCTTTGAGGTGGGGGGGGGCATAGAGTTGGAGAGAAAGTGGACGAGCTCACGTAAGCGAAGGCGAAGATTGCCTTCTTCACACGCCCTCCCAAACCCTTGCATTCAGGCAGCTGCAGCTTTATCAAGAAATGCCCCAGTAGCCTGGGGAGAAGGGGCCGAAAACCTTCAGCCTGGCCCCCAAGACAAGTCCCCCCGAGCCTGGCAGGAGGCAGCCTCGCTGATTCCAGGCCTATATTTTTCATTTCTTGTTTTAACAGTCATAAACGCCTTCCGATGCCAAAGCAGAACACGACTTTAATCCAGATAAAATAAAATTCCTAAACTCTGAAAACTACACAGAGATTTACAAGCCAATTTTAAAAAGCAAGAGCCTTGGTTCCAAGAGTGGCACATTCCACGTGGCCGGTGCTGGGGCTTGCCCCGTGGCCCTGCCTCCTGGGGTCAGGACACTCAGCTCCCAGATCCGCAGGCCCTTTGGCAAAGAGAATACCGGCACACACTGCCTTCGGTGTGGACCCTTCTCAGATCCCTGGGCTCTGGGGTCTCCTGGCTTTCAGGAGTCCTAATAGGCTCCAGTTCCCCTCTCTCCGCCTCCCCTCCACCCCCAGCTGTTGCAGAAAACCGCAGGCAACCGGCCCTTCCTCTCAGCAGCCAAGTTTTCTCCAAGTAAACACAGAATGTAGCAGAAGATCAGCTCTGTTCCCTTCCCGACACTGTTAGGTTGGGTCAAGGCTGGCCCGGTACCAACCTTGGGAACTCGGGCTAGGGTGGGCTCCAGGCTAACCGTGGGCTGGCTGCCATTGTGCGAAGCCTTGCTACGTGCTAACGGCTTTATCAACATGATCTCAATGGATCCTTCGGATTCTGTAAGGAGAGACCTCCTTATGTTGGATTTCATCTCTTTGCCCCTCCTTTTCTCCCCTTGCTCTGAGCCCAGGAGGCCGACCTGGGTGGACAGCATCAGTGGGCTCCCGTGTACTCTGGCCTCTGGTTGGTTTGTCCAAGAAGAGAAGAGGCCCCGACAGGAGATGAGAGGAGAGAAGACAATGGGGTTGGGATAGTAATCCCCCAGGCTCCTCCCTGCCTGTGCTGTGGGCTGGCTGTGTATCTTCCAAAAGCCACTGTTCCTGATGGGTGATTCACTCCATAGAGCTCCCTTTTCCAGGTTCTGGAATCAACCCTCTTCCTTGTTCCTGCGGGCTTGGGGTTAGCACAGCGTCTCCCTTTGCTAAACGTAGGGATGGCACTTTTTACCCTGTTTATCTTCCTAAACACTGTTCGTACCTGTGCAAATAACCTCTTTATTAAACTCTCCTGAAACTGTCCAATGCCAGTATGCCCTATGTGACCTGCCCGGCTCCTGACCAATGCATCTGTATCATCTCTGATTTATAGAGGAGGAAACTGAAGCTCAGAAAAAGTAAGTCGCTTGCCCAGGAGCAATGATCCAGGATTCGATCATTGGTGATCATCGATCACCCAATGATGTGGGTCAGCCTGTCTTCAGAGTCCAACCTCTTAACCTCTTAATGACTGGATAAAAAATAAAATAAAATTAGCTTTTATTCGGGGCCACACAGTGTACCAAACACTTCATGCCTTTATTTCATGAATCCTCACAAAGACTATGGTAGATAATATTTGCTGTCCCCATTTTAACCCTATTTTACAGATGAGAAAAACTGAGGCTCAGAAAGAGAACGTCACCTGCCCACAGCCACGGAGTCAAAAAGAGGCAGAGGGGCGCCTGGGTGGCGCAGTCGGTTAAGCGTCCGACTTCAGCCAGGTCACGATCTCGCGGTCCGTGAGTTCGAGCCCCGCGTCGGGCTCTGGGCTGATGACTCAGAGCCTGGAGCCTGTTTCCCATTCTGTGTCTCCCTCTCTCTCTGCCCCTCCCCCGTTCGTGCTCTGTCTCTCTCTGTCCCAAAAATAAATAAATGTTGAAAAAAAAATTATAAATAAAAAAAAAAGAGGCAGAGCGGAGGCCCGAACCCAGGTCTGTTCCGGTTTTCTAACCGACCTCAGATAACCTGCCTTCTGGAGAAGCTATGGCATCCCTGGAAGCCGGAAAAGAGAATGCATCCGTGTCCAGAGAGGGGCTCCCAGGGTAGGGCTGGAGAAGCCGATTTGTTTATTAGGTCCAGGAGACAAGCTTGAGTGGAAGGTGGCAGGCAGAGCCAGGGGCTGGGGGATCGTGGAATTGGGGGGGGGGGGCGACGCCAGGCCTTTGCAGAGAGAAGGATGGGATGTCTGGTCTGCCTGTGTATAAATGGCAGCTGGGCGGGGCTTAAGTGAGGGCTGTTCGTGCTGACAACGGGTTTGCTAATGTGTACCGTGTGCCAGTCACAGTGCTGGGCTCTGGGGCAATCTTGGCTGGGGCAGAGGTACCAAATGTAGACCCACGCTGTGGAAGGAAACTGGTATGGTTTGGGGCTCAGCTACGAGACCCTTTGCCCAGCCCATTTCTCCACTTCCTCATCCCTAGGAGCCCTATCATCAGGGCTACATTCCCCCCTCCCCCCAGGAAATAAATAAATAATCCCACCTTTGTGTACTGGGGTGTCCCACTGGAGTCCTTGTCCTTGTTACACCTGACTCTTCATCTTTCTCCCCTGGCCTCAGCCCAGCGACCCATAAACAGGTCTCTGCTGTGTCCCTGTTCTCTTGTTCACTTTAAAATGCACCCCCCAGGGGCTCCCCAGGTGGCTCAGTCGGTTAAGCGTCAGACTTCGGCTCAGGTCATGGTCTCACAGTCTGTGGGTTCGAGTCCTGCGTCAGGCTCTGTGCTGACAGCTCGGAGCCTGGAGCCTGCTTTGGATTCTGTGTCTCCCTCTCTGCCCTCCCCCCCGCTCATGCTCTGTCTCTCTCTGTCTCTCAAAAATAAATGTTGAGAAAAAAATGTAAAATGCACCCCCCAATTGTCTATCATCACCTGCTTTATAGCTTTATTAAGTTAGAATTGATACGCAATAATCTGCATGTATTTAAACTGTGCAATCTGATATATTTTGACATATGCATACCCCCTGGAAACTATCACCACAATCAGGATCATGAATATACGATCACTCCCAAAGGTATCCTCGTCTCCCTTTATGACCCCTCTTCCTGGCCCAGGCAACTGCTGATCTGCTTTCTGTCTCAATTTTATATAAATGGAAACTTACAGAAGCCTGGCCTCCTTCATGAAGCATAATTAATTTTAGGCTCATCCAACTTGTCTATCGATGCTTCATTCCTTTTTATTGCTGAGTAGTATTCTATTGTATGGATATGCCACAGTTTGTTGATTCCTTCCTTCCTTCCTTCCTTCCTTCCTTCCTTCCTTCCTTCCTTCCTCCCAGCTGTCTACCATCTATCTATCGTCATCTATCCACTTCTTTACAAGTGAGCTAACTTGTAAAGATGTTATCACGGCATTTATATTCAATAAATAGCAAAAGCATTTATGTCAATCTACCTGTCTGCCTATAGGGAAGGAATAAATAGTTTGGTTTACACACACAATGGTCCACTGTGCCACGATTAAAAAGAATGAGGTCGTTCTACATGGCATCAAACTATCCCTGGCCATATGGTGGCCGGCCTCGATGTGGTGTCACCTTCCAAAGAATTACAAGTCCCCAATCCCCATGGCATTAGGAAATAACTGACCTCTTCACTGAAGTCTCTGAGAAATCCTTGCGATCCAAAGGCTTCCTCTTCACAACGGCTACTTCCCCAATACTTCCCCTTGCTTCCTCTGGACCTCAGCCTGCGTTATCTCTTCAGGCCTTTCCTTCTTAATCCCTCTCTTCCCATTTTGGCCCACTCCGTTCTACCCCAGGCGGCTTCCGGTCCTTCCTGATGTGAATTAAGGTACTCACTTTTAAGCGTGTTCCAGTCCTTGATGAGCCCAACAAAGGTCTAGGGGTTAAGCAGGCAAAGATTGAATCCTCTTTCAAGAAACAATAATGGAAAAGAGTGATGATGCTTAGTAATATTTTTTATCCCTGATATATATACCAACTATATACATATTTGACATGGGAACATGCAAATGACCATTGCTGAGTGCAAAAAAAAAAACCAAATAACAAAGTACTCATCACACTTGTAATAACTCACCTGATTTGTTTCTTCTAGTAGGTTACGAAGTCCCTAGGCTCAGAGTCTGTAACTGTATTTTGTTCCTTGTATCTCCAATGTGTGGTAGGTGTCCTTTAAATATAGTGTTTTTACTGCTTAATTAGATATTTACCAACATGTTAGCAGTAGATATCACTCAGTGATGGGATCATAGATCATTTTCACTTGCTCATTAATATTCATCCATATTGTTTGAATTTTTTATGAAGAGCTGTGTTTCTTTTCCTTTCCCTCTTTATCTCTTATTTTATCTTATTCGTTTAATGTTTTAGTATTATTTTTAAAATCAGATAAAGCAAAACAAGGTTTAAAATTTTTTTAACGTAAATGGATTGGTGGGAATTTGAGGCATTTCCTTCTGGTAAGGAGGAGGACTTTTGGTACCCATTAAATGGCATCCTAATAACACTGTGGTAGAAAATCCAAACTCAATGGAGTCAAACCAGTCCCTCCAGTTAGCAGGACCTTAGTGTTTACTTGGCACCCACAGCCACACCACCAAGCCTTTCTGCAGTCTCCCTAACAGGCAGGGAACCAGTCTGCTTGAGTTCCTCCACTGCTTTCCATAGGCTCCCTTGGGACTACATCAAAAGAGCACCAAAATACAGAATCTAAGCTGGTTTGCTGTGATTGCCAGGAGGTCTGTGTCATTCTTGGTTCATGGCTAACTTTCTATTGTGCCCTGCCGCAGTTCTTGATTGGGTGGAGAGAAAAACCATTCCGTGCACCTGGCTAGCATGGTCACCGTGCCACCTCTCCCTGTTTCTTTGCTTTGCTCATTTCTATCTATCTATCTATCTATCTATCTATCTATCTATCTCTCCATCCATCTATCCATCTACCTACCTATCCATCTATCCATTCATCCACCCATCTACCTACCTATCTATCCATTTATCCATCCATCCATCCATCCATCCATCCATCTGCCCCTATATCTATCTATCTATCTATCTATCTATCTATCATCTATAAATCTATTGCTTTATTTTTCTATATTTTCTTCCTTTTTATTTGACCATCTTTTATCTGTCTATCGATACCAGTGAGGCCAACAGATGTTGATGTCCTCCTGCAGCTAGGAGAAGATTTACTTTAATGGTGAGTGTGACCATCTACTAAAAACCTATTGGTTACCAGAAACGGTGTAAAGAGACCACAAAGTGCTTAGTGCGTGGTCTGACACATGCAAGTGTCGTGGAAAAAAAAAGATTTTGAGTTCCTTCCTTTCTTCCTTACGGATCATTGCTACTGCTTCAATAAAAACTCATTCTTTCATGACAACTGGTATGAAGGGCAGGTTAAGAGATCTGTCTGCATTAAAAGAACGGTTTTGAATCTTTAAACAAAATGAACCTTTATTTCTTTTGAGTACAGAGGAGAATTGGACAAAGAAAGCGTTCCCAAACAGTATTACTTCTGTCTGCTCTAATCAACATTTAAAACTCATCTGGAGGGGCGCCTGGGTGGCGCAGTCGGTTAAGCGTCCGACGTCAGCCAGGTCACGATCTCGCGGTCCGTGAGTTCGAGCCCCGCGTCGGGCTCTGGGCTGATGGCTCGGAGCCTGGAGCCTGTTTCCGATTCTGTGTCTCCCTCTCTCTCTCTGCCCCTCCCCCGTTCATGCTCTGTCTCTCTCTGTCCCAAAAATAAATAAAAACGTTGAAAAAAAAATTAAAAAAAAAAATAAAACTCATCTGGATGCTACAGGAATCTATTTGGCTAAGAGTGAGGTGCTAAAAGCCTTAAAACAGTTTATTCTTTTGAAGACACGAAACATTCCTGTACAACCTTCTTTATGGTCGCTCCGGTAAACTTTCCATCGTAGGTAGACCAAAGGTAAGCTGCAGCTCAGGCCAGGTTGAATTATAACAAATTCCATTATTAGCACAGTTCAAATTAATGAGATTTCCCTTTGCTTTGGTTTCAAAAGAGGCTCAAAGCCACTTAGTAACTTGAGACCTCTTGTGAACTCATTACTAGAATAGTTTTTAAAACACAGTGTGGTCTTTGGTTACCATAGGAAATTGCAAAGGCCCAATGACCGTGTTCCTTTTTGGATCCAAGTTTTATGTTGGGCAATTCATTTCAGCTTTGATGATTTTTTAATTTAAAAAATTCCCTACCAATAGTAAAAAAAAAAAAAATCTATTAGCACACAGTGAACACATGAATCAGTCAAGTTTATTGTCTGAGTTCTGTGCAAAAAAAAAAAAGGGGGGGAGGAGAATGAAAGTAAACAAAACTTCCAAACTTTACAATATTTATCTTTAAGCTCATAGTAGCCACAGATGCAAAAGTTTGTCCTTGTGTTTTAACGTCTGGCAACCTCCTAAATTAAGTTGGATTTGTCCCAAGGACCAAATAAGAAAATTAATTCATGAACTAGGGCCCTCCAGAATGTTTTTTCCTTTCATTTGGTTTAGTCACTTTTATAGTCCTTTCTTTCTTCGAAGTAATTTGGATTTGATTGCTTCTTTGTGAAATTCTAATGTCAAGACTGTGTCTAATTTCTGTTTTATGAAGAAATCTGGAAACTATACAAAGCAATGAATTGAGATGCAGAGTCAAATAAAATCTGTAATGTGATAACTCTATCAACTCTGCCTGGAAAGATACTGTATTTCAATTAGATCTCGAGACATGTTCTTACATAAACTGACAGCATCGGATTGACAGTGTTCATCTTCCCAGAAAACACAATTTACAGGGACAGAGTGGTGCATTTGGTTCAGTATTCCAAAGGTATGTCGGGTGGCTTGCCCCACCCCAGCCTGAATCCAGATAGGATTTCACAGACAGGCTCACTTTCGGCATTAAGTAAGAATCACAAACATATTAAAAATTCCCACCAAAAAAAGAAAAGGGGGGGACTTAAAATTTTAAGTAATAATAATAATACTTAGCATTTAAACAGTACTTCACATCTTCAAAGCGCTCCATAAACATTGGTTCCAATTCTCCGGGCTTGTCTTTGATGTGGTGAACAGCTCTGTGCACAGTGGGAGAGATAAAGCTACATCCAGAAGAACTGGGCCCAATTAGCCAATTGTAACACTTTTCATTTCTTCCCCGTTCAGTTTCATTTTTTTCCAACTACCTTTTGTTGTTCTCATTTAGAGCCCTCGAAGGGTCACCTACGCAGGTCTGCTGGTAGTTTCCAGGCTCCCATCCAAACTCATCCATCAGACCCTGGCTGCCTCCTCTACCCCAGTTCACAGTGAAACAGGAAAACCAAGGCCAAATGTATTACAGTGGGATTTGCTTTATTCTCAGAGTTTCCCTTTTCAATTTTTTAATGGAGTGAACTCTCTTTTGGGTATAAGATGATAGGCCGTACTATGTTTTTTTAGATGGTAGGTTTTAGTCTTGATTTTTTTTTTTTTTTTTGGTTCTTTCTTAGCAAAACAAGAAGTTGACAGCTTTGTGTCAGTCTCCACCATTCTTTCTGGAGATGGTACCCATGTATGAAATCCAAACATCAGGGAAGCACTGGTTTTGCAGACCCCAAGACCTTGAGCAGTGTGGATTGAACATTTGTCCCAAGAGGTACTAGTCCGTGCAGGTAAGGCTGTGCTGGGGCAGGGGGTCCCCTGAAGTGGGTCATCTCCTCCACTCCACCCTCGGTGGAAGCATAAATTGGTATCACCTTTTGCAGCATCTGTGACAGTTGTGATCTTTTATCTCCTCTGACCAAGGAATTCTATTTCCAGAAGTTCACTTTCATGGGAAATTCACACAGGTTTGCAAAAGAATATGCGAGCCCACTGATGCACATTGCGGTGGAAACCTAGAGAGGACCGAGGACCCACAGTAAGGGAATGGTAAAAAGAAAGAAAGAAAGAAAGAAAGAAAGAAAGAAAGAAAGAAAGAGAGGCCAGACAGTGTAATACATGAGGTTGCCACTCTTGGGCTAATGACATGGATGTATGTGTCCTCACGTGAAGGGAAGTTTGTCGGGCTCATTCATTCAACACACATTTCTTTCTTCCTTCCTTCCTTCCTTCCTTTCTTTTCTTTCTTTCTTTTCTTTCTTTCTTTCTTTCTTTCTTTCTTTCTTTCTTTCTTCCTTCCTTCCTTCCTTCCTTCCTTCCTTTTTTACATATTTACTTTTGAAAGACAGAGAGAGAGAGAGAGAGAGAGAGAGAGACCACAAGTGAGGGAGGGGCAGAGAGAGAGGGAGACACAGAATCCAAAGCAGGCTCCTGGCTCTGAGTCGTCAGCACAGAGCCCGACGTGGGGCTTGACCCCAAAAACCATGAGATCGTGACCTGAGCCAAAGTTGGACGCTTAACCAACTGAGCCACCCAGGCGCCCCTCTTTTTTTTTTTTAAGTTTACTTATTTATTTTGAAAGAAAGCACAAGTGGGGGAGGGGCAGAGAGAGAGGGAGAGAGAAAATCCCAAGCAGGCAGTGCAGAGCTTGATGTGAGGCTCAAACTCACGGACCTCAAGATCATGACCTGAGCCAAAGTCTGACGCTTAACCAACTGAGCCACCCAGGCATGCCACAACATATTTCTTGAGTACTTATTATGTATTGTTCTGGGCAAAGGATGCAATAGTGAACAAAAGAGACAATGTCCTTGCCTTCATAGAGCTTACATTTTGGTGGGAAAGTGTTTCACAAACAAGTAAATACATATTACCAGGTAATACCATATTTGTTAAGTTAAAAAAAAAAAAAAGCAAGGTGTATGGAAAAGCCGCTTTGGAAAACACTTTGGCAGTTTCTTACAAAGTTAAATATGTATTTACCATATGGCCCAGACATCCCACTCCTGGGATTTTACCCAAGAGAGACGAAAACTTATATTCACACCAAAACTTGTATGTGAATGTTTATAGTGGCTTTATTTGTAATTGCCCCAAAATGGAAACAAACCTAACATCCTTCAACTGATGAATTGATAAACGAAGTGTAGTGTATCCATAACGAAGTGTAGTGTATCCATATAATGAAATATTATACAGCAATTAAAAGGAATGGAACACAGATTCAGGAGACGGCACGGATGAACCTCAGATGCATTGTTATGCGGAGGGAAAGAAAGCAGCCACCAAAGGTTGGGTACTCTATAACACCATTTATAGCACATTCTGGAAATGGAAAAGTATGGGTACATGGCAGTAAAGGGAGGGATTTATTACAAGGGGCACAAGAGAATTTGGAAGGTTGACGGAACTGTTCTAAATTTTTATTGTTGCTATGTTTCTACAATTGTCTATGGTGTCACCTGTCATCAAAACTCGAAGAACTCTCTACAGTGGAAACAATGAATTTTACAATATGCGAACTATACCTCAATAAACGTGATTAAAGCATAAAATCAAGGTGTAAAAGCTATATACGAATTGATCCCACTTTTGTAAGCAATAAATGTCAGAACACGCTTGGGGAGAAAAAAATTCTAGATAAATATCCAGTATGCCACCTTGTTAACAGTAAGTTATCTGGGTTGGGGAGAAGGGTGTTTCGTTTTCTAAATTACACATTTCTTTGATGTTTGAATATTTTGTAGGGCATGTGTTACTTTCAAAATTAGAGGGAAAATCGAATTACGATACAAATACAATCCTCTGTGCTGGCCAGGCACAGAAGAGAGGCACAGAATTCACCTGAGATGCTCAGACTCTATGGTTAGGCCCTAATTCTGGCTCTGGAAGGCAGTTGTCTACTCACGCCATTGGAGATGTGCTCTGACTTTGCAGACCCCTTGGGAAGCCTGGAAAGATCCTTGCTCTTTGGCTTGGGGCTTTCTTCTCCTCCCGATGGGGAAGTGCTACTGTCCTCTCTGGGTTACTGGTGGGGAAAATCTGCCTTCCAGGTCCTACGGGTCGGATTTTTCTGGATGGGGTGCAGTGAGACTCAGAGCGGACATGGCCCTGATTCTCTTGCCAAGGAGAAGAGATGCCTGTGGTCCAAGCCCCTGATAATAACGGTCAGTGTTTACGGACGCTTGCACAGTGCCAGCCGCTGGCCAGAGGGATTTCCTACTTAGTATTATTTTGTGATTCCTTCATTTGACAAATATTTATTAAATGCCAACAATGTTCTAGGCACCGGGGATACTGTAGCGAACAAACAGGGAAAAAGAAAACCAACCATGTCCTCATGGGGCTTATATTCTAACAGGGGGAGGGGCCCCTGGGGGGTTCAGTCGGTTAAGCGTCCGACTTTGGCTCAGGTCATGATCTCGTGATTCGTGAGTTCGAGCCTCGCGTCGGGCTCTGTGCTGGCAGCTCAGAGCCTGGAGCCTGCTTCGGATTCTGTGTCTCCCTGTGTCTCTCTGTCCCTCCACCACCCGCACTCTGTCTTTCTCTCTCAAAAATAAACATTAATGGGGCACCTGGGTGGCGCAGTCGGTTAAACGTCCGACTTCAGCCAGGTCACGATCTCGCGGTCCGTGAGTTCGAGCCCCGCGTCGGGCTCTGGGCGGATGGCTCAGAGCCTGGAGCCTGCTTCCGATTCTGTGTCTCCCTCTCTCTCTGCCCCTCCCCCGTTCATGCTCTGTCTCTCTCTGTCCCAAAAATAAATAAACGTTGAAAAAAAAAAAATTAAAAAAAAAAATCTAAGGGGGGGAGGGGAGACAGGCAGCAATGTATGCACACAATGTGTGTAGGGATTTTAGATGCTAAGAGGCCAGTAAATAGAGTGAGGAGTGCACGAGAGATGGGGAGAAGCTTGGGGTTCAGGTGCGGTGTTTCCAAGAAGACCTTTTCAATATGGCGACACCTGATCCAACAAGGGGGACCCTGAGGCTGGGTGAGTGACAAGAACCACAGGGAGGTCATGGGCCTGCTGCAGAGTGTGCATGGAGGACGTTGGCAAGACCGCAAGAAGCCGGGTCACACAGGCCTGCAGGTCGGGGGAAAGGGTCTGGCTTTCACTGTGAGTGAGATTGCAGCCATGGGAGGGCTGAGGGCTGAGGGAGAGGTGCGACAAGACTCGTCTTGGGTTTGACTAGCACCCGTCCAACTGCTGTGTGGAAAAGAGAACACTGGGGTCTGAGGCAGAGAGAGTGACACCGCCCATGTTGACAGTGGCTTAGGCTTCACTTTTCCCATCTGCGAAATGGGATAACAATAGTGCCTCCCTCATAGGGCTGTCGGAAGGATTAAAAATGAGCATGGTGTAAATTATCTGGCCCGGTGCCTGGCACATGGGAAGAGCTCAATAAATATGTTCAGGCGTGTTGTTATTATTGCCCGCGTCCCTGTGAGGCCAGTATAATTGTGCCCATGTTATGAATGAGAAGACTCTTTCTCAGAGGGGCAAGTCCACTTATCCAAGAGCGGATGCCTGGTAAGTTGGCAGAGCTGTATCGATCCAGGCCTCCCCCCACCCTCCCCCCGGGAACACTGGTGCGGAGGCATGAGTGGCCAGTGAAGGAGACAGGAAGCTCCGAACAAGGGACAGGGGGTGTCTGAAGCACAGAGAAGCTCTGTGGCCTATCCCGGGACAGGAGGAGGTTCAAATCCTGCCTTGTGTTTCCAAGCTGTGTGACCTCAGACAAGTCACTGCGCCTCCCTGAGCCTCGATCGTCTCATCTGTAAAATGGGGACCGAGGCAAGATCCACCTGAAAAAGATAGTGGGGCTGCTTAGATGCCTGGCATAAAAGGAGGTCAGTAAACGCTCAGAAAAACATCCCCCTCCCGAAAAGGAGGTAAGGAGACGGGTAGCCAAGGATGTGGTCGGAGGCATGTCTTGTCTGGCCTCCTTTGGATTGCACCACACCGTCTGATAGGAGATGGGAGAAGAAAGGTTTTCTGCTGTTGGGATTTT
The DNA here is from genome assembly GCF_022079265.1 of Lynx rufus. Classification (NCBI taxonomy): domain Eukaryota; kingdom Metazoa; phylum Chordata; class Mammalia; order Carnivora; family Felidae; genus Lynx; species Lynx rufus. The sequence goes on along the minus strand of NW_025814839.1, from coordinate 7,828,329 downwards.
GAGGAGTGACTGATTAGATTCTAATGAACAAGCTCATCAGGGAGTGCATGTTATGTAAACAGTAGCCTCTTCCTAAAACCACAACTAGAAAACAATGCAAAATGTGCCTTGAGTTATTGCCCGGTTAACGGGAAATAAAGTCTGCTCGTCGGAATATCGTTTCGAAGGTCTATTACTATGATGATTATCTTGAGTGAGGGGAATATTTACCGAGGTATTTTTTTGGGAGAATAAAGAAGGGGCTCCTGCGTTCAGGAACCGTTGTGGAATGCCGGTAGCAAATCCCCATAACACAACTCGCTAACATTTACAGAGGCTGTTGTGATTAAGTGGGAACCAAGCTACCGAAAAATCTACAACAAGAAGTCAGCAAAGTAAGATCAAGAGACTATAAAGTAAACAATATATAGAGAATGAAATGTAATTTATTTCCTTGGGGAAGCGATCTGTACCGACAGCAGCAACAGAGTGACTGTAGATGTACTCCATTGCCGTCCACGGTAGACTATTGCAGTCAGCACATTTGAAAATTGAGAAATTGTGTACGCAATTTAAAAAGCCAATTGATTACAACTCACCAGCGTCCTAAGCGGTGGGCGGCCCCATTTGAAAAAGGGAAAACTGAGACCCAAGCAAGAGAGAGGAGTTGCTCACTTCATCCTTGGTGAGAACCCATAACTCGGGTGACTGGGGAAACCCAGTGAGCCTGTCACTGGGGCAAAGGGAAGACAAAAGGATGACTCAGGTTTCATATGTGGCTTTTTTTTTTTTTTTTTTTTTGGCTTCAAATTGTCGGAAAGGGGCTGCGCTCTTTCCAAGGGTTGTTAAAAAATTTTTTTCTTTAATGTTTACTTTTGAGAGAGAGACAGAGAGAGAGAGAGAGAGAGAGAACACGAGTTCAGGGGTGGGGGGCAGTGAGAGAGGGAGACACAGAATCCAAAGCAGGCTCTAGGCTCTGAGCTGTCAACCCAGAGCCCAACATGGGCCTCGAACCCATGAACCACGAGATCCATGACCTGAGCTGAAGTCAGACGCTTAATTGACTGAGCCACCCAGGCACCCCTCCAAGGGCTGTTTTAAGTAAAATGATCTCCTGCAGAAAGCAAGATCTGGCCTCAGGACACGGACCCGGCCAGCAGGGAGACGGCACACCTATGCTTGGGGACTTCAAAGTGCCACAGAGTTTGGAGAGACTGGGTATGGTCCCTGGAGGATGGTGGTTCTTGTCTCATATGCCAGGACCTGGCCGTCAGTTCTCAAAAAGCAGTGTCCCACAGGTCAGGTGGCTGGATTACTTGCTTTCTCACTTACTCAGACCTCGGCTGGAGTCCCTGATTTAGGCCACCGGTGAAAAGACATTTGTCTTCCTTATAAAACCCCTAGACGCTTGGGTCTGGCCCGGAGCACGGAAAACAGAGAGGGTGAAATGTTGCCAGGGAAATTGGCATCTCCCCTTGCAGAGCCCAGCCTGGCTCTGGGCCACCTGCGCAGCCTGTTTCTTCCGTGAACGTCGAATTCACACTTGCGTGCCCCTGGAGAGGAAGAGTTATAGAATCCACCTTGAGAATGCTCTCTTCTCTTAACAGTGATTTTGTTCACCCGAAAACCGGGGTTGGCTGTTGTATACTGAGGCTGTTCGGATTTCAAGAGTGTGTTTATATGTGTGTCCCGCCAGAGGAAACAGAATTTAGTTTCATGTGATCTATTTCACCACCTGCCATGGCCGTGGCCCGCAATACGTAGAAAACGGAGCGGAAGCCGAAAAACTGTGACTATAGTCACCTGTCTTTGGTCAAGCAGCAGCAGGGTCAAAGGAAAACATCGGAGGACATCGTCACCTACTTCTTTATTTTTATTGGCTATTTGAAAGCAATTCATTGTGGGCTGCTAAATTTATTCTAAAAATCAGTCACCAGCACCAAGGGTCCTTCTTCTGCGTGCAATAGGTGTAGGCAAAAAGCCACTGAATATGGTTAACTCAAGCTCAATGGGATTTTTAACAACTCAAACCATTGCTTGAATTATCCCTTTGGTGGTGTTTCTTGGAGCTGTCTCCTCCCACATTTCACAAAAGGATCTCAGTAACTGTGAGGTACTGAGTGCTTTGTGCCCCGTAACTCAACCAAGACACAAGTATGAGCCTGCTTTAGACACGAGGAGACTTGAGGCACAGAGAGGGTAAATCACAGCCCAAGAGGTCAAAAGGTGAGTGACGGAGCTGGGACTTGAACCAGGTTTTGTCCCACTGTGAGGTCCTTGCCCTTGTTCACACCTCAAGCCCTGCTCCACACCAGCAGCAGCTACTCTTGTCTCTGCTTCGTCCTCTGCACTGTCTTAAGGGAGAGGTTGGAACAATTAGGAAATCCTTGGTGGTTATGAGCAAAGCTGTTATTGCCCAAGGCAGCTTAGCTTGATTGGTAGAAGACCATTCTCTCAGAGGGAACTGAAAACGTCAACTTAAAAATTGAATTATCAAAGCAAAGGGATGAAAAGGATAGGCCCGCCACATGGAAGTGTCCAGAAAAATCTTTATGGGATTATGCAATGAATTGCCTTGTCCACACCAGGTGACAGTGACCAAAGACTGGTATCTGTCGTTGTGCCAAGCCCCTTACTGGTCTCCCCGGGTGGGACTGGATTTAGTTCTTTTTCGCCTGAGGTTGCTGACTTGGTCGCAAACGCTCAACAGGAAATGAGGGCGGCCGAGACAGAAGGAGGAGAAGAGCTACCTTCTTAGAGTTCGGGGAAAGCAAAGTCAAACAACAATGGCACCAATGTTTTCACCATCGGGTTGGCAAAAGTTGAAAAAGGTGGGCAGAGTACAAATGGTGGCAAGATGGTGAAGAAATGGACACTTTTCCCGTATTGCTTGAGGGAGAGTGAATTGCCACAAGCTTTGGGGGAAAGTCTTCCGGCTGTATTTATTAACAATAAAAATACGCATTTATTAACAATAAAAAAGCAATCCTATTTTGGGGACTTTATTCCACAGAAATAAAAGTGTCAGTGCCTAAGGATATATGGATAAAGATATTTGCTCTGCCCTTATTTAGAGGAGGAAATAGCTGGAAACCACCTGAATGTTCAGGAATTGGGGAATAATTGGATAAATTATGGCACAGGTGTTCTATGAAACATTATACAACTAATAAAAGAATGAGTTAGATCTAGATATATAGGCCTACAGGTACATTTGCGATAAATTGTTAAGTGAATAAAGCAGATTGCAAAATAATATATGTGACAATCCCATTTTCATAAAAAGTAAAAAAACAAAAACCAAAAAACAAACCAACCCTTAGAAATATGTGTTTAAATTGTGTTATTTGGTCTGAGCATGGAGGGAGGACAATAAGGATTCACAACAATGTGGTAACTTTGGTCATCTCAGTAGGGTAGAGAGAAAAGGATTCTCTTTTTCTCGGTAAACTATCGTTTGACCTGCTCTAGCTAGCATTCTGATACTTTTGTCATTTACAATAAAATAAATCCAATAAAGCTTAGGTGCTGTTTTCCTTTGTACAAGGACAGACAAGTGACTATAATTGTTATAATTTATTGATCATTGCCTATGGGGCCATGCACCGTGCTAAGAACTTTCTCTGTGTGATCACCCTGGGAGGTCAATGCACAAGAAGAAATGGGGGTCACGGGGGTTAAATGACCTGCTCAAGGCTGCACAGCTAGTGCACAACAGAGCAGGGATTGGAACCCAGGTGTGTTTTGCTCTGAAGTGACATTCTTAACTCCTACTGAATGCTCCCACCCTGTAGCTGGGGCAGCTTCCTGTGGCCTTTCTAATAGATGGTTCCTCCTCTGGTCATATTTTTGCTTCCATTTTCTCTCCGCCATTATGTTTGGTAACCCTGAAAGAGAACTAACGTGTCATTGTCAGAATAAGACCTGAGACTTGTGCAGAGTGGAACATCTGTTTCCTGCCTGCTTCAGGCTGCAGGCATTGTCACAAGCGGGGAAACCAAGTCATGAGAATGCTGCTTCTTTTTTCTTTCATTGTTTTAAATGTTTTATTTATTTTTGAGACAGAGAGAGAGCATGAGCAGGGGAGGGGCAGAGAGAGAGGGAGACACAGAATCCGAAGCGGGCTCGAGGCTCTGAGCTGTCAGCACAGAGCCCCACGCGGGGCTGGAACTCACCAACCGTGAGATTGTGACCTGAGCCGAAGTCGGACACCTACCCAACTGAGCCACCCAGGCGCCCCAGATGCTTCTGATGAGCTCCCCACATACGGAACTGGGCTTAGAAGTCAGCATGCCGGGTGCCTTGCTGCTGTCTCATTGTCAGTTGATAGGTGTTGTTTGGTTTTGTTTTGTTTTCATCTTATCTCAGGCTTGCCATCAACTCTCACTGCTTTCTCTCTTGAGTAAGATCTCCACGGGATCTTTTATCAGCCATCTCAACTGTGCGGGAGAGTCAAAGAGCTTCCTTGCTAGAAACGACCTGAACGACCTGAACGATCACCTGGGCTGCCCTTTTCACACATGAGGAAACTGAGGCTCAGAGAGGTGGAGTGGTTGGTCTAAGATAACAGGGCTGCTCAGAGGTGCATCTGAGACTAGAACCCGGCTCCCCTGGGTTCTCATTCTGTACTCATGTTGCCTGGGCAATCACACACAGCACTTCAGGCCTTTTCTCTTCCACTCTGGGGCCTTGGCTTTGACGGCCAAGGAAATCTCAGATGAGGTTTTTTTTTCTTCTTTTCTCTCTGTTGTCTTGTATTGTTTATTTGCTTTTTAATTTACTTTTTTTGGTGCCATTTGATGATTCTGTTTTCAATTTTTTTTGAGTGATTGGTGTTGTTTATAACTTACTGCATTGAGTTGGTAATATACACATTTAGTTAAAAAAAAAAAAAGAGAGAGAAAATATAATCAGTATAGTGAAAAGGAATTCCTTTCACCACCCCGACTTCTCTTCCCTAGAGACAACTGATGTTACTATTGTCTCATGGAACTTTCCAGGGGTATCTCAATTAATAACCTATTTTTGAGATTATTTTATATTAGTACACATTGTGGTAGTCACTATTTTTAACGACTGAATGGGATTACATTCTTTTGGTAACTACTCCCCTAATGATGGACATGTAGATTGCTTCCAGTTTTTGCCCTGCAAACAGTACTATAGTTCATGTCCTTGCACTACAGGCCGTTAAACATCCGTACAAGTATCTCAGTAGGATGAACTCCTAGAGTTTCCGGGTCAAAGGGTATGTGCATTACACATTTTGATATTCTCCAAATTGATACCAAAGCTTGGTGCTGATTTACATTCCCCGTGACAGGTGTGAGAGCTCTGCTTCCTTCCACATTTGCCTAAGCTTTTAAAATACTGTGAACACCTACTATGTTTTTCATTTCTGTTTTTCTTGTGATGAGTGTTATAATCTGCTTGGGCTGCTATAACAAATGGCCATAGACTAGGTGGCTTAAACAACAGAAATTTCTCACAGCTCTGGAGGCTGAGAAGTCCAAGATCAAGGTGTGGCAATTTGGTTCCTGGTAAGAGACCTCTTCCTCATCACGTCTTCACACGACAAAGATAGATACGGAAAGAGAGAGGGAGCAATCTCTCTCATGTCTCTTTTCAGAAGGGCACTAACCCCATCGTGAGGGCTTCACCCTCATGGCCTAATTACCTGTTAAAGGCTCTGTCTTCCACATACCATCCATGGGGGATTAGGGTTCCAACATATGAATTTTAGGGGGATACAAACATTCAGTCCATAGCAACGATGCTCATAGTCTGAGCATCTTTTTACATATTTAAAAGCCATATGTCTTTCCTATTCTCTAAACTGTGCACGTCCATTGCTCATTTTTCTATTAGGATGCTCTGGGAGACTTTTTAAAGAGTTAAACCTATACTTGCTGAAGAACGAGACTTTGGTGACCAGGTGTGTAGGATGAAGGCCTCCTGAGATGGAAATACACCTGGATGTGATGGACCATCTCACCATTTGACTGTTCAGGCCCAAGTAACACCCTGCATGTTGATCAAGTGCTTTGGCTTTTTTTTCCCCCCTAAACACTTTCATCAAGAGTTATCTTAGTAGAAAATGCACAACATTGGCCTGAGGTCAGTGGGTCAGCAATTAGGATCTCTTTTTGACAGATTAGGAAATGAGGTTCAGAGAGTTAAACTATGTTGGTCAAGGTAACACAACCAGGGGTGCCAAAGCCAATGGCACGCATCCGCTCACAGAGCCTTCTGGATTCAGGCTTAGGCTCTGGAGCCAGACAGACTAGGGTTTGATTGGCTCGCTAACTGGAGATCTTGGAGATGTCACTGCACTTCTGAGCCTCGGCTTATTTTAGTATAAGGATAATAACAGTGTCTTCTTTATGTGGTTGTTCTGAGGATTATATGAAATAATGTATGCACATTTGTTACAACATAGTGTCAGTGGGTTACAAGGTAGTGTCGGCCATGGTAATAATACACATTATAACATGCTGCTCGTAGCTTTCGCTTTAGCATTATTTGTGGTAGTTCCAAAGCTCAATTCACACGTCTGAGACTTGTCTTTTATTACATGTCATCTTTGCCCTGTTTTCTACTCTTCTTCTGCTTTAGTCCAGTCCACCTGAAACAGCTTGGTTCTTCCATGTTTGGGGGCTTTTAGCGAAGAAGTTGCTCTCCCCAGCTTTGCAGGGAGCAAACGCCTTGGGGGCTGGGAGAGGGCCTCCTGCTCAGACTGGCACTCCTCAGGACCATATGCTCTCAGGAAATGTTCGTTATTGAATGAACGAGTGAGGGTCTGCTCCCAACACAGCCGTAGTACAGTGCCGGGCAGTTACATTCCTGCACATGGCAGGAGGTCAGGAAACATTTACGCAATGAATGAATACACACAGTGCCTAGGAGTAAGGGCTCAAAAGGCATTTCTGTGTCCGTTGCACAGCTTCTGGTACACAGAAAGCGCTAAGTGGCAGTCGTGGATATCCCTGGGCGAGGCTTATTGAAACCCAGCGCAAGAGCTCGGCTTCCCTGTGCCTGGGTGCAGGGGTTCGAATTCCGCCGCCTCCTCTTCCCAGCTGGGCGACCTCGGGCAAGCGACTTAATCTCTTTGTGCTCCAGTTTTCTCATCTGCACAACGCGGACGACGGAGGGCGACCCGCCGAGGCACTCCCCGGGAGCACTGGGACCTGCAGCAGGGCCCACAGCAGAGCCCCCAGTCACGCCAGGCGGCCGGCGCCGCCGGGGGGCACACGCCAGGGGGCCCCGAGCCCTCCGCCGCGGCCGCCTCGGGCGTTCCCGGGGCCCGAGGTCGCGTCCCGCCGAGATCTGTGCCCCCCGAGGGGGTGGGGCACGGCGCCCACGCGGGGCAGCCCTCGGCAGCCTCGGGCCGGCCGGCCGCCGCCCGCCGGGGAGCCTCGCCGCCCGCACTTCTTTCTCTCCCTCTCGCTCTCCCTCCCTCTCCCGGCCGGAGGATCCAGCCGCGCTCAGCTCAGCAGCGCCGCCCGCGAGCCGCCGCCGCCGCCGCCACCGCCACTCCGGGCCCCTCCCCCGCCCGCCTCCCGCCCCCCCCCGCGCGGCCGGCGCCCGTCACGTGACGTGGCGCCAGCCAATGGCGGGCCGAGCCGCGGTCGGCGGCCGCCATTGCTGTCAGAGCGAGCGAGCCCGGGGAGGGAGGAGAAGCGAGGCTGACTGGGGAGGAGGGGGGGGGTGGGGGAGGAAGAGGAAGGAGGGGACGTCGCTCGGCTGCCGGGGTCGCCCGCTGGCTTCGTCCGCACCCCCCCCTTCGCGAGTTCGCGCTCCGCGGCGGCGGCGGCTCCGAGGCGGCGGCGGCGGCTCCGGGGCTCGCCTCCCCTCACGCGCCGGCGGGGGCCGAGGGGGAGTCGGTGGCTGGAGATAAACAAGGCGGCGGCAGCGGCGGCGGCTGAGGAACAGGGAAGGCGGAGGCGGCGGCCGGCCCGCAGCGCCGGCCAGGGAGGCAGCGGCGGCCCTGAGAGGCGGGGAGGGCGCCGGGCCGCGCGGACAGCGCCCCCCGTCGCCGCCGGAGCCGCGGGAGCCGCCGCCGCCGCCGCCCGAACAGGAAGGAGCCGCGCGGCCGCCGCGGACCCCCCCGCCGGCCCGGGCCCGCCGCCCCCGGCGCGGCGTCGCCGCGGCGCCTCCCGCCCGCCCGCCGGCCCTCGCGCCCTCCCCCGGCGGCGGCGGCGGCCCGGCCGCCCCGCGCTCCCCGGCGAGGCGCCGCCGCCCGGCCCGGCCTCGCCTCGGACGCCTCGCTCCGACATGCCCCGCTCTGGCGGCCGGGCTCGCGGAGGATCATGACTGCGGCAGCGAACTGGGTGGCGAACGGGGCGAGCCTGGAGGATTGTCACTCCAACCTCTTCTCGCTGGTGAGTAGCCGGGCTGCGGGGAGGGGGGCTGAGCTGGGGGGGGGGTCCCCGACCTCCGCCGCCGACCAACTTTCTCCTCCCGCCGCCGGGACTTCGCCCCTCCCTCGTCTCTCCCCGCCGTTCGCCTCTCGCCGATTCTCCCCCTTTTGGATCGTCTCTCCCTCGCCTTGGATCCCATCCAGTGTTTATTTGGCTCTTTAAAAATCATTTGTGAGCGCGGCGCTCGGCGTGGAATTTGCATGTGGAAGTCTCAAAGCTGCGGATTCTGGGTCGCACTTCGAACGCCCACCCTCTGTTGCAATCACACCCCCCTTCCCCTCCCCTTTCCCCCCCCTTTTTTTTTTTTTTTTTTTTTTTTTACCTAAATGTGGAAGGCTTTGCCTTGTGCTGCCCGCGCCCGCGATAAGCAGCCTTTTCCCCTCTTGTCGGATCGGCTGCCCGCCCGCCCGCCTGCCTTTTGAATTTTTTTTTTTTTAATTCCATAATGACACCTGCAATTTTGCCCGAAAACAGTTGATTGAATGCGATTGTGTCAGTAAAGGACTCTTGCACCCGAAGCTCCCGCGATTGTAAACATCGACAGCCGCCTGCCTCTCGGGGCTTACTACGCTGGAGAGCCGTAAAGCCATTGCACCGAGCCGACGGAAGGTGGAGAAGGCTTTTTCTTCTTTCTCTCCTCCTGTGTCTTTTAAAAACTGTTTTCTCTATCCTAACAACGAATCCACACACACACACAAAAGCAACAAGCTGGGCGGTTTGATAACATCGCTTTTATCTGCCTTCGCCTCTCTCGCGCTCTCTCTCTGATAATTGACAACTTTTCCTTCGGATTTGAAATCGCCTGCCTTAATCTTGAAGCAGTTAGGGTGTCAATTGTTCTCCTGGAAGCCTGGCATCCGACGACGACGTCTAGATTCATCGAAATTAAAAATGTATAGGGCTCCAGCAACTCTTTTCCTGGCGGTGGCGGTGACATTTGGTGGTAAATGCCATCTTTGCTTTTTATTGGGTCGTATTACCTAGCTCTGAAAACATTCACCTTGTTAAACCTGGCGTTTAGGCTAATAATTGCAGTGCGTGGTCTTTAAATATGTGCTTTGTGCATGAGTTACTGTATGTATAGCTATGTGCCCGGGAGACTACGAATTTGTTTAAATATTGAGCAAAGATTTGTAAACAGATGTAAGGCAATTATGTCTCGAGCGTAGAATATAATTGGAAAATTGGCTGAACGGTTTGTTTAATTTAGCCTTAAAAAAAAAAAAAACCAACTTATTTTAAGTTATGTACCCTTTTTAGGGGGCCTGCATTTGGAAAGCATGCATTTTGGAAATTGTTTTCTATAACCTCTGCAGAAGATAGAAGCATTATTTCCTGTTAATCCTTGTTTACAATTACACTGGATAAATAATTTAGTGTTCAAATTGTAATTAGTTACATTTAATTATGGGTAGCATACATGCTTTTTTTTTTTTCTTTGAGACTAGTGGGGAAATACAAATTCTTGCCAACTTTTCAAATGGAAGTGTTATTTTGCTAAATATTTCCTTATGCAGATAAAAAAATATCAAAACACATGATTTTTACCTACAAAGAGTGACATGGTATCTAATGACATAGCTTTCATTATAGTATAGATCAGGTCAGTTTTTTTCTTCCAACATTTTTATTTAGATATTTAGTCTTAAAATTCAATTATAAGTTGCAATTCTTCCTCTTTGTACTGTGATAATTTTCCCTCGATCTTTTGACATATGGGAATGGAATTCATTTTACCTCTTTTCTCTCCCCGAGTATATCATTTAGTATCAGTCAGATTCAGAGACTTTAATAGATTAGCAAACATATTGATTAAGGGGTATTTAAAATGGTTTTTGTTTGGTGGCTGGAGACCACATTGACACTTTAACAGGTAATTAAAATAACCAAGTAGACCAATATTAGTGAGGAGAGAGCCCCGAAATTACCATATATCATTCTGACTGGTAATGGCTTGTGTATATGTGGCTAATTTATATACAGCAGATATTTTAGACCAATGAAACTGTATTATATGTGTAGCCAGCCTTTAGGATATATCATACCTTTTATGTCCCCCCCCCCCCCAAAAGCTTAAGTACAGATGATAATGTTAAAGAGATAAGATGCTTTAGATTCTTTTGGAGGAACAAACAATTTTATAGGAGAGGATTTTGTGTTTTATGACTGACTAAAGGTTTGTGCTTTGGGTATTTCCTGAACCTTTTAAAACCAGGAATAATTGAGTTTTGGGAAAAAAAATACACATACACACATATGCAAAATTACTCGTTAGGTGGCAACTTTGAAATGCAGAACTGAAGAAATGCATGGGTTAGCCTTTTTTTTTTTAAAGTCTATAGAATTGTCTACATTCTCCTGTATGTGGAGGGTGCATAAGGTGCTATGTTTTTTTAAATATAGAATCAGTTAAAAAACTGCTGATAATGTAAATTTTTGCTCATTCCACATGAAGAGTTTTCCTTGAAAATTAGATACAGTAGCAACCTAGTATATTAAAAATATATTATCTAAAGTACATTGTATAGAATAGTTAATGCCAAAGGAGATAAAATCATCTCTTGTTTAAAACAAAGCGTGTATTACAAGAACTCTTATGTGCTTAGTAATAGCATGCTTTTTTTTCTTTTTGGTTTGCACTTTTTTTGAGCAGAGGAAAGTATTGTTTATAGAGAATTTACTTAGATACTCATGTTAATGTGGATTGAAATATAAACTAGAGATTAAAGTTCTGTACCACACTAATGATCCACCCACTTTCTATTACCTTGAAGTATTCATTATAGCTTAGCAAAAGTTGTGCAATCAACTGCCTTTAGATTTTTGTTCTTGTTTTGCTTTCTGATTTTCTACTGCATGGCATCAGATTTCCCAGATTTTCTGTCACCCACCCCCATTTCCTAACATGTGAAAAATGCCATTGTGTTTATGTGATATGGGTCATTGTGTGTGTTTCTTATTCTTAACATTGTGAGATTTGTAACTGCTGCATTAAATGCAGGCCTTGCTGTTACCTTTGTGACTCAAAACTGTTTTCTCATGCTGTCCATCACATTTCGGGAGACCCTTGTTCCATATTCACTCAGTTTTAATTCAGTTAAGTGTGTTAAATCTGCCTTTTTGGAAAGTGTAACGGTGCACCCTGTGCTGTGTCAACTCACTTTTGAGGGAAGACATAATTTCCAGATATAGATATATCTTTAGTTTTGTTTCTCTATTGAGATCATATGGAGGAAAGTGATTTTGTGTTCTTTAACTAGATTTAAGTTTATACTCTTTGAGTTGCAGTGATTTAACTCTTAGGTTTATGTTCCACATTCACGTTGTTTTATTTGCTTAGAATCTTCCTGACTAGGGGGTAATTAGGTGATGATATCAAATTCTCCCTCCCTGAGTTGAAACACACATATACATATCAGTACATAATTCCTGTGAAGGACCATTACTTTTGTATTTGAAGCTTTAAGGTAATCCGTTGTTGACCTGCTTTCTTTTTTCTTAAGAGATTTATTTTTTTGCAGAGGGGGAAGATAGTTCTAAGTATAGAAACTTTGGGATCTCTTGCTAGAACCAAATAGGGAGGACTGGGAGTAGAAAATGAGGAAAAGGGAATGATTTCTCTCATCTTCTCAAGTGCCAAAATACATATACACAGTGTATTTTTTCATCGCAGTTGCCAATTTTAGTATTTAAACTTAAAGCATCTTTTTTTCATGATGGTTTATTTTCTTTAATGAAAATATTTATAATTTGCTAATTTATGTTTTCTGTTCAGCATTTTGTTGTTAGTAGCACATGGTGTTAACAGTATTTATATATTTTTAATAGCAATAATTGCCACCCGGTAATAGTTGCCATATTAACCTCCAATTGCTAGTAAATATTTTTAAGTACATAATAGACAGCAATTTAAGGCATAGTGTAGCAGTTTACTGGACCGTTTTAAAGAGCCATTTGTACGTGTGATGAGTTCATAATTTTAAAGAGAAAATGTACCTAAGACTTGTATGCTACAAAGTAATGTTGCTGTGTTACTGCTTGAAGTGCTCAGTGAGAGGAAGTTAGGCTGGGACTCTTTTCTTCTTTGTGAGAATAAAGGCCTGAGGGTGCCTTTAGGACTATAAGTGTTTATTGAGTTTATCCCAGGTGCTTATATAACTTAGCATTTTCTTTGGAGTGTTTTGGTCATTTTTTTTCCATAATTGTATTAGGTATTTATTTGAAAAAAAAAAATCTCAAGGCATTCCTTTAACTAACATTAAGTTATAGTAGTGGATTATATTAATTAGGTATGGAAAAATGGATTCATCTCTTTTGTTCACTGGCTAATTTGGCCTCGTTAATTGTGAGTTAATTGTATTCATCAAACACTTTCAGAGATCTCTACTCTTGAGATTAATAAAGAAGATACTCTGTCACCAGTTTGTACTATATGCTAGAGATTAAGAAAACCATTTGCAAAAGATAAGTACATTCTGTAGTTATGTTTGTCAGATTATTTAAAATTGAGTTGAAACTCAATGTAAATAGTAAAAAGATTGCTTATCTGTATTTTTTTCTAATGAACAGTTAATACAGTTGTCTCTCCAAGTTTGATTCAGAGATAGACTATTTTTCTGAAATGACTTATTTTTGATACAAGAGAATAATAATGGTCCCTCCTTCAGTAGTAGAAGGTACTGATGTGTTCCCCCCCCCACCCTGGAAGTGGGTAGTATGTTTATTTCATAGAAGCTAGCCAGTGAGAGAGAGAGTACACAAAGTTGCGAAAAATTAATAATAGGGTTGAATGTTGGGTATTATTACTGAAATGTGCATTGCAGCTACTTATTAAAAATTGAGAAAAAGAATTTCTGCAACATTGATATCAGTGTTGTTTGTTTAAAATGTGTGCTCATCTGTTTTAAAAACTGTTGTGTGGTGGTGACCACCACAATTTCTATTTTGTTATTTTATAAACATTCCTATTTTGAGAAGTAACATTTAATGCATTGCAAAGTGAGGTAATTAGGTAGCCTGAGAATGTGCTGTGGGGTATAATTAAAAAAATTCGCAAACACTCATGCACACAGGCACGCATGCACATTTGTTTCATAGGACTTGCTTAGAGTTTTGGAATTAATGAATCAATATTTGTAATGTGTTCTTGGAATTTAGGACTCTTTTCCCCTCTCGAATCATTTAACTTCTTTCTGATCCTGTTCAGATAATTTCCTTTTATAGTATGTGCTTTCATTGTTTATTTGAAAGATTTGAAGGTGTTAGCTTTGTTCTGTTGGGGGAATTCACTTCATTACATAGGGGAGATGATTTTCCATTAATCTTGGTAAATATTAACATAAACGAGGAATTGTAAATTCAGACTCATTTACATGAATGAAATATGTATGCGTGCCCAATTTTTGTTTAGTATAAAGTCACTTATGTACATCAACATAGTTTTCTATCCTTTCTTTAGTTGATATAAAAAGTTTTAAAATGTTGCGGTTGGTGTTTCAGACAGTTCCCTTACTCTACTACAATGTTTTGTTCTTTACTAGTAAAACTAATTTAGTATAAATTAGATTTTTATCCCCATAAATTGGCTATCATAGTGTTCTTTGAGGAACTCCTGTTTTGCTTGCATTTATATTAGCATGCTTTAGTTATGTTTGTTGGAACAGAGTTGTTTTCCTTTTTTAAGCTAATAAAATGTCTTTCAGAGTACATTTGGATTCTAGTCTGGAAAAAAATAGGAAAGGTGACTCCCCCCCTCCCCCTTTCTTTCTAGATGAGAATTAGGAGATCACTTGTGTCCAAGGGAAAATGTTAGGTCATTGTCATCTCTGTACTCTGGTTTATTATGTATATTTCTGAATGTTTATTTTCTAATTCTAGGTGAATTGTGGTAGAATCTTACTAAAACCATATTTTTGCTACTGTGAAATAGCACAGAGCCCTGGTTGACAGCTTTCTACATTTTGTACTTTTCCAGTACGGCGAAATTCCATTACTGTTAAAGGAGCCTCCTGAGTTGATTATATTAAAGTTTCATTTATGTCTTTATTTTGTGTAGTTCTGATTTGTAACTTTGACTTAAAAAATGGAAAGGGGAAGATAAAAAGAATTAGGTAAACTTGCAGGTAAATATTCTTTTCTCATTTATCATTAGATCTCTTTAATAATTAAATTGTAATTTGTTCTGAGTCATTGCATTAATTGGATATATTTAAGACATTTGATATTTAAATTTGAGGAAATATGTAAAATATGCAATATGTATAAAATACAGAATTGTGAATAGAATTTTTAAATATTGAGTGGAAATTTAAAAGGTTGATCATCTAAAAGGTATTAAATTACATGAAAACTGTTACAGTTTTTTCCCCTAAAGTCAAGTTCCCCCAGTTGACAAGTTTCTGAGGAAGTATTTTTGTGTAAGACACATGGAGCTTCCTCATAGAGTCCTACATTATTTCATTAAATAGGAAAGATGATTAAATCCATCTGGGTTTAATTTGAGAGCTAATAAGTAAAGTATTCAAAAGAGTATAATTGGTGTGAAAAAACATTTTTGTTGGCAATTCTCATGATTGAATTTTAATGTCCTAAAGAGAAGTAAGGAAAAACATGTGTGTATCTAACTCAGGAATCAGCTCCTAGTTGTTTGTTTGTTTGTTTGTTTTTGTGAGTCTATACACGCCTGGCACAGTCTTACTCATCTTTTAAGTAGGTCAAATGTCACCTCCTCTGTGAAGCTTTCCCTGACTCTCACTGGCCGAACTAGTTCCTCTTGCTCCTTATATGAACCTTCTTCTATGCATCTCTGATACGCACCTGAGGTGTTGTAGGGCAGTGACCCTGTCTAAGTCATGCTGGCATTCTCTTTATAGTTGGGCGCTCTTTATTCGTTAAATGAATGAATTAATGGACATTACTCTCTTTTATTCCTAAGAGAGTTCTCATTGCTCATTTAGGTCCTGATCCTAAGTATGTTATTTTTTCTTTGAACTTAGATTTTTAGCTCTGTATTCTGAATATATGTTATCTAGGCTGTATGTACTGTGGCTTGGTAATATTTTAGATGAGTTCTAATGGTTTTTGAAGAGAATTCCACATCTGATCGAGAGATGTGCGCTTTTCATGCCTCAGAGGAATAGGAAGTCAGTATTTAGTTTTCTGGAGTGTGGTAGGCAACCTGTCAGTTTTGGAACCTGTTAGAGATTTTGTTTGGGGCTTGTTCAGAATTTCTTCATTTTTGTTCTTTAAGCTCTAAAGGAGGGCTTTTGCCCAACCTTCATTTTAGGATTCCCTTTGATGAGTCCAGTAAAATGGGCAGTGGATGGTATCGGGGAAAGTTGAGTGGTATTCACATTTTTTATTGGTGACTAATTAGTCTGATCAGGTTGGTCGCATGATGGTTATGTGCCTCAGTTTCTCAGTCTATAAACTTGATGGAAATATGGTGGGCAGGAAGTATGAAAAATCATTTTGGGTACCTTTTAAGGAAAGAGTAGATAATGTCCTTTAATAGGAAGAGACTTATAACAAATAACAAGTCAGAGAGTAAGTAGCCTAGGAAATTGGAATGGCAAAATTAGTTGTTTTAGGTATGGCAGTTATGTTGTATTTGTCCTTGTTTTGGGGGAGCAGAAGATTAAATTGTTCTTGTGTCTTTCCTCATAAATAAGCCACTATTGAGAATAAAAACTTGAAATTTGTCTTTGAGTGTTCCAAGTTTTCACATGTATATATGATTCACAGTTGTGTCGTGTGTCTTTAATATGCTGAATGATTTTGCTGTACCAACCCTCAGCTATGACTGGCTAAGCCTAGAAATTGAACTGTGGCTCTTACTTGGTAGTTTAAGCTATTAATTCCTTGGCAGCTCCAGAGTGCTCTTTGAACTTTAAATAGCAGTTCTATTAACATTTTGAGATTTGTCTCAGGGAATGTCAGAAATAGTACTCAATAAATATCTTTTTCTTCTTAAAGACTAACTCATGTTTTAGTCTGACAAACATGTCACAACCCTTACTATGTTTTGAACAAAGTATATATTTTCAACTACTGGCTAATTTCTATTTTCCATTTAATAATGCAGCAACATCTAAAAATACTGTTTAGACCTTGTTGAAGGAGTGAATTCCCCTACCCTCAACTGTAGTTTTTGTATTAGTAAGTTGAATATGAATAAGTGTCCAAAGTTTTTGTCCAGAGGTGTAAAATTTTACATATGAGGTGTTCTTAAGCATGCTAAAATATTAGAAAAAGTTAATTTCTGAGTCCCCCCCCCCCGTAAAAACTTAATCTTCTGTTGCTGCAAATGATTGTTAGCTTATTTATGTTGTAGTGTACTTGATTACTTGTGTTATTTATGGCAGCATTTTTATGGGAATGAACTTATATTTATTGTTCCTATTTAGAATGTCAGGAGTACGGTTCCTCTGATTGTGCAGTGCTGACAGTCAGAGCAGGCACTCCCTAAAAAGCCCTTCTTGGCCCCAGGCGTAGGGGGAGTGAGGACCGCCCAGCAGCTAGACCCTTTCCTAGGCCTTGGAGAGAGGATTGCTATCAGATAGAGGCTTGAGGAGGGTGTTGAGAGGTGCAGATGGCCCCGCCCGACCCATGGGAAGAATTTTCCCTTCCTGTAGGGATCTGTTGCTGCTTCCTCTTTGGAAAAGATTTTGTATTTCTTTGTCCTTTAGCTTCTTTCCTTGCCTTTTCTCCTTCACTCACCACTAGAGTTTGGTAAATGAGGACTTCTGAGCCCTAATGAAATGAAAAAGAGAATGGGAGTTGATTGGATGGGCTAGCCAATAAACTAGAATTTAGAAATGTTAATTTCTCCTATGTTATGTCTCAGAAATTTGGGACTTACAGAATTCATTTTTTGATGATGTATATACATCAGTAATGATTGAAATCTGGCTTGGGCTTGCAAAAGGGCTAATGCTCTGATATGTGGGGAAGAAGACCTACATGTACTGTTTAATTTCTAAGATGCTGTGTGGTGAGTGCAGAGGAAGAACACCGTTGACCTTGTACCAGAAAAACTTAGAAGGGGAGTTTTAAACTGGATCTTGACAGTATTGCTAGAGAGGAACGGAAAGGACGTTCTTTGGAAGTTCAGGCGACAACTCTGAGTCTGTCCTCGAGAATATGTGCTGAAGTGGCATGTAGAGAATACTTCTAATTCATGGTCTTGGTTCTTGGTTTCCTTTTAAAAAATTACAAAACTTACTGAAATCTAATTTTTGTTAGGTGGAAAATTTGAAGTGTGGGCAGGCCAATTTGAATTAAGAAATGGTGATGTTAAAATAATCAGTTTTCTAAAATCAGTTCTGAACTTTAAAAAAAACAGTGCTATATTACGCAAAATGCTAATGACTAAAGTGACAAATATTTCAGAAACTGGACAGACGTGAATCTGAAGTGAGCAGATGGGATATGAAACTAAAAGCGGGAGATAATCCAAGACGGTATAGAAACTTAGGAGAAATGAATTGAGGAGAAACAAGTGTCTTAAACGGTATTGCATTTAATAACGTGTTTAAAAGCCTTTCTAGGATTGCTCTCTTACATCGACAAACTAGAATTGTTGAACTGTGTAACCCATCCCTCTTTAAATTTAAAACAAATTAGATTTTGGCCCAGGATTACTTCTGATGAAGCCTAGTCATTTAAGTCATGAATGTATGTATTATATGTACTTTAAAGTAGACTATAATTTGCTTTCTGTGCAGTAAAAATCAAGAGAATAGTGATTTTCAGAGACAATTGTGGTAGACCTTGAAGGGAAGAGGTAAGGAGTGAAAGATGAGGAAGTTTGCTCTTGGGATGGCTTGGTACTCAATTGAAATTGTTACATTTGACTGTTGAGGATAGAATCTGGATTCTAGTGGGTTGTGGAATGAATGGATGGTACACTTTTCAGCCAAAGAAGCTTCATCGTGAAATAAGCAGGGATGTGGGAGTGGGGAGGGTAAGAGATTGAAAGGTGGATTTAAAAAAAATTTTTAATGTTTATTTTTGAGGGGTGTGGGCAGAGAGAGAGGGAGACACAGGATCAGAGGCAGGCTCCAGGCTCTGAGCCGTCAGCACAGAGCCTGATGCGGGGCTCGAACTCAGGAATAGCAAGATCGTGACCTGAGCTGAAGTCCGATGCTTAACGGACGGAGCCACTGAGGTGCCCTGTTGAAGGAAATTTTTTAGAATGTGAGAGCCTCATATGTTTGTGGACTTGGAAGCAACAATAGTGGAGAGGCGGAAAGAAAGGTGGAAGGTAAAAGAACAGTTGTTAATTGATGAAAGGAGTCTGGCTGGAGATGGTTATCAAGAACCCCAGCGATGGGTAGGGTTAGCGCTGGAAAAGAGTAAAACATCTCAAATAAAAGATGCAGATACAAGAAATGAATATGTGTGAAGGAAGTGGGGACAATCTCAGTTGTAGCTTGAGTGCCTTTTTTAAATTTTTTAATTTTTTTAATGTTTATTCATTTTTGAGAGACAGAGTGTGAGCGGGGAAGGGGCAGAGAGAGGGAGACACAGAATCTGAAACAGGCTCCAGGCTCTGAGCTGTCAGCACAGAGCCCGAAGCGGGGCTCAAACTCAGGAACTGCGAGATCCTGACCTGAGCCGAAGTTGGATGCTCAACCGACTGAGCCACCCAGGCGCCCCGAGTGCTTTTTATATCCAAAGATTAAATATATTCAGTTTGAGCCTGAATAAGTTAAAATAAGGTTTTAGCTAAGCGTTTTGCATGTTACTTGATGTGCTTGTTGCAGTTAGCCATCTTTATTTTTAAATTTTCATTTACTGGTCATTTTTAGGTGGGTCAGATGTTATTTTCTTAAGTTGTGTACTTCAAAATTATAAAACTGATTCTGAGCTAGCCATACCAGAACCCACACACATCTGCCCAAACGAGAGGTGCTCTTCAAAGTAAGCCTCCTTGAAATGGATCAAATACCAGTGTGTTGTCCAGTGTTTTTTTGGTCCTTTTCCTTTGCAGTTGCTTTTAGAGTTTAGTCAGCCACTCTAGAAAATCTTATTTTAAAGGATGCTTCTTCGGTCAGTGTCTTCTTTCTGCGTAATTTACTGTGTTCTGCTTTTCGCTCTAAATTGTTGCCCAAGTCAGCAGTTTAGTACTTATGGTGGTGTTCATGGATGATGAACAGAAACCCTAGGAAGAACTCTACTTTTGGATATATTGGCATACATACATTGTAGATGTGTGCTGAGAATTTCTTCCTTGCTTGTGTACATTTGCCTCCGAGGTTCTAAGTCTAGTGTTTCAATGTTTTTGTTTTTTTTTTTCCAGACAGTTTCAATGAAGATGGCTTTAGTGGTACATTGATTGGTAAGACTAGATACTGGGACAAATTAAGTGGAGGTGGGATTTTTGCTTTTTGGGGATCAAGGCAAATTATCCTGAAGGGGGAGTAGAGTTGAGTAGAATTGCCCTCTGTCTGTCTGGCAAATGTCAGATGTCTTCCTGAGGTCCATTTTTAGTGAAACTGAAGTGATCTTGAAGAGAGGCCTGCAATGAGTAAAAGTATCCTGTTGAGATAATCTTTTAAGATTTTCACAGAAAGTTTGGTCTCTGAGACCAAAGTTTTTACCTTTGCCTTTTCCTGTTGCTTTACGCATCTGAGACTACCTAGTAAGCCATTGTATATTCCAGAAATGCTCTTTCGGCAGTCCTTCCACTGGTGAAGATTAGGACGTGGCACTCATGTGTATTTAGGATTTCACTTTATTGTGGTCTGCCATAGTGTTCAGTGGAGGGGAGGTGGAGAGGATATTTTAACTGTAACTGTCATGCCTGTGTTAGTTTCTTAGATTAAAAGTTACAGTGGCAAGTGTTTTCTATTTTTGGTTTCAGGAATGTAATGAAAATTTTCTCAGCTTTGTTTTTATGGTTTTCAGGTAACATGGATGAGTTTATAATTCTCTTTTAAGTTCTTTTCACATCAACAAAAAGGAATTAATCCTGTCAAAATAGGGTGTTATAATCCCAGAGTTACAGATATTTTGGGAAAATTTACTTCCATGATAATTATTCTCAACAACAACAGGCACTTTTTAATTTTACAAATTTGTAAAAGACCTTAGCAGTTTAACATTTAGAAGTTACACCAGAGCATAAATCCACATCTCAGCTGCTGAAGGCCATAAATATTTATCTTTTGAAATGTAAGTTTTTAACTAAACTTTATTTGCTAAAAACTTTTTTCAAAGTATATTGGTTTATATACAAAGTGTAATCATCTGCTTGGATTGAATCAATTTGTCTTGATCCCAAATAGATTAAACTCATTAGTTGTCTATAAAGTACTTGAGAGAGATATGTACGAAAATGATATTTTGTTGCTGTTTGGTGATACCATGGTGAAACTGAGCTTTGTAACCCAGACAGATGGTGCTATTCTTGAATCTGTCTGCAAGATCCTGTAACATTTAATTAAACAGTGGAATGGTTCTCATGAGAACTCATACTTTGATATGTGTAAGCTAATAAACTGACTTCTTTAGTAAATTTTATGAATTTGATTTGAAAAAGAAATATTGTTTTTAGGAAAGTTTTCTAATGAATCTGTTAGGATAAATAGCTTATTTTGGTAGTTTATTTGGTAATCTCAAGAAATATTCTAGGTGGAAAATGAACGAAACTCACAAAGGTAGACACTTACCTTCTAAAGGAGCTTTGATTTTTGTTGCCAGGCTTTCTCATACGGTAGGTGTGATGCACTTTTTAACCCAAAAAGCTGAATTTAACACTTTCCAGAAGAAAACTGTGAGAAATTTGGTAATAAATGTTAACACTTATTTTAGAAAATTACTATTGATTTAGATTCCTTGTGATCCACCTTACATTTTAATATTGGAATTGAAAATAGAAATGTGTTAAACTACTCAACCCAGTTTTAATAAATTATAGGGATAGACCTTTAACTATTTGGGGCGCCTGGGTGGCTCAGTTGGTTAAGCGTCTGACTTCGGCTCAGGTCATTGATCTTGTGGTTCCTGAGTTAGAGCCCCACGTCAGGCTCTGTGCTGACAGCTCAGAGCCTGGATCCTGCTTCGGCTTCTGTGTCTCCTCTCTCTTCCCATCCCCTGCTCGCACTCTATCTCTCTCAAAAATAAATAAATATTAAAAAAATTTTAAAAAGAGCAGTGATTAAAAAAGAAAAGACCTTTATTTTGTAAAAGTTTGAGCTCAGTACTAATATTATATGGTTAAGATGAATAAGTTTGTCAATTACATAAATAATAAGTCATACAACATTTCTGGGCTTTCTTGTAAATTATTCTTTCATTAAATATACTTATTTTTTATCTAATGCCTAGTCTTTTATAGATGGGTGACAGGACTGAAAGGTGATATTTGATGTCAGATTGGATGACGTCAAGAAGCTGGAAGGTTATTCTGTATGCACCTAGGGAACACCTGAAGGATTTTAAGGGGGTTCATGACATGATCAGATTTATGTTTCAGATAGAAAACTCATGTGGACTCTTGGAGTGTAGATTGTAATAGGGAGAAATCAAAGGCAGAGGGAATGCTCTTAGAGTAGGCTAGATATGAGAAATCACACAGGGCTAGTAGGAATGGAGAGAAAGAAATGGAATCAAGTAATATTCTGGAGGTACAATTGATAGTACTTGGTGACCAATTACATATGTCCTGGGAGAGGAACCAAATGACAAACAGATGTGTTCTTGGTTTTATGGCATTTGCATTCTTGTATATGTAAAAGAAAGAGGCAGAGTTGGCAGCATCCATGTTCTAGTTGTTAGCAGAAGACTTATGCTTTGATCATGGATGTGTATATGAAAGTATTCACTGAGCCTGGGTTCTTGCTGTTAAGTCCTACAGAACTCAAAAGTTTTATAATTAATTATGGACAGAGCTCAGGGCAAAAAAAGGCCGGGGTTGTGAAAAGAGGGTAGAAACAAACATTATAAGCTGTTTCCAGAAAAGATTTGAGGCAGCGAGAATAAGATTTCTTTCTTTTTTTTTTTTAAATTTTTTTTTAACGTTTATTTATTTTTGAGACAGAGAGAGACAGAGCATGAACGGGGGAGGGGCAGAGAGAGAGGGAGACACAGAATCGGAAGCAGGCTCCAGGCTCTGAGCCATCAGCCCAGAGCCCGACGCGGGGCTCGAACTCACGGACCGCGAGATCGTGACCTGAGCTGAAGTCGGACGCTTAACCGACTGAGCCACCCAGGCGCCCCTATAAGATTTCTTTCTTAAATTGAGAATGAGATTTATAAGAGAAAGGAGAGGTGGAGGAAAAAAGTAGGGAAGAAGGGAGAAGTCAAGGCTGATGGGTGGTTGGTAAAGGGCCTTTGGAGAGGTGTAGGTGGTGATGGTGGTGGTTGGAAGTGGGGTTAATATTTTGGTAGAGGAAGAGCTCATGAAATTTTGATGATCGGAATGGACATGGAGAAACCCTGATGGGAAGAAGGAAAATAGAGGTGCAGGCACCCTAACAGCAATTGGCTATTACATAGCGTTTGTTACATAGAGCCTCTGTTTTTGATAGTGGTAAACTCAGGAAGCAGATTACATATTTTCTCTGCAAATCTGTTTGAGATGTTTTCATTGAGTTTTTTTTTTTTTTTTTTTACATTTATTTACTATTTGAGAGAGAGAGGAGAACAAAACAAAACAGTGTGAGTAGGGGAGGGGCAGAGAGAGAGAGAGAGAGAGAGAGAGAGAGAGAGAGAGAGAGAGGAGAGAGGGAGACTCCAGGCTCTGCACTATCAGCTTGGAGCCCAACGCGGGGCTCGAACCCACGAACTGTGAGATCACGACCTGAGCTGAAGTCGGACGCTTAACCGACTGAGCCACCCAGGCGCCCCTTGAGTTTTTTATTTAAAGGTTTTGTTTATATTTCATATTGGTGATATTTTCGGTAGGTGGAGGAAATGGACTTTTAACCCTGTTTTTTTTCTTGGCTTTGTGGAAATTGCCAACTTGTAGGAGTTGGGAAAGTGGAAAGAATAGAGAGGATATTTTTGTAAAGACTCAAAACTGTGTATCTTTGGTGCCTCTTCTTCATTCTAACTTTGAATTCCTTTAGAGTTTTACTCCTACCATTCTATTCTTTGTTCCTTCAGCACTTAGCTTTCGGAGTGTACAGTATTTTTGTAGGTATTGAGAGTATGATTGTAATGCCATGGCCTATTTTTACCTCATATGGGGAACATTTCCCTTCTCCATCTCTCTGCCAGTCCCTCCGTACCCCTTTCCCTCTTCAGCCCCGTTCCTGGGCTCCCTGGGCTCCGGAGCCTTCCCTCTGCCCAAGGTCCTGCTGCACTTGTACCTGGCAGTGCTAGTGCTCAGGGAGAGCGCTAACACGTATGCCGGCACTTCAGAGCTCTGTGATGTAATCTCCTTGGTGTGGCGGGATCCTCTCCCGTTGTTTTGAGCGCACTTACTGGCGCAGCGTGTGCTCTCCATTGTCAGTTGGTTGTCATTCATTCAGCCTTCCCATGTGGGTAGATTTTTCACTTGGCTACCCTGAGGGAGGAGAGGTGGCTTTCTTGCAGTTGTCATCTTTCTTTAATTTCTCTCCGAGTGAGGTAGTACCAGTGAAATACTTCCACGAAATGAAATTTCCAAGAAATTAAAACTATAAAAAATGAAAGCCAGTCCATTAGATCAGATTTACCCCAGCTCTTCCATTCTTGTTAATGTTCCCTTTTTGTGTACATAGAGGTAATCACAGTATAAATATGGTTTTTCATTCAGCTGAACGCACTCACACATTTTCCGTGTGGTTACAGTTTTTGTAATTATTTTATACTTTTAAGGGAAAAGTCTTAATTTATTTTATAAATTTAAAAATTGTGTAGTTTCAAATTCAGACAGTACTATAAAACAGTAAAACAAAAAGGTTCCCCCACCCCCATGGGGAGGTGACTACTGGTAGTTTAATTTTGATCGTTACAGACTTTTTCCTTTTGCATATGTTTGTGTGCCTGTATACATATGCAATTTCAAACTGTTTTTATTACATACGGGGTAGATAAAAGTAGCATGTACAAATCACATATAAGGTAGAGAGAATCATGGTACAGTGAACACCCACACACCTACTACCCAGAGTTAGAAAAAGAACACTTTTTGTCTGCGAAGTCCTGTGGTGTCTTTTCCTTCCCATTTTTTCTTCTTCCTTCAGAGGTAACTGTTATCCTGAATTGTATGTGTATCTTTCTGTAGTTTAAAAAATTTTTTTTTTTTCAACGTTTATTTATTTTTGGGACAGAGAGAGACAGAGCATGAACGGGGGAGGGGCAGAGAGAGAGGGAGACACAGAATCGGAAACAGGCTCCAGGCTCCGAGGCATCAGCCCAGAGCCTGACGCGGGGCTCGAACTCCCGGACCGCGAGATCGTGACCTGGCTGAAGTCGGACGCTTAACCGACTGCGCCACCCAGGCGCCCCTCTGTAGTTTTAAAAAAGTTTTAATTATGTATGCTTAGGATGTGTGTGTGTGTGTGTGTGTGTATGTATGCACATACATATATGTAGTTTTGTACACTTTTGAGCTTTTTATAAATGAAATATACTGTATTCTTCTGTAACTTGCTTTTTTAGCTTAATATCATGTTCCATCAGTTCTAATTCACTCTTATACCTGTTTATGCATTCTGTTTATGAAGGGCATATTTGTAGTTTAAAAAGTCAGGGGGGGATAATCCTCCAGCTTTTCCTGTAACATGCCTTTTCTGCTTAACATTGAAGATATTTTAAAGTCAGCAAATTTAAGATTTTTCCTCATTTTTTTCTGTGTTTTTAAAACAGTTGGTATTCTGCATCATAGGATGGATGAACTGTTGTTTAAGCAAAAGCTGTGAGAAACATTGGTTCAATTTTTTCTTCTGTAATAGTATAGTTATGCATTAAGTTTTGATAGTTACAACTACATTTTAAAAAAAGATGTTAGTTTACATTCCTGTGGGCAGTACATAAATGTACATTTCTTCTATCCTTGCCTATAGTGAAATTTATCAGTTAAAGTTTTTCCACTCTAAGAAATATCTCAGTATTTTGATTTTTCAGTTTGTTCATTTCTAATGAGGTTATGAGCATCTTTTCATACATATGGGTGTATGTATTCTGTGACTTTTCTTATTTTTTAAAAGCATTTAATCTCTAAAAAGCCTTTTTTGTTTTCCTATTTAAAAATTCCAGTCATTCACTAATAGGACTCTGTATTTCAAGTCAGATCTTTACATGTTATATACATTGTTAGAGCTTTGCTGTTTCTAAAAGTGCTTATGAGATGCCTGACACTGTAACTGCTTGCCAGCTACATGCATTTTCTCATTAAGGTCCTGATGAGGTAGTACTGTTCCCATTTTTCAGATAAAAAAACTGAGGCAAGAATTTTAACTAATTTAACCAATGTCACACAACCAGCAAGTGATGGAGCTGTAACTGATTTCAGAGCCTGGTTGCCCTTAACCAGTGCATTGTATTGTGTGCTCTTCTTTCTTCTGTCTAAATCCTTGTAGGGCTTCTGTGAAGCTCTTCCTAGCCATTCCAGGCACTATTGGTCTCTTTCTTTTCTGAGCCTTTTAAAAATTAACGGTGCGGACCATATAATATAGAGCGAGCATGAAGGTAGAAATCACTGGAGCATGCAGATTTGCCTGAGATTAATGGAGTGATGATATAGTTTACATTTTTTTTAAAGTTTCACCAGAGATTAATGGAGTAATAATGCAGCTTAAAATTTCTTCCCACAGATAGGGAGAGTTCTTTTCTCTTAGACTGCTTTATTCCGAATTGAGGAATCATTTGGAAAATGAGGAAGTAGAGTAGCTTATTGTTTTGATCAATTTTGGAGGCAAGGTGAAAACCTAGGTAACTGCGTAGTCTCAAGAAAACTTCCATCATCTCATTAGTCTTTTAGTTTTTAAAAAATAAAAAGCTAATTTACTCAAATGCTTACATCAAAAATGACTTACTGTAGTACCGTGATCATATAT
The DNA here is from genome assembly GCF_022079265.1 of Lynx rufus. NCBI lineage: Eukaryota > Metazoa > Chordata > Mammalia > Carnivora > Felidae > Lynx > Lynx rufus. The sequence goes on along the minus strand of NW_025814839.1, from coordinate 7,801,940 downwards.
TTATTAAAAAAATAGACAAATAGCTTAACCAAGGTAAAAATTAATTTCTTTTTTATATACGAGCGGCCTGGAGGCAGGCACGTAAGAACTGGCTTTGCTTGCTTCTCAGTCATCAAGTGTCTCAGGCTTGCTCTTACTCCATTGTCCTTAGTCTATTACAAGTAGCATATTGTCCAAGATAGTTGTTCAGACTCTCGTCATCATAGTGGCATTCTAGTTTGGAAGGAGTAGGAAATGTCCCTCGTTTTTAAGGAAACTTCCACCAAGTTTCTTATGATGCCTCTGGCCATACTTCACCTCAGGAAAGTTTCAAGTAAGCATGTTGTTTGCCTCAGTAATACAGATTGTATTTTACTATGGAGGAAGGAGCCCTTCATGTTTGGCCAGCCCTAACAATGCTATACAGAGAAAACGATAGAAATTTCTGTTTCTAGCCTGTTACTGCACTTGGGCAAGAAATCATCCTGATGTCAGTAGTGAACTTCATTAAATAGTTCAGTTCCCAGAAATTTCACAAGAGTTCTCCTTTAGTTAAGGTTAATAAATATAAATCATTAACCATTTTCTGATGTAGTTAGACATGACAATACTTTTTTCAAAAACATTGCATACTTTCTAAAAGAGATTCATAGTTACATTGGGAGATGTGCAAGATGGTGTTTTGGCTTTATTAAAAATAGGTTTTTTTTTTCTTTCAGAGATTTTTTTCATGAATTCTTCCATTAATACATAAATATTTGATCTTTGCATACAATACAGTGAACCCATTTTAAGCAAGTAAGTATAGTTTCATGAGTTTTGACAAATGCATACCTATGTGAAACCACCACTGAAATCACAATAGAAAGCATCTGTGATGCTTTCCCTCCATCTCTAGATAGCCACTGATATATTACTATAGATTCATTTTGTCTTTTCTAGATTTTGTTTTAAAGTGTACTTATTTTGAGAGAGAGAGAGAGAGAGAGAGTGAGTGAGCTAGCATGTGAGCGGGGGAGGGACAGAGGGAGGGAGAGAGAATCCCAAGCAGGCTCTGTGCCGTCAGCACAGAGCCAGATGCAGGGCTCAATCCCTTGAACCACAAGATCATGACCTGAGCCGAAATCAAGAGTTGGACATGTAACCGACTGAGTTAAAAAAATCTAGGATGGATTTTTTTTTTTATCAAGGGAATCATATAGTGTATGTGTCCTCTTCCTATTGTTGCTTAAGTAGGTTATTCCTTTTTATTTTTTTTTTATTTTTATTTTTTTTAAATTTTTTTTTTTTTCAACGTTTATTTATTTTTGGGACAGAGAGAGACACAGCATGAACGGGGGAGGGACAGAGAGAGAGGGAGACACAGAATCGGAAACAGGCTCCAGGCTCTGAGCCATCAGCCCAGAGCCTGACGCGGGGCTCGAACTCACGGACCGCGAGATCGTGACCTGGCTGAAGTCGGACGCTTAACCGACTGCGCCACCCAGGCGCCCCGGTTATTCCTTTTTAATGCTAAGTTGTAATCTCTTGTATTGCTATTCCAGTTTGCCTACTCTTCCATGTATTGGTTTTTATGAACATTGATGCACTGGTTTTGTGTGTGACAGATTTTTTGTTTTTTCTGTAAATAGGATTATAGTTGCTGAATCATGTGGGAAACATAGGTTTCACTTTATAAAGAACTGTTAAAGTTTTGAAGTGTGGTTGTCCCATTTTACATTTCCATCAGTTACATGAGAGTTCTAATTGGGATTCCAAGGTAACAAAGATTTTCTCTCATGATTTCTTCCGGAAGTTTTATAGTTTTGTTAGGTTTAGGTCTGTGATCAAGTGGCCCCTTTTGAGTTCATTTTGTGTGTGTGTGGAGTGAGGTATGGGTTGAAGTTCTTTTGGCATGTAGGTGTCTAATTCTAGCATCATTTGTTGAAAAGACTGCTTTTCTCATTGCGTTACCTTGGCATCTTTGTCATAAAATCGAGTGGATGTATTGCGTCTATGTATGTCTATGTTTATGCAAAGGTTTATTTCTGGATTCTGGATTCTGTCCCTTTGGTTTATGTGTCTCTTATGCCAATACCACAATATCATGATTACTGAAATTTTATAGTATGTCTTGAAATCTGGGCAAATTCTCACAACTTTGTTCTTTTTCAAAATTATTTTGGCTCTTTTGGGTACTTTGCAATATAAGTTTTAGAGTCAACCTGTGAAGTTTTCAGAAAGATCCTGCAGGGATTTATTGTGATTTCATTGAATTTGTAGATCAAATTGGGGAGAATTGACAGGTTGACACTTTTAAGGCTTCCAGTTCATGAACGTAGTCTAGCTTCCATTTTTTTTTTTTTTTTTTAAGATCACTGATTTCTGTCAACATTGTAGTTTTTGGTGTACAGGTATGGAATATATGTTATTAAATTCATCCCTTAGGACTTTGTAAATTTTTCAATTGTTTTAAATGGTTTTGTTTCAAAATATTCTAATTGCTTATGCTATTATATAGAAATACAATTGAATTTTGCATATGTATCTACATACTGCAACTTTCCTAAACTCGATTATTAGTAATAGTCACTTTTTGGTAAAGTCCTTGAATTTTTGTAACTGTACATGAGGATATTGTCTGTGAATAAAGATGATTTTATATCTTCCTTTCAGTTTCTATGCCTCTTACTTATTTTTCTTGCTTTATTGCATTAGTTAGGACCTATACTACAAAGTTGCATAACAGTGTACCTCTTTGCTTTGTTACTGATTTTACATGGGAAGTACTCAATCTTCTATGATTAATTGTGATGGTAGCTGTAGTTTTTGAACATCTTCTTTAATCGGGTTGAGGAATTTCTCTTTAATTCCTGGTTTACTTAGTTTTTACCACGATTAGGTGTTGAATTTTGTTAAATGTTTTTTCTGCATCTATTGAGATGATCATAGGTTTTGTTCTGTTAACATGGGGAATCATATTAATGGGTTTTTGAGCTAGTTTGATTCAAATTACATTGATGGGCTTTTGAACTCATTCAGTTAAGCCTCACTTTCCAAGATATACTCCCATTTGCAGGGTGTGTTATCATTTTATGTACTGTTGGATTTGATTTGCTACTATTTTGTTAATTTTTAAATCTGTGTTCATGAAAGATATTGACGTATAGATTCCTTCAGTATCTTTGTCTTGTGTTAGTAATGTGAATCTCATAAATGATGTGGGAATTAGTCCCTTCTCTGTTTTCTGAAAGAGCCTGTGTAGGATTAGTGGTATTTCTTTCTTAATGTTTGATGGAATTTACCATTGAAGCCCTCTTGCCTTGGAGAATACTTTGTAGGAAGGTTTTAAATTACAAATTCGATTTCTTTGATAGGTATAGGGCTATTCAGATTTTTAACTTTTTTATTTGCTTTAGTTTGGTAGTTCTTTCAAAGAATTTGTCCGTGTAATCTAAGTAGTTGTATTTATTGGCATCAGGTTGTTTGTAGTAATTGCATTATCTTCAGTGTCTTTAGTATGTGAAATAATTCTTGATGTTGGTAATTTGTCTTTTCTTTCTCTCTTGATTAACCTAGAGAGAAAGTTCTCTATTTTATTGATTAACAAAAAAAGAACACCGGCTTTTTACTGTATTGGTTTTCTCTGTTGTTAGTTTCACATTTCATCCATTTCTTCTCTTTTCAGTATTGTCTTCCCTGAGATTACATTTGGCTTAATTTACACTTCTTTTCTAGCTTCTGAAGGAAGAAGTTTGGAGCAGTTTTACACCTTTCTTCCTTTCTACTGTAAATCTTTAAAGCTACAGATTTCTCCTTGAGCACTGTTTTACTTGTATCCCATACAATTTTGTATATTTTGTTTTCATAATCAGTTATTTCAAAACATTTTCTACTTGTGATTTCCTTTTTGTCCAATGTGTTGTTTTAGAGGTATTATTTATTTAATTTCCAGATTTTGTCAGGAAGGGGAATGTTCTAGATATTTTGTGACTTTCTAATTTTGTTCAGAAATTTCAATTGTAAATATATTAATATTTGTTTTATGGCTCCACATATGGGTTCTCTTGGTGAATGTTCGATGTGCATTTGAAAAACTGTATCCTGTTGAGTGGTTTTTTTTGTTTTTGTTTTTTTTTTGATAAATGTCAGTTTGGTTATGTTGGTTGATAGTGTTCATGTTTTCTATACCTTATTGATTTTCTGTCTACTTGTTCTATCAGTTGCTGGGAGGAGGCCTGTTGAAATCTTCAATTATACTTCTGGATTTGTCTATTTCTACTTTTAGATATATCAGTTTTTACTTCATGTATTTTGAAGCTTTGTTGTTAGACAAAGCTGCACATTTGGGATATATGTCTTCTTGAAGAGTTGACATTTTTATCATTACAAAATTTCTCTATTCCTTTATAGTCCTCTTGGAATCCACTTTGATACTAATCTAGCCATTTTAGCTTTCTTATAATTTGTATTATAACTTGTTTTTGTATTGAAAGTGAATTTCTTGTGGGCAGTATGTAATTGGACCTTTAAAATTTTTACTTATCCTGAGAATTGATGTTTTTTACTTGTAATAGACTATTTGTGTTTAATATATTTGTATGATGGTTGTGTTTAAGTCTACTGTCTTGGCACTTTTCCCTATCTGTCCCATCTGTTCTTTGTTCCTTCCCCCCCCCCCTTTTCCTGCCTGTTTTCAGATTATTTGAGTGTTTTCTTATGATTCAATTTTATCTTCAATATTGGCATCTTAGGGGCATCTGGCTGGCTCAGTTGATGGAGCATGAGACTTTTGATATTAGGGTTGTGAGTTCAAGCCCCACATTGGCATCTGAAATATACTCTTTGTTTTACTTTTTAGTGACTGTTCAAGAGCTTATAATATGGGACTTTGTTATCGTAGTTTATCTTCAAGTAATATTAAATTTCATTTATAATGTAAAAAACCTTAGAACAGTATACTTCCATTTTCTGTTTCTGGCTTTTGTGCTGCTGTTGTCATATATTTTTCTTCTATATCTGTATACAATCTGTGATGCATTATTAGTTTTGCTGTAAACAGTTAATTTGTTTTAAAGAAATTAAAAGTGAGAAAACATATGTTTTCTATTTATATATTAACTGCTTTGGGTGCTTATATTCTTCTGTGTAGATCCAGATTTCCATCTGCTATTTTCTTTGTACCTGCAGAACTTTATTCTACTTATATTTATTATGAGGTAGTTCCATGGGTTTCTGCTCATCTGAAAGAAGTCTGTATTTACCTTCACTTTTGAAGGATATTCGTGCTTGATCTAGAATTCTAGATGTGGACGTTTTTTTCCCCTTTCACATGATCTGTTGTTTCCAAGCTTGCATATTTTCTGGTGAGAAGTCTGTTTAAAGGATTGTCTTTGTTTTCCCTTATATAATGTGTCTTTTTTCCCTTTTGACAGCTTTTAAGATTTTTTTAAAATCACTGGTTATCAGAAACTTAATTTGGTATTTTTTGCTTTTTTGTTTTTTTTGTTTTTTTTGTTTTTTTGTTTTTGTTTGTTTGTTTTGATTTATGCTGCTTTGGGTTCACAGAACTCCTTGGGTCTGAGTACCTTGTTCTCATGAAATTTGGGGACAATTTGGCCATTTTTCAAGAACATTTTTTTGGTCCTCCCTTCTACCTTTGCATTCTGGGACCATAATTATATGTAAGAGTGCTTGATCATAGTCTTCTTTTGGCCTCAGTCATTATTCTTTCAGTTTGAAAAAATACTTTGTTCTTCAGCTTATATAATTACATTGTATGTTGTCAGGTCCCCCGTACCCCCCCTTTTTTCTTTTACTGTGCTACTTTACTGTTAAACCCATTCAGTGAGTTTATTTTGTAATTTGTGCCTGGATATTCTCATGTTTTTATGTTTTTCATTTCTTATTAAGTTTAAATTCTTGACCGTACTTATGATAGCTTTCTTAAAGTGATTTTTAATTCCATCATCACTTTCATTTCTGGGTTTGTTTCTCTTCACTGATTTTTCTGCTGGCCATGAGTCTCTTTTTGCTATGTCTTTGAATGTCTGGTGTTCTTTTATTGGGTGGTGGATATTGTGAATATTATGTTGTTGAAAGTCTGGATTGTATTTCTTTCTTGTAAAGAGTTGAATTTTGTTTTGGCTGGCAGTTAGCTACTTGGAGATGAGATGATGATGGTAGTGATGGTCATTATTTTTGAGAATCGATTTTTAGGGTGTGTTAGAGCAATCATGGCCCTTCTGTGGTCTCTGTTTAATGCCCAACATGTTTAACTGTTTTCATCCTGACTGTTCAGAACGAGACTTGTCTCCCAGTTTTGTGTGAACTGTTAGAGTGATAGCTCTCTAGTAATTCTTTGCCAGGCCTCATGGAATTTTGCTCTTTGAATGTGTAGCTTAGTGTATGTAGGAACTATTTCACAAGAACCCCTATCAGATCTCTGGAGCTCTTTTTCTGCAGAACTTTCTGGTGATAGGCTCTCATAAATTCCAGCTGCCTCAGCCTTTGCAAGGCCTACTTCATTTGTTTTCTTTCTCTTAGAGATCCTAGCTCCATGCTGTCTTTTGTCCAATGTCTGAAAACAGTAGTTTCATACTTTTTTGTCTAGTTGTTTATGGTAGAAGGATAGTTACAGTGTTTCTTATATTTTAAATGCCATATTTGCCTGCGTGTGTTATCTTCTATCCTAGTTCAGGGTTTTGTTTTTTGTTTTTTTTTTAAGGATCAGAAGGTAGTTATTTCAGGCTCACAGGTCACACAGTCTCAGTCACAACTAATCAGCTCTGTGGTTGTAGTGTGGCAGGAGCAAAGATAGTATGTAAATAAATGGGCAAAGTTGTGTACTAATAAACCTTTATCCATAAAAACATTTGGCCATCTAGTTGTGGTGTTCTGACACTCCTTTCCTATCTTAGCCACATCGTATTTCCGGTATGGTTTGTATGTTTCTCTCCTATGATTATCGACACACATTTATAGGCAAATGTGTCCATTATTACCAAGTTTGTGGTGAGAAATCATAATAATTTCTTCTTATGTCATTCTTTTATTTTCCCCATTTTTTCCTGCATTATCATGAAGTTTTGTGAATCTGTTGAGTGTGAGTTTTTCTTTCAGATTACACCAGAGAACATAAAATTTTAACAACAACAAAAACATTCAGCTGACCCATGAGGTATAGTTTGTCAGTCCCTTGAACTAGTTGACTGAGATACAAGTGATATTGGAGATACAAAATCTTATGATTGGAAGGGAAGAATCTTTGAGATTTGTATTTCATGTTTGAAAGGAACCTTGTAAGTCATACTGTCCAACCACCCCTTTGGTGTTTGAAGCCACATCCAGTATTAACAGCTTCTCCTTAACATCTCATATATATGATTCTCAGGGATCTCAACCAGGGATTTTTTGAGGAAGCTATCACTGTTGTTGTTTTAATCATCAGTTTTTCCATTTGATTCTCTGCTACCACTTGGGTCTGTGCTAAGCATATCTAATTCATCTTCCACATATGAGTCTTTCATAAAAGTTGAAGACTTCATAAATTTCTTCAGAATGTTAACTGCATATTAAATGCATCCAGCCTAATTCCACTATGGCTTTATTCTTTTTGTTTTTTGATTTTTTTTTTTTTTTGCTGCCATGTTTATTTGCTTGAAAGTATTGAACATGAGGCCATAGAGACTCTAGCCATATGACATGTTTAGATTTCCTTACCAACCTAGTCCTTCATCTGTTAATTTGTTCCAGTTTATCTAGATTTCTCTCAAAGTATGGAGTTGGGAGCTGAAGGCAGTATTGACTAGGGACTTGCTATGTAAGATACATTGTGCAGGATCTAGATCCTGTGCTTTTAGCAGTGTAGCTTAAGATGGAAGTAACTTTTTTAGTAGCTCTTTCACATTGTTTAATTATGTTAAGCTTCTTGTCAAATAAAATCTTTGAGCCTTTTCACTCATATTCTGCTAACCCAGCCTCCCTAGTTTTTATTTTTATGTTTTTGAACTAATATTGGTAAATATTCAGGAAAAAGTTGTGAATCAGCAAAAATGTACATATGTTAGAAACGTCTTTGATATTCAGCTTCATCATATGGAGAGTTACCATATTGCGTTTCTCACAACATGGAAATAACATGTTAGGTGGGAGTCCTATGGGACGTCCAGTGTCTTGTTGTCCTCAGCCCCTCTGCAGAGGGAACCTGGGCAAGCTGCTTAGGTAAATGTAGGAAGAGTTGAAGACTTAGGTGGGAGGAAGTGTGTAGCTGGAAGTATGTCTCTGGTTAATTGAAGTTTTAATAGTCTAAAAATGGAGCAAAAAAAGACAACAGCACAATATTGTAACACATGGTAGATAACCTTTTGGCTTTTGCAACACAATTTATGGGATGTCAAATTATTCTTAAGATTAGAAATTTGGGCCAATCGGTCTATAAAGTGGTATAATGAATTTTCAATATTAGTAGTAATTTTTGTAGGCATTAAATATGTCTGACTACATTTGATCAGTTTTTTTCTTTTTTAAAAAATTAGAGTTGTATTATTAACATAGTTTAAGAATCAAATAGCTCTACAAGGTTTATATGAATAGTATTCCTCTTCTGGCTCCTATTTTACCTTTTCCACAGACAAACACTTTCACCCCCTTTTGTTGATTATCTTGATTCTTACTTAAATGTAAGAATCTAATACTGAATATTCTAAATACTAAGCTTGCAGTTACTTTTAAGGTTTTCAAATTCTGGATCTTTCATTATTGAAGATGAGGATTTAGCTCATTCTCTCCGCCCCCTACAAATACTTTTCCCATCTTCCCATTTTAACGAAATAGTTACATGGTAATTTTAATTAGCTTATTATTCAGTGTTAACATTCATTTGATTATGTTAATGTATGGCTGAGCCATCTAGTATACTTTGATTACTTTTTCTGCATAATTTGAAGATAGTAATTACCTTTTTTCTTTATTTGACTATTTATGTATTTTTAATTAACTCATCCTCATACTTTTTGCCTATTGTCTGAATCTCCTTTTAATTTAAGACTTGCAAATGTATTCTGTCATTTTCATCTTCTTGAGATACAACCTGTTGCAATCTGGATTGGTTGCCCTCTACATTGATGCACAGTTGACAGCCTGTAATCATCTGATTATTCCCTGTTGTTTTAGGAATTCGTGTTCACTCCATCCCATGTTGGATCTATTTCCTGAATCTCTTGGTTTATTTGGTTTATTCCTTCTTTTTGGAGGAGTACATCTCCGGGAGTTTCCTGAGAAAGGGTGCGTTCTCTCTCTCTCTCTCTCTCTCTCTCTCTCTCTCTAAGTCTTGCATATTTTAAAATATATTCTATTTCTACACTTGATAATTTAGATTGGCATAGGTAACTAGTTTGGAAATCGTTTTCCTTTAGAATTTTGGAGTTCTTGCACCATTGCCTTGCTTCTGGTATTGCTGTTGTGAAGTCAGAAATCATTCTCATTCCTGATTCTTTGTGATCTCTTTTTACTATATGGAAGCTCTGAGGACCTTCTCTTTGCCTGTAGTGTGTTGAAAGTTTACAAAATGCCTTGAGTCTCTTAATCTGTTGTTCTGGGTATTTAGAGAGCCCTCTCAATCTAGAAATTCACATTCTATTTTTCTCAGAAATTTTCATGAATTGTTTTATCAGTAACTTCCTCTTTTTTCATTTTGTGTATTTTTTCTTTCTGATAGCTCTTGTATTTGGTTTTGAACTTCCTGTGCTGCTCCTCTCATTTTATCTCCCCCACCCTCCCTACTTTTCAATTTGTATATTTGCTTTACTTTTTGGGATATTTCATAAACTTTATCTTCCAGCCCTTCTGTTGAGTTTTCTCATTTTTGGCATCATTAATTAAAAATTTTCAAGAGCTCTTTTTTAGTTTTCTGAGATAGTCTACAGGTCTTTTATTTATTTATTTATTTTTATTTTAAGTTTATTTTTTAAGTTTATTTGTTTTTTTTAAATGCTTATTTATTTGGAGAGAGAGACAGCACAAGTGGGGAGGGACAGAGAGACACACACGCACACACAGAATCCGAAGCAGGCTGCAGGCCCTGAGCTGTCAGCCCAGAGGCTGATATGGGGCTCGAACCCACCAACTGCGAGATCGTGACCTGATCTGAAACGAAGAGTCGGATACTTAAGCGACAGAGCCACCCAGGTGCCCTCAAATAGTGCAACCATTACATGGCGTGAGATCAAGCCCCATGTTGGGCTCTGTGCTGACAGTGTGGAGCCTGCTTGGGATTCTCTCTCCCCTTCACTCTCTGCCCCTCCCCCACTTGTGTTTGTGCAAGTGCTCACTGTCTCAAATAAGTATTTTAAAAATGGCAGCACTATTTTATCTCTTTGAGAATATTAATAATGGATTAGAATTTTTGTTCTTCTCCCAGTCTAGTCTGTTTCCTTCAAGTTACTTTTCTGTTTGTTTCTGTTTCTTTTTGTCTATCATTCCTCCATATTTTCCCTCAACTCTTTAGTAATTCTGGGTTGTCCATGCTTAGGAGTGGTGGACTGAAAAACTGCTTGGAAGTTGAGTATGCGAGTGACATTTACTGTGCACTTCACTGATCTGGGTGGGCTCTTTAGTTGGGGGAACCTCTGTTGTCAATATTTTGAGGTCTTTTCTGTTGAGCTGGTTAGATTTCCCAAAGAAGACTTCCAGACGCCCTTTCTCTCTAGGCGGTGAAAGACTGGTTGCCAGCTTTCTGGGTGCTGAGAGCGAAATGGGAGAGGGTGGTTTTTTACTTTTATTTTGTACATGTTCACTGTTTTCACTCTGGTTCCCTGCCTTCAGTTGTGCCTGTGTCCCTCAGTCCAGATACTCTCTGTTTTTACGGGCCCCAGAGGATACCCTTCCAGTTGTTCGATGGGGTAAAAAGAGCAGTGGGGAGGTACCTGAGTGCCTGAGTTCTTGAGTGCCTTCTAAGCAGGCCTTCAGCCACTTTTCCTGATTTCATCTCCTTTCTGCCTTTTAACCCTCCATCCAAAGATAACTGTATTGTCAACTCCTGAGTCTGAGGGGATTCTGTGTATATTGGGTTTTATCTGCCCTTTCTCCATAGCTAGGATTCAGTTTTTTTAGACATTATAAATTTCTTTACCTCTTGAGCATCTGCTTCTTAGCTTTCAAAATCTTGATGCTCTCATCTTCTCTTCTACCTACCATTGTGATGTTATGATTTAAGGGAAAAACAAAACAAACATTCTTGACTGGTGTTTTAGAGGAGCTTAAGAGAGCAAAAGCAGATGTGTCTGTTCACCCTGGTGTCTTTACCTGGAGCTGATTAGTTGTGTTTTTACAGAAGTTTTCTATTATTCCTGATTTTTTGCCTTTCTCTGACTCAAGTTGAGGGATGATTTAATGTGTTTGCTGTATTTTCCTGATCTTCTAGAGTAGTAACCCTGTCATGGGAGGTTGTGAGGTGAGGCAGATTTGGAATTTCCTCGTACGCCCATGCTAGCCCCAGATAATCACAGCTGCCTTTTCTACACACCATCCTAGAATCGTGCTCAAGATTGGTATTAAGGTAATTGTTCTGTAGTTTGAGAAGTCTCTCTTTTACCTGTTTCTTGAAAATTCAGATCTGGCAGCTCTCCTATTCGTACGGATCGTCCTAAGGCATATAATTAAGGGTTCAGTCTCATTTACAAGTTGCCTTTGTGAGTAGGATGTAATTAGCCTGGGCCAGGAGACTTGAACTCATTTATAGTATCTAGGTCAACCATATCGCTTTACAGGTCAGGAAGCTGTGCTGCCCTGAGATGGGAGGAGATTTCCTAGTATCATACAGGTAAATAGTTAAAAAACTAGGACTTGAACCTAGATCTTCTGACCTCCAGCCAGTGTTTCTTCTGTGGTACTATACCTCCCTGAGTTCATTCATACCTAAGTCCTGTTACTTCGACTCTGTTCGGTGACTGCTGAATACAGCTTCAACCCTGAGGAGCCACACTGCAAGTATATACTTGTTAGTCATGTGGGTTCTAATTGCAGTGGGTCAGTGCAAATAAATGACTTCCTTTGGGAGAATTTATCAGCTCATTTCCTATGTATTGTGTCTAAAGAATAGCACATTAAGAATCAATATAAATTTTCTTTAAATACATTCATGCTGTTAGAAACTGCATTTATCCCGATTCTGTCGTAATCTATTTAATTCCAACCATTCTGAACTGACTATAGTGGCCTAAACAGAAGGCCACGGGAGCCTCTGCCAGTTAAGTTCAATTTTCTGAGGACCTTGACTACCTGTTTAACAGATGCCAGCCATTGAGGAGAAAATTTCCCTCCCGTCTTTCTTGCTATTATTAGAATAGTTATTTTCTTGGCTTGTTGTACGTACCCTCTAAAAATTAGCTTGTGTAGATACAGTCTTATAGTGGTAACATGTAAAAGAAGGCATATAATTATCTGAGTGAAATAAAAAAAGTCTCTTCTATTCATGGGAGGTGTGTGGGCTCTCTTGTACTAGTTTTCTTAATACCTCAGGAAGACTAAAGAAAGATTCGTGAACTTTCTTAAATTAGAAAGTATGGCCATGAGCTCTTGCCATTGCTAAATTGAGTTGATGACAGTTTCTTTGTACTATTTTATAATCCTCTAGGGCTAATTTTTACCATTAGCCTTAAGAAGCAGCATGGCAGAGTGGGAAAGAATTTATGCCTTAAATTCAGTTACGCTTTAAATCCATTTATATTTGGGATCTGCCATTTGCTGCCTGTGTAGTTTTGGGAGAATTATTTAACCTTTCTGAGTCCTAATTTCTTTACCTGTTTGTTTGTGAAGGTTAGAAATTCTATGTGAAGACCCTGCTGTGGTGCCTGTTGTTAAATAGGTGATGCATCAGTGCTCAAAGTTGGGGTTATTATTCTATACATGTGCGTGCTGGGTTTTTTCCTTGTATATTTTAATTCCATCTTTTGGATTCCATCTTTTAAAAACCATGTAATTTTAAACTTAAATATGATTATGGATTGTTTGTCAGTGAGAAATACTGCATTTTGGGATAATTTGCATCTAGAAATATCTTATACGGTTGCTTCACAATTTTGGAATCATTAGATAAAGGATTTTGAGGCTTGGAAATCTGTACTTGTGTCAGAAATTGGGTCAATAGTAGTTGGTGTGGAATTGATTTTTAACTATAAACATGATCATGGTATATGAGGCTGTCTAATTGAATGTACATCCATGATAGGATTTTTTTTGGACAGTATTTCAGTATTACAGAGTTGTATTTCCTTTTTTTTTTTTTAATTTTTTAATGTTTATTCATTTTTGAGCGACAGAGAGAGTGCAAACACTGGAGGGGCAGAGAGAGAGAGGGAGACAGAGAATCCAAAGCAGGCCCCAGGCTCTGAGCTATCAGCACAGAGCCTGACCTGGGGCTCGAACCCACAAACCATGAGATCATAATCTGAGCCCAAGTTGGATTATTAACCGACTGAGCCACCCAGGCGCTCCTCTCCTCTCCTCTCCTCTCCTCTCCTCTCCTCTCCTCTCCTCTCCTCTCCTCCCCTCTCCTCCCCTCCCCTCCCCTCCCCTCCCCTCCCCTCCCCTCCCCTTATTTATTTTGAGAGAAAGCATATGTGTGCATGAGTGGGGGAAGGGCAGAGAGAGGGAGAGAGAAGCTGAGAGAGAGAATCCCAAGCAGGCTCTGCACTGACAGCAGGGCTAGAACCCACGAACTGTGAGATCATGATCTGAGCCGAAATCAAGAATTGGACGCTTAACTGACTGAGCCACCCAGGTGCCCCTGAGTTGTCTTTCCTCTTATCAAACATTAATTAATTCAAAATTTAAAGCTAAGCCTTTGCACATTCACTTTATACTTAGTTATCTCGGTTAGGCTTAAATGGTGTTTCATTGTTAGATTTTTCAGTGAAGACTGGTATAATGATATTTAATTTTAGCTTTAAGGTAATGAACGAAATTGTTTTAAGATAATGGGACATTTTTCAGTTTTTCTGGTTGAATTAGTTATGAAGTGATTAAGTTTGTAGCTCTGTTGTTGTATCACTTGCATTTGTGTTATATCACTTGCTAGAACAACTCCATAAAGAATATAGAGCAGGCGGCAGTGGCTTCCCTTTATCACTGAGACCAGAGAAGCACTGATAGGAAGTTAGTGGAAGTGCTGGGATTAGGAAATCATTCTCCTGAATCAAAGCCAAATATTTTGTTTGCTGAACCGTGCCGGATGTTACAGGTGAAAGTATTCTAGTGAATAAATTGCTGTTCATAGATTTCTTGGGGACTGACTCACCTGATGTTTCAATCTCTGATATATCTTAATTTTCTAACCTTTTAAATATAGTTAATGTACATATTAGGGATTTATATTTATTGGTATCTTTTGTCTCCCCCGCCAACCCCCAGATCCTTGGGCACAGAACATGAGCTTAGGTGCTTATAAGAAAAATTAGTCTTTTACTTAACTTTTCTGATTTCAACTGCCTCTTAAGTCTTTTTATTTAGTTTACTTCTTTGACCTTTATTTAAAAATTGATGTTAGGCTTTCTGTTTTAAACACACACATATGTACACATTGATTTCATTCGAAGAAATAAAGAGATTTGTATGCGAGAAAAATGCACAAAAGATCTGAACAAACAACTCAAGGAGAAATAGTACTGTCATTACTAGTAATGATAGTGATATCATTTATATTTTTTGCCATATGCCAGGCATCTTCCTAAGTATATACATACTGACTCATTTAATCAACTCTGTAAATACTGTTATCCTGATTTTACTGGTAAGACAACAGAGAGACAAAGGTTAAGTAACTTGCTAAGACTTGCTACTTACAGCTAGTGAGTGTAGGGCTGGTATTCAAACCCAGGAAGGCAGGCCCCAGATTATACTTATGATTAAATATATGATAATGATTCCCTCTGAACTGAAAAAGGACTACATATTAGTACAGGGACATACCATTCTATTAAATTGGCAGGTATTTAAGAAGATACGCAATTTGGGAGGAGGTTATTTGTATTAGTGGGACTACTAATTGAAAAACTGTATGGTAGCATTCATCCATGAGTCTTAAAATATTCATATTCTTTGGTAATTCTACATCAAGCAGTCTCTCTTAAGAAAGTCATCTGGAAAATAACAGTATGCAAGGGTGTTTACCAGTTATAACAGTGAAAATGAAAGTTTGTCTAATTATTACGGGATAAATTATGTTTTCTCCAGTGAATACATATGTATTATACAAACATTAAAAACTGTTTTGAAAACAATTTTTTAAATGTTTATTTTTGAGAGAGAGAGAGAGAGAGACAGAGCATGAGCAGGGAGGGGCAGAGAGAGGGAGACACAGAATCCGAAGCAGGCCCCAGGCTCTGAGCTGTCAGCACAGAGCCTGACGTGGGGTTCGAACTCACAAGACATGAGATCATGACCTGAACGGAAGTCAGATGCCCAACTGACTGAGCCACCCACGTGCCCCTAAAAACTGTTTTTGAAGAATAACTTATATATATATGTAAATATAGTAATTTATATATATATAGTTATATATATATATATATATATATATATATATATATATATATAGTAAGTCAAAAAGCAGGATATAAAGCCATGGTAATATGGTTCTAAATTAAAAACTACAGAAAAACAGGAAGAACATACATTAAGATACTAATAATTATTTCTGATGTGATTATGGAAAATATTCCTGGTGTTATTATTTTTAAAATTATTATTACTATTTTTAATGTTTATTTTTGAGAGAGAGAGAGAGACAGAGTGTGAGCAGGAGAGGGTCAGAGAGAGAGGGAGACACAGAATCTGAAGCAGGCTCCAGGCTCCAAGCTATCAGCACAGTGCCTGATGGGGGGCTTGAACTCAGGAACGGTGAGATCAAACCTGAGCCGAAATTGGATGCTTAACTGACTGAGCCACCCAGGTGCCCCTCCTGGTGTGATTATTTTACTTTTAATTTATATTATTTATTTTTGAACTTACTGCATTGTCCATGTAGTACTTTCATACTAAGAAAACAAAGTGGCATAAAGGGGAAAGCATAAATGATGCTTTTACCAAGAATATTCATTAGAGATTGGATTTGCATATCTCACAATGTGAAGGGGGGTAAGTCACTGAATGCAAGACAGTTTTAATTTGGACATTATTATATTTGGAACAATTTTTTTTGAAGTGACGCATTTTATGGGATTGAATAAAATTGATATTTTTTTCTTAAATGTGTTTCGTTCATTATGGTGATTGATTGTTTCAGCACTTTAAATTTGTTTCAGTTATGTTAGCAGGAGATACTGTTTTTTTCTCTCTTATACTTGATTTTTGAAAAACAACTGACAAAAATTGACTTGGTGGCGGTGGGGAGGGAAGATGAGTGGGTAAGGATTGAATGCAAGGGACACATGGAGTCTTTTGTGCAGAATGATATTATGAATCCCTTTTATTACCAGTTTTGTATATATAGTTGTAGTTTATAGCTATTTAAATAAGGAATTCAGCTTCTGTTTGTGTTGAACCATCTTTGAGTTTTAGCTGCTTAGCCCCCTCTAAGATTTAAGAAATTTTGAAATACAAATGTAGGTAATGGGATAAAGACCCGGGTTTTGCTTGCAGCTGGTTTAGTTTCCATGTTTTAAAATGTGTTTGGAAGACAAAAGACAAAAACATGAATAAATTGCTGATAACTTTGCATCAGTTTTGTTAGTAGCTTGCTTTGGCGTTAATGATGAAGCACTATGATGCTGCATGATAACTGCTTTCTTGGTTAAGAAAGATTGAAACTAGCTTCTGGATGGGAAGGAATTGAGGAAATTCTTTGAAAAAAACGATTTCGGTTTTCTGAACTTATTTTTTAAACTCTTACCTGATTTCTTCTTTTTTTAAAATGTTTATTTATTTATTTTGTGTGAGAGAGAGAGTGAGCATGCATGTGTGTGCGAGTGGGGTAGAGATAGGGAGAGAGAGAATCCCAAGCAGGCTCTGCACCATCAGCACAGACACAGACATGGGGCTTGGTCTCATGAACGGTGAGACCACGATCTGAGCCGAAATCAAGAATCGGATGCTTAACTTACTGAGCCACCTAGACTTCCTCTTACCTGATTTCTAAATATAATTTATGAATCAAATAAGAAATAATAGAAAATAGCTTTTATATGTAAGGACTTTATAGTACATTATGGGTAAAAATGGTTCAACCGGAAATAATAATCATTTGTTTGTGGTGATTTGGTATTTAATATGAAGAGCCATGTAGAAATCTTGATATAAAAAAATGAAGTTTTGAGGCACCTGGGTGGCTCAGTCGGTTAAGCGTCCGACTTCGGCTCAGGTCATGATCTCGCGGTCTGTGAGTTCGAGCCCCGCGTCGGGCTCTGGGCTGATGGCTCAGAGCCTGGAGCCTGCTTCAGATTCTGTGTCTCCCTGTCTCTCTGCCCCTCCCCTGCTCATGCTCTGTCTCTCTCACTCTCAAAAATGAATAAATGTTAAAAAATTTTTAAAAAATGAATTTTTTCTCCCTTTAAAAATCAAGGAGGATTGACAAACATTTTTCAGTAAGAGAACTCTTAGGTGAAGTATAGTGACAATATTTATTGTAGCAGATTTGCTTATCTGTAATGGAAGCCTGTTTTTAAGTGTTCTGTAAGTAAAAAGAAATATCAAAACCATTGTAATTTTCTTGTCTTTTTCCAGGCTGAACTCACGGGAATCAAATGGCGTAGGTACAATTTTGGAGGGCATGGGGACTGTGGACCCATAATTTCAGCCCCAGCCCAAGATGATCCAATCCTGTTAAGTTTCATCCGCTGTTTGCAAGCCAACTTGCTGTGTGTATGGCGTCGCGATGTCAAACCAGATTGCAAAGAGTTATGGATTTTCTGGTGGGGAGACGAACCCAACCTAGTGGGTGTAATACATCATGAACTGCAGGGTAAGGTTTTGTTTTTTCTTAAAAACTGTTACCATCGTGTGTGTGTGTGTGTGTGTGTGTATAAAATTATAATTATTTAACAGTAGTAAGTTTCAAAAAGAATTTATTAAAACTTGCTGAGAAAAATTCAAGTGTTTAATGGGTATGTCTCTTGAAAGGAATATCCTCACTCTTACTCCTCTTCTTTCTACTTCCGTTATTTTTTTCAAATTTGCTTGTTGTTTCCCAGTCATGCTAGGAACCAGAACCTGTGAGCCACTGTTACTAAAGGAAAATACTGTGTCCCCTGGGTGTTTTGGGGTGGAACAAGGCTAAGATCCACTGTTTTAAAATGATAGTGAGTTGTGAGTAATTAGCAAGTCTGTGAAATGAACAGAATTGTTTTTTCTTGGACTGTGGCTGTTGTGGTTCATTACCAGCTGAACACTGATGGAAAGTTGTAAAGTGATAATAAAAGTTACTACAAGCCTTATTGGAAAAGATTATGAGATGACATTGGATAGTATTTTGTAGAAAGATTAAATAATCTGATCTGATTTTGAGGTAGCAAGTTTTCCTTTGTTTTGTTCCTGCTTTTTACATAATTAGGTGATTCCAGGAAATACTTGCTCTCCAATGTCGTCTAATTTTTAACTTCAGATTATAGCTGATATGTGGAAACTTTGAATTGATCTAAGAGTTTCATTACTCTAAGCTATTTTTTGTATTTATTGTAGATTTATAACCAGGGGAAATTTTATCACTATTCTTTGAATGTCGGTAAAGTTTTTTTACTTCTTTACCTAAATGTTTCCATTTAGTATGCTAAATAATTTTTCTAAATCAAGATTAATTACAATCCTTAGGGTAGTGCATTAACCCTTTTTGACTTAACTCTCCTAGAGCCAACTTTAATTATGTCCAAACTACTCTATATTTTGTTAGTTTGTGGTTGAAAAAGTTCAGATAATGTTTGAAATGTTTTGTTAGTTGATATATTTAGTGTTTTTTTTTTTTAAAGGAAAGAGTAAAATTAACTTTAATGTGTACTTGAGGTTCTATTCTAAGGTGTCTGAATATGGCTAAAGAATTTTCCTGCCAAGTTTTGTTTGATATCTTCCTAGCTTTTCTTTGCAGCCATTTTTTTTTTTTTTTTTTTTTTTTTTAAATCTGTGATATCCTTTGCCACAACAGCCAGAGGGCAGTAAACCACAGTGGACTAATTGAGCTGTTTACCTTATGGTCCATTTGTCTATTCAACATGAACCTCTCTCCCTGTAGTTTTTAGAATGTTTGGTTTATAAATAAAAGAACCCAGTCTGGGTAGGATTGCTTACTTAGCTGGTTAATCAGCAGAATCTTAGAACTTACATACATATCAAAGCTTATTTTAGGTAGTTAGCAATGAACTCAGGTAAAATTAGTTTAATTAGTTTAATCCACATCTGGATTCCATTTATCAGAATTTTTAAAATAAGATACCCCCAGAAGATAATTATAGCATTTATATTTGTTCATTTAAATATCAAAACATATAGTTTTGTTATAAAATTTTTTTATACATGTAGTAGAGGAATATAACATTTTTGTTTCTTTATCCTTTATTTCTCATGTTTACTTCTGATTTTTAATGTCCTTCAGTTTCTCTACTCTGTATTGATAGCTTATGTCTGAACTTCTTGGTCTGGTCTTTATTTGTTAGCAGCACAAATTATCATTTTATAATAGTGATGAAACCAAACCCAACTGTTAATTAGGCTTATTTACTTCATGTATGGAGTAAAGCTGTTTGTCCATACCAGCAAAGCACGTGATCAGTGTTCTTAAAAATGACAAGTTACTGTGTTATTTCTCATGGGCTTTGTTACTGAGTTAACAAAAAGATGTAGACTATCTAAAATTTTCATAGTTGTTTTAGATCGCACATGTATTTATTTCATTGATTAATTAAATATCTTTTTGGTAAAGAATTAAGCAAAGATTGACTTCTGTTTATAAACTTTTTTATAAACCACAGTAATACTACATTTTAATTAAAAAATTAGGAAAACAGAACTGTCAGATGAAGAGAATAAAAATCCCGAAGTCTAAAACAGAGTTGTAATATTTGGTATTTTTATGTATAAGCGAAATTGGTATCATACTGTTTTGTAACTCTGTCTTTTTCACTTTACAATGTATTGTGAATGTTTTCTCATGAGAATGATTATTTTTTATTTTTATTTTCTAACCTATTGAGTCTGAAAACAGTATAAACTTTATTCTCTTACTTGCTACCAGGAAAGTATTACAGTAATGGAATAGTCATAACTTTGTTAAGTACATTTATTCTTTTTGATATGTTGAATTGGGGAAGGTTTTTAGATGAAAGCATGTGAAGCGTCCATCCCATAGGTAAAAGTGGTTGAAAAGGGGACTTTTATGTGGTTCAACCTAATTTTAGAAAGTATTTGAAACTTAATTAGAAAAATGAGTGGCATAAGGACAACTTTATTTCAAGTGAGGGAGAATATGAGACGTAGAGTGGTCATGAGAAAAAGGTACAAAGGAAATATTTTAATTGGTAGTCATACAAATTGAAGATATTTTGGAATCGTTTTGTTCTTTTTTATTTAAAAAATTTAAAAATGTTTTTTATTTATTTTTGAGAGAGAGAATATGAGCAGGGGAGGGGTAGAGAGAGAGGGAGACATAGAATCCAAAGCAGGCTCCAGGCTCGGAGCTGTCAGCATAGAGCCCGACGCGGGGCTCAAACTTGTGAACTGCAAGATCATGACCTGAGCCAAAGTCAGATGCTCAACCGACCGAGCCACCCAGGAGCCCCTGTGTCGTTCTTTTCTCATATGTAAGAGTCATTTCATATGTATTTCATAAAATACATTTTAACAGAGCCCTATAATATTTTTTTTTTTTTTTTTTAATTTTTTTTTTTCAATGTTTATTTATTTTTGGGACAGAGAGAGACAGAGCATGAACGGGGGAGGGGCAGAGAGAGAGGGAGACACAGAATCGGAAACAGGCTCCAGGCTCTGAGCCATCAGCCCAGAGCCCGACGCGGAGCCCTATAATATTAAGCACGATGGTACCATTATTGTAACATTGTCTTTTCTTTTTTTAAAAAATTTTATGTATTTTGAGAGAGCGTGCATGAGTGGGGGGGGGGCACAGAGAGCAGGAGAGAGAGAGAGAAAATCCCAAGTAGGCCCCATGCGGACAGTGCTCGAACTCATGAACTGTGAGATCATGACCTGGGCTGAAACCAAGAGTCAGGTGCTTAAACAACTGAGCCACCTAGGTGCCCCAGTATTTTCTTTTTATAGGGACATTTTATTGTTTCTTCAGATGCTTTTTAATTTTTTTATTTGGTAGTTCCCTTTGTCTTTACAGTGTACTCGAAAGAGCATACTACTAAGAGACCTCACAGTGCAATACAGCACTAAAGCAAGCATTTTTGGTTTATTGTATAAAGTATTCCCATAGAGAATAATCCTGCAGGATTGACACACAGGTTAACTTTAAAATATTAGATGTTTTATTTAAATGCTTGAAGTAACTATGAAATAGTTGGAGAGAACACTAAAACACATTTATAGCCTATCCTGTCACTTGGATAAACACTTTTGGGCCCTTATCTGGGGAATTGCTGTTTTTAGTGTATGGCATAGTGGTTCAGAGCATGGGCTAGATTTGAATCCCTGCTCAGTCACTTGCTAGTTGTGTATTGTTGGTCAAGTACATCATCATTGCCTCAGCTTTCCTCACTGTAAATTGGGTTATAAGGATAACAAAAGTTAAATTACTTAGAACAGTACAGAGAACAGTTAGCCTAAAGACAGTTAACCCATACATCAAAATTCAAATATTTTGACATTTGTTAATGTTTTATTTATGTACTTATTTATTTTATTTTTTGAGAGAGAGACAGGTCATGAGCAGGGGAGGGGCAGAGAGAGAGGGAGACACAGAATCAGAAGCAGGCCCAGGCTCTGAGCCATCAGCCCAGAGCCCAACGCGGGGCTCGAACTCACAGACCGTGAGATTGTGACCTGAGTCGAAGTCGGACGCTTAACTGACTGAGCCACCCAGGCACCCCTATTTTGATATTTTTAAAATGATTCTTCTGTAGAGCATTCAGCACTTGCTAATGTACCTCAACTACTAATTTTTAAAGTATACTTAAGGTTGGAGTAATTCTATTTTTGATTTTAAGTTTTAATATTTGGGTGGAATAACTTAGAATAATAAAACGTTATAAAATGTTAGAGCAGTGAGGATATCCCTCCCTGTACATATGAAAATTGTCTAGGGGCACCTGAGTGGCTTGGTTGGTTGAGTGGCTGACTTGATTTCGCCTCAGGTCGTGGGATTGAGCCCTGTGTCCGGCTCTGTGCTAAGTGTGGAGCCTACTTAGGATTCCCTCCCTCTGCCCATCTCCCCTGTTCGTGCTCGCGCGCGCTCTCTCTCTCTCTCTCTCTCTCTCTGTCTCTGTCTCTCTCTCCCCCCCTCAAATAATAATAAAAATTACCTAGATTCCCATACACAGAGTTTCATAATAAACCTTAAATTGCATTACGAAGAGATCAGAACTTTAAGGTGTGACTCTTGGATCTCTGTAAGGTAGGTTTGTAACTTTACTGCCATCTCCACACAATGGTGTTGAATTAGGGCACTGGCTGAACACAAATATGTGTATATCCTTCCCTGTGGCCATGCTCAAGTACCTGTATCAGTGGGTCCCGCTGTAGGGTTTTGATGTAATCTCTACCCTTGATAAGTGTAGAGTTTGAAAACTCTACACTTATGCATATTGTGTAAGCACACACATATGCATATTGCAGAGAAACACTGTAAGTACATGTAAGAGAAATGTAGTAGATTACTTTCCCAATGGGCAGACAGTTTCAGGACCATTGCACAAGTGTTTTATAAACTTACAGCAGAAACACTGTGAGCCCTAGTGCTCAGGGTTGATAACCTTCTTGGTTTCTCATCTGTTTATTGAACTTCTAACCTTAGGCAAGAGTTGTGATCAGCCCTGGATATGTAAAATGAGTCCTTATCTTTAAGGAGCTCACAGTGTTATTGGGGAATTAGTGAGGTGAATCCATAATTATGCTGTGACAAAGTAAGCTGTAAATGATTAAGTTATAGAATCTTGCAGAAGCATCATATTCAGTCTTGGGGAACAGAGGATAGGGAGGTGATGGGAAGCCCAGAGGCTTCAGGTGTGTCTTATTGGGTAAGAAGGAGCTATCTAGGTCGGGATGGACCTTGTCGCAATCAGAAGAAGTAGCCTGTACAAAGGGCGGCCTGCCAGCAGTGAACAAATGGTGTGAAGGGCAGGTTTGTCTGGAACTTAGGCTATTTGTGAAATAGTCAGGAGAGACTGAGAGCCTGGGCAGGTGGGCCATAATGTGGAATGCACTGGAGAAAGGAAGACGAATTTGCATTGAATTTGATAGATTTTGAGGAATTGTTGGAGGTTTCTGATCTGGAAAGAGACATAATTAGGAAGATTATATATAAGATGGATATGAGCAGGAAGGCAATAATGTAATAAATTATTTTATTCTAAATTGAGCTATGAACTTAACCATTGCATTTAGTTTGAGGTATAGATTTATTTAAATTAAAAAATACCAGTGATTACATACTGAACTGTATGTTAATAGTCCTTGCCAATTTTATTTTATTATACCTTTGCTGTTTTTGCTTGGCTAAATTCTTTTCTACATTTTCAATTTGAATTTTAGAGATTAATATAATGTAATATTTTCCTAATCTGCCAGACAAATTATTTTATAAATACCGTCTTCTGGCTGTTTCATTGCCTGTTAGTTGGTGGTTGGAAAGACATGCTCTCTTGAAACCCCAAAATGGTAAACAGGGCAAATACAGACTTCTACGAACTGAAGATAGCTTAACCCAAAGCTTAAGAGTACCTGGTCCAGGGGGTGCCTGGGTGGTTCAGTTGGTTGATCATGACTTTGGCTCAGGTCATGATCTCATGGTTCATGGGTGCGAGCCTGCGTTGGGCTCTCTGCTGACAGCTTGGAGCCTGGAGCCTGCTTGGATTCTGGGTCTCCCTCTGCCTCCGCCCCTTCCCCACTTGCGTTCTTTCTCTCTCTCAAAAATAAACGTTAAAAAAAAAAAAGTCCCTGGACAAGTATTCTGTATGGCCTAGTATGTGCTAAGTGATGCTTGTTGAATGAAACCCATCTTATATAGTTCTAACATAGCATAGTATTGTACTCTTAGGAGGTTAACTTATAATAAATACACCTAAAGTTTTAAACAATTTAATATTGTGAGGAGATTGAAACCTAATTAAAAGTAAGGCATTAAATATCCATTTTATTTTATATATGTTCTATAAAGAAACTTGTCTATAAATATGCACTGTCTATAATTTTAAAATTGATCTGCTCTCCCTTTTTGATTATTACTAGATAGACAAATATACATCTGTACACCTGTCTACCTCTAAAGAATCATATTGGAAGCCTTAGCAATTGGCTTTACTGTCAGTGTAGGGGCAGATTGGCAGTTGTTACCTTCACTGTTGCATTTATAGTCGTAAGTATCTTTTTTATTTTTCATAAAATAAAACGTTTTTCATCGTGCTGCCACCTATGCCAGGAGATGTGGACACTTGCAAAAACAGCATTAGACATTAGAGAGCTAGAAAAAGGGGATCTGGTTTTCTGACATTGGCCAGTGTAAGATAATTTAAGACACTTTAATACTGTTTTATATTCCACTGCACTGATTACAGGTCTCTGGGGACAAGCGGGCATTTTGTAAGGATGAGGGAGGCTGAGAGGTGAGAATGGAGAGTCAGCTTGCTGGTATTCTCATCTGTATACTTCGACTATAACGTACAATCCCAAATGATGGGATAGATAAAGGCTTTGTTTAGCAATTTCCAATACAGAACCTAATTCCCTCTGTGCTTTTCATTTTGAAAAATATTTACAGACATGAAGACAAAGTTTTTTTCTGGCTAAACCATGTGAAGGTAATATCTAGTAGTCCTGAACCTTTACCCTTAAACACTTCATCATGTAACTTCTATGAAAATGTAGGACATTTTGATTGTATTGATGTAATTTGAAGGCAACAAACACTTCAGTTGTCCTGTCAAATTTTTCATAATCTGAATTTGTCTGATTGTTTCTTCATGATTAGATCCAGGTTAAACATTTTTGGCAAGAATATTGAGTTAGGTGATAAGTACTTCTGTGACATCACATCAGAGGCATATCATGTTCATCTGTTCCAATATTGATCCTTTGATGTTTGATTACTTTGTTAAGATAGCGTCCACCAGATTTTTCCTGTGTAAAGATACCTTTTTCTTTTTGTAATTATTGGTGAATTTGGGGCAAAACTCTGATACTGTGAATATCCTTTGCCCTAACAGCTTTTCAATCTGGTTTGAGGAAAAACCTAACTTTGAGCTATTTAAAAATAACAGAGATCCAAAGAAGACTACATTCTTTTTTTTTCAAGTTTATTTATCTATTTTGAGAGAGAGAGAGAGAGAGCGAGCAAGCTCTAGTGGGAGAAGGGCAGAGAGAGCGAGGGAGAGATCCCAAGCAGGCTCTGCACTGTTGGCATGGAGCCTGATGTGGGGCTTGGACTCACTAACTGCAAGATCTTCAGCTGAGCTGAAGTTGGATGCTTAACTGACTGAGCCACCCAGGCACCCAAAGACTACATTCTTAGGTAACAGGAAGGGTAAGGGGACAGAGAAGAGAAGGAAGAAAAGCATTGAAGATCTAACCAAGGCAGATTATGATGGTAGAATCAAACTCTGAATAGCCTTACTGCTTACCATACTAAAAAGAAAAGTATTGACATTGAATTTTCTAAAATCATAAGCAATAAAGTATATAGGAATATATTACTACGTATCTTATAGTCTGAATTTACAGTTGAATTTTGATTTATGGTTATCTTTGAGAAAATGAAATAATTTTAGTTAACATTGTGAATGGCTTTATTCTTTTTTTTTTTAATTAAAAAAATTTTTTTAGGGGCACCTGGGTAGGTTAGTTGGTTAAGTGTCTGACTTCAGCTCAGGTCATGGTCTCACGGTTCGTGGGTTTGAGCCCCACATCTGGCTCTGTGCTGACAGCTCAGAGCCTGGAGTGTGCTTGGGATTCTGTGTCTCCCTCTCTCTCTCCCCTCCCTCGCTCAGCTGTGTCTCTGTCTCTCAAAAATGAATAAACGTTGAAAAAGTTAAAAAAAATTTTTTTAGGGGTACGTGGGTGGCTCAGTAGGTTGAATGTCTGACTTCGGTTCAGGTCATGGTCTCACGGTTCATGGGTTCGAGCCCCGCGTCAGGCTCTGTGCTGACAGCTCAGAGCCTGGAGCCTGCCTCGGATTCTGTGTCTCCCTCGCTCTCTGTTCATCATCATGCTTATGCGCATTCTCTCTCTCTCTCACAAAAATAAACATTAAAAAAATTTTCTTATAATGTTTTTCTTATAAAATATTTGAGAGAGAGACAAAGCACGAGCAGTGGGAGGGACAGAGAGAGAGGGAGACAGCATCTGAAGCAGGCTCCAGGCTCTGAGCTGTCAAGCACAGAGCCCTGTGGGAAACTTGAACTTGTGAACTGTGAGATCATGACCCAAGCTGAAGTCAGACGCGCAACCAACTGAGCCACCCAGGAGCCCCGTTAAATAACTTTAGTCTTAATTGAAATGAAAAATTTTGCTTTTTGGGAAAATAGTGACCCTTTTACATATAAAATTGGCAGGAATGAAATTATTGTTTGGGTTAATTTTCAAGTATATGATTCTGGTGATTTTGAAAACAGGTGAATTTTTTTTGCATCATTCTAGATTTGTAGTATTTTACATACTAACATCTATATGGAGATTTTATTACATGGCATTATACTTCTTGACCACAGTGCACCTGAAAAGTAAATTTTAGTTTAACTTTTGTATCTGTTTCATATCTGTTATTATGTACATAGTAGTAGTAGAAGAATACATTTGTATGTTATGAGAAACAGCACTTTTAGTGAAAGCACGTAATCAGTGGGAAATGGTGGTAGCTAGTTCTAAATAGTTTATGAAGTAAGTATGTCTTGTTTTCACTGGATCTAAATTATTCAAGTCTTGATATAAAATTTCTGACTTTTAAACTAATTATAGTGTGTTCTGTTTTCTTATGTTTATTTTTAAAAGAATTTGTTTGCTAAAGCTATAGAATAGTAATAGTTTTCATTGATAATTATCCAAATGATTCCAGTGCATACTTAACTGAAATATTAAATAGAAAATCATAAATTATATCCTTAAAGGGGAAAATGGAATACTTATTAATACTTTGGTAAGCAGCGCCTTTATATTGTAAAGTTATGGTGCAAGTCAGAATTCTTTCAGATGAAGAATAGAAAAAGATCGAATGGATTAGATAGAATTATTAAGCTAGACATGTTTGCAATTGAGAGAACAAGCTAAAGTCTAGCTGTGGAATGTAAATAAAATCGATGTGTTACCACAGGCAACTTACTGAACCGTGTAATTAGCTTTTTCTATGAAAAATGAGACATTTATACTGAGATTGTGGTGAAATAGCATGTAAAGGGCTTATGTTCTAATGATAGGAAAATTAAACAGTTGGTAAAAAATTATAATTTAAAGATTGTTGCTTCAGGGAAAAGTTTAATCAGTGGATTTTTAGGGGGGATTTATGTTTTGGTAAGTATAGGCATTACAGTTTGATATTTTTGCATTGATATAAAGTCCCCTATTTGTATAAAGTAAACCTGAGCGAAACCCCACTGATGGGGTATTAAAGTCGCCACTGGAACAAGTAGGATTGAAAATTAATGTAGAGCTAGAGAAACCATGATCTGGTATGTTACAGTTCTCGTTCCCCTTCTATGTCCGTAATTTCAGTGGTGAATATGTAGTGACTGATGCAGACGTATTTAGCAGTTTTGAGGATAGCTTGTTTGTCACGCCTCTTATGTACGCTTTATTTCCAAGTCTTGCTCTGTAATACAAAACTTGAAGATTTAGAAGAGGTTCTTGTACATTAAGATGGTATGAAGATTTTTTTGACCTGTGATATAGTTTCTTTTTTTAATTTCTTCTTTAGGGAGGTTGATACAAGAATGTGAATGTAACAAATTGGAGACAAAGCCCAACTGTTAGTAGGATTTAATGCTCTAATTACATAGTTACAGAAAAAACTGTGTGTTTGGATATTAAAATTGAGTGAGGTAGAGATGTAAAATTATGTATCTAGGGAACAGCACCTTTTGCCCAGTTTACAAGCAAATTCGTTACTGACAGGAACCTACAAGCAAGTCCGTTGCTGACACAATCGGATGGCATCACATCAGCTTCACTGTTCACGGTTTTTATATAGGACACGAAGTAAAAAGTCCCTCCAATGAAATTGGGCTTTTCTAAGGAAGGAAGCTGGTGAACACGCATCTCCTAGGTCGTCACTAGGTCAGAGAATGTCCTCTCACGTTTATACGGTTGAAATTAGCCAAAGGGAAAGTGAAGCTCAGAAAAAGCCCGTGACTTAGTCATGCCACTAGTTGTAGTGGAACCCAGACGCATATTTCAATTTTAAAATCGAAACCATTATTCGGCTGCAAAGCTATATATATAACATGAAACTATGTGATTGGGCCACATAAAATGAGCATATCAAGTTTACCAAACCATCGTACATAAAACCCACATAACTCTTCTAATTCTATTTATATCCAATCAAATCTATTTCCTGTACTTACAGAAAGAACACTGGCTTGCATAATACTGGACAGAGGACCTATCGTTTTTGATTTTAAATGTTTTCTGTGACACTTGGCAAATGTTGGTTCCAATAATGTCAGCTCATAAACATCTAGTCTGCTAAGCACACAACTGAAGATAAAGGGAAAGTAAAGATAAATAAAAATAATTTTGGAGTCAATAAAAATTTGACAGGAGTATGACGCGTTTGATTATTTAGACTTTATATGAGATTACATTTGCTGTTATAAAATATCTTACTGAAGTAACTTTCCATATCTGTTGTTATCAAGAGGTTCCCCCCCCCCCCTTTTATAGATGTGTTATCACAGGTTCGGACTTCGATAAATCAGAAATACATGGTAAAGAACAGGGTGACCATTGGGGGAAGCAGGAGGTAGTTGCTGAGGCTACCATTTAGTTGAGTTGCTTGGTTTCCGGACCTGTTTAAAGTGTGCCAGGCTAAATCAATTTATAGATGTCTGTGCTTAACATTCATGAATAATTGTTTGAAAAAGTATTTACAAG
Source organism: Lynx rufus (assembly GCF_022079265.1). Taxonomy (NCBI): domain Eukaryota; kingdom Metazoa; phylum Chordata; class Mammalia; order Carnivora; family Felidae; genus Lynx; species Lynx rufus. The sequence goes on along the minus strand of NW_025814839.1, from coordinate 7,772,747 downwards.
TTGTTTCTATTTTGTTTTATGATGCTTGAGCAAATGGTAGCTAGACTTTGATAGATAGCTCTACTCAGCTTATCTTTTAAAAAAAATCTTAATGTAGAAATAACACATAAATATGCAGCTTCTCCCCCCACCCCAAAAGTTCCCAATAGTTTGGAAATCTGTTTTAAGTACTAGAGAATTATGAAATTAGGTTCTGTCGCTTTGAGTATTTTGTGATTGATGCCGTCCTGATAGTACCTGAGAGATGCTCATTGAATATCATTATGGCTAGTGAGTGTGTGATAATGTCCTTTAAAGCCCCATCTGTGTAAATATTTTTGAACAATTTTCTACAAGTACTGGGCCACATACCTATTTCTTATAAGCCCGACATTGATAAAATGTACTCTTTGTATAATTGGGTGTTGTTTTGATCCTGGCTCTTTCATATTGTGATTTGGCAGTGAGTTCAACAGCATAAGCATTATCCTCTTGAGGCCCATCTAGGATTGAACTAAAGGGCTTCTACAATATCCACATGATCATACAATTAGGTGGGGTTTTTTTTGTTTGTTTTTTTTTTGTTTTTTTTTGGTGCTGTGATAGTATAACTGAATATGAGCTGGTTGCCAGGGTATTGTGATAGAATAGAATAATACCCTGCAGTTTGTAGTTAATCATGCAGCAGAACTACCTTGATAAAAAAAAATTAATAACGTAAAAATTGGATGAAGACAAAGTATCTTGTGTTGAAAAAGATTGAGTGTATATATATACAATGGGAAAGTGAAGGTTAGAGCATTCACAGATCTGTTGTTGGAAACTTTGTCCTCCTATTTAATATAATGTCACATGCAAAGTATCTTCCATTAAAAGAATACTTTTATTTATGGCTTTGCTACCCTTGGGAGAGGTCAGACTTTTTGTTAATCTTTTTGAAGGCTTGCTTTCTGACACTGTTAGCAAATAGGCAAGGGTCTGTGGAATGACTGCCTGAATCAGGAAGTGTGAAGAACCTTGTCAAGATGAGGTTTCTTCGTGAAGATTGTTTTATTTTTTCACAGGTAATCTCGGACTTATTTTAAGTGATTTTAATATTTCTCTTTATAAGAGGACATGTTAATTTACATAGAAATATATTTAGTCTAAATGAGAAAACTTTAGATACTCTCAGTTCACTTTCAGGCACTATGTTTTTAACCTATTTAAAAGTCACCTAGTGTGTATTAATAATGGAAAGGACACCTGCTTTAGCATCCTTGGAAAAACTACATACAACTCTGGTTGTTTAGGGGAGGAAATAACATTTATTGACAGTGACTCTATTATGGAAAAATTTATCCTGCCGTTAGTTGGTTTCATGAAGAGTGTAACAAAGAGGGGTTCTTGATTTGAAAAGCAGACGTGGCGGGGCACCTGGGTGGCGCAGTCGGTTAAGCGTCCGACTTCAGCCAGGTCACGATCTCGCGGTCCGTGAGTTCGAGCCCCGCGTCAGGCTCTGGGCTGATGGCTCAGAGCCTGGAGCCTGTTTCCGATTCTGTGTCTCCCTCTCTCTCTGCCCCTCCCCCGTTCATGCTCTGTCTCTCTCTGTCCCAAAAATAAATAAACGTTGAAAAGCAGACGTGGCTTGGACAGTTATCCCCATTGCTAAAGTAAAGTCTTCTTTAACGAGAACTCCGTTAGCCAAAGCCCTCAAACATATTTGAATGTACAACGAGGCAATGATCCTCAGGGGGCGAAAACATTTTCATGGGGTGTCTTGAGGTCAGTACCAATTCAGCTCAGTTGCCCACACATTAAAATTCATGGTATTGTGTAACAGTGATAAAATAATATATGAGAGGATGTTTTAAAAGCATTCTTTGAGCTTTATAAACATAAGCATTCATCCCTGTTTAATCTTTAATATTTAGTTACCACCATGTATTTATTCAACAGATTTTTATTGAACCTACATTGTGTTCGGTGCTTTGCAGAATATAGAACTAAATCCAAAATGTATTCTGTTTTTTAGAAGCTGACAAATAGAGGGCCTAGCATTTGTACATAGAGTATTATTATAGGTGTCCTGAGAGAGGCATACAGGATTTTTGGAGTTATGTGGAAGGAGGCAGAGCTTTAAGGAAGAATTGATTCTTGAGCTGAGCCTTAAAGAATGGGTAATATTTTGGTATTTGGATGAATATGTATGTGTGTTAGGACAAGCATGCTTCACATATATAGGATTGCATGTGTGAGAATATAGAGTAGGAAAGTTTGGAATACCTATTTGGGAAGAGTTAAAGGTGAGAAGTTGACTGCGTATTTGGAAATGCGTATTTGTGCCTGATGATGATGGTGCTTAAACACTAGGCCAAGGAGTTTGGACTTCGTAGGTAGTTGGGTTTTTTGGGAGTTTTTTTTTTTTTTTTTTAATTTTTTTTTAACCTTTATTTATTTTTGAGACAGAGAGAGACAGCATGAACGGGGGAGGGTCAGAGAGAGGGAGACACAGAATCTGAAACAGGCTCCAGGCTCTGAGCTGTCAGCACAGAGCCCGACACGGGGCTCGAACTCACGGACCCTGAGATCATGACCTGAGCCGAAGTCGGACGCTTAACCGACTGAGCCACCCAGGCGCCCCTGGGAGTTTTTCAATAGGACTAGAAGGAAAGCTCTCTGTAGGCTGCATGGCAGGCAGGAACTGCATCTGACTGTTGCTTATCATTGTAATTCCAGGATCAGCATAATTCCTGGCACATATTTGTTGAATAAATTAATAAGTGAATGTGTGTAATAGAAGTTTGTATAAAGATTATCAGTGTGGTACCATTGAATATTCTGAAGTCCTCCCAGTATTTTGAATCAGAGAGAAAAACATGCTGTTGTTTAGAAGACTGTTTTAAAGAAAATAAATGACCACATTTGAAAGATTGTTTTGATGCATTGATTTCCTTTTAACTGTATATTGAAAAGACAGTAATAGAAATTTCTTCCTTTTTTTTTTGCAGTTGCTTATTTTTTACAGCCTACAGTTTAATTCTAAAAGTTTTATTAAAATAGAACAGTTTTCCATAAATTATTTCCATTAGCGTTATAGATAGCAAGTAGTTGGGCAGTTGGCAAAAAGCTTATATTCTGATTGTCTTGTAGAACAGAGGCAATGGGAGAGTACTATTTATTGGGTAAAAGTGCTTCATGGTATTTATGTGTGAAGGCTTGTTAACTTATAAATAAATCATGGATTGAATGACCTTGGGTGTCCTACATATGTTATAAATTGCCAGCTCAACACTAGAGTTGATATTTGCTACATAGAAAAGATTAGCTAATAACATTGCTTTGCTGGGGCTCTCTACGGGAACTGCGTGTTTCACTAGAGAATGACATTGACGGAAAGCTTTCATTGAGCTTTCTTTCACCCTGAAATCCTGAATTAATTGCTCACTTTTTAAAATACCATGGCTATAGACTACATGGTAAAAGGAGATAGTATATGATTTAACAAACATTTTCAATGAAATCCTTAATAGACAGTGTTTAGTGTTAGTATACATTTTTCTCTTGTTATAATAAAGATATAACCTTTTGTTTCCGTCAAGTGTAGTAAGATAACAAGTTAGTACTTTACAAGTTCTGTAATTTTAGAAGGTGTTTTTCAAAGACTGTTAACAAAATCGATCTGTCTCTTCCAAGGATGCTTGTGCGTGCGCGCGCACGCACACACACACACACACACACACACACACACACCTCCAGTAGCTTGAATTTCCTGTATTGGTTGAAATTTCCGTTTGGCAACACATGGAATGCAGCCACATCTCCCAGAGGATGCTTGAAGGGTCTTTCCATCATTAGTGAATCACACTTTCTTGGCCAGAAACCATCTATCATTTTCTTTTTCCATTTGTGACCTTAGCTGGCATTCATTGGAAGTATAGGTCTTGGACTGTGGCTTACTCCCTCCTATTCACCCTCACTTATCCAAACTGTAACAGAGGCCAGCCAGGAAGAAATTTACCATTCTTTTGTTATTTTTTACCTTTTGAGACATACAGACCATAGATAAGTATGGTAAGTTAACTGAGAATAAGATTGAGTGTTCATACCATGCCTTGTCCTGTTATATATGTCGTCTCATAGACAAGTCGTTTAAATTTGCTAGTCTGATTCTTATCTGTACTGTGGGAATTACAGCTTTATTTTATGATACAATATGAAGTGAATATGAAAAGCTCATAGATTTAAATGCTGTATAAATGCCTTTCATAGTCGTATTTTTCCTTTAATGAACCTCACTGTCAAACTATTTAAATCTTCATGAATTTATTTTAGAACTAAGTTTTGGTCATAATTTCTACCTGTGGATAAAAACTGAATTCTTTTTCGTTTAGCATTGTCAATTTTAATTAAATTATATATAAGCATTTGATTTCTAAGAAAGTGTCTTATAACTGATTATTTTCTGGCTTTGCCTGTGCAAGGATGGTTGATGATATCTATGCCTTTGCTGCTGAAGAGATTTTAGAATAAAAAATTGAAATTATGTCCCATGTTGTTTTAAGTAGGGTTGTGATCTAACCCTTGAAAATTATAGTTAAGTGTATAGTATATGTTAATTATCAATTGGCCAGAGTGTTTTGGGCTTTTTGCTGACTATTAACATATATAGAATTAGCAAGGAGATTGGATTAACAGGAATTACTACTCCCATTCATGTTGCATGCCATCTAAGTCTATTTCCCTTTCTACGTTTGTTTGTTTTTTCCTTGCTACATTTGTTTTTTTTATTTGCAGAATAGTTTTTATTTATGCTTATTGTGCCTAATTTTATAGTAGCAATAAATTGAGAATAAGTGATAGTTTGAAATAGTTATATGTTGAAACCGGGAACCAGACAATAATCAAATATTTATAGTTCACTTGTTACGTGCTAGGCATCACGCTGGGTGCTTGATGATCAATCTTGCACTTGAAAGTAGTTTTGGATTTATTCTTTCTGAATCTCAACTTGAATGATTTACAGGGAAAAATTTAAGATTCTGCTGATTCGGTTTTGCCCCTTGTTTTGTGTTTATAAAATTCATTTTCATTTTGCATGTGGAACAGACTTGGTAGTTATGAAATATCAGTCTTTGCCATATCGAGACTGTTAATTTAACTAGTTGAACACTAGAGGGACTGCAGACTAATCACTGGCTTTTTAGCTCAGTAGTGTATTAGTTGGGATGTTTCAGTTAGAGCAGAGCTACACAGCTTTCCCCAGCTTTTTAGTTTTCCCAAGGTTGGGTATCTTGCCCCCAAAATGACCTGGTCACTTATTTGGTTAATTCTCAAGTGTATGGACTGTAAAATTTTGCCTCCGCCAGTCTAGGTATATCGAAGCAAAAAAACCTTTGGTTGGTTATGGGCTCTTTGTAAGCACAGTTTTTGTGTTAGGATGGCCTGCTGAAAGAAGTGGGGAATCTGAGAGGGAACTGTGTAAGTACGGAGTTCCCTGTTCTCTCTGGGAAATCTCTGAGTAGGGAATAGTGGAGCAGAGAGTTTGGGAAAGGTAAATATTCATTGGAACAGTAGTTCAGATTATTGTTTTATGGAGATTTTCAATGATTTTATGATTACTGGATACATATCTTGTGAAAAGATTTACTAGGTTATAGTAGCACTAACAGGTAAAGTAGGATAATCTATATGCATTGTAGTTTTAGTCTAGGTAGATAGTGTTACAGATAATTTTGCTTTTTTACACAAAAACTGTTGGGCAGCTAAACTTAAGAAGTTTCTGGAATTAGGTCTTTGGGCTTTAAAAGTTTGAGCATTCCTTGAAAAAGAACATTTTACCTTCAAAATAATTTTGCCTGGAAATGGTATAGATTTTAAATTACAAACATTTAAATTAATACACACACGCACACACACACACACACATACACACAATAGATGAGTGTTTCTGGAATTTTGGTTTGATGGTTATCCGAGGATTTTAATTGAGGTCACATTAGGAACATAAAGACACGAATCAATGTTTATATAGCGCTTTGTTAAAGAAGTCCTAAATATCATTGAGAGATGCAAAGAATGAATGCGATGGATATAGAAATCTTTATTGTCTTCTGAAATAAATGTATTTTGTCATTTTTATATATTGTAATACTGATCTATCTTAGGCTTGCCCCCTTAAATAGTTTGTTATAATACTAGAACACTGGTAAAAATGACATCTGCCTTTACCTTTCTTTGCTAGATTTTTTTAAATGTGGCAGAAATGTTATTACATAAAGATAATTTAAATCTAATTCTTCATGTTTATGAGTAGGCACCTTCCTCTTTATTTCCTTTTCCTTGATTATATGTTTTTAAAACTCAGTTAAAAGTAAGTTCAGTTATGTATAGGAAAATAATTTTTTAAACGTTTATTTTGAGGGAGAGAGTGCACGCGTACGCACACACCATGCGGGGCGGGGAGGGATAGACAGAGAGGGTGAGAAAGAGAATCCCAAGCAGGCTCCATGCTGTCCTATCAGCACAGAGCGTGATGTGGGGCTCAATCTCCTGAACCGTGAGATCATGATCTGAGCTGAAATCAAGAGTTGGATGCTTAATGACTGAGCCACCCAGGCACCCCTGTGTATAGGAAAAGAAAATTTTAAATGACCATCTCTTTATTATTGATGTTCTATCTGCTTCCAGAATATTTTGAACTAAAATGATTTGTGGAATTGGCTTTTATAATTTAAATATCCATTGACACTAACTTGTAAGAACTATGATATAAATTATAGATTTAGTTAGATCATTTAAAAATTACAAGTATCTCCAGTTCATTTGTGTTTCTTTTGTAATTGGAAAAGTCTTTAAGGTTATCCTTTGTTGGCTTTTGGATTCCTGAAAATAGGGGGAAAATGTAAGTTACCAGTGAGTTGTAAATGTCAATTCTTTGAAGAACCAGCAGTGGAATATTTTACTGCTAGTCTAGTGCTTTGCATAATGCTAATAAGCACTCTATTAAATTACAGATTTTGTCTTTGGTTATTTGGTGAAGATATTTGAAATCAAAGAGTCTTTTACAACTTAATTATTCTTTTCTCAAAAGTATGGCCTTTGATGTCACAAAAGACAAAATGCTGATGTGTTAAGTATGAAGCTGTTCTCTGAAGATTGAATTTCTGGAAAATGCCAAAAAGTACACAGAGTACTGAACCATGAATTCTAGAGTTAGGATAAAAGGCATGTGGATATAAAAAGCCTGTTGTAAATGTTGGTTAGTCGACGTGATTGTAATTGGCATTGTGGGGTCATCTTCAGTTGTGACCAGAGCAAAAACAGATCCTCAGGTTCCTCCCTTCCTTCTGTTTAGGGTAAGTGGGCAGTAGTTGCTCAGAGTATGAAACAGCAGATCTGAAGAGTTTTTACTTTATGGAGCAAGATTAAGAATACTATTAAGTAAAGTTAGGAAAAATAAAAATCTTATCTTTTATTCTGTTTCTGCTTGTTAACAAAAAGTATTATTTGAAGAAAATTTTATCACTGAATGCCTCTGGGTTAAAATAAAATTTTGTAGTTCCTAAAATGACTTGACAAAAGTTTAATTAGTGAGGGCTACTATTGGATACCTAACGCTGTTGAATCCTTTTATGTTAGTGAGTCTGTTAACGCTTGGCGGAGGGCAGTGTGGAATTGAGTTCAGCAGCATTTGTTGAATGCTGTGCATGCTATGCTGTGTGCTGTGAATGAGTGGTCACTGCCTGCTAGGAGCTAGAGGTATGTAATTAGTTGTTCCATTTTTCCTGAAATTTGATTAATGAAAATGTGAATTTAGGGCACCTTTATTTGTTTATGTATTTATTGAGAGTGTGTATGTGCGCTCAAACGGGGTAGGGGGCAGAGGGAGAGGGAATCTTAAGCAGGCTCCACACTCAGCTCGATCTCAGGAGATCATGACCTGAGCTGAAGTCAGGAGCCCTGAGGGCACCTTATGGGTGCTTCGTTTAGTGGGTTCTTTTCACTCTTGCTGTGTCTTTTTTTCAGTTCAGTCATCAGCTGTTATTATACTTTGAACACGGGCTACATGAGGTGCTAGTTGTTTGACTTTCACTGATAAACTGGACAACTCTGTTTTTAATCTCTCAGTGTATCCTTTATTTAGTGGGACAATTAGATAAGTAAACAGGTAGATACAAAACAGGGTGGTAAATACTCTGATAGGAGTAGTGCTTTTGTTTTGTTCAATTTTTTTCCCCCTCTTCCTTCTTCTTGTTCCTGTTATGACATCAGGGATTTGTTTCTTCAGTTTAAAATGTTAAACTGGGGCGCCTGGGTGGCTTAGTCGGTTAAGCGTCTGACTTGGGCTCAGGTCATGACCTTGCGGTTCGTGGGTTCGAACCCCACATCAGGCCCTCTGATGTCAGCACAGAGCCAGCTTCGGATCCTCTGTCTCCCTCTTTCTGCCCCTTCCCGACTCACGCATGCATGTGCGCACACTCTCTCAAAATAAATAAACATTAAAAAATTTAAAAAATTTAAAAAGTTAAACTTAAGTTTTTTTTTTTTTGAGCTTAGTCTTTTGTAAGATGCCAGTACCCTGGGATGATAGAAAGATGAGCTAGGGGAGGCGCCTGGGTGGCTCAGTTGGTTAAGCGTCCGACTTCAGCTCAGGTCATGATCTCACAGTCCGAGAGTTCAAGCCCCGTGTCGGGCTCTGTGCTGACAGCTCAGAGCCTGGAGCCTGCTTCAGATTCTGTGTCTCCCTCTCTCTCTGCCCCTCCCCTGCTCATGCTCTGTCTCTCTGTGTCTCAAAAATAAATAAAAACATTTAAAAAAAAAAAAAAAGGAAAGATGAGCTAGGTAAGTAAGGCATACTTAATGCTGGTAAGTAGGGCATGTCAGACATAAAAAAAGATGTTTATTTATTTATTTGGTGGGAGAAGGATGATAGGACTTTATTAATCTTATGTTTGAAACTCAAGGGGGTCATAGTTAGGGTTCAAGTCAGCTAAAATTGCAAGTTCAAGATAGGAAGTTTAAGAAAAATTGCTGAGTAGTTATGTTTTTCCGCATCCAAAGATTAACTTTTTCCATGTTGCACCCTTGATCTCATAGACAGTTGCTTATACTGGAAAACTGGACTTTTTCCACTGGGCTTCTGCTTCTATCTTATACAAGTTGTATCTTCATCCAGGTGGGTAGGTGCCCATGCAACCTCTTTGTACTGATCATATGCTGCCCTCTCTTTCCTGGGCAGTGATAACCATCATAGGGTAAGAGCAGCTAGTTCAATACAGTTGAATGAAGGTCTTCAATTAATATTCTATCAAGCTAAAGAGATGGACTCCCCCAGCTTATCACCAGTTTTGTTTAAAAAAAAAAAAAAAAGTCAAGGGATTAAAGTTTTCCTTGTTGATGGAAGATAGTGGATTTTGCCTAAAGTTTTCTGTCCTTAAAATCACCTTTGCTGTCATATATTATTATGACATGTTTTTACATATTCCATATACCAGATTTCCTTGCTAGTTAGATACATCTTGGTTGGGGATTTTCAGTGTCAAACACAATAATAGCACATTCATTGGTCTTTGTTGCAATTACCATCTCTTAAACCGCCAGATTTCTCTTGGCCTGCTGTATCTCTTACATTGAGTAGGGTGTTTGTGAGTATGGAACACAAGAGGAGGAATGAGCATGCGTGGCTGCATGCTTCTTATATTGGGCAGGAAAATGACCTTTCAATAATTTTCTCTGGTGTTTACACCACCAAGTAAGTACATCTTTAAACTCGATGTTCTTGAAGCAGCCTTTGCCATGGTTTTCACTTTTTTCAACTGCTTTGAGACCTGCCTTTTTACATAGCTTCCTTCTAGAAGCATCTATGCCACCTTCTTTCTTGAGCCACACGCCGATTCTTGAAGGTCTTAGGTGCTTGTAGGAGTGATGACTGTCAGTAATAGTAGTGCACCTTATCATGTTGCAGGAACCATAGTTGAGATACAGGTAAAGTGCTCTGGGAACTTGGAAGAGTAGAGATGACCTGTAGCTACTGGGATTAGGTACCTTCCATGGAGGAAGTGCCGTTTCTGTTTCTCTTTGAGAGAGCAAGCGAGCATGAGTGGGGAAGAAGGGCAGAGAGAGAAGAGAGAAAGAATACTAAACAGGTTCCACACTTAAGGGAGTCTCCCAACATGGGGCTTGGTCCCATGACCCTGGGATCATGACCTGAGCCAAAATCAAGAGTTGAACCATCAACCCACTGAGCCATCCAGGCGTCCTAGGAAGTAGCATTTAAAATGATGCTTTAAAGAGCTGAGCTAGGACATGTGGGCTTCAGGGGTAGGAAGGAGAAAAGATGGTTCACTAAAAGTGACTAGCAGTAGAGAAGTTCTGGTGACAGATAGAATTTCCTCTTGGCTTTTGAGAAGAGTGTAATCAAGAGAAGAAGAAGAAGTACGTTTGGAAAGGTAGTTTGAATCAGATCATGGGGGAACTTGAATACTGAGTTAAGGCATTACCACCATTCAGTAGACCATTAGTGGGATCTCTTGAGATTCTTGAGCAGTTAGAAGGATTAATCTGAGCTGCAGTATGTTAAGTAAATTAGAGCCAAGAAGTTGGTAATAAGGAGAATGTTAGGGGTCTGTTCCACCATTGTAGATGAGATAACAGTGAAGACCACTAAACAGCTGTTCTGTATGTTTTTAATCTCATCTGGTTTTTTGATTCTTAAATATTGAACTTTTGTGTGAAAGAATTTTATTCATTAAAATTAATCTACCTGAAGTGTAGGGAAAGAGGCTGGATTCATATTTTATCCATTAAACACACTTTGAGCGATTATTCTTTCCTAAATACTGTGCTAGGCATCGTGGATCTATAAGTAAGAAAAATAAGATACCCTTTGATATTTTAATGTAGATTTTGATAATTTGTAAAATTAAGAGTGTCCTGGAGACACTGTTAACGTACTATTTAATACTAGTTCTGTGAGGCCACATTGGTAGGCTCACTTACATTTTCAAAGAGGTCTGAATTTAGTTTATCCAATAAAGGTATACTTCTGTGGAGCAAAAGGTTAATTAGGTTATGAGGATTTCTTTTTTTAGCGATAAAGTAGCACAGAGGTAACCAAATTTTGGCCACTTGATAGAAATTAAAGTGAGTTAGATAAATTATCATTTAGTGATAATATGGACTGGGCTGTTTTATTTACTTTGAGCATGTTGGATGAAATGATTTTGAGCCAGCCATTTTACTCATTCCTATTTAAGTTGTTTGAAGGAAACTAAGAAGAAAGAAGCTGTTGCTGAAAATAATATTTTCCTTTGATGTTGATGCCTAAATAGAGAGGAATTTTAGTGTTATTTACATTTCATCCACATTTGGCATGAATATAAATGTAGTATTGAAATTTTGATTTTTGTGTTAATTAGGTTTTTAGTATCTTGAAAATATTTGATGTAGCCGTACACACTGAAATAGGGTTACGAAGCTTTTTTTTTTCCTTTTTTTTCTACTACTGCTTCTTTTCATCCTCTTCCTCCTCTTCACCTTTTGATAGTCTAAGGGAAGGTAAGATAGATGGCTTCTTGGTAAGTAGTTCCAGTTTCATTTAATGGGTCCTGACTCCTAGAACTAAGTTATTGCTTAACAAGATGAGTCAGATGGTCCCAGAAACATTTTTTTTTTGTTACCATGATTACAACATATTGGCAGGATTATATTATATTTTGTAGTTGTTATTTAACCTGGCTTGTTGATTAAAAAAAAAGAAGTATCAGAACTTTGTATCCAGTGGAGTTGTTTACATCACTGAGGAATCATGTACTTTGCCATGTGACTTAATTATACTTTTAAAGACACCTCAAAGTTTTTTTCTGTAAGGGGTGTGTGTATATATGGAGGGGGTTGTTATACAGGGAGTCTATACATGATGGATGTAATGCTGTTTTACTAGATTTGAACTTTAAATTCTGGGTTTTTGAACAAAGATTTCAGAAAGCATTTCTTGGCTTTTCTAACTTGCAACTAAATTAACTCTCTTCCAGAAACATGCTCCTTAAAATAAAAGGATCTCTTATTTGGGTAGTCATCATTACTTTCAGGTAAATCAGAAGCCTCACACTTAGGAATTTGGAAGAATAAATTACGAAATGTTAAAAAGTAACTTTAGCACTTTAGGAAAAACTTGCAAATAATTTTAGTGTTTTTATTTTTTTTTAAGCTCCTGAATATTTGTTCCTCCATACTTGCCTTTGCCTTTGCTTTTGTTTTGGAAGCAGTTCAAAGGTAAAAACTGGTTTGTTTTTATATAGCTGGGAGGTCTGCCCTCCCTCCCTTCCTATTCTGCTTCCTGTCCTCTTTCCCATACATCTGTTAGTCCCTTGGTCCCTCCATCCTGGTGAAAGGAATTGGTGGGAAGGTATCTTGCTTGGTTTATTGAAGGAGAGTGAGAACCGCAGTTTATACTATGGAAGTTCATCAGGCCAAGCAGATTATGGAAGCAGTAGGCTTTATACTTCATTTATAAAACAGCTTTTCTTCCAGCATTGAATTAGTTTTTAGATGCTAGTATTGAGACTATAATTGACAATAGTAGTTGCTTTTTTCTTTTTAGGATAGCCATCTCTGATTGCCATAGCAACATCCCAGAAGACAATCATCTTGATCTAATGGCAGCATGTCAAGGAGTCACCTTGAGCGTAACCCCACTTTTCTGAGATTGTACTGGGAGTTTTAGTTTCAGAAGGAAGGTGATAACTTATGTTATAATTCTCTCTGTGTCGTTTCTGCTGTGGTTTTGTTGTCTGTAAGGAGTGTGTATTTTTAGGAATCACTTGAGATCCCTGATAATATTTAAAGCTCGTTGTTTTGTATGAATAGATTATTAGAGTGGAGTATTTGATTGTGTTTTCTGTTTACATGTTTTGCTCAGACTGTAGGTTAAAGGTTTCTTTGGGTGGGGGGGCAGTTTATATGAGCCAAAGAAGATTGTTTGAATACTGTATTATGTAGAAGTAGATTTTATTTAATTTCCTCCATATGTACTGTATTTATGGAACAATTTTCATTATAATTGTTTGATCTTAAATAAAAAAACTTCCTAGTAGAAAGGCCAACTTATAAGAAATACTGTCATAGTACACTTGGCTGAAAAGAAAAAAGAAAATGGCAGGATTGAATTCTCTGATACTCAGAAGTTTTGATGATTTTCCACGACAGAGTCTCTTGTTCTTAGTTCTATTTGTTCAAGTAAGAAAATAATGGTATCACTTCTAATTATTTACACAAATTAACTTAAACATATTAAATAGTCACCAACTTAATCTCATGGGTTTCTAAGAGAATGTTGTTTGTGAACTTTAAAATTTAATTACAGATGTATAATTAGATTATCTGGTAGATTTGACTTTCTCAGAGAAAATGGTATGTATACACATAATTTAATGAACATTTTAAAAAAGTTGTTTTTCATTATGTCAACTTATTTCAGTAGTTATTTGGTCTTAAGAATATGTCACAAAATTGTCAGAAAATGCTACCAAACAGAGTCACGTGTAACAAAGTTTTTAAACTGAAGGCAATGGAAGATTAAAATGTGCTATACACAGTAGTGTAATTTAGTAGGAAACTTTTTATATTAGGGATGTAGAGATTGGCAGTTTGAGACCTTTGATGAGTACTTTTATTTATTTTTAAATTTAAATATTTATTAAAAATTTTTTTTTTATTTTAAAGTAATCTCTGCACCCAGTATGGGGCTTGAACTCACAACCCTGAGATAAAGGATTGTATGCTCCCCCCGACTGGGCCAACCAGGTGCCCCCCAGTACTTCAATTTTTTTTTTTAAGTTTAAACTGAGCAAAATTTTGGAACTTTCTCGATTTATTTTTGTATTCTATTCTTTTGTCACTTCTCTTTCTGGATTATCATCAAATTATTTCTTTTTTCCATAAAAATTATTTTGAACTCCCAAATTCATCTGTCTCAGAGTATAAATCAGTTTCAGGGTATGCCTCTTAGTTTTTGGGTGCCTACGTGGCTGATATTTAGAGATAATACTTTAAAAGTGCCCCCCCCCCCCGGGAGTTTATGCCTCACCTTATGCCTCTTTAAATTTTAATTGATTAAATGAAATGATATATTGAAATCCTCAGTCACATGACACATTTCAGGTACTTAATAGCCATATATGGCTAGGGGCTATCTTGATGGCCAGTGCAGGTAAAAACATTTCCATCAGCACAGAAAGTTCTATTGGACAGTGCTGGTATAGGTGCAGAACCAACAATGGCTGGAAATGGCAGAAAGGCTATTTCTGGCACCATCTTAAGGAAGAGGCACTGAAAGTATTGTAACAGAAGACCATTGCAGGAATATGGTAGGATGTTTTCTTCATCTGGTTGGGGTCTTAAAAAGGGTATCATGACATTTTCCCCCAGTCTTCCAGTAGTCCTCCCTTACTTCTCTCCTTTCTCTCTCTGTGTGCTTCTCTTCCTTTCTTCCTTTTTCACATGGCAGTGAATTTATTGATTATGTTAGGAAACTAGGTTTCTTGATGGTTTTTTCAAGTTGACAGCTTCATGTGGTAAACCTAAGACTGCTTTTCAACATCTACTTCTCACAAGGTTTATCTCGATCTCCTGATGAGCTTTCATTTATAAATGCCACTCCACTTCCATTAGCTTTATTTAGAGGTTTCTGTATTCATGATCTTGCCAGTTTACTATTTACATTTTTTCTAGGTGCAGGCAGGATTTGTGGAGGTTTATTTTCTTATAGTTCTGCTTGTGTGCTAAAAATAAATGGGATAGATTAATTGTGCCAATTTTGGATTTTACAGTCCTTGGTGGCTTTTTGTAGTGTATTTGTGCAGTGAATGTCAGGTGCTCTACAGAACATTTGCATTTTCCCTGAAGGACTTGTGGTTGGATTTTAGGGCCCTATGATACCATTATAGAAACATCATGTACGCATATGTTGGTTTCTTGTATGAGTGATTTTGGGCTGTTTATTTTATTTTGGATTGATGTTAAGTAATTTTAGATACGATATATATTCCATGAAATAAGGCAGTTCATTCAGTAAACATTTACTAAATGGTCTCAGAGGTTTGGAAGCAGTAAGAATATCATTAATACCATTTGCTTAGCATTTTTTGTGATTTTCTTTAGCAGTGTAAATGTGGCATGATTTCAAAACTGTGTGTTTTCCTTAATGTAGTTGAAGTTCCAGATATGCAATCGAAGGTATACTCTATTCTGAAATGATTTCACTGAAGATTCTGACCCTTGAATGTGGTCTAGAGAATGTGTGCTGGTGTGGTGATTGGAAATCATTTGTAGGTGCCTTTGCTAACTCAGCATGCTTATGGGATTTGTTCTTTAGATTAAACCTGCCTCCCTGCCTTGCTGCAATGGTGTATGGCTCATGGAATGCCTAGGTTGCAGCAGGAAAGGAAGGCATGTGAGTTTGACTTCACTGAAATTGACTTAGAGTAGTTTGTGGCATTCGACTGTCCATATAGCATTAGAAAAATTTAGGGGGAAAATAACTTTCTTAGTGCTTTTAGAAAAGTTATTTCAGGAGGAAGTCTAACTTTAGTTCAGCCATGGTTAAATGTTATTAGCATTGAGAGCTTAGATTATAGTTGAACCACACTTGGAAACTTTCTGGGCTTACCACAGTTTGAGGACTCTATCATTTGAGGAAGTATTGTCTTGGTTTTATTTTGGTCTTGGGACCATGTAAGTGGGTCTGGAACTGATTGACCACTCCTTCAGCACTGGATAGAAAGCAGTGAGGAATAGTGAGAAAAATACTTAAGAAGGAAAGCATGGTAGAGGATAGTAGAGTTAGAATATGTAAACTGGGTGAAAAGCAGTGATTTTTGAGTTAGTGTTTCAAAAAAGTGTAGGGTGGTCATGGTTAGTTGGGCAAGGCATCAGAAGAGGCAAGAGACTGATAATGTGGCATAGTTGTAGTAATAATCTTTTTTTTTTTTTAAACAAAGCTGTAGTTTATAAAGGAAATAACCTAGCCTATATGATTTTTCTGTGGGCAGTTTAAAAGTTTCCTCAGTGTGGCCTTAGAGTTCTGAATTAATCCAAAGTAGAAGTTATTAAAGGATGTTGAATATTGAAGTATATCTCCTTTGTTTATACATTTTTTTTTTTCAGGAATCAGAACCTTTAAGGAAGGTCTGCCGTCTGTAATATGCTTTCAGTATTTAAAAGTCTATTGGTAATGGGTACCTAAAATGTTGACAGTTTAAAAAGCCATTAGGCTCTGAGCACTCCCTGTAAATACTGATAATTCTTGCATAGGTACATTTTATTTTATGAAGACATACATATCTACACACATACACGTATATATTTATACACATATATTGGAATGCATAAAATATATATGATGCCTTTTTTTGGGCAGGGGGTTAACATTTCCATTTTTTGTATCACACTTTTACCATGTAACAATAACAACAGCAGCAGCAGCACCATCATCATCATCATCATCATCATTTTTTGATGCTTTATTCTTCATACAAACTATATGAATTAATTTTGTCCCTTTTCCTTCATAATTAGAATATTTGAATCTTACTTGAGTTATCATTGAAATGGTAAGTGTGATATGACTATCATTTGAAGAGCGCTTTCCAAAGACCTTCATATACGTTAACCTTACTGTATAGAGTGATAGTTAACTAGTCCTCTGAAAGTGACCCGCGAGTTCAAATTCTTGAATGTTACTGTGAATTCATGGGTTTAAACGTATTGTTTCAATTGACTATAGTTGTTACCCTTCTTGATGTTTAAATTGTTCCATCTTTGGGCCAGTGGAAGTCTATTTAAGACGGCTTCTGAGTCCTTTTGACATGACTGTAGAAGTCATTGATACTTTCCTTGTTTTTTGGAATGACAGGATATTCCAGACTTATCTTGAACATTTCTGCTCCAGATCTGTCATCAGCCATTTTGCCAAAGAATTCTGGTTCCTTTAAGCGGATATAGCATTTAGAGACCATAATCTGAGCACTGGGGATTCTTTCTGCTATTAATCATTGTTTCTAGGGTTTTTCAGTGAACAAATCTAGATACATGTCCTTTCTTTTTCCTTTTTCTAAGATAAAGAATACAATAACTCATACTAATGCTTAGCAGTTCAGGTTCAGGACTGTAGGATTTTTACTTAATGCCATTTCTTATTTCTGTATCTTCTTTCTCCTGTGCCCAGACTGCTTCTGTGCACCTCCGTTTCTCATATGCTTTATCATGTACTATGAATATAACAGTTTTAGAATAACAACACCACTATCAACGATATCATTACTGCAAACAGTACTGCTTGTTGTTGTTGACTATTTGGAATATATGTATTTTTGCAGATTTTTGTTGTTGTCGTCTTTTGTGTATATCCTATTAACCGTCAGTAATTCCTCTCTGTGTGGTTTTGTCACTAACTGGTCACACAGTGAGGTGCCTTTGTTTAATTTTACTTTTGGTATTTTAGACATTAGTTATATAAAAGTTTAATCTTGTTTTATAATTACATAAATTGTGATTCCAAAGTTAAATCTACAAAAACAAGGCATATTCAATGAAGTCTAGCAAGAACACACATTTTCTTTTTTAACTTGGTCAGTAGCGAGTTGTATAGAGGATGGCAGATTTATTTTTGTTTTATGTTCTTTTGGAAGGTTTAAATAGGAATACATATACAGTTGTGAATCACTTCTTTAGTAACAACTTCTTTATGTTCTAGACCCCCAGGTAATTAATAATAAAGAGAAGAGTGCCAGTTAAAAAAAAGACAGGCTGTCCTTGATAGCCCTTAACTAATTTTGCGTCTCATTATGTATTTTTCCCTTTCTGTAAGTTATATTCATCCCTCTTCAATGATAGATGTTCATTTCTGAGACTGATGAGTCTTGAATGTATTGGTATCCATGATTTCTGTCTTGCATATGAAGAAATATCATTCCTTCTCTGCTCATTACAAGCACTGCTGGGCTCTGTTAGTTTGAGCCTAAGTTAAGGTTTTAGCTGTTCTGATGCTTGGCAACTTTGGAAATACAATAATACCTAATTATGGCTATATCTGTTGAAGGTAATCCTGTAAATGCTGGTAGCTTGCTTGTTTTTTTTTTTTTTTTCTTTAAAAAAATTTTTTTTAAGTTTATTTATTTTTGGGAGAGAGAGAGTGAGAGGGGGAGGGGCAGAGGGAGATTGGGAGATTGGGAGAGAGACTCTATAGCAGGCTCTGCACTGTCACTGTGGAGCCTGACGTGGGGCTCGAACTCATAAGCCATGAGATCGTGACCTGAGCCGAGACAAGGAGTCGGACGCTTAACTGACTGAGCCACCCAGGCGCCCCAAGGTAGCTTTCTTAATTTTCTCTTTCCATTGCTGTTTTAAGTTTCATGTTTTCCTTCTGCAACTAAAAAAATACAAAAAACGAGTTTTTAAATTATGCAGTATGTTTAGTTTTATTTTTTATTTTACTTTTTAAAGTTTATTTATTTTAAGAGAGAGAATAAGCAGGGAAGGGACACACAGAATCCTAAATAGCCTCCACACTGTCAGTTTGGACCCCAATGTGGGGCTCGAACTCGCAGACTGTGAGATCATGGCTTGAACCAAAATCAAGAGTTGGACGCTTAGCTGACTGAGCCACCCTGGTGCCCCATATGCAGTATAATTTAAATTCTTCAAAAAGGAAAACATGCATGCTAAATATATTTCAGGGAGATTTAATATGTGAGGTTATGATTATCCCAGTGATGAAGCTTATACTTCTATTTCCTTAAGACAGGAAGTATCATTGCTTTCTCAGGCTCCAGGAAGGCAGAAGATTGATTTGAATTATGAAAGGACAAGTTAGGAAAATAATTGAGGTTAGTCTCAGATCAGTTAGATTGGCCATTAATGAAAACATACTTGTTTTTATAATTTTGTCTGTAACCCAATTTCTTTTTTCCCCCATTTTAGAAATGTAATTTTAAAATTTTTATTTAATTTTTTAAAATAATTTTTCAAGTTTATTTATTTATTTTGAGAGAGAGCAGGGGAGGGGCCTAGGGGGAGAGAGAGAGAATCCCAAGCAGGCTCTGTGGTGCAGGATCATGACTGAGCCGAAATCAAGAGTCAGATGCTTAACTGGCTGAGCCACCCAGGGAGGGGCCCTGTAAAAAAAAAAAAAAAAATGAAAGTAAACTTGCATTTATCTGTCAGTCTGTCTGTCTGTCTGTCTGTCTGTCTATCTATCTATCTATCTAGATCCAAGTTAGTTAACATGCAGTGTAGTAATGGTTTCAGGAGTAGAATTCAGTGATTCGTCACTTACATGTAACACCCAGTGCTCATTGCAGCCAGTGCCCTCCTTGATACCCATCACCCGCTTAGCCCCCCCCACCTCCCCTCCAGCAACCCTCTGTTCTCTGCATTTAAGATCCTCTTATAGTTTGCCTCCTTCTCTGTTTTTATTTTATTTTCCCTTCCTTTCCCCTATGTGCATCTGTTTTGTTTCTTAAATTCCACATGAGTGAAATCTTACGATACTTGTCTTTTTCTGACTGACCTATTTTGCTTATCATAATACGCTCTAGATCCATCCATGTTGTTACAGATGTCACTGTTTCATTCCTTTTGATCACCGAGTAACATTCCATTTAATACACACACACACCCCACATCTTTTTTATCCATTCATCAGTCAATGGACATTTGGGCTCTTTCCATAATTTGGCTGTTGTTGATAGTGGTGCTATAAACATTGGGGTGCACGTACCGCTTTGAATTAGCATTTTTGTATCCCTTGGATAAATACCTAGTGGTGCAGTTGCTGGGTCATAGAGTGATTCTGTGTTTAATTTTTTGAGGAACCTCCATACTCTTTTCCAGAGTGGTTGCATTAATTGCATTCCCACCAGCAGTGCAAAAGTGTTCCTCTTTCTCTGCATCCTCACCAACACCTGTTGTTTCCTGAGTTGTTAATTTTAGCCGCTCTGACAGGTGTGAGGTGGTATCTCATTGTAGTTTTGGTTTGTATTTCCCTGATGATGAGTGATGTTGAGCATTTTTTCCATGTGTCTGTTAGTCATCTGGATGTCTTCTTTGGAAAAGTGTTTATGTCTTCTGCCCATTTCTTCACTAGATTCTTTGTTTTTTGGGTGTTGAGTTTGATTAGTTCTAAAGCAATTTTTTTCTTTATGTTTATTTTTGAGAGAGAGAGAGAGAAAAAGAAAGAGTGGGGAAGGGACACAGAGAGAGGGAGACAGAGAATCCGAAGCAGGCTGCAGGCTCCAGGCTCTGAGCTGTCAGCACAGAGCCTGGTGCGGGGCTCGAACTCACCATCTGCAAGATCATGATCTGAGCCAAAGTCAGACACTTAACTGCCTGAGCCACTCAGGTGCCCCCAAGTTTGATTAGTTCTTTATAGATTTTAGATTCTAAGCCTTTATCGGATATGTCATTTGCAAATGTCTTCTCCCATTCTGTAGGCTGCCTTTTAGTTTTGTTGATTGTTTCCTTCGCTGGGCAGAAGCTTTTTATCTTGATGAGGTCCCAACAGTTCATTTTTGCTTTTGTTTCTCTTGCCTCTGGAGATGTGTTGAAAAAGAAGTTGCTGCAGCCAAAGTCAAAGAGGTTGTTGCCTGTTTTCTCCTCTAGGATTTTGATGCTTTCCTGTCTTACATTTAGGTCTTTCATCCATTTTGAGTTTATTTTTGTGTGTGGTGTGAGAAAGTGATCCAGGTTCATTCTTCTGCATGTCACTGTTCAGTTTTCCCAACACCATTTGCTGAAGAGACTGTCTTTTCTTCCATTGGATATTCATCTCTGGTTTGTTGAAGATTGGTTGGCCATACATTTGGGGGTCCATTTCTGGGTTCTCTGTTTTGTTCCGTTGATCTGTGTGTCTGTTCTTGTGCCAGTACCATACTGTCTTGATGGGTATAGCTTTGTAATACAGTTTGAAGTCCGGAAATTGTGATGTCTCCAGCTTTGGTTTTCTTTTTCAGGATTGTTTTGGGCTATTTGGGGTCTTTTCTGGTTTCATACAAATTTTAGGATTGTTTGTTCTAGCTCTGTGAAGAATGCTGGTGTTATTTGATAGGGATTGCATTGAATATGTAGATTGCTTGGGGGAGTGTAGACATTTTAACAATGTTTGTTCTTCCATTCCATGAGCATGGAATGTTTTTCCCTTTCTTTGTGTCTTTTTCAGTTTCTTTCATAAGCTTTCTGTAGTTTTCAGCGTACAGATCTTTTACCTCTGTGGGTCGGTTTATTCCTAGGTACCTTACAATTTTTGGTGCAAGTGTAAATGGGATCAATTCCTTGATTTCTCTTTCTGCTGCTTCATTATTGGTGAATAGAAATGCATCCAATTTCTGTACATTGCTTTTATAATCTGTGACTTTGCTGAATTCATGTATCTGTTCTGACGGTTTTTTGGTGGTCTTTTGGGTTTTCCACTTAAGAGTGTCATGTTGTCTGCAAAGAGTGAAAGTTTGAATTCTTCCTTTCCAATTTGTATGCCTTTGATTTCTTTTTGTTGTCTGATTGCCCGGTTTCTTCTTAATGGAATTGGGAGCCCAGAGTTTCTTCCCTCTTGTGGTGGGAGAAAGTAGGGAAGGGGAGCCAGAGTGGGAATGGTAGGAAAGGAGCTCTTCTCAAAAGATCCTTCTTTGTTTTGGCAGATCTGTGGAGAAAGTGATTCTCATGGGAGGTGGGTGGGGAGTGACCATTTGTGTTTCTTTCCTTCGTGGGTAGCTTGAAGGAATCTAGTGATAACCTATGTCTTTGGTCCCAAGTAGCTGACTAGAAGAGACTTAGTCTTATCTGACTGTCACTAAGTGAAAAGAAACTAGGAGAAAAGAAGAAAACAATGACGTGGGGAAACATTTTTTTGTTTTTACAGTACATCTTTTTGAAGTGTCATCTCATTTTCTGTGCATTATTGGAATGTACTTTTAACTGACATTTGAAGTGCTTGTGAGGCCAGAAGTCTAGAACAAACTGATGGAGGTAAAGTCTGACTTCTCTCTTCCTTTACTGGTACCTTTGCTATTTCCGTGACTGCTTTCTCGGTTCTGATTAAACTTTGGCAGCTACGTGAGACCCAACCCATGCGTCCCAGAAGGCAGGTCACATGTGTAATTGGGTAATGTAGGAGGACATGTGCAGTGAGTCCCTTTCCACTCACTGATAGTGTCCTGGGTAGTAGCCCTGAGAAGAGACAGTGAAGACGCGGTGTTTGTGAATACCAACTGAGATCATCACCAAGCAACACACTGCTACTTTTTCTAGCGATGGTAAATTATTTCTAGCCTTGGGGCGCCTGGGTGGCGCAGTCGGTTAACGTCCGACTTCAGCCAGGTCACGATCTCGCGGTCCGTGAGTTCGAGCCCCGCGTCGGGCTCTGGGCTGATGGCTCAGAGCCTGGAGCCTGTTTCCGATTCTGTGTCTCCCTCTCTCTGCCCCTCCCCCGTTCGTGCTCTGTCTCTCTCTGTCCCAAAAATAAATAAACATTGAAAAAAAAAACTAAAAAAAAAATTATTTCTAGCCTTTATCTTAGCCATTTCATATATTCTGAAAAGGATCGCATCCTGTCCTCTGCCAGTTGGTCTTGGACTCTGGCTGGGTTACCTGTGAAAGTGAGATAGCAAACTGGGATCCACACACGAGACAGGTAAAGTCTAGGAGTAAGAGCGGGAGCCAAGTGTGGGGAATACAGTGAGTTGAAATGAAGTAGGAATAGGGGTAGAACAAAGGAAGACACATGATGGAGAGCAAGATAAGGAAGAGGTAGTGACTAGGGGAGCTTATAGTGGGGAATGAGGCAAGGCTCTGTATTAAAAGCCAGGGCAGTGGTCAGACACCTAGATACATACTAGAGGCAAGGTAGTTGGTTAAAGTTTATAATTTAGGAGTCAGAACATCTATTCCCTGAAAAAGAAGACTATCGTTTTGAGCCATTTGTAGCACCGCTCCTGAGACAGCAGTCTTTCCCAGGTGGGAAAGTTCTTCCTAGGTGGGAAGGTTCTTGCTAGGTAATAGCTACTCCCAGATGAGCCAACACAGAAAGCAGCAGTCCACTTTCCATGCTGAATCTGAATCTTTCCATGCATTCTGTGTTGGCTGTCATCCAGGAGTGAAGACAGTTGCTGACTCTTCAGCAGCTGGTCTAAATCACAAGGGCGTTTACGGTGGGTAAGTAAGGTTTTGGTAAGTTCTCTCTCAAAGTAGATTTCTAGATCACAGTCCAGAAAATCTGAATATGTTTGTATGCAGAAACTGTGAGGTAGGTTAACTTTGGAAGCAAATCACTAGATTATTGTGGGCTAGCACACGATTGACATTTGGAAGAGATGCATCTTGACATCTTCCAAAAGTCCCAGTTTTGTGAATACCATTATGACATAAAATTTTCCTTCGCAAAATATAATTTTTGCCCCGCTGGACCACTCACCAAAAATATTTTTGCAGATGGCTTTTTCTTGTTTCTGACTAAGCGTATGGTCACTGGTTCCATTTATAAGTCAGAGTCATCCCCGATGACTTTCCTCCCTTGTCCTTTTGGCTAACACTAGTCATTCCTTAAACCTCTTCACTTTTACCACCAGCTGTAGCACTTGGCTGCTTTTTAATGTCCATATCTGTCAGAAGAAAAAGCTTTAAAACAATAGCTTCAGGGAAGTTACTGTGTTCTCAGGCAACAAGTAGAGAAGGATAAACAAAGACAACAAAATACACAAACCCACCTGTTGGGCTCATTTGCAAGTGAAGTCACTGCTTCCTTTCACCGGCCTGTGGCGGGGCCTGCTGCTCACATTCTAGCCTCTGCAAAGTTGCCTGGACTACATTTTCATGGTGGCCCTTTTCTGTACATCTGGAATGGTTGAAACTAAAAACTTTAAGTCGATCACTACCAAAGTTCTTCTGTATATTCTTCCTTTCATCTGTCAATTTTCTTTGAAAAAACTTAGAGTGGTGCCTGGGTGGCTCAGTCGGTTAAGTGTCTGACTTGGGCCCAGGTCCTGATCTCACAGTTCTGTGAGTAGAGCCTGGTGCCTGCTTGGGATTCTGTGTCTCCCTCTCTCGCTGCCCCTCCCCCGCTCGTGCTCTGTCTCTCCTCAAAACTAAATAAACGTTATAAAAAATTTTTTTTAAAAATTTAGAGCAATTTGTTTGTAAATTAATACTAACTTCACCAATAATTAGATTGTAGGGATGTTAGGATTCTAACCATATTAGATAAAGTTCTTAAAAGAGGTGTAGAGAAATTAAACAGCATGTATTTCTGTATCTGACTTTCTTGTTGGTTTTCTGGTAGGATTTCCTTTTAGAACCAAATGAAGATAACATTTTAGATGTTACCTTTGTTCAAGGTGTGCTTTTAATTCTGGGGATAAATGTAATGGTATAATTCTCTGACATCATGCTTATTTGGAAACATATGTTGGGTTCCTTTGGATTCTTTTTTTATTTGGAAGTTTCATCAGTTTGTAAATAACTACAGCTGTTGTCATGTGTTGGTGCAAACCTTCCATTATCTGTGTTTTCTGCTCCCATCATATACCACCATTAGTGAAGTTAGCCATGTGAATTTAATTTCCAGCTGTAGATGTAAGGAAGTGAGAATGATTGTTTGGATCTATTGTTAAGGAAAGGCTAAATGCTTATTAGGTTTTCTTACACACCTTTAAAAGTATTGTGAATTTCTTACATTATTTGTCTTTGAGGATATGTAGATAAATCTTAGTACTACATTTGGAAACTATGGTTGTGTATATTCAATGCTTCAGCTGTAGGACTGAAAATTCTTCTTGATATAGAAGAATTTTGAAATCTACAGTGTTTATATTTTGTAGAATGAATTCTGTCAATTAGGAATTCTTTTTGTGGAATAAAATTAAGTTGTGTTCATGAAATATGGAATGAAGTACCAAGGCTATCTCTCTCTTCCCACTCCCTTTTTACCTGTTCCTGTCAAATACTTTATTTACTATATCTATAATTTTCAAGTTATAAAGTTTCTTTCAAAGTTTGGTTTTAAATGTCATATACCATAATGCTAAATGTCTTTATTCTGTACTTATTGGCACTTGCATTTTAATCATCCATCCATCCATCCATCCATCCTTGTCTGTGTTGTTTTTGGAAGTTCCTGTGCTATAAAGACTTACAGTTTAGTGGGGTCCTTGTAATTATAATGCCGGGCTTTTGAATTTTTGACATTTTAAACTTATTTTTCTCAGTTCTGATTGAAAGGATGAGTTTCAATAAGAGGCTTAACATTTCATAAAGAAATGCATCTATGTTTTGGCCACTCTTTGAATTATGTTGACGCTTTTAATTAACTTTTACAGGTAGCACCACACCAGGATGACAAGTAATGCCAGGTATCTCTTACAGCATTAAATCGATGTAGCCTGTTAGTATATGTACTGCAAAGCAAGTTTCTATAAAATAAATTTCACTTTATTGTCCAATTCCATTTCATTTGATAGTCGTAAACTTACTGAATGTTAGAACTTTAAGGGCTATTTATTTTTGCACATCATTTGCAAACGTGTATCAGCAGAACCTACTTGTAAAACCAAATCTTACATGGAACGCTTACATGTGTTAAAAACTTCAACGGAGTAAATTTTAAAGATCTCATTGGCTTTATTCAGTGAGCCATGAATCGGACAGCATCCCATCTAGCAGATAGAAAGGATCTTTGAAGAGCTGTACAGAATGGAAGACTTTGTAGGCAGGAGGTGAGACAAGGCAGTTATTCTAGCAAAGAGCTGATTGTTTCAGGGAAGTCATCTTTCTCTGGTGGATGGCAGAGGACTGTCAGGCAGAATACGTCATTAGTGGTGACCAGTAATTCCAGACTGACTGGTTGAGATTTCGTTCCTGGGAGAGGCTGAAATTACCCCTAAATTAGGAATTAAGCCTTGGTTGGGTGATGTGGGCTCAGCACAAGTGACTCCATTTTAGGCCTGTTGTCTCTTTTCTTAACATGCAGTTTTACCTTACATGGAAAGCTAAAGCATACATAAAACAATAAAACTGCTGCTCTTCCTGCTTTGAAGGTGGTGTGAAGTTTGTCCTGAGACCTGTGAGGCACTTTCAAGAGCCTGACAGTTCAGAGGAATGTGGTTTGGAGCCACTCATTTGAGTCCAACCCTCCCCAATCCCACATCCCCCAACCCTTTTTGTCAGGTGAGTAGACGCAGACTACCTTTAGTCTGTAGATTTTTGTAGAAAACAGTCGTGAAATGTATCTGAAAAGTTTTAACAAAGCCCATTCCTCTGGGTCCAGGTACTTAGCAGTAGGCCTGGCAAGAACAGCAGTGCTTTTGTAAAACTTTGCAATTTCTTTCTTTCATCCTTTTGCAAGATGTTCATATATTTTGAAGAAATCTCCTGACTTTCCATTCACTCCCAAGTCTTTTGTGAGAAGGAATGTGCATTTTTCTTAAGCACTAAAATTGCCTTACTGAGGAGTGAATCTGTGGCAAGATACTGGCGATGAAGAACCCAGGAGGCTGTGTGATGGTGCGGGGTTGGTGGCTTTTTGGGGAAATTAGGGGTTCCTTGTGCCTCATGGCCTTGGGCTGTGTAGAGTGAGTCAGCCAAGCGCAGAGAAGTGAAGTCACTTGCTCAGAGGCATACAGTTTGTTAGCGGCAGAGCCAGAATTGTAGCCTGATCTCTAGTAAGACTGTGCTTTTCCCTTTTCCATTGTGCTCCTTGACCTCTGACTGTTGTCTGGATGGCCATAATACTTGAGAAAACACAGTGTTGTATTCCTCAAGTAGAGGGCATTTTATCCTTAAAGTCAGGACTTAGGTCCTGGAAATTGGTGTTTTTCTTTATCTTTTAAAAAATCTTAAGCTATGTAAAACGATTCTGCTTTGAACGAAGGGAACTGGTATCTGCCAAAATCACTATTGAGCTTCTCTAGTCATTTATTTTCTTGAAATTGAAATGAAACTTTCTGAACACAGCCTTACTGAATATGGATTTCAGAGCCATAATAATGTTTCTTGCCTCTGCAGATTTTGAATTGATCTGAGTTTGGCAGTGAATTATGTATGTGTTATTTCAGGAATTTTGCACATGCCCTGCTTTAAACCACTGATTATTTTTGTAAAATGCTGTTGTGTGGATTTGGCTCATTCCATTGACGCTGAACTCATCAGATGGCTATATTGTCTTCTAGGAATGTGACTTGAATTCATTAAATGACACAGGCAACAACATCTGTTTTATAAAGCTAGTTTAGTTCCCTAAAACTTAAAATTTTCAAATTTACAGCTTACAAATAGAATAAACCTTACTTCTTTTATGCCGTAAAAAGATTTCCACAGAGTTTTGATGATGACTTATTTTAGCCTTATTCTTAACGTAATTCTTACAACTTATTTTCTTATTGTATTGTTCATTTTCAAGGAAAAGTAATATTAGGAATGTTGGAAACTTACAGTCTTAAATGAGTGGCTCTCAACTTTTTTAGGTCACCTTATCCGTTTGAGATTTGCAGAAAGCTTTGGATGGTCTAGAATAAGCACCTGTACATGTGCTTCTGAAACAGTGTACAGCTATGGGGAGTTGGAGCTCTCTAGGGCAGATCCCCTCAAGTTCATTACCTCCTGGTTGATGTTGGTTGGTGTCTTGTGCTTCATATGTGTTACTAAGTATGTTAATAACGCTGGTGACTCTGTACCAAAGTTACCTTCTTTATGTACAGATTTTAGATTTATAGAATATTGGAATTGCTGTTAAAAAATAAAGTATTTTATGATGTTGATCCATTTACGTATCATTTATATTTCTCTGTTGTATTGTCTATTTTTATTCTTTTCCTCTTCCTTGTGGTTTTTCCAGGGAAGGAAACCTATCCATCTCAAGGTTTCTTGATTTATTATCCCAGCACTGATTTGGATACGTTTGATGAGCAAGGTTTATATGATAGATATATGGTATTAAAATAAAAATATGTTTGTCAGATTTCATCTTGGGAGGTTTGTTCCTTTATGCCTCCTGTGTATAACATTTCCAAGTGGTGTTTTCAATTTGGGATAGAATATGTTAGAGAAAATTGGGACTTAGGTAGAGGTAGATACTCTCCTATGATAAACCATAGGGCTTGTGTATCAAACCAGTGGATGTGCATTATTATGTGTAGCCGATCCAATACTCTTTCTTTTTTCTTTTCTTTCCTTTTTCTTTTTCTTGCAATGTTTTGCTTACTTTTGAGAGAGAGGGAGGGTGTGAGCGGAGCAGAGGCAGAGAGGAGAGAGAATCCCAAGCAGGCTCTGCACTGTCAGCATGGAGCTTGATGGGGGGCTCGAATTCACGAACCGTGGGATCACGATCTGAGTTGAAGTTGGACACTCAACCAACTGAGCCCCCCAGGTGCACCACTCTTTTTTTAAAACAACATTTTAAAAAGTTTTAAGAATTTATTTTGAGAGAGCAGTAGAGAGAGAGAAAGTGCACAAAGCGAGAGAGGGGAAGGGAGAGAGGGAGAGAGAATCCCAGTCTCCCGTCGATCATGACTTGGGCCGAAACCAAGAGTTGGACGCTTAACTGACTGAGCCGCCCAGGTGCCCCTGACCTGGTACTCTTTGTAGGGGCCGTGTTCTGTGGCAGTGTGGAGTCTCACCAGCAGCTTCAAGGCAAGCACATGTATCTGCTAGCTAATTCTGAGGATGGCTGTTCTTTTGTAACATCTCTTCAAACTGGATTTTTATTTTAAACTCAGAGGATGGGTCCATTTACTTGCCAGCCCACCCCTTGAAATGATAATGGCAATAGCTATCGTATCTGCTGTGTGACAAGAATTTTTATGATATTCTCTACCTCCAGCCCTTTATTTAAAAAACTTTAACTTCCTGACTACTTCTCATTTCATCATTTATCTTTAATCATTAAACCAACTCAGATTTATTGATGGGAAATTGAGGTTCAGTGAGGGTGCTGCCTTTGAAGTGTGCTTAATAAGTATCACTTATGTTATCGTGGGCTTTATGTACCAGAACTGTTTGCTCGCTGTATTTCTTTCCCTCCCAGTGGGCTATAGGTGTATTGAGGACAGTCTCCATACATAGTCCTAATACTAGTGATATAGTGCCTGCTAAGTTATTAAGCAATAGTTGAACAATTGCTGGTTGAATGAATTCCCATGAGTTTTACAATTTAGACCCGATAAGCAAAATTATTTTTCTTCACCTGTTTCTCTCATCAAACTACAAATGGTGTTTTACTAATAAGTGTGACAGTTTATTGTGAATGTAATTGATGTCTTCGTTTAGCATCATTTATACAGTATGTGATGAGGAAGGTGGCTAAAATGTATGAAATTGTTAACATTGTCAAAAGTACAAAAGTGCCTTGGAAATGTTGAATGGCTGCCATTGCTTTTTTTTCTGGTCTCAGAAGGAAATGAGACACTTAAAAAGGCAGAGGATTGTGTCACTTTATCAAACAATCTTACATTAGTAAGTGAATTTAATCACATATGATTCTTTAAATAGGGTGTTTAAAATGTTTTCTTCTCTTCTATTTGAACTATAACAAAGTAATTTGGCTTACTGCTGATTTAAATGATAGTACTTAGAAGACACAATCTGGGATTGAAAATGTTCGTATAGTCTTGAACCTTCTAAGGAAGGAATATAATTTTCTAATTAATGCCCTTTACTGTGTAAAGATAGTCGTTTTAGGTGATTAGCTTCCTAAATGTTGCAAGTATGATATGAGGGCAAATATATTTCCTTATTTTGGGGGATGTGGGCAAGGGTAGGATTTGATACTGGACTAAAATATTATTTTTCCTATTACATGTTACATGTTTGAATTAAAAAAAAAAAGCGTTTAGTAAGTATGAAGTTCCAGTCTTAAAATTTGATGACTGTTTAACCAAATGGGAGCTATTTTCTGAAAGTGCTTTAGGACAGTCAAGTGCTAGTGCTTTTACACGCTTATTCAAAGTACAAATTTAGGCGTTTGATGAAAGTATTTTCTGAGAGAGAATGCTTCAAAGTCAGATTAGCAGCTTCCGTAAGCCTCCAGGGTGACACAGTTTAAAGTTTCGTTCCTCTAGATAAGGGCTTAGTGTGTTCTGCAGATGCGGGTGTTTATTGTTCGAGGAAAAGCTGTTTGACATGAACATAAAGTGTGTGAAACCTGTGTCACTTTTATGTAAAGTCTTTTCTCCACTTTCTTAGATAGAGATGGCTAAGATTATGTTTTTGAAATCTAAAAATCAAAATTTGCTTCGAGGATAACACCTGTTTTTGTGGCGGGCTAGTGTTATATAAAATGGGTCTGCCCTCTTGTGTAAAAGCCCATAGAGAGCATATGGAAGAGACGAGGGCATAGATGGGACTGCACAGGGAAGGGAGTGGTTAGATGGCCAGTTTGGGAGGCTTAGAGCTTAGAGGAAGAGCAGCAGATCAGTAGATGATGGCTTCTTCTCTGAATGGATCAGACCTCTTTACAGGGTCCAAGTCAGTGTATCAAACTGTAGATACATAATTTTTGCTAGTTCCTAGGGGCAGAGAGGGTGGGAATAAGGACCTAAAGAGAGGTAGTAGGAGACCTTAACTTTGTGTAATTGTACTCAAAGTCTTATGTTTCTTAGAATCTGTGTCTTTATCTAAAGCTATGGCTGTAATTCATTTTACTAATTTTCTTAAAGCGTGCTCATGCATTCAGTTTTTATTATTCATCAGACAGTTTTTGCATGCTTATTATGTGGAGAGCTGTGATTGTAAGAGGCATTTCTTGAGGTCCTGCCTTTAAGGAACTCTTAGTCTAGAGGAGGCGTTGGAGGCAGGATGACTGACACAAGGAAGAGGTTAACTATCAAATTAAGTGATGACAATAACTAACATTCAGGATGTTTTCTGGTTGAAAGACTCTGGGCCCTCAGCTCCATGAGTGAGGTTGTCAGGCAAGTCTCAGTGTGCAGAGGCAGGCCTGTACTTCAATGTGGGCTCATAGGAGTGAAAGCAATTTATTCTACTTGGTTATGGATGGAAGCTTTGCACAAGTAGGTGGGACCTATTGCCTTTAAAGACTAGGATTTCACTAGGCAGGGAGGAAGGAGAAGCCACGCAAAGCTGACAACATAGCATAAAAGGCATGGTTTTTGTTTTTGAGTATATGACATACACAGGATACCTTGAATACTCTTGGGTTACTTGAACATTGAGTTTTAAGTCAAGGAGGGGAAGGAAAGACAGATTAAGGTTAAGGTCAGGCTGTGATGTAAGATTGTACATTTCAGGCCAAAGTCGGAGAAAAGATGAAATGGCCTAATTCTTTTTTTTTTTTTTTTACTTATGGTTTAGTTCTTTAATACTTTTTTTCTTTTCTTTTTGCATTCATTAAAGTTCTTGGATTCTTGGTGTGTGGAAGAAAACTAACACGTAACAACTCGTGTTTGGGTTATCTGTCAAATACTGTTGAGGGTATTTCGTATTGTTAATGAATGTGTGATTTCATAGGCATTGTCCAAGTGTTCTCTTATGTAAAAATTTTCTATCAAAGTGATTGCTTTTATGTGAACTTGTTAATTGTTTTTTTTTGTTTTGTTTTTTTTTTTTTGTTTTTTTTGCTTTTTATAAAAGAGGATGGATTGCTGGGTGGTAAATGCCAATTTGAAATGTTATCTTCCTTTTATTAAAGAATCATAAAGTGTTGCTTTCTAATTTTTATGGTTTTAGCTAGCAGCTGGTGAATTAACTGCTTTTGAAGCAGTTGGAGCTCCCATTTTTATCCAAGAAGAACATCTTCCTGATGAAAATAGAGTAGTGGTTGTGCTAAATGACTGAAGAATGGACAAAGAGATAAAGCAGAGAACAGAGATAAGAGTTTCTTGTGGCCGCAAGCTAAAGGCCCACTGACATTTGCAGATAACTAAAAAGCACGTGGTGTGTTTCTCCTACCGTCAGATAGATGCTGCCTGAGCTGTACTCTAGCTATGAGGCCAGCCCCTTCGCTGCGTCCCCAGGTAGGCTGCGTGTCGTTGGCCGCGTTGTCATCCACTAGAACTCCAGGCAAATTTATGGATCACGTGGGTGGAGATTTGGACTGAAGTAGAGTGAATATGCTGTTTATCACCAGCAAAGAATATACTTTGTCTTGCAGGGTTGCTGAACTGATGTTCTGTTTATAGTTTGTGTTTCCGATTTGTGTGGTTACTTTTTTTTTTAATTTTTTATTTATTTTTTTTATTTTTTTAAATGTTTATTTATTTTTGAGACAGAGACAGAGCATGAACGGGGGAGGGTCAGAGAAACAGACACAGAATCTGAAACAGGCTACAGGCTACAGGCTCTGAGCTGTCAGCTCAGAGCCCGGCGTGGGCCTCAAACTCACGGACCGCGAGATCATGACCTGAGCCGAAGTCAGATGCTTAACCAACTGAGCCACCCAGGCGCCCCTGTGTGGTTACTTTTTAAACTGTGCTGTATCTTTGAAAGACTCCTAAAGAAATATATTCTCATCAAAATAAATGATTATTTTGTAATAATCATTATAAATAAAATACAGTTGTTTGAAGCCAGGTCTGCGTAAACTAAAATTAATGCCCTTTGATTAATTTAGTATTTCCACTACAACACAGAAAACTTTAACCAGTTGTGTATCTTGACCAGTTCAGATAAAATCATGGATTCTTCAGCCATATAGTTAGCTGAACTACCAAAAAGAGACTTAAACTTCATAGTGTAAATGTAGCCTCCCTTGTCAGCATTATTCCTTTTCTGACTACTTATTTTAAACTTAGAAGAGTTAATAGGCGTTTTTTTTTTTTAATTTTTTTTTTCAACGTTTATTTTATTTTTGGGACAGAGAGAGACAGAGCATGAACGGGGGAGGGGCAGAGAGAGAGGGAGACACAGAATGGGAAACAGGCTCCAGGCTCTCAGCCATCAGCCCAGAGCCTGACGCGGGGCTCGAACTCCCCGACCGCAAGATCGTGACCTGGCTGAAGTCGGACGCTTAACCGACTGCGCCACCCAGGCGCCCCAGTAGGCGTTTTTGATTGAGTAATTTGTTATAGCACTTGTTTGGCTTTTGGTTTATATATGTGATGTAAGTTAACCAGAAATTGTATTCTTTGTTGGGAATTCTATTACTCAGTCCTGCAGTCTACTATTCTGGTAGTCTTCTGCCCCAGTCCCAAGTTTTTACCACAGTTTTCAAAAGAAAAGCACTCTCATCTCATGCCTCATTTCTCTGGGCATAGAAACTGAATTTCAAGGACTGTTGAGTTGCAGCCGAAGACTGGGCCAGTTAGACTCTTTTGTTAATTGCACCTTATTTATTGGCCCTCCATGTCAGCTTTGCTCTGTGGAACCACCTGGAAGATCTCTGTGGTGTTCTGGGGTAGCATGGGAGTTATACAAAAAAACAGAAACAAAACTTTCAAAATATAATTTAAAAATTAGGTTAAATGAATTAACATTTTTTTCCTTGCCACTTGAAAGTTAGATTATATGTTACTTTACAGTGTCCCCTTTATGTAAATTTGTTAACATTAATTCATCTATCTGGGTAATACATGATTCGGTCGTATTCTCTTTTCTGATGTAAGGCCAATCTCTTGCGATTGCTTTACTTGTTCTGAAACTGCGGTTAAATACATTTTGGAGCCTCTTTATCTGTACTTTATATGTGTATTTTTAAAAAATTCTTTACCTCTGCCACATCCTAAATTCATTATTCTAGTTCCTTAATTCCTTTTCAATTTTTCCCATTTAAACTTCACCCCTTCTATTGAATTTTCAATTTTAGTGCTTGTTTTAAATTTCAAAAATTTATTTTCAAGCTTTCTAAATTGATTTTCTCATTTCCACCTAATCTGGTTTCACTTTTGCTTGTTTCATGGTTTTTATCCTTTTATAAAAGAAATTTAATAACTTTTCTTATGTTTGTTTATCTTTTAGGAACTATTAAACATACTATTTGCACGCATCTTCCAGACTTCTCTGATTCTATTTTGTTTGGAGGGATTGCATATTTTGGTTGCTGTATTTGTAGACTTACTAGTTTTCTTCATATGTTGTGGTACAACCTGTCAAGTCCCCCCACCCCCCACAGCCCCTTCTTATCGGTGGTTTTGCAGGTGTTCTTAAGTGGCTCTCCTGACTGGGTCCCCCCTTCCAAAACCAGATCTTAGACTGGCAGGTTGGAGCACCTGCCCCTCTATGATACTGTGTGTATCTTTGTACTCTTGGCTAGGCGACTGAGTGGTGTGGCTTAGGCCCTAGTGTTATGTCGTGTGTGGTCTAACTTTTCTAGGTGCTTGACTTAAAAGCCGCACTTCCCATGCACACAGCTTACTTACCGTCCGGGTAGCTGTTAGCAGCAGTTCTTTTTCAGCCCAGTTTTGACTCTAGGCTCTCATCCTGGGTGGGCCTTTTTCATTCCCGTTCTTACAGGGTCTGAAGTCCAGGCCTCCCTGCTACCCTTCTAAAATCAGACCGTAGCAGGTTCACAGCTCCAGCCCCTCTTATTGTTGTGTGTTTCTGTTTGGTGGAGGTGTTTGTCTTTTTTTTTTTTTTTTTAAGTGTAACCATGCCTTTTATTTTTAAATTAAAAAAAAATTTTTTTTAAGCTATGCCTTTTAAATTTCTCTTTCTGTATTTTATCTATGATTGTTGTGTTTATGGAACAAGGTGGGTGTTCAAAACAATTTTTGAAGTCATCTTGACTGGAAGTCCTGAGTTTTATCTTTAATTATGAGTAAATTAATTAAAAAATTGGAATGGTTCTAGTTTATTATATTCCCAGTCATATTTTAACATTCCTGATTTATTTTAAAAAAAAATCTTCTTATAACATGTAAATTTTTGTCCTTGTGCAGTTCAGCCAAAATTTACTTTGTGGGCTTTATATTTTTGAAGTACTTTTCAATTTATTGAAAGTGAATTTGATCAGATGGGTTGAAGATTTACAGATGAAGTAGTCTTAAATGGAATTATTTTTACTATCCCTGTAATGATTAGGAATCATCTTGTACTTACAGAAAAATAGGGGTGTTGGACAGACAGGGTTTTCTTCTCTCTTTCCCTTCCTTAATTTCCTTCCCCCTCCCTTCTTTTGTCATTTACAACTCTCTTTGTAAAAAAATGGAGTGTAGAAAAGATTCTGCTTTAGTATTCTTATTTTGGTTCTGGTTATTTGAAATCTTCTAAGTTGTTGGAAGGTTAGAAAGTTAATACGAGCTTTTTAATGATGAAATTGAACTATGGTAGTGTCTATTTGCTAATTACGTAAATCATCTTTAAGCTTTGAATAGCTTCTCATTTGAGCGCACTATTATAGGTTTGTTTTTGTTTTGGTTTGGTTTTTTTAAATGAGATACTTGTCACGTTACCATTTTCCTTATGAATTGTATTTCTCCTTTGGACTTAAAGGCACTTTCTGATTGTTACTCCCACTGTTCCCATGATGGTTTCCTTCTCCTGAGGAGTAGTCTGTGGTTTTCATTTTTCATTTCTTTGTACCTTTTTCTTTCATTTTGGACACTCTGGTTATAAGGTATTAGGAATTCTGCAGTTGTGAGGATGAGCTGTTCTTTTTTTTGAGATTTCTAATTTAACTTCGAATCATCTTGACTAGATTTGATAATGTATTTAGATATACTGCTTGAGAATTTTTTGAAGAAGTATTGAAAAATAATTAGCTCACATTTCAAGTTATTCTAAAACCATAAATTAATATGTAGGCCTATTTTTATTTTTTTTAAATGTTTAATTTTGAGAGAGAGTGCACATGAGCATGGGGGGTGGGGAGGAGCAAAGAGGGGGAGAGAAGGAGAATCCCAAGCAGGCTCTGCATGATCAGCTCAGAGGCCATCGTGGGGCTTGATCTCACCAACCCTGAGATCATGACCTGAGCCAAAACTAAGGGTCAAACGCTTGCTCACACAATTGAGTCACGCAGGCGCCCCTGTAGGCCTATTTTTAATTGGTATTTGTGCTTACATAAATTTGAAGCCTTATGTTTTTAGGTTCTAAGACAAAGCACTGTGGGAGGCAAACCATAAGAGACTCCTAAATACAGAGAACAAACTGAGGGTTGCTGGAGGGGAGGTGAGGGAGGGCTTTTAAAGGGGTGAGGCAGTAAGGGGGGCACTTGTTGGGGTGAGCACTGGGTGTTCTGTGTAAGTGATGAATCACTGAATTCTATTCCTGAAAAAAAAAATATATATATATATATATATTTTGATTAAAAAAGAAAAAAAAAGATAAAGCACTGTGACCAGAAAACTTTTACTCCATTGAAAAAAGGCTTCTGATTGTTTAAAAAATAAATTAGTTTAAAAACTATTTTAACGTTAGAATATAGAAATAAGAGTTAGTTTTTCTTATTCCTGTTACTTGTCACAGGCTTAGAAATTGGGGAATCTTGAACTATCCAGTTTCCCGAGTGGGTTTGTAATATAAGTTTAATACTTTGGTGTATTCATGTCCTAGATACATCTGATATAATTAAGGAAGAACAGTCCTGCATTCCTAGAAAAAGTCCTATGAGGTCATATGTAATAAAACCTTTTATTATTGTCAACTTCTAGTTTTCCCTTTTTAAATATGTTTAAGTGAGATTAATTTCTAATTTCTGTTTCTGTTAGTGTCAGTTTTATTTTTACATTTGATTTCTGTTTACTTATTCTTTGGCTTATTTTCCTTTAGATTAAGCAGGTGGAAATCCTTATTTCATTTATTTTTAAATGATTTGTTTAATTTTATTTTTTGAGAGAGAGAGAGAGAGAGAGCAAGCAAGTGGGGGAGAGGGGCAGAGAGACAGGAAGGGAGAGAATCATGAGCAGGCTCCACACTCAGTGTGGAGCCCAAGGTGGGGCTCGATCTTACAACTGTGAGATTATGACCTGAGCTGAAATCAAGAGTTAGAAACTTAACACTGAGCCACCCAGGCATCCCTTGTTTATTTCTAAAGCAAAAATAACTAAATGTATATTTTAGACAGTTAAGTTTTCTGCAGCTATGCTAGCAGTTTTCAAATTTTGGTACACTTGTTTTAAAAAGTATTTTATTATGTTCTGTCATTTGGGAAGCAAGTATGCCTGACTACTAAAGGACTACTTTCAGTGCCTGACACTGAAAGGACAATGCAGAAGGGACTCCTCCTACGAAGGCAACAGCCACAACTTTTCCATAGCCCTGTAAATTTATTATTATTTTTGCCTTCTTTCATGAATTGTATTACTGAGTATTAGACCTTTAAAAAAAATTACCTTGGGGGGGCGCCTGGGTGGCTCAGTCGGTTAAGCGTCCAACTTCGGCTCAGGTCATGATCTCACACTCTGTGAGTTTGAGCCCCGCGTCGGGCTCTGTGCTGACAGCTCAGAGCCTGGAACCCACTTCAGATCCTGTGTCTCCCCCTCTCTCTGCCCCTGCCCTGCTCATGCTCTGTCTCTCTCTGTCTCAAAACTAAATAAAAATATTTAAACAAAAATTAAAAAAAAATTACCTTGAGGCGCCTGGGTGACTCAGTTGGTTAAACATCTGACTCTTCTTGATTTCGGCTCAGGCCCTGATTTCACAGTTGGTGAGGTCTGCGCTGTCAGTGCAGAACCTGCTTGAGATTCTCTCTCACCCTGTCTCTCTGCGCTTTCCCGACACACACACACATACTGTGTTTCTCAAGAATACATATTACCTTACTTGTTTTTCTGCTTTTGTAGCATTTGAATATTGACTATTTCAGCATACCTATTTTAACTACTTTTTCTATTTCTTGCCGTTATTAACAAATGGAATGAATATCATCTTAGGATAAAAATTATTAATACTTGGGGTATATTCTTCTCTCCTTTATCTTCTCCTTGAAAATCCCTTGGTGATTTGAAGTAATTGGACTTTTAAATTTTGATGCTATAGTGCATTTAACTTAAACCTAACATATCTTTGCTCTTAAAACAGTCAGTTTTAATTTTGAGAGTTAAAAACAGGTGCATGTTTAAATTCAGAGTTTGATAAGTGTTTTGCCAATGGATCCTTGTTACTAACAGCACTGCAGTTTTTAAACATTAGATAAATAGTGATTAGAGATAGGATTTTGTGTGAGGTAGTTGATGGGAAATGACTGTTTTTTGACTGAACTAAGCTGTGATTTTCAAGGTAGCAGCAGAAATATCCAGGATAGGAAAGTCTGTCATTGTTTTCATTGACAAGGTCAAATTGTGTTGTTTTCACGTGTTTAAAACAGTACAGTATATCACAGTTTACTCTGAAACTAAAACAAGTGAACTTTTAAAAATGTGGAATGCAAAGGAGTCCTTATACTTCGTTTTGATGAGTTGACTTAACAAAAAGTATGATTGTTTGACAGGTTGGCCAAATGATCATGTTTTGGATTGTTTCCTGAAAAAAAAAAAAAAAGACTTGAGGCTTTTTATGTAAAGCATATGTTGAATAGTAAAGAGGAATGTACTTTTATTCAGATTTGATGTAGTAATTCTTTTTGTATTCACAAACTTCATACTTAACAAAAACAGAATTAAAAACTATTGCACGGCAATACTTCATGAGTTCTCTTTGCAAATTGTGACAGACTTAAGCCCCCAAATTAATTCCTATGCATGATAAGAGCTCTCAAAAATAGTAATGGGGAAATTACCTCAACATGATAAAGAACATCTACAGAAACCTACACCTCACATTATATTGAATAACGGAAGACTGAATTACTTTCTCACTAAGATCAGGAACAAGGCAAGGATGCCTGCTTTTACCATTCTTATTCAGTGCAATGTTGATGTTCTAGCCAATGCAGTAAGAAAGAAAAAAAATAAAAGGCATGCAGATCAGAAAGAAAGAAACGGCTGTCCCCATTTGCAGATAAAATCCCAAGGAATGCAAACACACCACCCAAAAAAACCCCACTAAGTCTAGAACCAGTAAGTGAAGTCAGTAAGGTCACAGGATACAAGCTGTACAAACAAAAATCATTTGTTTCTATATATTAGTGATGAATCTGTGGACAATGAAATTGATAATACAATACCATTTATAATTACTCAAAAAATACCTAGGTGTAGGAGTGCCTGGGTGGCTCAGTCATTTTGAGCATCCAACTCTTGATTTTGGCTCAGGTCATGATC
Source organism: Lynx rufus (assembly GCF_022079265.1). Taxonomy (NCBI): domain Eukaryota; kingdom Metazoa; phylum Chordata; class Mammalia; order Carnivora; family Felidae; genus Lynx; species Lynx rufus. The sequence goes on along the minus strand of NW_025814839.1, from coordinate 7,733,655 downwards.
CCAGGGTCCTGAGATCCAGCCCTCCGTTGGGTCCCATGCTGAGTGTGGAGGAAGATCTTCGTGATCTAGGACTGAGTTAAGACTTCTTAGACCTGAAACCAAAACAGGAGGAATTGATAAATTTATTACCAACATTAAAAACGTGTACTCTGCAAAAACCCCATTTAAGAGGATGGAAAGAAAAACTGAAGTGGAAGAAAGTACTTGTAAACCCTGTGTGTGATGAAGAGATAGTATCTAAAAAATGTAAAGATTTCTCAGAGCTCAGTAGTAAAAACCTAAATAGTCCAACTAGAAAATGGGCAAATGACCCCTGGGCGACTCAGTCGATTAAGCGTTTGGCTCTTAGGTCATGATCTCACAGTTCCTGAGTTCGAGCTCCACATCAGACTTCACACTCAGAGTGAGGGGGCCTGCTTGGGATTCCCTCTCTCCGCTCTCTCTGCCCCTCCCCCCACTCATTCTCTCTCTCAAAATAAATAACACTTAAAAAATGGCCAAAGGACATGAAGAGACAAATACATGAGGCAAATACGCATATTAAAAGATATTTAACATTATTAGCCCATTAGGAAAATGCAAATTAATTAATTATAACCAGTTATTAACTACATACCTGTCAAGATGGCTTAAATAAACAGTGACAACACCAAATGTGTTGTAAAGAGAAGAGGTGGAGAGTCAGGATCAATTATGTGTTGCTAGCAGGGCTAGCAATAAACATTTTGGCAGGCAGTTTAAAAAACAACTAACCATGCAGCTACCTACCATGCAGCCCTCCATGCCCTCCTGGGCATGGATCCTAGATCTATAAACACATACATTCACACAGAAACCCGTATACCAGTGTTTGTGGCATCTTTATTAATAAAAGCCCCACATTAGAAACAACACAAATGTCCTTCAACATGTGGAAAGTTAAAACTGTAATAAAGTCATACAGTGGAATCCTTACTGGTTAATAAAAAGGACACACAACAGCCTGGTTGCATCTCCAGTGAATTATATTGAGTGAAAAGGTGAATCCCAAAAGTTATGTACTGTAGGAGTCCATTTATACAACATTCTTAAAATGACTTAATTATAGACATACAGAACAGATTAGTGGTTGCCAGGAATTCAGGTGGGGAGGGTAAGGGAAGTTAATATGGCTCTTAAAAAGGGGTCATCAGGGATCTTTGTGATGACGGCAGTGTTTTCTATCCTGGGAGATACAAGACATTCTCTTAAGATAGTTATGCAAGCAGTTAGCACTGGGGGGCATTGGATAAAGGGTGCAGGAGATATTTCAGTATTACTTCTTACGACTGTGTATGAATATACAATTATCTCAAAATAAAATGCTTAATTACAAAATATAAGTGAATTACTTTTCCTTTCACTAGATAAGGAAAAATAACTCACGTATATTCTGTTTTACTTTTTGGCATCTGTATAGTTTGCTGGCTATATAAAATGTGAATCCCAATCAATATCTGTTTCCATGACTGTTCCTGTCCTTTTAGAGGTGTTGAAACTTGATCTTTGAACAACATACCCTTTAATCTGGACACAGATTATTTTTCCCCTTTATGACTTGAAAACTTAGCTATCCTCAGACTCCTCAGAAAACATGGCTTTAGAAATGTGCTTCTTGGTCATAATATAATTAATATCTCCCTTCATGTTTAGAATTTCTCTTCCAGACTAATAGCAGCTGTGATATGACAGCGGTTGTTTTACTTTGTTAATTATATTATGTATAATGTAATACTGGTGAGGAGTTACTGATGTTAATACAGATTACTGTAGTCCTGAAAACGAGGAAAAAATCCAGTGAATGAGAAAAGTGACACTATTGTTGGCATTCTAAAATTCTGCAGGGATTTCCATTATAGTTAAAATTAACCCCATCTTCTTGCTGTGTTTGAGAGGCTTTTCATTGATTTCTGTTAAGAGGAAAAGCCTTTTTTAACTTAAAAAAGAAAAAGAAAAAAAGCTGTACTCTCCAGGCCCTATGGATTATTAAGATCTTTTAGTAGGCACTTGCTCTCTCTGGGAAAGAGCTGTTAAAGTCAGAAGGAACTCTTGGTATTTGATTAAATGGAAGAGTTGGATTAGTACAGATTCCAGATTTAATGTAGCGGATATTCACCCTTATACGTCCCCCATGATTAACATTGTTCTATTTTCTATATTTTAGAAATGAAATTTCAGCGTATACCGTTTTGCATTAAAAAATGATGTTAGAGGGGTGCCTGGGTGGCGCAGTCAGTTAAGCGTCCGACTTCAGCCAGGTCACGATCTCGCGGTCCGTGAGTTCGAGCCCCGCGTCGGGCTCTGGGCTGATGGCTCAGAGCCTGGAGCCTGTTTCCAATTCTGTGTCTCCCTCTCTCTCTGCCCCTCCCCCGTTCATGCTCTGTCTCTCTCTGTCCCAAAAATAAATAAATAAACGTTGAAAAAAAAATTTAAATAAAAAAAAAATGATGTTAGAGAATATCTGATAAATTGAACTTTTTTGGAAAGACATTTAAAAACAGTCATTAAAATATAATTTACGATGAAAACAATGTGTCTAGCATTGTTGGATAGTTAATAGTTCTGAGGAGATAAAACCATGATACTGGACGAAATGACAGTGATAGCTAACATTGGAGCGTAATTTACGTGTCATACATTGGTCAGAGCACTTTTTTTGTATTAACTCATTTTATTATAATATTACCGTGAGGTACAGACTGTACTCTGGTTTCCTCTGTGTTGATGGGGAAACTGAGGCATGGAGAAGTTAAGTAATCTCCCAAAGGACACGTAAGTGGTAGAGAAGAGCATTTGGCTCCTGGGTCTGTGGTTTTAACCCTGACTTCTGCAGAGAAATGAGAGCACATATAATAAAATGTGAACTGTGATTTCATAGGGAATGGGAGGCTAAAATCTGTGGGCTAGAGTCATTAAGTCAGTTTGCGTGGAGAAAACAAAAAACTTAGGACAAGTGTGGGTAGGAAGGTGGTAATAGCAGCCTGAGCACATAGCACTGGATGTTAATAAACATACTGTTCGCAGCATCGCACTAAGCTGGTTGGAAGCTGCATGTTTGTTTTGGAGAACAGTAGAAAAGACGGGTTAAATTAGTGTAAGAACTTTGAATTGCAAAGTGTGGACTTGGCAACACATTTTATGGGCTGCTGTTGAAAAGAACAGCAAATCTATCATAGATGCACTAATGAGAACTTTTAGAACTGGAGTCAACTATGAAGGTTATCACTGCATCTTTGCTCTTTCATCTGTCCACCCTTACTTACTCTAAGTTTTGTGTTTTAGTTTTGCTACTACGATAATCCAGAGGCAGGGTAGTGAGACACAAGCAGTAGGCCAGTATCTCGACACTTGGCCTCGGGCACTGGCTTTTCTCTACGTTGTTAACTATAACGAATGACCTTGTAATGGGTTATTAATCATTTGTGATTTAATTTCCTCAACTGTATGAGGGGCTTGGTATCACGTGCGTAACTCAGGATTTCTGTGACAATTAAGTGAAATATTTTCCTGAAAAAAATAATTTACTGTGCAGTAACTCCAATAAACAGGGATGAAAATGCAGACATAGAAATTGAAGCTTTCCTTATCCCATGGGGTGTGTAGGAAGACTTTGTTTCTTTCTTTAAACTTGGTATCTAATCTCTTCTGGTTTGGGCTTTATAGTTTACTGCTTGTTTTGGGTTAGCAGGTGTGATCTGGTCACAGAACGCTCAGGTAGGGGAGAGAAGACACATTAAGATATGTAACTAACATTACATACAAAAAGGTGTTTTGTGAGACAGTTATAGCTATGCTGTTGTAATTCAGAAGAGAGATTATTGCTGCTTGGGAGAAATAGGAATGCTTTGTGGAGGAGGTAGTATTTGAAAATGATGAGCTTTGAAAAAAGACTGTGATGAGATGCTGAGGTGAAATAAAGGCATGGAGAAAGGCAAGTGTGCAACCAGCAAAATTGTTACTTTTGTAATAAGTGGGCAGGGCCGGGAGTAATAGGTAGTAGATCAAAAAAGGAGGATGGGGCCAGATTACCAAGGGCCTTGATGGGTAGGCTAAGGAATTTTGGACTCTGCATGTTGTTAAATGTCATAGTCAGCAATCCTGTAGATTTTTCATAAGGTATTAACCTAATGACAATTTTAGGTTTGCAAAGATCTTTGAAACATCTTTGGAAGATTCGTGTTGGAAATAACAAATCAGGAATGAACTTGTGTTACACTGATGAGTCTTGTTATTCGTATTCCAGTTGGTTATATAGGTTTCTCGTATTTTTAAAAATAAGAAAGGCATCGTTGCCTTTATTGGTTCCTTCTGGTTATACAATAATATTGCTTTCTACTGACTACTTTGTAGGAGGGTAAACATTTTGTAGTTTTTCATAGTTTGATTAAATCGAGTCCCAGTTTTCACCAGTTACAAAGTTTAGCCACATGAGATACTTTAAGAAAAAGATGTCTGTATATTAAAATTTCTTGGTGTACATTTTTGATAACATTTATGTGAGTTGCCACCTGCTGGTAATACGACACAAGTCTTTTGTATGTGCTTGCTGGCTTTTCTTTGGCCTTCTGTGATTCATTAACACTGAAGTGAATTCTGTGATGGTATTCCTAAGTGTTTTCTTTTGAAACTCAAATCAAACACTGTATCCTTGTGAGAAATCCCACCACCATGCACAATACTATTTCTAACTGGCATGGGTCATAAATATTTGGTAGTGATTGTCAAATAAGCCTCACATTGTATTGAAATTTTAATAGGAACGACTTTTAGTTCTCTTGTAAAACCGAGAATGCCAATTCAAGTGATAAATAGTTAATGGTTTTTAGATATGTGGTTTAAATCAAAATAATGACTTTTATTGATTTTGTGTGTGTGCGTGAATATTTGACATCAGGAAAGTAGTTCAAACCTGCAGCTTAGATAGATAGAGGTCTGGTATAATTGACATCTCCGGAAATTGTTCAGATTTCAAGTTGGATAAATGACCTATTGTTACTTTACTGAGATTTTGAATGTTTGCCACAGAATTTTTTTCTTAAGCTGCATTTCTTTGAAGCCTAAGTTTTATTATTCTTATTGCTTCCTGGAAAACCTCATTTTAGTGACAGATTTGATTCAAAGCGAGACATTGGATCGTTGCCACTTAGCTGAAAACATCCCTCTCTTCTTTGTTACACAAACTTTACATTTCCTGAAAGTATACTACAGTTTCCATTTATGCACTTTTAAAAACTGTTTTCCATACCGTCCATGTTCTATAACTGCTAATTTACTTCTGTTAATTTTCATTACTTAATACTGAAATACAGTGTCATCCACCACATTTCCTGCAGATTGATTGTAATTATCCTGAACGTTTAAGGTTTAACTGAAGATTGTGACAGCCTTACGAGAGGGTATTCGACTTTCTGAACATTGAATTGCCTTCTTCAGTGTGCTCTCTGCAGCTAATGAAGAGTACGTTTGTTGAAACCCCATGTTTGTTTAATCAGTTCTTTGGACTCAGGACTGAAGCAGTGGCACAGTGAGGTTAGATTGTAGGCGGTAATCCTTCTTAAATGAGGCTTAAGGGGAATTGGCATGGTGGTTTGCAAACCATATTTGGAGTCTTGCTGGCTTCTACTCATTGTGATGTTATGAACCTCAGAATTTTGTCCTAACCCGGTTGTCTCAGACGGTTCTCTCAAATACTTGTCAAGGAAGGTATGTATGTATTTATTTAGTTAGTTCATCTTTACACACACATGCACGCACACACTCCCTTTTTTTTTTTGCACAAGGAGAATTTATAACCCACTTAGGAAAAGAATCTGATGTTGATTTTTTTTCCCTTTACTTTTCCTTACACTGAAAAAAAGCAGTGCTTTCATTTCATTGACTCAAACAGAAATAGGGTAAACTTTCAGAAATTGTGAATGCACTGGGTTATTTGTCTTATAGTTGAAAAATGACATTTCACCTTAATGGGTGGTTTGGTCGAATTACGAAATTGACTTAAGGGTTTCAGTACCAAAGTACATGTTTGGTTATAAACACTGGGAATTGACGGTTCTGGAATTCATAAGGTGCTGTTCAGAAATTTGGAATTTGGTGTTTTAAATCAAATGTTCTGGGTGATACTTAGTCATTTCATTTGGTATGCTCTATAATGCTATTTTATACATTAACTCAGTTTTTCAGATTGATTTAAAAATTTGCATTTTAAAATGTAGCCTGCCATTCTTCTGTTTAAGTAACACTGAACTGAAGAAGTTACTTATGTGTGGTTTCATTTAAAATTTCTATTATAGAATTTATTTGCCCGTAGCATGGTTTGTCAGAATTTCAGAATTCTTGGCACAGTTATAATCTACAGACCTTTAACCACTGTGAATTTAGTTCCCCATATTTACACACAGCCTAGTAGTTGTTATAAATTATTGCCAGTTGTAGTCTCCTACTACTTTCAGAACTTCTGATCTTTTTAAAAAGGCGGTTGTCATATACTTAAATCTGCTTTTCTCCCAACACATTTTTGGTTACATTTTTTCATATGTAGACTACAGGAAATGTGTGCAGTAATTCATTCATTTCTTCCTTTGATGAACATTCACTGCCTGTCTGCTATGTGCCACGAAATATATAGTTACTAAAGCACTATCTTGAAACTCCGTGTGGTTAAAATCTCAAGAAGGGAGATACATATACACATCTTTCTGTAGTACTTGGAGTGCGGCATGTTAGGGCGATCAGAGTACTCTGAAAGTGCAGAAACTTTGGGGTGGTTGGGGAATTTATAAAGAGACGGTCCTTGAATAGTGACCCAGATTTCTGGGTGGGATGAGTAAACACGCGACGTTCGTTGGAGTCCACTGGTTTCTACATTCCGCACTGGTTTTGTGGATCTCTAAGTTTATGAGAAGGTACTTACGCTTCTCTGCTTCTCCCTTTTGCTTTTTTAAAAATGTGTTTTCTATGTTGGGCATGACATAGTAGAGAAAGAGAAATGGACAGTGCCAGAGAGGATGGGTGGAATTTGCTGGAGCAGTGTTTTTCAGGAAGCTATGAAAGATAGCAACAATACAGAAGTGAGGGTTTGGCTTTAGATGAGAGCAGGGACATGCCATGTGTAGTATTGGGAGCGAAGACAGATAGGTAATAGATGTGGAACGTGGAACTTCTCTTTCTGACTGTCATTGTAAAAAGAGGCAAGGTCATCACCTGAGAGCTAAGATGGAGGAAGAGGTGTCAGAGGTCTGTGGAGAGTAGAAGAAGAAAGGGTTAGTTGCCAGGAGAGGAGGAAAGTGAGGGGCCTTGGGAAACGTGATTTAATTGTCTGCACAATGCCAAGAGCCCACTTAAGTTGTGGTTTTGAATTTAAACTAAGACCAGTTTGTGTGGGGTTGAGCTTTTGTCCTCACATTTGACTGCACAGGCTCAGACCCAGGGTACAGGTGGGGAGCTGGAATGAACCAGGGTTTTGCCAGAGTGTGCAAGGAAATGAGATGCAAGGGAGATGAGGGTTTATGCACGGTGGTGACTGCAGTGAGCGGCCATGAAGATTAAACTGGAAGAAGGCATGGGAGCGGGGTAGTGAAAGGTGGTGGGACCTGTGGGTTGGTTATAAACTCCCCGAGGTTCCCACTTCCTGGAAGTTCATCAGCTTATAAAAATTTGAAATATGATTTTAGGTCTTGGTATTGGTAGTAGGAGTATGTTTAAACATGCCTGCACTTCCCCCAAAAAAGTTTGTTTTGAGATTTTTCTAGTGTTCCAATTAAAAACCTGCAATCTGTAGAAATGTAATCTTTTCCCCATGTTCTATCTCACAAACCTTACTTTGCTTTAAAGTGATTGTTTTACAGTGTAATTTGTGATGACATGAGAGTGTTTTGTATTCCTGTTGCCTAAGTTGCCAGTTTCCAGTTGGGTGATGTGCAAAGGAAATTTCCGTTTAACCAATATAAGACATATTCTTTTTTTTTTAACATTTATATATATATATATTTTTTAAATTTTTTTTCAACGTTTATTTATTTTTGGGACAGAGAGAGACAGAGCATGAACGGGGGAGGGGCAGAGAGACAGGGAGACACAGAATCGGAAACAGGCTCCAGGCTCCGAGCCATCAGCCCAGAGCCTGACGCGGGGCTCGAACTCACGGACCGCGAGATCGTGACCTGGCTGAAGTCGGACGCTTAACCGACTGCGCCACCCAGGCGCCCCAACATTTATATATTTTTGAGAGACGTACGCACGTGAGCGAGGGAAGGGCAGAAAGAGGGAGAGAGAGAATTCTAAGCAGGCTCTGCCAGCGCAGAGCCCTATACCCGGCTCAAGCTCAGGAACCATGAGATCATGACCTGAGCTGAAATCAAGAGTCATATGCTTACCCGACTGAGCCAGACAGGCGCCCCTGATAAAATGCGTATTCTTAAACAGAAAACCAAATGCTTGAATGAGAAATTGTTTTTAAAGTTAGATTGTAACTTTTTTTTTTTAAAGGAAGAGTGTTTATAAATGAAGTATACAGATAGATTTTAAGGTGAATGTTTCTATTTAAGAAAGAACTAGGGATGCTTGGCTGGCTCAGTCAGTAGAACATGTGACTCTTGATCTTGGGGTTGTAAGTTCGAGCCCCATGTTGGGTGTAGAGATTACTAAAAATAGTCTTTATTAAAAAAAAAAAAACTAGTCTCCAGGTTCTTTAGAAATTTCTTCCACATATAAATAATACAATTATATGGTAAGGTGGAACTGTTACAGCCTTGATTAGTCCTTTAGATTTGATTAGTACTTTAGAAATGTTAAAATACATACTACTTTAAATAAATTCTATTAGATCCACTTAATTAAGATTCTGCTGTTTATTGCACACAAATTGATTGATGTTGGTGGACCTGTGTCCTGTAGGAGTTGGGAGGGCATGATGTGTAGTGCATCTTCAGGGGACTTTAGATGGGAGCATGGATAATTTGTCTTTGCCAGGGTTTCTCTGTCTTAGCACCGTTGACACTTGAGGCTGGTTAGGCCGAGTTTGGGGAGCTTTCCCGTGCACTCTAGGAAGTGTAGCCGCATCTCTCGTCTTGATCCACTTGATGCCAGTAGCACACTTCTCTCTCCTCAGTCTTGGCAATCAAAAATGTCTCCGAAATTTGCCAAATGTCCTGTAGCAATAAAATTCGCTCCAGGTTGAGTACCAACGATTTATGGTAATAGAAGAGAGACCCAGGGTCTTGTATTTGGGTAGATGTGGAGTTGGGAGCCTGCAGAAATTATTTTTTAGTTACATTCCTTAGTGAAAGTTGGAAGTGAGGTCATGAGAGAAAGAGGAAGTAACAGACAGGTGAATAGTTCTTTAGCTTTGCCTTTGCTCTGTGGTCATTGACGCTGAAAACACTGGCGTTTTGGAAATTTCCTGACCCACAGCACTTCAGCCTGACATAATATGCTCTAATATTTATAGACTTACTCAACAAATATCATCTTTCTCTTTATAGCCAGTGGTCTTATTTATTTATTTATTTATTTTAATTTTTTTCAACGTTTTTATTTATTTTTGGGACAGACAGAGACAGAGCATGAACAGGGGAGGGGCAGAGAGAGAGGGAGACACAGAATCGGAAACAGGCTCCAGGCTCTGAGCCATCAGCCCAGAGCCTGACGCGGGGCTCGAACTCACGGACCGCGAGATCGTGACCTGGCTGAAGTCGGACGCTTAACCGACTGCGCCACCCAGGCGCCCCCAGTGGTCTTATTTAAAAAAAAAAAAAGTTTCCATTCTTTTTGACTTGATTTTGGGCACATCTAACCATTGGTTCTTTCTAGAGAATATTTCTGTTCATGCTGCCTATGAAGTCTCACTTTTTTGGCTTTGTGTGTTTTCCTCTTACTTGAGCTCCATTCCACAGATAGCCGGTAATAGTAATTAAGAGTCTTCTGTTGTAAATAGCACCAGATTGGGCAGTGTGGTCAAGCCACAAAAACTGGGGTGAAATCCTTTTGATTGCTCCTGTTAGCTTACTGCAACAATACAGAATGGAAAAAGCCACAAAGTAAGTTTCTTGGATTATAGAGATGGTCACGTAAAAGACATTTGATAGTTAAGAGATGTGACCAGCATCTTTCGTGTACTTACTGAAATGTTATTGGGATCTCAGGTAATTATTTAAACTCTTTTTTTTTTTTAATTTTTTTTTTCAACGTTTATTTATTTATTTTTGGGACAGAGAGAGACAGAGCATGAACGGGGGAGGGGCAGAGAGAGAGGGAGACACAGAATCGGAAACAGGCTCCAGGCTCTGAGCCATCAGCCCAGAGCCTGACGCGGGGCTCGAACTCCCGGACCGCGAGATCGTGACCTGGCTGAAGTTGGACGCTTAACCGACTGCGCCACCCAGGCGCCCCTAACTCTTTTTAATAGATATGGCCATAGACTCAGAATATCGCTGGCTTAGCTAGGTAAACTGTTGCTTGTTCTCTAAGGAGGGACTGTTAGCATGGAGAATGGCCATACCCATCTATGATTATATTTCAAGATTTTAACCCAGTCTCTTTGGTTTTGCCTCCCTTCTCCCTTCTCTTTCTTCCACTCTCCTCTTGCATTTTAAAAAATAGTTATGTGAATGTCCCAGTCACCTGGCACCATTGTTTGACCTTGAGAAGCCTTCCCAGTTATCCTTAACCCCTATATATAACATCATTTTTTTTTTTTTTTGTCTTTGTCCACAATTCCTCTGGTTCTACCCAGGCAGAAACAATTTTATATTAAAATTCTGTATTGTAATATGAGTTAGGAAAAAAGGAGATAATCCGTAGTACTTTTTGACATCAAAATACTCCTTTTAAAAGCTTATATTAAATATATATAATAGATAAATTGGAGATTTTTAAGTCTTTTGTTGGAAAAACTTCTAAAACAACTTTGGCTGGACTTAAGAAACATAGTCATAGTTATTCAGTACCTTTCCAGTTGTGTTTTGCATGTATGCCCCCTTTATTTTTATTGTATACAAACAATATGTGTTATATTTTCAAAATGTAGCTTCTGGGGAGGAAATAAGAATACACTTTCAAAATGGGTAGTGCAAAACATTGATTCATTTCACAGAATTCATTCTGATACAGATTGATTTGCCAGCAGAGAGCAAAACTATATAGTCCCTGGTAAGTTCTTTATATTCTGAGCCCACTTAAGAAAAAGATGAGTTAGATTTATTTTTTATTTCAAAGTGCCTTCCAAATGCTATGCAGTCAAAATATTTTAGAAGTGAATATTGAGTTTGATTCCGCATAACACGTTTGGAATTCCTAGGGTGTGCTGGGTACTCCAGGCTTGATTAATACACTGTCCTTTGTTGAGAGGCTAGCAGGAAGAAAGTAAGGAAGGACTCTGTTCTTTACACTGAGGTAAAGACAGCGTAAGTGAATTTTGAGAGTGGTATAAATGTGTCGCAGGATTAAAGTTTATTTTGCTATTAGTAAAGATACATTCATATTCTTCTGCTTTAATTTTCAGAATTATCTAGTGCATTGCTTTGTAGTTCAGTCTCAACAGTTTGCCCTGTTAGTCTTTAGGACTCTAGTTCTTTCTAACTGTGCAGAAATTAGAATTGTTTGTCAACTTGTATAAACTTAGGCTTCTGAAAATATTTTACTACAAAATATTCTGTTATCAAAGGTTTTGGTTGAGTACCAAAGAGTACGATAACAGCTAGCCATCATAAACATAACACAGATCAGTAGAACTAACTCTGAAAATTCTGCATCACCTATTAAGAATTCTGTCTTGGGAATTCCAATAAAGAAAGTACTTTTATAAAATTTAAGTTGGTGTTAGTAAATACTTTTGTTGACATTGACTTTCTTCTAAATATGATAATGAACTCTTTTGATGTTTTTTTTGTGACAGATTTTTCTTCTTATGTGTTTTTAGTAACATAAAATTAGTCATTCAGGAAGATAATCAGTAATGAAAGAGGCTTGTTAAGTATGGTAACAATTGTATGGTTGGGTACCAAGTTAGTATCAATAGAGAAGGCAATTTTAAAATTATGCTAAGTATCAGTACTTGAGAAATTTTCGTGTGAGATGACAGAGATTCTAGGCAAAGTGATGTTTCACAGTACTTGTGCATGGAGGGAACAAAAATTACATTGGGAAGACGGATGAGTGACTATAAAAATGGGCATAAATTATGTAAGAATTTGTCTTTACCTGAGAATTTATCTTTATCTGAGACTGGATATTTAGGGTTTGAAAGATTTTGAATTGGTATAATGGTCTTGAGAATTGCTTTCTTTCCAAGCAGAATTCTGATATTTGTGTAAGTGCAGACATAGGCAAAACTAATCTGCGGTAATAGAAATCAGGAGATTTCTATTGTTGGGAGATAATGCCTGGGAGAGGCCATGATGGCGGTGGGAGGTGAGGGTTCTGGAAAGTTGATTATATTCTGAGTTCGGGGTGATGGTGATGGTTTGGCTGGGGGAGGGGAGGTGCTAGTTACACAGATGTGTTCACTTTGTGAAAATTAGTTGAGTTGTATTCTTACCATGCTTGCATTTTTCTGTATATGTGTTTTCTGATGCTTAAATAAAAATTCACCTAATAAGAAAAATGAGTAGGAGCTAATGCAACTGACCTATTCCAAAACTTAAGGATTTGAGGAATGATGAGGCAGTGTATATAGAATGGTTTTCTTGCACTCTAGGCATTTAATGAAACAAATTCAAGAAACTTGCCCTCTTTATTCTCAGTTCTCAATTCCTTATACATACCACAGGTCAGAGCCACTGAGATCACTGATCCCTTACCCTCTCCACCCCTTCCTGCCTTTGGAGTCTTAATATTCTTTTTTATTTTCTGGGAGAGGCAGTAGCGAGGTATTTTTCTATGTGAAGATGTTTCTGTATTTTCATATAATCAAGTTTTCACTTTTTATCTCGTGCGATAGACTTCCACATTCACTTTGAAAATTCTAAAAGCTAAATTTGTTATCTGTCCAGATAGGTGTTGGCAACTAGTAATGACTGTTCCACAGAGACGTCCCGTAGAGATAAATATCTTAAACAGACCCGGATCGGAGACACCAGCTCAGTGCATGTGGCACCTGTCTGTTAGCAGGAACATCGCAGAGCCAGATATAGTTTGGATCTGAGGTTACTTTGAGTTGAACCTTTTCTCTTTTTTCTCGTGAAGAAATTACCAGTTTGAAGTAGCTTCACACCTAGAAGAGAACAACTTGAGTAACTCCAGTGAATTTGGTGTTTCTCTACTGATTCGATTCCTCTTCCCAGAGTTTATCTTAGGATGAGTATTCACCTCTGGTCAGTTACAGTGAATTTCCTTAATTTGTTCACCTTAACTAATCATAGAGAAGCCTTATATCTTAAATTATGTGGTGGCTTTTTCTAGTTTGTATACTGTTAGCCGCTGCTTTCTCTGCTTAGCCACTGGGAAACATCTATTTCCTTAGGTTATTGTCTTTTCTATTTATACTGTGTAGTACTTCTGTTAACCTTTGCCTGTGGATGCAGAGTTGTGTTCCCAGATTTCATATAAATGCTTGCACTGGGCCACCCTAGGTTTGCCATTCTTCCTCTTTTCATTGTGAGAACATTCACTCAATTGACTGCTTTTCCTTTTTTGATTTCTGTAATTAAGGCAAGTTAAGTGATATTGAAGCATTTAATTTTATTTATTTGGTAATATGGAAATGAAAATAGAGTTGGTTGTATGGCTGATATTTCGTCTGTCAGTCATTAAGCCAATATTTAGAAATATTTACCAATTTCACATTTCTCTATTTTCATAACAAACAGAAGCATACTCTGTGAAGCAACTGAGGAAAGGAAATGTAGTATGTTAAACATTTCTGATTTAATTTCGTTCTTTCCTTGCAAACATGGTAAAGCAACAAGCTGTGAAACAGGAATGTGTATTTTTCATTGTAGCATATATATTTTTTATTATACCATATTTAAAAATACCTATGTTGGTATCTACCCTACATCTTACCATGTCAGAATAGGGCTGTCATTTTACTTTGCCTGTGTCTCTGAATGATAGTGACATAGTTTCTTGGTTTTGTTGGTCTCTGTTTATAGTAGTTTTATCAATATATGTGATAATTATATTTGCAGAACACCTGTTTGTAGTACTGTTCCTGGCTATGTTATATTTAGCTGTTGAAATTTTATTTTAAGGTGTTGACACTCATTTTTGAAAACATGAGAAGGAAGTTTTTGCTGAAAAGTTCACTTTTGAATCTGTCCTCCTTTTTCCTATGGGTGATAGTTACTTTCGATTGAGGATCACTAGTTTGTCAAACTGCTACGAGTACTACTATTACTACTACTTCTCGTCGTTGTCCTCCTCCCCCTCCTCCCCCTCCCTCTCCTCCTCTTCTTCCTCCTCCTTCTTCTCCTTCTCCCTTTTTTTTTGAATGCTTCTAGTGTGCCATATACCTATATCCAAAGATTGAACAAGACGTATTTACTGATCTCGATTATATCACCATCTATATCTTCTGTGAAACGTCTTAGCTCCTGGGCTGATAGTGACAGCTTTTGTCTACTGTGAGAACTCAGAATAATACTTGGTTTTGCTTCAAAATGATTTGGAAGGAAGCGTGATTCCGTAATGTGGGAATGCTTACTTCTTGAAAGACACTGTGGTTAGAAAGATGGAAACTAGTATATACTGAGAACTTTGCTCCAGTTTATGAGGCATTTTTATATATGTTATCTCCATTATTATTCTTTACAATGATGCTATCATGTGTATACAGTTTTCTGTGTCTACTGAGGTTCCAAGGAATGGATGGATTCAAGGTAACACAGATGCAAAGTGAAGGCTCAGTTTTAAGGTGCGGAAGCTGGGCCTCTAGGGCTTTTTGACCTCACACCTTTTTAGTATGCTTTATTGCCTTGGGTAGATGCTTAGCATTCCAGATCATGTAACTAGTGAGGAGGAAAAAGAGGCCTAAGTTTTATAAAATGTACTTTGATTTTCTGTGGGCACTTATAGAAAATAGGCTTCTCATTTCTAGAGAGAGAAAACTGGAAGATGTTGTTTCAGCTATATTTAATAATTTAGGATGTATGGTGAAAAGGATCTCTTTGGTAGTGATATCAGTAAGCTATGATATCACATTATTCCAGTGGAATAATGCCATAGCATTTTGCTGTGGCCTTTCTCAGAGTGAGGGAAGGGAATCACAAGTGACTGTCATCTGATTGAGTTTTTCACATCTGGAAACGTGATTCTTTTATTTTAAAAAGGAACACTTTGGTCCGTTTCTAGAGTCACTGACTAGAAGTAAGCAGTTACATAGAAGGGTAACTTCTACGAAATCTAGGGGTATGTGTTGGGGACATCCTAGTGGGTCTTGATTGAGTTTTTTTGTGGCTCAAAAAAAAAAAAAGGTCCACAGTTTTATGTCATGGGACTCTGCCTGTGGTTTGGTCTTATTTAACACTTGTTGATTTAGAAACAACAAAAGTCTTAGGTAATAAAGAAGTCATGTTTATAAAGACTGCATAAAGCTTATATATATATATATATATATATATATATATATATATATATATATTAATAAGCTGAGAGGGGCAGTCAGTATTTATACGTAGAACCAAGTTTCTAAAAGATTACCTTTGGTCCGTGTATCTGAATAACATGGTAACATGTAATGGGGATGAATGTGAAGCCCTGCACTGAGGTTTTTAAAAAGCGATTGGCAGGTATATATGGAAGAGATGGGGCTTGATACAACTGTGAATGAGAAAGAGCTGGGTGTTTGGTATGTGACTAATAAAGTTAAGATGATAACTAGGCTGTCTTAATGGAACTGTTGTGTTCAGATCAGGGTAGTTCATCAGTTTCAGTGCTCTGTCTTTATCAGCGATGTCTGGGGTTATATACTCATTTTAGAAAGCTTCGTTTTAAGGACTTTGAAAACTGGACCCATGACAGAGGAGTGGCTGGGATGGGGTTCAATCTGGGGACCATGTTGTATGGGGAGTGGTTATAACAATTGGGTATATTTCTCTTAGATGAAAAAGAAAATACTGGGTTTTTGAAGACCCATAAAATAGTCTGTACTGTAGGCAGAAATTTACTTTGAGTTATTCTATAAGAAGCGGGTATAAGTTACAGGAATTGATTTACCTTGTAAGAATTATTAGAGGTCTTTATAAATCCATTGTCTCACTAGGCAGGGAGCCTCCTTTGCAGCTAAAAGAAATCTCTGGGAAAGAAACTATTTGGCTCTTTCAAGCAAGGTTTTACAGTGGACTCTTTGGATGCTTGCTCAACAAACCTCAGGGCATCAGTTTTCAAAGAATTGGTCTGTAGCCACAGGGGTGAGTGGGGGTTCTTTAGGCCTTTTCAGGGAATGGAAACAATTTTGTAATATTAAGACATTATTTACCTTTTTTCACTGTGTGGCCATTTGCACTGCTGGTACAGAAGCAGTGTGGGTAAGACTGCTGGTGCGTCAGCATGAATCACGGCAGAGGAACCAGATTGTACTGGTCAGTCCTTGTGTTCTTCACTGCCACGTGCTCACAAGAGACAGAACCTTAGATTTCACTTAAGCATGTCCTTGAGGACAAAGAAGTAAAAATCGCTCATTTTATTACATCTTTACCCTGAGTACATGTTTTTTTAATATTCCGAGAGAAAATAAAAAAGCAGGTATAAAGCACTTGTGTTACATACGGTGGTTTTCTCAAGGGAAAGCGTTCATGCCATTAGGAGTTCTGTGTTGAACCAGCCACTTTTTTGGTGGATTGCCATTTCTTCTTGAAAGAACAACTGATAAACTGTGATTATTCAGACTTAGGTATTTGTATTTGGTAGGTAGGTATTTTCTCCAAAATGAATGAAGTGAGCTTGTCAAGGAAAATTGACAATATTTACTGCTTATGATAAAATTTGTGATTTCATGTGGAAATTACATTTTTGAAAACTTGTATCAGTCACTGTTAGTTAATAGGTTTCCTGTGCTTAAAGATTTTTCTGATGAGATCATTGATGATATTAGTAAATGTGGTTTTTTGGTGGTATATGGTAAAATGTGTTAACATATAGAAGATCTGCATAACTCAGTGAACTGGAATTTCCCAGATGACCAGTGTATAGTATTACAAAGTTGTGTACAGCTGAAAGATTGACTTGGCAAGCAGGATAGATTGTTGAGACAATGGTGTGACAGAATATGCAAAATTTAGTGATACAGTTTTTAAATTTATTATTATTATTTTTAAATGTTTATTTATTTTGAGAGATAGCTTGTGTGAGCAGGGGAGGGGCAGAGGGAGAGGGGGAATCCCAAGCAGGCTTCCTGCTGCCAGCACAGAGCCCCACGTGAGGCTCAATCTCATGAACCATGAGATCATGATCTGAGCTGAAATCAAGAGTCTGACGCTCAACTGACTGAGCCACCCGGGTTTTTTCTGATACAGTTTAATTAACATTTTGGAAACTACCATGTATTGAGTTTTGGCATAGTATCCACAATTAACTGAAAGGGTTATTAAAATGCTCCTCTCTTCTCCAACTTTGTGTTTATGCGGAGCCACATTTTCTTTGTATACTTTAACCAGGACAGTGCTTTACAGTGTGTTCAGTGTAGAAACAGATATGGCATGCCAGTTATCTTCTGTTGTGGCAGACATACAAGTGATTTGCAAAAATGAAAATGAGTAGCCCTCTTTTCACTAAATTTGTTTTTGAAAATACTTTTTTCCTAAAAATGTTTGTAATGGGGCTTATTTTATTTAAGTGAATTAATATATACTAATTTTTTCTTAGTTTTAATTTCCAATGCAGTAAATGTTGATAAATACAACTCCTGTAAACAAAAACTCTTTGCAGTCCTCTGGAATATTTAAGAGTCTAAAGGGGTTCTGAAACCAAAACATGTGAGACCATTGTTTGAGGCTAGCTAGCACCTTAGCTTTATAGTTACATCAGTTTGCCCAGAGTTTGGTCCAGCTCAGGGGACCTGAGCCGCTTAGGAAGAAGTTGATTTTATAATCCACAGTGTGTGTTAGTTAATTGGCACGTTAGCTAATTGTTACTTTTTCAGAGAGTAGGAAACCTCCTCATTCTCCAACATCTCTTTTTTATATCATCTTAGTACCTGAGAAACTAAGATAGAAGTCAGAAGGTTGCTTGGTGAACACAGGATCAAAGGAGTTCGATAGGTTTCTGGCACATTTTACTCAGGTTATTAGAAAGCCTAATACCGTGTCCCTGCTTCATAATAGTAAGTGCCTCTGTGTTGTCTAGTGTCTACTGTGTTTGTCGTCGTTTCTGCTTTAGACAGCCTCCTTTTTAATTCCTTTAATAAATTGTGTCACACAGAGTTCCATTGTCTCATAAGTGATTCAGTGCTGTAACAATTGTATATAATATTTACAATTTAGTAATGTTTCTCCAGGGCCAAACTCGGATCACTTTGATTGGATTCACCAGACGTCTTAGTTCTGTCGCACTTTGAGGACTCCTTCAGGCTAGCTTATTCCTTCTCACTGGCTTTCATTTCACGGGGTGTTTGGTTTTCTCCTCCTCCCTGTCTCCCCTGCTCCCCTGCCTTGTCTGTAACACCTGGTGGGGTCCATTTTGGATCATGTTATTTTAACAAGTATGTGAGTATCTATATTACATATACCTGGCACTTGTGTTTTTCTCCCTCATACAGTGTTGATGGAATTGTTTAAACAGAAGATTGTCTTTTTTAGGATGTTGAAGAAGAGAATTCTTATTTCAATTTGCATCTTGTCTTGAATCATCCCTAGGTCCAAATAAGATCATAGGAGTTTATAAAACAGGAACACTTCCATGAAGTATCTCATAGGATTGAATAGTCGTGCATATGGAATTGTTTGGATTCTGTAGGCTTATGGGTTGCTCACATTTAAAATGGGTACAGTTTTCTCATCCTTCTGATTGGAGGACTAGTTTCTCATCACAAAGATTTGTGCCATTCATTTGTTCATTGAGTCCGAAAAAATGTTTATGAAACACCAGGTACTATGCTAGGAGTTGAATAAAGATGTAGGTTACTTCTATTTAGTACTCTTATTTATTTATTTATTTATTTAACTAATTTAGTTATTTAACTAATTAGTTATTTAACTAATTATTATTTTATTTATTTATTTAACTAATTTAGTTAAATCTTTGTAACATGTAGGATTCTATATTTAGGAATAATTCTTCATTTTGAACTTGAGGACTACATTCACATATGGGTCTTTGTTTTGTACTTCGGACAGGTAGTGAGCATAAGATTGGGTTGGCTTAGTAGGTGGTGGTGATAGACTTGGTACAAATAGTTTAGATGGTCTGTGAAAATTACACGTGGTGTGTTATTATAAAGTGTTAAATGATTATATAAGTTAACGCTTTTTTAAAAAGAAAAGCTGACATGGGGCACCTGGGTGGCTAAGTCGGTTTAGCATCCGACTCTTGATTTTGGCTCAGGTCATGATCTCACAGTTCCTGAATTCGGGACCCTCCCTGGGTTCTGTGCTGACAGCAGAGAGCCCGCTTAGGACTCTCTGCCCCTCCCCCACTCCCGTGCCCGTGTGCGCTGTCATTCTTTCTCTCTCACTCTCTTTCTCTCAAAATAAATAAACTTAAAAATACAAAGCTAACATGTGTTTTGACTATTTCAGATGTGGTGCAAATGTCTTAAAAATGTTATTCTTTTGAGTAAATATCATTAAATAAACCTGTTTGTCAATTCATATGGATTTTTATAAAATACAGTTTATCAGTTCCAGGCATGAAAAGCAGTATTGTTTGTAGCTATTAGCATGATCAATACACGTCAAAAGGAAATGCTAGCTGCAGAGCAAGAATGAACAAGAAAGTCAAGAAAATAACAGAAAAACAGAGTAGGTGAGGAAAGAACACACTGGAATGTCTGCATGGCAGTAACACTGTCTTTAATAAGGTAGTTAAGTATAAATGGTTACCATTTGATGTTTTATATTTGGCTCTCCACAGTAAATTGTGTCTTAATGGAATACATAGAATATGATGAATTGATCTCTTGACATCTCAAAGTGATCTCTACATAAATAAAATAAGTACTTATAAGTGATGGCCTTTGCTTAAAGGACAAGATTTTTAGAAGTATAAATATTATAGGGAAATATTAAACCTCCAAATCTCTAAGTTGGCATAACTCTAACAAGGAAAAATGAATGTTGTACAATATCTGCTGGGCTGTTGATTGTGACATTTTTATAGTAAAGTATTACACCCTACTATTTCCTGATTTCAAAAAATCAGTTGTTTAATTTGCCTGTATTTGAAGGATCATTTTCATGTATAAAGAACATCATATTAATCTTTTCTTGCCAGCAGTTTCATATCCTGGTATCTTTTTTATTCTAACAGTAAATTAAAATATATTCTTTTCTATAAGCCATTTATTCTCTCTAGGGAGTTTTGCTTTTTTTACTATCTGAGTTTTCTTTTCAATCCATTCTCCTTATCCATTTCTTTATCTTTAAAAACTCATCTTTAATCTTTTGTCTCTTTTCAGCAGAGTCTTGTTTTTAAAGATTTAAGCCTAGAATATCCTATTATTTTTGTGATGTAAATTCATGGGGTCATGTATGAAGAATTTTGTCTTCATTCTTTAAGTCAGAGTATGAAAAATTTGATCCCTGAAGAGTGCTTTTCACAAATTTCCAATTCAGTGAAAATAAATTGTTGTGGGATTGCAACTGAAAATGTGGCAATAAATTTTCCTACTGAAAGGTGCATATTGATTTCTTTAAATCTCCCACTTCACTCATTCATTCAGCAGACATTTATTGAGTGTTCAGTTTGTGCCAGTCACTGTGCTATAAGCACTGGGAAATATAATGGTGAATCCAAACTTGGACTTGTAACCTTTGTATTTAGGCTATGGGGAGAGGGCAGACATTAATAAAATCACCTAAGTAAATGGAAAAAAAAAAAAAGGTACAGCAATTGTGAACTGTATGGTGCTACATAAATAACATGGGGCTTAATAAAAGGAAATCCGAGTTATCCGAGGAAGTAGTGTTTCGACTGCGATGTGACCGTGGATTACATTTGAAGTAGGTGAAGAGTGGACTGTGATGGTATTCTGTGAGAAAGAAGATAGCAGCCCTTGGCGGCAGGAGGCTTGCGTGAAGGAAGCCCAGTGTGGCTCCAGTGGAGACCGTGCCTGGGAGGGAGGTGTCAGATGAAGCTGAGCTAGGGATGGATAAGGCGGAACCAGGCTGCCAGTGGCTTTCCAGGCATCATCAGGACTTGTTTCTTATCTCAAGAACAGGGAGACTGAATCCATATTATGTATTTTAGGTAGGAATGGGGGCTGGGTGGCCGGGGATTGAGATGGGAATCCTTTGGCCTTGGCAGGCTTTGGTGTGCAAGGTGGGCAGAAGTGCATTGGCCCAAAATGGGCCTGGGCATTCTGGTCATGAAGCTTTCATAGTTCATGGAAGTGAAGGTGTCCTTGTTAGGAGTCCGGAGTCTGGATGGCATTTATCGTAGAGTTTTCACGTAGCGCCAGTGCAAAAGACTGCTGCGTTTCTTTGGATGATTAACAGACTCATAATGCAAAAGAAGGTATGTGAAGGCTAATATTTTTAGGCATGCATTGTTATGTGCTTCTGGAAGACTGATTCAAAGAAACGTAATTATGTGAATGTCATAAACCTTAATTGGTTTATGCTCACCTATACTTTTTGCTAGTCATTAGTTCGGCAGTGAAAACTTCTGACATGAACAAATGGCTAAAAGTAAACGTAACTTGCTAGTATTTGTTAGTATAGCGTAGTCTTTGAATTGTATATTTAAGTCATTTCAAATTAATTCTTTACCCAGCTTTAAATTTTGCTTCTCGGCATTTCTTTGTAAGCAACTTAAAAAATGTAAACTATCGTGGGCAGCGTGACATTGGTTAGCAGTTACTTGTCACCAACTGTGGTCCTGTGTGCAGTTGTCAGTGTACCTATACCAAAGCTGTAGCAGAAAACCAGTGCCCTCCTCTTTGGCAAATGGGCCTGAGAGTGGGAAATAATACCCAAAGCCTTTAGCTGAGTAACTGTCTTTTTAAAGCAGTCTGTTTTTAAATGTAGTGACTCATATCACATCAGTCAGAAGGGGCTCCTACAGCTGGAGCAGCCTCTGTTTTGGTTAAGTAAATGAACAAAAGCATTTCTCTTTCAAATGTTATCGCTCTATTTTTGAATCACCTTTTTGTTGCTAGCCTTTTTTCTTTTGGATTTTGGTTGAGGAAATGAATTGTTTGTAGACAGGTAGGGTCAGCTCATGAGTGAATGATCTGAGATTGTTAAACACGGTTTTATGCCGATTTCTGAAGTAATAAAGATAAAACTGGGAGAAAACTATTTAGTTCTTTTGTTGATGCACTATTTATATGTTTTGGCACATAGTACTGATGGGAAAAGCATGGCATGGGATATGATGAAAGATGATGCTTGAGGAGCAGTAAACAGGTACCTGAGGGGTAAGCAAGTCCAAAGCATTTGAACCTAATCATAGCTCAGAACCTGTAAGTGGATCTGTTTCTTTTTAAATAATGCAAAATTTTCTGATAAATGTCACAGTTCAACATTTAACATTGCAACTTAAAGTATTTTCCTTTTTCTCCCAAGAAGGTTTTCAATTTAAAATTTTTGTCTTCTGATGCCTTCAGTGAATGAAAAAGAAACATTTTATTCTGCTGATAGTATAGCATTGAAAATATATATTGTTATTGTGAATCTGATTTTTCTACTGTAGCAAAAGCTTAGCAGTTTGAAGATATTACTGGAAGATCAATTTTTATTAGGGAATGGTCTGTTTCATAAAGATTTTTAAAATTCAATTTCAGTTTAATTCAACTCTAAGGAGATACTATGTACTATGTGTTTCATATATGTGTACTTTGCTATTTAGAAGAGCTTTACTATGAATTTTTATAAAAACCCTTCTCAAGCACATTTTAAAATTCACCTTATGAACAATGTGGTTATTCCTGAATTTTTATTGTATAAAAAGAAGAATATATGTCTTGGACTAGATATATATATCTATATATCTATAGATATATATCTATGCCTATATATCTATATATATATATTTATTAATAAAGGTGATATTGCGATTAGCTTATTGATTGTAAATACCTGCTTTGGGTGATTTTTTTTTTTCCATGTATATTAGGCGGTTTTATTTATATTCTATTACTGTTTGAGAATTCTGAAATAATTGTGTTTTTCATTAAAAATGTCTTGATTTTATAAAACAGAATAGTTTTTAATTTTTTTTAATGTTTATTTATTTTTGAGAGAGAGACAGAGTGTGAGTGGGGGAGGAGCAGAGAGAGAGGGAGACACAGAATCTGAAGCAGGCTCCAGGCTCTGAGCTGTCAGCATAGAGCCCGACGCGGGGCTTGAACTCACGAATCGTGAGATCATGACCTGAGCTGAAGTTGGACACTTACCGACTGAGCCACCCAGGCGCCCCTTTTATAAAACTTTTAACGGTCAGTTGAAGTTGAATTTTCCAATAAAATGTTAAGGTATAGTAAAAGAGAAAAATAGATAAAAATCATTTGACCCAAACCTATAATTTATTAGGAATTGTATATAAAAATCAATGGCCAAGATAACAGATTGATCTAATTGTATTGTTTCCTTAATAGGGTTATTTGGAGATACAGGAGATTTCATTGGTTCTGGAAAAAATCTCGTACTTAATATATATTGCACTGATTCAGATCTTCTCAAAACACTGGTTAAATAATTTCTGGGTCAGAAACAACATTGAAAAACATTGAAAATTTTGAAATAGTTTTGGATTTGAAGGATTGAGCATAAAGTGACCTTTACCTTCAGTAGAAAATACATGGGTAGAGTTCATATAAATAACTATGCAGCCTTACCCATCCCCAACCTTCTTGTGTTAACTCACACCCATGGGGATATGTCCATTTAACACTCACTCTTGGAAGGATATTATTTCTTCTCAAATGGGATACTCACATTAACATATCCATTGTCAGTTTTACTCAGAACAGTAGATTAAGGCTGAAGACGTTAGAATGCGTGGTAGAGGGGGAGAGTGTGTTGGGGAGAATGGTTAGAAAGTGAGTGAATTCACTTGGGTTTGAATAATACCATTTAATATTCAGGGATGTAATTTTTCCTGGGAAGCCTTTCTGACACCGCCAGTTTGAGGAAGCAGCCCCTCCTGTGTTTCTTGGTAGGACCCATTGCTATTCCCACAATAGCTTTTGCTTGTTTATATTGTAATTGGTTGTAGCTGTCTCCCCTGTAGCTTGTAGGCTCTTTTCAAAGGGAGGCACTGTGTCTGCTTTACCGTTAGTCATCAGAATCTAGCACCTAGTAGATAGTCATTCAGTAAATATTTGTTGAATATAATTGCCTTACCTAGTTTCTAGATTGATAAATATGTAGGTTGATATTTTGGGAGCAGCAAGGTGCATGTGTGTGTTGATGTAATCATGGCACAAAGAATTCAGGGGTTTAATGCTAGAGGAGCCAGAAGGTGCTCAAAGCATGGTAGATAGGTATTTTCACATTGTATTCCGAGGCTCTAGGTGCTGCCCAGAACTGTTTCAGGCATTGCTCCTGGAGAATTCAATGCAGGTCTACTTTTACTCATTTTATACTGAGGTCTTGATTGTAGCCAAGATCCTCCTCTAAAAGTTTGCAAACTAAGGATCTAGTTCAGTTTCCTCCTACAGATCAGGGCCGGGATCCAAAGGAGCTCATTGACTTGTCCTGTTTCTTATTACACCATGGTGGTGCTTCTGGAGTGGCTGTCCCAGTGCTGTCCAACCATTTGGAGAATGAGAATTGGTCACTACTCTTATGCTTCATGGTTCATATAAATCGTTTCATGTTGTCCAAGTTGGTTTCATTCAGTAGCACTGAAACGTATGTTGAAAAAAAGCATAAAAACCCTCTTAAAAATTAGCTGTGTTTTTTTCCATGTGAAGTTAATGAACACTTATTTGTGACTTCTGTATATTTCTTTGTGAAAAATTTGGAATTTCTATTTCATTATAAAGAAATTTGACCTGATATGTTGATGATTTGAATTGTAATGAAATTGTTGGAAAACTCAGCTATAAAAATGGTGTAAATTAGTTCTTAGTTTATGTTATTATTTAACTGTGCAAGTAGTGAAGTAACATTTAGAGACAAGAAATCATAGCGTCTGTATAACTGATTCCATATGGCCAGAAGCATGTAGTGAGTCCTTAAATGGGACAAAGAGATGAAATTTTAATGAAATGTACAGTAATTGTAAGGACCACATTAGCTCTTTATTATTTCACACTAATGCTCTGAAATAAAGAATAGGTTTGGCACAGTCATAATTCTTTCCTCTTGAGAATCAGGGTAATGTTCAAGGTTTAATTTAAAAATCAAGAAAAGCTATTATTACAGAATTAAACATATAGATACTGCACATATCTATAAATATAGCTTTATATACATGTATTCACAAACACAATACAGTATTTCTCTTTGTAGTTAAATATACCCATGTGTGTCCTTTTAATATTACATTCTTTTCACAGATGTCACCTTAGAAGACAAGATAACCAGTATTGGTGGTTTAGTGCTTTTTTTCTTTAAATCCCCAAAATTCAATTAAAATGTAAGTTTGAAGTATATAGGAATGTGAACTGTAAATTAAGAAATGAATTAAGGGACTTTTAGGAGTCTAATTACATATAAAAAATAATGAGAGAGGAAGTTGCGTTGTTGTGTTATATAGACCTTAGTATATTTAAAGTGGAATTCAAATCCATCCTGCTTTGTTTTCTGTCCACTTGGTTAAAATGTATTCTGGCATTCTCTGGGCAGACAGCCAATACTAAAATAAACACTTAGTATTGGGATGGTTTTTGTAATGTCTACGTAAATCCTGAGATTGGGATCTTCATTTGTTGGATATAATCTCAGAGTCTCTACTTTGACTCTTTCGAATTCAGTGAGACAGAAAAGAGAATTCATTCATTTGTTTCTTTATTTTTAAAAAGCTCCAATGGTTCGTTTTTTGTTTTTTGTTTTTGTTTTTGTTTTGTGTGAGAGAGAGAGAGACAGAGTGCAAATGGTGGGAGGTCAGAGAGAGAGGGGACAGAATCTGAAGCAGGCTCCAGGCTCTGAGCTGCCAGTGCAGAGCCTGATGTGGGACTCAGACTCATGAACTGTAAGATCATGACCGGAGCCCAAGTCAGACGCTTAACCGACGAAACCACCCAGGCGCCCCAAGAAGCTTCTAAATAAATATTATACTGTGGGTCTTTAACTCTTAATGTCGCCCTTCTTTTAAAATTTAGAAACACTCAGTAAAGAAAATCCTTTCTTGGAAGTTATGGTGTTGGTTTTTGTTGTTGAAGGAAGGTGGAATTGAATGTGTTTTTTTGGTTTCCCTAGAGAAATGGGATCTAAAAAACTGTTGGTTGACGATTAATATGAACAATTTCTTCTTAAATTTCTGGGTTTGTTACAGACTAGAAAGACATTTTCATCTAAATGAAGCACTGAGTACTTAAGTGATCTTGGAAAACCTTTAGTTTTCTGTGCTTAAGTGCCTCTATCTGTAAAATGGGGGTATTAGTAGTATTTACCACATAGGGTTTTAGGAATTATTAAGTGGCATAATGTATTTAAAGTGACTGACGCAGTAAATATCCGGTATTTGTTAATCATTAGCAACATTGTCAAAATGCTCACATGAGCAGTAATTTCTGTTCCTTAGCTCTTCCTCTTCCCATTACTCCATTTCGTCTCTAATTTATGTCTGTCATTTTGTTAGTGTTAAATGTGCCTTGGTATTTGCAAATATTAAATCTTTTATGAACATACTGTCTCAAAGTGGCTTATGTATTCTTTTTCTGTTACTTTCAGATTCTCAGAGTTAATGTTATACGTTTGTTTAAATGGTTTATATCCAATTTAAATTTGCCTACTGATTCTGCATATATACACATATAATTGTTGTGTATACTTTTGATGTTTGTATACTCCTGTAATAAGGTGTGGTTGGTACTTGGAAACTTGGCTTCCAGTGTGCAGCATTCTTTCCTTAACTTACTACCCTGAAGCTTGATTTTGAGTGAACATTATTTTTCTCCCCTCAGATGCAGTGAACTTAATTTTGTTCTATTAAAGCTTTTTCTTAGGGATTGGAGATTCTTCAGATTTATTCAAATTTACTGCAGGCTTTAATTCAGTACTCTTTCATTAGTTAATTTGGAGTAAAAAATGGCATCTTAATAGATGTACGCATGTGTTATGTATAACATATGCTTCAGTGAAAAGTTGTATGTTATAACTTACTTTTGCTGGGGAGCATTCATCATGTAGTTGGAGAGAGATTTAGTATCACTGCAAAAATAAAATTAAAGTCAATGAACTTGAACTATAGCACATTGCTAAAAATAATACAAACTTAAAGACTTACTTTTTTTGAGAAACTCATGACAGTTCATAACAGAATGAAGAAAAATTCTTACAATAAATAAAAGGTTTAGAATAACCATTTGAGAGTGAATTGTCCATAGAAACATGGTGTGCACAAATTTTTTCTCTATTGAGTTGAATAAAAAAATGCAGTATATTGGAGCGCCTGGGTGGCTCAGTTGGTTAGGCAATCGACTTCGGCTCGGGTCATGATCTCACAGTTTGTGAGTTCGAGCCCCACGTTGGACTCTGTGCTGACAGCTGGAGCCTGCTTCAGATTCTTTGTCTCCCCCTCTCTCTACCTCTCCCCTGCTCACACTCTGTGTCTCTCTGTCTCTCAATAATAAATAAATGTTAAAAAAAATTTTAAAAAAATGCAGTGTAAATATATATATATGTGTATATATGTAATAATGGAAATGGTATTTTAATTTCGACTTACTACCTTACTATTGATCATAAAATATATTTTATATAATCATAAAAGTTTTTATGTGTAATTCTATGTCTTTGATCATTTTTAAATGAAAGAATGAATACTGAGAATCAGTATATTTATGTTTTTGTGTTTTGAAGGACAAAAAAATTTCTGTCAGTAGAATCAGTAAAGAATATTTCATATGTCAACATTTTCAAAGTTTGTTTTTTAAGTACGTAAGTGTGAACCAGACAGTTGTTTAAGACCTTGTGTGGCCAAATGCTATTCCAGCAGTTAAATGAACTCCAGTACTGCCCACAGTACTTAACAGGCTTGAATCAAAAGGTCTGTCCTGGTCAGAAGGTGAATGTTTCCATGAGCGAATAGGATATGTACGTATTGTGACTGAACTGTGGTATGTTTGTTCCATCCAGAATATTGGCCTTCCTTCATTAAATTTAATTAAAGTGGATAGGGGTTTGGAAGTATTCAAGCCTGGAAAAGTGTATTGTTTTCCCAAAAATATTACTTTTAATAGTTGAACACTTAATTTTCTGTGGGTGGGATTAAATATCTTTTAATCCATTTTAAAAGGTATTAGGAGTGTGTGTGTTTTATGCTAATGTTGGTACTTTACATGCTCTTTTATTGAATTACTGGTGTGTCTTTTAAGCATTTTCAACACAAATTTTCCATTCTTTTTTTAAAAATTTTTTTATACATTTATTTATTATTGAGAGACAGAGGGAGACAGAGCATGAGCAGGGGAGGGGCAGAGAGAGGAGGAAACACAGAATCTGAAGCAGGCTCCAGGTTCCAGGCTCCGAGCCGTCAGCACAGAGCCCGACGCGGGGCTCGAACTCATGAGCTGTGAGATCGTGACCTAAGCCCGAAGTCGGAGGCTTAACCAACTGAGCCACCCAGGCGCCCCTAAATTTTCCATTCTTAAGTACATTAACACTTTAATTTTCTGAAAACCTCAGAGAATGATTCATTCTAAACAGGTTTCTGGATGGTGAGTTTGAACTCACAACATGGGAAAAATAATTATTTTGCATGGAATTCATTCTGTTAAAAAAGTAGGATTTTTCTTTCTCCTAAAAGTATACTGAGCAGAATTAGCTTTTCACATTGTTTTTATCAGGATGTGGGAAGATGACTCTGGTTTATCCCTGTCTTGCCACTAATTGGCCTTGGCAGTACCGGAGTCCTGGCTGTAGACTCTTAGCACGTGTAGGGCTCCACTTGAGACAGGTGCTGCAGTTCCGCACTTAACAGCACGGGCATCGGAGACACACTCGGGTTCCAGTCCCATCTCTCCTGGATGTAGCTGTACAGTCTTTGTACAGGTCACTAGATTTCATTTTCTTCATTTGCAGGGTGGGGAATTAGAGTCCTAAGACTTCATTGAATATGAGGATTATGTGAATTAACACATGGAAATCACTTAGCACGGTACTCCGCTCATAGAAAACTAAGTATAAGCTGTTGTTTATGTTAACATCATCACTGTTTCTCCTACAGCTATAGGAACAGTGCTCCAGGCAGCTGTGACACTTGTTCTTGTTATGTCTGCTATTCATTTGTTTGCCTTTCGCTGATACTGATGTGTGCATATGTATTAGAGCTTTTTCTATTTTCTATCTGTTTTATTAAAAATTTTTTTTTAATGTTCATTTATTTTTTTTTTTTTTTAATTTTTTTTTTCAATGTTTATTTATTTTTGGGACAGCGAGAGACAGAGCACGAACGGGGGAGGGGCAGAGAGAGGGAGACACAGAATCGGAAACAGGCTCCAGGCTCTGAGCCATCAGCCCAGAGCCCGACGCGGGGCTCGAACTCACGGACCGCGAGATCGTGACCTGGCTGAAGTCGGACGCTTAACCGACTGCGCCACCCAGGCGCCCCTAATGTTCATTTATTTTTGAGAGCAAGAGACAGACTGCAGAGGCAGAGAGAGATAGGGAGGGGTGGAGAGAGGAGACACAGAATCCAAAGCAGGCTGCAGGCTATGAACTGTCAGCACAGAACCCAATATGGGGTTTGAACCCATGAACTGTGAGATCATGACCTGAGCTGAAGTTGGATGCTCAACCGATTGAGCCACCCAGGCGTCCCTCCATTTTCTATTTTTTTTTTTTTGACTTTTATTTATTTTTGAGAGAGACAGAGACAGAATGTGAGTGGGTCGGGGCAGAGAGAGAGGGAGGCACAGAATCCGAAGCAGGCTCCAGGCTCCGAGCTGTCAGCACAGAGCCTGACGCGGGGCTCGAACTCACAAGCTGTGGGATCATGACCTGAGCTGAAGTTGGATGCTCAACTGACTGAGCCACCCAGGCACCCCTCCATTTTCTATTTTTAATGAAGGGTTTATTTGTTTCTTTTTATCTGTATTTTGTCAGCTTAGAGAATGGAAGAACTTGTGAGCCATGGTGTAAGTAAACCTTCAGTGTGCTTATGGGCAAAGTATATTCTATAAGGTACAAAAGGAAGAAATTAAGCTCAATGTACTCCTTGCATATTTAAGGTAGAAGGTTTTTCTGTTTGGATACAAAATTTCCTGCAGTAAAGAGAATGGTTTAAAATAAAATCAGCTGTGTCTCATCTGTCTTTCACCAAGGG
Organism: Lynx rufus; assembly: GCF_022079265.1. Taxonomy (NCBI): domain Eukaryota; kingdom Metazoa; phylum Chordata; class Mammalia; order Carnivora; family Felidae; genus Lynx; species Lynx rufus. Next base: position 7,703,112 of record NW_025814839.1, on the reverse strand, counting down.
GAGGTATCATTTGCTTCCTGTGTGGAGGTGCCATTGAAATACTGACCATCATTTCTTTTAGGGGAGTGAATTTAACTTGCTTTAGGCCTTAAAATGTACACAACTCTTTAATTCTTTATTGTAGGGGTCACAAGTGATTTCTGTTGTTAATGACATATCAGATGATTCCTATCACAGAAATTGATTGCTTCCTGTTCTCTGTTATTCATTTGTAAGGTGAGGGACTGTGGTTTCTATCAGTCACACACAGTATGCTCTAGGCCTTCTCTTGCCCATGGAGGTGGCACTTCAGTGTTCCTCCTTTGTTCTATCTTTTAGCTGCCACTGTAGTTTCTTGGCCAATACTGGATTGGAAAAAGATGATTGATCTTTTCTTCCAGGTACCCCCTCTCCTCCTACAGCAGTAAGTTCCATGTGCAGTGAGAAAATAAGACTCTGTAAGCACGTTATTCTACCTTTCAGCAGGAATATTCATAATAACTAACATATAATTATTGTGTGATGTCATTGTCCTAATTATGTTACATACTAATTTTATTGTTGAATAAATCTTTGAGCTTTGTGTTGCCATTTTTTGAAGAACTAAGGCTGACAGCAGTTTAGTAACTTACCTGTGTTCATATAGTGCATAACCCAGTTGGGAGTAGAATTCAGCCATTACAGACTCAAATTTTTTATTCAATTTAAAAAATCCTTTTTAACTTTGGGGCGCCTGGGTGGCTTAGTCAGTTAAGTGTCTGACTCTTGGTTTTGGCTCAGGTCATGATCTCATAGTTCGTGAGATTGAGCCCTGTGTTGGGCTCTGTGCCGACAATGCCAAGCCTGCTTGGGATTTCTTCCCTCCCCCCTGCCCACTGCACACTCAAAAAAAAAAAAAATTCTTTTTAACTTCATTTATGAAAAATTTGAAATATATGACAAAAGCTGGATACGTATATTGGACACTCCACATACATTTCACCTATATTTAAAACTAAAGTTAATAGTGTTTTAAAACAAGCCGTATAAAGTTTGGCATTACATGTCAGTGTGCATCTTTAAAAAGTAAGAGCATTTTCTTATATAACCGCACTGTACTGTTTGCATATTTCATTTACTTATTTCTTTCCACTTTGTTTTTGAATATTGAGCAGTCCTTCTCCCTTCCTTCTCTTTTTCCATACCATTGGGTCCTTGAAAAGACTGGGTCCTGTGATTCCTAAATTCTTAGCCATGATACCCTTCTGCTTTCTGAGGGACCAGTGCAAGGGAAGTGGCAAGCAGAGGGCGAGTGAGTAGGAAGCTCTTGAGATGTTGTACAAAGTGCACTGGATTGTGGCTTGATTCTTCGAGTGGTAGAGACACAGGCTGGAAGTTAAACAAACTACCTGCAGACAGAATTTGACACTTTAATCACCAATTTCCAAACAAACCCAAAAGCCCACGTAACCACACAAAATAGTATTTTTTATTATTTTCTTCTTGTTAGCAGGATATGAACCATTGTTGCTATTGAAGTTTGTTTCGATCTGGAAACAATAATTATGCTAGAATGTAATCATGCTAAAAATAATTTCTGACATTGCAAAAATTACTTTTTTATTCCCCTTTCATTCAGCAGGCGTTTACTGAGTCTTTACTCTTTTCACAACTCTTTTGGGGCTTTATAAGAATGTCCTGTCCACAGCAAGTTTATAATTCGGTAGGGAAGAGAGCCTCTATGAAACAAAACACATTTCCATATCATTTGGAGCATGCAGGTGCTAAGGGTCAGGGTAAGTGAAGCATGCTTGGGAGATGGTGAAGGGAGAAGGCCCACTGCCAGCCTAGTGCAGAGAGGAGAGGGAAGGCATGGGTAGGTAGTCCAGTGGTCCAAAGAAGCAGAATTTGACACTTAGCGGGGGCCTGCATGGCTTAGTCAGGTAAGTGTCCAGCTTCAGCTCAGGGCATGATCTCATGGTCTATGAGTTCGAGCCCCACATCAGGCTCTGTGCTGACAGCTTAGAGCCTGGAGCCTGCTTCGGATTCTCTCTCTTTCTCTCACTCTCGCGCGCTCTCTCTCTCTCTCTCTGCCTCTCCCCCACTCATGCTCTCTGTCTCTTTCTCTCTCAAAAATGAATAAACATTAAAAAAAATTTTTTTTAATAATAAAAAAAAGACTTTGACACTTAGCACCTTGGGTGGCCCAAGGAAAGCAAACACAAGTGTAGAGGTGAGAAAGCATAGGGAGAACAAGTTGTATGTTATAGTACATACGAATGTCCTTAGATTTAGGAAATGTCTTTCTACAAGATCTGCATTATATTTTGCTTCCTTGTGTGTATGGTTTTGTGACTTTCCCTTTGGGAATGTCAGCAGTAGATACTCATTGGTTTGCATGGTTCCTGTAGCCACTATAGGGCAGGAGGCATCATTTTACTTTATGATATGGTTATAGTAATTCCAATTTTCCAAAACTTGCTGTAGCTTATTTTTGCAATGAGGTCTTTTGTCATGTGGCCTCTTGTTACTCAGGTTCAGCCATTCCATAGGGTGTGGCATACTTAAATTTTCCTAAAGGCTGTATTTTTGAAAACTATGACAACATAGTTTTCACTATGTTTTACTCTAAAATCAGTGTAACCAAGCAATTCGGTTGTATGTGTTTATTGTTAAATCTCTGACCTAACCCCTTCATGATACCTTTTAAAATAATTATCTTTTTCATCAAAGAAGCAGTTTAAAGATACGACATAAAGAAACATTTCACTTAAGGCATTTAACAGTTCTGACACTTCTATAGTAACTTAAGACATCTCTGACTCCTTAATGAGTTATATATGAAAATTGGCTACTTCATGAAGACCTTTTAAATACATTTCTTTTGGATAACAATGCTATTGCTAAGTAGTTTTTCTTCCCAAGTGATTCTGGTCACAGGCAGCCCGGCTAAGATGAAATGTAAATTATGGGCCCAGTTTATTCTCTGTGACTTTAGTTTTCTTATTAAAAAAAATTTTTTTTTTTTAATGTTCATTTAGTTTTGAGAGAGAAAGAGCATTAGCGGGAGAGGGGCAGAGAGAGAGAGAGAGAGAGAGAGACAGACAGACAGACAGACAGACAGAATCTGAAGCAGGCTCCAGGCTCTGAGCTGTTAGCACAGAGCCTGACCCAGGGCTCGAACTCACGGACCATGAAATCATGACCTGAGCTGAAGTTGGGTGCTTAAATGACTGAGCCACTCAGGTATCCCTAGTTTTGTTACATTTTTATAATAAGGTGATATGATGGATCTGCAGGGAGTGGGGTGTAGGTGGGCACAGCGTTGAGTGATAATAACTGCCATGTATTGGGTCCCTTCTGTGAGCCTAGTATAGTGCCAGATGCTTTACATATGCTAGCTGTAGTTCTTAGAACAGCTGGTAGTGATGCATTACAGATTGTATTTACAAAAGAAGAAAGTTGGATTGGGAGAATTAAATGGCCTGCCTAAGAGTCTACAACTGGAAACAGCAGATCTGGGTTTCAAATCCAGACCTATATGATTCCAAAGCTTGTATTTTTCTATGATTCTACATTCTAGATTTCTATGATTCTAGATAAAGGAAGCTTTCAGTATCTTTACTGCTTTAGAGGTTTTCAAACCGTTATAGTACAGGTCAGTGAATGGCAAATGTTAGAGCAGAGTGCTTGAGTTCTGAGGGAGGTCGGAGAGATAATAGTGGATTCCGAGTGTCAGCATAGCTCATGTAGGGAGCAGTCAGTGAACTTTGGCTGGAGAATAGAGGTGCATTAAAAGAGTAGTGACCGATGAGACCAGGATGGACATTCGAGCCTGGTCATGTGAGATTTGGAATGCCAGCCTGGTGAATTAAGGCTTTCTCATCTCACTTACAGAAATTTGGTTTACTAAATGATGATAATATCTAGATGTTCATAAGAAGAGTAGAAACGACTTGATTTTTGTCTTCTTGGATTTCTTTCCAAGACTTTGTTGTAATAATTTGAGTATGTCGATAAGCTGGTTCTCCTGTAAGTAAAGGTAGGATCTGGCCTCAGGCAGACACAAGAAGACTAGACACTTGGTGGCTTGTTGCATGTTGTGTGAAGTTAATGTCCAGTGACATAGCCTGCATGGTCAGCCAGAACAAGAGATTTGGCTCAGGGCCATACTGGTAGAGCAGCGATCTCAGTGTCAGCTCTTATTTCAATTAGGTCCTTGCAAAAATTTTTGCAGTTAGAGCCATTCTTTTGACAGCTAAATCTCTCTATGTGTGCATTTATTAAATGCATGTACTTAGGTGTTTTTTTTGATGTATGGTCCAGTTGAAGAGAAATGAGTGTATCCATTTATGTCTCTCCTATAGTCAATAAATTTTAAGTGTAACTATCAGAGGACAAAATAGAAGAAATGTCATACCTCTTTCCCCTCCCCAGCCTTTCTCTTTGAATATTATTTTGTCATTCATTTACCAAATACTATTTTTTGCCAAGTAGTTTAGGCTCTTTGGAGGCCTGTGAAAGGAACCTAACATTTCCACTCACTCATCTCTAACGAGACCTTTCCCAGTGCCTTTTTTCTCTTTGCGTTTATTCATGTTGCTTCTTCTGCTCAGGTCATCTCTAGTCTCTCTTTCCTTAATCTCCCCGTTTCCTTATTCTGATTATGGACTTGTTCTTCAAGTCTGATTAAACATTGGTGGCCAGTTTGGCATATTTAGGTAAACTGAGAAATTTCTATTACAAATGACAGATCATCAGTCTTTAAGTTGCTTTCTGGTTCAGTCACAGGTCAGTTGACTTTTTGGGCATAGCCTTCTTTATGAAGCTAGATCTCTTTGTCAAATGAGAATGAAAATGTGAAAACGTGGAAGTATGATTTACAGGTAGAACCACAAGTGTATCAAACATTTACTGATCAACTAAAACATGCAGGATCCTTTGTTAGGGTTTTTGGTGGGTATGTGTCTAGCAATGGGACATGATTGCTGAATGTTGGCAGCTCCTTCTGTTAAGCCTGTAATCTGTTGGGATGTAAAACTTAGTGTACAGAGCTAACTATTGTGTGTGACAAAACATGGGAAATTCTGTAATGTAAATACAATCAGGGATGACTTGACAAGTCAGGAAAGATAGAAATTAATTCCAGTTGGAAGGATATGAGGGAGGCTTTATGGAAAATATGGCAGAGTAGTAGGCAGAGACCAGGAGTAGGGTAGTCTGTTCTGGGTACATGGTATAGTGTATGAGCAAAGGTGTGAACATAGAGTGCATTCAGAGTTTCTCTGATGTGGTGAGTTTTAGTGGGTAGAAACATACAGACAGAAGAAAGTATAAAGCAAATAGGTGGGGCCCAAAAAGTAAATTAATTCTAAGATCATTGGACTTTATTTTTAGGCAGTGAAAAATTTTAAACAAGGGAGTGACATGATCAGAGCTGTGTTTTATTAGCTAGATCACTTGAGAAGTAGTGAGAAGACTGGCTCAGAGGCAGTAATGAAGGTCAAATTCAGCTTAAATGGGAAGCAAGGCGAATAAAGACTTGAAAGTATGGATATGGATTGGTGTTCCTGGGTGGATGAATAGATAAAGAAAATGTGATTATACCTGTATTTATCTCTGTGTCTATGTATCTTCTTCTCTTTCTCTAGAAAGTACCCTAAATTCCAGTACTTCTCCTTCCTCTTACTTTTCTCTCCCCAACATAACACAGTAAAAAGAAGCTGCTTTTATTGATTTGTTTTTAATGTAGAGTGGTGTTAGCTAGAAATGTGGATCAGGGTTATTGGGCAGATGGAAACAAACATACGTTTAAGATATAGATGGTCAAGGCAGACTCCTCACTTCTTCGCCGATTTTATCTTTTTCAGACTTTGTTCTCTCTTTTACTCATGTTGAGCCATCTCAGTAGCTCTTCTTCTTTTGTAGAAGAGAAATATCATCCACATTTGTTACATTTTATCAGCAGCAAATACGCAAATAATCTTAGTGTGAGGTATTGCATAGTTCCATAAAAAATGTATTTAGTATTTCTTTTTTAAAGACAAAATATAATTGTAGAGAGGAGAATTGAAAGTTAGTGGCACAGAGAAATCCTAGAAATATTTGAATTCCTTTAATACTGTTTTCTCCCTCTCCTGAACTTTCATGTAATTAAATACATGACTGAGTGTGTATCTGTGGGTGAATGGAAACAAATGGCTTTAACGCTGTACTGTTCCTAGCAGCTTAAAAAAAGTCATCTTTTAGCAGTTTAAGAATTTCACGTTATCCACTACCAATGATAGTAATAGGATAGTTTTTTCAGATTAAGGAATGTATAAAAATACTTGAATGCTATAAGAATGAAGATTGTAAAAAATGTAAGTCCGCATCATTCTACCTGCTGTAAGGTAACAAAATCATAGTGTAGTATGTTAAGGTGGGCTACTTGAAGGCCTAGAAGGAGATTTTAGGCATTTATGTTTAGAATTTTCTTCTTTTGTTAGGGCTTCGATTTGGCATCTGTCTCCTGAGTCTTTTAGGTCATTGGCCTAAAAAGACCGGAAGAAGACAGCGTCATTTCCATCAGGGTATTTGTAACACCTTGCTGTCAGGGTTTCGGCCGCACGGCTGTCCGGGCAGCGCGGGGTTGTCTTCTCCAGGTCGCCGTGAAGCCAGCAAGCGTTCTTTTGCCTGGAGGAGCACTTACAGGCGCCGGCTTTGTTCACCTTGCTTTTTACAGCGGTTGTCTTCAGCAAGGGCGGCAGTAATAGTATAACAGCTCTGTTCTGTTTTGTTGACACTGATAAAAGTGACTCATAATGTGAAGAATCGGATAGGATAGAACCATCTGGCGATGCTTCAAGTTTCAAAGTCAGCAGTATACCTACGCCGTGAAGAAAAAGTGGGCGATAGCTCTGGTACAGCGTTAGAAAGTTGGACCAGCGTCGTGAAGCGAGGTGCTGATTTTTAGTAAGTGAAGGCTCCGTGATCATCAGGGCTTCAGAAACATGGCTGCTCTTCGCATTTGTAACAGGAAGAGCAGAACAGCTGTTTCGGGTTGACTACCTTTTATGTCATTTTTGTTGAAACCTAGCTCTGGCACGTACCCTGCGTTGGCCCCTCTTTTTTCTGCAGAACAAGCTTTCTGAATAAGCACAGGTTGCGTCATAAGTGTTTGTTGAGTGTTGGTTAAGTGGATATATGTCTTAGCATCTCTGGGTATGGGCCCAGAGGTATAGTTATTCCTCTTGTATCTCTAGTTATACCTTCTCGCGTATAGTAGGCAGACCATAAATATTTGAGAGATAGGTGTCTTTGTTGTAAAAAGCATTTGCTACCTTTTGTCTCAACCTAGACTATTGTTACTGTTCTTGACTTGGGGCTCTTTGCAGCATGTTATCAAAATTTAAAGTAATTTTTTCGTTAGCAAACTTCTAAACCTTTCTTGTCACAAATAGGAAAGAATTCAATTTTTCTTATTTGTTGGTTTGTTTAACTATTGCAGAGAATCTGGAAGAAGCTGTTCAAGCGTGTTACTGTTTTGTGGGGGAGTTTTTAAAATTTGTTGTCAACGGAATTAGACCAGTTGATAAAGTGTTTGAAGCAGTTATTCAGGAACTACTACTATATGCCATGCATCTTGAAAACCATGTAGCAGCAGGAGGGAAGGTGGAATCTCTGGACCGGAAGGGACCTTTAAAGGGGAGGTAGGCCAGGCTTTCAACTGCCCTCCTTGGGACTCAGCTCCACAAAATCCATCCTAAGTTACTTTTCAGTCCGTGACAAGGAAATCATCGTAGGTGCACTATGGTGTCCCTTTCTTCAAGGATACATAGTGATGTGCCTAGAGGTTAGATGTCAGGGTTCCTGGTTTAAAGATTTTCATTAGCCATTTGTATCTACCTTTGATTTGATCAGCATTCCTTGTCTAACTGTATGCCAGCAGTATAGAAAAACTAAACTTTGCCCTGTCCTCTCTGGAGAGCAGTCTGTCATCTACAAGTTTGGCTACCTTATTTGGTGTCACATAATAATTTGTTGATCTGATGGAGATGATGTTGATAAGCCAATTTTATTTAAATGGCCATATGAAGATAACGGATCATAATGGGAAGTTAGGGCATTGACAGTAGAGTCATGTGCCCTGCCATGCTATTTTGTTAGACACGCAGACGTGGAATTACCTTTGTAAGTAGTATGGAATGAGTTAAGTGCAGCATCCACAGGGCAGAAACACCACAGCGATGCTGTGAAATACAGCTTGAAGCAGTGTAGGATAGATGTTGATGATTAGATAGCAAATAATTAAATCTGTTAGATAGATTAGCATACAGCAGTCAGACTACTGATGTGCGCAGACTACCATAATCTTTCATGGAACATTTACTCTCTGCTGGAGACGCTGTTTTAGGTACCTTTAGATATTATCTCAGTTAATCTTCAAGAGCTTCTCCGTGAAGAACTTGGAGCTGTAGAGGATACACATTCATAGTGAAACGTGTAGTAGATAAACTATTAGTTATCTTAGACGAATTGACCATTAACATAGAGCATTGAGAATTTCTGTTTTGGTCCTCAGATCAAACTCCGTGTCATAATGGCTCAGGATTTCAGAAAAGGAATCTGAAATTATTCTTAGGATTGGACTCTTGGTAGCCAAACTGTTTGGGACACTGCAGGGCAGGGGAGGAGAAGGGGAATTTTCAGGGACCAACTTTGCTTTCTCACCCTAGATGAGGATGTGGCCTTGTTGATACTGAGTTTGATTTAGGAATCAGGAAAGTTTATTGTCATACATAGTGCTTTAAATGGAGTCATGGTGTGAATACTTCCAAATGGTGACTTAAACCTTTGGGACAGTGGAATACCAAGAATCTGTCAGCTTAGTTGGGACCCTTCCTGGTGTGAGGCACATAGAACCCAGGAACAAAGGAAAAGCCAAGCAAAGATAAACTGCATATATGCCTATTCTGTGGCCCCTTGTAGTCACCTGGCTTATATTAAGTTCTATGACATTGGCTAAATAATTGGGAATTTGAAGGAAATGTACATGTGTGGTCCTAGCCAATCCATAACCTGGCTTTATGAAGGTACAAGTTGCTATGATTTTCTTTTTGCTTGGAAATAGGGTTTATATACTCACTTTACATGCTGTAGGGTTTGTAAACCTGGGAACATGAACAAAACTCATCAGGATCCAGCACTCTCCAGAAACGAAATATACGTTATTGGTTACTCTTCTTATCTTCTCCTGCAGTTGTTCGCTTGTTTTCATAGCAACGTATAGCAAAGATGGTGGTTATATATCTAGCTTAGACCAGAAAAATCAATTAATGCACACTTTAATTGGCACATTTTAGAAGAAGGAGGTCCCAGAAATGAATAATGGAGGCGAGTCAACTGCAAGAAGCAGTGTAGATGAAGGCAATGTCAACTGTTACGGACAACCTGGAAACCTAACTGATGTGTTTAATGTGGTTCCTGTAGGAGAAGAGAGGTTTAAATTCCAAGTCAGTGATTTACAAATCAATTTTTGGAACACCCATTTGTAATTGAGATCTGTCTAAGCCACCTTTCAGGAGGTAAAGTCATGCCTGTTTGGTGATCATTATTTCTTTATAGTTAATATGTGATCAAGAAATCATTTTGTGTGTTTTTTATCTGTTACGTACGTATAATGTGGCATGATCATTTTCTGTGTGCACTGATGTAGCAAAGTAGCACGTGCCCTCATTTACTTCAACAAGGGAGGAAGAAAAATATTCAGCATTTGGTAAATTCTAAAATTTCTCTTCATGCTCTTTGCATCCCCCCGCCCCGGCCGCCAAGAACAGCAAAACAATACAAAGCAAAACAAGAACCTTTTCCAAGCAATTTCGTAACCTTTTCTTTGGAACCTGTACAAGTATGCTATGTAAAAAAAATAACTCTTGCTACGTATTACAGTTAAGAAGTTACAGCCGTGGCTTTTTCATGTATGTGTTTAGTTTGGATGTCTTCTGTGCTACTTTTGAGGAGGTTAACTGTGATACTGATCAGCCTGACAAAGGACGGGTGAGGATTTGGGAGGCATGCTATATTTTGAAAGTTTCTTGAGGTTCTTTGGTATTTCCATCCTTGCTCAGATGTTTATTCTACCGCATGTGAACAATAAAGAATATAGACTAAAGCTGAGCATTTCATAATCAGTGGTTAGCTACTGATGTAGCACAGAATTAAGCAATCAACACCGTTTATAGAGTCATTCGGTGGAGAGCGAACCTATAATTCTGTCTATCTCTGGAGCCAGTAGAGCCTGAACCCACAAAGCTTGCCAGTAGATAAGATAAAATATAGCAGGCAGTTTTGAATTCACCTGTTTTATTCGAGTATAAGGAAGAGCCTGGTTGCTTGCAATTCTCATACTTTAAAGACACTGTAGAAATAGTTCTTTTAAAAAACATAATTCTAGCATATTATGGTGGCCACTGTAACCCATTTGACTTAAATTCACGTTACTTTGAAATGTATGTTTTATAAAAGTGTCACTTCATTTTTATACACACACACACACACACACACACACACACAAATGGTGCATACTTGAACTTAAAAAGTAGTAAGTAAATGAATAGTCATTTTGAACTTTTAATACAATTTTTTGTCTTGAGTTATAAACAGCTATAAAACTGTTATATGTTTCTTTGATGATAGGAGTCATTTACTGACAAGTAGTTAACTGACATTATTTACTTACCAGGCATTCTTTAGGGCACTGGGAATAAAATAGTGAAGAAAACATACTAAAATATTGGTTGTTGTGGATTTTAAGTTCTAGTAGTGGAGATAGTAAAGAAGTAAACATAGAGGGGTGCCTGGGTGGCTCAGTTGGTTAAGCATCTGACTTCGCCTCAGCTCATATCTCCTGCTTCATGGATTTGAGCCCTACAGTGGGCTCTGTGCTGACAGCTCAGAGCCTGGAACCTGCTTCAGATTCTCTGTCTCCCCCGTCTCTGCCCCTCCCCCGCTCATGCTCTGTCTCTCAAAAATACATAAATGTTAAAAAATATTATTAAAAAAAAGAAGTAAACATAGAAAATGTAAAGTATATCAGATGTTGATTAGTGTCAGGGAGAAAACTGAAGCCGTGATGGAGTATGGTTGCTGTTTTAAAGAGAGTGGTTGCGTGGCACCTGGGTGTCTCATTTGGTTAAGCCTCCAACTCTTGGTTTCGTCTTGGGTTGTGATCTCACGGTTCATAGGTTCGGCCCCGCATCGGGCTCTGCGCTGACAGTGTGGAGCCTGCTTGGGATTCTCTCTCCTTCCCTCTCTCTTGTGCTCTCTCTCTTTCTCTCTCTCTCTCTCTCTCAAAAGAAATAAGTCAGCTTAAAAGAAGAGTGGTCATAGAAAATCTCACGGATTAGGGTGGCATTTGAGCAGAGACCTGAAGGAGTTAGGGGGAAAAACCATGTGGACAGATACCTGTCAGAAGAGCATATTAGGGAGAGAAAACAGCAAATGCAATGGCCCTTGAGGTGGACAGTGCCTGTTAACCTGCTGAAGGACTAGTGTAGCTGGGTGGAGTGAGCGTGGGGAAGAATAGTGAGGTGCCGTTGGGGTCGGGTGAGTGGGGAGACTTCACAGAAGGTGCTGAAGACAGAGTACAACCTTTCTCTGAGTCGGGAAGCCGTTGAAGGGTTCTGAGCAGAGGAGTGAGGTGACCTGACTTACTAGCTTTTTTAAAAGGATCTCTCTGGCTACCGTGTAGGGAATAGACTGAATTGGGGGCTCAAGGGGAAGGGCAAGCACAGAAGCAGGAAGCTGTGGTAATGACCCAGGCGAATGCTAGTGGTGGCCTGGACCATGGTAGGTGTGGTGAGGACAGGGAGAATTGGTTGTATTATAGATACAGCTTTGAAGGTAGGAGATGGCAACTGGATGTGAAATGTGAGAGAGAAAGTCAAAAGCAAAAATTTGGATACATTTACAGGAAATTGCCAATTCCATTTTGATGTTGCTTAATTGTTTTATTATAGAAATAATTTGAAAAATCTGGATACAAAGAGATAATATTTTTATGTTTTATCATTGTATTTGTAATTCCTTTTGTATATTTTATATGTGAAGCTATTTGTGTAATCCCATTTATGGATCAGGTTTCTATATGTGAAGATATAAAAAACCAGTTTCAGGTTTATAATACACTGTACTTCTGCTGCCACCTAATGTTTATAGCTCTTCATTTATATAATTAGAATAACTGGTTACGCATAGCTGTACTGCTGGTTTGAAACAGAATGTTCACAGATTAGTTGAGGTTTATTTAATTGCCTTTATATTACGTTCCTTGTGCAGATATTTAATATGATAATTGTCTGGAATTGAGGTTGTAGATTGAAGATAAATTTTATTGGCATCTTGATCTTTGCACTGAATTCATTTCAACAAATATTTATTTGTTGTGCTCAGCCCTGTTGTCTCTCTGCCCTCCTTCATGATTATTATGTTCTAATGGGGACAGGTTAAAAAAAAAACAACTGAACAAATAATGAAATAATTAGCAGTCAAGAGCACCAAACAGGATAAACAGATACATACCCTGTAGACAAGGAACTTGTAGTCAAACAAGGCAGGTAAACATTTAAAAGTAATTAAATTGTGAGAGACGTATCATTTTAGCCCACTTTTCCTGCTGCATACGAATAATGCTGGTTAGAAACCTCCCTGAAACAACACGTTGCAAGAATAGTGTTAGTAATGTGATAGTTTTCAAGTCAGTACTGAATTGGTTCTTTGCTGCTGCAGGAGAGACCGTTAACTTTAGTGACGACCGCTTGTTAATGAAGGTTATGGTTTTAGACCAGTTTTGGTAATTGTCTGCTTTTCTGGGTCCTGTTTTGTGATTAGATGCGGATGTGATGGTTTGCTCTCTCAAATGTGTCCTTCTTCAGGTACCTGCTACTTTATTTTACACCTTGTATTTCACAAAGGATGCAATGACTTTTTGTTTACCTGCGTATATATCTTGAAGAGTCACTCAGTTGTTAGTATAAAACTGGAGCTCTAAAGATGCTGCCAGAAGAAATAAAAACATTGTTAATGAACCCTGAAGATGGATTTAACAGGTACTTACTGAATGTGTAGTGGGTCCCACAGAGTGTTCTGAGCACTTCGCATATAGCCTTGAAACAAAGCAAGCAAATCTTTGCCTTCCTTAAACTTACCTTCATTCTAGAGGGTGATGGGAGACAGTAAGCACATGTAAGTATATAGTGGGGCAGGTGGTGGCGAAGATGCTCTGGAGAAAATCAGAGCAGGGTAACAAGGATACAGAGCATGTTGGAAAAGGAGAGAGGGTGCTCTTGCTCTCTATGCAGATTTTCCTCTCCCTGATAATTTTGTTCTCAGAGAAGTTATAAATAGAAAGTATGCTTAAAGTTGTTTTAAAGGCCCTGTCTGGGGGTGCCTGGGTGGCTCAGTGGGTTAAGCGTCCGACTTCGGCTCAGGTATGATCTCACAGTTCGTGAGTTGGTGCCCCACATCGGGCTCTGTGCTGACAGCTCAGAACCTGGAGTCTGCTTCGGATTCTATGTCTCCCGCTCTCTCTGCCCCTCCCCCCACTCACGCTCGGTCTCTCACTCAAAAATAAATAAACATTAAAAAAAAAAAGATAAAGGTCCTGTCTGCCTTAGAAATTAGAACAGTTTGCATCCATCTGTTCATCTAGTAAATAGTAAGCATGTTACCTTGTGCTATGTAATGTATGAAGTAAGAGATAAAAGACATGTTTTCTACATGTAAGGAATTTAAAATCATATTGGGAAAATATTAAAAAAGTTTTTTCTTGGAACTGTTAAGTCATTTATCTTTTTTGTTAAAAAAAAGAGGAAGTATAAGAAAACATTTTACTTTGGCTTTAGATGACAAACTGTTTCACTTATGAACTGGGACCCCTTGGTGGGATTATAATACTGACCACTGAAAAGCAACATTTTCCCTATAGATTGTGATATCCTTCTTTGAAAAAAGGAGGGTCTGCATTGTGATGCACGGTTTCCTGCTGAGTGTAATTTAGAAAACCTACCAAGTGTTCATCAGTCATCACTGAATCACCTGCGTCTTTTCGTTTATGCAATCAGTAGCTGTAGGACACTACATAAAGTTTTCTTTTTTCAAACTTTGACATGTTGGGAAATAGGCTCTATGATGTTCTTGACTCAGAAGTCTTTTGGTTAGTGGGAAGGCTTGGCCTAGCATTGCTCTTCTGTGTGCCCCCCCCCCCCCCCCCCGCCTTAAATGTTTGTTTGTTTTTGAGAGAGAATGTGCATGGGGTGGGGGGAGGGGCAGAGAGGGAGAGGGAGAGAGGGAGAGGGAGAGAGACAAAGGATCCCAAACAGGCTCTTCTGACAGCAGAGATCGCCATGTGGGGCTCAGGAACCATGAAATCATTATCTGAGCTGAAGTCGGATGCTTAACTGACTGAGCCACCCAGGTGCCCCACTTTGTTTTTCTGATGAAAGCCCAAAGTCTCATCTATAGCCCCATCTTTTTCTCGACCCTTTTGTTACCACTAAGGTGGTAATCGTTGTAGTAGATTCAGAGAATGCCAGAATATTTCTCAATTAGATATGTATGGTTTTGTGTTTTCCTCCGTTAACCAAACGTGTTAAGTGCTCTGAATTTCAGCAGTTCTTAGTAAATAGGCATTTAAGGGTGGTTTGATTCAAAAACATTGGTTCTTTCCTTTTTTTCTCGGATACTAAAGAAACCATCCTGTGGGAGAGGTTTTAGTTATCTTAAATTACCCTGAACTGTAGTGCCTTCGAATTATTGGTTAAACAAAATAGAACAAAAACTTGCTACTGAACAAAACTTTCACACCTTTCATTGCCAGCTGATAACCTTTGCTTGGAATTTTCTGGTAGGTCACAATAAGGTAGATGTCTTTTGAGGAATTCTGACTTAACCAAGGTCAGACATGTGTTAATTGAGCTCTCCAGATGTATCCTGATGGCCACAGACAGATGTCTGGTACGGGAAGACAGCACCTTAACTCATCACCCACTTCACTGAATCATAAAAGCTTCAGGCTGGAAGCAACCAGTAAAAAGACACCATAGCTTTGGGAGAGTTCCAGCTTGGCCTCTGCTGCTGTTACAGAATAGAGCACTGGGAGAAAATTCCAGGGACCACCCACAAGGTCTTTGATTCTTTGCCTTTCTCTGCAGTCTTTCCCTGCCAGCCTTCTCTATTATTATCTTCCTATTGTCTATCTAGCCTCTATACCTAACACCATCAACAAACCCTGATAATATGTATGTTAAAAAAAAAAAAAATCCTTGAGAACCATAAACACTATCATAGTTTTATAAGTCTAGGTTGATAAAATACCTGTAGAATGGGGACTGTGTTTTATAAAATTTATTTTGTGGAGTAATTAGATCTTTTTAGATTTTAACAATGTAACATCTAAATAATGGCTTATTTTTATTCATGGCAGTATAAACGTGTGGCAACCAACAATTATTAAGCTCTTACTCGTTTGGGAGGTACAACACTATATTCTTTAGATGAGGAAGAGGTATATAAGATTGTGTTCTCAAAAAATATAACCTAGATGGAGGCAGAATAGCATCGGGTGCAGTGTTTCTTGATCTTCAGCATATATATGAGGTACATGGGAAGCTTATTAATAAATTTTCAAACTTATCTCCCAGGGATTTTAATGTAATTTGGGGTACTTGAGAATTTCTACCTAACTTTCATGTCCTCTGTGATTTTGATAAGAGGTTTCAAAGTCCCATGCTTTGATTAACAGTAGTGTTACAAAACAGACCACATTTTTTGAATTCTAGCTCATTTATTAGCTTAGTAGCCTTGAGAAAATTACATAATTCCTGTTACCTCATTTTCTTTATCTGTAAAAATGGAGATTGTTATGGAGAGTGAATTTTGTGCCTGGAACGTGAATGCTCACTTAGTGAATGATAGCTGCTGCCATCGTTGTCACCATTGTCACACTGCCACCATCACCAAGATTGTCAGGTTAGCACCAGCCATCTTAGCGACAGGAATGCACACAGTAGCTAACAGTGTCAGGCAGCATGCCGAGGAATGGTGTAGACAGTATCTGGGAGTTTAGACGTACTTAAAGGAATTTGGGCTGGAATGCTCTGGGATGTTCATAAAAAGATGCGAGACTGAATCATAGACTTTGAAGAAAGTAAAGATTTAGCCAAGTGAAGACAAAGTTGGCAGGAGACTGTTCCCCAAAACAGAATTATTTCAAGATAACTTACTTTTGGTTCTTTAATTTTTACTGTTGACTCGCCTCAGTTATCTTTTATTATGCTAACTTAAAATAATTGGTATAGGTCATCCAGGATCTTAAGTTCACTCCAGAAAATAAAATGTTGATAAAATGTGCATATAATATGTGTTATGTGTAATGAAAACATTTTATTATATTGTGATTTTAGGGATTGGACACCACTAATTTGGAATAAATACTTAAGCTTATAGCATATTTAATCACAAAACTGGAACAGTTTTATAGGTTAAATGTAAGTAACAGAAGTGTATGACCAAAAAAAATGCACATTAACAGTGTAGTATTTTTTGCTACCGATGTTTACTTGAATGTAACCTTCTGCTCCTGGCAGGAATTTGGTACTGTCTGCCTAATTTTGGCCCGCCTGTTCTTCTAGGGAAGGTGTGATGACTGTTCTTTCACCACTTTCTCCTGTTTGAACTGCTGTAAAACTTCCCTTTGCACAGCTTTCTGCAAACTTCATTGGGCCTTGTTTGGTGTGAATGCATCGTATATAGACCAAGTCTGTGTTCTTTTCTCTTTAGCCCTTGATAGGGGGACACACGTGTAACTGCTGTGCACTGAAATTGTGTGACGGCATTCACTTGTGAGGCGGTCGTTCTGATGATCCCAAATAAGCAGTAATTTTAAAAGATTATTAGTTTTGTGAAAAAACAAGGTAATTTGTATTTGTGTTGTGGGAGCTTAAAGGATTTTCTAGAGACCCAATTTGAGAAATACGGAGTCTTTGCACAGTAGATCTAAAGGAACCATTGCATTTTATGGACTGCATGCATTTAACATCTGGAAACATGCAGTCACCAAAGAAGGGATCTTTGAAAAACTGTCCTACTGAAGGTATTGCAGTGGCTTCCTTGTATACTGAAACTAGTTTCTAAGTAATTCATAAAGGTGTACCAAACTCTCCATAACGTAATCTTTCCCGTTTGAGTGGCTTGTCTTATATACCTCCAAGCTCCTTCCTGCTCTAAGGTACTTGTTCTCCCTTTTTGGTCAGCTTTTTCCTCACATCCTGATGGGCCTGGCTGTTTGATAGCATTAGATCCCAGAACAAGTGCCACCTCCTTGCAGTGGCCTTCCCCTTATCATTTGCTTCACTTACCTGTTGCTGTGTAACAACCACCCCAAACTTGGTAGTGTGAACAATAACCATTTTATTATGCTCACATATTCATTAGGTCAAGACTTTACATAGGGCATAATAGATAACGGTTTGTGTCTGTACCATGATGTCTGAGGCCTCAGCGGGGTAAACTAGTACAGATGAATGACTGGATGCTAGAATCATCTGAAGGCTTCTTTACACATCTGTCTGACTTCAGGGCAGGGATGGCTTGAGAGCTGGGCTCAGCTGGGATGGCTGATTTGTGTCCCTTCCATGTTGCGTGGGTTTCCTTTAAGCATAGTGACCTCAGGGTAGTCAGACTTAATACAGTGAAGGTGGAAGGCCTTGTATAACTAAACCTTAGAGACTACACGGATTCACTTTCACTGTGGTCCTTGGGTGATGCAGTCACAAATCCTCCTGGCTTCAAGAAGAAGATAGGAAAAAGACCCTACCTCTCAATGGGAGGACTGTCAAAAATGTAGGATCATGTTTTAAAATTGCCACAGTATCTTATGTGAAGTAGCATCTCAACCCCTACCTCCACTGGCCTTCATAGCAGTAGTTTTATAGCATTTAATACGGATTGGAATAAGTTGATAGAAATTGTCATTTTTATCTGCCTCTCCCAGGTGAAATGAAAGTTTTGTGAAAACAGAGACCCATCTGCTTTGTTCACTGATGAATTTTCAGCCCCTGGAGTAGTGGTTAGCACATCATAGCCACTCAGTAGATACTTGCAGAATGGATAAATATGTGAATTAAAAGACGCATAGCCCGTTGTATTAGAGCTGAGACCATCCTAGTATCCTGTTACAGCATAATATTTGTCATAAATTTCCTAGATTAATATGTAATGTTGTAAATTATAAATTTGCCATTTCTTTTCACCGAATCTTTATGTTGTGCTTAGTAATGAAATCACTTACATTTATGTATGTATGTATGTATGTATGTATGTATGTATGTATATATGTTTATTTTTGAGAGAGACAGACAGAGCATGAGCTGGGGAGGGGCAGAGAGAGGGGGAGACACAGAACCCGAAGGAGGCGACAGGCTCTGAGCTGTCAGCACAGAGCCCAGAGCTGGAACTCACAAACCACAAGATCAGTGACCTGAGCCCAAGTTGGACGCTTAACTGGCTGAGCCACCCAGGCGCCCCCAAATCACTTACCTTTAAAAAATTCGGTCTTTCCACTGTCAATATACCACTTCAGCCTTCATGACAGGTTACCCAGTAATGGATCATGCAGATTATGTTAACAAGAAAACTAGTGTGAAGTACTTTAATGGTTTTGTTTTAGTGAAAGAGGTACTGAATCTACTCTTCCTGGGACAGTGGTTGCAATGGATGAGTTATTTCGTGGCAAAAAAAAACAAAAACAAAAAAAGCTATTTTACTATGCCCATGGACTCTGTGGGTCAGAACTTCAGACACATCAGAGACTACTAGTTTGTGTCCCAGGATGTCTGAGGGCTCCCCTGGAAAGACTCCAAGACTGGGAGTAACTCTGTGACAAGGGCCTGATATGTGTCTTCGTTCGCATAGCTGGTGATTGATGCTAGCTGTTGGCTGGGACCCCAGCTGAGATAGTTAACCAGAACAGCCACATGTGGCCTCTTCATGTGGATTGGGTTTCCTCATAACATGATGACTGGATTCCAAAAAGTGTTCTACGAGGCAAGGCAACGAGACTGCCAGTTCCTGAAAATTTGAACCTGCAGACTGGTATAGTGTCACTTTGGCCAAATTTTGTTTGTTGAGGCAGTCACAAAGAGCCACCTAGATTCAGAGGAGGGGATATAGACCTTGCCACTTGATAGGTCACGATATAAAAAGAACAGGTAGGATGGGATATGTTGTGGCAGCCATCTCTGGAAAATGGACTGTGTCAGATGGGATGAGCTATGGCCTATAGATCTTGTTGGTCTGTATCCAGAGACCCCTAATTAGACCAATTACCAATGGTCCCTGAGCCTGTTAAGATCAGTTTTTGAGCAGAGTATGAGTTGTAGTACCAGCGTGACTTACAGTCACGCTCGATCTGGCTCTTCTCCACACATAGGCAGTTTTCAGATTGTTAGAAGTTTCTATTTCTACTATTATTTAGATTGAGCCTTTACATTAGGAGTCTTGCAGGCATGAGAGGGAAGGCCAGGATTAGACTTTGGCATTTTCTGACTGACAGGGTGAGTATTGCAGGATAAAGTGCTAGGTTTTTTGGATGGTCCTTGGGAATTTGAACATAAAGGCTGCTCATGTGGTAAAGAAGAGAGAGAAGTCTAATAAGAATAAAAACTGTGGGGTCTGCTAGAAATTGGTTCTGGTTTTGTTCAGTAGTGCTAATGGCCTCAACTAGTTGGGCAATTTTGCCCCTTCTCTCATGTTCCTTCTTTCCAGTTACCAAAGATTCTTCTCTTTATGCCCGTATTATTGTCTTGAGTAAATTAAATTTACTCGTGGTTTCCAACAACTTCTAGTTTTAATTTTTCCTAGTCAAAGAATTGTAACTGTGGCACGTACTATTGAGTTCATTCCCCCCAGTTAGTCTGTTTTTTCCTCCTCTCTCTTTAACCCACCTTGTAACTCAGGGTTGGCAAGTGTTGAAATCACACACACAAAAAAAAAGCAGGAAGAGACAAATGAAGAAAACCACACTTCCATGTACAAATAGCATACCGTATTTGATTATAGGACATTTATTATAAGTGCTAATATGTAGAGTGTCCTAAAACAATTTCTTAAAAGAGATTCTTGTGCTTTAGACTTAGAGCGTAGTATTACATTAGAGTTGCTGCAGAAATGGCCAATAACTTGAGTAAATTTGGCATCGCCCAGAGAAGGGCAAGTAAAATAACATGGCCATACTTAATTTGTTACTGAGATTTCTAAAATGTGATTGCATTGCTATTTTGAGTACAGGCATACACGCTTATAAGTACATGTATAAATATGAAGGGTTTTTGTTTTTTTTTAAACCAGAACCTAAAACCTGGAGAGTTTCATCTCTGAGCATCTGTTAAAGTTGACAGTTCTGTAAATCAGTGCCCAGCATAATGCAGAGTTTATTTGATGAGGATTTGTGAAGGAAGTATCCTCCGTCTCATTTGTACACAGTATTGTAGCAAAGCTATGATGTTTTTTCTGACTTGCAGCACCAATTAAGCATACTACTTATGTTTGTTAACGGAAGTTGCCTTTCCGGCTTCCTATGCAACCTGGTGAACAGTTCATTCACTGAATCTTTAGATGGCGGTTCCTCTTTTTAGTAATATATGCTTATTGCCCACACTAATAGATTATCTGTGATTATTTTGTGTATAATTTTCTTAAGTAAACATTCCATTTTCCTTATAGTCTTCCCCTTTCCGCCAAAGTAAACATTATAAATTGGGAGAGTACAATTCTAGACTGTCCTCATCAGTGATTCTCAACTAGGGGTGTGGGAGAGGGGGATGGGGATGGGGATCTTGCCCCCCATGAGACACTTGGCAGTGTTTGGATACATTTTTTTGGCCGTCACCACTGAAGGTAGGGTGCTTTTGGCATCTAATTGGGTAGAGGCAAGGGATGCTACTAAACATCCTTTTATGCACAAGACAGCTTCCTTACAACAACAAATTATTTCACCCAAAATCTCAATATTGCCTAGGTTGTGCAGTTTAAAAGCCAAGCCCATAATGGCTACATACACGTTTATTTCTAGTTAACCTGGTCATGAAATTCTCGCAAGACTTTTAAGCAATATATATTTTTCATGTGTTTTTAAGTAAAAAAAAAAATGCCATCTTAAAGATAAGCTGTATATTTTCTTTCCTGTTTTTCTATTTAGTTCTTTGCTTGCCCAGCTTTTAATTTTTCTTTTTTTGAAAGTGGTATAGATACTTGCAGAGAGCTTACATTGTACAATAATCCACATATATTCAACACCTACAGACTGTCAAAGGACTGCATGCAGCTACTTACTGAATGCCAGGATTGCTTGCATTGTCTGTTGTAGGACTTGTGTAGTCACTAAATTATCAGTCTCCATACAGTACATCACAGGAAGTTGGCAGATACAATGATCCATCTGTTATCACACCCATCAAGTGCATTGGCTCAGAGGGAAGCGGCTGCAGATTGGAGCTCAGTGTGTGAGAGAAGTAGTGAGATTCCAAGATGCTTATCATTCTTTCCAGAAAGTCCTTTCTGGCCTTTTGATGAGCTTGACTTGCTCATTTCTAAAACTGACTTTCAGTTTATGATATCATTGCCTTTTCATTAACATTTTCAGAAAAAACTGGACATGTTATCAAAGATTTACTTCTCTCAGAATGAGGTTTCAGAATATCATTTCTCTTTTTCCCCAGGGAAATTCTTGATCAGATCATCATAGAAAATGAGCAGTGGAGAATTGAAACTGCACAATCTGGAGAGTTTTATTTTAAAAATAGTTGTTCTTAACCTGAACTGAAGTAAAGCAAGCATAAAACATTTTCTTATGTTACTCCAGTGTGGCCAAGAATTTTTTTTTTCTTAAACATATATAAGTATGATCACCTTCAAAGGAGGAGGTTGTGATTTTCATAGTTAATAAGAAATGTGTAGGCAGTGTCTTGTGAGTTTAATAAACCTGTTTGTTTCTTGGAAAATCATAGATGTTTATGATACCAAGATCATTTCTAGCCTGAGAGATCTTTTAGACAAATGCATTGATGCTATGCTTAATGGTGCTTTCTAGTTTTGGTGACTACCCCGGAGGTAAATGGGCATGTGCTGATGCTTTCTATCTTGTGAATAGCCTTATTTATATAGACCTTCTCCCTTGGCAAGGTATAATGTCTGGTTTGGGGTGGCAAAAATCCACTTCCAGATTACTGTCTGTATATTATATGTCTTTGACTTAATTTAAGTTCGCCTTCAAAAGGGCAAAGTGGTTAGAGAAAAAATTAAACAGGACAGCATATGCCTAATTGAAAATTAGAAGGGGCCTTGCCTTTTCCAGATTGAAGGGTACAAAACGAATATGAATAGTGAATAGTTGTCTAGTGACTTTAAAAGAGCCATTGTGTTTCAGTTTCTTCTCTATTCACCTTCATCTTTAAACATTTCTGCCAAAACTGGGATTGTTAGTAACCTAACTCAGAGTATAATATTTGGGTTCTCCTCAAATAGATAAAATACATCTTTTAAATATTGTCTCTCAAATAGAGAATTTATTAGCTATTTGCATATGTTTAACTTGATTGAAAAACATAAATTCAGTTTTAAGGATTTTGAGAAAGAATCACAAAAATTCCATGTCCGTGAATAAACCAGAGATAGTTGAAAATTCACGGGGAAAAAATCATATGAAATTGCTAACACACAGAAACGATTCTACAGTAGTTTTCTACAAAATGTTTTTGGCATTGTTCTCTCCCCACCCCCATGGGAAAATAAAAGGTTCTCCTGGGCCTTCCTAGATGTGGCTTCAGATAACTACACAGTGACTTTTGGTTCCATTTTACCCAGTAGAAAGGAACAGGTAACACATTTATTATACATACAGTTACATCAATATATAATGCAAATTTAACAATTTAATGTCACTCCATTGTTATGTAACTTTATTTTGTTATTCCAAGTTTGATGAACATGATGGGTAGTCATTAGAAATAAGAGGACATTGTGAATTTTTAGTGAAAGAGGCCTCATCAGTAATAACAGTAATAACCTATAGAATTGATAACTAGAATCAATTATGTCTAGAAAAGACAAAGAGTTAATGATTCTATTTCTAAATGTTGCTTATTAGAAGTTTTATAATTTAGAACTGCCTGATTTTAACACACAAAACTGGCAGGAGGCTCACTTCATGATAGTAACTGCTTTAAACTGTGATAGTTTATTGTCATTATTGTAAAGCGTTTTAATTTAATATAATTTTCTTGATTTTGCCCTCAAGAAGAATCCTTCTCATTAGTCATTGTAATTTTGCTAATTATTATAGGTTCAAATAAGATCTTATTCTCATCACATCTTTCATTTATACATGTTTCTATAGAAATGTTTCTGTGCTTTAATTATGACCCTGTTTGGTTTCCATGGAAACAATAAAATCACAACTCTGAGAATGTGTACAGTGTTCCTTAACTCACAGACAGGAAAAAAGCTAAGCCTTTTATAGGAGTGTCTGTTTGGGTGTTTTATATAGTGTCAGAATCCTTAGACTCCCACCATAACATGCTGCCTTGTCATGTATAATGTTCAGTTGTCTGCAAAGTTGAGTAACATTAAGTTGTCTTTGGGTAGTAGGTTCCCTTTTGCTCCACTTTGAATGTTTTTCTTGAGGTCACAGTGGGTTTTTTTTGTGGAAGGTTCTGTGCAGTATTGACATTGCCCTTCTGCACATGGAGGTGGCAGTCTTGTGTGTGTGAATGAAGAGACTGGCAGTAGGTAAATGAAGAGTACTGCATGTACTACAGAGCAGTTGATGAGAAAGTGAGTGGCTGGGAAAGGGGTACTTCAGATACAGGAGTGGTTAGGGAAAGCTGCTGGCAGGAGATGACCCTTGAGTTAAGACCCGAGACTATGCCAGCCACATAGACACAGGGGAAAGTAAGGGCAAAGACCTTGAGCGCACTTTGTTGGAGAAAGAGACAGAGGGCCGGTGCTGTTGAAACTGGAAAACCAGTAGGAGATGGAAGAGATTCCTGGAGATGAGATCAGGCGGGACCTTGCAGCAGGCCGTGGGAGGACCTTAAATAGGTTTTCCTGCCACCTGAACCCATTGGAGTGGGCTTTTCAGCAGAAGAATGCTATGGCCAGATGGAAGTTTTGAAAAGATCTCTTTGATTCTCTCATGGAGAGTGATCTCGGAGTGCTTGGAGTGAAAGCAGGGAGAGCTGTTAATAAGCTTTTGCTTCTTGAAGAAGCTGGAGTGTAAAAGAAACTCAGCTGTGCTATCTGTACTTTACTGGGTATGAGTATGTATACCTTCTGTCCCAACAACATCTGTTTCATGTTTACTGCATTTTATCTTAAGGCTACTTCTCTATTATCTTATAAACATTTGAATTGCTAAGTCATTGATAGGGGTAATATTGTCTTTGAAAATATGCATATTTTTGGGTATTCATTGTTATTTTAAGGCTACATTTAGGTACTTATATTTAAAATGTAGCATCAAAAGTTGGATGAAAATTTACAGGAATTACAATTTTTGTTTACTCCATTACAAGATTTTTGAATATGCATCTAAAAAGTTGTGATCCTGGGGGAAAAAGTTTTCATGATGGTGTGCAGATTGAACTTTTAGCCTCCTATCATTCTGTATATAGTTTTGTTTTTGAAGCATAGTTGAAAACAGGCTTTAAATTTGTGAGCAGTAGTAGAGAATTGCATATAAAATAAATGAATTATTTTATGACAAACATCTAATGTACAGCTCCCAAGAAATGTTACAGGCACCACAGAGGCTTCTTGAGTTACTCCTTTACTGTCAAATCATTCTCCTTTTCCCTTAAGTGGCAAATGCTAATTAAAGTAGCTTTTAATTGTTATACTTTTTAATAGCTGGTTTTTAAATTGTGGAAAGGAGTCTCACTCAACATGGGCAAACGCCAGTTGACAAAGTAAGTATTAATATCATGTGTTCCAAAAGACCATTTATAAGTTAATTATTAGGAAAATACATACCTCACCCGTGACAAACCCTGCTCCAGTTGGTGGGTAAATTCTAAGGCTAACCAAGGTGATTTCACCTGCAGTGTTTAAACTCTAGCGTTGATTTGGGTTCTGGGCTTTGTGATGAGAAAGAGTAGATTGGCTAGGCATTGACTCTGTAACCATTTGAAGTTTTCACAATCTCTCTTGGATGGCTTTCCTACATTCTAGTACACCTCATTAGAATTCTGAAGATTGAGAGCTGGAGAGAATCTCAAAGAAAGTAGGGGTTAACTATGAAAGAATCAGCAGAGCCAGGGAAGTGTTCGCAGAGAGACCCTGGGTTTCTGGTTCTCTTTCTCCTTCTTTGTCCCAGTGATTTGCAAGTTCTGTCTTGTTTGCAAACTCATTGTGTTTATTCATGTTTTCAAACGAAGCCTCTGTAGAACTTCATTATTTACAGTGGATGAAAACTGCAGCGCTATTCACTGACATGTAGAGATAGAAAGCGCCAGAGACTTGCTGGGAGTCTTCTGTTAGGATATAGTCTCCTAGGACTGCAGGGAGAAAACCACTGCTGGGCGTGGTGTTGAACCTCCTCAGCCCTTTCCTGCCCTAGATTGTGCTCTATCCAAAATTACTGGGTCACTTCACCCTCCAGTCAAAATGCCATTCTGGCTGAGTTTAGAAACAAAATAGGATTGAACTCATTCACACCACTGTGCAAATGACCGATCTTCATTTCCCAAAGCACTTGCAGATTTTTTAACTGCATCGTCTTATTGCAAAGGAATCTTGTAATGTTGAAACACCTACGTAAAGTGAAAATGTTGGCCATGTTGGAATATTGAGGTCATTTATAAATTTTTTGCTTATGAGTTGGAAACTGCCTAGCTTGTTAAAAGAGTTGGATAAAGGCAGCTTTTTCCTGGATATGTTTCAATTTAAAGTTTTGAGAAGGTTTTATTGCTTTCCAATAGGTTGTTTTGAATTAAAAAAGCATAAATTAATTTTGAAGACTTGAGGGGAGAATTAATTATACATTTTGCTTTTAAGATTCTTCTAAGAACCTGGTTAATATAATGGCAATTCATACGTAAACCAAGTCGTTTGTTAATATGAAATGTTCTGATTACTGAGAATTCAATTAAACTGAATTTTTTTAAATAAAAATTTTTGTGGCAACATGTTTGATATTGATGATTAATTTTGTATCTTGCAAACAGAAGACAGTTGGAACACTCATAGAAATGATTTGATTCATTTTGGGGGAGTCATGACAAAGGAGACTTGACACTACAGAGTGGAAATGGTACAGGTGTTATCCTCTGTAGTAACTTATTTTATTCCAGATGATAAAAGTTTTAAACTTGTGTGATTCTAACATAATGTGGTACATGTCAGACCTCTTTTCCAAACACAACATAGTGTTTGCACAGCAGAGCTCAGTGGCCACTTGAGCACACGTTAAAGATAGGCTGCCGGTTTCCTAGTCTCTAGCCAGTGTGGTAGCACAGGACAGAACCCTTTAAAACCCAGCAGCTAAACAGTGCTCATTTTGCTCTTTTACAAAAGTTCTTCATGCTGTGTAACTTTCTTTAAAAAGCGATTTTAGGGGCGCCTGGGTGGCACAGTCGGTTAAGTGTCCAACTTCAGCCAGGTCACCATCTCGCGGTCCGTGAGTTCGAGCCCCGCGTCGGGCTCTGGGCTGATGGCTCAGAGCCTGGAGCCTGTTTCCGATTCTGTGTCTCCCTCTCTCTCTGCCCCTCCCCCGTTCATGCTCTGTCTCTCTGTCCCAAAAATAAATAAACGTTGAAAAAAAAAAGCGATTTTAGTTCTCAAAGCTTCATGAACTACACTTCACTTTTTCTATTTGCTTATTTTTTTCTTTACTATTACAAATTTTCACACATACAAATTGCTTTGCTAGTCTTGTAGCACATTCTTTTTTTTTTTTAATTTTTAACATTTATTTATTTTTGAGAGACACAGAGAGACAGAGTATGAGCATGGGAGGGGCAGAGAGAGAGAGAGAGGGAGGCACAGAATCTGAAGCAGGCTCCAGGCTCCGAGCTGCCAGCACAGAGCCCAATGTGGGGCTCGAATCCCTGGACTGTGAGATCATGACCTGAGCTGAAGTTGGACGCTTCACTGACTGAGCCACCCAGGCGCCCCTGTAGCACATTGTTAAGTGTAAGATAGAATAGTGTTACAGAAAGCTTAAGACAGAGACTAACCCGTTAAAAAAAAAAATTATTCAGAGTCCACTAGCCTTGGGAAAATCCTTTCTGATAACTTGGTATAACTGTAATCTTTCAGTTCCTGGCTAATACATATTTCTTCTGTTAGCTACCTAATTCCCCATAAATAATAGCCCAGTAACACATATGCATGAACTCACAATTGTGAGTGAAGACTGAAATTGTATGGGTGTGTGGAGAAGTGGTTCACTTTTCAAAGCCCCATAAGTAAATTAACTTTACATGTTTCAGTATAATGTGGCTGCTGACTTTTTTCAGTTTAAATTAAGACTTGTATAACTACAGTTCAAACCTTTGCCAGGTGCAGTGATTGATGAGTTGGGAAAATGATAAAAAGGTATAAATAATTCTGCATTCCTGTTTTTAATAAGAAATACGTTTTGTGTTTTTCTTCCTTTTTAACTGTTTCACTAAAAACAGAAAACAGGCTTTTTGTTTTGGCCTAGCACTTTATGTAAAGGGAGACAAGTTATTTTGCATTAAAACTGCATAATGGAAAAAGTCAAGAGAATGAATTATTTTGTAGTAAAGGTAATGAGATCACGAAAAGAGGAGAGGATCACTACTGTTGTTAAATTTGTAGTCCTATGGTGAAAGAAATGGAAAGATGGTGGGTCAGTAATGATTACAATTAAAATGACCAAAAAAATTCTGTGATTTTTGCCTCCAAAGAACTGGGTGTGTAGAATGAGATTGCTTGGTAAGGGTCTGTTCTGTTTGCCATACATGGTCTAGCTTCGGTACAAGCCGAAGTGCCCGTCGGGTCTCAAGGACATGGCGTGGAGCCTGGGCTGGAGAGACCTTTGTGTGCCAAGTATTCATAGTAGTCACCTCCCCTCCACCCCCCTTCTTTCTCTCTCTCTTTTTGGGCAGATGTTATTTTTGCTACATTTGCTATTTTAACCTGTCAGTTAAAAAATAATTACTATGTCAGTATGGCTGGCGGCTCATATAGGAAAAATATGCTGTCTCTTAATCAAAGGTGATTACAGTTTTTTCCTGTCTATAAATGTGCTTGTTGTGTAACGAGAATGCATTAGTCTCAGCCTGATGTACGAAATGAAAGGCAGCAAGAAGCAGCACCATTGTTATCACTCCAGGCGTGTCTAATGAATCGTGTTTCCATGTTCTCTCGGTCACGCCGAAGAGTGCCCTCAGCCAGGGCTAAGCCTCCTGTAAAATGCTCTTTAAGATTATTGTAGCAAGAACAGAAATGCTGGATGAGTGGGGGTGGGGAGAGAAAGCCAACCAGACAGCTGCATTTCAAACAGTTACAGCTGCAAGGATTACTCACTGTAATAGCGGTGACAGACAACTGTTTGAGCTTTAGTGTAAAAGGCAATTTAGGGACTTGCCCTGTCAGAATTTTAGTAGTAATGTGTGTGCGTGTGTGTGTGTGTGTAAGTTTATAAAGTGTTTATTTTGTAGTATTAATGATTTGAATATAAATGGAGTGCATTTCTAGATTTCTTTCTCAGAATTTAATTTTATCTAGTGGTGATTCTGTTCTAAGAATGTTAATCTTTCTTGTAATTTGTCAGCATGTGCAGATAGCTTTTTTAAAAACATGTCGCTGTTTAATAAATAATAGTAGCTTTATTTCAAAAACCTATTTCAAACATAAACTGGTAAAGAAGATAATCCAGCAACCAAACATAACTTGATTTTGGTGGCTGTCCTTCTAGGCCTTTGTTTATGTGTATCATATAACAAAATTAAGAGCATATTAGTAGCTTTAAAGGGTAAAACTAATAATTATTTTAAAAAAAAATCTCTGAAAGGAGTAGCAAATGGGGGCAAGTTGGTTCTCAGGAGTCAGTAACAGCCATTGTGCAAGATTTTTTTTTCCCCACTGTGTAGCTATTAAAGAAACATTGCAGCCTGACTGTTTTCTGTAGCAATTGTCTTTTGAAGGTTTTGTTCAATTTATCTAGAAATTTAGTTTTATGGTCTCCTTCAATTTAAAGTTTAGTAGCTTTACATGGAGTCCTGTGATCCATTGAAATGCTAACTTGGGTCATGTCTCAACTGCTACAATGCTGTGTAGAAGCCATCATTAAAATTCTGGTTATCCTGCAACTGGCAGAGAACTCATGCTGTTAGAGATTCCTTAGGAAAACATTATACTATTAAAATTTTGAATCACAGATGGTAGCTACACTTGCGGGGAACATAGCATGACACAGAGAAATTGAGTCACTATGTTGTACACTTGAAACTAATGTAACATTGTGTGTCAGTTATACTCAGATTTTAAAAACTTAGAAAAAAATTTTGAGTCACAACTGTACTTCTGTCTTATGAATATTACCAATACTTGTAATCATTTAAAGTTACAAATAGGTCAGAACAGATGGAACATTTTGATATGTATCTTCTGTCTCTAAGTCTTATTTAGTTGATTAAATTGACTTTGGGAAAGTTAAAATCCATTTTCAATATAGATTTGTTAAGTGATACCAAATATTCTACACCCACGAGCAATTCAGGGAAATTAGAGCTCTAAGTAGGTTGAATTTGATATAAGTAATACGTCCATTTAGTTATTAATGACTTTAAATATGGATTTTACAAGGCAGTCGATGGCAGCAGAACTGTGATCAATTGTGTTGTATATAATTGGATTTTTTATGGGTATAATGCTATATTTCAGAATTAATGTAGCATTGTGTTGCTTTGTTACTCAAATTTTTTGTAAGTCAATCTTCAGAAAGCAGATACTTCAGAATTCTCTCTGTATTTCGCTTTAAAGCATTTCATTTGATGCAACCCATAAAATTAAATTGATAAATTTTTCATTATGATTTCTGCTTAGTGTAATTCTTGGGAGATGTAACAATTTAAAGCAGTGAAGAAATAAAGCAGTTTAAAAAAACTAGTATGCTTTATAAATAGCAGATAAAGATTGAAAACAAAGGCAGTGGGCAAATTATAAATCCCGCATTCAGAGCTGTGCTATCTTTAGCAGTTTGTTACTGAAATCTAACTGGGAAGTCATCTTCTTGTTTCATGTGCCTTGCTTTAATCTGTTTGTATTTCTGGAGTTTGGAACAAAATTTGATTTTCAGTAATTTTAATGGCTGAATAAGGAGTGCCATCCCTGAAAGTGCCCCTCCCCCCTCCAATATTTGCAATGGCCAATGTGGTTACTGAACTCAATGTTCTGGATAATAGGTTTCATTAGTTTTGATGCCTGAGGTAAAAAAGCAGTAGGTGGGAGTAAGAAGTGTTTTTGATGTCTAGACGTTCATTTCAGCTGTTGCTGCAATATGATACATTAAAAGGAAATATGTATCATAGCTCAGAGGAAATATGTATTCTTTGAAAGTAATTCTACTTTTAAACTGTGTAAGGCAGGGTGACCTAAATTCTAAAAGCATGAGCTTGAATTTCTTCAAGGTTTCACAATCTTTATGCTCCTCCCTACCCGATTCCAGTCTCCCTCCTCCCACTTTTTCCCCTTCAAGTAAAGTATGTCAGTTTCATTTGTCGATTTGGAAGGGGTATCTTTCCAAGATCTCTGCTGGGAAACACAAAATCATTGAAGTATATGCTGCTTTGATATTTTGCCATATTGACTTTTTTCCTGAACCTTTTATATGGTTTTTCTTTCAGAGAAGCTTATTAATTCTGCAAGGAGCCATGTTTCTCAAAGTTGAAAGAAGTTATATTACAATTTGTGAGGATTTTGAAAAATTATTTGGGCACTAAGTCATAATTATTACTATTTAAATTTTCCTTTCTGAAACACTGTTTCCTGCTCAAAGGAAAACATATAGTACTTTCACAGTTTAAATATTTGATTATCAGGATTACTGTATTAAAAAATGTTGAAAAACAGCGGTTTCAACAAATCCTGATTATAGCATTTACAACTTCAGTGTGATAACTTTAGTGCCAAAATAGTTTTTCTTTGTAGACAGGCAGCTGCTGTACTACTTAGTTTTCTTTTTCAGTTTTAGCTTGGCTATAATAGACCACAAAACAACAGGGGAATGTTTTAATTTAGGAATTCATTGTTTTGGTTGAATCTCGCCACTCATTTCTCGTATACGCATTTTAGGTCTTCTGGTGCTTGCTTTTCTGAGAGTAACAAAGTTTTAGAAAAATTCTTCCATTACGTGTAAGAAGATTTATAAATACTCTAGAGAGAGTCTTTTTTTTTTTTTTTAATTTTTTTTTTTTTTCAACGTTTATTTTTTTGGGGACAGAGAGAGACAGAGCATGAACGGGGGAGGGGCAGAGAGAGAGGGAGACACAGAATCGGAAACAGGCTCCAGGCTCCGAGCCATCAGCCCAGAGCCTGACGCGGGGCTCGAACTCCCGGACCGCGAGATCGTGACCTGGCTGAAGTCGGACGCTTAACCGACTGCGCCACCCAGGCGCCCCTAGAGAGAGTCTTTTTAAATATGTTTTTGAATGTTCATTTATTTATTATTGAGAGAGAGCGAGAGTGAGCTTGCCCTTGCTGGTGGGGGAGGGGCAGAGACAGGAGAGACAGAGAATCACAATCAGTCTCTGTGCTGTCAGTGAGGCCAGGCCAGTGCCGGGCTCCATCCCAGGAACCTTGAGATCACGACCTGAGCTGAAATCAAGGGTGGGACGCTTAACCGCTTATCGGACTGAGCCACCCAGGCACCCCACTACTTTATGTTCTGAAAGAATTAATAAGCATTTAAATGTAAACTGGAAAGTTCAAAAGAATTAGAACAGCTTTTTTTATTGTAAAGATGGAGACAGGATACCCTGGGGAGACTGTAGGTTTCATAAAGATGGGCCCCAGCACCTGAAGGCTTTCTATAGATTTCTTGGTGGGTACTTTTCTTCCTAGCCCACCTTGGAAGGGAGAGAATCAGGTAGTGAGTGAATGCATCTTCTGTCATTTATGGAAACTTAATTTAGACTAACTAGTGTTCGGCCTCTCTCCCCCTCCCACGGCCCCACTCAGTACTTTCTGAAGAATCTAAATATCAAGCAAATGGAATGTTAGTTTAAATTTCACCTTGAGAAGAAGGTATCTCAGGAAAAAAAAAAAACTAGTTTAAAACGCTAAAATGTGATTTTCTCTGATTTTATCATGGAGCTGTATGAATAGATTGCAGAAACAATTTCAGTTTTGTTTAACTGTTGAAAAAATTACTTGCAACTATGTAAGAACACATTAGTTTAAGATGCAAATTATGAATCCAAAGGGAAATTTTACTTCAGTGTCAAAGTTTGCCTTTGTAGCCAGTAATAAGAAGAGGGGACTCTTTGCAGATTATGTGATACTCTATGTGGAAAACCCAAAAGACTCCACCAAAAACCTGCTAGAGCTGGTACATGAATTCAGCAAAGTAGCAGGATATAAAATCAATGCACAGAAATTGGTTGCAGTTCTATTCACCAATAATGAAGCAGCAGAAATAGAAATCAAGGAATCGATCCCACTCACAATTGCACCAGAAACCTAGGAATAAACCTAACCAGAGATGTGAAAACTCTATACACTGAAAACTATAGAAAGCTTATGAAAGAAATTGAAGAAGACACACACACACAAATGGAAAAACATTCCATGCTCATGGACTAGAAGAACAAATACCGTTAAAGTGTCGATGCTACCCAAAGCAGTCTCCACATTCAGTGCAATCCCTATCAAAATAACACCAGCATTCAGAGCTAGAACAACAATCCTAAAATTTGTATGGGACCAGAAAAGACCCCGGCCAGATAGCCATAGCAATCCTGAAAAGGAAAACCAAACCTGGAGGCATCACAATTCTGGGCTTCAAGCTGTAATACAAAGCTGTAATCATGAAGACAGTATGGTACTGGCACAAGAACAGACACATAGATCAACAGAACAAAACCGAGAACCCAGAAATGGACCCGCAAATGTATGGCCAACTAATCTTTGATAAAGCACATGGTGTTGGGAATACTGGACAGTGACATGCAGAAGAATGAACCTGGACCACTTTCTTACACCACACACAAAAATAAACTCAAAATGGAAGAAAGACCTAAATGCAAGACAGGAAGCCATCGAAATTGTAGAAGAGAAAACCGGCAACAGCATCTTTGACCTTAAGCCGCAGCGACTTCTTAACACATCTCCAGAGTCAAGAGAAACAAAAGCAAAAATGAACTGTTGGGACCTCATCAAGATAAAAAGCTTCTGCACAGCAATGGAAACAACCAGCAAAACTAAAAGGCAACTGATGGAATGGGAGAAGATATTTTCAAATGACGTATCTGATAAAGAGTATCCATGGAGCCTGTTTCCGATTCTGTGTCTCCCTCTCTCTCTGCCCCTCCCCCGTTCATGCTCTGTCTCTCTCTGTCCCAAAAATAAATAAACGTTGAAAAAAAATTTTTTTAAAAAAAAAAAGAGTATTCAAAATCTACAAAGAAGTTATCAAACTCAACACCCAAAAAGCAATCCAGTGAAGAAATGGGCAAAAGACACGATTAGACACTTTTCCAGAGAAGACATCCGGATAGCTAACAGACACATGAAAAGATGCTCAGCATCACTCATTAGAGAAACACAAATCAAAACCACAATGAGATACCACCTCACACCTGTCAGAATCGCTAACATTAATGACTCAGGCAACAACAGATGTTGGCCAGGATGCGGAGAAAGGGGAACAACCCTTTTGCGTTGCTGGGGGAATGCAAAGTAGTGCAGCCAGTCTGGAAAACAGTATGGAGGTTCCTCAAAAAATTAAAAATAGAACTGCTCCACAACCCACCAATTGCACTACTAGGGATTTAGCCAAAGGATACAGGAGTGCTGATTCGAAGGGGCACATGCACCCCAGTGTTTATAGCAGCACTATCGGCAATAGCCAAAGTATAGAAAGAGCCCAAATGTCCATCGACTGATGAATGGATAAAGAAGGTGTGGTGTATATCTTCAACGGAATATTACTCAGTGATGAAAAGGAATGAAATCTTGCCATTTGCAACAACTTGGATGGAACTAGAGTGTATTATGCTAGGCGAAATAAGTCAGAGAAAGACAAATATCGTATGATTTCACTCATATGTGGAATTTAAGGTATAAAACAGATGAACATAAGAGAAGGGAAGCAAAAATAATATAAAAAGAGAGCGGGATAAACCATAAGAGACTCTTAAATGCAGAGAACAAACTGAGGGTTGCTCGTGGGGTGTTGGGCAGGGGAAGGGCTAAAGGGGTCAGGGGCATTCAGGAGGACACTTGTTGGGATGAGCGCTAGGTGTTATATATAAGTAATGAAACACTAAATTCTATTCCTGAAATTTAAAAAATTTCTAACCCTATGGAGAAGTGTGGTATAGTGGAAAGAGCATGGGTGTTAGTCCCCAAACTGGGACTTGAATCCTATCTTTGCCACTAATCCTCTTAACTCAGTATAAGGAGATTTCAGATTGAAGCTAAATCCAATGAAATTTGAAAGGTATGTGCTCATACGATACTAGGTCAACTGAGCACATGTTTATGAATATCTGATATGTCGTAGTCACTGCAGCTATGCAAATAAATTGCTTATCCTTGTGGAGTTTAATTAATGGGATAATTTGTATATTTCCTGTTTATAAAAGTAGATATAAAATACACTTGATCCTGTTAGCTTCCTTTTTTTTTTTTTTTTATGTTTACTTATTTTTGAGAGATATAGCACAAATAAGGGTGGGACAGAGAGACAGGAAGACACAGAATCCAAAGCAGGCTCCAGGCTCTGAGCTGTCAGCACCGAGCCTGACGTGGGGCTCGAACTCAAGAACCACGAGATCATGACCTGAGCGGAAGTCGGACTCTTAACTGACTGAGCCACCTAGGCGCCCCATTATGTTAGCTTCTTAATACATTTGACTCTAGATTCTTGAATTTATTAGTTGTGTGACCCTGGGCAAATTTTAAGATTTTTAAGCCTTGTGGCACCTGGGTGGCTCAGACGGTTAAGCGTCCGACTTCTGCTCAGGTCATGATCTCGCGGCTTGTGAGTTCGAGCCCCACGTCAGGCTCGGTGCTGACAGCTCGGAGCCTGGAGCCCGCTTCGGATTCTGTGTTTCCCCGCTCTCTCTGTCCCTCCCCCACTCGCTCTCTGTCACTCTCGCTCTCTCTTAAAAATAAATGAACTGAAAAAACAGATTTTTTAGCCTTAGTTTTCTTATTATAAAATGTAGATTAGAATAAGCTGTATTGGTCAGAATTCTTTGTTGCAAACTAGGAAAAGGAGTTGATTAACAGAATATTGAATGTTCACAGAACTATGTGTCAGTCTTAGGCTCGGTGCTGCAGAATTGATTTGATGAGAATGTTATCAGTGTCATCATTGAGCGCTAGATGCTGCAGCAGCTCTGCTACTTGAGCACCAGAAACTTGATCTTACACCTTCTAGTTCTAGTGCTGACAGAAAGATCTCTCTGTGTAGGGGAGCCTGGTTGGCTCAGTCTGTAGAGTGGGAGACTCTTGATCTCAGGATTGTGAGTTCAAGCCCCACGTTGGGTGTAGAGATCTCTTAAAAATAAAATCTTTAAAGAAAGAGAGAGAGAGAGAGAAAGAAAAGAAGGGAAAGAACTCTCTGTCTTTCTTCGGTGTCACTAGATCCAGAGTTGAAGGTGTGGTGTGTGAGCATCTAGTGGACTTTAGCACCTGTATCTTTGTCCATATTGCAGGAGATGAAAAGAGGAGAGAATCTGTTTCAGCTCCTTTGAGGGGTGACTATATTTGACCTCTGACTTATGAAACAGACAATTCCAAGTGATAAGAAGAAGTCAGATACTAAGTGGCTAAAGTGAATGCCACATTGCTCTTTATTCTGTCTCATGATATGGTGAAAATGTTCTTTCTGCCACCCATTTACATATAGTGCTTGATTCAAAGCTTGACAAATAGTAAAGCCTTGACTGTAAGTTATTTATCTTGTTATTTAAAAATAAAAGACTTTTTAATATGTGATAGCTGTACTACAACAAATTCAAAGTAGTTGTTGCCTTACAGTGATTTTCAAAGTCTGTATTAGCTTATGGAGCACATTCCTAATTTCTAGCCTGGTGCTTAAGGCATAACACACCCAAAAACTATGGGCCAGTGTGTGTTGGCCAAATATCTATTAGATTCCAAAAATGATACTCTAGATTTAACTTATGTTGGCATTTTGGAGATTCATTGAAACCTACGTTGATCTTATGTTTCTGAAGATTCTGTATATGAAGTAGAAAAGAAAGTTTGGTCTGACTTCTGTTCCTTTCCACAAATATATTTGCTGTATCTAAACAGTAAATTAAAATACTACTAGCAAAATAATGCACTGTCTTTATATGTATAGCCTAACATCGATATCATTTACTAGAGGGGTAATTTTTGATTACAGTTGTTGGCTTCCAATAAATTATTGACTACTCTCGAATCTTTAATATGTAAGATGAAACTTAGATGGTCGTATGAAGTCCAAACACTGAGCCCTTTTTAATTACCTTTAGTGACTTATATTTTAAAATTTCCTGGTAAATTATAGGATAATCTATAATTTTCTGTTGTTTCTTTAAGTAGGTTCCATGCTCAATGTGGCACTTGGACTCACAACCCTGAGATTCAGAGTCACATGCTCTGACTGAGCCAGCAGTGCACCCCATAATTTCCTGTCGCTTCTTAAGTTTTAGTATACTTCCCTTAAACAAGAGCTTAATATAGTATGATTTGTGTTTCTTTGTGTTACTGCTTTCTTCTCTGTGTTCTGTTAAATTGGTGCCTAAACTTTGTATTAATTTATGTAATATATATTTATATAATACAAAGTAAGATATGAGAATTACCGTATAAAAAGTAATATTGGTAAAGGTATTTTTGAAAGTTTTCAGTATTTAAAAAATTTTTTAAAAATTTAATGTTTATTTCTCAGAGAGAGAGAGAGAGAGACAGACAGAGACACAGAGGGAAAGAGAGCATGAGCAGGGGAGGGGCAGAGAGAGAGGGAGACACAGAATCTGAAGCAGGCTCCAGGCTCCAAGTTGTCAGCACACAGCCCACCATGGGGCTTGAGCCCATGAGCTACGAGATCATGACCTGAACCAAAGTCGGACGTCCAACTGACTGAGCCACCCAGGCTCCCCGGTGTTTAAAAATTTTTAGAGAAACGTTTTAGAGAAATATTTTTGTTCTCTTTGCATTATTTGCAGTATTTAATACGAAGTACATAGTATAATTTATATTGTATTGTGTGGATGGACCACTTTGGTCTGTGGTCTCTTGTGGGTGAAATGGTTTTGTGTGTGTGTGTGTGTTTTAATATTTATTTATTTGTGTGTGTGTGTGTGAGAGAGAGAGAGAGAGAGAGAGAGAGAGAATTTGAGCATGGGAATGGCAGAGAGAGAGGAAGAGAGAGAATCCCAAGCAAGCTCCAACTCCTTGCTGTCAGCTCGGAGCCCATTGCTGGGCTCGTTCTCATGAGTTGTGGGATCATGACCTGAGCCCAAATCAAGAGTTGGATATTTAACCAACTGAGCAGAGTAGGAGTCCTTCTGATTCACACCCTGTTCTCATCTTCCACATTAAAAATATAAAAAGTAATGGAAGTATATTCATAATAGCTTAGGTTCAGAAGGCTTGGTCAACAGTAAAATGAGTTTATGTAGAGCAGTAAAAGATTGTATAGCTCTACGTGTTTTTCCAAACGTACAGTTATGTAACCACCACTGCAATCAAGATGTAAAATAGTTCCATGATGTCCTAGATTTCCCATGTCCCTTTGTTATCAGTCACTCCCATTCCAACGATGGGAATGGGAATCCACTGAGCAGTTTGCATTACCTTAAATTTGCCTTTGCAAGAATGCCATATGAATGAATCATAAAGCATGTGGCTTTTATTATGATGGCCTTTTTCACTTTGTATAATGACATTCATCCATGTTTTGAGTGTAGCAACAGTTCTTTTTATTTTTGAATAGTATCCCAGTGTGTGGAGTATCTACTCTGTTCTTTCCAGTGGAGGGACTTTTGGGTGGTTTCCAGTTCCTGGCATTATTTTGGGGTGGGGGGGGGGAAGACACATATAAACATTTGCTACAGTTTTTCATTTGGACACAGTTCTTACTCTGCTTGAAAAAAAAATATATATATATATAAATGTATATATGTATGGGTGTGTGTGTGTGTGTGCGCGCGCGCGCACACACACACACACACACACACACACACACACACACACACACACACCCCTACGATGGGTATTGCTGGTCTGCATGGCAAATATGTGTTTCACTTCAGAAAATATTGCCAAAGTCAGCTTTTCCAATGTGGCTGTACTATGTTTGCATTCCTTTCAGCAGTAGATGAGCATTACAGTTACTGTGTATGCTTGCTAGCACGTAGTACTCAGTTTTTCTTTTAAGCCGTTCTGATGGATAATATTTTATTGTGATTTTAATTTTCATCTCCTTAATAATTGGTGATGTTTCAAGCACCTTTTCATGTTTTTATTTGCCATTTGTATACCTTTTTCGGTGAAGCTCTGTTCAGATCTATTGTCCATTAAACTTTTTTTTCCCCCTCCCTTAGTGTTGAGTTTTGATAGTTTTAAAACAGAAGAGCATATTGTAAATACAGGTTCTTGTCTGATATATGATTTGTGACTGCTTATCCCTCATTTGTGGCTTGTCTTTTCTGTAGCTTAACATAACTTTTACATGTGTTTTGAAGAGTAGAGGTCTTCATTTTGATGAAGCCCTGGTTAACAGTTTTGCATTATGGACCATGCTTTTGGTGTCATATCTAAGAAATCTTTGCTAACCTAAGCTTATATAAAGTTTCTCCTATGTTTTTGAAATTTTATAATTTTAGGTTTTGCAATATTGGGTTAATTTTTCTTTTTCTAAAATTTGTTTTATTTTTAACTTTTTAAAAAATGTTTATTTTTGAGAGAGAGAGAGAGAGCAAGCATAAGCAGGGGAGGGGCAGAGAGAGAGGGAGACACACAATCCAAAGCAGGCTCCAAGCTCTGAGTCGAAGTCAGATACTTAACCTACTGAGCCACTTCAGCACTGCGTTGAATTTTTCTAAGTGGTGTGAGGTAGAGTTTGAAGCTTTTGTTTTGTTTTGTTTTGCATAAGGATATTCATTTATTTCAGCACCATTTGTTGAAAAGACTGTCCTTTCTCCACTGAATTGCCTTTGCGTCTTTTTTGGAAATTAATTGACAGTATATTTGCGGGTCTATTTCTGGACTCTTTATTCTGTTGATCTATATATCTGACTTTTCTCTAGTACTATGCTATGTTGTCACTTCTAGTTTTTTAGTAAATCTAGAAATCAGGTGGTGTAAGTCTCCCAACTACATTTTTCTTTTACCATATTATTTTGGTGATTCTAGTTCCTTTGCTTTGTCATAGAAATATGTAGACTTGGCATCTCCTTGTGTAAAAAGTCCTGCAGAGATTTTTGATTAGAACCGAGTTGACTCTCTAGATTTGTTTAGTTGACTCTCTAGATCTAATATTGATAACAATAGTAACTTTTTCAGTCCATGATCAATGTATACCTTTGCATTTATTTATGTCGTTTTGATTTCTTTTATCAGTATCGTAGTTTTTAGCGTATAATTCTTGCACATAATTTGTAAGTTTTATATCCAAGAGTTTCGTGGGTTTGGGTGCTATTGTAAATGATAATTAAAAATGTAATTTCTTACTCATTAAAGTATATAGAAATAGGATTTTTAAAATTTCTGTTGACCCTAGTATACTGTGAACTAACTAAATTCAGTTTTAGATCTAGTAACTATTTGTTGTTGTTGTTGTTGCTGATTCTGTGGGATTTTCTAACAGTCACGTCATCTATGAATAGAGATATTTACTTCTTCTATTTGAATTAGTATGATTGGTATTTTTTTTTTCTTGCCTTATCGTATTGGCTGACACCTCCTCTAAAGCTGGAAAAAGAGTGGTGACGGCAGACATCCTTGCCTTGTTCTTGATATTAGGGGGAAAATATTCAGTCTTTTAACATTAAGTATGATGTTAATTGTAGGTCTTCTGTAATTGTTCTTTTAAGAATTTTTTCAAAGGAAAAAAAATCAGCTCTATAGTCTGTTTTAAAATTGTTGAAATCAGGGGTGCCTGGGTGGCTCAGTCGGTTAAGCATCCGACTTCGGCTCAGGTCATGATCTCACAGTCCGTGGGTTCGAGCCCCGTGTCGGGCTCTGTGCTGACAGCTCAGAGCCTGGAGCCTGTTTCGGATTCTGTGTCTCCCTCTCTCTCTGCCCCTCCCCTATTCATGCTCTGTCTCTCTCTGTCTCAAAAATAAATAAACGTTAAAAAAAAAATTAAAATTGTTGAAATCAGAATAAAATTATAATGGTATCTTACCATTGTGGTGTAGTTGGCATTGCTCAAACTTGTTTAGTATTCCACCTTGCATGACATAACATTTAAACACTTAAATATTTCAGTTAAAATATTTCAGGACTATTTGAGGAAGAAATAGAGAGTTATGGTTGTTTGAAAACTTTCGCATCTTCTGTTAAGGTCCAAGTAGCATCAACATTAAAAAATGGTATCATGAGGTGGCAATAAGAATAGATATAATATGAAGTATGCTATATGATACCTGTTTTTTTTCAGTGAGTTAATGCATGTTCAAAGGAGATGAGCTGTTACAGATTAAGGAGAATTAAGAGATATAACATGAAAGGCAATTTGTAGACCTTGCTTAGGTTCAGATTTGTTGTATACCAAAGTATGTTCTTATCTTTAAAGTATATCAAGAAAAACAAAAAGAAAGCAAGGTGGTTGAAACAGATGACACAATGTTGATAATTGGTTTAAGAATTTACGGGGGCCTGTTAAAGTGTATTTGAAGATTTTGATTAACTTTTTTTTAACAACATACAGAATAGCTGTCACCAACTTGGAAGAAAATCTTGGAAAAAAGATGCAACTCTTTCATAAATGCTACATCACCAGCACTCTTTATGACGCAAAAGACTATTATATAGAAAACACTAACTGACATTAGTGACTGATGGAAAATGTGATTCAGAAGAGTTACACTTTGAATGCTGATGAACTTTTAGGAATTTTTTTAAAAGTTTATTTATTTTGAGAGAGGGAGAGAGAGACAGAAAGAAAGAGAAAAAGAAAATACTCCAAGCAGGCCCCATGCTGTAAGCACGAAGCCCAATTTGGGGCTCAATCCCATGAACTTTGAGATCATGACCTCAGTGGAAATCAAGAGTTGGACACTCAACCGACTGAGCTACTCAGGCGCCCCAAGTTTTAGGAATTTCTAACCTTTTTTCTTTTCTCTTCAGCTTATATTATCCGTTTTATGTATGTACAGTAATGATATTGAAAAAAAATGTCAATAAATCTAAAGGAGCACTTTAAATAATTGCAAATTAAGAATCCTAAGTGATTAGAGGCATGTTATAGTTTAATTAGGAGCTTACCCCACCACCTTTAGCGATATATAAAATAATGGTGCATCTGAAAATTGATGGTGTTGGGGTGTCTGGGTGGCTCAGTCAGTTAAGTGTCCGACTTAGGTTCAGGTCATTATCTCTCAGTTCGTGGGTCTGAGCCCCGCGTGGAGCTCTGTGCTGATAGCTGGGAGCCTGGCGCCTACTTCGGATTTTGTGACTCCCTCTCTCTCTGCCTCGCCCCTGCTTGCACTGTCTTTCTCTCTCAAAAACATTAAAAAAAAATGATGGTGTCTTAGAATCAATGAGACACATAAGGAAGGAAAAGCAAATTAATATGTGTTGTTCATTTTATTGAAATGTTAGCTCTCATTCTCACCCAGGAAAAGCTCTACCCAGAAGATAGATGTGTGAGAACACAGATCTATAAAGAATCCACTTTCAGAGGATTGTAGAAAGCTGTTGGTTGTTTTGTCCTGACCAGAAGTAGTCTGCTGCTAGTGGGACATTTGTTTATTTGCTGTACTTTATTTCCGTTTCTCTTGTGGTAAATAATAAAATGTTTCTGACAGAGGTGGCTTTGGGAAAATTTGGTAAATCATGGTTAGCCACATAGGAAAATAAAAACCTGATGTACCAAAAAAAAAAAAAAAACCAAACAAACCCAGTTTTATAATTTAAAAAAAGTGCTATCAATGAACCCCATGAATGTAAATACACTTTTTCTAATTCTGTGTGATTGGAGAATATGGAGATGGATTTCGAGATGTCTCTTGGTGTGGTAAAAGCGTTATAAATGCATGTGGACTTAATGTGTGTTTTAATTCTCTGTCAGAATTTTCTCTGGTGAGTGCTTTTGTCAAGATAACAAGTAAGAGAGAGAGAGAATTTTCTTCTGCAAATGTGGTTTCCATCCTCCCAATTTTTTGCTATCTTGAACTGAACTAATATAATTTAAAAGGAAATTAACTGTCTTCTCTAGGGCGTTTTATATCCTTTCATATATGAAAAGAATGTTAGGAATGCATGGGGCATTGTTAGTCTGTTGGATTCTCTTGGTGTTAGAGTTACTTGGGGCTTAGTGTTATAATATATTTCAAAGGCAAATATGATACTTCCCCAAATGTCCGACATTAATGAAATTATGAGTTTAGGAAATAAATTTGATCTTATATTAAGATTTAATTTCCTGGCATTTTTCCTAAAGTCATGTCCTTAAAATCCTATTAAGAGACCGCCTTTAGAACAGTTAAAGAAAGAAAAAAATTTTTAAAGAAATTAGAACGATTTGAATGCTTTGAATGATTTCAAATTTTGAAAAATTGGGTTGGAATGACCTTTACCGGAGAGGAGTTGTACTATGCTTACATTCCAAAGACTTTAAAATTGAAACATGTTATTTCCTCCCGTACATAGGTATTTTATGACTTTTGGCAAGCGTTTAAGTTCCTTTCTCTGTTTCAGTTTGAGATCATCTAAATGAATTCATTAACTTTGCTTTAGAAAAATGTCTTAAAAGTTTATTTTTATTTGGATGTCCTACTTACTGGTTCAATTTTTTGTTTTGTTTTGCTTTTTTCAGTTGTGGAAGAAGGACTCTGGGAAAATGGCCTTTCCTATGAATGTCGGACACTGCTCTTCAAAGCGATCCACAATCTGTTAGAAAGGTGAGAGAAGGAACAGCATCACAGTTGTTTTGAGACACCCAAGTGTAATGCTGTATATTCGTAGGTTTTCCTGTTAGGTCCCAAAATGCTTTTGTATGCAGTTTTATAAAGATAAAATTATATAAATCTCATTTCTTTCATGTGGATATAATTGCAACTTTAGAGAAGTTTCAGGAATAGCACAAAGAACTTCATTTATCCTTTACTTGGTTTTTCTTTTATCCAGTTTGCTTTATAGTTCGTGCGATTGCTTGCTGTCTTACTCCTAATGTGTGTGTGTATTTTAAATTTATTTTCCGAACCACTCGATAGTCACATGTACACTTGAAATTGTTCTTTCTTTAACCTCTAAGTGTTTATGTGTACATTTCCTAAACACAAGGGATATCCTCACATGTGAGCGCTGTACAACTATGAAAATGAGGAAATCTAACATTGATAAAATGCCATTATTTAATATGTAATTCAGCTCAAACTTTATCACTGTCCCTGTTAGGTCCTTGATATCTTAAGCCGCCTTCCCCCAAGATCCAATCCATGATCATACATTTTAGTTTTCCTGTCTCTTCAAACCTAGAAGTGTTCCTTAGCCGTCCTTTTTCTTTCTTGACATTGACATTTTGAATGAGTTCAGGTCATATATTTTATATAATGTCCCTCAATTTGAGATAGTTTCTTCATGATTATATTTAGGTTATGCATTTTGTAGTGATAGTGTAGACATGATGTCATGTCCCCAGTATATCAAAGCAGGAGGTCTGTGATTTCAAGGCCAGTGGTATTAACATTGTTGATCAACTTGTTTGAGGTGGTGTTCCATCACATTTCTACACTGTGTATTAGTAAGTACTTGTTAACTGCGATCA
The DNA here is from genome assembly GCF_022079265.1 of Lynx rufus. Lineage (NCBI taxonomy): Eukaryota > Metazoa > Chordata > Mammalia > Carnivora > Felidae > Lynx > Lynx rufus. The sequence goes on along the minus strand of NW_025814839.1, from coordinate 7,658,936 downwards.
TTGTTAATTTTGTAATAAGTAATTTGTGGCCACATACAATGAGATTGTGTACTTATCCTGTTATCACGTTTGGTCTTGTGTTTTATCTTCTGTTGTCTAAATTGGCTAGTACTGTTACAGCTGTAGTGTTAATTCAAATGCCACCATTCCTTCTACTTTTATTATTGGACATTCTTTTGTAAGGAAGAGCTTTTCATTTTCTTATATGTACATGTGTTCTTATGTTTTTATCTCCCTTTTTAGCTATATAAATTTGGAGGAATGGATTTCTGTTTTATTCCATGGATTATAATTCATTACTATCGTTGTTTATTTAGATGTGTAAGTCCTTCCAGATTTGGCCAGGGGAAGCCCCTTCATGATGGCTTTTATAGCTTTTTGACCTGTTGTCATTGTTCAAGCACCTCCTTACTTTACGGCATAACAGTATGTTCTGGGCTCAGGATAGTGTCTTAAGGGGAAAAATAGATGACAAAGAATGGGTTAATTAAGAACTTCCATAGGAAAACTTTTTCACTTCTCTTCCTGAGTCTTTATGTAGTACTGTCAGATGATGAGAGCTGAAGGGACGTTCTGGTACTATTCAGTTCCTTATACAAGCTGCTGGTTAGGGTAGTGTCACCACAGTTGTCAGTGCTTAGGGTTCTAAGCTGGGGTCGATAAGTTGTCATCGTTTAGGTCACTCAGAAAGACCTTTCCCACCAAGTTTATCTCTTTTTCATTCTGAACTTCAGTTCCTACCTCTGTGCTTTGGAGTGGGCCTAGAGGCCAGCCATCTGTTACTAAGGCAGTAGTATATTTTTGAAGCATTGATTTTTGAGAGTTGAATGCTCCTAAATAATTAAAGTATTTGGTAATTCTCTCTCCCACTGCAAAACAAAACAAACACACACACAAAGTCCCTTCAGGAAAATGTGGAAACTTTACTGTTTCTGAAATACGCTGTAGTGAAGCTCTTACTATCTGTATTATAATTAATGCATCTTTAAACAGTCTTTTAAATGTATGTTTTTAATGTATATGGAATAAAATACATACTTTAAAAAAATAGCTTGCTCTGTTATTTTAATATCCTAATTTAGTTTTTTTTTAGAAAATTTAATTTGTAATTTTTCAGTCTTTGTGTTTTAAATGGTTGGGAGAAAATGAGAAGAACAGAAAAACTGGGAGAGAAGAGAAATGCAGATAATTCATTTATTCTTGCTCATGAATTCTAAATTTGTGATAAAAACTGAACTCCAGGTCAAATTGAATTATTATTTGATAGGAAAGTTCATTGGGTTCATTGGGGCTCCTGGGTGGCTCAATTGGCTGGGTGTCTGAGTTCCACTCAGGTCATGAGCTCGTAATCTATGAGTTCAAGCCCCGTGTTGGGCTCTGTGCTGACGGCTCGGAGCCTGGAGCCTGCTTCGGATTCTGTCTCCATCTCTCTCTGCCCCTCCCCCCCCCCAATAAAATAATAAAACAGGAAAGTTCATTGTGACATACTGGATACAATAAAGCTTTGGATAGTTCTAAATGACTTTGGGTTAGACTTTGGTTTGATTTCACATTCTGTTACTTGGGCAGTTACCCTAACCTCACTAAGCCTTAGTAAACACCCTTTAAATTAAGTATAGGATACTCTGCACCTTGAGTTTTTGTTAGATGATGTATATGATGTGTGCCGCATAATACTTGGCTTATTGTTACTGTTCAATAATTGGTTTCCCCATAGGTTTATTATTTTGCATATTTTGATGTTAATCCTCTTGTAAGACTTTATTTGAAATAAAAGTGTTTGTTTTAGAAAATAATTAATAATGAAGCTGTTTAGCTCCCTTTCTACAATTAGAATGGACAAGTTGGGATTTTTTTTGAAAAACTGTTATAATTCTTTTTTCTTTCAAAATAATGTTCTCTTTTCACCAAACTTTAAATAACTATTGTATGAGTGAGAATTACCCTGCTCATGAAGCAAGGACACGTTTTAAATGGTGACTTTTAGCTCTCTTTATCCATTGTCAACAGAAACTGGGTTGGCTAACACATGCTTTCCTTTTTGTTCATCCCTAACTTAGACCATTTGCTTTAACTTGCTTATCTGTTTACAACCTAAATGTATTGAAATGCAGTTTTACTATCTCATTCCTGGCAATTTTCTGTCATGTCTTTTCACTTCTATTCAGATAGGTATGGACTGGGTTTCCCACTGTGGACGTTTTGAATTTCTAGCATGAAAGCCAGAATTGAGGTTATTGAAGTAGATCATCAAGGAATGTGTCACCTGTAGGGTATTCGTGCTTCCCCAATGAATTTTTTCTTAGTTCACATGTTCACAGAGCTTGCACTAGTGATTTATTATTTCTGCTTTTTGTATTTTTAAGTGTACCGATTTGTTTAATTAAAAAAAGAATTCCATTAACTACTTTGAGAAGATCTTACTTATAGCTAAGTGGGAGTCATACAGATTGATCTTTTTTCCAAAAGGCAGCAGTTGGCTGGTGTATACAGAACGATGAGTTTCTGCAGTAATTATTAAAAATAATTTCACTGAAGAAATTAAGGTAACATTGTAAACTTCACACAGAATAAGATAATTTCATTTTAATTGCTATTGATTGGTGCTGAGGTAATACTGTATTGATGCTGTGTAGAATGTTTTAAATTCTAAGGTAACATGACTTCACATATTTTACCTTTCCTCATTCCTCACTCATTTTATCATACTCATTCCTCCTGTAGCTCTTCAGTGTTTGTGCACATTGCATTGTATGTGTCTAGCTAGTGTCATCTATTTCTTAAAAAAAAAAACTAAAACAACAAACTTCACTGTTGCTTACTCAAGAGCGTTTTCCTTCAAGGTGTCAGATAGAAGCTAACATATCTGGCTATAATATAACCTATCTTTGCAGGGACATACATTGCTGTAAGTCCATTTCTTCATTGTCTTTAGAGATGGAAGATATTTCATATCTCTGTTCTGCCAAGTGAATTAATATATGGCAAATGACAAGCTTGCAGAGCCCTTGTTCTTTACGTATAAGATGGTGAAGGATTGTTTTGCTCAGCATAGTACCTTTCTCATTATGAGAGCTCAATAAATGGCTAACTGCTGTTAATATTAGCAAATAGAATGATCAATACTACTGTTTTCAGAGTTGGACACAGCATTAAAAGTCTGTTAGCCTGTTTGCTTAGATAATTCTAGAATCCCATTCTAAAATATCCTTTTTATGTAGTCAGCCATCCTTTCCTTGAAAACCTCTAGTTATGTGAACCCAGCTTTCCAAAGGACTTCTTTTCATCTTCAGAGGGATGTTAGAAAGTTCAGTTAGTTAGATGCTAGAAAGTTCATTGTCAGAAAGTCTCCTATGCTGAGCAGAAATCTGTCTCCCCGTAATCGTTGAAAAAAATCTTACTTTTTGAGATTCATTTATAATTCATCCAATCCTACTTCCATGTGGTGCCCTGTTTCATATCCTTGTACCCTGAGTTTTTGTTTGGGTGGTTTATGGTTCTTATCATATAATATTGGATACCCCCTGCCCCCCCTTCCAGTTATCCCTCTAGTCAGTCCCATTCTCTTCATTTTGACTGCCATTGGCTTACTTGAAGATCATGTAAGTGTTTCATGAAATTTTGCAGTGGCAAAATTCTGTAGTCAGGTTAGGCTCCGTTATGGCGCAGTAACAGAAAACCTGAAAGAGCGTACTCTCTTACATCAGTTGACATTTATTTCTTGCTCATACTGCTTGTCCATTGTGAGTCCTTTACTGGGAGCCCTCCTTGTATCCTCTTCCCTCCAGTTGGGAATCATGCCGATGGGACAGTCCTGTCAAAGACTTGCTGGGCTCCTGATGGAGCGCAAAGAGCGATGGCAAAATATGTAATAGCCCATTTAAGACTCTGTGTAGGGGTGGTGTATGCCATTTCTGCTCACGTTGCATTGGCTGAGAAATGTGCCACCAAGCTGAAAGTCAAATGAATGAGAAAGTATTTATTATCCATCTGTAGGACGTACCCCAGTCATATGGCCAAACTTGATGTTAATGGGACAGTGCATATTTGGGAAAAGGATACAATCTTTTCAGAAAAACATAGCAAGCTACCATACCTATTAATTGAAGTCTTTTCCTTTCTTTTAATCTGTCCTCCAAACTGGCGTCGGTTCCATTACTGAAATACAGATATGTTTCTAAAACACAATTATGCGTGTATTTATACACATTTTGTTAAACTTTGAATCATATTGCCTTCTTTTGGTATATTCTTCAGTTGTGATTTTTTTAGTCAAAATTTCAGTATCTGAAAGTGTTGGTCCTTTGAGGTCGTACAGTTTTAGAGGATCCGGTCATGAATATTTTTTTCTCTCCTCTGAGACAGTAAGTGTGCTTATTGTTTTCCTAATGATCGATTATCCCTTTTTGGCAACATACCTGGAATTAATTTTGTTTTTACTTATATAGAATCTCTGCTGATTTTCTGTCCTTTTTGATAATGTCCTTGTTCAGATTGTTTTTCATCGGTCTTTGGAGTTTAGTGAGATTTTATTATGTACAGACAGTGAACTTCTCAAAGGTTACATTTTGTATTTCAAGTTTAGGCTGCTTTACACTCCTCACTTATGGAGAAAGACGTTGACTGTGAAGAGATTATGGAAAACTAGAACCTGCAATCTTTTCCAGTAGTTTCTTCATTTGGCATTTTTAATATTGCAGATTTAGTGGCTGTTACCCTTATGTTATTGTAATTGGTATAGCTTTCATAGTACGGTACATCCATCTTACCTGACGCTATCTGAATGAAGTCAAACATTGGGTTGAAGAGCTGTTAAAAAAAAAGCCAGGAAATGTGTGCCATTCATCTTACTCAGTTTTAGTACTGCTTACCCAGTTCAGTACTTAGTGATTTGCATCATATATGAGACTTAAAAAAATCTTACTTTTGTAGCTTCTAGAAATGCTTAAAATGTCTGGCATAATGCTATCAAATGTGGTAGTATATTGTAATTTTAATTGTCTTAAGTTTTTAGAATCAAACTCATAAGCTGATTTTGATGGAAAGGTACTTTTTTTCTCTAAAGTGCAAATCATTGCTTTGCACACAATAGATCACATGGGTCTTTTGAGGCTGTTAAGCTCTATCCTGTCCGTACTTACTTAGGGAGACTTATTTGACATTTGTAAAACCTAATGTCCCTTCAGAGTAGTCCACTGGTGCTGTTTTCCTAATGGATTGCCACCATAGTCACCCCAAGGTAGTTTATAACTACCTTCTAGAATTGCCTTTGACCCAGGCTTTTTGGTTTACCAGGAGTTGGTGTTTAGAGTGAAGATAGTCATTTAGAAAAGTACAGTAAAAATAACGTGAAGGAAGTTGGATTATAATTGTGATAGCAATAGCATTATATTTGTATATTACTAGCTTTCAATGTCCTGTGGTATTGTGATTTAGTAGAGGTAATTATCAGAGGGTACATGAGCACTGTCCTTGGATATGCTGATTCTAAGGTTTCAACATAATAGATATATTCACTGGAGCATGGTGTTGGGTACAGGCCTAGATGAAGAAATGGTGGTAGAATTTGCAATATTGAGAGTCCTTGGGTATAGTGTGGTAACAGAGCAGGAAATGAGTAATCAATAAATTCCTATTTTATTGAGTTGTGGCAGTGTGCAGTTCTCTAAAGGAAGTAGGAAAAGGAGTCTTTAGATCTAAGGGCCATATGCTTTTAAAGGAAGAATTGCTATAGACATGACAGACACAAGTGAGTGAAAGCATGTATCTGTTTGTAAATGTCTAGAGAGAAACACATTCACCCTGAGACCAATCAGTTGATCTATTTAATACTTTTAGGACAGAGAATGGATTAAAACTTTTTAAAAAATTATTTCAGGTGGGGCTAGGCCTATGAAATGCCTAACTTTTACAGAGATTTTGGAGAGGATGGGAAAGATACGGTGTGCTTGGCCAGAGGAGCCAGCTACCCACTAGGACACAGTAGGAACCTGAAATAATGAAGATAGAAGGGATCAGTTGAAAAAGATTTCCTCAGCTTCTAAATTATGTGAATTTCTTTTATTTGGTTGGGAACTGGGAGCAATTTCTAGGAAGGAGACTAGTTGCTAGGAAGGGGACTTTTTTGCGTGTATGTGTGATATAGATTGGAGTGGTGAAGTAAATAAAGGCTTTGATGCTGGTAAGGAATTTCTTTTATGAAATTATATAAAATTTAGTCTATCTGAGCAGCTGTGTAACTAGATGATAACACTAAAGTGCACTTTGATTCCGGGTGTGGTAGCTTTTTTTGTTTTTAAAGTCAGCTCTGTGCCCAGCGCAGAGCCCAGTGTGGGGCTTGAACTCATGACCCTGAGATCAAGACCTGAGCTGAAATTAAGAGTTGGATGCTTCATGGACTGAGCTACCCAGGCACCCCATCCTTGAACTTTTTAATCTTTGAAAACTGTGGCTCCTGCATAGTTTCAGGTGTGCTGAAGGAGCCAGAGCCAGTGGGGGCTCCCTTCTAGACCTTCCAACAGTTCCATTTGGGAAGTAGTTTGCTGAGTTAGGCTGTGGCTGCTGCTGCTGTGGCTCTTATAATCTTATTTCAGGTCTGCCATGGTTTTGCGATTAGAAATTGGGTCTTGGGGTGCCCGGGTGGCTCTGTTGGTTAAGCGTCCGACTTCGACTCAGGTCATGATCTCGTGGTTTGTGAGTTCGAGCCCCACGTCGGGCTCTGTGCCGACAGCTTGGAGCCTGGAGCCTGCTTCGGGTTCTGTGTCTCCCCATCTCTCGGCCCTTCCCCTGCTCATGCTCTTTCTCTGTCTCTCAGTAATAAATAAATGTTAAAAAAAATTAAAAAAAAAAAAAGAAATTGGGTCTTGCCAACTTTGGAGTCCAGTTAGTCTCTGTACTTTATTATTTAGAGCCATGTGGCATAGCACAGAAGTGTGTGTGCACACACATACACATGGACACATATGCACACATACAAACACAACGTGATTTCATTTTCATTTTTTAGTAGCTGTTTCTTCTGGAAACATTGATTTTTGGTAAATAGTAGGGGGCTGGGAATTACTTTCTAAAGAGAAGTACTTTCAGGGCTTCAGGGTGGCTCCATTGGTTAAATGTCCGACTTTGGCGCCCAGGTCAGGATGTCACGGCTTGTGAGTTCGAGCCCTGCACTGGGCTTTCTGCTGTCAGCACAGAGCTTGCTTTGGGATCGTCTGTTCCTTTCTCTCTCTGCCCCTCTCCCGCTCCTGCTTGCTTGCTCTCTCTCAAAATAAATAAAGTTAAAAAAATAAATAAATAAAGAGGAATCCTTTCCTAGAATTGCTTAAAGAACATTTTATAAATCTGGCATCACATTGTGACCTTGAAAGATAATATTATGATACTTGACTGAATTAGGTCCTATCTTAACAGTAAGAGAATTTTGAAAATCTCAGTAATAATGACTGGGGTTACTGAGTGAACAGCTAGGGTTAACTGACATTCTTGGGTGTGTGAAGGTTTATTTGTCAAGTTAAGTGTACATTTTTTTGTCCCTCAAAAATAATTCAAAAAAGGTTGCTAGAATATAAAAAGGAGAAATTATATTTCTGATATTCTTTAGTTTTTGTATTTTAGAATTTCTCTCTTAAAAAGACTTAATTCTGTTCTTCAAGTATAACTAAAGCATATGGGCAGTTGTGCTAGTCTTCCTAAGCTGCTTTAAAATCATCTATGTGATGCCTTACATGTTGAGTATCTCCTATGATTTTAGTCTGGAGTGAGGCTGATGGGCTATGAAACAAAGTGAAATGTGTAGATTTCCCCCTCCTCCAACATTGAGTGTCTCACTAGCAGGAACATATACACACAAGAAAATTCAAGTAATAGTTTGGGGCTCCCCATGATTAATGGTTGCAAACATGAAGAATAACACTGTTAGGTTATGATAGGAAAATGCTTCTTAGTGTATTGCATTCATTTCTCAGGTATTTATTGAGCACTTAACTAGTTTGGAACAGAATATAAAGCATATTACAGAGCAGGCATTTAAAGATTTTTTTTTTCAACGTTTATTTATTTTTGGGACAGAGAGAGACAGAGCATGAACGGGGGAGGGGCAGAGAGAGAGGGAGACACAGAATCGGAAACAGGCTCCAGGCTCTGACCATCAGCCCAGAGCCTGACGCGGGGCTCGAACTCACGGACCGCGAGATCGTGACCTGGCTGAAGTCGGACGCTTAACCGACTGCGCCACCCAGGCGCCCCCAGAGCAGGCATTTAAATGTTTGTTGACTATGGCCAGTAAATAAGATAACTACCATGTCTTTCCTCAGATTTCTCATAGATTCTTGGGGGAAAAAAGAACCATGGAAAGAATCATTACAACTTGGTGATGCAAGGGCCGATATGTAGGTGTTAGAGTGCTGTGTGAGCTGATCTGGGACACCAAAGATGGACAGAACTAAATTAGAGGAGGACAGGATAGAGTGGGATGAGGGAGGGATTCCAGGCCAAAGCACAGTTAGTAGTGATTCATGTTAGTATTGTGTATGGAAGTTCTTAAGAGAAAGAGGCTATAATAACTTTCATTAGATTTATTTATGCTATGGATTGGTGACCCCGAAATGATGGAGAACCAGGGACATAGTCCCGCAGTATACCCGGCTCTCCCGCCCTCGTAGTCCCAGGTGTCTGTCAGGCGGTGGAAGAACCTTCCTCAGCAAAAGGTCTGATTTCCTCCCACAACCTACAGTACAAAACACCAGATGGAAGTACTTTCCGTCTTAGTCTTGGAGGCTCTGTGTCTCCGTCTCTGTCTCTCTCTATGCTTGTGTGTGTGAGAGAGAAAGTGAAGTTTGTTTTTTGGATTAGTTGTAGTTGAGATCAGGGAGATGGAAGAGTGTAAAAGTTGATAGTGACAGTTGCTGAGTCCTTTCCACCTGTCTCTTGAGTGAAAAGAAACTTTGTTCTCATACTTACCCATATTAGCAACTAATTTCTGTACTCTTTCGGGGTCAGGGCACGGTACTCAGTGACTTCACTAATTTGGTCCCAGCCTTCTCTGAGGTACTTGGTATAACTTTGCTAACTCTCTGCTATGTCACTGCTGAGCATGACATTTGAGACAGCTCCCTCCTACAGAGGTAAGTTGGTTACGAAACTGTGTAAAAATACAGCAGTTGACCCTTGAGCAACACTGGTTTGAACTCTGCAGTTCACTTTCACCTGTAGTATTATTATTATTATTATTGATTATTATTAACATTTTATAAATACAGTAATGTAAATGTGTTTTCTCTTATGATATTCTTAACATTTTCTTCTCTCTCACTTTATTGTAAGAATATGGTACATAATACACAAAACATACAAAATATGTTAATTGACCGTTCATGTTATTGGTAAGGCTTCTGGTCAACGGTGAGCTATTGGTACTTAAGTTTTGGGGGGGTCAGAGTCATACATGGATTTTCAACTACATGGGGCGGGGAGGGGGAGCCCCTGACCCTTGCATCATTATTCAGGGTCAGCTGTACTTCATCCATAGCAATTTTGTTCTCATGTTTTTCTCTCAGTGCGTAGGAAATCACTGATCACATAGAAACTGATTAGCAGTCGAAAATCACTAAGTCATTTATGACTATCATTTGGAACTAGATAGTTACAGAAGCAAGGATCAGTGGTTTCCATGGCTGATTTTTGTATTAGTGATAATAACCTTTTGTTGACATTGCCTGACAAAGAAATCTGATCTGTAGTGGGAACTCCAGGAGATGGGTTAACACAGAGTTAGGCTCTCAGGATTCATTAGCTTTTTGCCTTTTGCCTTTGTACCTGAGTGGTCTTGCCTCTGTGCTGCTTCTCCTTTACCCCCTAACTCCTTGTTTGCTTGTGCTGGAATGAAGTCAGCAAATAGAATTTGTGGCTTTTACTTCAGAGAAGGGCAAGGGTTTTGAAGCCAACTTTACACTCTGTCCCCCTTAGTCAGAGATATTTTATCTGTTTGTCTTTCATATTCTACTATCTAAAGCCTTGGTTTTTATCTGTTCATTAACTGTAAATTCGTCTTGTGTGTGTGTTATTGAATAAATTATTCTTTTGAATTCTGACCTTCAAGACCTATATAAGGGTGTGAATATATTTAAAATGATATTTATTTTTTTAAGTGGTTATTTATTAAGTGAGGATGTGTGTCAGTCGAAGGCCACATACAGTGTTTGATGTGATCCTGTACCTGTCACCTGTTCCATTGCTTTCATTCTATGCATTACCGGGTTTAAGAACACCTTCAACTTAATAACAGCTCTTAGAGGATAAAGAAACATTAAATAGACCCATCAATTACAGCTTGCATCTGGACTTTGAAATTGAGGAAAGAACTGAGGAAATGCGACAGCATGTGAGTCAATATATGGTAATAGTTAAATGTTCTGGCCTTGTGATCAGATATACCTAGGCTTAATCCCAGCTCTGCTCTCGATTGGTTGTGTGACCTTCTGTAGGTGACATTTTCATCGTGCCTCAGCTTCTTCATGTATAAAAGTTGGCATGTACCATCTGTCTCATACAAATATTACAATAATTAAATGATATACTACATCTGGTATTCAAATGTGGTGGTGGTGGTAGTGATTCTAGTCGTAGTTACTGGTACTATTGCTGTTAGCAAACACTAGAGTTTTTCAGTGGAAATTATCTGTCTGTCTGTCTGTCTGTCTATTCTGCCTGAAGAATACAATTAAGCCTGTGTGCTGGGGGATAAACTGTGGACATAACTTTTTGAGTTTTGCTTCTTGAGTACTTTCACCTTGTTGGATATTACCTATTTCCTAATTTTAATGGACTCATGTAGTCTTTAACCCTAAAGGCAACTTCATTTATAATCTTAGGGAAACAGATTGGGTTGCTTTGAAAATGATTTTCTACACTGTGAACAAGGAAGATTGTTGTGGAAATTCATTTTCAAAATAAAAGCAGTTGAAGCCAGTGATTTTTTTTTTTTTTTTTTTTTTTGATGCAACAACGCTCCAGATTGACTCTGCCCACAGGGAGTTACATTGTGGCCAGCAGAAACTATTGCCATTTACTAACCCATCTAACCTGTAATGAGTTCGGTGAAGGCTTGAATTGTTTCCGTCCTCCTTGATGGTATGGAAATTACAGAGGCAAAAGCAAGCCACTTGCAGAATTGCCTGAATATTGAATAAAGAATTGCTATGTAGCTCTTTTACTGGTAGGTAGAACCTTTGTAGAAGAATTACATCCAACTTTCTGACAGGTTTTCTTACAAAATATGTGTCATTTCGTTGAATAATGTTAGAGATTACTGTATTTTGTCAATTTCAAAATGTGCATTTTCTCCCACATTTTTATATTTTTAAAATCAGGGATATTCCTTACAAATGATGGCATCTCAGAATTGGCCAGATGGCAGGTATGATACAGTTGTCATATGCTTGCACACGAGTGAACTTGGTCATAGCTGTCTGTATTCTTGTCACTTCAGTTGAATTGTGTGCATTTTTGGTATTCTGTGAGTTGAGTTCAATTGCCATTTAACATGTCTGCAGAAGGATTACCCTGTAATTTGACATTGAAACACAATGTACACAAAACAGCATGGAAACAGAAGTGGGGCACAACTTGGATAGGAGGAAAGCAGATAATCACCATGGAAGAAATGGCTGTGGTTCTTTGTTTTCTTGCCAAGCCATAACCAAGTGCTTCACCATACTTACAGAAGAAAAACACCTAAGTAGAAGAGACTCTGCGGTGCTTCTGTTTCTGGGATCTCTGCTAAAGGATTGCATATCACATGCCAAGCAAGAAAGCCAGCATTACAGCTTGCAAAATGAGCATCCCTGGCTTAGAAGAATACCTCTGAGGTACTCGTAAGGAGTGCTGCCTGTATTCCCAACATTCTTGATGACACAAGAATTGAAATAATGCAAAAGTGTGTTTGGATTTGAAGTGATTCACAAGTTTAAGACGTTTCAGGAATACCTCAGCCAATTAATTTTGCATAATTTTTTACATGTGCAAGAATAATTCATAATAAAAATTTATGCTCAAAGTCAGAAAGTTCTTTCAGCATCTCTATAATATAAAAATTTTAAGTGATAAGAAAACATTTTGACAGTTTAATTGGTGATGTTTTTATTTGCCATAGTATATCTCATCTGCGATTATTTGATTCAGTGACTTGCTAATTTGTTATTGAGACTCTAAATATAATTCTTGGTGTGATTATCGCAGGTGCCTAATGGATAAGAACTTCGTTAGGATTGGGAAGTGGTTTGTCCGACCGTATGAAAAGGATGAAAAACCAGTCAACAAAAGGTGAGTCTTATGAACCTTTAGGTTTTTCGTTTCTTTTGCTTGACCGTAGCTATGTTTTGGCAAGAGATGGGTGGGGAAGCAGCTTATTTATTTATTTTCTAACAGTCTTTGTTTAGATGTACTAAAATAGATTTTATTACATAAAATTTTGTTAATTGGTGTATTACACATTTTATTGAATAGTGTATTATTAAATTTTTGTGGAATATGGGACTAGAAAGATAATCAATAACCTATATCTAAGCCCCTTCTTACCACACTATGTGGAATTAAAATATTCTGTTTTGTTATTTTCATTATCCTTTTTTATCTTTCTTACTTAAATTTTTTTAAATGTTTGTTTATTTTTGAGAGAGACAGAGACAGAATGTGAGTGGGTTAGGGGCAGAGAGAGGGAGACACAGAATCCGAAGCACGCTCCAGGCTCTGAGCTGTCAGCATGGAACCCAACACGGGGCTCGAACCCATGAACCGTAAGATCATGACCTGAGCTGAAGTCGGATGCTCAAGCGACTGAGCCACCCAGGCACCCCTGTCTTTCTTATTTAAAGTGTTATATGCATAACTTTAAAAACAGTGAGCTGAATTCAAATGGTGATAATTTTTATAGAATTGATTGATGCCCCTTAAATGTCTGTGAATACATCCTTGAAAATCTTAAACCAGGACTGTGAATCACTTTTCGAACCAGTCCTAAACTTTTGACTATCATTTATTGAATGCCAAACAAGCGTGGACTTTTATATCAATCAAACCAGGATCAAAAACTAAAACCTTGAAAGGCAAATATTTACTTCATTTATCTCTGGACATAGCACAGACTTAATTGGAATCATAAGTTGATGGGTGATTGTTTCCTATCGGAAGAGCAGGGCACACAATCCCAATTCTATTTTACTGTCCATGAAGTTGCCCGGAGCTAAGGGTTCCAGCTCCTGGCTGCGGATAAGAGCCATTGAAACCTTAGATGTTAAGCTGTAAGGTTAGCTCTTTTTTAGGTGGTTGCCACAAGTTTGGCTGGCAGCTCTTGCCTGTTCTGGAACCTTTACCTTCTGAACTTCGTCGTTCCTCCCTGTGACTTAATTCGCACTAGCAGCTTCCTCTCCAACCTGTATGTCTTAAAGCTTTGATGACGTGGTTGTGGATCTCATTAACCAAACTTAATTTATGAGAATTAGGATTTCTTTTTTCAAATCAGATAAATTGGGGACTGGCATGTAATTTTTTTTTTTTTTTTTTTTTTTGGTCAAATCACCATGGATTTTTAAAAAATGTTTTCCCTTTTTTAGTACATTTCAAATCCTTTAGGATTTAAAAATATATATATTTAACTAGAAAGTAGGTATTATGTATATCAAAGTTTGCCTGAAAAGGATAATTCTACATTTAGAATGGTGTCAGTATGTATGGGTATGTAAAATTTCGGTTTTGTTTACAGATTCTTTGACGGTGAGGAATTTTTTTCCTTTATTTATATTGATTTGCTCTAACTAAAGCATTTGCTCCATGGACATATTTAATCTCAGTGTTTACTTAAGTTTACAGAGGATGGGTTAAAGGTTTGGTTTTTCTGTTGATGAGTGATGAGTTGCTTTGGCACGATGATCTTTACCATTCATTCTTATGTGCCTCTCCACGCTCAGTGTGCGGTCTCGGACAGAGCCAGTCCTAAAATTTTTCATCAGTAGCTATAGGTGTTTGTATGATGATTTCATAGGAATCGGGGGATGAAGGGGAAGTGCGGAAATAAAATAAGGATTGAAAGAGCAGTAATTAGTACTTTAATAATAAACACTAATGTTTGAAGTCGAATATAGTTACCAGTCTATTTTACATAACATCTGTATGTCTTTGCACTTCATTTACATCCCAGAAGTCTTCCTGACTTTAGCAAACCAGATGTGAATAATACTTGTAATATATTTAGATATTTGATTTTTGTGTACCCGGCAGGCTATCGATTTCTGAGCAATGTAATTGAATTATTTTATTAGTTTTAGATTTCATACTCATGGTTGAAGGTAGAACTTCAAACTTCATTTTATTGTAGTATAGAAATGTTAATGATTTTGAAAAACTATTTTAGGAGGTGTTAACAATTGGAAAAATTTTAAACCAAACGTTGTTTTAAAAGTTGGCATTTGCTGTAATAGAACTTTGTTAGGTATAATGACTTTTCCACTTTTATTCTCTGAATGGAAAATAGAGCCTCTTGTTTGATGCTGAAACAGGATCTTAGTGTTCAGGTCATTTTGGATGGACAAACTGATGCTGTCTGTGGATGAGGGCATTTGGATTTAATAGATTTGGGATCACGTCCCATGCCTCTCTTCAAAAGTTCTTTGCTTTTAGAGAAGTTGTTTAGTTTTTCTGAACCGAACTTTGTGTTTTGCTGTAACAGAGTTGGTGATAATAGTTTAGTTACTACCTTACAGGGTTATTGTAAAGACTAAATGAGATCATTGATGTGACTGGTTTGTAGTTGAGAAAAAGCAAAAATAAATGAAAATTTTTAGGCTTAATTTTGTGTGGGTGTGCACACATTTTCAGTTTAGTGACCGATGAGAGGAAAATTTGCTGCCCGGTGCTAAACAAGTTTTATGCACAAATTGATATTTTTGGGAAAGCTCTTATTTGATGCTAAGAGATACACATGAGAGAAATATATTTTAAAGAATGACATTTTAAGTATAAAGTTAAGTAATTATAGCATACTTTTTTTCAAGAGATTAAAAGATGATTTAACACTGCATATTTTACATAGCTGAAATGATTTTAATAGTGAAGACAGATGAATCTATTGATGAATAGATTTCACCTGTTCAATTAACAGCATATGATTTCTTGAGCTATGATTATTTTCTGTAGTGATAGCAAAACTAAATCATTTGCCTGGTGGACTCTAAAAGAGTTCTTAATGTTTGCTATGAGATGATAGGATAAACTTAGAAAAATTATATATTATATATTATATATATATATGTATGTATGTATGTATTTAAACAGGCAGGTCCAAGAAGGTAAAAGAAATTTATTCACATTATTTTTTTCTTTGTGGTGGCACATCTTTTGTTACTCATAGCCTTAGGAATATAATAAGTAAGAAAGAAAACTTTGGCTTTGTCCTAAAGAGTTGTGGCAAATAACATCAAACATAACAAATTTCTGGGTTCCTGAAATATGTTGAACTTGAAAAAACTTTTCCTTCCAGGATATGCTTAAAAACAAACCAGTGAAGGGGCGCCTGGGTGGCGCAGTCGGTTAAGCGTCCGACTTCAGCCAGGTCACGATCTCGCGGTCCGTGAGTTCGAGCCCCGCGTCAGGCTCTGGGCTGATGGCTCGGAGCCTGGAGCCTGTTTCCGATTCTGTGTCTCCCTCTCTCTCTGCCCCTCCCCCGTTCATGCTCTGTCTCTCTCTGTCCCAAAAATAAATAAACGTTGAAAAAAAAAAAAAAAAACCAGTGAAAAATGTATTCCTTTCAAATAACTTAGAAGTTATTCATGGAGATTCTATTCAGTTTCAGCCTACATTTGATTACTACAGAATTTGAAGTTTATACACTTTATTTTTTGAATGCTAGTTTTAGCAAAATAATTGATCGCGCCCAGTAACCGTTTGGACCTTGAATTTCTTTCTGATATCAGGTATATAGTAGTTTACAGAAACATATTTGCTAGTGCATTTTCTGAATTAATCAGCTGTCTCTTCCTCATGGGCAAGCCTACCTTGAACGATACTCCAACAAGCCTCAAATACTTTTAAATATTCTGATTACTTTTGTATGTGCCGTTAGCAGATATGCATGTGTGGGCACTCACACATTGGGAAGTATCTTATTTTGACTGCTTTTGTGTTGTTTTGTCTGGATTTTTTTTTTCTACTTTTAAGCCAGAGATTCTTTCTTTCTTTCTTTTTTTTTAATGTTCTTATACCACTCACCTATTTTTCAAGAAATGCCCTTACCTTTTGATTTTAATAGCAAAAAAATAGATTTTGTATAATAAGATGAAATACTTTGATGCAGGAGAATATGTTTTAGCACTTTAAAACTTCCCTGCCCCCTCTTTCCTCAACATCACCCCCTCCCCTGCCCTCTTTTCACTTCTCCTGGCTCTTCCAGACCTCCTCTTTCCTGTACTTTCCTTGTGATGTTTCCATCTAGAGACAAACAGACGAAAAGGCAGGGAAAGGAATCCCTCATGCAGAGGATAAACAGACGTGTGAACAGTGCTTACAATGTGAAAGATAAAGGGAATCTCTTCCTAGTGTCCGGAAAAATATGATCATTGGTGATAATTTTTTTCGATTTTTCTCATAACTTTAGGTGGTGCCTTTTGCCACGTGTCTTGATAATAGGGCTGTCTGACGGGAAACCCGTAAAAGCATATTAATGAAACAGTTTGGACTTATCTAAACATGTATAATAGTTTTGCAGCCTTTTTTTGAGCCATAAAATATGTAGTCATTTTCTGTTGGTTTTATCTGATGGGGGATATAGCAGAAGATACTGCGTATTTTGTCATTTGAATGTATTTGAGAATTGTATGCAAGGTGAGAAGAGGGATGTGGTTAGAGTCTTGAGTGTAGGCATTCGTGGGTGGCTAGAGAAGGAAGAATGTATGTATGGAGACTAAGAAAGATAAAAGAAGTGGGAGCCAGGATGGTTGGTGTCACCAAAACCATGGAGTTTTAAAGTTTCATGATGAATCAATCAGCTGTGTCTGCCACACAGGCCATGTAAAATACATTCTAAGAGGACTATTAGATTTGGCTTTCAACGGTGGGGGGGATTTGAGGTTGCAGTAGCTTGAGGTATAAATGGGGGTTGAAATGAAGACCCCGAATGTAGGGTTCTTGTTACATTTGTTACATGTCATTGCAAAGGAAAAACTCCTGTACCTAGGAAGGGAAGAGAGAAGCATTTAAAGAGGGCCTGTGATAAAACTGCGTTGTACTGTCTGTGGTTTTAACAAGTGTCTCATGTACCACTGCACTCGGTTTTGTTCACAAGCATTATGCACAGAGGAATGTGAAATTGAAAGACCAGTTCAACCAGAGGTGACGATAGTTAACTATATACTGTCTAGGTAGCTCTTTCACTTTTTTCCCTCTCTTTCCGTTTTCCTTCATAACCAAACCAGAGTTACCACCACTTTTAATTTTTTATTTGTTTTATTGGTGTTCTAAAAAGAATACAGTAAAAAACTTACATTTTCAACATCAGTACTTGTCATAGTTTAAAAAAGAAGTTTCAATATGTACTTTCAAGAAAGAAGATTTTATATGTACCTTGTTTTTTAATGTACTAGAGAGGTTGGAATAATATCATTGCTATAATTCCCTGTTTAATTCCTGCCAGTGGATTGAAACTAAGCTGGAAACAAAGCTCTCTTTGTTTAGTAGGCCATCCAGAAATATGGATGATCTTCCATTAATTATTTGTCCTTGCAGGACTTATTTTCAGCATTGTTTTTTTTTCCAAAATGTCTTTCAGTTTTCAGATTCTCTGATTTTAGGAAAACTGTAGAATCTAGGCATGCCCCAGATCAGTCAGTTTGTTTACGTTGCCTGCCTATCTAGCTACATATCTGTCTTTCCTTCTTTCTTTCCCTGTGTGTATATGTGCATGTATATGTGTGTATGTACCTGTGTATATGTATGTATCTTTCCTTCTTCCTTTCCTGGATGTGCTTGGTTTCAGTGACTCCTTTATTTACCAACCCAAGGGATTTGATATTACTCTTTCAATGTGTCTGCAAGTTTTAAAGGATGTGTTTTGGAGGGAGGGTTTTTGTTAACTTCAGTAATGATGTTCAAAATCAGATTAGGAAGAGGGGAGAAGAAATTTTCAGTACCAAGTGGGAGTTAATTTGAGTTTTTTTTTGTTTTATCATATAGCTGACCACCTGTTTTGCCTTTGCTTAAGATGTCCTAGCTAAATGCCACTTACTTTGTTGGAAAAAAAGTCAACTGAGGGGTCAGGACATAAATGAATGGAGGTTCAAATGATTACCCTTTTGGTAGCATGAAGGATGTATGTTTAATGTACTCATATCTCTGGTTTCGTTTAGGATGTTTATATTAAGTTTCTTCATGTCAGCTTCAGTGAATCTAAGCATTATGGAAGTATATTGTGGTACATCAAATAGCTAATTCCCCGAGATTAAAGTGATTATTTTGGAAATAGGCTACTTTTAAGTTGAATGCTTATGTGTCTCCTGCTTTGTAAAATACCCTAGGTTACTTTTGCTGAAGTTTCTTAGAGTTTAGAAAAACTGTAAAATGTATGTGCCTGGGAGGTCATTTCCACTCATAATTAATTTCTCATAGCGTATTGATAGCATGTGGGAAATTTTTATGGCAAGTTAAAAACAGACGTGTCTAAGGGAAATGGCTGCTCTTGTTTTATTATATTACTGTTTTTAAAAATGTACACATCTATATATGTTTTTATTTATGAAATGGGACTTTTAGGCTGTCTATGAAGGACGTGGGGGGATGTTTCTTAATTTTAAGTTGGAAAATTTCAGCCACACCAAGTATAAATTAGTTCTGTAGAATGGCTCAAAAATATGAGCATCCCAATGATTATTTATAATTTCTTGTTACAGTCCACCATATATCTCTGCTACGTATATTATTCTAAAAGGTATAATAACCATTGGTTTTTCTAATGTCAAATTATTTAGGTCTCATGCTTTTTACCTCCATTTAGTTTTTAATATAATTATAGTCAAGATTTAGTGAAAATCGTTGCATCATGGGCACAAGACAGATTCTGAAAGAAGCCCTAAGAGTAAAAATAATTGACTAATGTATATTTTATTTTTGGTATGGTAATTTTCAGTCCTGCAATTTCATTCGGCTCTGTTTTATTTCCATTTTTCAGCTGAGATTTCCTATATTTTAAATTCACTGTGAGTACATTTCCCTTTATGTCCGTAAGCATAATTACAATAATTGCTTTAAAATCTTTGGTACTAAATAAAATATCTAGATTATCTCCATTGGTTTTATCTATTCATTATGGGTTAGATTTTGCTGTTTCTTCATCTCTTGAATAATTTTGAATTATATTTTGGGCATTGTAAGTAATGTAGAGATTCTGGATTCTGTTTTCTTTCTCTAAAGAATGTTCATTTTGTTTACTGTTTTGTTTTAAAACAGTAAACTTTAGCTCAACTCAGACTCCAATCTCTCGTCTCACCTTTGGTGGGTAGCAGTTGAAATCTTTTTACTTCTTTTAGTGTAGGGTTTCTCACTTCTGCATTGCTGACATTCTGGGCTGGACGATTGTTGTGGATACTGTTCGGTGCCTGGTAGGACGCCCAGCAGCATCCCTTGCCTCTACCTGTACAATGCCAATAGTGCCTTCCTCCTCCAGAGGAAGATGCCACCAGGTAAATGGCCAGCTGTCTCCCAAGAGGCCTAATTGCCCCAATTGGGAAGCCACTGTTCTGGTCTTAGCTAGGCAAAGTCTGACCTGTGCACCTAATTCAGGGGGTCCACCAGATACTCGGTCAGAGTTTTGACTCTGTCTTCTTCCCAGGATTTCCTTTCTCATTTTCTAGCTGCTCGGGTCTCTTTGAACTCAGTCCTCTGGTTCTTCAAGCCAGTAAGACTGGAAGTGGAGTTTGTTGTAGACAGTGTTAGCCACTCCACGTGGTTCAGTCTGCCCGCAGGTAAAAAAAAAAAAAAAAAAAAAAACTTTTTTTTTTTTGAAGAAAGGGGAAAGTCACTTGCTACCATTCCTTCTTTTCAAGTGTAGACTCTTGCCCCCTCTCTAAGTTCTTAGCTCCATTTAGTAGCTTTTTTTATCTAGTAACATTTATTTTTAGCAGATTTTAATATTTTCTTCATAATTCTGGTTGTTAGTTTTTGGATGGAGAGATGTGTTGGTTTGGGAGGAGCTTTGTTACTGCCCAGAGTGGAACCTAATGAGTATTTAAGATATAAAACTTCACCATCTTTTGTCACCCGGCTCTTATTTGTGCTTGACTTAGGTTTGCATTGTCTGTCTGTTAAAATTGGATGGCTTAGCATCTGGTGCTAAATCACTTTGTGGGAGACGTTGATTTTAATATGTTACTTAATTGACTAATGAAATGTCACCTATTTTCTCAGTGATTCCAATGTTTGTGTGTTGTAAATTGTTCCCAATTTATTAATTAATGGCTTTGTGTTTTATACTGTTTTAAAAGTATTAATGTTTGTAGTCTCTTCCCTCAAATTCATAAACACTGAACATCTTCTTAAAAATGTAAAGGCATGAAAGGTCTTTATTATTTCTTTTCTGAGTTGACATTTATGTTGAAGCCTTGTCCAAAATCAGTTTTAAAACTTGACAGAAATGGGGTGCCCGGGTGGCTCAGTCAGTTAAGCATACAACTCTTGATTTTGGCTCAGGTCATGATCCCACAGTTGATGAGATCGAGCCCGACTTTGGGCTCTGCACTGATAGCGTGGAGCCTGCTTGGGATTCTCTCCCTCTCTCTCTCTGCCCTTCTCCGTCTTCACATGCACACTTTCTCTCTCTCTCTCTCTCTCTCTCTCTCAAAATAAATAAATAAACTTAAAAAAAAAAAACTTTACAGAAATGTTCCTAAACTGTCCTTGTTAATTTCCTTTAGGGAATGAGGTAGGATGAGATGAGACAGGAAAGTAAGAGGAGGAAAGGACCAGGAAATTACCAGATTAAAGAAAGTCCAAATGTGTCTTTTCTTTGAAAGGTGAGCTGAGGGTTCTCAGTAAAATGTTGCGACGATGCCATATGTGCAATATGTTGGCAGCAAGGGGAAAAAGCATCACAGATTAAAGTTGGATTACGGACGTCTCTCCACTTTTAGGCAAGAATGTTCACTTCTTCAAAGAAGGTTAAGAATACTGCTTGCAAATGTTGCTTTTGATTGATTTAATGTAATTTTCTTCCTAACATTTTCCCTTCATCAGTTCAATGAAATGTAACTAAAAATGTTAATGAAGATTATATAAACAAATTTCACTCTCCTTAAAGTGACTGGGCCTAGGTTTGCGAGCGTGCACCCACCCACCCACCCCGGTTTTGTTTGTTTTGTTTCGGTAGAATGGAGATTGTGCTTAAGATGGTTTAGGGCTGAGTAAAGTAACATGAAGTGGCTGTCAAGAACCTGACTTGTGGCTGCTGCTGTAATGGTGGTTGGCCGCCACTCATGGTGGAAGGGGTGGGAGTAATTACTTAGAAAAAAACTAAGGATAATTACAAGTTTTTATGTTTCTGGTAGTTTCTTGTACTAGCAGAAGATTGCTATCCAAATATTTTTTAAATTTTTTTTTTCAACGTTTATTTATTTTTGGGACAGAGAGAGACAGAGCATGAACGGGGAAGGGGCAGAGAGAGAGGGAGACACAGAATCGGAAACAGGCTCCAGGCTCCGAGCCATCAGCCCAGAGCCCGACGCGGGGCTCGAACTCACGGACCGTGAGATCGTGACCTGGCTGAAGTCGGACGCTTAACCGACTGCGCCACCCAGGCGCCCCATACCCAAATATTTTTTATTTAAAAAAATTTTTTTAAGTTTATTTTGAAAGAGAATGCAAGTGGGGGAGGGGCAGAGACAGTGTGTGTGTGTGTGTGTGTGTGTGTGTGTGTGTGTGTGTGTGAGAGAGAGAGAGAGAGAGAGAGAGAAAATTCCAAGCAGGCTCTGCATTGTCAGTATGGAGCCCGATGCCATGCTCTAACTTACAAACTGCAAGATAATGACCTGAGCCCAAGTCAGAAGCTTCATTGGATGAGCCACCCAAATATTTTTGATATAGGTGATTTGCATTAAGTGAATTAAGTATTCCTACTATAAATCTTTTTATATAATGGCCATATGCTCTATAAGAAATGGCATATTGTATATTGATTCTATCCCTAAAATATTGATAGGAGCTGTTTTCTGTTTTTAAAGAACTTTTTTTACTGCATATTTTAAGATCTGATTGAAATCATCTTCATTTTGGTATGAGTTTTGAAATATACTTATTTGCATTGTAGTTCTCTTGCCAATCTTTTATATGAAGGAATCAAAGGGAAAAAATGGAGAGTATATAATGTATTTTGTAGCCCTTTGGCTTACCTCTGGTATATTTGGAGTGTTCAAGAATATTATAAAAACAAAGCTTTTATTAAGTGTGGTTCTTAGAAAGTATTAAATGTGTATCTAAGAACCCATCAGTCGAATGTGATGATATAGACTTCATTTAGCGTTTTATTAATAGTTGTGTAAGGCTAGGGGTGCCTGGGTGGCTCAGTTGGTTGAGCCTCTGACTTCGGCTCAGGTCATGATCTCGTGGTCGGTTTGAGCCCCACGTCGGGCTCTGTGCTGACAGCTCAGATCCTGAAGCCCGCTTCAGATTCTGTGTCTCCCTCTCTCTCTGTTCCTCCCCCGCTCACGCTCTTTCTCTCAAAAATGAATAAACATTTAAAAAAAAAGTTGTGTAACGTTGAAGTATTATAGCTTAATATTTAAGACTAAAGAGTTTGGAAAGCTCTGGGTGCTGAGATGCAGGGCCAACTTACATCCTGTGGAGCCTCCTTCCTGTCGTGATGTTTGGTCTGTCACAGTCTTCTGACTTTCTCCTGGTTCCCATCACTTCTGTTAAGACTGCTCTTGGTGGGTGAAGTGCTTTCCCCCATAAGAGCACCATGTGGTGTCAGCTGTATTTTGGATGTTACTCACACTTTGTCTGGCATCCCTGCTCTCCAGTAGAAGCCTTTCTGTCCAGCCAGTGTTGCCTTTCACAATCTCTACCATTGTCTAAACTCCTTTTCTCTTTGTGCAGGTTCTTTTTTTTCCCCAACCTTTCGGGCTCTCCTGGCATCTCAACATTAACTTTGATCTTTCTTCTTTGAGCTGCTCCCCTGAGGCAACTTTCCTAGCTGTTCCCCCCCGCCCCCCTTGGCATTTTACCTGTAAATTTATCAAGAGTATGGTTTTACTTCTTATTTATTTTTGTCGTTTATTTTAAAAACTTTATTCCTGTCTTGAATTTGTTCTAAGGAAGATGAGAATTTAGTCTGCATTTTTTTTTTCCATTCCCGCATCATTCCATCCTTGACTTTTTAGAACAGAATCATACTTATTTTGGTGTCTACTGTTCATCGTTTTCCCCCATTTATTCTACTCCACATCTATTACAATTTCTAGTACAAAGAGTATTACAGGTTTGGTTGAACTGAATGGAACATACTTCTTTTGTTGTAAATCTGTTTATTTTGTCCGAGGATCAAAGTGGAAAATGAGGTCTTAAAAGTCATGTAACATAAAACAAAATGTTGAGTTATGTCATTAAAGCAAAAAGATTTTCTTTACCATTCTTAAGAGATGATTGTTTAAAATATTGTGTTTTTATAAATGTTCTTATAATAATTGGTTTTATGTGAGTTTTTCCTCAGTATTATTTATTATTGAATAGTTTGCTCAAATTTCAAGTTTGAACATTTGGGCTGTTCGTGATGGTTGTTTCAGTTCAGGTATTTCCTCGTGAAAAGTCTGTGTTACTCTGTTGGATATTGTCCTCCGTTGGTGCTTTATGAATTGCAGTTTTTATTAGTAGAAGCAGCTTTAACACATCTTGAGATTTTAACATGCCTCATAGAAAGGCGGAGACCTTTCTAATTGGTTGTACACAGAAGAGCCTAGAAGGAACATTGTGGGCAACATTTGAAGTATTTTTACGTACTACTGAAATTGACCAGTATAATTTATAGAGTGTTACCTGGTACCTAGCATGTAAGAAAGCAAAGAAACACATTACTATGTATAATTGAAGACAGTTGGTTAAAGTTTTCTGTCACTGAGATTAAAAAAAAAAAAAAGAAAAAGAAAAAAGACTGTAGAAAGTAAATTTCACTGAGAGAAAATTGTAATATTAGCAGAATTTTAAGCTTTGTTTCAGTGGCCTTAAAAGCACTCCATCAATTTTAACGTAGCCTGCCACCTCCCATCCTTTGTTTCTTTTGTTTGTTTTATTTCTTTTTGAGAGAGAGAGACAGACACACAAAGCATGAGTAGGGGAGGGGCAGAGAGAAAGGGAGACAGAATCCGAAACAGGCTCCATCCAGGCTCTGAACTGTCAGCACAGAGCCCGACGTGGGTCTCGAACCCATGAACCACAAGATCATGACCTGAGCCGAAGTCGGATGCTCAGCCAACTGAGCCACCCAGATGCCCCCATCCTTTATTTCTTATTTATAATTTTATAATCCAGAATTTAAGCTTTATATCAGATTATGGTTCAAATCTCTGAAATAAATACAACTTTCTTTTGCTGACGATTTGTTGTATCCTTGAATAAGTAACCTTTCTAGGCATTAATTTCATTAATGAAAAGAAACGTTACCCTCAATTGGAGTTCCTTACAGAAAGAGTAAGATATTGTGTGGTATCCCTTAAACATCCACTATGTGAAAACAGAAAAATTGGGATTATGTGCTTTTATTTTTCCACTTTAACTCCTCAGCCCTCTGTTTACCCAGGCTCTTAAAAACTTAAAATACTGGCTTGGAACCCTGATGATAATCATACGTTTAATTGAATACGTACTATCTTACGTTATTCCTTGATCATTTTAAGCATGTTTTGTGTGTTCAGAAAGATAAGTTACTAAAGCACATTTCTGTAATAGTCGCGAGGCCTCCTCTTTTCCCCATTCCTTAGAAACACATGGTGCTAAAAGTACCTAGAGATAACTCAATAAAATACTTGTTGAGTACATTTCAAACCAGAGGATTCTTCCATTGGAGGATACTGCTGGTACCTTTGCTGCTCAGTGTATGAAGTGCAGTACAGGGCATGTTCTGTAGATGTTGTATTACAGAGAATTGTGTATTTGTGCTTTGATTTTCTGTAAACTAAACTTTCCAAAATTGAAAGGTCTTCTGATTCTTCCAAGTACACGATGAAGAAGCCTTCAGTTGGGTTGTGGGTACCTTGTGTAGCTTACCTCTTAAAGGGTGAATGCAGTAACTCCTTTGAACAAGTCAGAGATTTTCAGAACCAGCCAAAGTTATGGAGACATCAAGTTGGAGCTGAGGCTGGGGTAACAGTAGATAGCGTGAGGCGGACGAGCAGGGGCCTGTTGTTCTTACCTGCAGTGTACGTGTGAAGAATTGTAAATCTTGAGCTCAGGAATTAGAATTTTTTGGGCATGTGATTGTTTCAAGAAAGTAATGCACATACACGTTATTACAAGTGTAACTGATGGAACTGAATCTATCACCCAGTACACTGCTCCTTTGGAAATAAATGACAGAAATTTAGGCCTTTATTATTACTCCCGTTCTAATCGTGCTCTTAATGTACACAGTCAGAATGGTCCACTCATTATCTGTGTTTTGTTTCTAAACTCTGAGAAGAGTAAGAATAAAGGTAATAACAATGATATCTTCTTAATACAGGTTGTTTTGAGGATTGAATGAGAAATAGTGTAAGTAGTGGAATGAATAACTAGACAAAGAAATCATTAAAGCCTGTTCTGCAAATTTCTTCCTAGCTTATCATGGCACTTCATATGCTATTTATTGTATTATATATGAAACTGATCAATTTTTCAAAATTAAATGATTCTAATTCAGGAATAGCATTGTGTATTATTTTATTTTTCCTCTTTCACATCATGTGACATTGTTTACAAACAGTAAAGTTGATATTTTATTTTATTTTTTTTTCAACGTTTTTTATTTATTTTTGGGACAGAGAGAGACAGAGCATGAACGGGGGAGGGGCAGAGAGAGAGGGAGACACAGAATCGGAAACAGGCTCCAGGCTCTGAGCCATCAGCCCAGAGCCCGACGCGGGGCTCGAACTCATGGACCGCGAGATCGTGACCTGGCTGAAGTCGGACGCTTAACCTACTGCGCCACCCAGGCGCCCCTAAAGTTGATACTTTAAATAAAACATGGATTAAAAGTGCATGATTGAACTTCCTTAAAATTCACCCCCTTTCCATCCAGTATTTTCATAGGTTTGATTTTGGTCTCAGGTGCACAGGTAGTCCTTTGACTGTTAAGCTTGACTATAAGCATGGTAGTTTATTTTTGGTATTTTACATATAAATGGGAGTAGTTAAACCAGTTGTCTTCAGTATTAAGATGAGATAACTTTGGGGAGAAGAAGGAGGTAGCAGAGATGAAAAGCGACACAGAGAGAAATGGATCCAGCAGTCACAATTATTGTGAGGAAAGAAGGAAGCTCCTTACAAACCACCAATACTTCCAGAAGCTTCTTCTCATTTGGATCTTCTCATTTGGCATCTTTCAACACATCTATTGATGCATTTGCTTTTTACTTTGCTTTTTTTCCTACCTTTCCTCATAAAGGTTCCAAAAAGGCGGGCGGGGGACGGGAGGGAGTGTTCCCTATTTTTTCCTTCTTAAACACATTGATCACTTCTGTAGCTTGAAGTGAAAACAGGGATCTAGATAAAAACATTTGACATGGAGTGAAAAATAATAGAAAAAAATAAGTGGGAGGTTGAGGGTAAAATAAATTGTTATCTGTATTTTTACTTTACTGGCATAGTCTGGCACTAAAAGTTACTAATAATACAATTGTGGTCATCTGTTCTTTTGTCCTTAGCCCTCTATTTAATGAATAATACTAAAATGTTTCCTTGGAGGGAACTTAATTCCATCTTACTCATTCACTTTTTAAACTTTCATTAATACTGCCTTTTTGAAGAATGTGCTCATAAATCATCCCAAACATTAAAAAAAAAAACCCTCTTGTATATTTTACTGATTTCAAAAGGATTAAATGTATTTATTAAAAATTGGGAGATGCAGAAAACCACATCGGATTTTAAGACAGTTTAATTGTATTTGAACACATAGGTATGACCTTTATTTGAATATGAGAGTCTACGTATAGAGGCTTTTTTGATACTTTACGTATTCCTATAGAAACATCCTTCCATAGTACTTGATGACTAGTTATTAAAGCCTTTAAAATTTAGCTTTTTAAAAATAGAGCTATTTCTAGAGATGCTGGAAAAAGACAACTTCAGCATACTAGAATAAAATTTACAAAAAGGTAAAATTGGGACTCTAATGCAAATATAAAATGAACAAATGCCAAACATTTTAATCAACATGTTAGTGAAGGAACACATAAGATGTTAAACCAGTTCAAAGAGCATTTGAGTAGCTAGGTTTTTATAGAAAATTAATAAGTATTTCTGTAACTACAACTTAGTACCTTTCGGACCAAATAATGCACATAAGTGAAAAGAAGAAAGTTTATCCTTAAATAACCACAACTGCTTATTAATAGGATGTGTATGCCTTTTGGACACTGAATAACTTCAAATCTTGCAATCGGATTGGACACCACTACTGATTTTACTGTATATTGCAGTCACCACTGAAAAACCACTTTCACTAAGATCTGACTTTATTGTAAGGAATGCAGTACAGTCTGCTGTTGAAACTGTGGACCACCTTGATCTGGTAGTTTGCATAGGCTCTGACAGATGTTGCTTTGTTTCCTCCCTGCCAATTTAAAAATATCTTGCCACACCCTTGTGAGTTTGCTAGTGTTCTGGTGTGCTTTCTACACAGTTGGGGCACCACAGCACTAGGTAATCCTTTGATGGTCATTTCTTGTGTACGATGTTGAAAGGACAGGCTGTTTTCCCTTGGCCTTATGTCCAAGTTTTGAATGAAATTTCTTAAGTACCCTGGGGAGCTTCTAATTAGAATTGTCAAATTTCTCTCCTTAAACTGCCTGCCGGCTGGTGGTGGTATCATTGATTATCCGGGTAGACTCTCTACTTTGTGTTTATCCAAACCCTGCCCAGTGCATAGACTGTTCTGGTAGGCCAGTTAATCTTGCCGCTGTGATGCATTAGGGCTATAGTATAGCAGATTCTCGAACTTTTTAGTCTCAAAACCCCTATAAACATTGAGCACCCAACAGAGATTTTATTTATATGGGTAATACTTACCAATGTTTATTCTAGAGAAGTAAAACTGAAAGAAGGTAAAGTATTTATGACTTATAAAAACAATAAATTTGTTGTATGTTAACATAAATAACCCCTTTTTAACCAAAATGACAATTTTCTAAAAAGAAAAAATATTTGGTCAGAAGAATGGTACTGTTTTTGTGAATCTCTTTCGTGTCTGGCTTAAGGGTAAATAGATGTATTCTCGTGTCTGCTTCTGCATGTAGTCTCTTGTGACATCCTGTAGCCTCTGGAAAACTCCATATTGTGCTTGGAGAACATAAGTGTGAAAAAAATAAATAATGTCTTTATGCTCTTCTGGAAATAGTTTTGACTTGCTGCCTGCTCGGAGTGGAGCTTCAATGTAGATGTGGTTTGTTCTTATTTTACTCTTAGGCAGAGACAGGTAGACTTTTTCTGAGAAGGGCCAGATAGTAAACATCTCCAGCTTTGCAGGGCACACGGTCTCTGTCAAAACCAGTCAAGTCTGACATTATCCTGTGAAAGCAGCCACATATATAGTGTGTAAGGAAATGGGCATAGATTGTTCCAATAAAACTTTATTTACAAAAAACAGGTGACAGGGGGCACCTGGGTGTCTCAGTCGGTTAAGCGTTCGACTTCAGCTCAGGTCATGATCTCATGGTTTGTGGGTTGGAGCCCCATGTCGGGCTCTGTGCTGACAGCTCAGAGCCTGCTTCAGATCCTCTGTCTCCCTCTATCTATCTCTGCCCCTCCCCTGCTCACACACACTCACTCTTGCTGAAAATAAAAAAAGTGAGAGGATGGAATTGGTTTTGGGCCTAACCTTGCTGTCCAGATAGGTTAAGTGATTAGCTGAGAGCTACACATCTAGAAAGTGGAGGATTCAAATCCAGGCGCTTCTCTTTTTATAGCTGCTATTTCTCTCAGTTCTTCGTGCTATCTTCACTAATAAGGTTAATGGTTACACATATAATGCTAAGTGACTATTGTTTAAAAGTAAACTTTTAAGATAAAAATTCATGTAACTACAAACTTGTATAGGGGCTAGCATTTAGACTCTCCCTATTTACCCAAGAAGTGGTATGAGTCTTTAGTATAATAAATCATATGCACACAGAGCATTTTAATTCTTGTGTTAATTCACTACGGTGTACATATCTGAATATGTTTTCAACACACAAAGTGTTCAAGGAATTCTTTATCCTATTTAACTTATTATTTGGAGTGATAAATACATATATAAAATTTAAACAGCACAAAAAGATGTAGGTAACAAAGTAAGTCTCTTCCCACTCACACTACCCCAGTCAGCCAGTTTCTCTCCTTCTGTTAATTAAATCCTATTGCCAGTGTCTTTTGATCTTTCCAGAGATTAGTTTATGCAGAGCTACACAAGTGTGTATGTATGTATTTCCCTTTTCTCTACAGCTAGTATGCCAGACAGTACACTTACTCTACCCATTGTTCCGTTGCTTTATTTTAGATCGTAATGATATGTTGATGATCAGTTCAAGTATATGCATATAGGACTATTAACTGTTTAAAAAGCAAAAATAGGGGTGCCTGGGTGGCGCAGTCGGTTAAGCGTCCGACTTCAGCCAGGTCACGATCTCGCGGTCCGTGAGTTCGAGCCCCGCGTCAGGCTCTGGGCTGATGGCTCAGAGCCTGGAGCCTGTTTCCGATTCTGTGTCTCCCTCTCTCTCTGCCCCTCCCCCGTTCATGCTCTGTCTCTCTCTGTCCCAAAAATAAATAAAAACGATGAAAAAAAAAATTTAAAAAAAAAAAGCAAAAATATGCTTTATATTCACTCTCAGTATTTGTTCAGTCAGATTTACTATTCGTTATTTCAGAATAACTAATCAGAAATACTAATTTGTTTTCTTTGTTACTTACACTCTATGAGTAGCTTTCTGTTAGTAGTTTAAAAAAAAAAAAAGTCTTCCTTTGGCATTTGGTGGACATGAATAAGGTAACTTGACAGGGGCTCCTGGGTGGCTCAGTCAGTTAAGCATCTGACCCTTGATTTTGGTTCAGGTCATGACCTCATGTTTTGTGAATTCAAGCCCCGCATCAGCTCTGTGCTGACAGTGCGGAGCCTGCTTGGGATTTTCTCCCTCCCTCTCTCTCTGCCCCTCTCCTGCTTGTGTGCTCCCCCCCCTCCTCCCCCTCCCTCTCCCCCTCTTCCCCTCTGCCAGTATAAATACTAAAAAAATTACATATATAATAACGTGACAAAATTCTGCTAACGTAGTATTATCAGGGAAGCAAGACAACACTTGAAGGAGTAAGGATAAGTCACTGTATACAGTTATGGTCTCGGGTTGTGAACTAGGCAGTAAAGGTGAGAATTGGGAGATGCTGATCCTTTCCTCTAGTGAAGAGGAAACGTTCATGAAGTTAAATGGGTTTTGACAGGTGGGAAGTTTGGATGTCTTGGTAGAGTCATGGAGAGGAAAAGGCAACAGCAGACATAGCATGAGGGTGTCTCAAGGAAAGGTTTGGTTGAGTAGAGAGGAGAGGGTGTGCTTAGCAGTGATAGAAGATGGGAAGAATGAACCTCTAATAGGAGGACCCCTCACGTGATCACAGAGTTTTATGAAATTTTTTATGTCCACTTCTCTTTGCGTGGGCCCAAGGTGTGTAAAAGACACCGAGGTGGTTTGTAAGATCTGTATGTGACTGATGTCCTGTGCTTGTGCTAAGAGTCACCTGAAGACTGTCCAGATGTTCACTTGTGGTGGCTAGCTGCCACCAGTAAAGGTTGCTCGCAGGTGGTATTCTGCCCTTGCCACAGTGATGGATGGAGGGCTTTTTTTTTTTTTAATGTTTTATTTATTTTTGAGAGAGAGAGAGAGAGAGAGAGAGAGAGAGCGAGCGCACAAGCAGGGCAGAGGCAGAAAGAGAAGGGGACAGAGGATCCGAAGCAGGCTCCTTGCTGATAGCGGCGAGCCCGACGCGGGTCTCAGACTCAGAAACCGCAAGATCATGACCTGAGCCGAAGTCGGACAGTCCTCCACCTGAGCCACCCAGGTGCCCCTGGATTGAGGGTTTTGTCCAGATATTTTGGTGAATGAATGTGGCAAAGAGTGTGATCTTTGGGAATCCAAAGCATGTAGCATCAATACTGCAATTTTAGAACTATGGTAACGTTTTAAAGAAATGAAGCTTAGAGTAATTGTGATTGTTCATGAGGGTAGAAGCATAACATTGTTCTGGTAACAATTTAAAAATTACAGTAGTTGCCACTAGAAGTTAAGAATTGCAAAATTCCAAAGCCACTGATAAGTATTGTCTTGAGAGTTAAAGATTTTCGAAAGCTTAAAGAAAACCAACTCCGAAAATCAAGCTGTCTTTTGAAGGCCCTGTTCACACTTACCACTAAATAGTGGCCGTTCATATAACTTGTCCCTGTTGCTCTTGACTCCTTGCTCCTGCAGATTTTATTACCCTAGCCTGCGACTGTTTTTGGTTAGTGCCTTTGGTACTGTCTTATTTCGTCTCCTGCCAAGGATTTTAGCATTTGCAGTGTGCAGGCGCCTATGTCTCATGTTAATTTTTTTGAAGGTAGAGTGTCTATCAGGTTATTGCTATTGAGAGGCACCTAAACCCGATTATAACGTTAACCCGAAAATCTTCATTGTGCTCACTGTTGGCGGTATAGCCTCCCTTATTTGGGTTTAATCAGTTGGCATCTTCAAACTTACAGGGAGGGCACAAGCCCACAGTACGTAGGTTTGGATTTGTACTGAAAGTCAAATGGAAATGGTAGAATAAATAAAAAGCAGTCACATTGGAGATGTTCAGTAGCACAACTTCAAGCTGGAAGGAAAGGAAGCTTATATTTATAAGTTAGGAATAACATTTGTTAAGATACTGTGCCAAATGTTTTACATTAATTACTTCCAGTCTTCATAACATACCTGGAATTTTGTGTTATTTTCTTTGGTTTTACAGATGAGAAAATGGAGACCTCTAGAATGCTGGTAACAGATTGTTAGAAAGTGCTAGAACTAAGAGCACATCTTCCAGTAGCAGGGCAGGACCTTTATGCATAGCGCTCCTTAGGTACTTTGTGTCTTTTTCTTCACAGCTGCCCTGTGAGAGTAGAGGTGGGAGTATAGATGGTCCAGGTAGTTAAGAATGGAGATCCAGAGAGATGAGTAACTTGCCCAAGGTGACACTGCCACTAAGGACAGAGCTAGGTAAATCGGCTTCCAAGGCTCTTGCCCTTAATCTTAGCAAATAAGTAATAAGTACTGTCTTCCTCCTGAAAATGAAAAAATAAGAGAAAGATAAAATGTAGAGGCTTGATTAAGTGTGAAAGAACAATAAAATAATAATATATTTTAAAGGATGATTCACTTTTGAGCACCCGGGCTAGAAAGTAACTACAACAATGGGAAACTGTGAAGGCCAGACACAAAGAGAAGAGTGCAGTGTTCCAGGCTTTGAAGGAGGCTCCTGATTATGCTTTTCTTTTGTGAAATGTGCTTGCACAATGAAGCCCCAAGTAGGGTATTTAAATGCATATTGAGAAGGAAGAAAGAGGTTCCCGTCCTTGCTCAGTCTCTCAATTAATTGGTGGTGATCAGGCACTTGCCCTAAGGGGCTAAGTTAGGGGCTAAGCTGGACAGTGCCCTGTCAAGGGCTCCCTGGCGGTGGTCACGTGACCCGCGTCTTCCTCTAGAGCTGTTGGGCTGGAAATCTTCAGTGTAGTCAGGTATCTGAAATCAGTTCAAATCTTTGGGCCAGATGAGTAGAGAACAGGGGTACAGAGCAGTGCGAGTAGTCGGCCTCCCTCTCGAAGGTTTGCCTAAATATTCAGTGACTGTTGTGTGCTTTATTACGCAAAACAGCTCCAGTTTATTTGTGGCATTTAGCCAAACTGGGAATTATGGAGGGAAAAAATGTTATTTTCCCCTCTTTCTTTCATTTTATTCATTGGGGTGAGGTATAAGATAAAGCTCAAAAACTGGGCATGTCTTAAATGCTTAAGAAGGCTACCAGTTTTAATATTTAACCATGTATTTTATTCAAGAGATGTGAAATGGGAGAAAACTACAACAGAGTGTTACATTTTAATAATAATAAATTATGAGCGAGCTGCTTTGAGAACCACATGACCCTGTTATTGGTCACATAAAGCTAGGAAGAAAAATTATTTTCCTCTGATAGAGGATGACTGTTAGACTACAAAGAATAATTTCATGCATTCAGATCCATCATCAGGGAGATCAATAATTGAATTAGTATTTAGAGACAGAAAGTGTGATCCATCAATCAATTAGGAAACAGAAGACAATATCCTGACCCCAGCAGAGTTGTAATTTATGTGATTGAGAATAATTTTTTTAATTACTGACACACATTTGGAAAGCGTTCTAATAAACGAGGTCATGGTCTGAATATATATTTATTTACCTTTGTTAGTAATAGATTTTGGGTTTTCATCAAGTTAATCTTTTATCCCCTTTTCTGCAGCAGGCTAAACATTTCTGAACTCTTGATAGATTTTTTTTTGGCTGTTAATTATTTTCATTATAGGGAAATGAATTTGCACTCTCTTTTGTTTAGTTCCTGCTGTTCTTTTCAGTGTTTGATGGATGCAGCGAGTGGCTGAATGAGAGAAGAGTAATCTAAGAGCAGTTAATATAAAATTGAGTCCAACTGGATGGTGACACAGTGAGCCATCTCATTCTTGTTTTCCTAGGAAAGCTAGGACCTTGCAACTCAAATATACTTCCCAAGGTCACAGAGCTGGACAGAGCCAGACCAGAACATTTTCCTCTCCTTTTCTAGTTCATTATACTTTCAGCTACATACATTGTCTTCTATGATTTAAGTGCCTGCAAGCTTTTTAAAAATCGGCATTTTAAAAAATTATAAAAGCATGCCCGTGAAAAAATTATGCAGTTTCAAAGGCAACGAAAATCTCCTCTTTACTTCTTTTGTTCCCTCTTGTTCCACTCACAAGAGATACTCACCATGAATGTTTCTTATGTGTTGTGTCAGAAATTTTACTCAAAAGATTCTAATATTATGTCCATGCATTAGTAATTTTTCTTTAATCTACCGTAAAATTAAGGAAAATTAAATACTTTCCATTTTAATCCAATTTCTTAGTTTCCAGGTAACAACTTTAAAATTACCTAGTGCCAATTTTTAACAAAGGGATCCGATTTGTTCTGTTACTAGAGTTAGAGGTCCCTGTGAGGTAGGATAGTTGTTAGTCCCTTAGCTTTTTTTTTTTTTTTTTTTTAATTTCCATCCAAATTAGTTAGCATATAGTGCAACAATGATTTCAGGAGTAGATTCTTTAGTCTCTTAGCTTTTTAAATGAGTGGTTAGTGACTTGCATAGAGCTCCACAGTATTTAATTCCACTGAGTGCTTTCAGGGTTTCTGTTCTTCCTACTAATCCATACTGTCTTTGAGTTCCTTTTATAGGCTCAGAAGTGAGCTGTGTGTCATAAACAGGCATGTTTCATGTGTGTATTAAAGGAGCCTCTTTATAAAATCTAATCCAGGAACTAAGACCCAGCACATAACAGAAACTTGAATATTTGGACTGAAATAACTTAAATTAATTCTTTACCACAGTTTGTTAAGTAATTGAAGGGCTGGGACCAGATCAGCTTTACAGACTTTTCACAATAAATGTCCATGATTTGAGTCATTGTGTCCTCGGGGAAGCCAGCTGTTTTCCTTACCCTCGGAAGCAGTTTTGTTCAGTGGCTGGTCCTCAGTCATTTCCCAGCAGGCCCCGGTCCGCTGGTGCCCTGAGGGGTTTGGTGCACTCGGCTGCCTGCCCCCCCCCCCCCCCCCCCCCCCGCCATGTTCTGTGAATCCTGTTCCTCCAGTTGCTTGTTCCAGTGAAAGGGAAATTTTACAAATACGGAAAGTTCCAAAATGGAACCGGGATTGGTTAGGCAACATCCATTGTGAATACCAAGCGAATCCCACACATTTCAGAACAGATCGCAGCTCTGTTCCACATACTTGAGTGAGCTCGTTTATAAGGCAGTGCCTCTCATATCAGTGAGGGAATGGCTAGAAATGGGAGTATGAAGTTTGGGGTAAGAAGTTGGCTGGGATTTGAGTGGAGGTGCTGGTGTAGTGTGAGGGAGATAGAGTGTGGCTCACGTAAAATAACGTTTCCTGGCCTGGAGGCAGGAACTTACACACCCAGCACCTTGACGCACGGTGCAGTATGTTCATCAGCCACAGGTACATAGAGATTTGTGAAAATTTGTGTGGCCTGTGAAATGTTACAAAATTCGTCTAGAGAATTCTTGGCTTTATTTCAACACTCCTCAGGAAATAGGATGAAAATATTCCCTGTGTTTAAATACTGTGGTGAAAAATGAACATAAAGGATCATTAACAGGAGTATCTGCAGAATAACAAGGCTAGTTATTCTTCGAAGAGCATATCAGCAACTTGCTTAGAAGTCCATTTGAGCATATAATAAAAAACCAGTGCTAGCTTGATGAACATGAAATCAAATAAGGTGTGGAAGCCAAAAGCTTGTTTGCGAGTTACATTTCCTGACATGTAAGGAGTCATTCCCAAAACTGATGTGAATATTGAATCACCTCAGTATCAGAGTGCTTTCACTGATCTGATTTGTTTGAGCCCACTGATTTGATTAACAGATTCAAAACAACTGAAAAGAAGTTGAAAGCATAATTTTAACCATTAAGTATTGTTGCTAGTCTAGAACATATGAAGTGCTTAAAACATCTCACCTGCCCTGTAAATTAGAGTAAAATAAAATCATCAAGTAACACTTTAGGTTTTATTGTAGAAAACCCTGAAAGATTCCATGAGACTGTCGGGGTGAGGGAAGAAGGCAAGGGGGCAGTTTACATGACTGTTTTGTTTTGTTTTTTAATGTTTATTTATTTATTTTGAGAGAGTGTGTGAGAGAGAGAGGGAGGAAGGGGGGGGGAGGAGGATGAGGATGAGAATGGAGGAGGGTCAGAGAGTGAGGGAGAGAGAGAATCCCAAGCAGGTTTTGCTGTTAGCACAGAGCCCGATGCAGGGCCTAACCCCACACGAACCATGAGATCACAACCTGAGCCGAAATCTAGAATTGAATGCTTAACTGAGCCACCCAGCTGCCCCTACATGACTACTTTTTATCATTATTTTCCTTGCCTTTTATTGGCTGATACAGGACTTAGATTTTGAGGTCAGCTGTTGATGTAAATATGCTGAAAGAATAAATGCCTCTCAAACGGGTATTTTTCTAAGTAAATACTACTGATTTTGCCTGAAAGTTCATTTTCACAGGACAATGGTACCTAGAGAAACAAGTTACTTTTCTGTTCCAATTTGTTAGCCTATGTGGAACCAAGCTGCAACACATTATGCTTGAGTGATACCAGTTGAATGATTGGGTGTTATGTGTACTGTGGAAGAGAATGAATTTTAGTTCCAACATTTGTTATTAATTAGTGATCCATTTCTAAACGTATGAGTCTCATTTTAGTAAAATTTGCTTTTTGTTTTAAAAAAAAATTTTGTTGAATTCAGCCTGTCATTTCTGTTGACTGAACTTAGTTTACATTAAGCATAAGAAGTGGAAAAAGCATTCATTATTTAAAACAATCGTAAGTGGAATTAATATTTCTCACCTATTTAAAGAACATGTCTTTCTTGATGCATCTTGACAATAATTACTTTGGTTCATGTTTTTAGCATTGAAGGAAAGAAGCTGTCTGCATCTGAAAATGAAATGTTTCAAACTGTAGTGAAAAGTAAAGGTATTAGTGAATTACTGGTGACTTTTTTTTCTGTAATCCTATAGTTTTCAGTTTTCTATAATAAACATGTATTATACCATCAATCAGAAAAAATAATACTGTCCTTTTTTTTAAAAGGTTTATTTTTGAGAGAGAGAGAGAGAGAGAGAGAGAGAGAGAGAGAACAAGAGTGGGGGAGGGGCAGAGAGAGCGGGAGACACAGAATCCGAAGCAGCCTCCAGGCTCTGAGCTGTCTGCACCGGACCCCCGATGTGGGCTGTAGCTCATGGAGTGCGAGATCATGACCTGACTGAAGTCAGCCGCTTAACCAACTGAGCCACCCAGGCGCCCCCATCCTTTTTTTTTTTTTTTAAGTAAACATAAAATAATACTTAATTTTCTTCTGAATCTTTATGTTCAAGTACACTTGAGGAATACCTGACTGGCTCATTTGGGAGAACAACTTTAGCTCAGGGTCCTGAGTGCAAGCCCCATGTTGGGTGTAGAGACTCCTTAAATAAATAAACTTTAAAGTATGTTTGAGTACTTTCTTAAGAATTAGAACCTCTGCTTTGAAACTGAGTGCTAAATGTTGATAGGGCCATAATATTAACTGCTACTTATTTGTAAGATTGATTTAACAGTGTTAAGGCTCTCAGTGCTGGGAGAGTGATCTCATTTTAAATTCCTAAAGCAGTAGTATTAATTTGTATCTTTAGAGATTTCTGTACTGTAATAAGTTTAACCTAGAAGTACTTAAGTATTTTGTGTGTCATCTTAATTAACATTGTGGCCCCCAACCACCTTTGGACCCTGTAGAGTGTCTCATGCTCCTGTGCCTGGCTGGCATTGTGTGGTTTATCCTGATCCTTATGATGCATGATACCAGGCAAGTGCTTTAGGGATTTCGAGGTGCTAAAGACTTTGAGGTGGTGTGGCCTTGGGCAAGTAAAAGTTATTTAACCTCTTTGTTTCATTTATCTGTAAAAGAGAGGTAATATTGTCTCTTCATAGGATTACTATGAGAACTGAGTAAGGTGATGTTTACAAAGTGCTTGAAAGAGTACCTGACACACCTTGTGTTTGTTTTTTCATCAAATGAACTTCTCATTTAATCCTCATAATAATCTTTAGAGAGGGAGGGTAGCATGCACATTTTACAGATGTTCAAAGTGTAAAGCTCAGAGAGATTATGTAATTTGTTTAAGATCACACAGCTCGTGATGTGGATCTGGGATTTAAATTCTGGGCTGTCAGACTCTAAAATGTGTGCTGAGATTATAAGTGCCTATCTTATAATAGCCTTTGGACTTGGACATATCCCCTGACTGTTATTTTATCGAATCGAATCTAGTCCTTAATGGATCATGTCAAGAATGAGTAGGGTGTTATGCTTTACAAAACTCGATATATAGTCAAGTGTGTGTAGAAAAATAATCAGACATGATTATAATGGGTAAAGAGGATATATGTGGGACTGCCTTAACCTGTTTCTAAGATATTAAAAACATATATCAGAATAGTTTATTTATCTTTGCAGTGTTATTATGAAGCTTAAAAAATTATTGAAGCCGTAATTATCTGTATCAAATACAAAAAGTATTTGAAAACCAGCAGTACCTACAAAAAGAGCAACAAACTGATCGTGATAAATCTATCAAGTATAATATCCAGAAAATATTAAAATTAAACACATTAATGACACCCATCCCTCGTTGATCAATAAAACAGTCAATATATATGAAGCAAAGACTCCGTTTCAGTCTATCTTTATAAGAAGCTTTATAAAAAAAAGTATTTTGTTCACCCATCCTATTACTTAAAAACTGCAGAGGAAAACAAATGGGAAGTACAAAATGCACATCTGTTACTGAAGCAAAAATAAATAAAATGACAAAGCCAGAGATTGGTGACACTTAAGGGTAACCTATAAATTTATCCATTGCTACTGTGGAAATGTCAGCAAGCCCAGTCTTGCTCAGCAGTGATATGGTACCACAAAATGAAAACTGTAAAATTCATGTCATTCTTTCACCTAGTATATATAGGTGTCCATTTTTGACAAATGGTATTACGGAAAAACCTTTTTCTTCCAAGGTGTTTCTAGTTGTATTATTTGTAATTAGCCAATAACTGGAACCCCTTCTAATTTTCAATAGCTAAGCAAAGATGTTTGTTCAAACATAGAGTTATGTTTTCATTATTCAGATTTCTTAATATCTAAAATACACTTCTGAGTACCAGATGCACATGATGCTTATTGCATTAATATAAAATGATTTATGAATCCTGATAAATGTTTGCTCACAAATCTTTCTAGATAGTACTTTCTTATCTGCAAAATGAAGGTGTGGGGCAAAATGATCCTTGACACTGAATCTCTGAAGTCTGTGAACCACAGATCACAAGGGGCGGTAGAATTTTGTAATTACATTTTGTAGCCCCGGAGGTGCTCCTTAACTCCCGCCCTCCTCTGGCCCCCTCATCAGATTATCGACTGTTCGGCATAGTGCCCGGTCTTTTGTGTAGGATCTTAATAAGCCAGTGGAGGGTAGGCAGATAGATGAATTAATGCCTGGTCCTGTGATCAATTTTATTTCTCTAGACTTTTTTTTTTTTTTTTTTTTTTTTTTAGTTTTATTGAGAT
Source organism: Lynx rufus (assembly GCF_022079265.1). Taxonomy (NCBI): domain Eukaryota; kingdom Metazoa; phylum Chordata; class Mammalia; order Carnivora; family Felidae; genus Lynx; species Lynx rufus. The sequence continues at coordinate 7,619,271 of NW_025814839.1, read as the reverse complement.
ATATTTGAAAAGCTGGTTAAATAAGGAACAAATGATATTCTTGCAATTTTTCTTTTCCGGTAGGCCTCTTGTTCTTATTAGAAAACTATATAAATGAACTAATATCTTAACACTTATTGAGCACTTACTGTGTACTGCTTTTCGAAGTGTTTTTCAAATTTTTTTTTTTTTTAACATTTATTTATTTTTGAGGCAGAGAGAGACAGAGCATGAACGGGGGAGGGTCAGAGAGAGGGAGACACAGAATCTGAGACAGGCTCCAGACTCTGAGCTGTCAGCACAGAGCCCGACGCGGGGCTTGAACTCACTGACCACGAGATCGTGACCTGAGCCGAAGTTGGCCATTCAACCTACTGAGCCACCCAGGCGCCCCTCTAAGTGTTTTTCATGGATTATTTAATCCGGATAATAGTCCCTAATGTTAGGTAATAGTTATCCTCAGTTTATGGATGTAAAACCTAAGATGCAGAGACGTTAAGGAACTTACCCAAAGTTAAACCACCAGCAGGTTAGATAGAGGGGGCCTGGCAGTGTGGCTCCAGAGCCTGCCCTCATACCTACCACTCTACCTCATTGCCCTGGACTTGGAGGGATGGGGGTGGGAGGGTGGGGATGCATTACCACTGGGTAGCCTGGGCAAGAATGTGGGTCAGGTGGAATTTTGCCACTAGACCAGGCAGTTCACATGCTGGTTTGCGGTGGGGAACCCAAGCCAATTGAAAAACCCTCTGAACTCGGAGAACTTGAAGAATAAAGGAAGCTAGGCTAGGCAGCATCTTTTAGGGGACAAAACAAAAGCTGGGATTGTTCTGAATGAGGGTGATACTTGGTCTCAAGTATCACCTTTAATAGAGCTGTTCGATTCTACTGCTAAGTTGCAGTCTTAGAAGCATTTATTTAGCTTATGGACTGTTGCAGGAGAAGATATCGAAGTCAAATGGGATAGAGCCTCTGTATTCCTTGGACCTTGAGTTTTTCTCAGTCACTTTTGGGAGGCAGCACGTTTGTCATTCTTATGGACTAGGTCATGACATCTGTGCTGTGTTCTCTTGAGTACCTTGGTTCTTATGTCCAGGGCATTCCCCAGGTTACTACAGTCAGAGCTCTCTGACTGTGAACCTCAAATTGAGGCCTTGCCTCCTTCAGCCTCCTTAGCTTTGTATATCTTGGAAACCTATGCTCTTTTAATGTGGGCCATCATGAATACATAAAGGGTGATGCGAGTGCTAGCATATGATTGTGCGTAACAGTAATAGGTATTATTTCAGGTTAGACTCTTAACAGCTCCAGGGAGAGACTGAGAGGCCTTAAAATGTAAATGAAGAGTTCATATCCAAAACTATGACATCCTGAAAAGCATAGAGGAAAGCCAATTCAAGGTAGCAGATAGAATTCAGATTTCTTATTCTGAGAATAGCTGTTGTCAATCCTAAGGCAATAAACAGAGGCAGCAGGGGTCAGGAAACAAATTTATTAGGCCAGTGATTCTGCTGTCCTGTTTCCCACAAACATTGTTACTGTTTTGCCATCTACATTTGGGTTTATGCCAAGGTGGAATTCTTGAGTTGTTCATTTCGAAAGTTCTAAACAATACATCAGGAGTGTTTGTATTTGAAAAATAGTGAGAAATCTTAGTGTTCAAAAAGTCGTAATCTGTATAATACAGTCTTACAGAACCAATTATCAATAAATCTTAATTTAAATTGATATCCATTTTAAAAACACTTAGGAAGAAAACTGTGTCCTCTTCAAACGAGCCTTCCGATTTTGGAGATTCTTTCGGCTTTGTGCTGTCAGCAGTGTGTTCTGTAGCCCCCTTAGTATTGTCAGCTGTCAGACGCATCTGAGGCTCAGAGAACTCCCCGGTTTTAGATTCACAAAGCACCCCACCACCCTGAACCTGATGTCAGAGAGAGCAGTAGGCCGTTTTTGGCACAATTCCCTTACTTGATCTTCACTCAGATTTATAGGCAAAATGGATTTTGATCTGAGGGTTTATCCCATTTGTAAATGATGGTGATATCTAAAAGTAGCCTTGGTGAATAAGACAGGTTTTTAAGTCCTATACTTTCAAGTATCATCTTTCTGTCTAACACCTCAGATAATCTAAAGTGATTTAACAGATGAAATGAACTCCTGTGAATGATACTTTGTTGCCATTTATGGAGTCTTGCTGTGTTCTGAGCATTTACTAAAAGCTTTATGTACATTTACTCAATCCCCTGTTTTAATCCTGTGACATAATAACTGGTGTCTTCATTTTATCGATGAGGACATTGACATGCCCACAGTGAGTGACAGAGATAGTCATGCTACAGATTCAAAGTTGGTCTGCTCTAAAATCTGTGCCTTTTATCCCTACAGTTTTATTATTGTCATAAAGAACTTGGGGGAGATATTTGTGAGAAATAGTCATTGTCTCTTTTTCTCATTGGGTTCCTCGTGGATCATGTTCATGTGATGTGTAGTAAGTCTAATAGAGGAGGTCAAGCTAAGCATTTATTTGGATCTGATGTCATCATGTACCACTTTACTTCTTTTATCCCATTGAAAATAACTTGGTGTATGCTGTAGAACATATAAAATACATTAGTACTAGTCGTGTACTAACTTCAGGGGTGCTGGAGTGGCTTAGTCAGTTGAGTGTCCAAATCTTGATTTCGGCTCAGGTCATGATCCCCCAGGGTCATGGGATGAGCTCTGTATCAGGCTCTGTGCTCAGTGTGGAGCCAGCTTGGGATTCTCTCTCTCCCTCTGCCCCTCTCCCCTGCACATGCGTGTGCTTTCTCTCTCCTTTCCTCTCTCTCTGTCTCTCTGTCTCTCTCTCAAAGAAAAAAAGTACCAACTTATTGGCTCTTAAGATATATTTTACTCCCCACATTTTAACATCTTAGATTGTGGGGTTTCTTACATTAGAATAGTAATTGTGGTTTTTTCCTTGCTTAGTGGTCAATAAAATGACAGTGTCTATAATTGATGATTTCTTAGATTCAGTGAAATATAGAATTACATGTAGAAAATTAGAAAAATAAACAAGGAGATATATATTGAGGATGTGTGTTCATTTATGATAGTGTGTAATCAAAATGTTTTTTCGAATTTCATCCCCCCGCTTGGAATTCTTTGATCTCCCATCACGTGTATTACCAAGTGTACTTTTGCTGATTCAAGTGCCATCTAGTGCCTTTCCCCAAGGCGTAGCATTGTGGACCGTATCAGACCTGTTGAGGCAGGTACAGTCCCAGCTGATGATCAGTAAAAGTGTTACAGAGAGCTGTGTTGCATTAGTACTAATTGCAGTGTTGTGCAGATTTCATTTGGCCTTAAAACCATTCATTGAAGTCATTCTATGTGACATTTTGTACCTGTTTATCTTCTCAATTCTCCTGAATTAATAGTAGGCCAGTAAGCATTCAAACACTGATTGAGGCTGATCTTCACACTGTAATGTTTTCCCATCTTCAACTTTTCTTCATCCCTTGTTGATTGTTTCCAGTATTGCAAGGTTGACTTGTACTCCACAGTTATTCCCACTGCATTCTTTTACTCATCACTTTCAGTTGTTAAGGTGATCTGTTTTTATTTATGTTGATCATAAATTTGTTATTTGCATGGCTTTTGTGTTTGTTAAACATGATAAGGTTGGTCGTCTCATTAAAACTAAGCATGAATAGGGGCGCCTGGGTGGCTCAGTCGGCTGAGAGTCCGGCTTCGGCTCAGGTCATGATCTCACGGTTTGTGGGTTCGAGCCCCTCGTTGGGCTCTGTGCTACCAGCTCGGAGCCTGGAGCCTGCTTCGGATTCTGTGTCTCCCTCTCTCTCTGCCCCTCCCCTGCTCTCGCTCTCTCTCTCTGTCTCTCTCTCTCTCTCTCTCTCAGAAATAAATAATAAAGACTTTAAAAAATTTTAAAACTAAGCATGAACTTGGCCCACTGTAGAGGATGAACTGGCAGGTACTGGAGTAGCTGCATGTGACCACCAGTGCCATCTGTTGGTAGCTGGTAGATTTGATACTTTTGCTCTAGAGGTTTTTCTTCATGATGAAAACAAAGTTAAAAGTTCATAAGTAGGAGTCTTCTGTATTTTGTTACAGATAAAACTCTTACATGATTTTGTAATGAGATTCTATATGTAATTGAAAGGAAAGCTCTTACATTGTTTATAACCACAGTGTTAAAGGATTCTCATACTTTTCTTTTTACCAGTATAGCAGTGTATAAAATAAAATTCTCATGTAGTACTTTGAAATAGCACAGTAAAGAGGTTAGAGTAAAGCAGATGGTCTTTAGAAGAAAATATGACCTCTTACAGCATCCTTCAGGTGAGGTTAAAGATGTGAGTCCAGTTTTATTCTCTGAATCCCATGAAAATAAATCACTTATTCTTGCTATTTACCTGTACAGGATGGAACACAAGTTGGTTTGTTTTTTTGTTTTTTTTTGTTTTTTTTTTTTACATAGAGAGTAAGTAGTTACCTTAGATTACAGACCATGTTAAAGAAATAGCCTTCTTTATTTTCATGCGTTAGCATCTTCATTGAAAAACATTGATGTTCCTGGCAATAAAAGTACTTCCCTTTTTTCTCAAGTGTTTCCAAGGGGTGTATACTTTTTCTCGGTAGCTGCTCATGGGCGTTACTTATTCAGAAGAGAGTGGAAATGTACGTGGGTGACTGAATCTGACTTGAGGTAGCTTTTACAAACTGCACTCATGTTCTTCTCTGGCCTCCCCTACTTCTGCTTGTGCATTTACACCCAGATCCCGCAGACTTCTGTGCTTGGAGAGCTCCTCGTCACACATGGCCGAGTGCTCTCCTGGAGCAGAGAAACGACAGCCACCGCACCGGGCCTTTATGCACTTGTCCACTGCTGCAGCCCAGCCGCTGCCTTTGTTTTTTGCACCATTCTGTTTTCCCCCCAAAACTGCCTGTGGCCATTTGTACTCCTTCTTTATTACCCACGGGTTTTGCAAGCAATAAAATAATGTATCTGACTGCTTAATGGCCTAATGTGATTCCCTTTTCAGAGAAGCCACGGAGTAGAAGACTCCTTTCACTTTTCCTCTTCGCTGACCATGCAGTATTAGGCCTGTTGGGACAGGTTTTTTGATGTGCTGCCAGAATGCAGAAGGAGATTCTACTGTATTTTCTTCAGATTCTTAACAACTGTTTATATAGAAGTAAAGCTCAGATCTGGTCAAAAATGATATTAAATGATTTACATGTAATATTGCCTTCTAGGGAAATTTAATTAGTGTCCTATTTTATATTTAACATAATTTTAAAACTATATCTTCAGGTCGGATTGTAAATGATTGATACGACACTGATGGTGAGGGTGAAAATACTTCTTTATTTTCTTGCTGTTCATTTATTGTACTCAGCATACAGAATGTGGGCTTGGTTATTTTTTCCTCTTTTTATTTTATTTATTTAAATTTTTTAATGTTTGTTTATTTTTGAGAGAGAGAGACACACGCACACAGAATCTGAAGCAGACTCCAGGCTCCGAGCTGTCAGCACAGAGCCCAGCGTGGGGCTCGAACCCACAAACTGCAAGATTGTGACCTGGGCCGAAGTCAGATGCTTAACCGACTGAGCCACTCAGGCGCCCCTGTTTTTTACTTTTTTAAAAGAGCCTACCGTAATGCCATGCATTGTGCTAGATGAGGGGCACGAACATTGGACAGGGTTGATGTGGTCCCTGTCCTCCCCTGCAGCACTGGTGGGACTCGGCTAGTGCTGCAGGGGTGAGAGTGGAATTGCTCATAGGAAAGGAGTTGGCTCCTCTGGCATCTGAGTCCTGCACACGGCTTGCGTGTTACCGCGTGCATGTCCGCAGCCTGCCTCGTCTGTCTTTGCCAAAGCAGGCCTCTGGTAGACACAACGAGTATGAATGAGACCCTGGGAACGCCCTTCTCAGTGTAAGATCTAGTAACTAAGCTGTTGCAAAGCCTCTTGCCTTCCAGGCCTGCTTTCTTCCCCAGGTAGTCCTACTGCAGACATCTGAGGCACCAGATTCCAAAGTTTTTAAGAGCAGAGCAGTTTAATCAAATTACCCTCTCTCCATAAGAAGTAAGAACTAATAACCACTGTGTTTATATTGTTATGTTAGTAATATCATAGTAGTACCACAGTTAATAGCATGAAGTGTGTGTGTGTGTGTGTGTGTGTGTGTAGCACAATTTTAAAGCTGTATATTTCAATTAAAAAATCTTTTCATGGTGGTACTTGAAAAAGCCGTTTGTCTGATTAGTCTTAGGCTCTGCTGACGTTAATTTATCTAGGTCAGGGAGAATCTGTTGTAGAGGTATATGAAACTAGAGTATTTCTAGTGTTTAAAGGAAGTGGTGGCTTAGATGATCCAAAACAGTGTTTAATTAAAATGACTATTTTTTTCCTCCCTCACATTATACTCGATGCCTACTGCTAATAAAAAGCAGTTTGCTGGGTCCTTTTCAGGGCCGCCCAGAAGCTGACCCCTTCCTTGCTCTCATGGGTGGGACTAGATGTGGATAGAAGACAGAAGTGCCCTGAGTTGAATCATATCAGAAATAAGATGCTATCCTGAGGGTCTCGGTGAGTGATAGAGAAAGAGTACTCCACGTCCACAGAAGGGTGTTTTGGGCTGTATCCTGTGGAGCCTCCACGGGTGACCTTGAATTTACATCACTTTTCTCCCCTATTTCCGCCTGTGGAAGCGTGTGCTATATATAACTCCAGCATTTGAAGAGTTTTATTGGTTTGGTTTTTGCCCTGCAGTTTAAGAAAAGACAAAGAGTTTGTCCACGTATTTTGTTTAAGGTTATAATGTTTGATATTGTGACAGTGATTTAAATTTGTTACTCTGTATCCTAATTTTTGAAATGCTAACAGTAAGAATACATAAGTCAGACTTAAGGTGTAGCTTCAAGCCTTGTACTTGGTGCCTCATTTATGTTTTATTTGCTCCTCAGTACTTCTGTTGTGTTACTCTAATACCTTTCCCCAATATTTTTTAATGTTTATTTATTTTTGAGGGAGAGAGACAGAGTGCAAGCGGTGGAGGGGCAGAGACAAAGAGAGGGAGACACAGAATCCAAAGCAGGCTCCAGGCTCTGATGTGTCAGCACAGAGCCCAACATGGGGCTTGAACTCGTGAACCATGAGATCATGGTCTGACCTGAAGTCTGATGCTTAACTGACTGAGCCACCCAGGCGCCCCTATCTTTCTCCAATATTAATCATTTACATATACTTCATACGATGAAAACACTTTATTTATTTATTTATTTATTTATTTATTTATTTATTTATTTATTTATTTTGAGAGAGAGAGCATGTGCACTTGCATGTGTGCAGGGAAGAGGCAGGGAGAGAGAGAGAGAGAATGGGAGCGAGAGAATCCCGAGCAGGCTCTACACTGTCTGCACGGAGCTGGATGCAGGGCTCAATCTCACGAACCGTGAGATCATGACCTGAACTGAAATCAAGAGTCAGAGGCTTAAGTGCCCTTAAAAACACCTTTATGGTTTAAAAATCATTCTGCAGAGTATGATTTTTGAGGGACATTGCCTGTGAAATCAAGCTTGTTTAAGCAGACTTGACGTATAAATTGTAAGCTTTTATTCTGTTACATACGTTTAATATAAACCTATACATGGAAACAGTGTTTCACAACTGTCTTTCATATGCATGGCACCTTATTATTTCACTAGTAACCTTTGCATATATGTGTACCATGTTATGATTTGTAGTCAATATATTTTCTTACATTTGTAGTCACGAGTCAATCTAATCTAAAAGGCATGAAAAATTACTTACGTTCTAGAATGTTAGGAAGGGGGGAGGTAGAGGAATATTTGAGAATACATGTACTTGAGAATACATTGTTGAAAATACAAATATTGAGAATATTTAAGAATACAGAAACAGTAAATATGGAAGTCCATATACCATTGTGTACTCTATTTTGCTGTCATTGTTTTACAGTTGGCTAGATTGTTTTTAATTCACCATTCCTTCCTGAATGGCATTATCCTTCCAGCAACATTGTTTAAGAACACTTATTATCAACTTACCTCTGAAAGAAAGGTTTCCAGTTTCATCTTTCACGACCTTCAGTTAAATATTTGGGCGTTAAAAAAATAGGTATGTGAATGATTAACAAGATAGTAGAATAGTCTCTGCTCTGATTCTTTTGCATTATAGATAGAGATTACAAAGTGAAAGATTTTATTGCTTGTTTATATGATAGTGTTAACTTTGTTTTTACTTTTAATAATCTTAACATGTGTTTCAGTTTTACTACATATACAGACTTATGCATACAATAATTATACAGACTTGTTTCAGTTTACTATGTATAGACTTATGAGTACGATAATTATAGACTTATCTCCAGAGTATATATGAGGGAAATAGTATATTTTTAGATGTTTAACATTGCTTAGCTTGAAAATAAACCGCTGAAAGTATATTTTCTTTGTGTCCTTGTTCATTTCTCAGAGTGAGAGTTCAGATCAGCTAATTAGGATGTGTGCCTCAAGTGGAATGGTGGATCTTAACGTCCTGACTTGCAGTTGGATGCATTTCATTTAGAATTTGTTAAATATGAAGTAATTGGCACTTTCAGTTTAAGAGTGCTAGCTGTTTCCTTTTCTTGGTCAGGAAGAAAATATATTTCATGTTTTTTTGATGAGCTACAGTTGAGTCCTTTTAGTATTTTAAAGAGTTTAAAACTATTTCTATTATATATTTTGCCAGAAATAAGTAAGAAAAATAAGTGAATTCTTGGTTGTTTGAGTCCTGGACTGAATAATAAAGCTATTTCAGAGTATGCAAGATCCAAAAACATATGAAATAATACATTTTAATGAACTGAATCCTATTTATAAATGTACTAGATATAGATAGCTCAATGATTTAAAATGAGCCTTTAAAAAGTTCCTTTTGTAACCATCAGAGCTTTTATTTTTTTTTAACCAAGTCTCTTTCCCAAATTTAGATATTTTGAATACCAAATATTTGAAAATTGGAGCATATTTTGACCTCTGAGAGTCAGCTTTAATCATTGAAAAAAATGATTTTTTTTTTTGAAAGAGAGTGCAAGTGGGGAAGAGGGAGGGAGAGGGAGAGGAAGAGGGAGAGGAGAGAGAATATCCCAAGCAGGCTCCACACCTCCGATGCAGGACTCGAACCCATGAATCTGAGCCAAAATGGGACACTCAACTGACCCAGCCACCCAGGTTCCCCAAGAAATGATCATATTTTGCCAGATGGACATAAAGGTATTGAAACTGACATTCAGACTATCTCCATGCGCAAACTGTTGCAGACTATAATAAAGACCATTAGTCTGAGTCTGGGGTAGACCAGGCTTATCAAGCAGGAAAAGAGTAGTTAACCAGTATCTTATAAACAGAATGCTGGGGCGGGCACCTGGGTGGCTTAGTCGGTTGAGCATCTGACTTTGGCTCAGTTCATGATCTCATAGTTAGTGGGTTTGAGCCCCGCATCTGGCTCTCTGCTGACAGCTCGGAGCCTGGAGCCTGCTTTGGATTCTGTCTCTCCCTCTCTCTCTGCCCCTGCGTGCGCTCGCGCGCTCTCTCTCTCTCTCTCAAAAATAAAAAAAATTAACATTAAAAAATTTTAAAAACTTATAAACAGAATGCTACATCTTCATTTATTAGATCATTGCCTAGAAAAACTCTCCCTGGAATTTAGGTGCCCATGACAGAACATTCTGGCATTAGTCATTTAGACGGTATGTAACTCTGGATGGCATGTGGATATTGAACCACTTGTAGTGCAACTAATTAGCTCTACCCCTGAACAAAGTAAGTGACGTTATTAGAGCTGTGGTGTTTGGATGCTGGAGAGTTTGGCATCTCTTCTCAGGTTTACTGCTCCCGTGTCGTCATCCTTTAAGAGTATGTCGTACTCTTCATGTAGAATGTGCCTCTGCCATTTCAGGAGGATTATTCAGTGTAATCTCTTTGGGACTCTTGTCTGCCTCACAGGGCTTTATTTTATGGGCTGTGTGTTTGAGCAACTTGGAATAATCTGCTATTCCTTCAGGTGTTAGCCAACTTCATTTTCTGTGAAATGACTCCACTAGTTTCCTCCAGGGATTCTGCTGCTGGTCACTTTTGTTTCTAGGTTAACTTCATTCCACACAGGCAGATATTTAATTCTGGGGAGGGGAAAAGAGACAATTTTTATTCCCTCACCAGAATTATGTGGCTGTTTGCCATTCATGTCAGTTGTGGAAGAAATGTGGTAACCAAAAACATAGAAGTAACTGCAGTATATTCCAGATTTTCGTAAATCTGCCAAGTTAGAAAGACAAATTAAAGAGGTCTGTTAAGTTTTAAGGAAAGAAATAAAGATCAGAAGCCAAAGCAGAATTTATCTTTTATCTTTAGTAATTCATTTCTCTAGGATCATTAAGTACAATTTGAATTGGTACCCAAGATATTAATTTTTTCCTATAATTACGCAATCATTTAAGATTAGATAGAAAGTAATTTCTTAAAGAATGTTAGAGAGTCTTATCTGATGATGATTCTCCTATTCCTCTCATTGCTATTCAGAGAATTCAAAGAAAACAAATGTAGTTAGGTTCTGAGTTTATCATCGCCAGCAATAGTTGGAAATGATTCTTCTGCTTAATGGTAGCTTATCTGAGGGTCGGGTACCACAGATGTATATAGACATTCTGAATAAATAAGTTTTATTTATAAGTAGACACTGTGGGGTGCTGTAGCGAGGTTGTAGTTCTTTGTGAGAGTCCTCAGAGCTATTCTAGGCGTACTTACCTGTTTTCATGCCCTCTGTGACCCTGGGAAACCACTTCAAAATTAGATACTTTCCCCCCAGGTCCACTTCTTTTGAACTTGCATCTTATATTGAGACAACAGCACTCCCACTGCATTAGCACGATCCTCACCGCCAGTGTGCTGTCACAGCCACTGTGTGCTCTGTGTGTGTGCATGCAAGTATGTTCTTTAAACGCACGTCACCCTTGGTTATAATATAGTCTAGGTCTCGTTGTGCCACTCGTACAGATCAGGATAAAAGTCAAGTCGTTTATGCAGGGTTAATACATTTAGTTAGTGATATGGCCAAATCTCGAATTTTTGTCTGCTTCTGACACCCTTGCTTGTAATTCTTACCCCGGACCACTCTCCTGCATTCCTCAGAATGTTGCTGGTGTTGTGGTCAGGGTCTTATTCCAGCACATTTCTCTTCTGGCTGCCAGCAGCTCCTAAATTGCCCAGCAGATCTTGGTTTTATCCTTTGCTGTGGTTCTCTGGCTAATGGAGCTCATGGTTATATCCGACGTATTTGGGGAAACTTATTAAAGTTGGCAAAGTAGTTCTTTTGGGGCGGTCATGGCATTTTTAAGGCCTCTTCCAGCTCTGAAATCCCTTAATGTTGCAACTCTTCCCCTGAAAGCCAACTGGAAACGTTAAAATACAGGTCTTCGCAGGATGCAGTGTTTTGTTAGAGAACTAACTTCTCATGTGAATGTTTTGCTTCCTTACTTAGTCTTGCTGAAAGTAAGGATCATAAATTTATATGTTAATATATTCTCAGCAGCACATATTATCCTACTTGCAACGGGCCTTTTATAAGCAGTCATGTTCCTGTTGGAATTTTTTGAAGTTTTTTTTATTGAAATATATGTATATTTACCCATCATAACCATTTAGTTCCATCCACTTCTATAAAGTGAAGACACCCTTATGTCTAGCGCTCAGATCAAGGAATGAAGTATTACCAGATATCTTGGAAGCCCCTTTGTGTCTCCCCTTAGTCACTGCCTCCTGTCAAAGGAACCACTATCCCAACAACATCCACATGTAAACTGGAATAGGTTTTACATGGTTTTGAATTTTATTTAGGTAGAACGGTTTATACTGTTTCGTGTCTGGCTTCTTTCTCCCAACGTTGTATTTGTGAGATTCATCTGTATTGTCTTCAGTTGCGATTTGTTCATTCTTAATGGTGTATAATCTGTGGTATGGAATATGCCACGATTAATTGATGGACATTTGTTTGGTGACAGTTTGGCACTATTATGAGTAATCCTGAAAAGAACACTGTTGTCCTTATTTTCTGTTGGTGTCTACCTAAGGGTAGAATTTTACTGAGTCATAGAGTAGTAGACACATGTTCAGCTCCAACAGGTATTGTCCGTCAGTTTTCCACAGTGGCGACGTAGACTCCCAACAGCATTGTATGAAAGTTTCTGTTGTTCTGCATCCTTGTCAGCACTGGGAATTGCCTATTTTAATTGTTTCAACCATTTTGGTACCCATAAACTTTTTACTAATGATTGCGTAACTTTTAAAGAGTTTTAACTTGACCGAGTAACAGAGTTACATGACTAGCTATTAATGGTAGTATGAAAGCTATTCTTTTCTGAATATTTTTGAAAGCTAAGCTTAAAAAAAAAGCCATGTACAAATGAAAAGTACTCAGCAGGCCTAGGAGCGTCACAGTCTTGGAGATCTAAATAGCATATATTCAAAGAGAATGTACAGGTAGAGTGGTGGATGATACTGGAGCGTTATTACTGTTATGTGGTTGGCCACTTAGATTGGGTTTTATTAGGAATATGGGTCGGTTTTTATTGAAGGTTTTGCACACATTAAACCAAGGGAAAGACTATTCAGGTGACAAATGAGATTTGATATTGTCTGGAGTAGAATTTGGATACCAGAGTCTAGAGTACCAGAAAACATAACAGGAAACGAGGATGAGGTTACTGGACCCGAGACTTTATTTGGGGTGTGTGTGTGTGTGTGTGTGTGTGAAATGTTCGTTAAATTTCTTTCAGTTGTTGAACTCCGTTTTTCAAATGAAATCGGTGGTTGATGACCATTTGCGTTGACATGTGATGGAGGGTTAAGGATGGGAAACCTTTCTCTGGTACGCTGTGAGGCATCACTGAGAAACCCTGGGGCTTCCTAGAATACAGTTGGTGGACAATCATTCTAATGTAAAAGAAGAGATGGGTGTGACGGAGCACTGGGCTTGTGGGCCAAAGATGAGGTTTGATTCTCTGCTGTGCCTTTGCCTCGGTGACCTTCCTTGAGTTTGCATGATCATCAAAATGAGAATACTCACATCCCCTAATGAACATTATAAAGGAAGAAGAGCTTTAAGAGCTTCAGTGAGCTGGTGAAAGCCTTTGCCAGCAGTTATCAAAATACATGTATCTTTTTCATGCCAGTTCAGTTAAGTTTATAAAGTTCAGTGCTTTGAGAAGGATATTTCCTCAGCCTGGCCTGAATTTGAAACATGGTTTTACCTTTGACAGACTGACTCTGGGCAAGTCGCTTCAACTGTCTGTGTCTTTGTTTTCTTACCACTTCAGAGTAGAGAGAATAATATAGTGCCTACTTCAGAGTTCTGCGGGAATTTAAGGACTTAATGTATGTAGAGCATTTAGTGCCTGGCAAAGTAAGCGCTCAGTAAATGTTTTTTAGCTGCGTATTTGTGTTTTCTTTCCTGCAATGTCTTCCTTTCTAATCTTTCTATCTCAGCTTATCAGAATCCTAAAAATCCTCCCAGGCTCACCTTTAGTCCTATGTCATCCACAGAGCCTCTGGATTCTCACAGCTAGAATCATCTCTTCTGAAATTTTATAGAAACCTATACTTTTCCTCTGTACCCTGTTTTATCTGTACCCTCTGTTATACTTCTCTACAGCCATATTTCATATTTTCCCCTAGAAATAGAAGTTCTATATGTAAATATAAGATCCTGCAGGATAGGGATTATGTTTTATTCATGTTTGTAATTCCCTAATTATGTGACATCTTTCTAGGAATTTAGAAGTTACCCAATAAAAAAGAATTTTTATTCTTTCATAAGAAACTCTAAAATTAGTACTCTAGATTTCTTGATAGTTCTCACATAGTGCCTGACACATGGAGAAAATGTTTTCTGTAAATCTTTCAGAAAGATAGATATGTGCATAATAAATGGAATAATGGATTATAAATTTTATTTTCCAGAAAATGTCTTAGGCTTCTTCAGCGCTTTTGCAAGACAGTAATCGCAAGGCTTACCTTACATTACTGCATTGCCCGTTGTTTCGTTGAAATGTATTTGACGTCCTCATTTAATCAAAATACATTAAACTCTCAGATTTTCACTTATAAATTATTCTTGTAAATTCTTTCTTATTAATTTTTATAGTTGCTTAACTTCTCCTGTGCACCGAGTACCCTGTTCAGCCCCTCCCTTGTCCAAGTTTATGAGTGTGTCTCAGAGACTGAGTATATAAGCAGGTTGTAATAGTAGCTAAAGCAAAACAAGATTGGAATGGTTTAACTTGTCAAAACTGTGTAATGCAAACCAGAGTCCAACACATGATCAGTGATTTTTGTTCTTAACTGGCTGACATTTAAGAGTGAATGATGCTTTCCAGCTTTTTTCCCCACAAAGATCACAATTGATTTAACACCCTTTTAGGATGACACCAAGACATTTTTCTCAGTGGATGATGAAGAATTAATTTCTAGAGTGTAGCTCAGTAAAATCTTGAAGCAGTTTCCCCATTAGTCACTGCTTTTAGATTTCCGTCTGCTGTGGAACCAAAGGGATGCCTTCAGACATCCAAAATTGAGTTTTTGACCCAGTAAGACCCACTAAGACCTAACAACACTCCCTCTCAGCCTTTGTATTTGCTAATGACTTTCATCATCCTTCTAGGCTGACCTTTTCGGTCTCTCTGTCCTGTGTGTCAGGCCGTCTCTTTGAGGTAAGAAAAGACAAGTCAGTGACAGCTTCTAATTCTTATCCTTGTCCTGTGCAAGACATTTACCCCAAGAGGCTGTCTATCTGCTTCTTAGCTTTATGAAGTGTAGTTTTGGTAGTTAAGCACATGATACACTTTGGACTTCAGAAACTGGAAACGGGCTGGCCATAGCTGCTGTTGAATTGAGGGTCAAGCTAGAATTTGATTGAAGTTTTTTGGCGTGTGATTTCATAAAGTACACATCTCTGTGGCTGTGGTTCACCTTATTCCTTGTCTTCATAGCAACTGGTGTGGCTGCTCAGTAGCGATCTCTCTTAATTTAATAATCGGTTGCAGTTTATCATTACTTTTTGCAGATGACCCTGTGGTCAACTTTTGCTTCTCAATAATAGAGTTAATATTTGAGCTAATTAGAAATAATTTTTCGTATGTGATTTTATTTTTTAATTTTTAAAAAGTTTTTTTAAAGTGTTTGTTTTTTAAAAATAAAAAATATTAATGTTTTAAAAAATTCATTGAGAGAATGCATGCACATGCATACCCCAGGTTGGGGAAAGGGGTTGTGGGAGGGGCAGAGAGAGAGAGGGAGAGAGAGAATCTCAAGCAGGCTTTGTTCAGTCAGTGCAGAGCCGGACCCAGGGCTCGAACTCAGGAACTGTGAGATCGTGATCTGAGGCAAAATCAAGAGTGAGAAGGTGTGACACCCAGGTGTCCCTCCTGTGTGATTTAAAAAAACTTTTTTTAACGTTTTATTTATTATTGAGAGACAGAGACAGAGCATGAGCAGGGGAGGGGCAGAGACAGGGGGAGACACAGAATCCGAAGCAGGCTCCCAGCTCTGAGCTGTCAGCACAGAGCCCTATGCAGGCCTCCAACTCACAAACCATGAGAGAGCCAAGTCAGACACTTAACCGGCTGAGCCACCCAGGTGTCCCTCCTGTGTGATTTAAAAATTTTTTTTTCAACGTTTTTTATTTATTTTTGGGACAGAGAGAGACAGAGCATGAACAGGGGAGGGGCAGAGAGAGAGGGAGACACAGAATCGGAAACAGGCTCCAGGCTCTGAGCCATCAGCCCAGAGCCCGACGCGGGGCTCGAACTCACGGACCACGAGATCGTGACCTGGCTGAAGTCGGACGCTTAACCGACTTCGCCACCCAGGCGCCCCTCCTCCTGTGTGATTTTAAAAGAGACTGCACGGACTATTTACTTTCCTTATGGGGAGAGTGAAAATGTATTTCTAGTTTTAAAAAATAATTGAAATAAAATACTACTTAATTGCATTCTATTATTTTATCTTGGCAAAATATGTCTTTTTCTTAATTGAGGTAAAATTATATATTTCTGGTGTGCACCATTATAATTCAGTATTTCTGTGCACTACAAAGTAATCACTATCATAAGTCTAGTTACCATCCATCACTGTCCAGTTGAGCCTCTTGACCTCCTTCCCCTCTAGTAACCACCAGTCTGTTCTATCTATGCATTTTTGTTTTGTTTGAGTTTGTTTTGTTTTTCAGATTCCCCATATAAGTGAAATCATACAGTCTTTCTCCATCTGATGTACTTTATTTAGCATAAATACAGGTCCATTCGTGTTGTCACAAATGGTGAGATCTTTTTTTTCATGGTTAGTAGTATTGTGTGTATGCATGCGTACATACATAAATGTGTATGTGTAGATCTGTGTGTGTGTGTGTGTGTGTGTGTGTGTGTGTGTGTGTGTATCCATGTATACATCATCTTGACCCATCCAGTGATAGATCCGCAAGTGGTTTCCATATCTGGGCTATTGTAAATAATGCTGCAGTGAACTTAGGGATGGATATATCTTTTTGAATTAGCATTTTCATGTTCTTTGGATACATTCCCTGGTAGTTCTATTTTCCATTTTTTGAGGGATGTGTCTCCTGTTTCTAGATGTTGAGATGTTATGTAATATTCTTTTATATTTTCATTCTGTTGGAACTGCTCATGATGTAGAATCTACAGACAACCCTTTTCCTTAGGATTTGACTTCATAAAACATTGGCTTCCTAATTTACATATTTTTGCATGTACTTCACGCGTACGGTTTGTACGATGTACATTTTCGAAGTATATTGTTAGATATCTGAAAAACGAGCATTTCTATTAAGTTTGAAGAATTTATGTTTCTTGAACTATGAACTTGAATGAGTGAATCCGGATTATCTATCAATGGAGTTTGCATAACTATTTAGTAAAAAAAAGAAACACTATTTTCTTCTAAGTAGTGTGTGCATTTAATTCATAGGGAGACAGCTTTAGTTCATTTTACTGCTTTTGCATTAGCTGGGCTTTGCTTCCTGTCACTAGTTATTAGAACGTCTCAGTAGTGTTCCTTCTTTATTTCCCATTCTGTAGATAGGTTTATCTTATAGAGAGTTTTAGTATCGATTTTGCCTATTGCATGTATACAGAGAAATTTTATAGTCTGCAGACTTGCCTAAAACAGTTTTGGTGAAGTTATCATTTCAGTTGTCAGATTTATTGTACATTCTCCGTGATTTTCCAAATGTATATACTGCCCTGGCCTCTTAAGGTACCAACACCGGGAAAGCCATACACTCTATCTTGTGTCACGTGGGAGCTAATTGAACTCTCAGAGTGGAAATTTTAAAGTCCATGAAGTTATACCTGGAAGAATGTAGTTGTGAATTATGGTTTGGGACTTTAACCACATTTTGGAAGGCCAACATCATGAAACATTTTCTTGTTATCAGAATGTTAAATCGGGGTTTACTGCAATACCTGATCTTTCAAACAACTTTAAAATTTTTCTTGACTGCATGCAAAGAAATGGATCTTCACCTTGCAACTCAGTTTACATGTATCCATGTCTCTTCTTTCTTTTTTATTTAACTTTATTTTTTATTTTTAAAAATTTACATCCAAATTAGTTAGCATATAGTGCAACAATGATTTCAGGAGCAGATTCCTTAGCACCCCTTACCCATTTAGCCCATCCCCCCTCCCACAACCCCTCCAGCAACCCTCAGTTTGTTCTCCATATTTATGAGTCTCTTCTGTTTTGTCCCCCTCCCTGTTTTTATATGATTTTTGTTTCTTTTCCCTTATGTTCATCTGTTTTGTGTCTTAAAGTCCTCATATAAGTGAAGTCATGATTTTTGTCTTTCTCTAATTTCACTTAGCATAATACCCTCCAGTTCCATCCCCATAGTTGCAAATGGCAAGATTTCATTCTTTTTGATTGCCGAGTAATACTCCGTTGTATATAGATACCACAGCTTCTTTATCCATTCATCCATCGATGGACATTTGGGCTCTTTCCATACGTTGGCTGTTGTTGAAAGTGCTGCTGTAAACATGGGGGTGCACATGTCCCTTCGAAACAGCACACCTGTATCCTGTGGATAAATGCCTAGTAGTGCAATTGCTGGGTCGTAGGCTAGTTCTACCTCCATACTGTTTTCCAGAGTGGCGGCACCGGCTTGCGTTCCCGCCAGCAAAGCAAAAGAGATCCTCTTTCTCTGCATCTTCGCCAACATCTGTTGTTGCCTGAGTTGTTAATGTTAGCCATTCTGACAGGTGTGAGGTGGTATCTCATGGTGGTTTTGATTTGTATTTTCTTTTTTTTTTTTTCAACGTTTTTATTTATTTATTTTTGGGACAGAGAGAGACAGAGCATGAACGGGGGAGGGGCAGAGAGAGAGGGAGACACAGAATCAGAAACAGGCTCCAGGCTCCAGCCATCAGCCCAGAGCCTGACGCGGGGCTCGAACTCACGGACCCGGAGATCGTGACCCGGACCGCGAGATCGTGACCTGGCTGAAGTCGGAGGCTCAACCGACTGCGCCACCCAGGCGCCCCTTTGATTTGTATTTTCTGATGATGAGTGATGTGGAGCATTTTTTCATGTGTCGGTTGGCCATCTGGATGTCTTCTTTAGAGAAGTGTCTATTCATGTCTTTTGCCCATTTCTTCACTGGATTATATGGTTTTGGGGGGTTGAGTTTGAGAAGTTCTTTATAGATTTTGGATACTAACCCTTTATCTGATGTGTTGTTTGCAAATATCTTCTCTCATTCTGTCGGTTGCCTTTCAGTTTTGCTGATTGTTTCCTCATCCCAGGTATTTTCTTAATGTTTATTTTAGTTTGTAAAATATAGTCATAAATGAGGCTAGGTTTTCAGTTGGCTAACCTTTCCTTTATCATTTGAATATTTGGGGCAAAGTGTCCATGCATGTTATATTTTTAGATCCAGTACTTCTATATAGTTACAACGGCCTGCTTTGAATATTTGTAAATCTTTTTAACAGAAAGCATTTATTTGACAGTGATTATGGCAGCGAACTCTCCATATTTCACTTACTTTTTTCTAACTCTGCAAATGATTCATGTATCACTGTTTCTTTTGCTATGCCAGCACTTCAAATGCCTTTTTTTTTTTTTTTAAGTTTATTTATTTTTGAGAGAGTGTGCACACACGCAGGAGGGTAAGAGTAGGGGCAGGGCAGAAAGAGAGGGAGAGAGAAAGAAAGAATCCCAAGCAGGCTCCACAGTGTCAGCGTGGAGCCCAGTGTGGGGCTTTAACTCATGAACTGTGAGATCGTGACCTGAGCCAAAATCAGTAGTCCTTGCTTGGGACATGAGGGTGGCTCAATCAGTTATGCATCCAATTCTTGATTTCAGCTCAGGTCATCATCTCACAGTTCATGAGATCGAGCCCCACTTCAGGCTCTGCACTGACAGCATGGAGCCTGCTTGGGATTCTCCCTTTCCCTCTCTCTCTACCCCTCTTCCGTATGTGCTCTTTCTCTCCCAAAATTATTAATTAAACTTTGAAAAGAGAAAAAATAAAAAATAAATTAAAAAATAAAAAAGAGTCTACACTTAACAGACTGAGCCACCCAGGCGCCCCTAAGTGTTTTCTTTAGAAAAAAGACTGATTTAGAAAGATAAGTGATTTGTAGTTAATGTTACAGAAATTATGTAGTATATTCTAGGAGATTTGTTCTTACTTTTTTTTGTAATATACAATGTAAATTTTTAAATTGAATTCATTTTAATTTCAAGCCTTTTGGTTATTGGAAATATGTTCTTCCATGATGGTTTACGAGCAATTATCTTTACTTGTGCTTTAACAGGAATGACTTCAGAGCTGAGCCTCTTCCAAAACAGGCAGTCGCTAAGTGCCTAAAAATAAAGGTGGTTTTAGTTGTGTCTTTGTTTTAATCTAGGATAGAATGTCACTGAAAATAGTAACATTCTTTAGGGGAAAACATGTTAAGTAGTATAACCTGTTTTTGTTAGCATATGTCTAATGGAAAGTGCTGGTCTGTATATGAAAAACAGAGACTTTTGTTTGATATTAAGGCAGAAACAAGTGGGTCACTTTCATTTTGCTAGGGAGCAAATGTCTCATTGTAGCCTACTTCCTTTGTAGCCAATAATTATGCAAGATCTGATATTGAGTTGTTAGCTGTTTCCTTGGGAACAAGGTGTAAGTAGAAACAATGCAAGAATATTAGAATATCATTGTGTCTCCTAAGTTTTAAAAAACTATTAAGAGACACAATGATTTGAAAAATAGAAATCAATGGTAGCAATGACTGTCTAACTTAATGCACTGCCCTACCTCCCAGGTAGAAGACATTAGGAAAGACTGCAAGATATGGATAACTTAGCTCCTTTTTCTGTGCTTTTCTGGGTGTTAAAAAGATAAAACTTTATTCTGATATATAGATTTGTTTATCTCTTAAACATTACCAATTGAAGAATGTTCCCACATGGTATTACAAGGTGCACTTCTTGTTTTGTCTACCTGTAAAATGGATTTCCTTTCCATTTTCACTGTCCTGTTCTAGATTTTTATCACTAAACTCTGAGATACTGCACCAAGCCTTTTAATATTTTTGTGCTTCTTTCCTTATATCTCATTACCCTGTCCCTCCACACACACACACCTCATCCCATCACTAGTTCCTGACAAGATCAGATGTAAAAGTTACAAGTTGTAATAGGTGCTGACTCTGGAGAGATTAGAACTCACTAAGTTCCCACCCCTGGTTTACCCCACTGGGACGTACAGATGCTTCTGAGGATTTGCCACCATGTTCCAGTCTCAGTTTCCAGATTGGGGACTAGCACCTGTTTCATTCCCCTTTGTGACCAGTGATAGTCATGGATTTACTTGTTGTCTTCTCAATTTATGTTCCCAGATTGTTCAGACAGTAAAAACCCAGAATATGGGTTTTTAAATGGAAAAATTAAGTAATATACATCTAACTGGAAGTTTTTCATAAGACCAAATAAACACTAACCTGAATAAAACACATTCAGTAAACGCTGTAGGAAAGATTCTTTTTCTTTTTAACGTTTGTTTGTTTATAAGAGAGCAAGAGAGAGTGTGAGCGGGAGTAAAACAAAATGAAAGCAATAGTATTTTCTTGCTGTCAGTAACATTCTTGTATAAATCTATAAACAGCTAACTTGATATTTTTGTCTCTAATTTTTTATGTCCTCCTCAGGTGCTTAATTTGAATAAATGTCCTATTTGGGTATTGAATAAAGAAAGGCATTATCTTTTTCTTTAAAAAAAGTAATTGTACAAAGGGGGAAATGAAAAACACTATATTGAAATCTTCTGCTATTAAAATTTCCTTCATGAATTGATCTGTTTATTTATATTTTCATGCTTTTCTACCTATGTATTAATTGCTAAAATATTCAAATATATATGTGCATATATATACATAATATACATAATATACACACACACAAAGTACTATTGGAGTTGTGTTTCATTCCATTTAACAAAATAACAACATAAGATAAAGTTATTAATTATCCAAAATTTCTTTTAAATGGCTATTCCAGCTATTATTTGGAAAGATAGCTTTATTTATGTCCATTTGGCTTTGGATTTTTGCATCACAGTGTTAACTATTTTGTGTGTGTATGTGTGATTTTTTTCTTTCAACTTGGTCAGTAAAGAGGCATTCCAGTGCCTTTCGTGTTGATACTCAGCATGTTTGTGTTTGCTTTTGTTTTTTTTACAATGATTATTTAAAACGAACAGATTCAGCTTTTGAATAAGAGGATAATCAAGAATTCTTTCCTTTGTGTGAGTGAATATAAACTAGCCTGTTAGATTTTGATTTACATGTAGTATGCTAAAGAACATATAGAGAATAATAAAACTGAATTTTAATATTGGCTTTACATATAAGATGCTATATAAACCTGTTTTTCATTTTCTAAGCATTAGTCTTTTTCCAGAATAGGTTTTCTATATTATGTT
The DNA here is from genome assembly GCF_022079265.1 of Lynx rufus. NCBI lineage: Eukaryota > Metazoa > Chordata > Mammalia > Carnivora > Felidae > Lynx > Lynx rufus. Next base: position 7,597,233 of record NW_025814839.1, on the reverse strand, counting down.
AGAAATTTCACCATTTATTTGCCTAATTTTTATTATTTTTTTTAATTTTTAAAAAAGTTTATTTACTTTGAGAGAGACAAGGAGAGCACACGTGGGGTAGAGGCAGAGAGAGAGGCAGAGAGAGAGAGGGAGGGAGAATTCCAAGCAGGCTCCACATGGTTAGCGCAGAGCCCGATGTGAAGCTCAAACTCTTGTGAGATCAGGACCTGAGCCAAAATCAAGAGTCAGGCGCTTAACCGACTAAGCCACCCCAGCACCCCTGCCTAATTTTTATTAATTACTTAGTATGTGTTTAAAATATGTCTTGTGGGGCGCCTGGGTGGCGCAGTCGGTTAAGCGTCCGACTTCAGCCAGGTCACGATCTCGCGGTCCGGGAGTTCAAGCCCCGCATCAGGCTCTGGGCTGATGGCTCGGAGCCTGGAGCCTGTTTCCGATTCTGTGTCTCCCTCTCTCTCTGCCCCTCCCCCGTTCATGCTCTATCTCTCTCTGTCCCAAAAATAAATAAACGTTGAAAAAATAAAATAAGATAAAATATGTCTTGTTATTGGTAATTTGAAAAGGTAGTTTAAAACTTTTTTGACCTTTTTGTTGCATTAATATTCTTCTTTTCTTTTTTTACTCATAACTTGTTTAACGATGGCTGCTAACACAATAGCAACTCTAAATTGGATTCTGTTGAAAATCAATCCTTAGTGGGTTATTTATTTGAAAAATCTCTTGCCTAATGTTGAGTAAATTTTGAGATTTATAGAAGAATATTTCTCTTTCATACAGACCTTTATCAAATGAGCTGTGATGCATGTTGTGTCATAACCATAGTTTCAATACTGACTGTCCGTAGATACAAGAGCAGGTTAGTTACAAACCCACATAGCCTAATAAAGGAAGAACGAACTTGCCCATCAGTTCTTAAGAAGCACCTGAGTTCCTCGTTCAGAAGTTGAGCATAGTGTCTGCTGCAGGACGATGGGAAGGAATGTTCTAGAGCAACTCAGATGAGCACTGAGCCTAAGAGCAGAGCACTTTGGGGATGTGGTGAGCCTTTCATTTGTTGTCTTAGCCAGGCAGAATCAGTGCTACCTGGGTCCAGAACTGGAAAAGCTAGATTAAAAGCAGAGGAGAGAAGGAAGGGAAAGATTATACTAGTGTTCAAAAGGACTGTGTCAGGCTTTTTATGATCTTGTTTTGAACACTATACTATACTAAACTGAATCCAGAAAGAGCATGTAGCATTTTCCCTCTTGGGATTCACCATCTGAAAGGTAAAGTCACTGAAATATCGGAGTACATTTTACCCAAACACATACAGGGAAATTCCGCCCCCCTCCCCCCCCCCCCCCCGCATTTAACTGCTAGGATTTATTTGTGTGTATTGTAGTTTTGAGTGATCTGCAGGGTTTCTTAACAGCTCTGTGCCTGTGTGTGACACTTTAATTCTTGCTTAGCAAGGGGAAATGAGATAGGGCAGAATGAATGAATCCACACAAACTTGGCCCCAACCACTGTGAAATCAACACAAGGCAAACACATCCTGTTGATGGTAGCTTTTTACTGGTGTGACTTATTTTCTGGACAAGGTGTTTTTGGTGATGAGTGTGGTTCACTTGTTTGATCTTGATTAGCGGTGTTCTATTCTGAGACACAAAAACAGACAAAAGACTTACATTCTTTCTCAGTGTTTCTCTGATGTGACTGTTCTGGGGAGTAAGAAATAACTCTCGATATTTTTTGACCCAATGATTATTTGTAGATCATGGTTGTCAGTCAACCAGACTCTCGAAGGTTGTCACAATTCCAACACCCAGAGAAATATTACTTCAGTGTGACAGTGAATGTAATCAGCCTTTTAAATTTCTTCTTTTTTTAAAAGTTTGCTTATTTATTAAGAGGGGGAGAGAGAGAGAAAGAGAGGGAGGGAGGGAGAGAGAGAGAATGAATATGAATCCCAAGCAGGCTCAATACTGTCAGTGCTGTCAGCGCAGAGCCCATTGTGGGGCTCCAACTCACAAACAGTAAGATCATGACCTGAGCTGAAATCATGAGTTGGATGCTTAACTCACTGAGCCACCCAGGCGCCCCAAATTTCAGTTTTTAGATGTTGTGCGCACTTATGAGTTTGGCTTACTGCCTATAGTGGATTACTTTCCAGTAATATGACAGAGCTGATATTAGCCTTTTACCATTTGATACGTCTAGTCTAGTCGGTATGAAGCGAACACAGAGTTAACATTCACTGTGTGCTTTCCTCCCTTTGGAATTGTTTGAACTGGCAGAGCTCCTGAGTCAGCAGTGCATTTGAGTTTTGCCAAGATACAGACTCCACTTTTTTTAGTGCTACATCTACATACAAAGTTAGCCGGTTAAGAGTTTTTAAAAACACTTAACTTGTAGCCATTTGAAAAGTGCTTATGTTTGCTTTGAAATTTCCGAAGCTAAATTGTGCATTTGTAATCCATGAGGTGGCCATTAGAATACAACGGTGACTTGTTGTGGTAAGATCCAGGGAAGAAGAGGGGGACCTTCTTCTTTCAGTGTGGAATGAAGTAGGGAATCCTTTTAGCACAGTCTTGTCGTTCTCAGTCGTGTGAACTCTCCACACTCTCTTGACCTCTTTGTTCAAATATTCCTGAAACACGGACATCTGCTCTCCATAGACGACACCTGACTGTTGCGTTGAATTAACCCTATTCATTAGGCTTTACAGTTACGCAAAGAAAAGGACACAGCTTTGTGGCAAGGTGCCAGACACATGCCAGTTGGAGTAAAACCTTCGCTTTTCTGTTACTTTCCTCCCTATTCCCACTGTTTGAGCATCGTGAGGTCATCCTGCTGTTGGTTGGGATGAGAGAGGGGATCTGACACTGGTAGAGCTGAAGGGGTTGTATCGAAAGGCTTTATTCTTGGATGTATATTTTATACATTCCCAAATAAGTACTTACATGCATGCACACATGCTGTGAAAGGCTGGATGAAGGGTGTACTCTCGGCCCCAGGTTTAACTTGCCTGTTTTAATTAAGAAAAAGATGGCACATACAGTGATTATGCTAACATGTTTTAGAGCATGTTCTCCTTTCCATATGAGATTTCTCTGATACTGCAATTCTTTTTCTATTACCAAACATGATGAATGTGCCACACAGTGTTAACTGTACTCTTTCCCTAAAGACATCAAATGAGAGGCAGCATGTAGAAGCTAAATTATTCGGAGAGGAGTCAGTGATTGATTTAAATATAAAAGGATTAATTGGTCCCTGAACCAGACTATTAAACTGTACTGTGATCTTGACTGAAAGTGGAAGAATTACAAGTGCATTGCGTAGAATAAATTAATACATTTTTCATGGCTTTAATCCTTTTTTCTGTATTGCTTATTGTGGTTTTTATGTACTGCACTCCATTGTGTGCTTAATTGATGCAGAGGGGATTCAGCCTATAATGATTAAATGGGTAGAGGGATAGAACTATCTGCTGAGTTCTGAGATGGCAGTTCTTCCAGGGTAGCTGACAAAGGAAACCGGAGAAAGAATATCTGTAGGAACTCTTACCAGTGATGACCCCAGGCACAGAAGTTAAGTGTTACTGAATAAGAAATTTGAAAGTTTACGTTGTGTGTGAGTATATTGTTCGAGATGAACATCAGCTAACAGTGGATGAATGCGGCCCTTTATCCTCGGAAGAATTGAATTGAGACTTCAGCCCTTGAGAGTAAACAGTGTAATGGCATCATACCCAGGGAAAATTTTCTTCGTTTTATAACTCTTGCTATTCAAAGAATATTGATTTTTTTTTTTTTTCATTCCAACTCACAGGCTGATACTTGAGGCTGATAGGATGCTGCTCTTGAAGGCTATCAGCCTCATGTTTCCTTTCCAGGGGGAATAAATTTGTGTTTATTCACCTCTGTTATATTGCCGCTTTTATAAAATAGGTATTCATGTAAGTTCTGCTTTCAAATAGTAAGGCTGGTAATAAAGGGAGAGCAGAAAAGTTTGGTTCGGGGGACTGATTTAATAACTCATGCATTTGTGGCTTTACCAACAATATACATTAAAGTTTCGGAATAGTGTCTTCAAGATATTTCTCTTTACCTTGTCTCAGTACATCTTCCCCTTACATTTTGATGCGCTTTTGCCTTTCAGTGTTGCGTCTGCTTCTGAGTAATCAGTCCATGTGGGATTTTTTTTAAATAGGTACAGCTTAAAGGAGTACTACGTGGCAATGAGAAAGAATGAAATATGGCCCTTTGTATCAACGTGGATGGAACTGGAGAGTGTGATGCTAAGTGAAATAAGCCATACAGAGAAAGACAGATACCATGTTTTCACTCTTATGTGGATCCTGAGAAACTTAACAGAAACTCATGGGGGAGGGGAAGGGAAAAAAAAAAAAAGAGGTTAGAGTGGGAGAGAGCCAAAGCATAAGAGACTCTTAAAAACTGAGAACAAACTTGAGAGCTGATGGGGGGTGGCAGGGAGGGGGGGGGTGGGTGATGGGTATTGAAGAGGACATCTTTTGGGATGAGCACTGGGTGTTGTATGGAAACCAATTGGACAATAAATTTCATATATTAAAAAAAAAATGTAAACAGGTACAGCTTATTTGGAAATTGAGATACGGAATCATTAGAATCTCAGGATTGAAGGTGCTAGTACAGATCATCCTGCTCCGCCTCACCTTTCAGTATGCCCGAGTCTCTTCCACCGCCCTTCAGAGATAGCAAGTACATTACCTTTCTTGTCCGCTCATATTTTCTCTCAGCAGCCCAGTTAGAGAGTCTATACTGAATTGAAGTATATTTTTTGGTAGCGTCTGTACGTGGTGCTTGGCCAGTATGCTTGAGTTCTCTCTGTGCCATGAAGTATTGGCCGGTGTGTGGCCACACTTTGATCATTGTGTAAGATTGATGTTTGCCACAATTGAGGTTAGCATGTACTATCCCAGCAGTGATTATAAAACACCATGCTGAGCAAAATAGGTTTCATGGCATGGCATGTTTGAGAATCGCTTGTGTAGGAAAGATTATTTATGTCTCTTCCCTGAGTTGTCTCATTTCTTAGTTAAATATCTCTACTTCCTTCACTTATTGTCATGTTGTCTGGTTGTAAGTTTTTTTGTGATTCTTGAGTGTGTTCCAGTGTGATTATGACCCTTCTTAAGTGTGACATCCAGAAATAAAGTGAACGCTCTTGGCTAGCAGAGATCTGGAGCAGAGTCTTATCATTCACTTCTTTGTTCTTAGCCGGTGACTTTTAACGTTTTCTGCCCCAACCTGTCTGATGTCCAGGACGAATGCCCATTAGTAACAACGTCCCCTTAGAACGTCTGTACTTTGGTACTTGTCTGAGTTAAAAAGCAGCCTCTCATGGGGATTCTAAATACCATCCATCTCTCAACACTAATGTTCTGGATAGCCAACATCTAGTTCTGTTCTTGGATCTTACGACTACCTTAGTTCCTTTTGCCGGTCACATTTAGATGCCTCCTGTTACCAGCTCAAACCCACTCTAGTTGTTCTTTGGGCAGTCCTAAACTTAAGTAAAGTATTGTTGAATTTTACCTCCATCTGCATTTGCCTCTGTTGGAGGCTGGATGTTCCTTCATTTAAGTAGTTGATTAAAATTCAATAATAATAACAGGTCATATGATGTATTCTTTGTCTCCTTTGTTGCTGCTTCCCTGTGGGTGTGATCTTATACCTAGCTGCTTAAAGCCGCTTTCATTAGGAGGGGAAAAAAAAGTAGGGCTATCTTGAAATGAGTTACGATAAAATGTTTATTCAGATATATTATTATGTTGATAGTTAAGTATGTGCAATTGGTCATTTACAACAGGCTTCCTTAGAAATTTGATTTTAGAAATTCCAGTCTAGGTTCTTTGAAGAATACCATTTGACTCTTAACTTTGAAATGGCCTGGTTTTCATGAGGATAAATTATAAGCTAGAAGTCCTATCGCATTTTGCTGATGACTCCAAATTGATTTTTTCCTCATTGTTTTGCTTTTAAATATTATTGAATTAGGAAAGAATGATCTCTTTCTTCCCCTTTAAAAAAATTCATTTATTAATGTTAGTTTACTAAATTTAGGAGGTAAAGGATAAAGTCAAAATTCATCAGACATTATTTTCAGGTAAATTGAGAAATTGGTTTTGTGAAAATAATTGTCTTGATTCCATGAGTAAAAGGATTTGGGAACTAACTTGAGTGTTGATAGGAATGGAAAAAATGTATTGCATAAATAGATATAAGAAGTAATGAATGTATGCTTTGATTATTGGAGGACGTAAAGATAACCTCCAAAATGTGGGGGAGATGGAACCTTATATTAGCATGTACAAACAGGCAACCGTTAGTGTTATACCATATTTTTCTATTATCTGTTTTTCTCTAAAATGTATGTATTGTTTAAAATACATAAAATTGGGGGCGCCTGGGTGGCTCAGTCGGTTAAGCGGCCGACTTTGGCTCAGGTCATGATCTTGTGGTCCGTGAGTTCGAGCCCCGTGTCGGGCTCTGTGCTGACAGCTCAGAGCCTGAAGCCTGTTTCAGATTCTGCGTCTCCCTCTCTCTGACCCTCCCCCGTTCATGCTCTGTCTGTCTCAAAAATAAATAAACGTTAAAAAAAATAAAAAAAAAATAGAATAAAATGTTTATTTTGTGTATAAGCTATGTGATATTCTGAAAAAAAATAAAGGGAAGAGGATAATGTATTAGTTTCTTATTGCTGCTAAAACAAATCACTACAAAGGTGATGATGATTTGTCATCTTACACATTTATTATCTTTTTAGTTCTGGACATCAGAAGTGTGGAACGGGCCTCACCAGGCTAAAATAAAGATGTTGGCAGGCTTGCACTCCTTTCTAGGACTTTAGGGGGAGAATCTTTCTTTTCCTTTTCTAGCTTCCCCTTAACTTGTGTCCCTCTTCTATTTTCAAAGCCAGCAAAGACTTTTTGAGTCTTTTTCACATCCTGTAGCTCTTGACACTGACTCTTCTGTTACACATTTAAAGACATTGTAATTATATTGGGCCCACTGGCTAATCCAAAATAATCTCTCTATTTTAAGGTCAGTTGATGAGCAACGTTAATCCATCGCAACCTTAATTCTTTCTCCCTTCTGTGTAGCATAACCTATTCACAGATTTTGGGGGTGAGGACAGGAGCATCTTTGGGAAACCATTATTCTGTTTGTCACAGATAGATAAATACTCACGCTTTTTACAGCTCTGATTTAACCTAAAATTCTTTATGTTTCAAAATGTTAGCATTTTTCTTTTTTTTTATTGTATATGTGTAACTTTCTTGAAATATAATATATAATACAAATGTACATTTATCGTAGTGTTTATAAATACGTATTTCCAAATTGAGCACATTTATGTAACCTGCACTCAGGTCAAGAAATAGAATGTCACCAGCACCCAAGACCTCCCTCATTCTCTTTTCACGTCCCAAGCATGAGCCCTATTCTAACAGCTTAGTTTAGTTTAATGTATTTTTATATTTCACGTAAATAGAATCATATATATGCTTTGGTTCGTCTTCTCTTCAGCATTGTTTGTGATGGTCATTGAAGTTGTTGTGTGTAGTTGTATGTCATTTATTCTGATTGCTGTATGGGATTCCATTGTGTGAATATATCTCGATTTAATTAGCCATTCTACTACTATTGATGGGAGTTTGGGTAGTTTCCAGATCTGATGTATGTTTAAAATTAGTAAGTAAGACTCTGTCAGAGCCATTTGGAGAAAAAGTAATATATCTAAAGGAGTCTCTTGCTCTTGAGTAGATGACCCAGCCTGATCAAGGGAAAACCAATGACTGACATATCTCTTCCCCACCTTTGTGAGCAATATAAAACAGGAAAATTATTTTAAGTGGAAATCTCTGAATGTAAAATAGATTGTGTGATTGCTTCTTTTATTGTTACTTCAAATTGTGATACTAATCAGATTTGTAGGTGTGATTACAAATTAGAAAAACTGGTATTTATTCAGATGATAATTTGGTTCAAATAGTATTTTATAACTTCATTATTTGTTTTCAGCAAATTTTGTTAAACTCGGTGAATTCTTTTTAAAAAATAGTTTTGAGAGGAGAAAATATGAATAGGTTACTTTGATTAAGTTAAATTTATTAAATTCCCAATGGAAGAGAGAGAGAGAGAGTGAGTGTGTGTGTGTAGGTAGGTAGGTGTATGTAGCTTTTATCACTAAAATAAACAAAAATTAATTTTCTCTCTTTGCCTGTTGTTAGGAGAAGTATCATTAAAAGATCTGCTTCATATACTGAAAACATGGTAGCATGTGAAAGTTGCCTGAGCTACTAGTGCTGATGCTTGACAGCGAAAGGAGATCGATCCCCTGCAGAATCTTTCTGTCTCTAAACCTTTTGCATATTGGTCCCCCCCACCCAAGAACCCGAGAATGTCAAAGCAGAAGTTGAGTTGTGTCCTTTTTTCCACGTCTGGACTCTGTCAGGCTCAGAGCTAGGTGCTCTCACTCATCTTGGCTTTAAGTACCATCTCCATGTGCACGTCTCCCAAATGAGGTTTCTGCCCTTAGCCCTTTTCTCACTATTGTGCCTGACCTTTTTCGTGGTGCCTCCACTGCTGCCAACCTAAGCCATGCTGTTCTCTCATTTGGACTGACAGAAGAGCCTTCTAGCTGTTTTCCCTGCATCTACTCTTACTTAACTCCTCCGTAACATAGTATCCAGAGAATAAGTAAAGCGATCTTTTCAAAATATAAATTAGACATAGGAATTCCTTTGCTTAAAATCCCGTAGGTATTTGGAATCGAATTCAAGCCCTGTGCCATTGTCGAAAGGTTTACGTGTTCTAGCCCCTGCTCACCTCTTTGACTGCATTTTGTACCTGTCTCCTTCCCATTTATAAGCTTCAAACACAGTGGCTGTTCTGTTTTCAAACACGTTAAACTTTTTCCTATATCCTTTTGTGTATACCCTCTGCCTAAACCTCCTCCCCTTAGGTCTCACTCGGGCTCACCTTCCTTTCTTCTTCCTGGAAGAAGTCTTCCCCTCCCACCACTGCCTCCTGTATAATGTATCCTATCTTCCCCCCGGGTCCCCTCCCCTGCCACTCTCAGGCACATCACCTTGTTTTGTTTTCTTCTTAGACCTTTTACCCCCCCAAATTATCTTTATAAAACTTTAAAACTGTCCGGATCGTCCCAACAATAACGTACAGTCTTTGAGAACCGGGATTCTTGGGGCCTTCTGTAGGGTACGCCTGGCATTTAGGGCAGCACACACGTACTCCTTGAATGACCAAATGAACTGAAATTTGCCTCAGCTACTGGTTCTTGATAATGAAAGGAGATTCTCTGTCAGAATCTTTTTATGTCTAAGTCTTTTACAGATTGGCAGTCTCAGAGAGAGCTCCCCTGGACGTGCACATGGAGACAGTACTTAAAGCCAAGATGAGTGAGAGCACCTAGCTCGGAGTCTGAGAGGGTCTAGACATGGAAAAAGGGACAGAACTCAAAAAAAAAAAAAAAAAAAAGGGAAAAGAAAAAAAAAGAAAAGGTGAGGGGCGCCTGTGTGGTTCAGTCGGTTAAATGTCCGACTTCAGTTCTCAGGTCATGGTCTCACGGTCCGGTCCGTGGGTTCAAACCCCATGTGGGGCTCTGGGCTGACAGCTTGGAGTCTGGAGCCTGTTTCAGATTCTGTGTCTCCCACTCACACTCTGTCTCTGTCTCTCTCTCAAAAATGAACATTAAAAAAAAATTTTTTTTAAAAAGCGAACATTCACAATTTTAAAATCATATTTTTTGGCAGTGACCAGATGCTGATTGTATGTGATTATCATTAAGTGTTTACATAACTACTATGCACATTAGAATAGTTTGAAGACTGGGTATTATTGGGTATCTCTGGGCTGTACTTTTAGGGGCTACATCTTCAGGTGATGTTTTCTGTGTTCCTTGTCCCTTTAGTGAGGTGCTAATGCCATTCTTATATTGAATAAATAGTATCTTTCAGGTTTACAGCACCTGATGACTGTGTGAGTTCCAGTATCTCCTCTTTCTTTTATATCCTGTCATACGAGTTTTACCTGATTAGGAGAAATTACTTTTATTTATTATTATTATTATTTAAATTTTATTTATTTATTTGGAGAGAGAGCGTGCGTGAGCACTGTCAGGGCAGAGCCCGATTCAGGTCTCGAACTCACCAGTAGTGAGATCATGACCTGGGCTGAAGCCGGACACTTAACCGTCTGAGCCACCCAGGCGCCCCGGGAGAAATTGCTTTTAATTGTTAAGAATCAAAGTTAATTCATATTGCAAAATATGTAGCTATCTTTGACGTCATAATTTTAAATAGACTATAAAAAACGTGTAGAAGCATCTTAAGTTTATTTTTTTGTTGGCTTTAGCCATCAGATTTCTTTTCCTTATGTTAGGGATAAGGGGATTGGGATCACAAGCACTGCTGATGATTAAAGGCTGCGCTGTGTTTTGGTTAAAGAAAAGAAAAACCTAGCTCTCTGGAGTAGGCCTGTGGTATGGGAAGAGTATGGAAGATAAATACTCACTGATAACAGCATTCTACCAAATAAGTGTCCGCTCCAATTTTATTTTCCCTTTGCTGGGAAAACTGTGACTTCCTTTGAGTACTGGTGAGTGAGACATTTTGCAACAGTGCTGAATATAGAGGGCCCTCCTCTCTGGTAGGCTAATGCCAAGTGTTGGGAAGCCTTTAAAGAACTTGCCAAGCCACACTGAGCTGAGTATCAGCTACTAGATCTGAAATAGTGTGATATAAAAAGGTAGTTTTTTCCCCGTTTTGTTTATTGTAGACATTGTCTTTTAAAAATGTAACTGGGACCATTACTGTGAATAGGGACGGACACAGAATAATTTTATCATGTTGTACTGTTTAATTTATATATCAGCTCTCATTAAATACATACTGTAATATAACATTGTTCCTTAATTAGACTTGGGGTATGAAAGGAAAAGGGAATCTCCATATGCATCCTTCCCTCTTTTTCCTACCTCTTCTTGTTCTAGAAGTATTTCAGGTATTTTACATATAATGAGTATAACGAGACAGGAAAAAAATAATAAAGGTTGATACTCATACACGATAGGAAGTACATTAGTGGAATATGGAGAAATAATGCTCTATGAAAGCAAAAAGCCTACATACCTAGCACCAGTATTTTTTAACAGATTTTTGGGTGGGGGTGGCATTGTTTGACCGTGTAGGTGTGGCCCTGCCTGCTGTTGTTCTTCCGGTGAATGGCAACATTCTGGAATTCCTGTTGGCTTTACATTTTCTCCCAGTGTGAGCTGGGTGTGGGGATCTGTCCGCACGTGTCTTTTAAGCTGGCAGTCACTCCACCATGACCACCACTTAGGCTCCTCCTCCTCAGGTGTTAGAATCTGTCATATTGGTGGGTAAACACCCATGATTTTAAGATACACTATACAAGAATATTTTGTAGTTTGGGAGGATTTCATTTTAGCATTTCAGTTTAGCAATAAGGAACAGGAAAGAAAGGCTAGAGAATACTCTCAGGCACACAGGCAAAAAGATACAGAAAGCCCTAGCAGGGCGCCTGGCTGGCTCAGTCAGCAGAGCGTGCAACTCTTGATCTCAGGGTTGTGAGTTTGAGCCCCACGTTGCGTGTAGAGATTACTTAAAAATAAATCTTAACAAAAAAAGAAAGCCTTAGCTATGTTAGTGTCAGTTGGTCCTTTATTATTCTTAGCAATATATAATGCCTTCACAGTATTTAACGAGAAAATGGTAGAAAATTTATGTGGCTTTCCATTACCCCCCTCATTGCTCTACCCACCCCCCCCACACACATACTTTGTTGCTATCTTTTAAAAGTAACCAAAAAAGTCAATAAAGGGTTTTTTTTTTTAATACTTAAAAAAAAAGAATCCAACCATGTCTTAAAGTGAGCAGAAGTACTTTGGTGGTTATGAGTTACCTAATATAAATGTTACTTTAATCTGTATTCTCTGCCAGGCACATTCCATTGAATCTTCAAAGGGCTGTCCAGAGACTGTGACTAGATAATCTGGCCTAGTTTAGTAACCTCAAGAGAGATTTTAATAAGATGACTTTCATAAGCCTCCTCAAATTTTGTGTATGTCGGCTTCGGATTTTTTTAAGCTCTCTTCACTGACTAGAGCGGCTCATATGTCTATTTTGGCATCAGGAAAATTATCTTACATGGTTTGCATCGTCAGGATGGGAACCCTCAAACTTTCCAGCCTTTGGATCAGGGATATACAGGGAATCTTAGCCTCTGCACTGTCACTTGCTTCCAGCAAGTGAGGCACCCAGGGAGAAACACTAAGTCCTTTAGGCCAGCAGGGCTCTGTTTTGCATTAATGTAAGAAGTGCTGCTGGGTTGTGACCACTACAGTGCCAGGAATGGCACCCTTCTGACCAACACGAATTCATGCACCAGTGCCAAGCGTCCTAACAGTGAACAACTGAGCTCTGAGGATAGAAGGGTAGAAAGGAGAAGTCCTAGAGCTTGCTAATGTAATTTCGTGTGTGTGCGTGCGTGCGCGCATATTGATAAATATGCTCGTAGGTATATGTTTTTATATATGAGGGAGAGTTGTTCACCAAGGCAGTTTCGTATTGTAATAATTTACTTGGTAACTATTCTTCTTAGGAGCGTGATTTCATAAAATTGTAACGGTAATTTGACAGTTATAATACGAGCGCTACCTCTCAGTTAAAAAAAAATTATGTGCCATTAACTTTCCTGGACATTTTCATTACCTTTTTATCAGATTTAACTTATGATTTAAAGGGAAGATATATGAAATAATGAAAGCATCTCAAAGTGTTATGAAATAATTTCATGGTCTTGTTGAACATTGTAATGCCACCCTCTTTTAAAAAGGAAGAAGGTTAAGGCTGGTCCAATAAGAGAAAGGTCAGCAGCATGCTAGCGAGCAAAGGGTCTCAACATAGTCCTTGTGAAGGCTGCCAAAGTAAACAGTGCGTTTTTAAGGAAAGGAAATGATAAAGTAACATTAGCAAAATGTTCCCAAATGAGGATCTATAGAGTGAGGCAAATTACTTCTGGCAAGAGATTTGGTTAATGACAGCTTGGAAAATTTTAAGATAAGTTCATAACACAGAAAGCGTTTAGATAGAATTATCTAAATGCGTTCTGCATTGTGAATCTGTTATCAAAACACTTTTACACCATGAAAAGAACAGGAGTTTATTAATATTCATAATGCATTTTGAAAGCACATGTAATACTTGCATTCTGAAAACTCCGTGTAAGAAGTAAAAAAAATCTTTTGTTTTTTTTTAAGGTTTAGAATATTGTAAGAGAATAAAATGATCTGGAATACTAAGTCCTTCCTTTTTTGCATTTATGCGGGTCCTTTCCCAACTACAGAGGTGCAGCACCCACCAACCCCTTGTGTTTTCCTGAGTGAACACTTTTAAAAGTTGCCTTTTTGGCAAAAAGTTGCCTTTTTGGGGGCACCTGGGTGGCTCTGTTGGTTAGTCATCTGACTCTTGATGCCGGGTCAGGTCATGAGCCCCACTTCAGGATCCTTGCTGACGTTGTGGAGCCTGCTTGGGAATCTCTCTCTTCCTCTCTCTCTACCCTTTTCCCGCTCATGTATGTGCGTATGTGTGCTCTCTCTGCCTGCCTGCCCCCCCCATAAACTTAAAAAAAAGTTACTTTTTTCTCTATCATTGAAATTACGTATGACCTCATTCTGTTAACGATGAAACTTTCCCCCACTTTAAAAATATTCAGTGTGCATCAGCTGTTCTTGTTTTGCTCAAGATGGAACTTTCTAAAGAAAAGTAATTTAATCATTGGTTATGACTAAAACTGCATTCTTTCATTCAGTGACTATTAAGTGCTGTGTGTCATAGGCTGCGCTAGGTTCCTGGAATACAGAGGGCTTTCGTTGTGGTGGGAGGGGACCATCAAAATAAATAACTTCAGATTATGACAGGTCCTAGGAAGGAAAGAAATGGGACGATGGAAGCCTTGCACATACAAATTAATGTAGTGAGAGAAGATGTTGGAAAGATAGAATGCAACCACATTTCTTTTCTTATTGGAATGTAGTTTTTAGTTTTACTTATTGGACCTCTGAGAATAGAGAATTTAACCCAATTAGAACAATAAGATAGAATGCACGATATTTTATAAATAGTAGGAAACTTTTCTTTCCCTAAACCTCTCCTCATTCCCATGGGTTCGTGTCATTCTTTTATAAGCTGATAATTCTCTAAGATTGCATAGGATACAAACCCATATAAGATGTTATAATCATATGATGAGGGTTTTTTTAAGTTTAATATTATTAAAGTAGAAAATTTTGACTAAGATATCCTACCAGAACTTCTCCATCTTCGTATTGCTATGCCTTTTGATGTCTTTGGGATCTTGCTATGCAGGCTAGTACAATAATTTTATGTTACTCTCTTGGCTGCTTCTAAAGTTTTTAGGTACTTTGCTTAGGAAACTATAACATACCCAAGGCCTGGTTCTGCACTTGCTTATTTCCATATTCCAAAATGTAGCAGAGCGTCTTGCACAAGACAGATAGGTGTGCTTCGTTAAATAAGTTCTTCTGACGGCATGGGTGCCAAGCACGGTGAGGACTCTTGGTAGCAGGAAGAGGTCTCTATGGAACGAGCTAATATGAGAAGGCTCTACAGAGAAAGTTAGAAGTGATGTTGGACTTTGAGAAATGGGATGTAAGGAGAATGAAGGAGTGGGAAATTACGTGGAGTTACAGGAATTCATGTGAGAGATGCACAAAGCATTAACCATTCCAAACTGGCTGTCACTGAGAGTTTGTACATGGAAGTAGGGTTTTAAATACTACTTAAAAAGAAAAAGTGGGTTGCACTAGAATAAGGAAAGCCTGGGCAGAGGGCAGAGGGGTTTAGCTTTTTCCTCTGGGCAGTGGGGGACTATCACATGGGATTGAGTAGTATTGATTTTTATTACAAGCGTGTTTTAGGAGGATTGATTTGGCCATAGTACTTGGGATGCATAATGGAGTAAAGGAACAGAATTCTTCAGTGGCATTTACGGAAGAGAACATCCTGTTGACCTATATGTGTAGTCCTTATTTATTTTGTGCTCGTCTCTTTTCTAATCCAGAGAGTATAAACTGCCTTGGGTCCCAAAGAGATTCACACTATATTATACCCTATAGCCATTAGTGATATGCCCAGAGCAGGCTCCCTGCAGAAGAATAGTTAGAAAGATCATCAGAAATTCTCAAGGCCATGGGTAGGTGTCACCGAATGTATTCCTGGCTGGAGTGTCATAGCTTTTACTCCTGTCTTCCCTGTCTTCTGGCTCACGATTCCAAACTTATTTCTGAGTCATCTGGTAAAATGCCAAAAAATTTGGGGGGAAAGATATAAAATATCACAAACTCAATTAAGTACTAATGCAGCATGTGCCCGTGCCAGATACCATGTGAAGGTTCCAAAGTGAAAGCTAAAATGCGACTTCTGCCCTCACAGTATTTAGTCAGACGGACTAGATGTAAAACTTACAAACGTGTTTTGACTGAGGTATACGCAGAGGCATGTGGGGCACGTAGCCTGCTCTGGGACTTGAAAGATGATTTCTTGGAGAAGCTAAGCAGGAGTTAGGTGAAGGATAGGAGGAGTTTACTCTAGACAAAAGAAGAGCACGAACACCAACGGATGGAGCAGCATGGCGTGCACAGTAAGGAGCACCCCCGGTCCTGAAGCAGACTGGTTGGCTGAGGCTAGAGGAGTGGCTAATGGGGTCAGTGTCTACCAGCACTAACACTGACCATTTTCTTGTGAATGCTCTCCTTGCACCGACTGCCAGGGGGAATCTGTTTATGTTATGTTTAGCTGTTCAGCATTTAAACAGCGGAAGAGATTTCTCCAAAACCGTTTATGTACATACATCCGTATATCCATTTATCTGTGTATTATATATATAGGTGGGTGGATGGATGGATGGATGTTTCCTAGTTTAGAGAAATATTAAATACGTTGCCTAAAACTCTGATGTCTAGGGAAGCTCCAAGGTGAGGTAGGAGTTGGTTGCTTTGACTGCTTGCAGATATTGCCCTTGTTACTTTGAAACAAGATTATTTTGGTGGTTTGTTTCTTAGTTTTATCTGAAAGAAATAGGTCTTTGAAGCTTAGAATAAAGAGTTACAAACATCTGGTGAGATATTTGGAGATAGACTTGTAGCATAGGTGAACTACAATAAAGCACTTGGTGGGGAGAGAGGTGGAGAGGGAGAGGGAAGGAGGGAGAAGAGAGGGGGAGAGAAAGAAAGAATAAAAATAGAATCATGGGGAGAGGTGGAGGAAGGGAGGGAGGGATAAAGAAGAGAAACAGAGGGAAGAGGAGAGAAAAAAGGAGGCTGGTGAGAGGAAGTTTAAAAAGCCTTTATAGGCTTTAATTAGCTTCTCTAAGTCATGTTACATATTTGAAGTAGGAATAATTTTACATTTTGTAAATAGTTTAATAAATTGCGATAGTGTTCTTTATCTCATCAATAGTGTTTAGGACACTTAAAATGACATTCTTGTGAATAATGTACACAGATATAATACAAGCCTGGTTGTTTATTAGTCATAAAATAATTATTCTAGCATTTATTATACTCTTATTCAAAATTCTCACCTGTTAATTTTTTAAAATAAAACAAGTGGCAAATGCTAAAGCTATAGAACAGACCCCCTATGAAGTCCATAACATGAACATTTGCCAATAGTGTAATTATAATCTTGAATGTGATTTTTTTTAAGTTTATTTATTTAAAAAGAGAGAGACAACAAGCAGGGGTGGGGCAGAGAGAGGGGGGCAGAGGATCCAAAGCGAGCCCCCTCTGATAGCAGAGAGCCTAATGCGGGGCTTGAACCCATGAACTGTGAGATTATGTCCTGAGCCAAAGTTGGACACTTAACTGACTGAGCCGCCCAGGTGCCCTTGAATGCTATTTTTAAAAAGAAAATTCATTCAAACTTCTGAGACAAAATTACCTGTTAAGCACCACACATGGCCATATAGACTCCAGAAACTCCTCTTCCTGTTCTTCTCTTCCTCTTCTTCCTCTCCCTCTCCCTTCTCCTCCTCTTTTTTCTCCTGTCTTTCTTCCTCCCATTTCTTCCCATCCCTCTTTTACTTTGTTTTTTGTCTTCCTTCCTCCTTCCCTTCTGTCTCCTGCAGTATCTCATTTCCTTCCCATTATCTGTAGTAAGAATGTAACGCGGCGGGAGCATTACAGTTTACAAGGCTGTTTTTAGATCCACAGTGCTTCTAAGCATTGTGACTGGTGTATCAGAGACAATATGAGAAAGTGACAAGTGCTATAGGGGAAAGGGGGCAAGAGAGTTATGGGGAGTTGTGCCTTTAAATTATATGGTGAGGATAAGCCTTGCTAGGGAGATGGGATTTAAGTAAAACTTGTCGGAAGTAAGGGAGAGAGCCCTATTGATAGCTGGGGACAAGAGAGTTCCAGGTAGAAGAAGCAGTAATGTTGAATGGCCAAGAGGAGGCATTGTGATGGGCTTGTTTGAGGAACAGCAAGAAGCTGTATCGACTGGAATGGAGAGAGAGAATGGAAGGGAGCAGAAGGCACTTTGGTCATAAAGGCAACCGGGGCTGCGTTCTTGGCTTTTACACTTTGTGAGATGGGGAGCCCTTGGAGGATGGGCTTCTGAGTTCCCTGTTCCATTTAACGGGTCTTTATTCTTGAGTCATTACTACCCTGTTGTTATTACTGTGGTTCAGTAGTAAATCTGGATACTACTAAGTTAACTCTGTTGCTTTGTTTGTTTTCAGAATTGTGTTGGCTATTCTTGATCTGTATACTTTTCAGAATCAGATTGGTTGGAATTGCATTGAATTTATGGATCAGTTTGGGGAGAATTGTAATCTTTATGATACTGATAGCATATCTAGGTATATGATTTGTCTTTTAAAAGAGTTTACATCTTAAAAAAATATTTTTTAATGTTTATTTATTTTTGAGAGAGAGACAGACAGAGACAGAGAGAGAGGAGGAAGACTCAGAATCCGAAGCAGGCTCCAGGCTCTGAGCTGTCAGCACAGAGCCCATCGTGGGGTTTGAACCCACGAACCGTGGGATCATGACCTGAGCCGAAGTCAGACGCTCAACCGACTGAGCCACCCACCCAAGAGTTTATGTCTTTTATATTCTGCAAACTGAATGTTCTGTAAATTTCTCCGTAGAAGCCTAACATATCCTTTATTCATCTATTTTCTGAGTACCTTTTGGTTTTCATTGCTGTTGCTAATGGGGTATTTTTTTTTCCCATTGTATTTTGTAAATGGCATGTAAGAACCCAGCTATTGTTGATCTTGGGTCTACCAACCTTAACTCTGTTGTTACTTCTGTTTATCTATCTGTAGTCTACATTGAAAAAATCTGACAGAATTGCATTGTCTGCAAAGATACTGTTACACAGCCTTTCTGGTTTTTATACTTCTTTCTCTTATCGCAAGGACTTGGGCATCTAGTGCAGTGTTGCATATAAGGGGAGATATGCTTGTCTTGCCTTTTTAACAAATTTTTATAGAGTATTCTAAAGTTTTAACATTAAGCAGCATGATTGCTTTGTCTATTTAAGTTAGATAGTTCCTTTTGACTCCAGTTTGCTAAGAGTTTATTTTATAAATAATGATTATTGGAGTTTTTGAATTTTAATACATGCTTTTTTTCTGTGTGCTGAGATGGATTCTTTGATTTTTCTCCTTCCTCTGTTAATGTGCTGTATTACACTAACAGATTTGCTGATGTTAATCCATTCCTTTATTCCAACATAAACCCCACTTGGTGGTATTGTAGATCTCTGGATCACTTTTCAACTGGATTTATTATTATTTAACTTAGTAGTCTTGTGTCTGTTCTTGAGTGAAATTGTTACATGTGACTTTCTCTTGTAACTAATTGTATCTCATTTTACTGTCAAAGCTATACAGGCCTAAAGGAAAGATTTGGGAGGTTTTATTTTATTTATCATTTGTTGAAACTATTTGAATAGGAAGACTGATTGTTCCTTGAAAGTGTTATAAAACCTTCTAAGCCGGTGTTGAATTCAGTGGGTGAATTTCTTAGTTATTCTTTTCAAAAAATTTTTACAGCTTCTATTTTTATGGAAAATTATCCATTTCATGTGTTTCAGATTTATTGGCATAAAGTTATGTATAGTATTTTTATCATCAAAACACTCCTACTCTCTGTGGTTACTTCCTTCTTTGGGTTCCCAGGATTATCTGTGCTCCTCCCTTGCACGGGCATCTTCCCCACTTCCTTCCCCCAGAGCAGTCAGCCAGCCTGGTGGTTTGTCTTACTGTGTGGTTTGTGCAAAGAACAAGTTTTGGTTTTGTCAATACTTTCTATTGATAATCCCCCCCCTTTTTATTAATAAGTGTTTTTGTCATTATTATTTGCATCTTTCTGTTTTCATTGAGCTTCTTGGCCCTTCAACTTCTTAATTTGAATGCTTATCTCATTTTAAGATTTTCTTACAGGCACATAAGGGTATAAATTACTCTCTTAAGCACTGTTTCTCGCAGTTGTTGACCTGTATTATTTTCGTTGTCATACAGTTTTAAGTATTTTGTGATTTCCTTTGTAACCGATGATTTATTTAGGGAATGCATGTTTAAGTTTCCAAAGAGATTTTATTTTAACCTTTTTATTTTTTAAACAACTGATTTCTAACTAAATTGCACTATGATTAAAGAAGGTATAGTCTGTATGATATCTGATCTTTGAAATTTAGGACTTGTCTTGTGTCCACTTAGTTCATTTTTGTTCCTCTTACATGTGTTCTTGGAAAGGGAATAGGTTATTTCTGGAAAGTCAGCATATATACTCAAGTTTATATATTTTTGTCATTATTGGGGCTTTGGTTTTTTGGTTTTCTTAATAATTTGCTTATTTTATTACATACTGAGAAGAGTATGTTGAAATCTTTATTCATTGCAGATTTGTATGTTTTTCCTTGTTCTACCAATTTTTTTTTTTTGCTTTTCATATTTGAAAATTCTGTGGCATACCATATGGTTGTGAATATTCACATTCAAGATTGTTTTAATTTATTGTTGAGTTCCCCTTTATTATAATGTAATAATGAACCCTACGTTTTAAAAATGTTTTATTGTTTCAGTTACTGTTATTTCTATACCAGCTTTATTTTTATTTGGACTTACCCGGCATATCATTTTCTCCCTTTCATTTTCATTCTTGTGTAGTTTTATTTTGTGTGGCTTTTATAAACAGTATGCAGATAGATGTACTTTATTTTTCAGCTACTCTGATGTATCTTTGTCTTTTTGGTAGGCAGAGAGTGAACAAATATTCCTATCTTTCCAAATTCAGGTTATACTAGCCTTTATTTTCACAACAATGCAGCCACATTTCCTCTTTAAAAAGTTTCTTTTAAAATGCCAAATGCTCTCTAGGCACCTGGGTGGCTCAGTAGGTTGATTCTTCCGACTCTTGATTTCGGCTCAGGTCGGAATTTCAAGGTTTTGGGATTGAGCTCCACACCAGTCTCTGCACTGTCAATATAGAGCCCAGTGCGGGCTTGAACTCACAAACTGTGAGATCATGACCTGAGGTGAAACCAAGAGTTGGACGCCTAACCGACTGAGCCACCTAGGCACCCCAAAAATCAAGCCTGTTTAAGTGCTCTCCTTTTTTTGAGTCAGACGCTCAACTGACTGAGTCATCCAGGCACCTCAAAAATCAAGCCTGTTTAAGTGCTCTCCTTGTTTTCAGAGAAGTTCTTCCCTGATTATGCACCTTTCCAAAATAGCACCCCTCCATTATTTTCTTAGTACCTCATTTCTTTTGTAGCACAAAATTTATTTATTTGTAGATAATTTGGTGGTATTGCTACTATTTATACTGACCATTTTGCTTACATGTTGGTTATTTGATATTAGTGAACAGGGGAGTAAGATGTGACAGTACCCCTGAAACAGTAACTTGATCAAGAGAAGGTATCTAATGGCTTAGGAACCTGGGGCAAGTAAAGAGGAAGAAATACAGACTGTTCAAGAAGGGAAAGAGGATGAGTACAGGGGTACATTTACCGGGAAAAGGAGATATGTAGTCCTCTAGGACTCTGGGGAAGGGTGAGAGAAGTGTAACTTTGGACATGTTTAGGGTATAATAGAGATTAAATAAAGAATTGCTTGAATCAGACCTGATTTACTGAATAAAGAGTGGAAAAATAGATGGAGTTAGAAGGCTTAGAATTCTTGTCAGGCGGAGTGCGCTAAGAGAACAGGGTGAGGCTCCACTTTCAGTTTGAGGCAAGTTAAGGTGTTTAGTAGGAGGTTAGAAATGATGCAGGGGCGGGTATAAGTTACACATTGTGCAATCACACTGATGAGGACCTATATTCTATT
Source organism: Lynx rufus (assembly GCF_022079265.1). Taxonomy (NCBI): domain Eukaryota; kingdom Metazoa; phylum Chordata; class Mammalia; order Carnivora; family Felidae; genus Lynx; species Lynx rufus. The sequence continues at coordinate 7,575,799 of NW_025814839.1, read as the reverse complement.
GGGGTGAATGTAGCATTGATTGAAGGTAGAATGTCATGAATGTGCTGTGAACACTGTGTTAAGAAAGGGGGAATGAACTCTTATCCAGCTGTGCTCTAAACCATCGTGACTTTGGGCATAGTCTCCTCCCTGAATTTGAAAGGCATTGATCTGGATCACCTCTACAGCGCTGTTCAATTGGCACACAATGAGAGTATATGAAATAGATGAAATTGAGTGAGGAATGGTTTAGGTTAAAAGTAGGTGATGGGTGGGAAGAAGCAGAAACAGGTATGGTGCTTACAATAACCTTCTAACTCTGTCATAACAGTATCTAATGTAATATATCTATAATTGTTTTGTAGAGCCCCTTGTTTACAATGTTTATTCACATATCTGAACTCCTTCTACTTAAAAGTACAAGTTGGTGGGGGTTGGCTTTTGTATCAGACTACCTGAATTTTACTTTTAGACAAATGTCTAGATCAGAGAACTATGACGGTTGTTATGTATCTTCATTGTATCTAGAGATTTGACGTAATCTTTCAGAGTATCCTTTGTAGACAAGAAATAGTGAATGGGTGGCAGCACTCCAGTGAATTTGTAATTTGGGACTTACCTGATAAGATGACACAGGATTCTATTCTCATTGCAGTCTTTGTCACCATTTTTAGTGATGGCGTGGATAAAGATATTGATGGCTCGCTGATCAAATAGCCAGGACGTTAGATAACAGAATCAGAATCAAAGATGATCTCAGCAGGCTTCCACTAAGAGCCAAATATGACGAGATGAAACGCCATGGATGCCTCTAGTGCATGCCTCCAGTTGGGCCAGCACGCACACTGCACAAGGACAGGAGGCGCGGGCTTCCTTCAGATCTTACCTCCATTACTCTCTGTGTGACATATGGCCCCACATTCAAAAGCATAAAAGAATAAGAACTGTGAATTCTCTTTCTCCCTCAGTCATGCCGTGTCATTCCCCAAAGGCAACCAGGATTATTAGGGTTTTAAAGTGTATGCTTCCAGAGAAATTTTATGCCAGTGTAAGCAAATTGTGTGTGTGTATATTCCCCCGACCCGGTCCCATTTTTATACAGATGGGACTATATTAGCCACAGTGTTTTTGTGCCTTGGTTTTCCCCTCATATTCATGACTTTATGTTGGAGGTTTCCACATGTCAATGTGGTCATTTTCTTTTAAGTGGTTGCACAGTATTACTTTGTAGGGATGAATCATAGATCAGAGTTTAGCTAACCAGTTCTTTGCTGATGGGCATTTTTGCTGTTTGCAGTATTTATTACAAGCAGTGCTGTAGTCAATAATTGTACAGTAGTTTTATCTATGGAATAAAGTCTTAGCAGTGGTATTGGTAGGTCAAAGGGGGATTCTACTTTCTAATGTCACTGTTGTCATCCCTGCTCTCCTGTGTCGTGTATTCTTAGAAGAAAAAAAAACAACACAGAACTGTACAGCTGGAGAGGGTTGTAGGTACCATCAAGTTCTCAAAGTCTGTCCTTGGGCTGGGGGTAGCTACAGGCTATCTCAACATACTTGTCAAGGAAGAATATATATGCTTCACTTTGTGATAGAATGAAAATGTTACCATTTTTATTTCAATTTTCCCTTAAAGCATTATAATTTTATACCTAAGCAAAATTTAATGTTTTGAGTAGTACTCAGAATACAGTTTATAACATTTTAGGGAAATTTTGAGAAGAAGCACATCTTGGAGATGATTTTTTAAATGATAGTTGCCTGGCCTACAGTGACTTTGGTTCATCAGGCAAGTATTCTTACAAGCTGTCTTGAGAAATGGAGATATTATCACTGGCTTAGGGCCAAAGTTAACAACTTTGAAAGAATGTGCTACTGTAGTAATTTTGAAATTATTTTTCTCCAAGACACATCATTTTTATCAATTTTTAGCTAATTGTGTGGAAAATGGAGAGGTGGAATGCTTTAATAAAATTTTGTGATGAGAAGTAAATTGTAAAAATTAAGTGTAATATTACCAGCCCATTTAGAGACTTGTATTACCTTAGCAATTGTATATTGGGAATTTATATACAACTGTGTCCTTAATTGCTATTTTTAGATGAACAATTTTAACCATGTTCAATGTTGTAAGCTTGTAAAATTTGATGTTATTGTTATGTCATACCAAACATAAACAAAACTATTTTATCATTGTCCCTAGAATCCGTTAAAAGCCAGTTCAGAAGATAGAAGGATGTTAAGGTAGAAAAATGTTAAGATTCTTTTTCTGTCCTTAGGAGTTTATAGTCAGCATAGGACACTTTATGCAAATGAAACAGGAGGCAGTCTGCACAATAGCTTTCCAGATTTCATATTGTAGCATAACTAGTGTCTTTACTTTGTCAACAGGTCATTGTTATGTTACTTGTTCAAATCAACTACAAGTATATGCTATTAATATCCACAGAGGCAGGCTTTGCTGGGTGATTGATAAAAGTAAAGCTGTATCCCGTCTGTAATTTCTGTGTCTAGCGCTCATTTCCCACCAAAATGGAGAGTTGAATTTCTCACTGTTTCTGTTATAGTGAGCATCTGTCCTGCGCGTTCACATTCTTTCTTCATGGAGAAAGTAATGTGTGCACAAGTGTGGAGATTGCCCAACACCAGCCAATTTATTTAATCAATGAGGAACATATACACATGGCTCAGTCTTCACCTGCACCATTTCAAGGTAAGTAAATGGTGATGTCCCTGTTGCCTACCTCTTCCCCACTCCGTGGATAGTCACCTTGCCCAGTAAGATTTGCAGATGGAGATGTTATCTTAAATGGACATTTTAAAACTAAGCGTAAGGGTCAACTTCTGAAGAAGAAAGGAAAGACTACCATTTCACACGAATAGCTTTCTAACGTTTTGCTGAAAGCTTATAGCTTATCACGTTTACAACATGGTCTTAGGTAAGTTGCATTAAGGAATAAAATGTAGAGCATTTCCTTCAGAACCAAAGGAGGTCAATAAATATTTGAAAAATAGAACCCAATGAGTAACTGACAAATCATATCAATCAAAGGTTTTCATTGTTTTGTTTGTTCCATGGTTTCAGGCATGCAATGACCTACAGAAAATTACTGTTAAATTACTGTTTTTGAAATTTCATCCAGAATCAAATTTCTGGAGTCGCAGTTTCTTCAATAATGTTAATAACTTTATTATTTTATTTTAATTAAAGACTGCATTGATGGTAGTTTTTTATTGTAATTTAACTTAACATTTATATTTTCATTAATTCTCAACCAGTCACCTCAATATCCCCAAAATAACTCCATGTCCATTTTTTCTAACCATGAATTCTAAATCTTTAATGTTGTTTTTGGAATTCAGAATTTTCTATGAATAGCATTATAAATGTTACAGTACTTAAATGTAATAATATTAGATTGAACCATCTGGAAGAATTTTTTTTGGTTCAGTCTAATTTACTAGAGATGTCTGCTATGGTCTCAGTATATCCCACAATGTAATTTTTTAAAAACACTGATATTTTAAGGGATTTAAGTAAAATATTTTTATGGACTTATTAACAGCCTGTCATGAGTGTTTAGCCTCCATATTGTTTATGATTGCCTTTTGGTTTCCTACAAATGATTCTGATTTAATTTGATAAAAACATCTGTTCCTTGCCCTAAAGATAATTGAGACTTTTTTTTTTTAAGGTAAAAAAAGAACATTGAATCCTCATTTGACTGTGTCCTAATTATTACCTTTCCCCCCCTTACTTTTTAACACATTTTAAACTATATGCTTTATCATTATTTAATTGGGGATCTTTGCTATGTCAACTGCTACAAAATTCAAAGCCCAGTCCTCAAACTGTACACTTTGGAGTTGTACAGTGTGTGCATATTGTGGATTACCAGAATTATTTAAACATTGTGTTTTCTTGACTGTAAAGGTGTTGAGGACCATCTAACTTCATTCTAGACTTTATCACTGAAAATGGAAGTGTTTATTTATGATAATAACAGAAGGAATTCCTAGTCATGAGGGAAGGCAACTAACCTTCTAAGTTGGGAAAGATAATATTAGCATTATCAGGTCTCCATAGACCACTTATTTAAAGGCTTCCTCATTTGCTACTGACGTCTTGAATCGTAGAAGACTTTTGTGGGATGTTATCCTGCTTATTTCCCATGATCGGTATGGAGAAGTTACATTCTTAGGGCAGGTATTAGCCTATAGATAATTATAGTAAAAATAATTAACCATATTGGTGTGGGAATTTCCTGGAAGTATTAATACAGAAACATTGCCCCTGACTCACTGTGTTGGTTGGAATCAGTATTTTTATCCCATCTGGCTCAGTGAGGAACAGGAGAGAGGCAACAAGGAGTATGTGATGTCTACAGCTATCTCAGTCTTGAACGATGTCATATATCAACTAGCTGTTAAAAAAAATTAAAGCCATCCAAAGAAAGAACATCTCATTTTATGACTATGCTGAGATTTTTTTTTTTTAGAAATTAGGGTTAAGAAAAAGTTTATCCCCAGAAAAGTGTTGTTTGGAAGGTTAGCCTCACCCCAAGGCCACAAACTGGCTGGGTTATATATTATATACAGCATCGTGTTAACTACATTTTTGTGTCTAGCTCAGTGAAAATAACATCAGGTCAAATACTGAAATTCTCGAGAAAGATAGAGGGATTTTGAGTCCTTTACTTTGAGTATAATAAATTTTATTTGGAGTTGTTTCATCAACAGACCTTCAAAACAGCCGTAACTGAAATTATAACGTAAGGCTTATGTTTCAGACTTGGTACATTAAGACTTTTTGCTATACAAGTTTTCTTTATATCTTATTTTTAAAATTACTACAGACATTCAGGAAGTCTCAGAAACCCTGGGAAGAGTATTCAAGTTCTAGGCAGGTTTTGGGGGTGTGTGTATTAAATGGCTTTCTTTTGTTATAAAAGATTCAGTTTTGCATTGTATAGGCTATTATCAAACAGTTGTGTATACGCTTTAATATACAGATAGTTTATATTTTGTGTGTTGATACAGCTGTCTCATAATATTTTTACCTTCCCCATTTATTTCCTTAAAAAATTGACGTGAGTTGAGAGGTGTATAAGTAATAGGTACTAAAATGAGAAACTGTGAAAAATCAGACTTTGAAAGGAGTCAGGAAATAAAGAGCCATATCCAGTAAGCGACGGTATGCTTTAACCTAAATTACCACATACGCAGCATTACGCTTAAGTAGAAATTATCAAGTCGATCTTTAACATCTGTTTCTCCTCCCTGCCTTAGTACTGGTAAGTCCTTATGGCTTAAATGGCACGCTGACAGGCCAAGCATACAAGATGTCAGACCCCGCCACCCGTAAGTTGATTGAGGAATGGCAGTATTTCTACCCAATGGTGCTGAAAAAGAAAGAGGAGTTGAAAGAAGAAGAGGAGTTGGGATATGATGATGATTTCCCTGTGGCAGTCGAAGTAATTGTTGGTAAGAGAAAATATTTTGCCTGAAGAACTTTATTCTATCTTCTTCATCTTTCTTAATTTAAAAAGATAATCATTGAGATTCATCAAAAATAAGCTCCATAATTCTCCCATCTTTTTTTTATTCTCTTGACACCGTGGTATATGCTGAGTAGTTATCTTGCCTGAAGCACCGAGGTCCCTGTATTCCAAATGCTATTATCATAATGTTGGAGCACATGTTTAAACAGCTATTAACTTAGGAAGGAATGGAGCACATCACTTCTGGCAGGACCTCACGAGCGTCTCATGTTCATCCTTGAGCTTTGCCTCTGACCGCTAGAATAATCAAGTCGGCAGCCTGCTGTGAGCTGTTTCTCAGGCCCGGTTCACTCCTTGCTCTCTTTCCTCACAGGTGGCGTTCGGATGGTTTATCCTTCAGCATTTGTTTTAATCTCTCAGAATGACATACCGGTTCCTCAGAGCGTTGCCGGTGCTGGAGGCCACATTACCATCGGGCAGCAGGGACTAGGTAGTGTGAAGGACCCAAGTAACTGTGGAATGCCTCTCACCCCTCCCACCTCTCCAGAACAGGCTGTAATGGGTGAGTACAATCCAGGCATGTCCTAGGTGGAGGAGGTCACAGAAAAGTACGTAGTTCCCTTGCCGTGGGACAGATGAGCAAACTCACGGTGAGACATGCCTTGTGGAGGAGGTGGAAGGAACACGACAGGGGGATTTTGCAAAATGGAGGAAGAAAATTTTCGGCAAACACAATTCCGGTGCTTCAAAATTTTAATTGTGCTGTGTTAGTCTCCACTCCATTCGGACAGTGTGGTTGCTTCTCTTAAGTTCGGTACACACTTCTATCCCTTTACACAAAATTAGGGCACAAGATGTAGGCTGCTCTTTTTTTCCTTAAACGGTGGAAAACACTAAATCAGCATGGCTGAAGCGTGTGCCCAGTTCACCATTGCCAGCCAAGGGCAAGTCTAGGATGATTCTTTCCTTATTATATTATAAAGTTAGACTGGCATCTAGGAACTCCGAGTCAAATAATTTGTTCTGTCAGTAATCTATCCACATTAGTGACAAGTATTAATTACATGTGAAAAATTTAAAAATGTCCTTAATGGAAAAATTCAGAAATTGTTTAAATTGGGAGCATTTTGCCTTCTTTGTTGAGTGGTATATTTTCTGTGTTAACTTTTTGGTTGTTGTAGTTGACTTCATTTTAATTGGAAATCTAGTCAGTAAGGAAAGGATACTCATCGGACTTGAACTGAAGTGAGATCATTTATAGGCTTTTTTAATGCGGGCCACGTTAGCAAAAGCATCAGAGTAAATAAAGTCTTGGGTGGTGAACTGAAAACAGGCTATCAAGCATGATACATACTTCCGTGGTTATTTTCACGAGATGAGATAAGACAGTATTTCAGAATTTCTAGCATGCTGCTTGGCGTGTGGAGGGTGTTGAGTAAATGTTCATGGCTAAGCAATATGTTGGGGACAAGGATAGATACTGTGATTGAATGCACCTAATTTAAAAACCTGGCTGTGTAGCTTTTACTAGGTGAGTTGGCTGTACTCACTTCTCATGCTTGTCTTGAACCTCCGTCTCCTTCTCTGTTAAGTACCATGTACTTTACAGAGCTGTCACACATGCTAGGTGACGTACTCGCCAGAGCTCTGTAAGCAGCGGAGCAGTATGTGGATGGTGGCGTAAGTGGTTTTAAAGCGGTACTCAAAACACCAGCTCCAGCACACGTGATTGTGGTATCTAGAAGGAATTATTCAGAAACTGTGTGGAAGGCATACAAGTGGGCAACACGCAGCCTCTGTCTTTGGGAGCAACGCACTTGCTAACACCGTGAAAAAAGGACATCCGACTCTAATGTGGTGCAGCAGAGAATTTGGATGACCCGTTGTGAAAGGATTTGCTCAGTGTTTATTCAAAAAGAAAAAAGAGAAAAAACGCTTTGACAGTTTTGTTTAATAATCATCATAGAAAAGATCTATTAATATAAAGACTAGAATTATCGGTATTTTGAAAAGTTGGTTAATTACATTTCCTCTTGAGGCTTGGATTTTAAACACTTGGGCTACATAAGTTGTCATCAGTTTTTGTTTATTTATCTGGTTGTTTTTCTTTTTCCTGGTACTTGGTGAAATTTATATTTAATGTAAAATTGAAAGCCTGCTGTATGCATGATGTCCTGGCATCCTGTCAGTTCAGAACTCTGAATTTCACAATTCAGAAACACCAGGTTTTGTTTATGGTGGTTTTCAGTAGGGACTTCCTCACTGTAGATCTTCAAATTACTTTCCCTGGACTCTGTGTGAGTATCATTGTGCTAAGCCCTGGGTAAATAAGTCCCCTGATGCCTGTGCTCGCTCTCTCTCTCTCTCTCTCTCTCTCTCTTTCTCTTTAACTAACTAACTAAAAGCCACTGGAATCTTTGTAAAATGAATTTGTCTAAATTTTCATATGTGATAATAATTATGATACGTTGAAGTATAGCTTAGGACACCTAATGTTTCTCAGAGTCCTGCTTAGCCTTGTCATTTGTGTAATGACTAACATTGCACATTGACGTTTTCGTAGATACAGGACAAAATGGGTTCCCTTTTCCCCTAAGATGGCCAAGAATCTCCTAGATTAGCAGGGGAAGGAAGGCCAGCTGGTTTTGGTGAAATCATTCATGCCACACGTGGATAGGTACATCAGCTTGCACCTTCTGTTTATAGAGATGATTTTGAGAAACAATATTCAACATGTATTTGACAGCATGGAGTACAAGTCTTATTTAATTCCCTTTATGATATCATCCACCTTTTAGTTCAGTCATTAAAAGCTACTGAAAAGCATGAACTCAGTTTTAATCAGGAAAGACTGTGCCTTATTTTCCCCACCCGTCTCTTTCTTTGTTCATAAATTATCCCTTATGGTGCCATGGACATATGATCTCTTTAGCTAAATTGTAAGCTGTTTGGGGGACAAAGGGCTGTGTTTTCTATTTCTGTTTATTTCTCCACTTTTCCTAGTTTTATAATAAGCATTTGAAAATCCATTATAAAATTGAAATGAATTACTTTGTATCACAAACCAAGTAAAGATGAAAGATGGTAATGAAAGACCAAATTTCTTGTCTCCTTTAACTTAACTCATTTGTAATATAATAATACTTTTATAGGGAACAAGCAAGCAGTCTTCAGTTCCTTAGAATCGTAAGCATTTTGACACTGGTCTTTGTTTTTTGTTTTTTTAAGATAGAGCTAAGCCTAACCATTCAACTTATGTAACAGTAGTGTTCCATTGTTATCAGGACTATTAATTTGTGGTATTAGGATGTTTGTTTATCATTCAGATGAGGGTAGAGATTTCTAGGGTGCTTAAAATTGATTATTTCGGTCAAGATGTTTTGATCGTAGTTCGGTTGAGAATAAAACCCAGGATTTATTTATGAAGTCAAAGGGATGAAAGTAATTGAATCAGAATCTAATACTGAAAATCAACTTCCGTATTTGTCTTGTATGAGATAGAAGTAGTAAAATACTCATAACCAATAATCAGTATTACCAGCAATCATAATCAACGTAATAGAAAGAAATGGATTACATACCAACTATAGTTGGGAAAACTCAGTGGAGTTATTAGAGAGAAACTAGTGAATAATCCTCTGATACAGAATGTCGAGACAACCTCTTTCAGTGTTTTAGCACTAAGCTTTCATAAATAGTGTCAGGCATAAGGACAGACAGTTCCACACACAAATTTGAAATCTGACCTTGTTAAAAGCTTTGTGCCATTAAGTTCTTTTCTCCTACCCAGGGCACTGGGTGCAGTTGCACAGCCGTTAAGCTAAATGAGCATAAAGCTCCCTCTACTGTTTTGTTCTTCCTTGAAACTTATTTATTGTATTGGGGGTTTAAAAATTTAAAACAATCTATTCATGTTTACATTTTTAATGTTACTGTGTAAACCCTTACAAGTAAGTTGTCTCCAATATCTGTAGAGTAGGAATGCCTCTGTGTGGGCACGCCCTTGGGGTGCGTGAGTGTTGATGTGTTTAACTATTTTAGGGAGAACACAGAGAAGCATACAAAGTGCCGGTCTGCAAATTATGCTCATAGTTACAGATAGTGCTGTTGCCAGGGGGGTGGGAACAAAGCTACATGAATAATACGAGTTTCAACAATCAAAATATTTCTGTTAAATAAGCTTGCGGTCTATGTACAAGGAGACCTTTTCGGATAATTTCCACATTACAGATTGTCTTTCTTTTTCAGGGGAGAGCGGAGGTACGCAGAGTGCGGTCAGTCACCTAGGTTCCCAAGACGGGGGGATGATAACTATGCACAGTCCAAAGAGATCGGGGAAGATTCCTCCAAAACTCCACAATCACATGGTCCATCGAGTCTGGAAGGAATGCATCCTCAACAGAACCCAGTCCAAGTATGACTTCTGCATTCTGTCTGGGTCATGCTTCAGTAGCCGTCTCTTTGATTACTACATGAAGAGTGTCACTCACATTGTGCCACTGGGTGACCAAACCTGAGGGGTCATTGGATTCGTAGTTCATTTTTTTTTTTTTTTTAACTTAATAGCACAAAATTCAAAGCAAGGATGTTAAAGACGTTTACTTTACTGAATTTGATTATTTAGGAAATTTTGAAGTTCTGGTCATCTCAAGATTGGCACAGTATTCATCTGGCATTTTTTTTAGCACAGATGGTTTAGGACAGTAGTCAGTGGGTGTGGTTTTCCTTCGGATACCAATTTATGAATGTTTTCTATTTACAAAGGGAAATGACCTTCGTCGCATTTTCTGTGACATTGGCCTTCTGTTTTAAATGACAATACAGTTCTGAACTGAACTGATGACAGAGGGGTGTTTACCAGCAGCTGTGCTTCTGTTGGTTGATTTGGGGAAGCCATATTCTTTTCTTCCCCTACCAGACTTTGCTTCCTTCCTTTCCTCCCCTACCACCTATCCTCCTGCTCTCCCTCCCTGCCTTCCTTAACATGATTCTGGAAAAGAGGAAGAATTGATTCTCAGAAGAGACTGCTGATGATTATTTTAGTTGCATGAATGAACGCAAATAGTAGTCGATAAATACTATTCTACTTATCCAAATTTACGTAAACAGATTCAGCATATTTTCACATCTCTTTTGATAGAACTGAGATGTCCCCTTTTTTGCCTGAGGAAAGTAAACAAATGAGTCTTCATTCTCTAGAACAGAATAAATATGGATGCTCTTGCCAATAACTGCTAAGAACTCCACTCCTTTTAGAAATTAATTAAGTGTTCTTCAGTGACTACTTAGAGTTCTGTATACAGATTTAAAACCTGTCATTTGGATTGAGCTTTTAGGAAACTCATACTATATATTTATTCCTCAGTGAATTGGTTCTGGGGTAGGCTGCTGATGAAGATATAGTACATAAAATCTAGAATAATTGCAGCAGGAGATTATATATCATGTTATAGAATTAAAAAGGTATCTTTAGTCACTAAAAAATGATCCTTTTCTTTAGAATAATTGGTACAGGTGTTTTCACCTCTATCTACAATGCCTAGATGATTTCCAAGTTAACGTTTTCTTTTTCTTTTCCTGTCATTTACTGTCTTTGATTTTTGTCACCACTAACCTATCACCTTCGCCAACTCTAACAGCCCTTTGTGGCAGCAGCACAGAGCAGAGAAGTGACACCCAGAAAGGCAGGGGAGGGTAGAGAGCAAGAGAAGTCCCTCCAGAGCCGTCATCGAAGCACTTTGCAATATCAGCTGTGGCAGAATCAGCAATACAAAAATACTGCCCGGTGTTTTCTTGTCACTGTGTAATAACAGACACTGCTTTTTGCTACCAATTACCAGTGACATGTAAGAGGTCATTTTTTTCTTGTCTTTAATTCGCATTACAAGTGTAAAGTGCTGCCCTTAAATGCTAGTAAATATAGGAGTTTTAAGAATGATTTAAATAGTCTGTCCCAGGGCATGTAATTCACAGATGCTGCGAAAAGATAATTTTAAAAATTTCGGTTATTTCTACAAAATTTAGGTGGCTTTTTAAAGCAATGGACCATAGTGCCAGGTAGTGTTTTAATTGCTCTGTGTGTCACCCATGTTCAAATGTACTTTATTCTTAAACAGAAGTATTTTGGATCCTGCTTCTTCTAGTGCAAAGAACAAGTTGCCCCCCCCCCCCCCCACACACACACACATGCTAGCCTTGGGTCGCTTTGAGCCATCTCTCAGCTAGCTAACATTACTATGTGTAATGTATTTGGGTCTTTTAAACATTTTTCTCCCAGAGGTACGAATATTATCTCATGTTGACACAACTCACCTTTTTAACCTTATGTAGGAGGAGCCAAATGTCGACTCCAACTCTTGAAGAAGAGCCTGCTAATAATCCTGCTACTTGGGATTTTGTGGATCCAACCCAAAGAGTCAGCTGTTCTTGCTCTAGGTAGGTGGTGGACGAGGCAGAACGGGGGTCGGATCGGATGGTGGCACCTTTTGTTGGCTGTGTCTCCTGGACTCTCAGACCGCTTCTTCCCCATCATTTTGTTTTGTCTTTTCTGTTCAGCCTTCTTCCTCCTCCAGCAGAGAAGAAAAAGATAAGTCTTTTCTTCTATGCAGATGGTACGGTTTTATTGTCAGGCCTCAAAAAGAGCTTTGTTAGATGACTGGCCCTGTGAGCCAATTGTTCCCACAAGTTTCTTCACAGTAGCTACCTCAAAACTAAAGGCATCAGTTTGATAAGACAGTCTCTTCCCCTTTAAATGAGTTTATTTCATAATTCTTAATTTTAAAGTAGAGATAAATAGTAAATAAGTTGGCTAGAATTCATAGGATTTGGATTAAACAGGCCTTCCATAGATAATTTGTTTTGTTGTTGGTACTGCTGGTGTGTTTTGATGCTTGAGGCAGGTATTTGGTAACAACATCTGCCAATGGCTAAAATTCTTGTTCATTCATTTAGATATTTGAATAGAACCCTGAGTTGATCTCTGTAGAAAATTTTTGCTCTCATGGGTATTACCTTGACTTATCACTCCTTGTGGTAGTGGAGTCCTATTGTCCTGGGCACTCATGAGGGTTCTTAGGTTTCTTTTCTCTTCTTTTCTTTTCTTTCTTATTTCGAGAGAGAAAGAATGAGAGCGTGCAAGTGGCAAAGGGGGGGTGGGGAGAGAGAGAGAGAGAGAGGATATGAATCTTAAGCAGGCTCCATACTCAGCACTGAGCCCAACGCAGGGCTCAATCCCACAACCCTGGGATCATGACCTGAGCCAAAATTAAGAGCTGGTTGCTTAACCGACTGAGGCACCTGGCACCCCAAGGTTCTTGGATTTCTTAAGTGTGTGTCAGTCTTACCCCCAGCTCAGCTGACTGTTGAACATGTGATGGTGATTATTCACTTCATGAGCAACTAAGAGTAGCTTTGCTTCCAAACTGTGTATTTTCACATGGGATACTGCTCAGCACTTAGAAAAAGTTCAGTGGAGATCATGCATATTAAGAAAAAGGCCATTCATTTCCCTAGTTTAGATAGGGGTTCTTAATGTGGCATAAATAAGTTGGCTTCCGAGTAAGGAGGCAGTCAAATGACCCCTGAGAATATATGCAAACTGTGTGTGTGTGCACGCATGCACATGCGCGCGTGTATACACACTTAAACAACAGTTTTGACACTACCTTCCTGTCCTCCCCTGCCCTTATTGTTGATTCTCTTTGTCAAGCTCTGCCTTACTAGTCAGCCTTTTTTTTTTCCTTTGAGAAACATTGTAAGTATCAGCCTAATAAAACTCACTATTGATTTTTTCAAAGAGGATGTTTTTGAAGAAGTTGCTCCTCTCTGAGCATGTGAGAATCTCTCTCTGATCTCAGGGTAGGTATGGTATGTCAGCTGAATCTCTGTTTTACTTCTGTTTCTTGGCCATTGTAAATTGTGTGACAGAAAGTATTTTCCTATTAACATGGATTTCTAAACCGCCTACAGCCAAGTTATAGGCCACCTTTAGAAAGCATCTAGGATAAAAATGTTAGTGTATTTAACTTTGCTTCTGCCTTCGTCTTGTTTTTGGTCTTAATCTAGATTTTTCACCTTTTTACTGATTTCTGTGACATTTTTATTTGGTACCTCAAGTTCTTTTTACCTGAAGTGTAAATAAATAACACGTTTTCTTTTGTCCCCTGAAGTTAATCCTTTTTTTTCTTCACCAGATCTTTACCTTCAGGTCTGTTTTGTAGTTATGCATTTGATTCTGTTGAGTCCCAAATATTTATCTCTAGACGTGACTTCCCATATATGCTTTAGTCTTATATTTACGGGGGTACCTTTGAGAAATACCCTTGATGTTGACAAGTCTCTTTTCTCACAGATCAGGCACATTTTTTTAAGTCACCATTTTCCCTTCTCAGCCTAGAGACATTATCATTTATATATTTTTCTTCCATTTTATAGATGATTTTTATCCTTGTATTTCACAATGACTTCCTTTGAAATATCTATGATAGTAATTCTATTTTCCCCATTCTTTTAGCCACTGTGTGTGTTTCTACAATGTTTGGCCCTGCTTCTGGTTTCTTCCCACCAATGGACCACCCATATAGTTAGCTTTCTGAGCCTGATCTGCCTGCCTGCTCCATGGAGGCCTTTTACCTGTTCAGAGATTTGCAGTGATAGTCTGTTACTTACTGATGTGTCCCTAATTGTAACCATTTCACAATGTAGCTGAGTCGTTAAGTACAATTGAAAAAAAAAAATGACTTTATATGAGATTATCTAGTTTGCAAAAAGTCCTTACTTTGAAGAGGCTATCATAAAATATCTATCAAAGGATTGGTGTGGTTAAATGCTCTGAGAAAGTCCAAATGAAAAAGTTTTATGTAAAAGACTTTTAGAGCTTAGGTTTTAAAATAAGCACCCCTAGAAGATTTGATTGAGATATTTTTCAGATGAGACATTCACCTCTTACTGTGGTATGGTGCCCTGCAGATTTAAAGCACAATTTTTACCTTATTGACAATAGCCTTATGCTTAAACAACCTTCTTCAAAGTCAGAATTTTTTTTTTTTTTTTTTTTTTGAGTAGCAAGGACTTTAGCAAGAGTCTTTTTGGATTATCTGCTGCAGGATTACCAAACCCATTATGGAATGGTCCACTCCTCACACTGTTTAATGGCCTTATGGGGCAGGGTGGCCATCCTGCTGTCCCACTAAACCATCCCATTATGCCACACAAATCCGTTTTACTGCCCACTAGGGCATCATTTAGTGCAATGCAGCAGTAATTTAATGCCACCCTAGCGGCCTCAGAGAGTTACTGCTACACCGGCAGGAGAGCTTACATGTTTCCCTGGGTTGATTTATATATTGGGAGGAACTGACTGACCTGCTATATAACTTTGTTGCACAGATTAAACCTTGGCATCGTCTCGTGGGCCCTTACTGAGCAATATCTCACACGTGTGCTTACCAAGAAGTGTGTTAGGGTATGAGCAGACTTGCCATCCTGCTTAGTACAGGTGCATTTGTGTACATGTGTGCTTTTAGTATTCACTCCCCCTCTTCTTACTTCTAAGTTTGTGAGTCTGTAAGATCCAAAGTTGTCTTTCCTTCCTTCTTTTTTCCAATAATAGTGGCATATAAGGTTTGTAGTCTGCTTATTCTATTAAATATTTGTAGGATTGACCCTTGGTTTCACACTTTGGGGGAAAATCGCATAATTATTTTGTTCCCGATTGACAAGACTACAAGCTGTTATAAACCATTCTATATTGGACTTAGTAGAGTGTTGTAAGATAGAAATTGGAAGCTTTTTTTTCTCTCTTTCTTGGCGAATGATCTCATTACTCTTGGTTTTAAAATGCAGTGTGAACACGTTATCTGAGTCCCTTACCAAATTTGAAAGATTTGGGAATTTTGCAAATCCGTCTTTTGGTACGCGCTAGCGACATTAAGTCCGTCTCTTACCTGCTGGATTGTATGCGATCGGTTCACTACTCTCTGTCAGAGTGTGTTGCAGTTTTTGTCATTATAAAAATAATGAGCCTGGAGACCTTTTCCGTGTGTTAGTGCAGCCAGTGTGTGCTTAGAAGGTACAGCCTTCTCAGAGGCATCTCTTTTGTAATGTCATAATGGTGCAGGGATGTCATACTTCCAGAAGAGTGCGGTTCTCAGGTGTGCGTTTCTTAACCTTATTTTAATTCTCATTTCAGGCATAAACTTCTAAAACGTTGTGCGGTAGGACCCAGTCGACCTCCCGCAGCATCTCAGCCTGGGTTCGGTGCAGGACCATCATCATCTTCATCTTTACCACCTCCTGCTTCCAAGCACAAAACGACAGAAAGACCAGAAAAGGGAGACAAGTTGCAGAAGAGACCCTTGATACCATTTCACCACAGGCCGTCTGTGGCTGATGAGTTCTGTGTGGAGCAAGATACACCAGGACAGAAGCTAGGGTTGGCAGGGATCGACTCCTCCCTAGAGGTGTCTAGCAGTAGGAAGTATGATAAACAAATGGCCGTGCCTTCCAGAAATACAAGCAAGCAAATGAATCTGAATCCTATGGATTCACCTCATTCCCCTATTTCCCCTCTGCCGCCAACACTCAGCCCTCAGCCACGAGGTCAGGAAACGGAGAGTTTGGACCCGCCATCTGTCCCTGTGAACCCAGCCCTCTATGGAAACGGGCTAGAACTCCAGCAGTTGTCAACTCTGGATGACAGAACTGTCCTCGTAGGCCAAAGACTGCCTCTGATGGCAGAGGTCAGCGAGACAGCCTTATATTGTGGGATTAGGCCCTCGAACCCGGAGTCGTCAGACAAGTCGTGGAACAGCTACCGTCTCCCGCCCGTTGACGATGCTGAGTTCCGGCCTCCAGAGCTCCAGGGCGAGAGGTGTGATGCCAAAATGGAGGTAAACTCAGAGAGCACCGCGCTGCAAAGGTGAGGAGACTCTGTCCCACCCACCCGATCGCCTGCCGACCGAGGCCTAGGGTCTCGAGGATCAGGGCTACCCTCCTCACGTCTCCATTCTGTCCCTCCAGAGCCAAATGAAAGAGGCTTTTCTTCACCATTCGAGACTCTGCATTTGGAAAGTGTTTCAAAGTCGAATGCTTTGTCCTTCTTGAGGTTTCACACACATGCACACACGTGTCATTGTTTAAACATGTTGGCATATAAAGGTTTCATTATGGCATTTAGTGCATTAGTACGGATTTATTTTTGGCCTGCTGTTCGTTAGTCACAGAATGTAGCTTGGTGAGACTTTCCGTATTGTGGTCAGTGCCACCTTTATATGTTGGCACTTTTAAGGAGGGCTTCGGGTGCATTCAAGTGTATATCCTGCATCTAGTAATAATACTATTTATAGTGCTTTTGAGCTGCCCCATTATTCTTCACAGTTTACACAGACCATCTCAGTTACACTTCACCACCACCATATTACTACTTTATTTCATAGCTGAGAAAGAAGCGAGGGTCATGCAGTTAGTCACTGGCGTAGATTGAACTTGAACCTAGACAGTCTGTTCTTAAAGCCCATCTGTGCTCTTAACCGGAATCCATGGAATCAGAGACAAAAGCATCTACTCCTCACAAAGACCTACTAAGTTTTATTTGTGAACGTACTCTCTAAAAGAACTTCTTTATAGAGATAAGTTTTCTAAGTTTCATTTAAGCTTTGCAAATGCTTTAAATTATAAATGCTTTGTTTTTTTTTAAACATCAATCTTTTTACTTTAGCTTGCTTAAATCATTGTTTGTTTTCCCTTTTAGACTCTTAGCACAACCTAACAAACGGTTTAAAATCTGGCAAGAAAAGCAGCCCCAGATGCAGCCACTCCACTTCCTTGACCCATTGCCTCTGTCTCAGCAACCTGGAGACAGTTTGGGAGAAGTCAATGATCCATACACCTTTGAGGATGGCGACATAAAATACATCTTTACGGCAAACAAGAAATGCAAACAAGGGGCAGAGAAAGATTCCCTGAAAAAGAATAAGGTACCATTTAACATAGAGGGTGTCCAGCATGGTGTGGGTTTTGATCTCTGTCAGTACAACGTGTGTGGGAAAACTTCTGAGGCAGAATGTTTGAGATAGTCTTGCCTGATTGCTCTGTCCCCATATTCATGCTCTTGGTACTATTGTATTGAACAGCGTATTGTTCCTTTTTATGTCATGGCTCACCTTTGTTTAAGAGTCTGCTGAGCATAAATGAAGCCTCATATTTTCCAGGCTGTAGCTTGTACAGTGCATGCTTCCTCTCATACGCTAATTCTGGTTGGCCTATGCTCCCTGCTCCCTTCTTTTTAATTATTATTCCAAAACACCCAAAATGTGAAGAAAAAATAGGCTGATGACAGTGTCTCTTGTTTATTGAGTGCTTGGTATGTCTACCATACCAAGTGCTTTATATATGTGTCTGAATTAATACCAACACTACCTCCTGGCTTATGTCGGTATTACTTTTACTGGTTTCATTGTCATAAAAACGAGTACTGGGGGTGTGTGCTGTCTTTAGCCTTAAATTTTATAGCATTCCAAAATACTGGGCCATTTAAAGAGGTATTCTTGAGAGTAGAGGAAATAGGACAATTAAGAAGCCAGTACCGTTCCGGAAAATGCTTCCAGGATTCCTTTACAGAGATCTGTCTGGGTCCAGAAAGCTCGAACCGCAATTCAGCATCTAAAATGTTATTAAAGGCAGCTTTTAACACCACGGCAGGACTGTAGTCAAATGCCACCAGTACTGATTAGCCATAAAACCCAGATTGACTAGAATATGCCATAGGATTGGAGGGAAAGTGTGGGAGTTTTGGGTTCTGTTTAAATTCAGGGAAAAGGACCGATCTTTTATTTCCCTTGGTTGCATAGACCATGGTTTATCATACTTGTGCTCATAACAAGTTCCATTCTCCCCTCTAATTCTTTGTGTTCTCCCTCATATTCCACACTTTGGGTTGGTGTTCATGTGTTTTGTTTGGCTGAATTTATTATACAGTCAGAGGATGGATTTGGTACCAAGGATGTCACTACACCAGGTCATTCCACGCCGGTGCCTGATGGGAAAAATGCCATGTCTATTTTCAGTTCTGCTACTAAAACAGGTGTGTACAATGATTATTTGCCTCACTTGGATTGTTGCTAAAGTAAAATGCAAGGGAGATGCTTCTCAATTTAGAATTATATTTTTACTGTAATACCAATAATTTGATCTCATCTTGAATTTTTCATTGTTTGTTTTTCAGTTACTTTCAAAACTGATAAACATATTTGGAAATAATTGTCTCTAAATTTAACTGAAAACCTAGGGAAAAATTCACAGGCAGGTCTGCTCGTTGAGACCCATGTCCTCTCTTCGGTCCTCTCTCGGTGAAGTTGTTCATTCTGGGTCTTCGCCTCCTTCCCTGCAGATGTCCGGCAGGACAGTGCTGCTGGCAGAGCCGGCTCCAGTAGCCTTACCCAGGTGACAGATCTGGCACCTTCCCTGCACGACCTAGACAACATCTTTGATAATTCCGATGACGACGAACTTGGGGTGAGTCTGCCATGGCTCCACAAGCAGAAACTTCCCGAAATGGGAGGATGTGTGTCGCTGTTGGAGTTCCTCCTTACTGTTTGGTCTGCTGAATTTGGGGGCCCTGTTTCAGGTTCAGAATCCTCTTCAAAAACGTTGGTGTACCTTGAAAGGATTCTAAAAGCGGCTCGTGTCGTCTCTAACACGCCTTGGGTTCTGTTTGTTGATGGTTGGTGTTTTTGTTTTTTTATTATTAGTGTTATTCCTGTTGTAAATATTAAAATCTTTCACATTCAGTATATGTGCTGCCAAAGCGAGCACAAAAATCTTCACATTTAGTTTAAAAACATTTTTTTTTAAAGACTGAGCGCTTTTTTTTCTTTTAGGTTTTATTTATTTATTTTGAGAGAAACAAAAAGCGAGTGGGAGAGGGGCAGAGAGGGAGAGAATCCCCAGCAGGCTCTGTGCTGTCAGCACGGAACCCGACATGGGGCTCAAACTCACAAACCACGAGATCGTAACCTGAGCCGAAACCAAGAAGTCGATGCTTAGCTGACTGAGCCACCCAGCTGCTCCTTTCACAGTTAATTTTTAAATCCTTCTAACTATCATGAGACTAGTAGAAGTGTATTATGTAGACCCTTTAGCTCAGATTTTAAAGATAATGCCCATAACGTTTTTACTCATCTCATCAGTCAGAAAGTAGTCTACATTTTGATAGACAGACAAGTATGATGCATACTTTTTAAGGTTATGACACCGTAGTGGGGAAGTAGGATTTACGTACAAAGAAGTTAAATAATACCAGGTATGATGTGGTTAAAGTGACAGATAAAATTTAAAATTCCTGGGTGAACAGCTGAACTGAGTCAGGAAATTTGTGTCCTCATCCTCCTAACCACCTCTGTACTTTTGGGCAAATAGAAGTACCTATAATTTCTGGGGGGCCTAGAAATGAGTAAGATAGGCCCTCTCTTCAGAGAAGTAAGTTTATTTTTCTATCACTTATGTATTTACCTTCCTTCCCTTCTGCCCTTTTCCCATATATTTGTTAATCAATTGATGATCAGTTCTGTTGTGACATGTACACGAGGTTACAAATATTACCACCCTTATACTTGAGATACTCACAGACCTCAGGAGAAATAGCTTGTAAATAAATGTAAACATATACTTCAAAAATACACACACACACACACACACACACACACACACACACACGTGTGCGTACTTATTACTGAGAGTGTAGTAATTGACTTGCGTCTAAAGATGCTGGGTGTTCAAGTACGAAGTGACAGGCAAACAGTGTTTAAGTTAAAGCTTAAACTTTAAGTAGGAATCAGAATTCTAAAGCCTGTTCTCACTGTAAAATAAAATGTATCTGATTAACTGATATTATACACTATTAGTAATGTAAGTACTTAGAAGGTGATATCATAATGGCCTCCAAGAATGGATTTGACTTGAGATGTGGAAAGACAGGGTTATTGAGATAGAGGGGAGAGACATCAGTTCGAGCCTGGAATGAGCCTTGATTAAGCAACAAGAACGAACTAGCTTGGGGTTGGGGGGATAAAGAACAGACCACTGGTCTGCTCTCTGACTGGTGGGTAAAGATTGACAGGGTTAAGAAGGTTTTTGACCATCCTTATGGCTTTGGACTTTGAATTCGGCCTGTAATATGTTCCTCTGTGAAGGCTGCTGAGTGTGGACCTGAGCTGGCTTCCATCAGTCTCTTACACAGAAAGCAGGGGTACTGTTGGGTAACTTTCGTTGGATTAAAACACAAGGACCTGAATTCAGGCAGTGGCTGCATGAAGGAAAAGGACATGGCAAGGAGAAAAACATTAGTACGAGAAATGACATGTTTCCTTGTGGTAGATCTGGGCATTGGAGAGCCATTTGGAACGTGACTGTCGCCCTAAAGCTGGGTATTGTCTGGGATTGGTTTTGATGGTCCTTAGGGTTTGGTCAGATGCTTCGGTAGTGATGGTGGGGAGGAAGTATGAAAAGGAGTTAAAGAGAAGTAGAAAGAAGTAAGAAAAGGGAAAAAGCAAGCATTACAGAGCAGCTGGGGACTGTTCACACCACATCCCTAGTGATTCCTGTTGGTGTCCGAGCCCCGGCGCTTATACTCTCTGTATAAATCATGTATTCCTGTTGGACTAAATGAAGATACATTTACTTTTTTTTTTTTAATATAGTTTTAGGAACGTTAATGTATGATGGAGGGTTGGACATTTTTAATCTAATTTTCATTTCTCCGAAATGTTTGTTCACTCTGATTTCTAGCCTGGCATTTAATCAAGAGAATCATTCACCTTAGAACCGTTTTTGCTAATTTGTCTTACTGATAACTGGCATTATGTGGCTGTTGTCCACGTTTCATCTCAGATGTCTTTGAGTTTAATTTCACACTTCAACTCTGTGTCATTGAATAACTACACATAAAGGCTTTCTGTTTGTGAGAATCTTTTTTCTTTTGGTCACCAATTTGT
Source organism: Lynx rufus (assembly GCF_022079265.1). Taxonomy (NCBI): domain Eukaryota; kingdom Metazoa; phylum Chordata; class Mammalia; order Carnivora; family Felidae; genus Lynx; species Lynx rufus. The sequence goes on along the minus strand of NW_025814839.1, from coordinate 7,554,330 downwards.
TTGAGTTCTTAAAGATAATCTTGCCTATTAAAAGACTTAATTTATTTTGAATAACAAAGAAAATTCCTCTGCATATTTCAGTAATTTTATATGATATGGTTATTTTTTATGAAGAAGAATAGTAAATGTGGGAATAGGAGTAGTTTGGGAGGACTTGAGGTCACTTCTTTTAACTGCCTGCTTCCAAACAGAAGGAAAACCAGACTGATAATTAATTACTACTTGGAGGCACCACCCTAATTTAATTATTGTGTCCCTGAAACCACTTCTCTAATCACCTGGGAGGAAGATTTGCTTAAGGTCTGCAAGTTCTGCTTTGCTGGTGCAATCTGCCCTTACAAGATCTGTGCAGAGACTTAGTCACCCTGGTTTTCATTCTTGATAAGCTTGTAGCCTTCTCCTTTGCTTCACTGTCTGCTGGTATTACCAGAAGTTCGCTTGGTAAATCCTGTGTAAGGAAGCATCTTTCCTTCATTCCAGAATATCAGTAGGCACATGTTAAGAAATAGTTGACTAATGGGGCGCCTGGGTGGTTCAGTCGGTTGAGCGTCTGACTTCAGCCCAGGTCATGATCCCGCACTTCAGGCGTTCGAGCCCTGTGTCGGGCTCTGTGCTGGCGGCTTGGAGCCTGGACCCTGCTTCGGATTCTGTGTCTTCCCTGCTGTCTGCCCCTCCCCCACTTGCACTCTGTCTCTCTGTCTCCCAAAAATAAACAAACATTTAAAAAAATCCAAAAAAAAGAAAAACAAGTAGTTGCGGCTCTACTTGTATACACGTGTGTTGCCCTGTTTTAATAATAATAATCTTTCCTTAGGCTGCATCACCTGCGCTGCGCTCATCCAAAATGCCTGCAGTTGGGGCAGAAGACCGGCCTCTTGGGAAGGACGGAAGAGCTGCTGTTCCGTACCCACCAAGTAAGAAAAGGAAATTGAGCTTTGCCGTGCTATTTACAACTTACACAGAGTGTTCTCATACTCACTGGTGCCTTATCTGAGACTCCCCTCTCCCTGCCTCTTTTCTTTTAACGGAATATTAACTGCAAGTGAAAACTTGTACAAGTTAGAATTCCTTCAATGGCAGGCAGCTAAGACACCATCTTCGTTTGAATTCCTTTTGGTCTTGTTTTCAAATTAAGAATTAACTTTTGTGGTTTAAAATGTGGAAAAACATGTTTTAGGTTTGTTTCTCTAATAGCCTTTTTCCCAGTAGAATAAATGCTACGCAATGATTTTTAGAATGATATTCCACTATAAGAGTGTAAGATGTTTCAATTTTCGTAAATTTAATTTACACAAGAATGATGAACATTTGTTTTCGATGGTCCTTTTCCTAATTCATACTGAGCTTTTTGTGTTTCCTTTTGAGATCAACTACTTTATTATGTTTGATGACAAGAGGAGGAACTTCTTCCCCCACCCCCACCCCCCCCCCCAATTATTCTTCACCCTAGGAAACTACATTATTCTACAAGAGAAAAGAAAGTCAGGGTAGCTTATGTGGATACTCTGAAGCAGAAACATAATTCCATTGCAAATCATTCTTTAATACCTTCTCATTAACTTCAGCTGGTAATGAGAACAAATTGAGGGGAAAAACCACTATGTCATAGGGATGAGTCAAAAAGTTTTATGAACCTATAAATGTGTGCTGATTTACTCAAATGTAGAAGTGTGAAGTATACAGAGATTGGATTTTGACAGCTTTAGGAGATCCATAGCTTTTTAAAATATGCAAAGCTTTCTCAAGCATGACATGTATGAAAATGAATAATGGTAGCCAGCCAGTCGCTGTAGTTTTTTTTAATTAAACATTTTTCTTTTTTTATTACTCTGCACTGCAGAATTTTGCAAACATGGAATTCACAGATTAAAAGAAACAATATTAAGATAGATACCTATGGAATAGGTCAGATGAATGAATTTTTTCCCTTGTCTTGAACCAGCTAATCCTCTGCCCTTTTTGACATTAAGTGATAATGTAGCGATGTTAAATGTTAAAATGTCTGATGACTTGTCCAAGATTATTGGACTCAAAATATTGCATTCAGAAACCACTCTGCTAGGAAGTGTCATTGCTCAGGAAAGTATATGGTATACTTTCTTCTCTCTCTCATTTTTATTCAGAAAATAATTGTTTCAAAAAGAAGCTACTCAAAATTTTATAATAAAGTACAGGTTATAAAAATTAATTAATTTGCAATATAGCAAAAATATTAGCATTAGGATAATACATCTATATAAGAGTGAATGGGATCTTTTGAAGTGCACGAAGTATGTGTGAGGAAATGTGTGGAAATGGACATATACGCAATATCTCCTCCCGCAACATGACAGTGAAATAGCATGGCAAGAAGTTCTCATCTTTATTGTACATGGAGGTGGAAGACAGACATATTATAAAATTTAGTGTGTAGAGCAGCACCATCCAATCTAATAGAAATACAGTGTGAATTGAGAGCCACATAGCAATTTTAAATTTTCTAGTAGTTGCATTAAAGAACACAAAAAGAACCATGTAAAATTAATTTAAATAATATGTTTATATAACTTAGTGTAACCAAAATAGTGTCATTTTTACATGTAATCAGTATTAAAAATATTGAGGGGTTTTATATTCCCTTTTTAAACTAACTCTCTAGAACCTGGTGTATATTTTATACGCACAGCGCGTCTCAGTTTGGACAGCACCTGGTTTGCGTGCTCTAGAGCCATATGCGGCAGTGGATACGGTCTTGGACGGAATAGGTCCACAGTTACTCATTTGTATATGTCATAACATAATAATGAAGAGAGCAGCACACAGTAATAACTAGGTTTGGTTTAGCACCAAGTCTGTGTTAAGGTAATGTTATACCAATACATACAATAACACACCTCATCTCCAGTCCATTCTGGTAGCTGTTCCCGCTCTTGCTTTAACATTTTTAGAGGGAAAATCCAAGAGGCAAGCCATGGAGGAGCCTTTCTTTTTGGAGGACCAGAGTGTTTCTCTGGTTTCTGTCGTCTTTCTGTCTCATCCATGTCGAGTGCAGTTTGTTTTTTCATCTCAAACGTTGTTTAGGGTCATATCTTTTCAGAAATTCCTTGTAACTTAACAGCATTTTCATCTTTTTGCAGTCAAAAGAAAATGGGCGTGGCGGACTAATTATTACTCACTTCATCACTTATTGAATGTTTCGGTGTTATGTGGCAAAGTGTTGACTTCCATGCATACGTTATGTTATTTAATGTATACCAAAAAAAATAGGAAGGTAGATACGATTACCATTTTGCAGATGAGGAACTTGAAGCTAGAGAGGCCATGAGTCTTCCTTAAGAATATCTGACAATGGGGCTCCTGGCTGGCTCAGTCAGTGGAGTGTGTGACTCTTTTTAAATTTTTTTTTACATTTATTTATTTTTGAGAGAGAGAGAGCACAAGTGGGGGAGAGGCAGAGAGAGAATGAGACACAGAATCCGAAGCAGGCTCCAGGCTCCGAGCTGTCAGCACAGAGCCCGACGCGGGGCTCAAACCCACGAACCGTGAGATCATGACCTGAGCCGAAGTCGGATGCTCGTCTGACTGAGCCACCCAGGTGCCCCTGGAGTGTGTGACTCTTGATCTCAGAGTTGTGAGTTGAGACTCCCATGTTAGGTGTAGAGATTACTTAAAAATAAAATCTTAAAAAAATACAGATTTGATAATAAGAATGCTGAAGGCCACTTTTTAAAGTGAATCTCTGGCAAGTGGAATCTCATTTTCCATACTTTCTTGTGTGTGTTCTTTTTTTACTTTTGATAAAAAATGTCACGGTTCCTGAGGTGTTGAAAATTGACATATGCAGCTTTGTTAGGTAGCATCAAAGAATTTGAGGATCCCCAAGTGGGAAACGCCTTTAGTACATTTCCTAGAGAAAATTTAGACACTAATTTAATGAAATAATTCTTGGTAAAATGTCATGCATAGCCAGAACACCTGTATGTGAAGGAAAGGCTTTAAGTTCGTTGTCATTTTAACACAAAGAGAATTTGTACAGTTTATTTTCCAAATAAGATCTATAGTAGGAGTTTGAAACTTTTGTGAAGCAGACTTAGAGTTTAAAATGTTATACAGAAACATTAATTTTGTATTAAATTGATCAGTAGTTTGCTCTTTGGCTTGGGAAAAGGAGTAGGGACTAAAAGATAAAGGTGATGGATGTACTTCAAGTGTAACCTAACTTAGTGTTAAAGTCTTCAGTCTTGTTTCAAGGAAAACTATTGATCTGGTGGCTGCTACATTTGAAGACCATGTTTCCTTCTCAGACTCCACTGGTTCTCTGGGATTTTCTGGCTTGGCTTGTATCCCTAGTTCCATGAATTGTCAGATTCCTTAAGGGTAAAATACTGTCCTAGCAAGAAGGTGTCTTGAAGATCTACGGGCGGGGGGGGGGGGTTAGTTTTTCCTCTTTTCTCTCTTTTTTTCTTAATTGGCAGCAGCAGGTACCATTTTGTATAATGAAATCTTACACAGAATCCTATTATAGGAAATAGAAGTGGAAATAAATGATGAGAGTCAAAGTTGGGACCTGAAATCCTGTCTGTTGGCCTCTTCCTTCCCTTGTTTTATAGAGGAGCACCTAAAGCCTTATTCAGGATTATATAGTTGTTTAACTGGGAAACATGGTAAAGATCATCTGGTACAGAAGTTCTCACCATTCTTCTGCCTCCACATGGCAGAGGCTTCCCCCCCCCCCCCCGCCCCCGCCCTCCACAAACAGAGGAAAGCCGGCAAGCCTGGTGAGAATCACACTTTTAGTCCAGCCAAGTAGGTGAAGGATCGGAGGCCCTGAGGGCGGAGGTGACCTGACCTGACCATAGCAGTGCTGAGCTGTGAGCGCCTGGACTGCGGAAGCGTTCCCAGTGCTGCCGCCACGCAGCTCTGCCTCAGACTCTCTAGCGTGGGGCAGAGCACGACGTAGTTACTCCAGAAGTCCTCTCTTAGTCTGTTCAGTGGTTACCGTTTGCCTCTTCACATGTTGAAGCTACTTGGGCACCTGGGCGGCTCCATTGGTTAAACGTCCTACTCTTGGTTTCGGCTCAGGTCATGATCTCACAGTTCGTGAGTTCAAGCCCCACGTCAGGCTCTGCCCTTGACAGTGTGGCGCCTGCTTGAGATTCTCTCTCTCTTTTTCTCTCTGCACCTCCCCTGCTTTCTCTGTCTCTCTCTCTCTCTCTCAATAAATAAATAAACTTAAAAAGTTTTTTAAGAAGTCTTGTAAATGTTGACGTTGCTAGAAAGAGCAATGTGATGGGAAATTGGGACATCAGATAGCTTTCCAAAACAGTGATTTAAATTCATGGCTCCAAATTTGTAAATAAATTTGCTGTACAGGACACCCCCTAGTGGCCAAATTTCACAACCACAACTGGCATTGCATTATATTCGCCTCAGCTTTGAAGAGTCAGTCATTGCCTTAATGAGCCACTGTTCATGATGGTGGCCAACCTCAGGTATATGAAAATGCTTTTTAAAAAAAGGATTGAGAGTCACTGTTCTCTAAGTATTTCTTAAAATATACTTTTTTTTTTACCAGTTGATTTTTAATAAATCTTTTGAGTCTAAGTAGGATTATTAAACCTAACTGTGAAGTTTCATTTTAATGTCAATATGGAAAGAGATTGTGGAACCATTTCCCCAAAGAGCAGTGAGTGTGGTGGATTTTTCAAGCTAGCTAAGTAATTTTACTACATCTAAACCACCCTTCCAGCTCTAAATTTTTATTTTTTGTAGTATAAGTGCCTGATGGATTTTCCGTGTAAAATTTGCTAGATGACATTTTTATATAATTCTGAAATATTCCATACATATTCGTAAGCAGAGCTAGAACTTTTAATAAAGTTATTCCGTCAGATTTCTTTCAGCTTCTACTTATTTTCTCTCCTTATGCTTTTCAGGCAATCATTTGTTAGAAGAAAAATGTATGTTATGTAGACTTTGTCCACTTAATTAACGTGAAATCAAATCATAAAGCATCAGGGGGATAGTGGTAAAGTTCCAGAAAGGATAGTTTTCCGGTGATGACCTTATTCTTAGAAACTTCCATTATTAATATTCTATGGTGTAACTGATACAACCATTCAATTAGCATTATTTCTGATGCAAGTAGGGTGCCTGCCTATGAACTGGGATGTTTTAGAAGTCCTGCCTGTTAAAATATTACTGTTTTTTCTTCTCTCTCTCTCTCTCTCTCTCTCTCTCTTTATCCCTCCCTCCCTCCCTCCCTCCCTCCCTCCCTCCCTCCCTTCCTTCCTTAGCAGTTGCAGACTTGCAAAGGATGTTTCCCACCCCTCCTTCTTTGGAACAGCACCCTGCATTTTCTCCTGTGATGAATTATAAAGATGGAATCAGTTCAGAGACAGTGACAGCATTAGGCATGATGGAGAGCCCTATGGTCAGTATGGTTTCAACACAGCTCACTGAATTCAAAATGGAAGTAGAAGATGGATTAGGAAGTCCCAAGCCAGAGGAAGTAAAGGTAATTGCCGGTATATTAATCTTACCAGGGCAGGGCAGGGCAGGGCAGTTTTTAAGCAGATTCATATGCATCTTCAAGATAGTATTATCTATATGCCATACATACCTAAGTTCCTAGGAATCCTCGCAGTGGATCGTGAGGTACATTGTGTTGTATATAAATTATAGTGTCTTGATCAACTTATAATTTTGGCATTAGCATGTTCTGCTGACGAAATGAGAGAAATGCTGAATTCCAGTGATTGTTGTTGCTGTTGTGGTGTCCTGAGTCGTTCACCGACATTATCACTGGCCCCCTCTTGTTATCACAGGACTTTTCATACGTGCACAAAGTTCCAACTTTTCAACCTTTCGTGGGTTCCTCCATGTTTGCTCCACTGAAGATGTTGCCGAGCCAGTGCCTGCTACCTCTGAAGATACCTGATGCCTGTCTGTTTCGGCCTTCGTGGGCGGTGCCTCCCAAAATTGAACAGCTGCCCATGCCGCCTGCAGCCATTTTCAGTAGAGACGGTTACAAGTACGTGCCGGGATCTGCATCGAGCTACTGGCCATGTGAATGGGTTTTGAGCTTAACTAAATATTTATCTACAGTGATGACATCACATACCATTTAAAACTTTCCTTTCTTGGCCATTTGTGTTTTTGCGCACATTATTTTGTATCGAAAGTGTACATGTCTTCTGAACCAAATTTCGCGTACACAGATAAATTAAGGTTATTTGTATAGAGAACCACGGTGTTCGTGCTCATTCCATATCAAATCACTGTCTACCACGAATCAAACACTAGATTGGAGCTTAGGATATATTATTTAAAAATACTACCATTTTGGGGGTAGTATTGGTAAGTACTTGGTTTGTGACTTGATGACTCCAAGTGTGTTTACTGAAGGCACTTTAAAATGAAGTGATAACATGGAGACTTTCTCTGATGCTGACCCCACGTCATAAGAAAGCAGCAACAGAGGTGGTAGGAGAAGAGGAAGGAAGAGCTGGGTTTACGGTAGCTTGGGCACTTTTCACCCTGTCAAAAAACAGTACTTACATCAACAACGCAGAGTCCGTTTCCCCTATGATTCATAATTTCTTAATAAAATACATGCTATAAAATAGAAGGCCACAAACTCAAGTTTCTGTCAGGACCAGGCAAGCAATGTACGGACAACGTGGACTTGGGAAAGCAAACGACTTGACAGCACCAATGGTCAGTGTCCCCCAGCGGGATGGCAGGGACGGGCAGGGTCCAGGATGGACCCGCTGAGAGAGGGCCTCTTTGGAAGTGACTATTTGCCGTGCGGTGACAGCACATAGTTCACACGAGGATGTGGGAGCCTGGAGATCTGCATGTTTACATACATTTCCTTTTTACAAACGGTGCTAATTAGTTCAGAGTTCCATTTTAGGAACCAGTAAGACAAGAAGACAAATTCCAGATCCAGTCTGTGGGCTCCATTCGTGACATCAGATAAAACCATCTTGATGAAACCAACGTTAGTGTCCCAAACGGGCTTTATGCTCACGTGTGCCAAGTCCGTAGGGGATTGAAAAACCGCGACGCAGGTGTGGGATAAAAGAACCCAGACTTGGGAAGGTACCGCTGTGCTGACATAGGACTCCGTTCCTGCTCCTCCCTTTTTTGTTTCCTCCTGTCTGTGACCTTAAATGACCATCTGATCGGAGTCTCCCCTTCTTTAAAATGGTATAATCCCGCCCTCCTTCCCACACAAGATTCTCGAAAGGCTCTGGCAACTAATGGTTGGGGAAGTATTGTGGCAATGACGACTCACCAGCAGTGTGAAAGAGTGTGCTCGAAAGGCCCCTGGTGGTGACCCCCCTGGCTGGTCTCCTGCTGCCGTGCTCCGGCTGGACTCGGTCTTATTTAAATAGGGCCTGGTGCAGTACAGTGGAGCCCACTGGCCCGTACTCGTTGCCATACCCTTCTCAGCAGTGCAGCAGCTCCAGGGACCCGGTGGACGGTTTAATCTCCTACACACAGAGGCTCCTCAAAAACGTGAAACGCAACCCGTTGCTGTATGGTCGGTTAAAAAATAAGTGATTTAGATCACTGCTTATTCTGTTCAGTCTGCCAGTAGCCATCCCAAAGATCCTTGGTATCCTTAGCTGGCACTGTTAGGAACTTCGTTCGATGAAGTATCGGCACACCTTCCAGAATGGCCGCCCCTGCCCCGGTGTCGTAGCTGTATGCCTCTTGAAATGTGGCCAGTTGAGACCAAGACTGAACTTTTGGTGTTATCTAAGTTGACTTAAACTTTAGCACATAGGGCTAGCGGCAGCCTTATTGGCCAGCAAAGTTCTAGACTGTGTGAATTCCTTCTGCTGGGGCCTCCCTCACCCTGTCCACCCCTTTGCCACACTCAGCACGCTGGTGCTTCCTTGCTTGACGCCTGTCTTACTGGCTGTGAGCTGACTTTTCTTCTGCCTTTTTACTGTTGAATACCTGGCGTCTAGCACAGTGTTGGTCCTCAACTCATTTTTATCGAATGGGGAAAAATCAGGTTACTGTGCAAGCTAAACCATTCTTACTACCTAGGGAGCAATTCCATTATTTGGGTTTTCCGTTAGGAGCCATAGTTCCTTTTCTGATCTGAACTGCATAGTAATTCATAGGGTTTTGTCAAACAGGAAGATGTGAAAGGAGTCCAATTAGGGTAAAGATCTTTATTACGCACTTATTATTTTGGTCTCTGAGATAGCAGTGATTGCTAATCAAGGTTTCTGGGTCATTTTTTATCTGTTCTCAGAGATACCACTGTGCCTCAGATTTACAATTTCCTTATAGTGCTTGATGTAGATTTTTTTAGGCTGGTAGTTGAGGCATAGCTAATTAAAAATCACAAGAATTTATTTGAAGAGCCATTGCTTTGTGACATTCTTCTTTCAAATTGTAAGTGAATGAATATGTAGTTTATTGGGAGAACATTAGTTTAAGCTCAGTATTAATAGATTTCAAAAGAATAATAAGTATCAAATGAAATCTGTGTTCTTTTGATACCTTCTAATTGGACAGAATGGTCTCGTGCTGTTTTACATGTACATCTAAGAGTGTATATCAGAAAACTTTTTTGCAATAAAAAAACAGCAGAACATTGCAGGCACTGTTTTGTGCTCTATGTGGCTATTCCAAGAAGAGGTCATTGCTTATGGAAAAATAGGTAACACAGTGCTATCAGTCTCTGGGAACTGAAACAAATTGTGCTACCAGTAACACATAGCATATTGAAAAATTAAAAATGAACTAAAATTACCTACCACTCCACAGGAATCTAGAAGTGTGGAAGCTGCAATATAGGATGTGTGCTTGTAACTCATCTAATGAGTACTAAGGCCTCCTAGCTACACACGTGATATTTGTATTAATTGTAGTGTAGCACTGGCCAGTGGCTTTCCTACAACTGGATTCCCTCATGGTGACTCATTATTATAAAAACACAGGCCTAGATAGGCCTGTATTTTGAAAATAGAAGAATAGTACATTTTCATGTGTGTCTGACTTAGAATCATATATGGATCATCGCCTTAGTGAGCAAGTACGGTGGCAGACTTTCGATTTCAATAAATGACAAAAATGTAATTGCCAGTTAAATCCAGATTTTATCCTATGGCCTTCTAGCTGATTTAGCATCTGAACTCGTGTTACAGTTTCACGTAGTAGTTATGGTTTTTCAAAACTACCTTGACCAGACTCAGCACCATGTTTTCTTCTAAAATCAGTGAAGTTCCTTTGAAAGATTAACATGAAGATTGCGCAGATGTGGAGTAAGCAGAAGGAAGATGCTGTGGTGTATTGCTCTTCATGCCTTGCTGCTTGCTTTCCCATCCACTTCACTGGCTTTTTTGAGTGCCTTTATTTTTTTTAAGAAACACTGGAATATACCCAGGGATGGCATGCGTGAAGGCTGCGGTGTGCGGGCGGGCGGGCGGGGTGACCGTGAGAACCCTGGCAGTCTGTGACGAGCGCGCGTTCTCACTCGGCATTCTCTGTTGCAGCAACGTGCCTAGTGTCGGGAGCCTAGCAGACCCAGACTACCTGAATACGCCCCAGATGAACACGCCGGTGACGTTGAACAGCGCTGCCCCAGCCAGCAACAGCGGGGCAGGAGTTTTGCCATCTCCAGCAACCCCTCGCTTCTCTGTCCCCACACCACGAACCCCCAGGACCCCAAGAACTCCCAGAGGAGGGGGCACTGCCAGTGGTCAAGGGTCGGTTAAATACGACAGCACCGATCAGGGCTCACCTGCCTCTACTCCCTCCACCACGCGGCCCCTTAACTCTGTGGAGCCTGCCACCATGCAGCCGATTCCCGAAGCCCACAGTCTCTACGTCACCCTGATCCTCTCAGATTCCGTGATGAATATTTTTAAAGACAGAAACTTTGACAGCTGTTGCATCTGTGCCTGCAACATGAACATCAAAGGGGCAGATGTTGGGCTTTACATCCCCGATTCTTCCAACGAGGACCAGTATCGCTGTACCTGTGGGTTTAGTGCGATTATGAATCGCAAACTTGGCTACAATTCGGGACTCTTCCTGGAAGATGAGTTGGATATCTTTGGGAAGAATTCTGATATTGGTCAGGCCGCGGAGAGGCGCTTAATGATGTGTCAGACTACCTTCCTTCCTCAGGTGGAGGGAGCCAGAAAGTCCCAGGAGCCACCTATAAGCCTCCTCCTCCTCCTCCAGAATCAGCATACACAACCTTTTGCTTCACTGAGTTTCTTGGACTACATTTCCTCCAACAGTCGCCAGACTCTTCCCTGTGTAAGCTGGAGTTACGACCGGGTGCAGGCAGATAATAATGATTATTGGACGGAATGCTTTAATGCCTTGGAGCAGGGCCGACAGTATGTGGACAATCCCACGGGTGGAAAAGTAGACGAAGCGCTGGTGAGAAGTGCCACTGTGCACTCTTGGCCTCACAGCAATGGTAGGTTTTCCACAATGCACGCTTACTTTGCAGATTTTCTTCGTATGGTGGTAAATTATAAGCTTTCTTTGTTATAGGACAAATCTCAAATTTCACTTCTTCAGAAGAACTAAAGTGAGAGCCCTGTTGATAATTATCCTAAATTTAAGGACTGGAGAAATGTTTCATATGGAAAGACCTTTTGAGCAGAAGAATTATTTTTTGAAAACTTCTTATCGTGTTAATTCCTATGGGCCATTGGTACTGGAAACCGGTGGCTGCTAAGTGTCAGAGTTGTCGAGACTATACGAGATACTAGTTTGTACACCCTTTCATGTTTACATCCACCGATTCCTCTAGACTGGTTTTCCATGGTCCTTCCTCCATGAAGCCTTCTGCCCATTTACAGAGCACTTTTTCCTTCCTCTGGTTTTCTAGTGCTTTGTATCTTACAACAGTGATCACAGTTTACTTTGCGTTGTGGTTCCTGAGGCATGTCACTGGCTCTTCTGTTGTTAAAAGCTCCAGTTGACAAATATCTGTGACGATGAGCTCGAAGTGGGCCACGGAACTTGCCATTCGCTTCCTTTATTCATTCGCTATTCCATGATGCATCCTGGGGGATAAAATGACCAAAAGAGACAAGGTACCTCTCGGAGGGACTTTCTGATCTGTTCTGGAAGATGTACATTAATCAAATAATTACACGAATTAGCATATTATTAGAAACCATTATAAGCGATGAAAGCATGGGATAAGGAGAGCATCCCTAGACTGGGGTCAGGGAAGACCTCCTTGAAGAAGTACTAACGTTAGAGATCTCAGTACTGATTAATTGGATAAAGAGAGTGGAGAGCAAGGAATTGTGTCCCAGGTAGAAGGAGCAAGAGTGAAGGCCCAGAATTATGTAGAGCTTGGGGCTTCCAGAAAACTGAAGCCAGCTTCCAGTTGGCTAGATTTACAAGAACCTTTTGAGACCTGCTGGGGCTGGGGGCTTTATCCCAAGAGCCCTAACAGGTCATTGATGGGTTTATGAAGAGGCATTGCCATCAGATTTGTGCAGTTAAGAAACAGATACTCTCAGGGGTGCCTGGGTGGCTCAGTTGGCTAAGCACCTGACTTTGGCTCAGGTCACGATCTCATGGTTCACGAGTTCGAGCCCTGCGTTGGGCTCTGTGCTGACAGCCTGGAGCCTGCTTCAGATTCTGTTTCCGTCTCTCTCTGCCCCTCCCCTGCTCACGTGTTCCCTCTCCCTCTCCCTTCCTCCCTCCCTCCCTCCCTCCCTCCCCCTCTGTCTCTCTTTCTCTCTCTCAAAAATAATAATAATAATTAATTTTAAAATAAAACAGAGAAACAAATACTCTGACTTGGGTGCAGGCTGTGGATTTGGAAATGACAGGAACGGTGGAGAGACTACAGGTTTAATGTAGTGGCTCAAATAAATAATAGCTTGGTTTCGTGTCTTAGCAAAGGAGATGGAAGAGAAGTGGAAGCATTCAAAAGACGTTGAGGAAGTGGTAGGACTGCAGGATTTGGTAGTGGGTTGGATTTTGGGGCTTGGGGAGAACGGGATGTTAAGGAAGACACCCGGATTTGTGATGCATATACCTGAACCCATAGTGACCTCATTCAAAGCTAGGTGTACTGGAGGAAGACCCTGTCTGGGGAGAAAGCCCCTAAATTGAGTTTTGGTGATTTTAAAGATTCCTTCTGAGATACCCAGCTAGAGGTTTCAAGTAGACAGTTGGGATTTGACAGGCCTGCAGCTCAGGGGGAAGGGAGTGGTTGGCTTGTAGATCGGAACTCAAGTCAGGAGCACTGAGGAGGAGGGAAGCTCACTGAGGAGGCGGACAAAACGAGAACCGCAGAGGGCTTGGGACAGAGCTTTACTGAATTCTTTGGTGTAACCGAGTTCAAGAAAGAGTAGAGTGGTCAATAAGCATTAAAGCACAGCTGAGCTTTTAAGATGAGGATTCAACCTGTCTTTTGACCACGGTGAGGGCTACTCTGGAGAGAGGTGGGAGCGGCCAGGCCCGAGAGGTCGGTTACGTGAACAGAACATGGACCCTGTCCTGAGCAGCTCTGAGCCTTGGAGGAGAGAAGGCTGTATAATCTTCTTAAATATAGTTTGAAATCTGGAAAAGAACTATGGCTCGAGGATAGAGCTCAGTGGAGTAGGGGTGATAGGCATTTTCGGAGTAGCCAAGCAAGGAGGCTTCTTGGTAGGTGGAGACTCCTAAGGAAGTATTCAAGGGTGACACTCACTTCTGTAACTGCTCAGGTTTGAGCACAGTGCCTTACACTTAGCAGGCCTTTAATTAATGTCTGTGGGATGAATTTATGAATTAAAGAAAGTACAGTCTTTCCCCTACAGAAATGTGGGTGATTATCTTGGGTGGTTCCTTTTACTAGACAGTAGCCTTCAGACAGAAAAGCATTCTGTGGGTGGATCAGTACTGTCATCTTTGGATATGAAAAATAGCAGATTTTGTTGCAGGGGAGGTGTGGGCTTCAAAGTCAGAAGCTGGAAAGTACGCGACAGCTGATGGAAGTGAACGGTGCGGTGCGGGAGCCGGGTCTGCAGACAGCAGCGCCCTCAATTGTCTCGCACGGCACACTGTTCCGTGTGCACAGGAATAGCCCCACGGAAGTGCGTCTGCTTTTATTTTTCTGTAACGTGTGGTTCTCTTGGTCTGTCATTTTCCAACTTTTGATAGAGCCGTGGGTACAAGAAGTACTTTTTTCTTTACTATAAGGAAAAAAGGCAGCACAGGCTCGAAGATGAAGGCGATGGCCATTGCTCCGTTGTCAGGCAAGCAGCAGAGCCGAGTGAGGAGAGAGCGAGCAGAGCCGGGGGTGGGGAGGGGGCGGCTGTCCGACCGCTCCAGCAGGGCTGTCTGTGCAGGAACGTGGCTCCGAGCCCACACTCGCCGGGCCTCCCGGCTCTTTCGGGAGGTGTTGGAAATTTAGGTTTGCCACTTGTGTTTGATTTAGGAGATACACCTCAAAATGTCTTAAGCACCCTGTGTTTCAGATTTAGTGGGTAGGTAAATCTTAGATTTCCAACCGTGTCCCTTTCCTAGTCAGCTAGAAAAGGAAGAGTAAGGGAAGGTCTTTAGGTATGCAGCCGTGTGGGTTCATAGCTGGTCACCTCAAACTTGATGAGCTCTTTCATCGGATCTTTCTGAGAATTTGATGAGCGTGATGGACCTTCCTCCCTGGGAAAGAGTACACATTTGTACGTGCGTGCAGGTTTTGCATAGAGTTTGAGAGGTTTCTCAGATTCTCTGTTAAGAGCCCCTCCTCCTAGTAGGAAGAATGTTTGTTCTGAAGCCCTGAGTCCCACCCTCCTCTGGGTGGATGGCCTCTCGTCCTGGCGTTGCCTTCGCCATGGTGCCCTGTGCCTCTGCCTGCGTGCAAGGTCGCCGTTCTCTTTCGTGCACTCAGTGTTTTGTGAAAATATTTTACAGTAGGAGCGTTTTTAACAGTTTTTTAAAAGCTTCTGTGTAGGCTTTTTTCCCCCCACTTAACACATCCAGAACATTGGTGTTTGTAAATAAAAGTAATACGATAATTAAGAAACTTTTACAGGGTTTCTTATGTAACCTTGGAAACAGGTTCATATGATTTGAAAGAGCAGGTCTATCCATCTTTTTACTTCAAAGCAGTTCTACAGTTAACCTCTTGAATATAGAGTAATGTACTTCTCCTTTTATTATTTCCAATAATAAATTATAAATTACTTTATAATAATAAAATACCTTTACTGTCGCCAGGTAAGTCTAGCATTTTAGAATCTAGTAAAAATAGAACGTGCCACCAGCGTTCTCTTTGTCATGGGCCGTAACTCCGGTCCAGAATTAGGGCAGGAAAGAGGACAGTGTCGATCCCCCCTTACGATTTCTGTTCCTTTCCGTGTCCCTTCTCTTCCAGTGCTGGACATCAGTATGCTCTCCTCCCAAGATGTGGTCCGTATGCTGTTGTCTCTGCAGCCCTTTCTCCAAGACGCCATCCAGAAGAAGCGCACAGGCAGGACCTGGGAGAATATCCAGCATGTGCAGGGACCGCTAACCTGGCAGCAGTTCCACAAGATGGCAGGACGGGGGACCTACGGTAGAACCTCTTCCCTCTTTCAGTTCCTTCATAGGTTGTTGCCGTAGAAACCAGCTTTAGTCACTGCCAAGTCCTCGCCTCACTGACAAAATAGCATCTCTTTTTTCACGACTGTTAAGCTTTATAATCTCTTTTCTTTCCTGAAGTCAGTTTGGAGTTACGTTTTCTTAGCATCCTTGGCAGAAACAAGGTCAATGAGGAAAATGATCCTTAAGTAGAGTATCCATTAGATTTTCCTCATCTTCCTGATCCTCATTGTATTTTCATCAGGATGAACTTCTGAATTAGTTCTGTCAACTTCTTCAGAGCCGGGATTATCATGCTTAAAGGAAACGATGTAGTGCTGCTTGGAAAACTAACTTTAACTTGTTCTAGTCTGCCCTCTGATCTTCTCGAACCTCTGTAAGCATGTTCTGACTCATTTAAGTTAGGTCCTTCATCAGGAGCCATATAATTAGAGGATTTGAAGAGTACTGTTGAGAGTTACGCTGCGAACCTGCAAGGAAACTTCTGATGCCAGAACTAATACTAACGCAGCGGGGACCTTCTAAGGTGTCCCGGTTGTGGGAAGCACCCTCCTGAACTGCACTGTCGTTACAGGTTCCGAAGAATCTCCTGAGCCGTTGCCCATCCCCACCCTGCTGGTAGGCTATGACAAGGACTTCCTCACCATCTCGCCGTTCTCCTTGCCATTTTGGGAGAGGCTGCTGTTGGACCCATATGGGGGCCACCGGGATGTTGCCTATATTGTGGTGTGTCCAGAAAACGAGGCCTTGCTCGAAGGAGCCAAAACTTTCTTCAGGGACTTGAGCGCTGTATATGAGGTGAGAACGACCCGAAAATCGCTTTTGGGACATGAGTCCTCAGATTGTTTCTAGCTGTGGCTGAGTTTTAAAGAGCAAGTATCTTCAAAGGAGATCTCAAAGGAAATTTGCAGATAGTTGGAGGATGGAGGAGAGAATTAAGTTGGCAAGTTTTCCCGGAAGTCAATTGCTTTTCCCATCTGTGCTTCACATTTTGTTAGATTTAGAAGACTTTGCTCTACTGGCCTTACCACACCATGTACAATTCTGTCAGCTGTTTTTTCCTGATTTATGTGCTTGAGTTTAAGAGTGTTGCTTACCAGGGGCGGGTGTTCTGGCTGTTCAGAAGATGGCCTTTACAAAAAGAAAGCACATCTCTTTGTGGGCAGGGCTGGGGGGGTGGGGGGTGTTCCTGAAAACAGTATGAAAATGTTTAGCTTGAAGATTTCTGTGTCAAAAGACGAGTTTAATGAATCATGTCCCGTTGTGTGTTATGTATTTAAACACTACGTTCATCTTAATACTAACATTTTGATACAGGTTAATAATAACCATGATAATTTAAAAGCCAGGTAGATAATTTTGTATATTTATTACATGAAATACTATTGCTTTTGAAAAATTAGGATCATGTGTATCTTGAAGAGTAAGTTCCACATTTTTTCAGCCAGAGTATACGTACACTAAATTCTTTGTACCTTATACTTCTAATATCTTTCTTTTTGGCAAGATTAAATGAAATTAGTATTTTTGAAGAGCTGTGACAGGCATAGTATAAACATTACAAGGGTGTTTGTTAAATATGATGCCAAGTTGAATTTCAAAAATATGTCATAACAGAACATTCGCTATTTAGAAATGGATGGGTGCAAGCTTATGTCTTGCTACAAAGAAGTGAGGAGATGGTAATGTCTGAGGTGATGGCATCAGTTAAGCCCCTGGAGGAAACCCTCAGATCTAGTAATTTCTACACAGTGCCTGGTCCGTGGATGTGTAATAATATTAAATCATAAGGACCGTAACACAGAAAACTTGTGTAAGCAATTTTTTTTTAAAGCACGGCCCTTCTCTTGAACGAAGCCTTCAACAGAAGTTACAAAA
The DNA here is from genome assembly GCF_022079265.1 of Lynx rufus. Taxonomy (NCBI): domain Eukaryota; kingdom Metazoa; phylum Chordata; class Mammalia; order Carnivora; family Felidae; genus Lynx; species Lynx rufus. Next base: position 7,536,894 of record NW_025814839.1, on the reverse strand, counting down.
CATAAAAGGATCGAGGGATCTTTTTAGATCCTAATGACTTTATTAGGACTGCTCGTTTGGTCATAGTGTGTCCCTGGTCACGAGGGTTTTGTAGGGCCTGAGTTAGGCCTTCAGTTATCAGCTGTTATAAGGGATGGTATGGGCTCTCCTGTTGTTGAATAGATAGTTAAGTAGCTTACTTTTCGCAGGTGTGTCGTATTAATTCTTGGCTGCAAGTGTCCATTTAATGTGCTAGAGATTAACAGCAGAATCTCATTGTGCTTAAAACAACTATTTACTTTTAAAAAGTGATCAGCATATCCCCTGCTTCAGTGGCCTCTGCTCTTGGTGATCTCCAAATGTCTGTAACAGTGTAACAGATGGCCCATAAAATTTTAACGTTATCTTACGGGAAAACATTATGAGTCGGGATTACTTAAGAGGTTTTAGCGGACATATGTCTCAGTCAGCCTTAGTAGGCAGGAATCTGGTTAATTCTTTATTTGACCATTAGCAATCAGGTAGTACTCAGCGACCTTCCCTTGTGCGGGAGGAACTGGCTGGGTGAAGAAACATTTATTTTTCCTGAGAGGGGCCCAGTCCAGGTTTTGGAGAGGCAGATAGGAGTTTCAGCACACATTCTAACGAGCAAAAAGGACCAGCTCAGAACGTGGGTTTGGGTGCTTGTGTTAATGCGAAAAGAAAACGCGAGGTACTTCCGCGTGCGTGGTAGAGAATGTCGTCGTCCCCCCCCCCCCCCCCAGCACAGGCGTGGTTCCTGTTGTAAGTAACGGTCTTGTTTGTGGTGTAGATGTGTCGGCTTGGGCAGCACAAGCCCATCTGCAAAGTGCTACGAGATGGGATCATGCGCGTGGGAAAGACTGTGGCACAGAAGCTGACGGATGAGCTTGTGAGCGAGTGGTTTAACCAGCCGTGGAGCAGCGAGGAGAATGACAATCATTCCAGACTCAAACTTTATGCGCAAGTTTGCCGCCATCACCTAGGTAAATGGGAATTTGTTTGGCAAAGTAGAATCTGAGAAGTAAAATAGCAGATTGCCACCCTTTGGGAAGCAGCGTTCTGCTGCTTTTATCTCAGGTAATGTTGGTGTTCCATTACCGTATTTGTTTAGGTCTAATTTCTGCGTTCTGGGTCGTTAAATGCTCATTTTTACGTGCACAACATTCTTTAAAAGCAATTTAAAGTTGCCTAAAGAAGTCATATCTAATTTACTCCACATGTTGAAAACTTAGCGGCAGGACTTGGTATTAACTGCTTAAGTTAAACCCGCACTCCCAAGAGAGTCTTGGAAGCTTCTAAAGCCCGCTGCGCATAGGAACGTGGTATACGCCGTGATGGCTCTGGAAGAGACCCCGGCCTCGCGGCTTGCGGTGAAGGCAGACAGATTCAGTCCGAAAGATTAATTTTCTCTTTGTTTTCAAATAAGCCTCTTCACCAGAACTGTCACACGTAGCCCCGTGTTCAGCTCCACATTTGCAGAGTATATAAGCCTATGCTCCAGCGTGGAGATAGCATCTTGGATGTCATAGTCAGAGCATCACAGCCTGAAAACGTAATTTTCTGAAACCGTGACCGTTCTGCTTGCTGATTGGGTCTGACGCCGCGGATTGTCGCTGACGTCCCCTTTCTGCGTGTACTCTTTCAGCACCTTATCTAGCCACTCTGCAGCTCGATGGCAGCCTGCTGATACCACCTAAGTACCAGTCCCCACCAGCAGCAGCACAGGGACAAGCCACCCCCGGGAACGCTGGGCCTCTAGCTTCAAATTCAGGATCGGCAGCGCCCTCAGCCGGCAGTGCGTTCAACCCCACCTCCAGCAGCAGTTCCGGGAACCCCGCGGCAGGCAGCTCGGCCTCCGGGTCCTCTGTGCCGCCGGTCTCCGCCTCCGCCCCCGCCCCCGCCCCCGCCCCCGTTGTTAACCAGATCAGCACTACCTCTTCTTCAGGATTCAGTGCTAGCGTCGGAGGGCAGAACCCCGGCAGCGGGGCCGGTTCTGCAGACAGAACGCAAGGGAGCGCAGGCTGTGGCGGAGACCCGGAGCCCGGGCAGAGCTCCTCTCAGCCCTCACAGGATGGACAAGAAAGGTACGCTGCCCGCCGGTGGATGGTGTGTGGCTTCGGCTTGGACCCCGTCCCTGCTCTTCTGCACCCCACGCCCCTCCTCACCTCCTGCATCTCTAAGGCTCGTGAAGCACCCTATTTCCCTCCTTCCCAAAGGGAACTTATGACTGTCAGTCTGTGGCTCCGGTGTTAAGAAATCCAAGACTCCGTGTGAACTTACTGTTATTAAGCTTATTAGCTTCATAGGAAGCTGGTACTGTTAATACTATTATTATTATATGAACATAATATAGTATTAGTAAGCTGTTACCACTCACATTAATAGTAGTATAAAACATCTTTTTAGAATGTGGCCCCAAGGAAAAGAAGGAGTCGAAAAAGAGATCTCCCATTTAAAGGAGTCGTATATTGTCATTTCCGTCTCTCTTGGTGCTAACGGGCTTGGTTGGCCTTCGTTTGGATAATACGAAACATATCAATGCTACATTCGATCTGTAATCATTGTCCAGGGGGTCAGTGTCCTCGGGAATTGATGTATTTTGTGTAATTTATATTTATTTGTGCATCTCATAAGTGACTCTCTCCGCAGTGTCACAGAAAGGGAAAGAATAGGAATTCCCACTGAACCCGACTCTGCAGACAGCCAAGCCTATCCTCCAGCTGTGGTCATTTACATGGTGGACCCCTTCACCTACACTGCAGACGAAGACTCCACTTCCGGAAACTTTTGGCTGTTGAGTTTGATGCGCTGCTACACGGAGATGCTGGATAATTTACCCGAACATATGAGAAATTCTTTCATTCTCCAGGTAACTGCCTGCAACTTTATTTTTAGCTTTTGTTGTTGTTTTTATGAAAGTAAATACAGGTCTGTGATTTCTTTTTCATTGGAAGTACATAAAGCTGTAAAGGAAATGATGTTCATAATTCTACCTTTAGATTAAGCCACCATCACCATTTTGGTGTATTTTTAGCCTTTTTTTGTGTATGTCAGTTTATAGAATTGAGATCATACTTTTAGTATTATTTTTAGTCCTTTTATACTTAACATTATTCCTGAATACTTTTCTGTGTTACTGAAAATTCTCCCAAGCAGCGTTTGTAATGACTGCATATTCTCCATATTTAATTATTACCATACAGTTAGATATTTAATTTGTTTCTATCTTTCACATTATAAACAAAGCGATAACATCTTTCTGTGTAATCTCTTTTTCACAGTTTGGGTCATTTCTTAAAGTGGATTCTTAGACCTATAGATTCCTGTAAATAATGCCGGATTCCTTTCCAAGAAAGTTACACTTACTTACATTCCCTTTAGCACTGAGTGAGCATGCCTCTTTCACTACAGCCTTGCCAGCTGTATAGTGCAATAATTGTATAGGATTTTGATAATAGGTGAAAAATGATGCCTTGGGTGTTTGGGTTTTGTTTTACTGTCACTTTCACTAAAGCCATCTTAACAGAATTAAAATATCGAAATTAGTTACCAGAACAGATTGATTGTTTTTCGTTGTTGTGAAGTTTGTGTCTCTGATGCTTAGATAATAATCCCGAAGATACGATGCACACTATGTGTGTATATGAGAAAAAGGAGAGCTACATTAAAAAGCAAATTGTAAAATTTTGGAGCATGACAACAATAAATTGAGAATTTATCCCTCAAAGGAACAGGGTAATTTCTAAGTGACTGTAACTTGACCGACAAGATGGCACCCTCTTCTTCAATTGTTGGTGTACCTTTGTACTCGAGGATTTTATGCCATCTAAGGAATTAAGATTGAGTTATATTATGTTTGGCATTTATATATTTTATTTTACTTAATTGATTTTTTTAAGTTTATTTATTTGTTTTGAGAGAGTCCAAGCACGAGCAGGTGAGGGACAGAGAGAGCGCGAATCCTAAGCAGGCTCCGTGCAGTCAGCTCAGAGAGAGCCCCACGCGGGGCTCGAACCCACAACACCGTGAGATCATGACCTGAGCTGAGATCAAGAGTTGGACGCTTGACCGATTGAGTGATCCAGATGCCCCTCTTGTATCTTGTTTTTAAGATTTTGTTTTTAAGTTATCTCTACACCCAGTGGGTCCCAAACTCACAACCCTGAGATCAAGAGTCGCAGCTCCACCAACTGAGCTACCCAGGCGCCCCTTATGTATTTCAAAACTACAGTTCTCTGCCCCCATTGAGCAAAGAATTCACACCGTCTTGTCCTCCAGCTTTGCTGTTGGCGCATTCAATCCCAGTTTCTGGTTTTGTTTGTGTTTGTGTAGATCGTGCCTTGCCAGTACATGCTGCAGACAATGAAGGACGAACAAGTTTTCTACATTCAGTACTTGAAGTCCATGGCATTTTCGGTGTACTGCCAGTGCCGGCGCCCTCTGCCCACACAGATCCACATTAAGTCCCTCACGGGATTTGGGCCTGCCGCCAGCATCGAGATGACCCTCAAGAACCCAGAGGTAGGTAGTAGCACAGCAGAAGCTTCGGAAAGAGCACTCTGACGCGGGAGGTGCAAACCTGGCCGGTTGGTTGCCTGGTTGGCCTTCTGCCTTTATGAAGAGTGGTAGGTTTCTTTGATTCCTAATTTGAAACAGAGGAGATACTTCTCTCCACTTGTGAAATTTGGGGGATAAGAGGCCGGTGAACTCTCGGTGTTTTTTTGATGTAGGTCCTGAGGCAGCAACGCACTTACCACTTTTACGTAGCGATGCTCGACTTTTCCTATGTTTATTTTGTTCTTTATCTTTTGGAAGCTAATCTGTGTGTTAAATCACTAAGTCTCTCCCTTCCCTGGCTCTTTGCTCCCCTGGTACCACAGTTGTTTGCGTGTGCGATCACCCTGCAGGGATCCCTCGTTTTCCGCTGCATGTTTTTACGGGAGCTTGTCTCCCCTCCCTGGTCTCAGTGCTTTTTCTCTCCATCTTCTTACACCTGCTTCCCACAGATAGGCGCCTCTAGGGGAATTTGAAAGCACCAGACAGAAGTTGTACACTTCTTTTTATTTCACTAATCACTTTATCCTGAAGATAGATGAACAGGGCAATGTTAGAATTTTCAGAGCCTTCAAAAATCAGTTCCCACAACTTCTATTGCATGAAAGATCACCCGTTAATAAAAGCCAGCAAATACCTCTTCACCAGAAAAAAACTCAAAAACACCAAAAACTGCTGATTTTAGTTGGTGATGAAAATTTTTCTGAAAAAACTCACTTGGATAAGTAAGAGCTTAGGGAAAAAATGAGGCCTTTATAGTTAATAGCACACTTGTCCCTTGCTCCCATCAGAAGCAGCTGCTTAGCCGACAGCCACCTCCACTCTGTGGTTGTGTACAGTTTCTGTCTCTGGCTGTTTAGGTTGGTTTATTCTTTTGAGTTTTAATTTTTCCATTCTCATGAGCAGTTTATCTATTTTAGTTCACCCATTCGTGTTTTCTAGGATTAAAAAAAAATGAATTTATTTCTACTTGTTTCTTCTTTTGTCTCCAGAAATCGAGGTATTGCCTTTCTTTATAAACTTAGAATCTAGCCTGCATTCTGTCTCTGCAGAGTTGCCTGTTCTGGACATTGTATGTGAGCGGAACATACAGTCTGTAACCTTTCATGTCTGATTCTTTCATTTAGCATGTTTTCTAGGTTCATCCATGTTACAGCATGTGCATTTTATTTCTTTTTATGGTTAAATAATATTCCACTGTATGGATATACCACATTTTGGGTATTCATTCTTTGGTGTATGGACACTTGGGTTTTCCCACTTTTTAGCTATCGTGAATAACAACACTGCTGTGAACATTTGTGCGCAAGTGTCTGTGTTTACAATATTTTCCATTCTCTTGGTAAATACCTAGGAGTAGACTTTCCAGGTGTAGGGAGAATGAATGGATCAGTGATAAGATTAGCTTTGAAACTTTGAACAAATTATTGAATATCTCTAGGCCTGTGTTTTGGATCCCTAAAATGAAGGAATTGGATTAGATTCTGTCTCAGGTCTTTATTTTAGCTTTAAAATTCTATAATTCCATTATTAACTATTTTTTTATGATATATCTGTATCTGTCTCTATTTTGGATATATAGTTTAGGGGTCAGCAACTATGACTGTAGCTGCAATCAAGCCTGTAGCCTGTATTTGTATGACTTGGATAAGAATGATTATTACATTAAAAAAAAAAGAAGAATGATTATTACATTAAAAAATGTTTATTTATTTTGAAAGAGAGAGAGGTCATGAGAAAGGGGCAGAGAGAGGGAGAGAGAGAACCCCAAGCAGGCTTGATGCAGGGCTCAATCTCACGAACCATGAGATCATGACCGAGCCGAAATCAAGAGTCGGACACTTAACTGACTGGGCCATCCAGGAGCCCCAGAATGATTATTACATTTTTAAAAAGAGAAGAATACTCATAAGAAGAGAGACCCATATGGGGCGCCTGGGTGGCGCAGTCGGTTAAGCGTCCGACTTCAGCCAGGTCACGATCTCGCGGTCGGTGAGTTCGAGCCCCGCGTCAGGCTCTGGGCTGATGGCTCGGAGCCTGGAGCCTGTTTCCGATTCTGTGTCTCCCTCTCTCTCTGCCCCTCCCCCGTTCATGCTTTGTCTCTCTCTGTCCCAAAAATAAATAAACATTGGAAAAAAAATTAAAAAAAAAAAAAAAAAAAGAAGAGAGACCCATAAAGCCTAAAATATTTACTATCTCTTCTTGTAGAAGTTTGCTGACTGCTACTCTAGTTTATTGTTGAAATGTGTATAATAACTATAAATAATGGTGACAACTAAATTTGGTCACAGTTTAACTGCATTGTTTGTCTTACTGGTAACAGCTAATGTTTTGATTTCTTAAATCACTCATACACACACACACACACTCACACACAAGTATAATTTACACACTAAAAAGTACCTGAGCATAAGTATACTGCTTGATGAATTTTCACTAAATACAGCTTGTAACAAGCACAAGAAACAAAACATAAGAAGCCTGTTCCCTTCTAGTCATTCTACCAGTAATCAGTATTCTCACTTAAAGCAGCAAAGTTTTGCCTGGTTTTGACTTTCATGTAAATTGAGGCACATAATTTATATATTTTTGTGTCTGACTTCTTTTACTCAGTGTCGAGATTAATCTATGCTGTTGCTTGTAGTGGTAGTTTTTTCATTTCCTTACTATTTGATATTCTGATTGTGTAACTATAACACAGTCTATCTTCCATTTTACTGTTGATGGGTATTTAGGTTATTTTTTATTTGGAGCTATTATGATTAATCCCTGTCCTTTGATAAACATATATATCCATTTGATTGGGTCACAGGGTATGTGTGTTTGACTTTAGCAGATATTGTCAAACACTTTTCCAAAGTGATTCATCACCATCAGTGTATGAAAGTTCTAGTTGCCCCACACTCTCACTGATACTCAGTGTTTTCTTTTTTATTTGACTTTCTGGTGGGTATATAGTGATATCTCATTGTGGTTTTAATTTTTGCTGTCTTGATGACTAATGAAGTTGAGCTAATTTACTTACTAAAATAGTAATTTGTTTTAATAAAGAAGCATTGGTCTGATTGGGGTTTCCTAGCTGATGTCACTTACACAATCTTTGTTTTCTGTTTTACCATTATTATTTACGTATATAATACTGCTGGGGGGGGGGCAGTCTGTCGTCATTACTCCCTATTGGTTTCAAGTGCTGTTCTGGGTTTTGTTGGAAATGTTGAGTTGAGTGGCGTTATGCTGACACTGACTTTTATTTTGATTTCAGCGACCCAGTCCAATCCAGCTTTACTCCCCTCCTTTTATATTGGCCCCAATTAAAGATAAGCAGACGGAGCTGGGAGAAACTTTTGGGGAGGCGAGCCAGAAGTACAACGTGCTCTTTGTGGGCTACTGTCTGTCTCATGACCAGCGCTGGCTTTTGGCTTCCTGCACTGACCTCCATGGGGAATTATTAGAAACTTGTATTGTAAATATTGCTTTACCAAACAGGTGAGGAGCCTGCGTGTTTATGCTACATATAAATCGATACTGTGCCTTTCCTCAGATATGAGTCTGATTTTCCTGTCTAAATGCACTAGGCGCTGTGTGATGGGTGGGTTCTTTGGAATTTTCTGAGTTTTGTCTTACTAAGCGATAACTTTGACTCATCTGGGGACCCCTTCCCCACTTTTTTCTTTTGTAGGTCACGGAGGAGTAAAGTATCTGCACGTAAAATTGGACTACAGAAGTTATGGGAGTGGTGCATAGGTATTGTCCAAATGACATCCCTACCCTGGAGAGTTGTAATCGGCAGACTTGGGCGGCTTGGCCATGGAGAGCTTAAAGGTGAGAGACTCCTAAAGCAGTCAGTACAGGAAACAACGGAAAAGGGTTGAACTAATGTCCCTAACTGAGCTGAGGGAGAAAATGGTAGAGTTGGTAGTAAGAATAAAGCAGATTTATATTTCCTGATTCTTTTAAATGGACAGGATAAACCAGCAGTTTTTAAACTTTTCATTATCAACAAAACCATTTGCCAAAGAAATCTTAAATTTTGAACTCCAGTGTATAAGACAAAAAAGAATGTATTATTGTAAAAGTGGTAGTCAGTTGAATTTCTAACATTTATTTTTGTACTGGGTCAGTGAGATCAAGTCAGTTTTAACATGAAAATTTAAAGAGAGATGGATGAGAGGAGAATCGATTTAGGTTTCTTTTATTATTTTTCATGATTGATGGTGATATAGTTTGTGTGTTTTTGTTTTGGTTGCACAAGAGCAAGACAATCCTGATTTACAAGGACAAGTAGGTGCAAGTTGGAATAGTCTTTACTCACGTTGCCACTGTCTGATATTTTTCAGCCTGGAAGCTTAAGAGAGCAGACTTTTTTTAAGTTGCATGCCTAAATATACCTGCCAACTGCTAATATTTCCTGTCATAAATGTAACAGTCAGTCACAGAGCACTAAAAGTAACTAACGACACAAGTGATCGGTGGCAGCAGCCTTGTCTGGCTTTGAGCCCAGCTCATTTGCTGTGCTGGTGTAGCTACTTTGCATGAGCAGTATGCATAGGCCTACCTTATTTTTTTAAAGCCTTATTCATTAATGACACATTTATAAGAAGTTCAATACATACATAGAGATGGGGGAAGTTTCCTTCTAAGGTCTCCACAAAAGCAAAGCACAGATTAGCTTGGTGGTTTTGTGCATGCAGGTGTATTAGAGCCGAGTCAGCAGACTTTCTAAGGAAAGGGCCAAGTAATAAATATTTTCAACTTTGCAGGCCAGCTTTTCACCATTGCAGCTTCTCAGCTCTGCCATTGTAAAGTCAGAGCAGCCATAGATAGATAATACCTAAGTGAACGGGTTTGGCTGTGTTCCAATAAAACTTTATTTAGCAAAAAAAAAAAAAAAAAAAGCGGTAGGCAGGATTTGATCTGCAGACCATAGTTTGCGGACCCTTGCATTAGAATGTGTATATTGTTTCTTTGCATGAAATTTATATCAGGTATTTGTGGAGTCCCTGAAATAAAACTCCTCATGCGATTCAGCTTGGATTATAGCAAGTGCTCTAGTCAGTGAACTATCAGGATTTAATAGCAGTTTCTACGTGTATTAAATTACAGAAGTATAGGTAACTGTTGGGAATCTATTGTGGGCAAATTTTTTTTTACTAGTTATACTGTAGGCCAATAGAAAATATTACCCTTTTCATTTTTTAAAGAATAGCATACTTATAATGAATCTTCTATCAGTAGCCTGGAGGTCTGATGCATTGGGGGATTCATTTCATTTCTGTCAGAAGTCCTATCCTCTCTCCTGGTCGGCCTTGTAGTCAATCTTATCTCTTAAAGGGTTTGAGCTACTCTTAACCCTTGGGAAAAGTCAGAATAGAGTAGAAAAGGAGAAGAGGGGATAAAAACGTAGCCGTGTCTAGTCACTTGGTGACTGTCTTGGACAGTTACGAAGGCCATTGCCTTCCCTTGTATAATTTTTCAGAAGGGGCACTCTTCTTCTCTTTTACGGGAAAGGGATAGAAGTGTGACTGATCCCATCAAAAGGTTGAGAGAAAATGTACTTTTGAGGGATAAAGACACCAAGAAGAGCCTCGTGTACAGGAAATCAGTTTACCAATCTGTATTTCATCCCTTTGGGGATGTAAGGCCCGCACCACATTGCATTTCTATGGGAGCCTGTAGATTTCAGTTAGCTTTGTGAATTTCTGTTTTTTATCACCAGTGTTTGTGATAAAATTCAGGTAATGCTTTTCCTTTCTTACTTGGTTTTAAATACAGAACTCACACCTGTTTGATTTTTCTATAATTTTTAAAAATACATTCTTCATGACTTGGCCACTTTTATTTTAGCCACTTCAGTTGGAGGTTTTTTAGGAATAAGAAACAAGAAAAAGTTGTTCCTTTCACCTCTTCACAAGGAGATCAGCTTGTTTGAAAAAACTATGTGAAAGCAGAGAACCTGTGGTGGAGTAGTCTTTCGTTGGTGGGACACGATATGGGTGGCAGTGTGCTGCCACAGGAATGTGATGTGTGTTGGGGGTCAAAAGAGAGGTCTAAGTCCTTTTCCATTCCTGGAGTAACATAACCCTCTACAGTTCTCTGAGTACACATAGTACCTTTGGGTGAAGGCAGTAAACAAATACTAGAAAGAAAATTTAGGCCAGCGTTTTAATCTGAACAATTAGTGTCACATCATTTGGAGCGCTTCGCTCACACCCATTGTTTATCAGCTCTTTGGGGCCTTCTTCGAAGGGTTCCCCTTGTTTCTGCTCAGCTTGCCTTTGCCGGAAACAGTCAACAGACAGCAGTAAACAGAACTGAGGTTTGCCCCCCGTTGTGCATTCTTCTAATGAAAAGGGCTGATAGGGGCAGTGAAAGAACCAGACATGGAGTAAGAGGAGGAGGAGAAAGGATGGAACAGACTGGCCTCATCCTCAAAGAACATTTGAAGCACCTAAATCTGTTTGGGTCTGTGCCGGACTCTCCCAGGTCATTTCAGACATGATTTCAGCATACAGAATAGGAGGCCTTTTGTGTCTTCGTTAATGACGTGTAAGGGAGGCCAAGTAACATTTTCTTTGTAACGAGGAGGGGAACCTGTGTAAAGCCTTATTCCCTTTGGGGCCCAGTCCTGGAAATTCAATTACCAGGCAAATCCGGTAAAACGCTCAAACCTCCTATCACGATGAATTTCTAAAGACTGCGTGTGACTGTGATATTTGGTTTCAGATTGGAGTATCCTCCTTGGCGAATGTTCACTACAGACAATCAGCAAACGGCTCAAAGACGTGTGCCGGATGTGTGGGATCTCTGCCGCTGACTCTCCCTCTATCCTTAGTGCCTGCCTGGTTGCCATGGAGCCCCAGGGGTCCTTTGTAGTGATGCCAGGTAAATCTCCTCTTACGTTTTCATTAATTAGGTTATCACATCAGTTCAGTCCATTCTGTCTTCAAGTCTACAGACAAGTGTAGAATAGATCTTTATTATCTTTGTGAGAGAAGATTGTATTTAGGGTTCAAAAATTTGGTCTCTTCTAAGGGGCCTGGTCTGTGATTTTGTTATCTCTGTTGACCGTAGTTTGGAAGACAGCATAAGTCCCGGAAATGACTGAGAGCTCTTAGAGTCGTGGCCAGTTACTGTTGCCCGACCCTAATTTGTTGTTAGTGTATGAGGATCACCCTCCAAAAACCAGGAAAGTGAACACCACCCTGATACGTGTTGGAGTGTGTGTTTGAAGACACATATTTGACGGAATCTGTAAGCAGCCTCCAGAGGATATTTGCAGTGTTTCTGATGTGGTTGCGGAGGAATGGTGAGGCAAATAGAGCTGGAAGAGTTGGCACAGTATCCGGCCCGTGGTAAGCTCTCAGTAAATGCGACTCCCAGTGTGTGGATAGCCAGAAAATTGTGGCCACAGAAGTTTTAAAAAATTAGCAACTAAGCAATTTGGTAATTTTTTAGCTAAGCAGTTTTGTACCTTTTTTTAGTCTGTTCTTATCCTCCAGTTCTCTCTGATCAGATGGGAGATTCCATCCCCGTAAAAACCAGTAGTGTTATGTGAGATGATGTTATTTGTCATCAGTCCAGTGAGAGGCAGACGTCCTGTGTTGGCCTCATTAGGCCCCAGGTTACTTGTTGCCTGCACCGCTTGGGCAGATTTCACAACGTCTTTGTTCTGTGTCCTCACGATGAAATGGGGATAATAGTTCTACCTCAGGGTAGCTACGATGACTGAGTGAGATGACGTCCGTGAATAAGGAGTTCGGCACAGAATCTGGCACGTAGTAAGCATTCAATAAATGTTAGTTATAATAGTTACTCACTGAATGGTACCGTGTCTACAGAATTGTGTTATTTAGGAGAAGTTTATAAATTGTGAGCAACCACAGGAAAAGAGAAAATAGATCTATTTTAGCACTACTTCTTAAATAAGTAGTTAAAACATAGTTGGTGGTGGGGCGCCTGGGTGGCTCAGTCAGTTGAGTGTCTATCTCTTGATTTCAGCTCAGGTTGTGATCCCAGGGTGGTAGGATCGAACCCCGTGTTGGGCTCGGTGTTGAGCGTGGAGCCTGCTTGGGATTCTCTGTCTCTGTCCCTGTGCCCCATTCACACACACACACACTCTCCCCTTCTAAAATACAAAAGTAGAAATTTAAGAAAAAAAATTTTTGGTGGGCTCAGTCTGATTTTATTTTAACCTTTCCCATGTTCAGTGAGGCTTGGATTATTACAGCCCTGTGCTTAGAGTCTATTTCTTGGCAGCTGTTTTAACAGTAAGGTCGAACTTCAGATGTGTATCCATCCTGGCAGTTGTGTCAGACTCCTGTCTCTCCAGTTCAGGTTCTCCTGTAACTTCATTTCTGGAGTTACTTACCTACGCACAGAAGGAATTGGTACACTTCGCTCTCTTTCTCTGTCTTTTTGAAAGACGCTGTCACAATGGGCTCTGTATTTGGCCGAAGCACCGCGCTGAACATGCAGTCGTCGCAGCTGAACACCCCTCAAGATGCCTCCTGCACACACATCCTGGTGTTCCCCACCTCGTCAACCATCCAGGTGGCCCCGGCAAACTATCCCAACGAAGACGGGTTCAGCCCCAACAACGGTGAGTGTGGAAGGCGCGAAAGGAAAGAGCTCCAGGTCTCCCACAGGAGCAGAGCTAAAGGGTGCGCTCGGCGCCCTGCTGCATGTGTTGCAATAAGCAACGTAGAGAATGTGAAGAGGGTATTCGGGGTTGGGGCAGTCGGTCTGGCCTTGAAGATTTGTGTGCACTGTTACCGAGCCCAAATAAATATTTCCCTCTCTCGCATAATTAGGGTTCTGTTTATCACTAACAGCAAAAAAATACCCGGTTGTAGTGTCCTGCACATGGGTGCCACTCTTGCAGTAAATAGTTGGTGATCGGATTGGAGAAGGATGAAGACCACTAGGCATGAAGTAGCTCCTGTCTCTAGCGGTCGGGGGGAATCCATTATTTGATCATTTGATTTGATTATTCTTAATCAGTGTTTTTGGTTTGAATATCTATTAAGGCATTTGTTAAGCAGCGGCTGTTTATAAACTGTAAAATGTGCAGTATTATGTAGCCATTTGCATTGGTTTTTGAAGAATTTTTAATACCTACCAACATTTACTCTTGTTAAATGGGGAGGGTAAAAGGATACCAAGTTTTATATACAGTCTGATCATAATGGAGTAACGATATGCGAATAAGAATTGTAGCAAAAATGTTCACGGTAATTGCATTTTGGGTGATAGTTTTCCCTTTTTATACTTCTCTTTCCAAATTTTCTGTTGTGCATGTACCTTACTTTTATAACGTGGGAGAGGATTTCTTAGTGAAAACATCATGCTTTGATCTGCTTTTGGAATAGGTCTCCAATTTCAGGGCAAGTTCACACCTATTAACATGCATTAATTCAGCCTCTGGTATTTTAGATGCTAATTGGATGCATGGACAGAGTCTGCTGTTTTCTTGGATGGTGTCAATTTTAACTTTGTTTAATAATTAAATTGCTTCTTTAGCTGTTTTGCCATTTTTTTATGTGCCCTTGGAGGCTCTACAGAGCGTGGAGTTTTGTTTTATGTTCTTTATTTCTCCAGTCTGTTAATACTTCACATTAGAAGATCATTGAACAGAATATAAAATGAAAAAAACAATTTTCAGTACCTCCCATCCAGTAGACACACATTAAATCTTCCCACGTTGTTAACAGCATGCACTTGTAATGGTGATGGGCCAACAAAACAGTATGTTGTTGAAGTTGCGGATATAGATTATTTTTGAAATCTTTGTGCTTTTTCTCCCTCCTTTCTAGATGACATGTTTGTTGACCTTCCATTCCCAGATGATATGGATAATGACATTGGCATCTTAATGACTGGCAACCTCCATTCCTCTCCCAACTCCTCCCCAGTTCCTTCCCCAGGCTCTCCTTCTGGAATTGGTGTGGGCTCTCACTTCCAGCATAGTCGGGTAAGAATGATCTGAAGTAGGGCCTTCAGGGGCAGTAATCCTCCAGAAGTGTGATTGCCTGCCTCTTTGCTTTGTGCGCCTTTCTTCCTGATGGTCTTGGTCCCTGGTGTGAGCGAAATCAGTGTGGAAAAGTGACTCTGTAGTTGTTCTGTTTTGAATGATGGCAGGAATTTGAAAGAAATGCGTTCTTATTCCCAAAAATGTTCCTGATGAATATGTTTTATCAGCAGGAAGGCATTTTGCAATGACTGTTTTCTTAGCAAAAATTAGTTTTGGTCGATTGGTTGCTGCTTCCCAGTTATTTCTTATTTTTTGCCAAAATAGTGGCTTTTCAGAGGCTAGTTCAATGGCCCTGCTTTTTTAACACATAAAGTAACTGTTAATTGAAGAACACATTGTTGATGGTTGATTATTCTGAAATGAGCCTTAGTGTTCTTGTTTCACATCCTGGTGCCTTTGTTTATACGGTTCCAGTCTTTTCTGTAGCTAGGTGCCAAAATGGCAAGGGCCCACAGGTTGATTTTGGAGAAGTGTCCAGGTTAATGCCCTAGGATTAAGACAAAACACCAGAGTTTACAACCAGTTTCACCTTTAAATATCCCAGGGATATTGGAGGTGGATTAACAGAGGATTGAAGAGTTAAAGGTTCTGCTATAGCTTGTGTTAACTTTGTTTAAAAGCTAGATGATTCATGGGGCGCCTGGGTGGCTCAGTCAGTTAAGTGTCCCACTTCAGCTCAGGTCATGATCTCACTGCTCATGGGTTCGAGACCCATGTCGGGCTCTGTGCTGACAGCTCAGAGCCTGGAGCCTGCTTCCGATTGTGTGTCTCCTTCTCTCTCTGCGCCTCTCCCACTCACACTCTGTTTCTTCCTCTCAGAAATAAATAAACATTAAAAAAAAAAAAAAGGTAGATGGTTCATGCCTTGTTACTCTTTTGTACCTTCTGTTTAAAATATGAGATTGAGGGTTTAAGGCATAGAAAAATGACTATGTCTAATATCTTAAAGTGGGCAGGAATAACCAACTCTGCTCACGCTCGTTTAGACACAGAGTTGTAGTTAGAGGACTTAGGTTTCTGTCTGTGGAACTTTATTGCCAGCCTGGAGTTCACTGAAGGACAATCAAGAGAAAAGATTTAAAACGTTAGTCAAAGAGCAGATAAAACCAGGGAAGAGCAACTCAGTAAACTATCCTCATGGAGCTACCTCTCTCCCATTTTTCCTTTCTAGAAGGAAGGGATTTTAAATGTGTTTATTTCCTCCATAGTCATTTGCCAGTTAATGACAGTTTATTGGTTCTTTGGAGATTGGTGTGATAGGAACCAGGTCCACAGATTTTACATTAAGTAGTTGTAATTTAGGATTAATGTGAATTCTAGAGGCAAATAGCAACTAAGAGTGCATGCCTTAGAGTTTGGTAAATGGAGCTCAGAGTTCCAGCTGTATGGCTTCTAGCTTTGTGGCATTGAACAAACTCGCTTGACCTGTCTTAGCCTTAGTTACCTTATCTGTGAAATGGAAATAATAGCAACTCCCTTTCTGTAGTGGTGGTTGTAATTTGGTTTATCCATTAACAAAGAATTGGTAATTGAAGTGTAAGGTTAGTTTTGTAAGAAACAGAGGTTTGCTGTATTTTCTGCCTCTGTTGGAGCCTCAAGCCCTAAGTCTGTAATGGAGTGTCAGAGTTTATGAGACTGACGCACTACCTACTGCGCTAACGAGGCACCTCGGAGTGTCAGAGTTTAAACCGTACTGTTTTCTGAAGCTAGTCAGGTGGCCTTTTCTCGGTCCTCAGCACCTGCAGCCCGCTGACCCCCCCGAGAGGCTTTCAGTATTTCCTCTTTCTGAACCATTAAACATTCTTTGATATCCAATTAAGACATTACAACAGGGAAAAGAATTTGTTCAAGGCTGGGGTAAGTTTTTATTTTTTAACCAAAAATACAACTTGATGTAATAGTTGGGGATGATTTTTTCCCCTGAAAACAGAAGGCCTTTGAAAACAAACGATTACTTATTATTGCTTGCATAATAATAATTGCATAATTGCTTTCAACCCTTGAAGCCAGCTAAAAGAATCAAAGATGAGGAAAATGCCAGTTGCAGAAATGCACAGTCAGGCTCTTGCAGGAGTCTTGTATTTAAGGAGATGGCGGAGAGTGAAAACAAGGCCTCTTCACAGGCAGATCTCCCCCTGCTGGGAGGTCAGAGACACTGGCGCCACCCAAAGAGCCGTGAAGTGTCCTGTTTTCCCAATGTCCGTGTTGTTGACAGTAGACGGTCAGGTGCGCTTGTGTATTTTAGTTGGTTGCTGGTGAAGGAGCACCTGGGCTTGGGGGCTCCCTCAGCTGCCGGAGTCCATTCTTCCCGCGTGTAGTTGGATGCCGGATGCCACGGAACGCACCCAACATTTAACAGAAAAGAAACCAGAGCAAATAAACCTGTATTTGCTTGACTGATGTAGTTAGTTTTGCTGGTACCTTCTGCCTGGGCCGTAGTTTTCATCCGATGTCTGTCCATGCAGCAGGGACCGTACCTCTCCTTGTTGACCTTTCTCGGTCACCTGGCGTTTTTGTGTGAAAAGCTGTCAGAAGGGGGACTGTGATGTGCAGAGGGACTTGAAAAAGTTGATTTTCAGAGCTTTATTTGAAGTGTCTGTCACACGCTGATCATGCTCTCGGGACTTTGTTTTTCAGAGTCAGGGTGAGCGTCTTCTTTCTAGAGAGGCACCCGAGGAGCTGAAGCAGCAGCCCCTGGCCCTTGGGTATTTCGTGTCAACTGCCAAAGCGGAGAATCTCCCCCAGTGGTTTTGGTCATCGTGTCCCCAGGCTCAGAACCAGTGCCCCCTCTTCCTAAAGGTTGGTTTGGTATCATATTTGAATTTTGGGGGGAGGAGTGACTTCTGCTGAAATTGTCTCAGTCACCACAGTCTCGCCGTGTCCCCTGTTTCTTTCACATCTACTTATACTCTGAGGACATTTTCATTACAGTTGCAGGCGGGGAGCAGGATTTAGGAGACAAACCCGAAACCACATCACAAGGGAAGCAATCACGTTAACCCAAGGAGGAGACTTTGTGGGGCCCTCAGGGCACATGTCGGGTGGATACGTGGTCGTGTGTAACAGTCTTTCTCCCAAGTCCACAATGCATTGCCACCGGTGAAGTTAAGCTTGGGTGGATGTGATCATTGTGGTCTGAACTCTCCCCCTTTGCCCCCCCTCCCCCACAAGCTTCAGCTTTCTTCATTAGAGTAGGGCAAGAGGCAGCTAAATTTACATTTATTTACACATGCTCCTTCCTGTATGTGTCTTAGAACCTTTTAATGCAAATTAAGGGTTAAAATAAAAGATCTCCTACTTCCAGTTTGGATGAAAGAACCTGGAATGAAATCCATGTCTCAACCACAGATTGGCAAAAGGCCTGAAGTTTGACAACATGCTCCATTGGCAGAACTGTGGAGAGATGGCCCTGGTGCCAGTAGGGCAGCCAAGCGATACAGCCCCACACATTTCCCTTTTGATGCAGCGAGGCCACCTCTGGAAATCTATTCAGAAGAAACTGACAAAACCAAAAAATGATAAATGTAAAAGATTAGAAACACCGGAACGGTCCACCAGTA